>NC_080854.1:16640000-17955000 GCF_030435755.1 Ochotona princeps | reverse complement strand
CACTCAACGGAGCTGAGAGGCTCTTGTGGTCTGTTCTGGAAAGAGTCACTAACTCTCAGTGTCACCTTGGTAGATGGGTTCATCTCCCTGGGCTGTGGTGCTTGGTCCAGCTGCTGGATAGGATGAAAGCAAGACCTCACTGAAACCAGATGCTGTCTCTCTGAAAGGCTTTCAGCAATAAATAATATCATATATACTTTGTTCCTGGCAGCAAATACTGAACTGTTATAACCTCCTGTTTTCACTTCTAAATTTCTGGAAATTTCTCCTTTGGGTTTGAATTTTTCCACGCTTGTCTTCAGCCCAAAACTTTTTGGAAAGTTTGACCAGTATTTCCCTTAGCTGTTTTTCCTGAGTTATGGGAGACTAAAGAGAATTGCATTGTTTTTCAGCTCATAAAGTGCATTTCAGTTTTTTTCCTGGTATGCCTCAGAAAAAATAGCTGATCTGCTACCTTTAAAATATTTAAGTCTAGTAAAAGAATTATGGAATGGTAATGAATGT
Organism: Ochotona princeps; assembly: GCF_030435755.1. Lineage (NCBI taxonomy): Eukaryota > Metazoa > Chordata > Mammalia > Lagomorpha > Ochotonidae > Ochotona > Ochotona princeps. Next base: position 17,954,496 of record NC_080854.1, on the reverse strand, counting down.
CGGCAGAAGACAAATTTAGATCTCTGAGTGTATTCTTCTGTCTTTAAATCAGACCACACACAATCAGGACACACATAAAAACCTTGTCAAGTTTTAAAGATAGCCAAAGAGGAAGATTCCATATGTTCTCTAGCCCTTTCTCAGTTACAAAGAGGAAACTGTAGTTAAAATTAATTGTTATCTTTCAGGACCACCTGTTGTGTGTCTATAGACCTGCTTCCTAAGAAGATATTGTGAATATATATATTGGCATTCATCTCTTTTTTAATATAAGTGGCCATTTCTTTCAGACGCCATTCAAAGGAGCCTTCTCCAATATCCATAATAAATCATGCATCCCTTCAAAGAACTTGTTACATAATTATACATAATATGTGATGCCTTTGATCGCATCTGCTGGCCCACTTGAGTGAATCCTACATCATGGCAGAGTCCATCTGTGTGCTTTATTCACCATTGTATTTGCAGCACTTAGCTTAGCAACAATCATACAGTAGGAGCTCATTGTTGAGTGAACCAAATGAGCATGGTAAAATTGCTTTTGTTGGAATTTGTTCATAGATTTGTCCACCCAGACATGCACGCATGCATACGTTCAGTCAACAGGCATCACTATCTAGTTCATGCCAAAAATTGGCACAAAGACTGGAAATCTATATTTACTTCGGCGGGTAGTAAAAAGAACTTGTCTTTGAACCTGTCTTACTGTGTTAGGTACAAGGGATAGTTACTAAGATCCTGTGTCTTCCAAGAAGTCATTTATGGGTTAACATCACAGAGAATGCTGAAATAGCTGCAATACAAAGTAGAACATAGTAAACATGAAATAGAAATTAAGAACATGAAGGATTTCATTATGTCATATTATACACTGTGATGTTATACACATTTTGTGAAGAGACAGGAAAAACTTTTTGATGTTACCTCTGTGGTAAGAGGTCTCATGAAGACAGACAATTAGTTGTAGTTCCTTTCCTGGCCCCATCTTAGACTCCTTAAACCTACATGTCATGCACTCTGTGTCTTCAACTTTGAGGAACTGATTAAATCTCTCAGCCGTGGAAAATAAAGTGGATGGAAATATACATTTTGACATCAGACATTGGAGTCATTTTTGTGCACTTAAGACCACAAGATCTCTTGATGCTTTTACAGGTGTGAGTACTTTTTGGTGCCTAGATTTCTTTGTTTCACCCCGAGTTTCACAAATGTATCACAGGGGTGTGGGTGTGTATGATCAAGGGTGACTGTATTGAAGATAGTTGTCTTGGAAAGTTGCAATGCTGACTCTGTTCTGCTCCCTATCCCACCACACTCTCCCTGTTTAGAATGCTTCACCTTCAGAGTGTGGCCTGAGTGACTCCTTCCTGTCATGCAGGTCTCAACTCATTCGAAAGGGTTTCTCTGTTCCCCAGTGTCATGAGTCATCCCCACATCCCATTTTATTGCATCACCCAATTGTGCACACTTCATAGCATTCATCCCTTATAGGTTTTTTTTTGTTTTTTTCTCTTTTTATTGTCAATTTTCCCCACTAGATTTCAGTTCTGTGAAACATAAACCTTTTGGTATAAGCTTGAGCAGTCTGAAAAGTACATGGTAAATGATAGTCGCTCCCAGATGCATACAGATAACTGAATGCATGCTTGGTGGATGCGAGAAGACTGAGGGACCCTGTCTAGACTGGTCATAAGCTCCTCGGCTGAAAAAATTCTCTTGCAGAGAGCATCAGCTGTTCTGGAAGATGTCTTTTTCTTGGTTCTAGCCCACACCTTCTCCCTCACAATGAGGATTTTCCTCATTGTGCAGTAGTGGCACCAAGAACACATGCGTTCAAACTTTACAGACTAAAAGACAAAGTCTTAGATAAAAGCTCGCTTTGTGCAATAACGTGACAATTGCTGAAGACATTACCTTTTTTCTTTAAACATTTATTTGAAACAGTTACAGAGAAAAGGAGAGAGAAAGTACATGCGCATGAGTGCATGCAAGAGAGATCTTCCATATGCCTGTTTGTTCCCAAACGGGAGCAGTGGCCAAGGCTGCATACAGGGGCCCAAAAGCTTGGGACTCCATTACTTCTGTAGGCACATTAGCTGGGAGGAGGAGTAGAAATGGAACAGCTGTGAAACAAAAATGCCCATATAGAGTTGCAGTGTTGCATTCTATGGTTTTACCTACTATATCCTACACTTGGCCCGACAGTGTCTTCTTCCTAACTGAATTCATATTTTCTTCCTAGGTCTTTGATGCACTGTCTTCCAGCTATAATTTAAAATTTGTGTTAAGGTTTGCAAAACCATGTGTGCTCTAGATATTCTTTGAAATGTTTTTGGCACCTTTTATTAAAAAAAAAACCTGCCATTTCTACTGCTATGGATTTTTTTAATCTGAAAATGACCTTACCCAATTACAAAAAAAGATCTTCAAAGACCTTCCAGGCACATATTTTTCATAATTCTTGGGACAATTTAATTTTATGATTGTTTATATGTTTTAACTTGGCTTGGGAAATCTAAAAATGATGAAATGGAAAACATTAACTTTATTTCAGAAGTAAGAATATTACTTGGTTGAGAATTTCAATTATGTAAAATGCTTTTCACAAATATATCAACAGTGCAGCAAATAATCAATCATTAAAAAGAGTTCAGAATGAAAAGACTTGACATATTTATAACTTTCTTATCTGTTAGTAAGTAATGATGAACAGCTTGTTTGAATTTCTCAAATTACAGATTTTGGCCAAAAGTAAAGGATAAAGTTATGTTTTTGCTTTTGTTTTCTTAATTAGACTTTTAGGTGTTATCAATTTTAAGCACAGTTTTTCACGGGAGAACATAGATGAGTCTTTTATACAAATTCTTGCGCCAACACAAACACTCCATTGTTCTATAGTTTTGCATTATGCATAGGAAAACATCCCTTACTTTATCCTATTATGGGGACACAGAGTACCAAATGTGTAAGAAAAGGCCACTGGTTGATTGAGCCACTCTGTGTGTAAAGGGTAGAACATGTTGACTGCCAAGTTTCTGTCACCACAAGAAAAAAACATTCATATATCAAGTATTTTCTTTTCATTATGTAAGAAATTTATTCGTGTTAGTACATACCAAAAGAAAAGTCACAGACATGTTCCATTTTTAGTTATCTGTTGAAATACTGTCTTAATTAAAGACGTTGTTTCTATTTGGAGGTTAAAAGGGATCAAAGATGTTAAATTAAATGTTAATGGATTGATCTTCCTATCATTTCACCATTTTGGTCTGTTTGCCAACAATGTTAATTATGGTGACCAACATATATTCACCTGTAAAACCGCTGTATTTTTTATCTTCAAATTGTAAACACTTTTTCTTAAGTGCAGAGACAAATACTATGCTTGTGATAACAATAGGACATATCAACGCATCCCAACCACCACTCCCAACTCATTCTGGAAAAGGCATCAGGGTCTAGACTTCATTAATCCTTGCTGCAAAATTTTTTTTCCCACTATGGTTGCCACTCAAGCAGTTTTTTTTCACTGCCAGCTGTTGCTCTTGTTTTAAAAAAGAATCTCAAAAAACTGAAGATTGTACACCTTGTGGTGAGATAGTTGGCTATGCTTCCCAACAAAAGCCTTATTTACTGGAGTAGAGAAAATATACCATTTTATCATGGCCTATAATTTTCCAGGCATTATGCAAGATAATAGAAGAAACAAACATATGATCTGGCTTCTGGAGTCTTAGATCTGCTTTCCTTTGGGGACTGAGAAGTGAGAAGCGAGAGCTTTTCAAATGGAAAACAAGATCACCAATGCGGAGTGTGTGGCAATAGTCCCTATAATAAACAAGACACAAATCCACTCTTTTTCATGTTGTAACAAAACTTTTTTCACAGATTAGTGTCCTTCAACACAGTACTAGTTATTCAGGATGCAAATTGAGTGGAACAATCCGATTGAGTTTTATTGCAGTGGGATAAGCACCTGAAGCTACTCTGCTCAACCCTTTGGAAAACATTTGTAAAGGATATTACTATACTATGTATAACGTAAGTATACAAATGAAATGTTCCTGCAAACATTACATTAAATATGATTGCCTACTTGGAGAATAGATTGTTTTATTAAGTCACTGAATCTGATTTTTAAAGAGATTCTTTAGGGCTTCTCAATGACTATCATGCACGAGTAGAAAATCAAAGCTGGTGGTTTTCTCAGGATTATCTGCGCAGTCACCAAAACAGTGAGTGTGACCCTTTGGCTGTTATGTTTTTTTTCTTAAGAGCTCAGATGACCACAGATGTGTGAATTTCACCCTGAATTTCTCTGTGCTTTGCACAAATTGTGCTGCCTTTCATGATTGCTATATTGTTATTTTGATGTTTCTCAACCAGCTGAATCATATTCTACTTTGTAAACTCTGTTTTTGTTCTTTTTTTCATGGGTATTTGCTAGCAGGTTTCACAATGCTCCCCCTTGAGTAAAAGATATTTGTTGCAACTCAGGGTAACTAAACATGAGTCTTGGGTCCCTCTAGTCCTGTTGGTCTATTTGTGACTTTCAGGGAAGAGATGGAGAACAATTTGTTATAACCACTGTGCCCCTAAATAGCAAATTTTCATTGGTGTGCTTGGAAACTCATCATATTCTTGTAGGCTAGTGAGGAATAAAAAACCAAACAGCTATTGGTTTTTGCACTAATCAGACACCGCTGGCATCAGAAAACCTCTGGTAAGCTTAATGATAGGGTTCCACAGATCCACGTATTATCTGCTGTTCTTCTTGAAGATCCACACTGTGGCATTTCTCTAAAATCTGAAGGAAATGTACCTTGGTGGGGGCCATCATTGTGATGTGGTAGGTCAGACACTTGTGACACTGATTTTAGTCCCTGATACTATGCTTAGGATACAGCTCCTTGCTAATGTGCCTGGAAAAAGCAGTGAACAATATCCTGATGCTTGGACCTTATCCATCCACATGGGCGACCCAGATGGAGTTCAGGCTCATGGTTTCAGTTTGGTCCAGACCTGGCTGTTGTAGTCATTTGTGGAGAGAGCCAACAGATGAAAGGACCCTCTCTTTCTCTCTGCCTCTGCCCTTCAAATCAAGAATTAAGTCTTTTATAAAAAAGGAAGGAAGGAAAGAAAAATAGAAAGAGAGGGAGGGAGAAAAGAAGGAGGAACATGTATAGATAGGTAGCTGAGAAGGTAGTTCCTTTGAGCTAAGAACTGGGAAAGAAAAAGTTGCTTTATCTGGCTGTACAATGTAAGTTGTGAAAGCCCACTCTGTTAAGGAGTGGTTAATACAGGATTAACATATGGTTAATATAGGGGTGAAAAAGGTGGACCTGGGAGTTAAAAGTCATTATTCAGAAGTAGAGATGCATATTGCATCTCTTCACTTCTCCGTGTGTTAGTCTCTATTATACAATTCCTTTAGATGTGTATATCTATATACATGTTTACCTGTATATTTGTTGGACTCCTAATGAAACTGTTAAATGTGTCTTAACAATAGGATGCAGGACTTTCTACCATTGTCTATACCTACAATGTCATGGTACACTAAATAACAGAAGGATGGACTTGTGACTATTGTTGAAGGACTATACTATTGTAATAATATAGAAGAGATCATTTGCCGGGGAGGGAGAAGGGGAGGGTGGAAGGGGGAATCCCCAAGCCTATGGAACTGTATCATTAAAAATAAAAATTAAAAAGAAATACAGCCATGAATTCCAGGACCTGAACTCACCTGAGTAATCATACTGGGCCAGCCTTCTTTAGGACTGGGCACAGGGATATGTGATCTGCATGTGAAACGTCATCAGGAGCTCTGTTTTTCTGTGTAACCTTTGTGGGATTGCTGTTTTCCAGCTGGACAAGGGATTAGGATTTGGAACTCTCTGATTTTGCTTTATCGTGTTATTTTTAATTTTTTGTTTTGTTTTCATTATATGTAAAAGGCAAAGAGATGGGGAGATAAGAGGAGAGAGAGAGAATGAATCTTCCAACTGCTGGTTCACTTTCTAACTGGCTACAACAAGGATTGGGCCAGGCTGAAGCCAGGAACCCAGAACTCTATCTGGATCTCCTTGTGAGTGGTAGAACTCTACCCACATTACTTAAGCTATCCCCTGCTGCTTTCCAGGGGTGTGCATCATCTGAAAATTGAATCCCAAGTAGCAGAGCTAGGATTTAGTCTGGGAACTTGAAATGTATTATTGTTGTCTCATACCCTCCTCTAGCTTTTTTTTTTCTTTTAGCTGTGCAAAGGATAATATACAAATATTGTTCTGGCCACTCGAATTAATACAACCCACACAGGATGCTGGGACTTGTAGGCAGAGGATGAGCCAGTTGAACTCATCCAGAAATTACTATTTTTACTGCTCTTTTGCTTATTATTGTATACCTCTAGCTTATTTTGAAAACTTTCTTATGAAAGTGTCTCAGTTTATTCACTCGCATTTGATCATAACTTGAACCATTTTTTTAAAAATTTATTCTTGCATTTATTTGAAAGAATTGGAGAGAAAGTGGGATTTAAAAAAAAAAATTCATTTCTTTGAAAGCCAGAGTTACAGAGAGAAAGAGTGACTGACAGGGGGATCTCCCACCCAACTGTTTTCTCCACAGAGAAACATAATGGCCAGGACTGGTCCAAGCTGAAGCCAGGAGTCAGGAGCTCATTTTAAGTCTCTCACTTGAGTGACAGGCTCCCTTACTTGACCCATTGACTGCTGCTTTTCTCTGGCTAATAGCTGGATTGGAAGTGGAGCAGCTGGTACTTAAACCAACAACCATTTGGGATGCCAGCCATGCAGGTGATGGCCTTACCTGCTTCACCACAATACCAGCCCCAAGAGAGATACTTTTCGTCCTCTGGTTCACTCTGCGGCAAATAGCCGCAGCAGCTAGGGTTGGGCCAGGACAAAGTAGGGAGCCAGAAACGCCATGTCTTCACTATTGTGGATTGTACTGCTATTAATATAGGCTTGCAGGTCATTTGGGAGAATTAAGTTTAAAATTTTTTTCTTATTTAGAGAATTTTATCATTTTATGATATTTTTAGTGTGTGATATTAATTTTGCCTTCTTATAAAAATGGCTTGGTTATTTAAGTAAGTCTTTAATTCATTTTCTTAGATTGGGGGCTTATGTTCACACACACATGTATACACAGAGAGTTTAATGATAGTTTAGGTAGGTATTGAAATCTAAGTTGGTGGTTATTATTCTAATACTTCAAATGAGTTCATGTTTTCATTTGAATTGTGTCATCTGTTATTATTGAAGAAAAATCTTATACTAGAGCATTCCATTGTTTTCCCCTGAGGTAATATGCCTCTTTTAAAATAGTATTTTAAATTTTTTTCCTGAATCTTAGTGCCCTTTAATAGATTTACTTTAAAAAAAAGATTTATTCTATTTTTATTGGAAAGTCAAATATACAGAGAGGAGAAGAGACAGAGAGAAAGATCTTCCATCCGATGATTCACTCCCCAAGTGGCCACTATGGCCTCAGCTGAGCTGATCTGAAGCCAGGAGCCAGAAGCCTCTTCCTGGTCTCCCACACTGGTGCAGGGTCCCAAGTCTTTGGACTGTCCTCAACTGCATTACCAGGCCACAAGCAGGGAGCTGGGGTGGGAGGTTGAGCTTCCGGGGTTAGAACTGGTGCCCGTTTGGGATCCTGGCATGTGCAAGGTGAGTACTTGAGCTGCCAGGCTATCGCGCGGGCTCTGATAGATTTACTTTTTTTATGTTCCTCAGTGATTACTGTGCATTTTTTAAATCTGAAAACTGAATTTGTTATAGTTTTGTAAAATTATCTGTAATTACCTTTTTTCAGAAATATTTATTTATGGTTGAATTAAATCTTCTGCTGGAATTTACATTATATGTGTATTTGGACTTCTCAATCTTCCCTTCATAGCTCAAACTTGATCTCTCAAGTGTTTCAGTGCTACTATCTTAATTTTTAAAGATAAACTTATTATTGCAGGGTTTGGAACAGACAAAGAAGTTCAAAGTATATACTTACAATGCCACGTTGGCCAGCAGTTGTAGTACTGGCTGTTTTAAAAGTTACTTTTAAGGTTAATATACCTTTTCATTTTGTTGATTCAAACTCTAGTAGAAGAACAAAAACCTAAACGTAGTCTGGTAAAAGATTGCCAAAGTCAAGCTGATTGAAATACACTCTTCCCTTTTGATCTTCTTCCTAGACCCTCTTCTCTAGACATAATAGGGGCCTTTCCTTAAGAAAGTGTGTACAGAAGAACAAGAAGGAAAAAGATAGAAACTGCCCTCCGAAACTTGGAGGAACTAAATAGGTTATTCATGTTAAACCTTTTAAGAATATACAACCGAAATCTCAAATAAGTAAGTGTGCAATGGCTGATCATTTTAATCTTGTCAATTGGCAATGATGAGAGGAAAAGAAGATCTTTGCTAAGAATTGAAAGAGTGATTTGGGAGTTCTGTGCTGGTTTGGTCTGAGTCAGAAGCAGGACAGTTTAAAAGCAATTGGGGGGTGATGTCTCTAAAATATCTTGTAGAGGTTCACACTTACATATAGCAGCATTATTTCTGAGTCAACCATTACACAGTAAATGTGATACAGCCTAGATGCCATCACCCTCAAGAGATCTTTATTGTACTGTTATAGCTTTAAAACTGAGAAACAGTCTGTATATATGATCTACACAATTTTTGATTGCCATATTGGCCGTAGAAAAAAGTGGATTTTCATGGTTACCTAATAAACACTCATACACAAATAGTTTTATATAAAGAAACCATCAATTCCTTTCCATTCATTTAAACAAGCCATCAGAGTTAAACTTGACCCACTACATTGATCCTACAGTGTAAGAACAGGTTACATGTTGTGATGTTAAAAATGCTGACCTAAATGGCTGATAATAGGCATAGGTAAAATATTAGCACAGGTACCAAGCTGTGTTCACAGTTTTAGTTGTCTTTTTGAGTTGCTGGATATGTAGTACTTTCCTTAAGTCAGTAAGAAAGTGTTTCCAGGCACACCAGGTAATGGGGCTTGACTACTACAATACTGAGTCTGCCGCTATGACCAGCTTCTCATCCATGCGTCTCTCAACACATCAGGGCTCAAGGTCTGTCTCCTGTCTCTTGCCATTCTTCCAAACTGTTAGTAACCCCGTGAATTACCCAATATATTATTTCAACCATTTTCTATTGATTAACCTTCACTATTATGACTTCATTCTCAATCTAATCAGCTAGTATTAGCTGAATCAGGTTAATTTTGTTTGAATCAACACAGAATTGCTGAAAGCTACATTTCCTAGAAAAGGCAGCAATATAATTGGCAGACACTTAACAAACTCTAATGTTACATGATAAAGTAAGAACAAAGCAAAAAGACAACTTTCCCTGTGGAGTCTGTTTTCCATTTTCTTCAGAAATCTTTTTCAGAAAAAGAATCCAAAACTTTTCACACTGTATGTGGTTCATGGAGAATAATTTGTATCTTTTAGAAAAGCCAGTCATGGGTTTCTTTTTATTTTTACACTAAAATAAAATTGCCATTCCATTCAATTTTTCTTGAACATTTTGAAGTATTTTTCTATGTTAGTTGCCAAATTTCTATATAAACAAGCATTGTGCATGAAAAAAATGCCAAAAAATGTCAAAATTGACTCCGTGTAAATCAATGGTTTTGCAAACAAACATCATGTATTTCTATCCTTGATTAGCTCATCTTCTTAATACAAATGTGAATTATCTGTGATTAAAACCCGGAAAGTCTCATACTTGTTCTGCTGACACCATCTCAGAGTACATTGCACAGTGTACAATTGGTTTGTTGGTGGATGGGTAAAAATCCTGGAGAGACATAGCCAAGGCTTGATTGTTTTCAAGGAACTTTGCTTTTCTATTCTTTTACTGTAATCATTAGTGTTTGATAAAGTCCCTCCTAACCTGAGGTTTGGAAATTTGGTTTGGAATCCATGGAGATGAACGCTACCTAATTCTAATTAGACCAAAATAATATTTCTGTGTGATAACAATCTTCATTTTCTTGTGAGACTTATAATTCTCCAAATTAAGCTGTTTGTGAATTCAAACAGTTCCAAAGACTTCTGGTTTCACTACAAAGGTAGGAGTCACAGCTGCTGTAGAAGAGGAAAAGCCATCTCTTAAGGTTCATAGAAATACTGGATTAAAATGACTTGCGTTCTTGTATATTTACTTTCTTTATAGGTATCCGTCGTAGTTTGAGCTCATGTTTTTACAGAACTCTGTATAATCACTCTTTCCTATCACAAAGTAAAAACAGATTTTTCTTTTTCAGCAGGAAGCTAGAAAAGTATAGTTGACTGGTCATAAAATCACTGTCTAATGGATTCTTTTTCCTACACGTCAACTTTCTATATATGAGTCACATTTGGTGGCTATTCCCAAAGTGTTCTATAGGTCTCAGTTGCTTTCACCCATGTGCTTGGTGATCTAGTCCACCAACATACAAGTCAGCAGTGTGAAGAGGAGGAAGCAGAGATGTTCATTTCTTTGAAAGGTGCATATGCCACTTTTTATTCAAGTCCTACCAGCCAGAACGTAGTTCAGGAACTATAGGTAGCTACTGACTGGCTGTGAAGTGTCATCTTTCACTGGATTCTATTACTAATTGAAAGTGTACATTGGGGACAGCTATTGAATATTTGCTAGAACACATTGTGGATTGTGGCATTAGTTCTTTGAGCAAGAAAATTCATTTAAATATTTTTATTTGGATGGTAAATGTTGTTTCAGAGTCTCTGTGTGTGTGTAAGAGAGGAAGAGAGAGAGAGAGAGGAGAGAGAGAGAGAGAGAAGCATCTAACTGGATATTGGGACATCTGTCAAGTCCACTAAAGAAATGGATAGATCTATAGCTGTAGAGAATAAAAGAGATTAAAATGCACTCCCAAAATGCTGAAGAGGTGAAGTTGAGAAGATAACAGGGCAGAGGAGGTAGAGTAATTATCCAGATAATGCATATGGACCCTGAGTTTAGTTTGAGAAATGTGCTCTGAGGCCTCTGGTAAATGGGTGATTCAACACATCTGAAATATGATTTCCAAACAAATTTATCATCCATTTGCAGTCCATGAAATTCTCAATTATTATCATTTTCTTTTTTTTTTTTAAAGATTTGTTATTATTATTGGAAAGCCGGATATACAGAGAGGAGGAGAGACAGAGAGGAAGATCTTCCATCCGATGTTTCACTCCCCAAGTGAGCCACAACGGGCCGGTGCGTGCCGATCCGAAGCCGGGAACCTGGAACCTCTTCTGGGTCTCCCACGCGGGTGCAGGGTCCCAATGCATTGGGCCGTCCTCGACTGCTTTCCCAGGCCACAAGCAGGGAGCTGGATGGGAAGTGGAGCTTCCGGGATTAGAACCGGTGTCCATATGGGATCCCGGGGCTTTCAAGGCGAGGACTTTAGCCGCTAGGCCGCGCCGCGGGGCCCTCAATTGTTATCATTTTCATCTAATCAAATTAATTTTCTCCTCTAATGGTTTCTTAATAGAGTTTGTATTATGACGTGTTCAGAATGGTTTATCACACATAAATCTAAGAAAGCTAAGCCAGCAGAAGGAGTCTTGTAGCCATCCAAAGGCCCTAATAAATCTGGCAGCAGTCATAAATCACCAAGAGCCTTCTGTGTTGATAGTGTGGACAGGGCTGTTAGTCACACACGGACACATTAGTCACACAGCTGGTGTGTAGGACAACTCTTTGATGGGGATCAACATAATGGTGACAGCTACAGGGATGACGGCAAAGTGTTGAGCCAATAAACAATCCTTTGGTTTTTTGTGGGGTTTTTTTTTTTTTTGGCTTACTAAGTGTAATTCACAAGATATTTAGTATTTTCCCCCTTTTATTGGATTTGTGGGAAAATCCACAAATTTTCTGGGAAAAAGATCTTCAATGACAAGATAATTTTTTTAAAAAATGAAGCTCAAGTTATCTAAGTACTATGCCTTTTTATCCAAATGGCAAAAATATCTTAATTAGTTTGAGCTTGCATGTGTTGAGAACAGGGACCAAACAGTTAACATGTGGGAGATACTAAGGGTTTTCTAGCCAATTATTTTATGCCACTAATCTTATATTTCCATGCAGAATTAAAATTCAAAATACTAGGATTTTTAGGGGGCACTAATGTTTTGAGGTTTATTTATTCTTTCCTTGCTTTTTAAAAAAATTTTATGTAAGGGGAGCAAATTTAATTCATTTCATATATTCAGGGTTTTTTTTAAAGATTTATTTATTTTTATTGAAAGGTCAGATTCATGGAGAAAAGGAGAGACAAAGAGAAAGATCTTTCATCTGCTGGTTCACTCCCCAAGTGGCAGCAATGGCCAGAGCTGAGCTGATCCGAAGCCAGGAGCCAAGAGCTTCCTCTTAGACTTCCACGCAGGTTCAGGGTCTCAAGGTTTTGGGCCATCTCTCACTACCTTCCTAGGCCACAAGCAGGGAGTGACAGAAAAAGAGAGAGACAAAGAGATCTTCCATCCATTGATTTACTTATAAAATGGCTGCAATGGCCCGGATTGGTCTAGGCTAAAGCTTGGCATCGGGAACTCGACTCTAGTCTCCCATGTGGTTTGCAGAGGCCCAAGCACTTGCGCTTAGGTGGGGGCTTAAGCCAGTACACTGCAACACTGGCCCTTGCTTCTTACTTCTTAAAGTGCTTTGAAAGTATTAGGATGGCAGGGGCAAGGCAATCTGGCATACTGGAGAAGTCGGTTATAACCGAACAGGAGCCTGGGTTGTGGCTCCCAGCTTGGTGGAAATAAGCTGTGCGTTCTTTTTTTTTTTTTTAAGATTTATTTATTTTATTACAAAGTCAGATATACAGAGAGGAGGAGAGACAGAGAGGAAGATCTTCCGTCCAATGATTCACTCCCCAAGTGAGCCGCAACGGCCGGTGCGCGCCAATCCGAAGCCGGGAACCAGGAACCTCTTCCGGGTCTCCCACGCGGGTGCAGGGTCCCAATGCATTGGGCCGTCCTCGACTGCTTTCCCAGGCCACAAGCAGGGAGCTGGATGGGAAGTGGAGCTGCCGGGATTAGAACCGGCGCCCATATGGGATCCCGGGGCTTTCAAGGTGAGGACTTTAGCCGCTAGGCCACGCCGCCGGGCCCTAAGGTGTGCGTTCTCATATCTGTCCAAATTTACGTCACATATAAATGTGACCTGTGGACTAAAGTTGTCTATAGCACCCCATCCAGCTCCTGGATTATGTGATCGATGTTTTGCCTCTCTACTTGACCCTCTGTCCCCTCATTGCCACTAACTTTGTGCTTCCTTTCTCATGGATAGAGAAATTATTATAGTCATTTGTCTTCAAACTGGTTATATTTGAAGGAATTTAATGTAGTGAGCATGGAATAATTTTCCAAGGAAAAAACCTGCCCTTGCCGATGACCAAAGGGGAGCAGGAAGTCACTTGTGCACATCTTTTCAATTCCTCTGATTGTTTCTCCCTGGCTTTCTCGAAGTCTGTCTGCCTTTCCCTCCTGCAAAAGGAGAGTGGAAATTGAGTGGGGATCCTGAATGGAGACTGGACTGCAAAGATGGGGAATTCTGGAAGGTGAGAAGCTAAACGTTGCCTCCTGAATGCAAAAGGGGTCTTTCTGGTGAACCCCAGACAGAATGTTGCCACAACTGTCACCTTCCTCAACTCTCTGAAATTCTCTTTCTTCTGTATTCAACACCTTCAATTCTGGCTGCTTAGCCCTATGCCCATCTTTTAATCTCCAAACTACCCTCTTTTCGCTTTTATCTAAACTCACTGCTCCTAGAGATCCAAAATCTACAGGTAGATGATGATCTGAATATCCTTGGGGTGGGGGAAGGGACTTCGGGAGGCTCTGATCTGTGTTTTTACTAACAACCCCCCTCTTCCTACAACCAACACACACTCATATGCATAGCACATGTCTGTTTGCTCATTATATACAACAAGGCACTTTGACAGTGAGAGCAAAGTGCAGATGATCATAAGTGAGTGCATCTTATTCCAAGGAATTTTGCAACCAGGCACACAAGCACTGAGAACTCACTGCATAAGCAGGAGTTCATCATCTTGAGACTTTGACACAGTGGCATGTTTTATTGCAGAAGTTAGAAAATCAATCTATGTTGGCACAGAATAAGGAAGTTAAGTCTCAGGGGAAGTATGCACAGCTTCACAGAGGTAGTGATTTTCAAGGGTAGGTAGATTTCTGACTTGTCTGGTAGCAGGCTTGATAGTGAAGTAAGGTAAGTGATGAGGGAGGCTGTTCCAAAAGATGAGCACAGGAAGGGGACGAGGGTTGGAGAAGGAGCCACTACATTCTACAGAGGATTTTAGGGAACCCTCACCTTTTATGGTAACAAGTTACATGGGAGAGTAGTTGGAGTCACCAGGTATTGAGCTGGAGAAACTGGGTTAACTTGATTTCAATAAGCAAGATAGGAAAGATATTAGAAGAATCTACCTGTTCACTGGGGAGGAAATGCTATGCTGACTCCCATCTGGGCAGAAGTCATTTGGGCATCCAGATATGTCATTTTCCTGTGCCTGAAGCACCTGCCTTTTAGTTCTTCAGCATGTAAATGTGCTATGTGTAAATTGCCCTTTGGGAATTCCTCAGAGCTTTTCTTCCTCATTTGAAAGTGAAATTTTAACTGGTAACATAACCCTAAGTGCTAGGGGTAAGGAAAATTCATTTGAATTACTTTGCAAATTGAGATTAAGATGGATGTTTCATCACTGTTCTACAAGATGTTAAATAACAGATTTCATTCAAACTGATTGTAACAGAAGTATACAAGCATTTTTTCTTTTGATTTCCTGGTAGCTGGACAGTCTATAAATCAATACTAGGTCAGCATTTTCTTTCTTTCTTTTCTTTCTTTTCTTTTCTTTTCTTTTCTTTTCTTTTCTTTTCTTTCTTTCTTTCTTTCTTTCTTTCTTTCTTTCTTTCCTTCCTTCCTTCCTTCCTTCCTTCCTTCCTTGCTTCTTTCTTTCTTTCTTTCCTTCCTTCCTTCCTCCCTCCCTCCTTTCTTTCCTTCCTTCCTTCCTTCCTTCCTTTCCTAGGTTGACCTGAGATGTCACTGAAAGCCAAGGCCGGTAAACTAATGGGAACAGGATCACTGAGGTTATCTCACTTTCCCTAGGATCATTTCATGCATTAGCAAGTCAAAGAAGGCTTTTGTATCATTTGGCCCAGAAGGTTATTAAACTTCAAGGCCTAGTTTATTTTAACCAGACTCAAGACATGCATCAGCACTCCAGAATGCCTGTGCCATTATCTGTTCTCTGTTGCAATCCATTAAAAAAAAAACACTAGACTCAGGAAATAAGATGAGAATTCAACATCATGTGACAATTATTAAGTGAGAACAGAGAAAAGGGCACCATCGAGTTGTAACTGTACTGGAACGTTGTTATTTGTCAGTTAAGCAGTACCCTTACCCCAGGTGGTTAGAAAAGGCAAAACCATTTATTACTATTTTTTTCAGCAAACAACAATTATTGGTTGGATTACATTATTTCTAAAATCATTTCTGGATCCATATTTTATGTATGCTACTAAAAAGTTCCTCTCCATATGGTCCTGTGTCAGTGATAACTGGATTGTTATCTCCTGATTGGAAGTCAACTTTGAGCTCCGTATAATAGACTCTTAAGAGTCTATACTTCCATTCTTTTGCACCCACAACAAAATGCCACAACTGTGACAGATTGAAGAAAGCACTGATGTCTAATTTCACAATCTAGTAAGGGAGAAGTCTGGGATTAGTATGCTTACATTGGATTTTCTGCTAAGTGTTCACAGGTTTGAAATCAAAGTGCTGTATGTGCTGCATGCCCTTCTCATGGGTCTAAGGGATTAATTTACTTCCCAGTCTTTACAGTTATGGGCTCAGTCCAATTCCTTGTCATTGTGGTATTGCGTTCCCCCTTTCCTTGCTATTAGTCGGGAACCAGTTTTTGTTCCGTCCATGTTTTCTAGGTGATTCCCTCCTTCAATGGCAGATCATGTGCATCTCAAGTTCCTAATTCCTCTCACTTCCCTTTGTACACATTTCATTGACTCAGATCCTCTCCTGTTTCTGCAGGCTCAAGTGGTCACATTGTTTACACAGATAATCCAAAAGAGTCTCCCTGTTGAAAACATTGATTTGTTTGGTCATTATAATTCTATCTGCAAAGTCCCTTCACTGTGGCATCTAAACTAGTGTTTGATTGAGTAACCATGTAGCATTTTTTTCTGCCCTGGCTTATCAGCAATATTTTGAAACTATGTGATTTCTTGAGTAATGGTTATCTGTGGCTGGCTTAATTCATATGTGTTCTATTATGATTTTCACAGGATATTGGTTTTGAATCTTGTTTTCAGATTTCAGTGTTTCAATCATGTGATATTGATATTTCTCAGTACACTTATTGGCTGATTGAATGGAGGAAGCTGATATTTTTCTCTCTGCTTCTAGTTCACTGAGGAAGATTCCTCAGGGCAGGTGTGCTCCATTGTCACAAGGTTTCAGATCATAGCAGGAGTAAGTGTTTAGCCAGAAAAACACTGGTTGGTATGTGTGTTTCCTGTGTCACAGTTGCTGGATTGGAGTACTAACTCTGGCTTTCACTCCAGTTTCCTAAGAATGCAGACCCCAGGAGGCAGCAGTGGCAATTCAAATCATTGTATTCCTGCCTCTGGCCTGGGAGAGGTGGAATCAGTTCCTCACCATCTACATTCTGCCTTGCCCAGCCCCAACTGTTGTAGGCATTTGGGGCATGATCCAAAGGATGGGAACTCTCTCTGTTTCTTTGTCTTTTGAACACATAAATAAATGTTTGTAAAATTGTAGTATATCTTGTTTACAGTAAATAAGGGATTCTCAGTCTTGACTGTACTTTCAATTCACACAAGAAAAAATTAATGTATAAATGCATGTACATAATTTATCACAGAAATTCTGATTTGTCTATGTTAAAGTCAAGACAACTTTTTTTAAGTTTTCTAAGTAATTCTAAAATGCAACCAAGTCTAAGAACTGTTGAAGTGCTTCAGATAATTTATTGTGGAGGTAGGGAAGTTGAGGTTAAGAGAAAGAAATGACACAAAGTCCTATAATTAGTAACAGACTTGGAGTTAGATTCAGAGTAATAGGTCACAAGCAAAAGAAATGTGGATTCATTGTATGTGGAATTCAGTGCTTTGTAATTATGTGAAAAATAAGTACTAAGAAGATCCGGATCACTCTGCTTCTTGGTTCAGTGAGATTGTTTCTAGGATTTTAAGAAACTATTGGGCTTTGCCATATCTCTGTTCAAATTTCTCATTTTAGCAGTTTAGCCTATGTTCTGAGTAAAGATGAACAAGATATATTCTACACTGGCCAGGGACTGGCCATAATCTCTTAGCATTGTGGAACTGCCTGGTCCAGTGCAGTAACCATTAGCTGCATGTTGGTATTGGACACTAGAAATTGAGCTAATCACAAACACAATGTACAGTGGTATAAAATATGCACCAAATTCAAGGCGTTGATATGAAAACAGTTTAAAACATACCGTTAGTATCTCTGTATTGATGACACATGAAATGACAAGAAGTGTATGTTTAGTTAAATAAGAAAACTTAAAACCATGTATGTAATTGGCATTTGTGGCTCAAATTATATTGCTGTGAGCACTATGCTACAAAACATTGTATACTGAATGGATAGTCCAAGTTTGAACTATTACACCTCCTTTGTTCGTGAAGAATGACATGGTACATATTGTAAACTTCCTGGAGATGAGACGTGTCATGAGTCTGCCCTGTGTTTGCCATCTGTCTGGCAGCCAGTCAGTCTAGCCCATTAACTGTAATTCTATTTTTATGTATAGGCTTAAAGGAGGCCTGGTGGGGCCCCTATGTCATGGGGAGAGCACACTGCATAGCTCTGAAATAATGCCCCCGGACGTGGACCAGGTGCTCTTTGAGGTTTGAAGATGTAGTAATGAGGGTAATACAGCTAGTGTGGAAACTGCTGTGTCATCAGTTAGCACTGTCCCTGACAGGCTCCAAGAACTGGAGTTTATAGGAGTCCTCTATAGTTTAAACCTAATTTTTACTTTCTTTTTTCCATGCTCTGTAATGTTTCCCCATTCACAAGTACCACAATCATGTGCTTAGTCAGCCCAGTTTATCAAGTTTATCAACTGAAAAGATGATGACTGAAACCCACCCTTGGAGACATGAAGTACAGTAGTAAAACTTACCTGGAGATATATTAATTTTATAAGCTGGAGAGATCTGCTTAGCCTTGTGAAACTCCTCTAAACTTCCAGTTTCTCATTTGTTTTTTTTTTTTAATATATTTTGGCAATCTTTACATTGTTGGTTAGGGTAAAAAAGTTACAAGGGCTAAAGGGAATATTGAGGAGAAGCCCCACCCAGTCTCCCACCCACCCCAGGTCCCGGTAGTTCACCAGTTATACATTGTTGCCAATCTCGCCACTCCAGACATGATGAGGCTGTTGAATAATCTACTGATTGACATAGTCCATCATAGAGTCTCCCTTTGTCTAGTGTTTCGCTGCCAACATAAAGCTGTGGTGGTTGATTGACCTGTTCTATCTTCTGTCTTTTCTTCGTTAAGGTTCTGAGTCCGCCATTCCGGTTAGGGGATCTGCAAAGAAACTTTGAGGTGTTCCCAGACCTGATTCCTATATGCACTAGCAAGCACAGGACCTGGCACAGTCCATCTCCCCGATCAGCTGGTGGTTGCAATTGCTGGGTTGGTTCCGTCTTCAGCCCTGACTTCCACTGGAGCCAATAGGTGTTGCAGTCCATTCCAGTTTCTCATTTGTAACATGAAGCTGTCCCTTGCAGGGTTTGTGTGAAGGCTGAATGAAAGAATAAAACGCTGGCCACACTTAATCATTGGGCAGATATTTTTGGTGACAGTGTATTCAGTGACAAGCCCAAAACTAATTATTAGGAGTATAGTAATCAATCAAACCACAACTGTTGCTCCCAGGTCAAAGAAGAAATAGTATCCCACCATGACATGAATAGTACTCAGTGGATAGCAGCTGTAATTGAAGCTCATAAGACAGGAGTCAGCTTATCACAAAATTGTGGAATGATGTTTAAGTGAGGAAATTGAGGTCCAGGGTGATTCAGATGCTACCAGTCACCAAGTATGTTAGTGCTGGGCTGGTGCCAGAATTCTACCTGTTTGTACCTTACCCAGAATATTATGTTGCCTTATTCTTGGTTTTCCAACTTGTTTACCTTAAGAGGACAGCTTTGCCAAACTTAAGGAAAAGGGAAAGAAGGAAGAGTTAAAAGAAAAGAAAGATTGCTCCCTAAGTTTTGTTCCATATATTACCGGGGCATGTTATTCACTCTGTCTTTGAAGGCTTGTATTTCTGCTATATCCACTCCAAAGAAGGTAGGCAGACATAAAATTCTCATTTCTCGATGATGGAGGAATGAGAGGCCTAGGTTTCCAGAGCCAAACTGCCTTCTTTGAGTTCCTCCAAGAAGAGTTAAAGCTTCAAGCCATACTTTTTATCATTGGAAATTTATCTTCTTAATTTTCTGAAAACTCATGATTCATGAAACAGTGAAGTAGGTGTCAATAACATAGCATTATTATAGAGTTTGGTTGGGAGGTGAGAGTGGGAGAATCAGCTCTGTAAGTCTGTTCCACACAGCTGGATCTCAGTTTGGAAGGCCTGTGCACCAAAACCCAAATGGGGTAGCATTTTTGCCTTATTTTGGAAGATGTGCACATTTTATCCTGGTATTGCTGCCCTTCTCTGAACCCATCTAGAAATGGAGCCTTAACATCCTATGTGCCCAAGGACACACTTTCTGCTCATTTTCTGCCTGTCAACATTTGTATTTCATGAAAGCCACCGTCCTAGTCCCATGGGGACCATTGTAAAACATAATCTACTTCTTGTTATTGCCAGGAAGACTTTAACCAGGATGACAACTCTTAAAAGATACACTCAAAGTCAAAGTCTTTGAATAAATAACCTCATCTAATATTGACTTTTTCAATGAAAAAGGAGAAAAGAAGATATAAGAGATGAACAAATTAAGTTCGATAAAGTTAATATTTAAACATAGCTTTTTTTCTGATTCCAGTACATATTCATTTAAGTGTAAACCTCAGCCCCCTCTGTAAAAGAAAACCAAGGACAGCATATGTGCTAAGACGCTAATGCCTGTAGACCTGTAAAAGGATCTCTCAATGATTATACACACAGTGTGATCTGCTGACAGTGAGTCAGACGTCATCAGATGAAATCAAATGTCCCAGGTTCTCACAACACCACTGTCTCTTGCATTTTGTGTAGTGTCAGCATAATGTTTAATCTGTTTCTGTTACCGCACATGGTGCCTAGAGAGCATCATTCACAACCCTGGCCAGGGGTGTTTGGGGCCCAACACATGTTAGCTTTGAGTTGAGTTTCAGTGCCTTCACCATGGGGGCTTAAAATCAGCCTTGGTGGAAGTACTTATACCACTGAGGTTGATGTTTTCTCAATATTCTTGAATCAGGTGCTACATATTTGCCAGTATGCATTGTTTATTGCTCAAGGGCAGTTACTGTGTGAATAGGAATACTTCTTGTGTTTTTAAGATGTATTTGTTTTTATTTGAAAAGCAGATTACAGAGAGAAGGAGTGACAAGAGAGATCTTCCAACCACTGATTCACTCCTCAAATGGCTGGAGCTGAGCCAATCCATAGCCTCCTAAGAGTCAGGAGTTTCTGCTGGTCTCCCACATGGGTGCAGGGGCCCAAGGCCTTTGATCATCCTCCACTACTTACTTACTTGAGCAATAATCACGGAGCATGATTGGGAGTGAATCAGCCAGGACATGACATGTGCCCATATGGGATGCCAGCACTGCAGGTGAAAGCTTTGCCAACTATGTCATGGTATCTACCCTCTCTCAGTGTTTTTTTTTTTTTTTATCAAAAATAAGCTTATCTATTGATTCTATTTCTAAAACTTCTGAAGTTCTGACAAGCATTTGTGTATGTATGTATGTATGTATATGTGTATATATGTATATATATACATAGAAGGATTTTATTTATTTGAAAGGCAAATAAATAAAAGCAAATATGATCACATAAAACAGAAACATTTTTGATTGCAACTAATATACAAATCATAAAATGTGTATATAAATGTCAAATAGAAATATAGTACAAGCCTCATGTATTTGAATTTTCCAACTAATCACATTGTTAAAATAATAAGTAGCAAATATGAATTTTAATTGTATATTTAAAGTTGTTAATCCAAAATATGATTTCAGTAAGAGTGCTGGGCCATCATTGAGATATTTTGCATCATTTTTTTGGTACCAAAACTTCAAAATCCACGAATACTTTTAAAGCACATTCAATTTAGATTTTAAATTTTCAACAGAAATACATGCTCCAAATTCATAAAATAAACAGCTAGAAAGTAGATTCACACATCCATCCCATTCGAAAATATACTAGTTAAGTGCTTATTTATTTAATTGAAATTAAATATAATCTCTATTCAGTTCCTCCATTGTTTTATCCATATTTCAAGTGTTCAGTAGTCATGTGTGACTGAGAGTAACTAAATTGGTCAACACAGATACATATCATGTATGTTTATTTGGTTTACAGGAGGCCTAGTATATATAGCACTATCCAAAGCTTTCTTTGTCTTTTTACACCTTACACACTTAGAATTCTCCTTTGGTGTTTATTACTACATCTCTGAGAGTGGAGAAATCTGAATCAAGCTGCATGGCTTTACCAAGAAATGTCTGTACATCTCACCCTCCTCTGAGGGACAGCAAATAAATTGATCTAAAGCATTTAGATCAGACCGCTTTTTACATGGTCAGCACCATGAAAAGGAAATAACATGAACTCTGAAACGTAAATTGTTTGAATGAAATGTCTGGTGCTAATTGGAATGGATGGGTTCAACTATCTTTTTGGATTTATCTTTTCCTTCCTTTCTTCTTTCTTTCCTTCCTTCCTTCCTTCTTTGTACTACATTCTTAAAAAAGCTCCACCAGAAAATCAATTCCATTTTGCAAGATTTCATTAGTAATTGGCACCGGCATTATAAAGTTCACATTTCTTAGGTTACCTACCTGAAGCCCTGGGTTTGCAATGTAAACAATGCCATCACTGTTGCAATTGCTAAAATCAGTTCACGCTTTCCAGCGTGGTTGGAATAGCCTGATCAATCAGAGGCTTTGGAGCAACTGATTCATTCATTTACAATGTTGGTGTCCTTGCTGCACTGCCTCACAGAACTCTGGGCTCCTTCATCTCTTGTTTGACTCCTACCATGTATTAATTGGCTGGCATATTTCTAGGAACGCCTCTGATCACTTCTCTTTTAAATACTGGACACAAATCAGAGAGTGCTTTGGTGGGTGATTCATATAAGCACATTTGCTCATGGATTACTTAACCTGCACTTCATTATCACTTTTGATAAATATGATGTGGAATTTTTTTTTACCAAATAATCTAACCTTCACATTAAATTCATCTCTATGTAACACTCTCTCATATTTGTAATGACCTCTCTTCCTTTTCAATCTTGGGTTTCTTACTTTAAGTGTCTCATGAGACATTTCTAATTTTTTTGTAGTATTCTAATTTCCTTAAACATCCAAATATCCAAAACATCATGTAGCCTTCCTGGTTTCTGTCAATAGTATCACCTTAGTCACTAGCATCTCCAGTCTTGTGATATTTCACCTTTGAACATGTTATTTATATCAAAATCTCCATTTACTGTCTATTCAATATGAGTTGAAAATGATGTTTCAGTCTGGTCCTGTCTTGCCAATCTGATTTTGCATCCCTAATAATTGTGGATTGTTTTCTAACCATTAGCTTCATCAGAATATTACCCTGAAGATGCTGAGAATTCATCCCCGTAGCCAGAACACTCACACTGAATTTTTACTCCTATCAAGTCAGCAAAGCCTCCCATTTTTCCCTTGCCCCTCAAAAAGATCACAGGCAGAGACGCTCAGAGTTCACATTTGCCAAGTGGACAAGGATGGTGCAAGGCCATCTGGCCAGTGCCTTCCAGGTTAGGAACCAAAAACATGGGTGTTGTAATAGCTGCAACTCATATTTTTTGAAATCTCCCAGCTAACAAATTGTATTCATTTGCACTTTCACACTTGATCCTGTTGGTGACTCCATGAGCAGTGTATCAGGGGAAGGGTTACTCATCATGCATGGAGTGCAAACATGGGTGTTCAAGTGCAGGAAGATGTTGAGTCCATGAAGAGATGTATTTTCTTAAATGAGAAGTTTTTGAGAACATACTTATTCATGGAACAGAAAATAAATGGGTTTTCACTGTCAAGAAATGAAAGTAGAAGACATCAGAAATTGTATACCTTTTCAAAATTACATTGCTTATTTGGAGAATCATATATGTTGACTCATGAAAGCAAATGTTGCTTATCATCTCTGCCTTATTTGAGACAGCAGGAAGTTTGCACAGTGATAAACCTGTGGCTAGTGGAGACCCTGGCATGATGCTCAGGTACACCTGAGTAATCTGTGAGTAGGGTGACTTGACAGAAGCATCACCAGTCAGCTTTCAAACACTTGCTATTGCTTATCAGATACAACCACAGCTCTAGAAGACCAGATGCTGAGTTGATGTCCAGCCGGCATAAACCTAGCTCTGAATCCCTTGGATATAGGTGCTCTGGCATCTTGCTTTCCAGAGGCTGGTTTCCCCAAAGCAGCGTGTGTGCCATCCAAGGTGTGTTGATCTGCTCCTTGAAGGGCCCACCAACCTATAATCACACCGGGGATGCCAAATGACTACAAGAGGCCACAAAGCCATTCCTCTTGATCTCTGAGGTGTTCAATTCTTGGTTCTTTTAGAGCCTGCAATCCTCATAAAATTAAAAGCACAGGGGAACTCAGTCTCCAAGGAAGGCCACCTAGCAAGCACAGATGTTCTGTTTTCTTTTGCATCTCTCCTCCTTCCTTCTTCCCTTCTAGTTATATCTCCTTGGAGTAGCAGACTAGCACAGTGTTTCCTGTGTTAATTGAACATCTTTGGTGACTATAAAATTGCCCTGAGTAATCTTCTGCAATGAATTGTTTTTCTTTATGTGGTCTGTCCTTCCCAAGGCCCCATGCTTGGTGATACTGCGGGCTAGTTTTTCTATTTCTAGATCCAATTAAAGTGAGCCACACTAGCTTTGTTATGGAAGCAGTGAGGAGGGGGGAGTCATTGACTAGAAGGCGGTTCTGTGGCCATCAGCCAGCAGATGAAAATCTCTAGGGTCCATGCTATTTCCTGAGGAGAATACTCACAGGAAATAGAATTTATCGCAACCTGCTGTTTGTACAGGAAAAGAATGACCATATGAGACTCGGAGGCAATGAAAGACTTACAAGCATTCCTTCTAGACCTACCTGTCAGCTCATTCATGGTTTAAGCAATCTTTCAGCGGTATTTCATGATAATGGCTTACTTGTAATTGTTACACTTAATCTTCTTGTGATTACAGGTCCTACAGGTATGGATCTCTGGCAGCTGCTGTTGACCGTGGCACTAGCAGGTTCAAGTGATGCTTTCTCTGGAAGTGAGGGTGAGTTGTGCTTTTTCTTTTTCCCCACTCCAAGCATTTTGAAGCAACATCAAATCTTATGTATCAAGTCCAAACTCTTTGGGTGGTTGTCCTAAAAGATGCAAACTCTAAGTAGCAGCAAATAGGAAACCTGTCCTAGCTTTCAAATCACAAACAAGGAGGTCTTTTCTGTGGTCGTTGTAGGAGAACCACAGTAGTCATCTCTGGCATCTGAGGTTTTTCCATCAAATATAAATGCTACAAATCATGCTGAGGACATTTATGTTGAAGGCAAGCCATACTTCTGGCACCTAGGCTCCGGGAAAGATAATGGAACTGCACTCAGCTCATCCATGACGAAGGATATCATTGTCTGTTTCTAGAACTCAAATTTCTGTCCCTTTCATCGTATTCTATGATAGAGGAAATTGCAGGTTTCAAATGAATTTCACCTGTCACTCTCAGTGTGATTGCCAGCTGGCTGCTTTTGAGGGACAGACTCCTGACACTGTTGAATGATGTACCTAAAAGCGTGAGCTTTCTTGGCAGTCCTTGTAATTCTCCTTTTTTTTTCTTTTTGTCTTTCTCCTAGTAGAGAAGTCTCAATTTACATGCATACATGAATGTCAGAATTTTTACATGAAAGCGAATATGTTTTAATTTCATGTTCCCATGAACTTTGTGGAGACCTCTTTCAGCATTCAGACTTATGTTTCAAAGCAGAAATAACTGAAACAAGTGAGAGTTATAACAGAGGAAGGGAGACGAGGTTTTTTTTTTTTTTTCCTATCCAGAGGTAAAGCTATGCTTATTAAGGAGAGGAAAAGCTTTTATTTTCCTTTGAATGGTTATTTACTTATTTGAAAGCAGAAGATGAAAGATGAGAGGGAGAGAGAGAAGGAGAGAGACCTACCCTCTCTGCTGGTTCACTACCCAAATGCCTACAACAGTTGGGGATGGGCCACGTTAAACTCTTTCCACCTCTCCCATGTAGGTGGAGATACTCAGGCACTCCAGCCAGCACTCACAGGTGCATCAGAAGGAGGCCAGATCAGAAACAAACTAGCCAGGACTTCAGCCAACACTTCCAAACAGAATGTCGCTATCCCAAATGATGGCTAAATCCCCTGTGACATGCCCCAATACCTTCCCCTGAGAGTTGTAAAAAAGATCACTGTGAATATTTGTTTTTCCTTTATGGGCTTCCACAGAGAAAGAAACAACATATTCTCGCATGATATGACACAGAATTCAGTGTTGCTTTAAGAGTGGTTGACTCTGTGCTCACCATGCAATTCACCATGCAAAACGCAGTTTAACGGCTGACTTAGTGCTTGAAGATATCCTCTCCGACCTTCTAGCCAAAAATAAATCCATAGTAGGGAGCTGCTCGGGGTGACCAAAGTAACTCAGAAACAGAAATATGTTATTTTATCTCTTAAAGCAATTTAAAAATATTTGTAGAAAAGAAGTATAATTGTTTGAAATATTTGTGTGTCTCTCTGGTGTTCTAATGTCAACATTATGCAAGTCAGTGTGGAGAGAATTGCAGACTCCATTTCAGCAGCTTTTCCCATGGCTGATTTTAGACCCTGGTTTGGAGCCAAAGAATTAAAGCTGAGATCCTCTGCTCTTCCAGAGCCAGCCAGGGCAGTTATATCTCTTCTTTCTTTGTTAAGGTGACTTTCACTCTCCCGAGCAAGACTTGAGGAATTTTTGAAAACCTACAAAGTGAAGTATATGTCATGGGAATAGCTTAAAAATAAATAAATAAAAATGCATCCACACCTGAGATAAGAGCTCTTGCAAGGAGCATCTCCTTCAACTGCTTTAACATTTTAGTAATCCTTTGGCTTCATAAGGAAGAATAGAGAAAGAAAAAACATCATTAGCTGGCTTCTAAAAAATAACCATTATCCTGTACATTGAAGATATATAATGTGATATTATAAGATGCATATTTATAGGATGATGGCTACCATGGTCAAACAAATTAACATATCTGTCATCCCACATAGTTATCTGCTTTCCCAGCCATACTGTAATATCTACTATAATATACCCATTTGCAAAAATCCTGACAATGTATACTATGGTTAACTATGGTTCTTGTATTGTGCGTTATTAGATCTTTCAGCTTGTCTATCCCACATATTTGCTGCTCTGTATCCTTTGACATAATCTTCCTCATTTTCTTCCCTTCCATTGACACTGATAGCCGCTATTTTATTTGCATATTATTTGATCTTTTTAGATATTTCACATATAAGTGTGACCATGAAATACCAAACTGTTATCCAGGTCCTTCTGTCTTATGGCAAACAAAATGATTTCCTCCTTTTTAAGGGTAGAATGATATATGTAATATATCATTATGTAATATATATTTATATACACCATGTCTTTTTCTTGTGTCTATTGATAGGCACCAGGGTTGCTTCCATTTATCTTGACCGTTTTGAACAATTCTGCAATAAACAAGGGGGGGAGTATGTGGAATATATAAAGTAGTGTATCAGGTTAAACCACCCCTTGTGATGCCCAAGAGCAAGTCCCACCTGTGCATCCAATCTAGCCTTGTTAATGCACATGGGGACAGAAGATAATATTCCAAGTGTTTGAGTCCTGGGCACCCACATGGGAGACCAAGATGGCTCCTGGCTTTAGTTTGTTCCAGCTTAGCTGTTAAGGACATTTTGGGAATGAACCAGCGGATGGATATTCTCTCCCTCTTTCTCTCTCTCTCCCCTCCCCCGTTTCATTCTCTGTCACTCTGCCTTTCGGATGAAATATATATTTGGAAACAAACATGGGAATGCACATAACAGTAAACTGATGAGGTCATGGTTTAGTTTCCTTCATTAGCTGTGATTTTTTTAAGCGTCATTGTATTTATTTGAAAGAAGGAGTGACAGAAAGAAAAAGAGGGAGCTATGAAGAGATCTTTCCTCTGCTGATTTGCCTCCTAAACTCCTGCAAAAACTACAGCAGGGCCTGGCGGAGATCAGGAGCCAGGAACTGCATGTGGGTCTCCCACATGTGTAAATGGGCCCGAGTTTCAATCGTCTGCTGCCTTCCAGGATGTGTTAGCAGGACGCTGGATTGCATGCAGAATAACTGGGATTCAATGGGCACTCTGTCACAGTATGTGGGCTACACAAGCAGCCGTTTAAGCACGTTGCTTTTAGGATGACTGTTAGCCATCCCCATTAGCTAACATTTGCTTCCCTATTTGTTTTGTGATAATTTTGTGCTTTGCTTTTTGTTCGTGTGTTTGGGAAGGTCAGAGCTAAGAAAATGCAATGGTTGATAGAAAACACAAATTGCATATCTTATCAGGACTTACACACAAAAATCAAGTTAGCATCCAGTTTTTCTTTCACATTAGGCTAACTGAAATTCCTTTGCACTATGTGAATATTTCATAATGCTTTCATAAAATAAGGGAAATAAGGACGTGATTTGGTGTTTACATAAGAAAATACAGATGAGCATGTTCAGGCATGTTCAGGCACACGCCTGCTAGTGTATCAGTGAGTGTGTGTGTGTGTTCGCCAGTTTGGCCACCTATGGGATCAGCCAGAGTTTGCATCTGACTAGATATACATACACATATTCTCACAGATGAACCTGACTAGACATGGGTGATGGTCTTGCATGACATTCATGAGCGTTGTGTTTCTCTTTCTGCCGGGTTTGGACCAAATCACTTTATTTTTACTTTCTCTCCCATTGTATACAGCACACTAAAAATATAGCTCAAGAATTTTTGAAAATAGAACAGACATGAGTGTATTTTCACAATCTTTTTTTTTCATATTTTCCTTTGGGCTGGCCAGCAGAAGATGTGGCCTCTCAGGAACATCCCCAGGAATGGTAACAGACGATGCATGTGTAAACCCAGGGAAGCTTGGCTCTAAAAACCTTCTGGAGCGTTTTCTCTTGTGCTGAAATATGAACAATTAGAAATATACTAATCTCAAAAAGTTTGCTCAGTTTAATTGTCCTTCAAGAAATGTAATGAGACATAATCAGTAAACAAGACTGTCATTCTGTCACCCAGTTTCTAATAGAGGTTCTCAGTACTGGTGCCATAGCTTAGGAAGCTAATCCTCAGCATGCAGTGCCAGCATCTCTTGCTCTCTCTGAAACCCTGCCTTGCAAATAAATAAATAAGTCTTTTTAAGGCATCCTATGTTTAAAACTTGATTTTAAGACTATAAGGAATACAGTTATTTGTTCCTTCAGGGAACTTATTATGAATTAAGTAACAGAGTATGTAGAAGAATCACAATAGGAAACAGTGTATGTTAGTGACCAAGGTGGATATTAACGGCCTGAACCATGATATATTAAAGTAATGCTAAAAGCAGACTCACTTTGGCTGTGGTGGTTTAGGGAGAGGTTCATGGAAGAGAATGATTTTATTTCAGTGAGGACTGGGATCCTGAGTTAAGATTTTCAAAGGCTGAGGAGAACAAGTGGCTATTAGAGAAATAGCCACTGTGATAAATGAACTGCATCAAGAGAAATTCACTACTGGGGATATGTGATGTATATTGCAAGGAGTTCATTCATACACATTGTACAGGGCATTATGCTAAGTCCTGAGTGATTCTTTGTGAGCCTTTTAAAGGTTCCTGGAAAACACATATATGAAAAACCCAATCCCAAAAGGACAAATATAATAGATTTTCTCTGATAGAAGGCAACCTTAATGCGAGCCACAAAACAGATATATAGGTAAACATGTATATACATATATTCTCATGGATTAACTGTATAATGGAAACTAGCATCTTGAGAAGTGAAGATAGATTGCAGTATGCATTTCTGCTACTGAATAAAAGGAGAACTCTCAATGAAACAGTTCAATATGCAGGATACCAGATTTCTTATTATTGCCTATACCTACAATGCCATGTTAAATGGAATGTTGACTTGTGACTGTTGTAATAATGTGGGGAAAAGCTAGAGTTTTGTCTTCAGAAACTGTCAGTGACTTCTTACGCCATCCAGTACTCCAGATTTTCATTTATCTACTCTAAATGTTATCAACACCAGAAATGACTCACTCTTTGCACTAGAATGCAATGAAATACATGCAGGATGAGTTGAAGGCTGTGATAATTCATGCAGGGCAGAATCTGGGAAATTAAATGAACAAGACATAAGTGAGCGGAATGGTGCCCCCTCTTCTCACCCACCAAATAAGCTGATATAAATGGTTATGTTTGTGTCTCACTAATTAGTTAATCAAAGGACTGAACTCCCCATGATAAATTCACACATAATGATGTTGGAAAGTGTTTTCAGTCTTTCATCTTAGATCCTGACTCTTCCAGGACAACACTAGTCCTTATATGCAAATATCTTTATATCACTTTGGCTCAACATTCCAAACTAACGCTGCTGTTAGGAGGTAGACAAGAGTCTGATGCAATGTATTTGGTGTGTAGTACTGGAAAGGGGCAAGTGTTCATGAAAACACCTGCTTGTCTAACTTTGGCTAGAGCTAACCTGGGTTTTCAAGTGCAGAAGTCCGAATCAGCTTAGATGGCCCAGCCAGCCTCTGCCTGAAATCACCCTTCACAATGAAGGGCCCACGACCCCTCAATCAATGTGCCCCTTTCCTTGGGAAAACCTTCCAGAAGCATCTGTGATAGTTGATTTTTCCCTTGTCTGTGCTGATATTAGCAGGCTATTTTCCCAGAACTGGTTCAGTTGAAACTTTGACCTGAAGTCTATGTAATAAAGAGTTTTAGAAAGTCTTTGAAAGAGTTTTAGAGCCATCAACGAGAATATGTTTTTGATATCTAGTCCTGTCTGCTTGTAATTGCCTGCTTTACCACATGGCTGTGCCGCCAGCTGGTCACCAGCAGTCATACACCCAAAGACCACTACCATCTTTCATGGATGTTAGCCATGGCAATCTCCTTCCAGCCTTTCCAGCAACACTCATTTTTGTGTTTGAATAATGCCATCAACAGTGTCATATGCAAATCTTTCTGCTCATCTGTAGTTATCAGTATAAAAGCCATGAGAAGGTAAACATAAGCACACTGTGAAATCTGATACAATTGATCCTATAAAGAAAATATTTCTTGGTGTTGTCTAGCAGTTGCTAAAGAGGTTGGGAAACTGTGGAGCTTGGAGCATTTTGTTCAGCCTCAGGTGCACATCAGTGTTCTCTGGTCTCTATTTCCCAAATCTGTCCTAAGTAAATCCATTGTATTTCATCAGGCACAATTATCAGCAATCTCTTTCTGTTTATGTAACAACTTACTGGCCTGAAGCCTTAACCTCAGTGCTGAACACATTGCATTTCCAATACAGGATTGCAGGAATTGGAGCAGGGAGGATCATGTCCCAATGACAGAGAAATGTTTCAGAATGTTTTTACAGAGTCAGGACACAAGGGATGGCTGGAGTTGGAGAGTGGAGGGAGGTGTAGCATTTGTTGTGTTTCCATCTTCTAAATGAAGTTACACTGGCCGTGTTACAAGCCTGTCAGATCTGTGAATTGAACCTGAAATAATACATATGAAATTTAATTTGTTTTAAGAAACTGAAAAATAACCATGCATATCCTAACAAATAAATTGCTATGGAATTTAAACTGGCTGGACCTTAAATTCATGAAAGGTCTCTTGCCTGTCCTTTACTCCCTATCTTCTAGTATTCTGTTGAGAACTTCATTAGTTAAATGCCTAAGTAATCAACATCTAAATCATCATCAGAGACTTCCCAGATGTTGTCACTCAAAATCTGTATGGCATCAGTGAAGGGTGGGGATTGAATTAAAAACCCTGTATAATGGATGTGGTCTCTGAAAGGCTGTGCAACTACAGAAGCTGGCATTTATGGACTTCCTCTTGGGATAGAATAAGGTTTTGTTGTCTACTCTGGATTCTGTTAGAACCAGAACTTTGGCCTGAATGCTAATACCCAGGAGCCTTCCTATCTGCTCCTCCTGTCTTTCCAGCCCCTTTCTAAGTGACTAAGTTCTGTACCCCATGAACTAGCCCTTGGCAAATGGCCTGAATTTAATGAACCGATCGCCCAGGCCTATTCCCCTGACATCCCCTCTGTCTGTGCTCTACCTACTGATTAAATCTCCTCAAATATTGACATGGAGAGATATAATGAGACCTGCAGATACCAATCCAAATTGTCTCTGCCCCTTTGAACCTTGAACTTTAGATTGCAAAAGATCCTGACTGGGATCCTTTGGATACCTGGATTCATTTTCTCAGTGTCAGGCCTGTAAATGCTGGTCTTTCCTTTTCCAGGGATAACCCATCCTGAAGTATGAAACTCTTCAAGGTTAAAAGGCAATGTGATATTGCTGAAGTTCCTAATTTAAGTCTGAATTTGAAACAGAGGTGTTTTGTATATCCTTTAACTCTTCAGCAAAGCATTGCAAATTTATAGAAGGGGAAAGAATATTTAGAGTAGTTAACTTCTGGATATATGTTTTTTATATGTCAATATGAGCAGATTCACTCTAGAGTGAATCATATTAGTGGATGATGTTTGCCATCCTTTATTTTGCAGGAATTCAGGCTTTTCCAAAACTGAGAGCTTATATTTTTGGAAAGGAAACTTTTGTGGCTGTCTAGAACACAGGATATATATTTCCTGTCTCTCCTGCTATTGATCCACTGCTTCCTTAGAACAGGGCAAGGCAGCCTTTCGTTAACAGTAGCTGAGAGTGAAAGGATGTGCTGTGCTGAGAACAGGGAAACTAGGAAGTCCAAGGACTCTTGCCAGTGTCAAGCACAATTTGTCCAGGTTGGCCTGCCAAAAGCAGATTGGTCCATCTCAGTATGTAAGAGGGCAGCACCCTGGGTGTGTGATGTTAGGCCAGTACTGTAATCTTGATGTTTTTGCAGAACTTAAGAAGCACAATCAAATGTCTCTCCCTCCCCCACGCAGCTATCACTAAGCCTGATGCCTTCCAGAAAGACCCCTAAGGAAGACCGGAACGAAATGGATTAAATTCTGCATATACCCCAGGCATATTTGCATATGAAACCATTGTGTATATAGATCTTATGGGTGTGGAAGGCCAAATTATATTTCCTTCCATTATAGCCTTGTGATCTGATCTGATCTTACTACTACTGGATAATTGTTTGAAAAAAAAATACCTTTCTTTTCAGATATAAAGAACTTATTTTAAGGAAAATAATAGAGTATTAAAGATGAAAGTAGAAAAATATTCAGTGTTTTCATGCACTTGAGATGGATAAGAGATCTTCAAATAGTTCATGGAAAATATTATGAGAAAACAGTGCATTTCAAACGTTTTTTTCACCAGATAAACTTATTTTTGAATTTTATTTTCCCATAAACTTTTGAAATACCCCATATTTAAATGGAACTATCTCCTATTTGAATTTTGGAAGTGATCTCGCTAAAGTGTTGGTTAAAAGTTGGTGATTGTAAATCCAAAGTCAAAAGTATGTAATATGGAGGAGAGTTAAATTGATGCCTGAAAGCAGAAGATAAAAGAAAAAGGGTGAAATTCCAGGTTGAAATAAGGAGACTGTTGCTGCTGCTAGGCCACAGTTAGCACTCAATATGTGTTGTGCAGATCATTGATTTATTTCTGCAAATGGCTGCCAGGAGCTCTGTTTGATTTGCCTCCAATTATGCCTCAAGTTCCTGGGACTGTGGTCCTGCCCTTGACTATCACTTTGTTGAGTTAGTGCCCATCAGCCAGAGGCTCAAAGTGTGAGAGGATAAAGGAAGTCATGGGGGAACACCTGGGAGAAGTTGATCAGCAACCTTAGCTGCCCCCTGGAAGCTGCAGAAACACATAGGGAGCAGTACCATAAGGCAAAGCCACCTTGCATTCACAACTCTTTCCGGCTTCCTTCTTCTCAAACATGATCAGGAGGTGCCACCTTGGGAATTTAGAACAGGTATCTTGGATTTGTCTCAAAACTGCATTTGAATCCCGCTTATGAACTATTGGATTTTTTTAAGGTAGAGTTTGCCTAGAAGTCAGATGCTGAGACAAGGATGCAAATGAAGTCAATTTTTATAAATGTTCCAGGGCATAATTGATAAGAAAGTAGAGGAAATGAGGCAGAGAGGGTGAAGATGCAAAGCAAAGCTTCAATATCAAGGTCTGTGTCACGGTAAGCTGGGGAAGTAGACATGTGAACAGATTTAGCTTCCTCCAGAAGTAGTGTTTCAAGTTGTCTACTTGAGCCCTGAGTTGGTGGTTAAGAACTGACCTTAGAAGGATGTGAATTTCCAGATACCATCAGCTCTCTTTGTGTGGACAAAACTCGGGGCAGTGCCTACAGACACACGTGCTGGAGGTTGAGAGCGGAAGCACACAGGGCGGCTGTGTGCCTGAAGATAGTGAAAGCACGGACATGAGCAAGCTGGTAGCATCTGCTGCAGTGACTCGTAGTGCCTTACATTTACTGACCTTCAGTTCTGGTAGCTGTTAAATGAGAGGAAAACAGCTAGCTTGAAGTCCTCAAGGGATAACAGAAGAACTTTGAGATTGCCAGTGACTGTTAACTATTTCTAGCCTCAAGTTGTTCTACTACAAATGCTGAAGCCTAAACAAAGTAGACATGTAAAATGTGGTTTATAACACTATGTGCCTAAAATAGTAGACAAGTTTTGAAAGCTAATGTGAAAAATCACGACGAATAACTTTCTTAAGGAAATTTACAATGTTGAGGATGTCAACAATGTAACTAAGACTTGATCATATAAGTTTATATAAAACAAGATACTACTCTGTAATGTTAATAATAGATGTTTAAAGGGTGAATTTGCCGAACTCTTGCTACTCTTCGTGCTTGTAGTAACATCAGATCTTTCAGTGAAGGCAGGTCAGTGGTTGAGTTGTCTCTGATGCTGAGAGTGATCCTGGTCAAGCCATGAAAGCTCAGTGAGTGTTTGTGATTTAGCAGGCATGGCGCCAGGAGGTGTGAGTGTCCGCCATTTAGCCTAGTGATGAAGATACTTGAGGTCCACATCAATTCCAGGCTCCATCCCTGATTCTAGCTTCCTGCCAGTGTAAACCAAGACTCTGCAAAGCAACCATGAAGGTTCAAGGAATTGGATTATTTCCTCCCACGTAGGAGACTTGGATTGTGCCCAGCCACTGCAGGCATTTGGAAAGTGAACAACATCTCTCCCCCAACCCTTCATTTCTCAATTTCTCTCTCTTGTTGTGTGTGTGCCTCTCAAAAGAAAATATTATATATATATATATATTTAATTATCAGAGCAATATTTGCATTTGAGTTCTCATTCCATATTAATATCTTTCTGGATCCTGTTCTAAGTATTCTAAATGCATCATCTAAGTTTGTATATACATCAAAACTAAGAGGAAAATTCAGTTATTACCTTGTTTTAGATAAAGGCACTAAGAGTAACTAAATAACTAGCATACACAGTAGGTGAATGTTGAAAATGCAAGTCCAGGGCTGACATTGTGCTATAAGGGGTTAAGGTGCCATTTGTGGTACCGGAATCCTGTATTGGAGTGCTTATTCTATTCCTTTTTGTTTTACTTTCAACTTTGCTCCTTGCTAATGCAGGTGAGGAAGTAACATATGATGACCAAAGTACTTGGATCCGTACCACCCACATGGGAGATCCAGATAGTATAGCTGGCTCCTATCTTCAATCTGGCCAAACTTTGGCCACTGAGGCCATTTGGAGAGTGAACAAGTATATGGAAGACCTGTGTGTGTGTGTGTGTGTGTGTGTGTGTGTGTGTGTGAGAGAGAGAGAGAGAGAGAGAGAGAGAGAGAGAGAGAGAGAGAGAGAGAGACTGACTTTGTCTTTCAAATAAGCAGCAAACCTTTTTAAAAGTGAAACAGTGAAAGTCCAACACAGGCACTCTGAGCTCAGTATTGTGCTATCCTGAGCACTGTGGGAGAGTGCAAGTGTATATCAGAGGTGAAGCTGAATGGGCCAGAGAAGAGCTGCAGCTGGGTAGCTAAGTCAGATAGGGATCCTTATGTAAGGAGCTTGGTTGGGATGGTGGCCAGTCAGAACTGCAGCCAGTTATTGGGCCAACATGTAAACACGGATAGTCATTTCCCAAGAGGCAGACAGAAGAACATGGATTTTGATATCTGGGGACTCTGGATTGAACTTTTGCCCAGAAATCATCATGTTGTAACAGATACCAATGAAAATAAATTTAGTTGCCTTAAAACTTAGCTTTTACTGCAATGACAAATATTAGGGTTCTTATGATAGCCACCTGTTTATTCACCCCTCTATGAACTTAAACTAAATCCTTGAAGTAACATTTGGCTCACCTCATCAACCTAACTGAAAAAAAAAAAAATGATGTCCCAGTGACAGAAGGTGATACCATAAGCTGAAAACTATCTAAGGTTCGTATTCTTTATGCTGAATATGATGTTCAGACTTTCAATGTTAGATCTCATCATTTTATATATATAATGTAAGAATATAATATAACATAATATAATTTAAATATGGTATGTCAGCTTATTATGGTGGGTTGAAACCAAAGTGATTCTGGAGTGCTGACTCTATTTTTAAGAAAATGGTTCAGAGAGGAGTGGATATGCTTTTCTCAAACAATTGGTATCACTTCCTCAGGTCAAATCCGTAGCTAGCATTTCTAGAGGCAATAGTAACCTCTACTCCATCAAAGGAGAGTTAGAAGCCGTCTGGACCACTGAACACGTCCAGTCCTCAGGGCTTCCCTCCACAGTGCTAGGGAGGTAGAGAGCTTCTCCTAGAAAATCAGCCTCTGGGGATTTTCTCTCCTGTCTTGTCTGTGTTCATGGAGTCTTCATGAATGCAGGGGCTGTGAAAGGGAGGGAGAGTCCTCTTTGCTGTCTGGATTCACAGCATGCACCTCCATTCTTTCACACTCTGAAAGCTTGTTTCTATCTATATGCCTTCTTAGCAAAACTTTTCCAATCCTCGCAGCATTAGCATTTCTTATCTGTGTATAGGACTTTTATCACGTGTACCATTGTTCTCATACCATCTTTCCGGTAGGATTTATCCACACAAATTAACCAACTTGGAGTTAAGCTTATGGGAATGGGAATCTTCAATTCATTGAAAGTTATTTTCTTTTATTAAGATTTGTTTATTTTTAATTGAAGGCCAGAGTTACAGAGAAAGGGAGAGACAGACAGAGAGAGATCTTCTATCCACTGGCTCTCTCCCCAAATAGACACAAAGGTCATTGAACTGGTTTGAAGCCGGGAACCAGGAGCTTCTTCCAAGTCTCTCATGTAGGTGCAGGGGCCCAAGAACTCCATTGCTTCCCAAGCCATTAGCAGGGAGCTGGATTGGAAGTGGAGCAGCCTGGACTAGTACTTGCACCCTAATGGGATGCCAGTGTTTTAGACAGAGGTTTAGCTTGCTATGCCACTTCACCAGCCCCTGAAATTTATTTTCTTAATAATATTTTAAGAGGGAACATTGTCAGAAAAGTAGACTATATCAAGAATTTTTTAAAAGATAAACTATGATGTCTTTTTGTTTGTTTGTTTATGTGTCATTGGAGATCTGTTTAACGATGTGATGGAAGAGCATTAACCAGTTAACAACAGCTCTGGAGCACGAATCCAGTTCTGTCTGCATTCGCTTCATGAATCTGAGGAAAATTTCTTAATTTCTCCAGCTCACTTACTTACAAATATAACATTTTCAAAGAAAGTATTCTGAATCTGTCTCTTTTATCTTCAAGATTATTGCTTGCTGTGATGTCTCAGCTATAGATGTGACACTCAGAGAGCAAGATGGAGGAGCAGGGTGAGGACAGGTTAAAATGGATACAGAGTGACATTGTGGAGGGAATTTCCTCAAGACAAGCCCTGTCTATAGCTTATGGTAGATTTCCTCCCAGGAATGTTTATTTAAGTCTATGGTCAGCCTGCAGACAAGGAAGTTGGGCTCACCAGGCCTACCGAGTGTGCCAAGTTGAGGATAGTTAGGGTGTGAAAGTGTTAGGAACAGAAGTCAGGACATCTTGACAGCCTACTGTAATGGATGAAAGCTAACAGCAGAAAATTTGGTGGAAGTAAATGAAAAATCCTAGATTTAAGAAAGTCAAATTCACAGAAGAAACAGGAGTTCTGGCATGTCCTGCCCTCAGTGAGACACTTACGGAGTTCTTATGGCAAATGTAATGCCGCTGCTTTGTTATGGTGTCACTGCTAAGGCAAGTTAGCGCAGACTGTCTCAATGGAGGTGGAGTGCCCAGAACAAGAAAAACATCAACACTCCTCACTGTACTGGCCACAATTCTAAAACAAAGTGACTTCCCTGCCCTTCCCCTCCCCTCTCCTCTTCTCTTTTCTTTCTTTTTCTCTTCCATTCCCTTCTCTTCCTCCTCTCATTCTCCTCCTCTTCCTCCTCCTCCTTCTTCTTTCTCTCTCTCAGACACATATTTCATACTACAGATTTAGGATCATACTGTTACTTTCTACCTTACCCATCCACCAGCCTGCATTGCTCAGCATCCCTCCTCTTCCTTTTTTTTTTTTTTTTGTACTTTTACAATGATTTTTTTTTCAAAAAATTTTTTAATTTTTTTTATTAATTACATTGCATTATGGTCTTGTTAAAGTTACAAGCCAGTTTAGACTGCAATGACTTTTTTAAGGTAAAAAAGAAAAAGCAATATGATCCTTGAGATTCCTTTCTTTTCCCTGGTGTATGTGTGCGTCTCTGTTCTTGAATCTGTTATCAATAGGATACACACATTACTGTTAGCAAATGAATTATTTAGAAAATCCACACGTGCTACTCCAACTATACATGCTCAGAGATTTGTTTTAGTAAATCATGGAAGGATGTTGAGTTGTGACAAACTAGGGATTTCTGGATATCTCTTTGGAGTTCATGCTTATGCCCTCGTGCTGTTGTATGGTTTTTTTCTCAGAGGTGAAAGTTCTGGAGTTGCTTTTAAACAGCTGACATTTAGATACATCAAACCTCTCTAGCTGGTCTCCTAGGAGCTTTCATTGTAAGAAACAGCTGAACTTGTAAATTTTGTCAATGAGTTCATTGTTCTTGAAATACATGGACGTACCCAGGTGTTAGCTGGACGCAAGTGCCTTTCTAAAAAAACAGAATTGCAAACCAGTCAGCTTGGGTCAGTGACTGGAGATGAAACCATGATCTTGCTACTCCCTTGCTTTCCAGTTAGTTTGTGTGTTTTTTGAAAATGGTGGCTGGAAAGTTTTACATGGTTTGCTATGTTATTTCTTTTAGCATATGCATAATCAGAAAAGTTATTTTGGATAATAAATCACAAAACATACGGTTAAACTGGCTTTCCAAGATAAGGGGCACAGATGAGGATTCTACAACTTTGGCAATATTGACACTTTTTAAGGAAGACTTATTTATTTTTATTTTAAAGTGAGATATGCAGAGAGGAGAGACAGGAAGATCCTCTGTCCGAAGATTCACTCCTCAAGTGACCACAATGGTCAGTGCTGACGCAATCCAAATTTAGGAGCCAGGAACTTCCTCCTGGTATCCCACGCAAGTGCAGGGTCCCAAGGCTTTGGGCGGTCTTCAACTGCTTTCCCAGGCCACAAGCAGGGAGCTGGATGGGATTAGAACTGCTGGGATTAGAACTGGCGCCCATATGGCATGAGCAAGGCGAGGACTTTAGCCACTAGGCCAGCACGCCAGGCCCAATATTGACTTTTTAAACCAGATAATTTGTTGGTAGTGGGAGACGACCTGTGCATTGTAGCACGGTTAGCAGCACCCATGACCTCTACCCAACAGACAGCAGCGACAGTGCCCTCTCCTCAGCTTTAACACTCCAAAAGCCCCCAAACATTGCTAAGAGCTGCCCTGAGAGCTGCTGGTCTAGATCCAGTGGTTGCATTTTGATCTGACAGTGCTCAGGATTGTTGTGGCCTTCAAACTGGACAAAACATGGACAAGTGGTTTTAGAAGTAAAGCAAAGGTGGGCATTTAGCACAGCGATTCTGAGTCTGCACCTAGGTTCATGTGCATCCTGTATTGGAGTGCCTGGTTTAGTTTCCGGCTACTGTGTTTCCTGTGGTGCTCACCTTGCATGGTAGCATGAAATTCACATAGAACGCTCAGGTGGAGCTGCAGGCGCCTGACTTTGGCCTGGCCCAACCCTAGCTTTTGTGGTTCTTTAGTGGAGTGAACTGATGGATGGTGGGTTGCTCTCTGTAGCTGTCTCATTTTACCTCTGTCTGATAGAGAGAAAGTAAATAGACATCTTTATTAAGTAAAACAGTTTTCTGTTTAGTTGTGGTATATCACTGATTCACTTATTCAACTCATTTAACAAAAAAGATTTATTTGTTTTTACTGGAAAGGCAGATATACAGAGAAGAGAGACAGAGAGGAAGATCTTCTGTTGATTCACTCCCCAAGGGGCCATAACAGTCAGAGCTGAGCCGATCCAAAGCCAGGAGCCAGGAGCCTCTTCTGGGTCTCCAATGTGGGTGCAGGCTCCCAAGGCTTTGTCCCGTCCTCGACTGCTATCCCAGGCCACAAGCAGGGCTGCCGGGATCAGAACCAGCACCCATTTGGGATCCTGGCGCATGCATGGCGAGCACTTGAGCCATTAGGGTACCATGCCAGGTCCCACTTATTCTTAAAAGGTTTCTTTTAACCCGATGCTGGCAACCCATAAATAAATGAATGCTGGGCGGTGCAAAGGTTTCTAGGTTAAGAGGTTGTGAAAAACAAAGAGAGGAGGTGCGAGACTTTCCATTAGGAATGTATGTTTATAGAATTCAAAAGTGTTGCAGGAACCCTGAGAAAGGAAAGGCTGTCCTTGAGCCAATTAGTCCATACAAGCGAAGTTCTATACTCAGAGCTACCAGCTGTCACTAACGCCCTTTCCTTCAATGCTGTGGGCTCTCGCAGTTAGGACAGATGTGTTTCAGGTCTATGCTGGCAGTACACAGCTCAGTCTGTTGTTTCTCAGGGCCACTCAAATCTGATAAAGCCACTGAAGAACAGAAGTTGTCATTGAGAGCCATTAGTTTCTCTTTTTTCATACTTGCTCCAGTGATTGTAAACCATTGAACAGCAACAACAACAACAACAACAAAAATCACAAAATGAAAACAGATCTGACCTGGAATTGCTTAAGTTGAACAATCCTAAGCAGATCCTTTAAGTGGAAGAATTGGGTCTGTTTTAGATGTATTGGTTCTAAAAGAAATGGTTAGATCATCTTATATGCCTGTTGCACGCTTCAAATCTGACATTAAATATAGAGAAGAAAGAATTCTGCGTGCGTGATTACCAAGAAAGTTTGGTTGATCACCACTAAAGAACCAGAATCTGCAAACTTCAATATCGTACATTAGGTATTTATTAATAAATTTCACATAAAAGATAATGTGCCTGGTGGAGGAGCCCCATTATCTGTAATGACTGCCTTATTTTTGTCTTTAAACCTTTCCTGCAATTTGACCTGTTCCGTGATCCAGAGGTACTCAAAGGTGGAGTGTAATAAGTGTTAGCGGTAGCCTGTGCTGCTCTAATGGTTATGAGTCACATTTGCTTTGGAATATCACCCTGAAAGCCCATCACTCAGGCTTGTTTATGAGGAATGTAACAACTTAAACATCAGTTAACAAATCCCAATGAATGCACAGTCACATTTGAGTGCTTCCAGCAAATACTTTCTGCCATTTCTCCCTCTCTTGCCTAATGAATTAAGGGCTGATAGAGTGAACAGAAGGTATCCATAGCACTTATTAAAAGAAACATAGTGGGGCCCTGCACAATAGCTTAGTGGCTAATGTCCTCGCCTTGCATGCACCAGAATCCCATAGTTGCTAATTCGTGTCCCAGTTGCTCTACTTCCCATCCAGCTCCCTGCTTGTGACCTGGGAAAGCAGTGGAGGACAGCCCAAAGCCTTGGGAGCCTGCATCCACTTGGGAGACTCAGGAGAAGCTTCTGGCTCCTGGATTCGGATCAGCTCAGCTCTGGCCTTTGAGGCCACTTGGGATGTGAATCAATGGATGGAAGCTCTTTCTCTCTGTCTCTCCTCTATATATATCTGTCTTTCCTTCTCTATATGTATCTGTCTTTCCAATAAAAATAAATAAATCTTTAAAAAAAACCATAGTGGGAGAGTATAAGTGTGAAGCTAGCTGATGAAATTAGGATAACTCATGTGAGATTAAATTTTATTCATCTTAAAATCTACTGCTTTCTTCCAGAGAAGTAAACCTGCCATATTTAAAGTTACATTAATATAGAATATTCCACATACTGGACTGTCACTTGCCTTTAAAATAACTCTGCCATGCTGTTTCTTTAAGCATTACAAGTGCAACAGACAGCTGACAGGTGTATCTATTGGTGCATTGAAGCTTCTTGTGAAAATGTTCCCAACATTACATTTTAATCTCAGTGTTATTATATTTATGAGAAGCAAGCAAGCCACATAAAGCACTTGTATGTGTCAATAGTAATTATGTGGCAGCTATCAAATCTGCTTTATGATTCATAAGCAAGAGCCAGTCGTGTCTTATCTCTGGGTTAAGCTGATTAAGATTCCTTCACTTGGAAAAACTACTTGTCACAAACTTAGGAGAAAATGTATTCCACGGATGTTTATTGAACACCTGAGTATGAGTGTTGAGTATGTCAGATTCTAGTCTAGGTGTACGCAATGACTCAGGGAACAAAAGAGATACAAATCCCTGCTGTCATGGAGCTTTTCTTAGTGGGAGGAGTGCAAAGAATACACAGGCAAGGCAGACATTTGGCCATTAAAAAAATAAATTCCTAGTATTTTTGAAGGTGGAAAGTGCCGTGGAAAACTGTCTTCTTTATCTGAGTAGATCAAACCCCGAGTTGATGTGGAATATTTGAAGTGTTAGCAACCTGTCAAAAGATTGTTTGAAGCTAAAGTCAACTTCTTTGTGTTTGTGGCCACTGGAAGCTTCAGGAGCAACTGTCTCCATTTGGTGATGAGGGACCATGGGCCCTTAGGGTTAAATGATTCTGCTTCAGGTTTGAAGCAGTTAGCAGCAGGGCCATAAGCCGATGCAGGCTCCTGCCCTAGTGTGTTTTCCTTTATAGATCAGCCTTTGTCGGCAAGCTGCCAAGTTGATAGAATCTATGTTAAAAAAAAAAAAAAAAACCAACCAACAAAAAAAAACACACTTGGTTTGGAGCATTGCAAACTAGGAAGTGTCTGCTTCATCCTTCACTGATGAGTGACTATTCCCAGAAAAATGATGTTGAGTCCATGAATCATGTTGACAAGACCTCTGTGCAGTCTCATGTGGCAGAAGGGTAGCCCCCAACTCATGCACTGTTATTCATTTCCCTCTTTCACCAACCTTGACCATTCCTTAGAGTGAAGTGGAAGGTTTTCCAAAAATGCAGATTTGCAAATTCCATTCTTAGAGATATTCATTCAGGAAGAGCTGGAGAGAAGTCCTGGTGTGATTTGTGTGAATAGTGTTGGCTGGGTCTGCCAAATCATTTGTAGGAAAATGAAACAGGAGTCTGAAGATTAGCTGGCTTGGGAACCCTTGTTCCGACTTCCTGCTGTTGACAAACTCCTCCCCATTATTTGTGGCTTTTCTTACAAATGGAAACCTGTAAATTACTCAAGTTCTCACCTTTTCCACTCAGTCACCTTGTCTCCCTACAATCCTTCACTTTGCACAACACTTGACAACTGTCATTGTCAAGTATCACCATTAATCCTGCTGAGATTTCTCCTTTCCACCTGCTGCCCTCTAGTGGGAGTGCTGACAAGCTACAAAATATTTTACCAGGCCACAAGGGGAGTGGCCAGTGTGAGTTGGCTGGCTCACAAAGGTCAATGCAGGTCTCCACCAGGATGTCCACAGAAGATAGCTATGCCAGGAATCATTAGACAAGTCTCAAGTCGTTAAGCACTGTTTGCACACAAGTTACAGTTAGAGCAGAGCTTTATAAACGCCCTGGAACCTATTCAAGGGCTTTTCCAGGGTTCAGTTGTCCACCTATTTGTTCCTCATTTAATTCTTTTGTCATTTTCCAAACCTGCTCATTGCCAAAGACTGTTTCTCTTCCCTACCTCCCAGATCCGCTAAATTTTCCAAATCTTGTCCCCCCAAAACTGGATTTTAAAAAATCCTCACAGATCAGAAACTTTTCTGTGACACAGTGAAAGAGACACACAAGAATTGAGTATTGCCGCTACGTGACATTTTGTCCTTGTATCTCATCAAGACCTTTGTGGTCCTGTGGTGGTCTTTTATCCAGGAAGCAATGAGGTAAAGAGAATTTCAGAAGACTACGTACTACCACACAAGAATGAAATCAAGAACTGGAAAGCAGTTGTACGTGATTAAAAAAAAATGTATTTCTTTAAAACTATTGTGTGTTTGCTAGTTGTTTAGACGTTTGCTTAGTAGGAAAGAATTAATAATTCCATGGTAAATGACATTTTAGTCACAATAAAATCATCCAGTTTTTTTCTAAGTGCCTGTTTAATTATCAGTGTATCTATGCCCAATACCCAATTCATTATTGTAATATTCTTGCATGCAGAAATGTTCAGAAGAGGGACTTGGCAAGTCTAATTTTGGGTAAGAGGTGAGGACAGAAGAAGCTACACATCTGATGTGAAATTGAGACTGGAATTCACAGAGTGGATGCCTCACACGTCTGCAAGCTTTAGGGGAACTAATTGTATTACCAAGCAGAGCAGACATTGTAGTTCACGATTGTTAACATCGTAGGAATGTATCTTTTGTTAACATGTTTTCTCTTAGAAAGTATAAACAATGTGATATTTCATTTGGTTGTTTTTGCTTATTATCATTGTTGCATCTTTGTTGTAATAGAAATAATGTCCTACACGCTATTCAGTTTCTTAACTGGAATGAAACGTGTGTAT
Organism: Ochotona princeps; assembly: GCF_030435755.1. Classification (NCBI taxonomy): domain Eukaryota; kingdom Metazoa; phylum Chordata; class Mammalia; order Lagomorpha; family Ochotonidae; genus Ochotona; species Ochotona princeps. Next base: position 17,909,939 of record NC_080854.1, on the reverse strand, counting down.
GTGTGCATTCCAATGCATGATAATGCACACGTACACACCCACCTGTAGCTGCCTTCTCTCCCTATGATGGTAGAACAGAATGGCTGCGTGCATGTAAGAGAAGGTGTTTTGTGTTTCACATCTCCCCATAACTCTCAATGTTTTTGGTTTAGTGTGGAAGGAACAGTAAGCAGCCTCTGGATTCCATTCAGTGTTCTCTCCAAATGTCATGTTTAAGCTTCCTTACCTTGGCCCGGTAACATTCTGTGAGCTTCAGTTGTGCCTGTAAAACTAGGATCGTGTTACGTGTGTGTCTGAATGGAGCCAGTTTATCCGAAGGATTCCTGGAAGATCTTTCCAATTCTGTGAACTGTCCTTTAACTTGTGTAAGAGTTGAAGCCCATGAATATTTTCAGTGAAAACAGAGAATTAAAAGTAAGCAGTTATCGTTGGGATCTGGCTTTCCCCTGCTTGTATGAATGCTGCTTTGTCTTCTTTCTGATTTGGACTGTGCTCGAGTTCCTTCAGGCTGGTTTTCTCTCTTGTGGTTTTTCTTATTCATAAATATTCTATAACTAAACACAAAACTGTCAGTTAAATGGGCTCTAAATTAAACATTTTGTAAATCAAATAGAACTATGTGAATGATGATATTTTATTTGTGGTGTGTGAGTTCCCACTTTTCTGGTGTGTGGCGCATCCCACTGAATGGCTAAAGGCAGAGCGCCAGGCAGTCCGGCGTTATCCACAGCAAATGCCTGGAATGTTCCATGTAACTTCCCAAGCTTTCTTCTGACCACTAAGCACTAATGAGCCTGTAGACTGTAAGCAGTGTATCCACACACCTTGTACTGCACATGGTTTTGTTGTTGCTGTTTTGTTTTGTTTTTGTTTGGGGGCTTTTTTTTTTTTTTGCTTGTTACAACTTCCTGATTTTGAGTCAAAATTGAACAAAGAAAACTGTCTTCCAAACTTTAGTGCCTTTTAAGTTTTAAGATACCAGAGACTAACTATATATAGATAGATAGATGAATAAATACTAAGCAGTATACAAAGGTGTTGTTTATAACAAATATGAGTCAATCCAAGAGAGAAGAATGCCTAAGATAGCAACAGTACTAAGCTGACTAGTACCGCAGGTGCCTATGTGGCATGGAGTCGAGAAAGCATAACAAGGTTGAGAGAACAGACAAGATTTGATTTCTGGTTCCATCATCATTAGTTGTGTAAACACAGGGAAATTACTATGAGTATCTTTGCTTCCGTTTCCTCGGGTATAAAAGAGCTAATTAATGGCAGGTGCCACAGCATCAAAGGCTAAGCATCTACCTGTGGCACCAACACCCCATAGGGGCATCAGTTCAAGTCCCGGCAGCTCCTTGCTAATCCACTTGGGAAACGCAGTGGAAAGTGTCGCAAATGTTTGGGCACCTCTACTTGTGTGGGTGACCCAGAAGAAGCTCCTGACTTCAGAGGGACCTAGCACCCACTGTTACAGGCATTTTGTGAGTGAACCAGTAGATGGAACATCTTTCTGTCTCCTTTTCTCCCTGTGTAAACTCAAACTTTCAGAAAAACAAAAGAAATCTTCTTTTTAAGGGAGGTAATTTAAAAAGGTGGTACACAAGGTTATTATGAGGATTGAATATGTTAACACATGTTTAAAAAAACTTCAAAGCTATCCTCACCTAAATGCTGTATCAGCATAAGCTATTATAAAATAAAGGGACAAACCTTAAACCACTCAAGTTTAGTGGATTGCAGAAATCAGTTTTTCTCCCACCTTGCTTTCCTTGCCTCCAAATCTGCCCGTTTCTCATTTCTCTTCATCCCAACCTAGGGAGAGTCTGTGAAAATGCTTAAGAAGAAAAAAGGTTCAAATAGTTTTGAGTGTGCCAAGCATTCTTTTTGACCATGAAGCACACTTTTCAGCTAAAATAACTGCATCCCAACAGTAAGGAGATATATGGCAAGAGAAAACTTACAAAACCTGTCATAATTTTTTGATAGTCTCTTCGAATGAGTAATTTCTTTGCAAGATGTAAATGAGCCCAAAGATAGGACACTGGGCGCAGGGTCCCAAGGCATGACCCCCAGGAGGTGTCACATATGCTATTAGGAGAGAAATTCATTCTCTCAGTTCATTTCTTTACTTCACCGATCTTCAACCTTATTTGCTCAAATTATTGTGGAAGTCAGACTCCAAAGACAAAAACACCCCTCATGATTAAGTGAGAGAAGCTTTGGGGTGTCTTTCCAGCTCTTCAGTCATCAGAGGGCCCCTACTGACCTCCAAGGGCCCTTCGTGCCAGGCCATGAAACACATCTGAGCCGGAGGGCTGGGACCACAGCCAAAGCTGATGAAGGTGCAGAATGTATGACTAAAAAAAGCCCAAACACGTGGCACCGAGGGTAGCAGATGTTTGTTGGAAAAATGGTTTATAAATAACATGGAAAGGAGAAGGTGGTTGAGGGTCAAAATATTGAGTTCTGGGATATGTGAGATCAATCTCACTCTAATACTGAACTTAAAAGTTATTGTTAAAAAAAAAAAAAAGAAAAAGAAGGAGGAGTAAGAGGGGGAACTCCCTACATAAAGCTAACTCCTCCACCTGGGTTTGTGTTTCCTTAGGATATTTGTAAACATTTTTGAACAGAATCTCCTTAATTTGGATTATGGCAAGTTGACAAGCATGTGTCTACATTTCAGAATAAATGAAGAAGAAATGATAAAGAAATAAACCAAGAAATAAAACCCATTAGGACTTTTTTTCCTCCTTTCTGAGGACAGCCTGAGTCTAAGTACTACAGAAACAGGATATTGCTGCATCTTCTTGAAATGATTTTCTTCTCTCAGCAGAGTGCTCCTCACCAGGGAGAGAAGAATCTGGACACAGAATTAATAAATTTAAAAACTGTATCAGTAACCTCAAAAATCTTTCTCTTTTTTCCTTTCTCTCCGTGGTTTTGTTTTGCTTTGTTTTCTTCATCAAAGCCAGAAGGGATCTGAAGCCTAGGCCAGAACTCCCAAGCCGGGGCACAGGGAAAGCCAGCCAGGAGCTCCCAAGCTGGGCACAGGGAAAGCCAGCCAGGAGCCCAGAGCTATGATCTCCCCAGGGGTCTGCACTCCTCTACTCCCTCTCTGGGAGCCCTGAGCAAACACCACTGCCTGATCTTCTGGTTTAATGGCAAAGGTTTTGCTTCCTTCGCTTTCCTGTGAGAATATGAACTTTGCAGGATACTTTTTGCTCTTTTTGGTGTTTGTTTATATTTTTAAGAAATAGAGTTATTCCTCTCACAAACACTTTCCCTGACTCAGGAAGGCCTTAGACTCACCAAAGAAGAGGATGAGAAGCTGGTTAACTGGGATCCTATGCCATCCTGTGGAGCTGACCCCAGGTAACCCATTAGCTAAGGCCTGCCTTCTTGATGGCCAATGAACTTTTTTCCAGGAAGATATCTGTGTTTTTTCAAAGAGGGTTGCCACAAGAACACTAGGCTTTTCAGTGTTAGAATGTGTGTTATTTTCTGCTTTGGATCTCATTTTCAAAATGAGAAGGATGCCTGGAGTCAGTCGATGCTGACACACCCTCCACCCTCTGCAAAGCTGCTGTGACAGCATGGGCACCCGAGGGGCGGTCGGGCCCTGGTGGGTAGTGATCAGCAGCACTCTGTACTTTTCCAGAAGAATTGTAAATTCAAACTTGCGATTTGGTGTTTTCTCCAAATTAAAATATATTTCATTCATCTTAGTCCTCTGATTGAGTCAAATGAAAACTTTACACTGGAAATTCTTTTTTATTCTTCACAACAGAATCAATAATTTCATTTCCTGCACAGATGTATTAATCCATAAGCATGCTCCTCCTTCTCTCACATTTTTTCTTTTTGATCTTTTACCAGAACCTAATTTATATCAACACTAAATTTCAAACTTTGTAATGTGCCCTCGAAGGGCATGCCACTGGTGATTCAGGACTCTGTAATTGACTTCTTGGGTAATTTGTTTAACGCTGTGTGAATTCATTTATCTTTATAATTATTAAGGCCATAAGAATGTATTTTAGTTATGGCATGTCATTAGAGACTGCGTCACTTGCTTCCCTGAACTCAAGAAACATTAGATGTCCTAGAACATGTCCATGAAAGGAGAGGAAGTACATTTCCTGTAATAAATTGTTCCTAGTGGATCCAGGGCTATGGGTTACCCATTGTTTCCTTTCTGGGTTCATAGAAACAACCTAATAACTCATTCTGGGATATTGCTGGGAATTCAGGTCAAAGGTTTAGTTTTTAAAAAATCTTAAAATCTAAATTTTAACCTATGCAGACGTGGAATATCTCAAACAAGTATGTCAGAGATAGCCAATACTTGATATCTAGAATAAAACTCATCTGAGATTGAACACTGAACTTGTTATGATCTAGAAGAATGTGTTTTCCTGTTCCATTGACCTTAGACTTCACTTGTCTTAACTATGTTTATTCTACAGTCTTCTGTTATTGCCCCGAACTAAAAACAAAATTCTGGAATCTTCCCTTTGCTTTTTCTTTCTTTGTGTTAAACCTTCCTTTTTGTTGTTTTCATAGTTTCAGGATTTGTTAGATGAGGCAAAAATGATCTCAGCTTCTCCGTCCCTCCTTCTCTCTGTAAATTCGACTTCCCAATAAACATAAATATGTTAAAAAAAATTATCTCAGCTTAAGTCTTAACCTTTTAAGCAAAAAAGCTCTGAACTATTGATTGTGACCTTAAAAAAATGTGTATGATAGATATAGGTGGTTGTGTGTCCATCTTTTTCTTCATGATTAGTGTCTGTATATACAGAGTATTTAAAAGGTCAGTTATGCAACATGAAAGAACACTTAGAGATTACTCATGTGTGAGGTTAAATTTCAGGTGGAGCGATTCTCTTCAATCAGTATGTTTGGAATAAGTAACAAGTGTTAACATCAGAAGGCATATATAACAAAAAATGAGATTAATTAGTATTCCTTGGCAAGACCCAATAAAACCTAGATGACTAAATTTGACTGTAGAGAAATGGTAGAATTTCAGATCCAGAAAGCACCAAACAGAGGTGAAAATACTTGTGAATGGCTTTGGGACCTAGGGGTTAGCCAGGAGTCAATGAAGAGCTGAACAGGAAGAAGGCAACATCACGCGCTGTTGCACTCATTGTTTCATAAATGTTGTCTTGCTACACTTTAGCATCACTGACAAGGATGAAGAAAGCACATCCTAAGAAAGTGAGAATACATGAGCAATGAGCACTGTCCATCATGAGTTAAGCTGTGTCTACTTGTGTAAGTACTGTTTCTTTTGTTGTGTAAACACAGGAAGCACTTTGTCTAAACTATGGGTAAGACTAAAATTTGAATGGAAGAAGTATTTCTGTGTAGGTAGTTTAAAAAAACAGTGTTTGCTACTCATTAGCTACTAGCTATGTTTTGCTTGTTTCCATTACTTGCTATATTTCAGTGTAGGAGGCCTGTGTGTTGGCGTCAGGGTAAAGATGTGAATCAGGAAAATGGAAATAGAATTCAATATTAGAGAACCACTGTTACCTCAAAGCAATCACAAGTCAGCGGCTTTTGCCACATGTTCAGATCACAAAACTAAAAACTGTTCAATTACAGCTAATTATCCCCAGGTTTTAATACTTGCAGTGAGAAATGCGATTATAGGCTAGCCTTTTAAAAAAGACAGTTTGGTATTAAGAAACAGTATTATTCATAACAATAAATGCATGCTATTGAACTGCTAACAGGACTCCTGAACACCCATAACATCATTCATGTGGTTAGCCGTAGCTTGGGTATAAACAAGGAAAACAGCAGTGAAATTATTCTTTTCCTTCTCTATTGGATTTTTTTTTTATCCAGCTCTGGCCTCCTACTTGTTTTTCAGCTTAGCACAGTAAAATCTGAGTAAAAGAGAACTCCCTGTTGGCCACCCACCTCACAGTCCCTAAATGGGAACTGTGTAGAAGCACTTCTGGTTGGGCAGCTGTACATTTCTGCCATCAATATGAAGAACGCTTGAGCTAAATCATTTACGTTAGCTCTAGCTTCCAGTCATGATTGAAAAGAATGCAGGGAGCCCAACAAGTTGAAGCTGTTTTTGGCAGGCGAGGAAACAGCTGTAACATTGTCGAGTGTTGTCTGTAAAAGCTATGCAGGCTGCTGACAGCACTGAGAATGCCCAGAAGTGGGGCAGGCACTTTTGGCCTGCGCACCAAGGAATGGCAGTGGCTAAGTTCATGAATTGAACTTTTGATCCCCGACAAGGCAACAGTCTGTCAGGGACTTTGTCTTGTCGTTCTTCAGACAAACTCTTCCATTCAGAAACAGAGGGTAGGATATGCGATCCTTCAACTGTGTCACTTTTATTTAAAGTTAAGATGAAGGGATGGAAGTTAGGGAGTGAAGGCTGCTGTGCCACAGGGAAGGAAATCATGTCACAGATGGCATCAGTGCACGGAAGGTGGACCAGTTGTCTAGGGAGAATCCTGTCTCGACTTTTCCAGTGTTCTCTGGACATCTTACTTGCCTCACCCTCTGTCTTCCTCACCCTGCCTGCCTTTCTCAAAAAGCCCCAGGCTTTGGTCTCTCCCTTTTTAATACACAAATGGATTTTTAGGAAAATCTGGTACTCTCCAAAAAGAGTCAGGTGAGGTGCTTTATGACTGGTGTGACCCCGTTCTCATTCTCCTTGGTGTATGTGCATTTTAATAGAGAACCAAGATTTATCCAAATAAATACATTTCTGTGCTTTTCCTTGCATTATGGGGTCCTAGGCCAATGGGGCCTGTTGAAACTCTTCTAGATAAATGTTGGTGTCAAAGTCACTATTTGCACTCACACAAACACAAGCATCTGCTGTGATGCACATTTGTAGATCCCCAATGAATTTACGGCCCCTTGCTGTTCTCTGAGCAACTGAAGAATGGAGCCTGGTGATGGCTGTTGTCCTTCCCTAACTGAGTCTAGGCCTTCGTATGGAGTCACCTCTCACAAAGACCTGTCTCTGGCTAAGGAATCAAAAACACATGTCACAAAAGAAGTGGCTCAACAGAGGTTATCTCTGAAGCTGGTGCCCTGGAATGCCAAAACCAGGCACTGGAATTTAGAGTGAAGCCCTAAGAGGTTCTATACATTTCCCACTTGTGGGGGAATTTCCTTAGCTAGGAAAAAAGAAGTAATTTCAGATACTCCATCCAAATTCTTCCTCTTTTGAACTGAATAGACTTGAGGCACTAAAGCAGTGACAGGCCTTTCTAATTCGGACTTCAGCTGCCGATTTCCACAGCGGTAGTTTTGAACCTGAAAGGTGAAAAGGCAACAGGGCAATAAACAGATGCTTAGCCTGAAGCTTTGTATATCTAGCCCAGCTTTTCTCCTTGTCAGCCCCACATGTCACTGTACCTGCATCATCCTTAAAATAGGAAAGAGATCCTTGGCACTGTCCAAACTCCTTTTTTCTATTTGGAAAGTTGTTTTTTTTTTCATTGGAAATGTTTCCCATATGTCTTATCTAAATGGCATTTGTGAATATTATCAATATTTGATCAGCATTTTGAGTATAATTTCCTAACTATGTCTTGTGTATCACCTCCATGTCCTTAACTTTTAGAACAAAAATTCCCAAGCTTCAAGTATGAGACCTTTTAGTATCAGTTACTTCAGATCTTCTAACGCCTTGTTGTACATTTAGTTGTTAAGGCATCAGACAATACTTGGAGGTGACAGTGCTTCTGGGATACAAAACTGTCTACTCTCCTGGGTCATTCATTTCCACACAGGTTGGTGCATCCTTAGTCTGGGAAATGTCATTTGGTCTCAAATAACTCTAAACCTTCCCATAACTTATAGGAGCTCTTTTCATACATGTTTGCCTTTCGTTTTCCTTAAAATGTAAAGACTATATTGGTTATATAATTAAAATAATTTAGTTAATAGGACTGTGTCACCTAGTAATAATTCCATTTTCTACTAGCTTTTTGAAATAGCTTCATATGTTTCTTCACCTGGTTTATTGCGTGTTTAATCCCCAGTTGGATTGGGCAAATGAATAAGAGAGGAAGGTAGAGATGTGATCCTGGTGAGAAAGGCTGCTGGAGTATCTAGCAGAGGCAGACCAAGAAGCGTAGCCGTATAAGATTTCATTCATGAAATGGATCTCAAGTGGAGATTAGGAGGCAAAAGAAGTGAGTTGCTGGAGGCACTGGGTGCTTCATGGGAGAGGCTGGCAGTTGTGGAACGAGTGAGTGACATCCTGATCCCAGGAAGCAGATCTGTCGCCCCATGGTACTCGGCTGATTGCCCTGTTATGCTTTATTTGATAGAAGAGGCAGCCAAGGGTAGAAGTTCTGGAAGAGAAGAATCCCAGCATCCTAGTAAGAAAGGTTTCCCACTCCAGTGTATGAAATGAGTAAAATGGAATAAAACGTAAAGTCTTGACAGCCATTTAAGGGAACATTCCTCTAAGGATGTTTGTAGAAATAGGTCTATCAATGCAATAAAGAGAGACTGTGAAGAAGATTCAGTGAGTTGCAGTTATATTTTGCAGTTGGCTCCAGATAAATTTAATTTCTTATAACAAGTGTTCATCAGCTGCACATCAGGTTTGTTTTACGCATTATTGTATACAAAGCCCACCACAATATGTGGACAGAGTAGGTCTGTAAAATGTGTTGAATGGCTGAAATGTGTCCCTACTTCCAAAGGAAATAAAGATAAAGATACAGGTATACAAATAAATGAAATAAAATATGCATCTGTCATACTGAGAATGTGTTAGGAATAAGGAAAACAGCCAAGCAGCATTCACAATGGGATGGAGCAACAGTGATTGGGGAAACCCATGACAATGGAAAGAATCAAATCTTCAACCACTTCACCTTTTCACATCCTGGGTCAGTCATAAATGGTCTTGACAGATCATGACCTTTGAAGTCTGAGATTTTTAAACTATCTGATGAGGGAGCTAGCATTGTGGAGTAAGGGGAAAACTGACACCATGGGCACTGGCATCCCAAGTGAGTACTGGTTTGTGATATGACTATTCTACTTCCTATCCACCTGCCTGCTAATGGCCTGTGAAGGGAGTAGAGGATGGTCCAGGTGCTTGAGTATCTGTCATCCCCATGGGAAACCTGAATATGGATCCTAGCTCCAGGCTTTGCCTGGCCCATCCCTGGTTGTTGCAAGTATATGGAGGTGTAAGGGGAATAACTAAAGAATGAAAGATCTCTGTCTCTCTCTGTAACTCTAATTATCAAATAAATAAATCCTGTCTGATGAGAGAAGAATTGATCCTTAAGTATGCTGGAACTTTGCCTCCAGACTCATTCTGCTAATTTAATGTTTCTGGTTGAAGTTAGCATAAGCTCCTTTCCTGGTATGATTGAAACAGGTCTAACACTTCAACAGGAACAAGACTGATTGCCTTGAACACTAGACTAGAACCTTTCCATGGCACTTGGCAACAAGCAAGTCCTATTTCTTGTTTTCAAGCTTGTAGGGAGGTCAATCTTGAGCAAATTAGTCTTTAGCTCACTAATAAGCTATCCTCAAGCATCACATTCTACTCTACTAGAAGTCTATTTAATTTCATGACACTGGTCATGACATCACTGCAGAGCTTAAAATACATAATTAGGAATGATGATGAGACAAGGGCATAGTACAGGTTGTGTATTCATGGCTGATTGACAAGAACTGATCGCAGTGGTATGCTAGTCAATGTTTAATAGCTGCTCTGGATTGGAGGTGAGGTAGGGGTAAGGACAAGAACACTAAATTATCATATTTTCTAGTTTCCATGGTATCAGTACTCCCACTATGTTCAGTTAGAACCCACTACTATGACTTGAAAGTGGTTGAGAAATGTGACACCATAGTCCACTGTTAAATGGTTTCTGTCATACAGATAAATAGATACAAGCAACCTCAAGAAAATAGATTAAAAATTAAATATAGTGAAATGATTATAAAGTGATAGATTTTATATATTTATCATATTTTGATATAAAGTTGAAATAATTTATTTTGAATAAAAGCTGTTTTAATAACTGCCAAACAGTATTCCTGAAAATGTAACAACCAGTGCCAGTGAGCTTCTGAAGGTTGACTGTAGCACTCTATTAGGTTAGAACACCCTGGAAGTGGTTTTTTTTTTCCATAAAAGGCATCAAGACTGGCCTACATACTTCCAGGGCTGGAGTTGAGGGTCGTGGATAGAATATCCCAAGTCATTGCACAGGTATCTAAATATTGCTTAAGGCTCTATGCTTGCCCTCTATGTAAACATTTTGACTTTTAGGACATGTCATTAGTTGTTCTTAAGTGATACTAAATAATTAGAGACCAGAAGAGGGCTAAAAAGTTGTACTGATGGGAAAATTGGATTTTGTCTTTAATTATGACCTCTGCCAAATAGTAGTCTTTACATTTATTCTATTCCTTTCCAAAAGGCAAACATATAATGCCTTTAGTCAAGAAAATTAATCTTTCTTCATTTAACTTACTGTGAACTGCTATTCAAGGTGTCTTTTTTTAAAAGACTTATATATTTATTTGGAAGGCAGACTTACAGAGAGAGGCAGAAACAGAGAGAGAGAGAAAAAGGGACAGATCTTCCATTCACTGGTTTACTCTCTACATGGCCACAATGGCCAGGGCTGGTCTAGGCAGGAGCCAGGAGCTTCTTTCAGGTCTTGCACATGGGTGCAGGGACCCAAATACTTACATCTTCTGCTGCTGCTGCTTTCCCAAGCACTTTAGCAAGCAGCTACTCCAGAAGTGGAGCAGTTGAGATACAAACCAGCACCCTTACAGAATGCCAGCATCGCAGGTGGTGACTTTATCCTTTGCCACAACATAGGCTGCAACAGGGTATCTTTTTAAAGATATGTTTATTTGCAGTGGGAATGACAGAGGGAGAAAGAGAGACAGAAAGACATCAGGTTGGTCACACTTCAAATACCAGGAGTCAGGAATTCGGCAGAAATCAAAGTATTCAGTCCTTCATCCATTGTCTCCCAAGCACACCAGTAGGAAGCTAGCTCAGAAGCACAGAGAAGCTACAGCAAAAACTGGCATTCTGGTTTGGGAGTGTGAGCATCCAACCTGCTACAGCACAATACCACTGCCCTTCAGTTGCAAAAGCAATTTGACATACATAAGTTCATGTGAATCCCCTGAACTTCATTTTATGCTTATAACTTGAATTTGCCAAATCCTCCTTCTACCTAAGGCTCTATAGTTTTCCATATTTAATGACATCAAAAAACACGTTTCTATAAAATGGACTGAGAATTTGGAAAAATACCTGTAGATGGCAAAGCCTGTGACTATTATTTTTAAAGAGAAAAAAAAAGGATCCTGTTACATGAAGGCATTTTAAAAAGCAAAACTTAAAATAGGTGTGTCAATGAGGTGGGCAGATACGAATGTAAAATATGAAAAGCACTGGAGGCAGCAGTCTCCAGGGAGGACTGCTTCATTTAAAAATCACCATATCTGGCACTGTTTCGATGCTTTGTGCCGTTTGTTTTTGCTGTTAGAAAACAAGGTAAAAGTTGAGGCATTGAGCTTTTTATATGACTGCTGCTACGTGCAGTAGACAAAGCTTTTCTATAAGCCATCAATGGTTTTAGTTCAAAAACTTGGCAATGTCACATTCCATGTAGGAACAGATAGTTTGAAGTTAAACTCCTTGACCCTAGCCTGGTCTTCTGACTTGTTGCAAAAATTGCGCATATTTAATTTAAAAAGCCACCCACTTTCCAAATAGCCTACTGTGATTGACCTCCAAGGGCCTTATGAACCAAAGAGATTTTATGGTAGGAAACATAAACTGATGTTCCTGGGCCGCATCCAACACATGCACATGTTTTATTTGGCCCACACAGCACTTTTATAAAGCTGGGTTGGTTATCATTTAAAATTTGAATGATTTGACAGTAACACAATTCTTATTTCTGGTTTTTCTTTGATTAATTGGAAGGGGTGGACCTGCATTCTTTTTTTTTTTTTTTTTAAGATTTTTTTATTGGAAAGGCAGATTTAAAAAGAGAATGAGAGACAGAAAGATCTTCCATCTTTTCCCCAAATGGCCACAAAAGCTGGAGCTAAGCTGATCTGAGGCCAGGAGTAAGAAGCCTCCTCCGTGCCTCCCACTAGAGCACAGGATCCCATGAACTCAAGCCATCCTCTGCTATTTTCTCAGGTAATAAGCAGGGAACTGGATGGGAAATGCAATGGCCTGGACACGAATCAGTGACTGGGATCCTGGCACTTGCATGGGGAGGTTAGCCAACTGAGCTGTCTCACTGGACCCATTTGTATGTTTAAACTGTTTCCTGTAATTAAGTAGTCACTACTCTTTTAGATGGGACAGAACTTGTGTACTGTTCTATACTCACCTCCAGTCGCTTTAGGAGTCAGGAGAGTGAGGTAGGCTAGGATCATACTTAAAAGATCGAATTGCAAATATCATATGAACACTCACTCAAGCACCAGAACGGAACCCTAATGTATAACTCTGTGCTACAGTAGACATTATTTCCTTAATTATCTGGTCATGGAGAGGGGCAGAAAGTTACAAGCAAGAGACTGGTGAAACAGTTTGAGCAATGCGGTGCTTCACAATGAGTTGGTTCCTCTTTACCTGTTAGCATTAAAGAATTGTCATTATGTTCAAAACCTATGTCACAGAAAAAGGAGACTCTGGGGGTGGACATGAGCATGCAGGATATTTAACAAAAAGTGCCCTTGGGACTAAAGGGAAGAAGCAGGACTGGACAGTAAGAGAAGTGAAAAGCAAGCTCTTTACCAGCCTGCACCAACCTCATAACGAACCCAGGAGCTAAAACACCCTGTATAAAATTATTTTGCATGTACCTACCATGGCCAGGCCATTCTGCCATCACAGTTGTCACTCAGTGAATACTGGATATTTCTCTTAGGGGGACATTCTTCTGCAGGCCCCTCGAAGGGATGAAAAATGAACATGGTTGCCCAGGAGCACGTGCAGCATTGAGAGCAGCAGAATAATTGAGAACGATTAGAATCCTCTTCTCTCAACCTGTAATTCCATTGTGTTTACTACAAAAGCAATAAGATTTTTAAGACTGCTGTTTGTTTTTGCTGCATAACTTCTTACTCCCATATATTTATTTTCATCTCTTCATAAGAACTGTTATCTGGGTATTTTAAAACAGCAACAAGGTGAAGGAATCCACCATGGGGGGAGGGGACGGGGAGGGGTTGGGGGAATCCCAGAGCCTATAAAACTGTGTCACATAATGCAATGTAATTAATAATAATATATATATATATAATGCTTTAAAAACAAAACAAAACACTACTTCATTTTAGGGATAATGCATACAAAGGTATGGTTGGGACCTCGTCTCTATAATAGGTACACTTTTACAAATGATTCCAAAGTAGTTGTTCAAACTAAGAAATTATAGTTCAAAATGCACCATAGATTTGTTATTTTTTTAATCACCAGAAAAAATGCAAAGAGATTTTCCTACTACTCTCCTAGCTATTCTCATTCCTAATAGGAATAATGTTGTTAACTGCTAACCCCTGATCTGAACCATTAAAACTGTGTTATGTTAAAGATGTATAGTACAGTTGCCCTTAAATATGATACTAAAATAACTGCTACTATTTTAGTTGTGCTGGTTCTTGTCAACCACATCTTTTATTCAATTTTTCATTCATCTTAAACAGATTTAATGAAAACATATCTTATATCAAGCATTGTTTCTAATAAGATCTGTATCTCAAAACTTTTTTTCTCTAGTCTAGAAGTATTAAAAATATCAAGGAAACAGGAAAGGATACCAACAGAGATTATAAAATAAATCTGGCATTTATTACAAGCAAGTTCTTCTATTCTTATCACTAACTTAATATATATATATTTAACACATTGAATATGAAATTTTATATACATAGCAAAATAAATATGAAATCAAGCAAATTAACAAATCTATCCTTACATATTTACTTACCTTTGGTGCAGGAGCAGGCCAGGGGTTAGAGTTCCCGAAACCTACTCTATACATTACATCACTGACTTGAGTCATCCTATGTAACTGCAACTCTGTACGATTTAACGTATGTCTCTTCACCACCCAATCCTGGTCACCACCTTTGCCCTGTTTCTATGTATCAACCTTTCATAGATTTCATATAGAAGTGAAATCATCCAGTGATTTTTTCTGTATCTTGCTTATTTTACATCGTGTCATCCAGTTTCATCTATGTTCTTTTGAATGCCAGGACATCTTTTGTTTTTAAGAATGACTGGATAATATTTGATTGATGACTACTTAGGCTGCTCCTTTATCTTACTATTGTGAAAATGCTGCAGAGAGCATGGGAATGATGCGATCTCGGTCAGGTACTGATTTCCTTCTCTATAGATGTATATACAAAAGACAGATTAATTGCTAGGTCATATCATTGTCCTGCTTTCTAATTTTTAAGGTACCTCCATACTCTTTTCAGTAATAGCTGTAGCAATTTGTATTCCCACCACCAGTGTACAAAAATTCCCTTTTCTCCACACCCTTGACAACACTTATCCCTTGTCTGTTTTACAATAATCATCTTTACAGTCTTAAAATTGTCATCTTACAGTGACATCTTACTGTAGGTTTTTTTTCCATTTCCTTATGGATATTGATGCTGAGCAGTTTTTATTAATCTGTTGGCCATTTTTCTGTGTCTCATCTCTTCTTTCTTTCTTTCTTTCTTTCTTTCTTTCTTTCTTTCTTTCTTTCTTTCTTTCTTTCTTTCTTTCTTCTTTCTTTTTCCCTCCCTCCCCTCCTTCCCTTCCTCCCTCCATCCCTCCCTCCAGAAATGGCTGCAGCCCTTCTGCCAGGGTATCTCTTATACACCATCTCAGGGGAGTTACTCAAAAAAAGAAAAAGACTCATTCACATAGGGCAACAATATAGCACCTTGTCTAGAACCAAAGGCATTGGAAGGGTGGGACTGGTAACTTCCTCCTCCCTCTCCCATTCTGATGACAAGCTGGCAACTTAGGCACCATCTCGTTGCCAGTGATCCAGAGATGAGATTAGTGTGGGCCACATCTCCTTGCTTTTCTTATGACAATTCTAAGAGATAGGGAATTGACATATTGATTCTGTCTTTTGGTTCTCCTTCAAGTGTAGAACATACTATTGGAAGGGTAAGAAATGGGGAGAAGCACAATTTTATATTTTAAAAAGTAACTTCACTAGGAACCAAAGACCCTAACTGCCTACTTTCCTGTCTGACCCATCACATTGCCTCCCCCAGAAGAACTGCTGTTAGGGACAGGGGGCAATGACCTCTCTTGCTGCTTCATGCTGAAAGGGGGCATTGTTGAGGAACAGCAGCTTCTGGAGCCAATCTAGGGATCCCCGGGAGAAGTTAGAAATCATCAGACATGCACAGAGTGCTGTTTGGGCTCCAAGTGCTTCTCTTTGTTAAAGTCTAGATAACAAAACGTAAGACAGTTATATCACTGTGATCTCAACTTTCACCCCTCTCATGATTATTGATGTTGAGCACCTTTTCCTGCATCTGTTAGCCATTACATATGTTTTTATGCTAATACTATAACTGTTTGGATATCTGTAACTGGAAGCTCTATATGTTTGCTTTATATTCTAACCCTTGTATAAATGAATGGTTTATGTATTTGGAAAGCAAATTGAGAAAAAAAAGTGGGGGGAGGAGGGGGAAGAGACTGATTTTCCACCTGCTGCTTGGGATGGGCCAGGGTGAAGCCAGTGTCAAAGCCTTCATGCACATCTCCTATGTGGTTGCACATACTTGAAATATCTGCTGCTTCCCAGGCTCACCAGTAGAGAGTTGGATTAAAAGCAAATGGGCACTCTAATACAGAATGCCAGCATCCAAAACAACATCTTATCATGCTACTCCAAAATACCCATGCCTCTTGGGTCACTATTTACGAGGGCATTAAGTTGATGAATGTGTTTGCTTCTGTTGGCTCACTCCCCAAAATGCCACAGCTCCTGGAGCTGGTCCAATCAAAAGCCAAGAGCCAGGAGCTTCTTTCTTGGTTTCCCATGTGGGTTCAGGGGCCCAAGGACTTGGACCATCCTCCACTGTCTTTCCAGGTCATACGCAGGGAGCTGAATCAGAAGTGGAACAGCTGGATACAAACCAGTGCTGTCAAATCCTTTCCAGGGAAGAGTAGAAGTGGGATTTTTGTCTGCTTATTGTGTACTACTTCAGGGGGAAATTGCAGTTCATCATGTTCTCTGCCTATTTAAAGCTTTCTCTTTATTCTCTGTGGTCCAGAGGAGCTCACGAATGCCAAGCCTTAACAGCTCCCATATTTATCCAGTTCCTTAGGTGGACATTGTAAGTCCTGTGTGTGTGACATACTCCATCCAGGAAGCATCTGGGGCCTGAGATTGATCACTGATGTGCACCAAGGGGGGAAAGCACAGGTAGTGGCCACAAGCCCTTTCAGACTCTCGGAGATGTTATTAATTACATGTCCCACTGAGCGAGGACAAGTGCTGTGAACTCACTCAGGAAAAAACTAGGAGGTAGGCATTTCACCTGTCGCTTGGTACTGAGGGGTGCAGGGTGGGAAACATTGAAGCAGGGGTGCTTCATACCTGATGAAAATTGCCTCTGTGTTTAGTGTGGCTCAGCAAATGCTGAGTAGCATTGGATTGCAGAGCTAGGTTATGTAGGAGCTAGTACTGTAGGTAGGGGTTGTAGAAGTTGAGTTGCTATTTGTGTAATTCAAACTCTTCACTGCTCCGGGAGAAGCTGAGATTTGGATATTCCCTCCCTGCTTAAAGGTTCTGTATCCAGGGCAGGGTTTGTAGCATAAAATAACCAATTTATTAAACATCATCTAGTTATTCTGTCCTGTGGTTGTGAAAGATAAAGCCATAAAAAAAGATTTGCTATCCTTATCCTGACAATGTTTCTAGATTAATCAGGAAGGTGAAAAATGGACACATAGTTTAAAAAGAGCAAATGAGCAAGGCAACATAATCTGTTATTCAGTAGTTGTGGTAATTGCAAATGAAGGCAGAATTCATAAAACTGAGAGTCTGGGTAGAAGCAAATGGTCAGAAAGACTACAGGAACAAGAGGAACTTTATTTGGATATAGAAGAAAGAACCGGGACTTGGACAAGAGGATGACGTGGACTATTATTTGGTAAGAAGAGCAGTGGCACAGAGCACACATAAATGTAACAATAGCAAGAAGTTGGTATTGGTAAAAACTTATTCATAACATTATTCTAAGAAATCTCAGGGTCAAAACATCCGGCAGCTCAACCTACTTTGAAGATTTCCTGGTAAATTGAGGAAGGCAAGTATTTTTGTTGTTTCAGAGCTGAGGCTGTTGACATTTTCAGTTATGATTTGATCCAATTCTAATGACCCACTGTCAACCTAGAAGTGTCAGAAGAGTTAAGACATTTGTAAGAAGATGGAAATCTGCATTGTCAAGCAGTGCAAGCATAGAAACTAATTGAATCTCCTTCAACCCTGACTTTTTCATGTAGGAATGGAAAAGGGAGTCATCTATTCTAACAGGTTGTTGTAACTATTAAATTATGTCAGTAAATATAAAAATTATTTCTAAACTATAAAACAGTACAAATTTTAGTTAATATATTTTATCCTTCCATTAAGCTACACTTATATAAGTAATTTTAAAATAAAAAAGAATGCAAAATCCATGTTTATGTCATGCCTTTATATCTTTGTTAAATTATTTTTATTATTTTCTATGATACATTTTTGATTAATAGTATAGCATAGCAAGTGTAAAACACACTTGTCATTTTCTTAACATTCACATTAACCTAATCAAAGGATAAATTCAAGATAAAAATTATACTATGCAGGAAAGAGGAATTATATTGAAATGTATTTTTGATACCATATGTTCTGCATATTTTCTTATGTCTATTGGATGAAATTCTCTGTTTACTTTTACTACCCAGGTATAGAAAGCCAAAATTTACATAAAAATCTACATACCTGAAATTCTCATCCTATCCTGCTTTTTCTAACAACTTTAACATTTCCTCTTTTTGAACACTATCCCTCAGTCTTGTAGGGTCCAAAAATAAAATAAATTTTTTTAAGAAATCAGTGATCTAGGAAGCAAAGAAATGATGTATCCAAAGATTTAACTGAATACTGCAGTTTGTAAGACAGTTGATAGAGTTAAGGAAAACAATAGCAGTTGGTAACAAACCCAGAACCAATGACAGAGAGATGTGTTGCCCCAGGCCTCAAAGGCCTCAGTGTTCCAGATTCCAGAGGGACTCTGAACAGTGGAAGAGCCACACAACTAGAGTCACTCTCATTAGGATGGAAAGTGGCATGGAGGGGGCAGTGGTCAGTGGTTCCTATGATTGAATCTGGTTGAAGGCAGAGGACCAGAAGCTGGGGTGACGTAATCTATATATCAGTCTCCTGAGGTACAGAAAAGAGGGAAAATAGAGTAGAAAATGGATTTGAGATAGCAAATGGGGAGCTTCCAGCAGCCCATTATATGAATCATCACGCTTCATGTCAGTGACATATAGCTCTTCTATGCAAATCCAGTCTCCCCCACACCACTTTCCAATTGTTGAAACACACATCTTTACTTACTTTAGCTAATTAGCACATTCTGCATTGTATTCAAAGAGAAATTTACACTGTCAAATTATTTAGAAAATAGATGAAAATAACTAGAATTACAGATTAAAGTTTTGTTTTTTCGGTTTGACCTTTACTTCTTCTTATATAGTGCATTATACTTTTCAGAAAAAATATCTGAGATACATGCGATCCTTTCTTATTACCTATGGTAGCTATGTTCTGTGAAGCTGCCATGAACATTGAATGATCAAATCCTGAATCATTGCTCCTTGGTGGAACTAGGCATTTCTTTGAGTCTACCATCACAAACACTGCCAACAACTGATCGTAATGTAAGTCTATTTTATGGTTGTTTCTGTTTAAAGATACATTTCTGGAATATTATTGATTCAACATCACATTTATTGCCAACAACATTGTAACTAGTGCTGAAACCAAGAATATCTAACAGATACTTTCTCTGTAAGGCATGTCATAGTTTTCTTCCACTTTACAATACCAGATAACACTTCATCACTGTTCTTGGGAGCCACTTTAAAAAACAGCATCTTTTTATTTAAAAAAAAATACAAAAAACTTAAAAGTGTGGCACTGAATATACAGCAAAGGGATACTTGTTTACAGGCTGACCGCTGAACAGAGAGTGTGATTTTGTTTAAATTCATTAGGGTCAGGCACAGGAGAGGATTCAAATGTTTACCATTCTGCACATGTCAATAAATGACCACAAAGATTCCGCAAGTATTGACCGTGGGGTTTTGAGTAGGAAGTAGACAAATGCAGAATAAGAAGGACCAAATATACACAATTTAACAAACAAATCTAAGGAACACTGTGTTAAGCAAGGTTAATAAAGAAAAAATTTCCAGAACTTCAAACGCCACCGGATGCCCCCAAGCACACAGCCCAAAACTTGGTATAACTGCTGTTCTGACTTTTATGATTTTATGTCCTTGCTTTTCTGTGTTTTACCACCTATAAATGTGTTGATAAATAATCTGAGTTTTGCCTGTTTTTGTCCTAGTTCTTTTCCACAATGCAGACTTTATTCTTCTATTATTATTGTTATTGTAGTACGAAACCCAGCAAGCATCCCACTAGTTCCTCAGTGATGGCTTCAGAATGTTTTTCCTCTTAGAACCTTTCTTGCATTGATTCTCACTTTTTTTTACAGCTACATTTAAAAGATCAATGATCTATCTGCTTTGCAGTTTGTGTTGGACAGGAAACAGCCTCAGGTGGAGGTTAGGGTGCAGGATGTTCCTTAAGCCCCAACACCTCTGGTGGGAGGCTCTGCCTACCCCACAAGGAACTCTTGAGCTAAAACACACCCTCAGACTGACACATGTCCAGACACTGGCTGACAGAGTGAGGCCTTTATGTTCCACATGACTCACTGGACATTGGACATGGGCTGTCTCAGGGAAAAACGTGATCCTGGCTCAGTGTCCCTGCAACTGAGGCAAACCTTGGAGCAGTTAATATGTTACAACAGCACTGCCTTCTTTGAAGGAGGAGTGAGGCAGAGTCCCTAGGGTCCCTCATAGCTTCCTTCCTTCAGCATACATTCCTTTGTTGTTGTTGTTGTTGTCTCTTTTTCTAGATTTCTGTCACTCTGCAATGTGTTGGCTTGTTTAGTTTGGTGATTGGTAGTCTAAGTTGGCCAGATGGTATCCAAGACTCCAGGGATCACACATGTTCAAGCTGACAGATTGGAAGAGGGAGTTACCAGTAAACTCTTCAGCAAATGTCTATTTTGTAAGGTATCTAAAAGCTTTCTAGAACTCCTCATCCAACTGTCATTTAAATTTCTTTACTCAGAACTTGATCACACACACACCTCCTGTTACAAGGCATTTTGGAAGGGGAGCATATGGAAAAGTGATGGAGATAAGCCTGAGGACTTACCCCAGCTAGCATGGGGTGGGGCCTTTGGTTCCTGGCTGTTGGGTAGTTAACCTAGTGGTGTCTACCCACAGAATGTTCTTAGGGAAAGCTAAAGATGAGGGACAGGTTATCCTGACTGATTTCATAAACACAGATCCTAGATCAGAGAGCTTTCAAAAAAGAGAGAAGGAATAAATTAGTAAGTCAGAAGGTCATAAAATTTATTATAAACGCAGTCATTTCTGATTTCTCACAATTTGGGAAAAGATATGATTTAAAATTTTAACTCCCTTTTCTATATTCAAAGGTAACTATAACTTCTTGTTCTCTGTCATTTGGTAGACTGAAGTGACTATGAAAACCTTGCAAGATCAAAGGTCCTTAGTGACTGTCACTAAAATCCAAACACGGTTTTAAATAGTAATTTGGGAAGCATGAAAATCTTTTGACAGTCAAAGCTTTCAGGAAGGCTCTTGAATGGCAGGAAGCAGAATTTTATAAGTGCATGGTAGGGATGACTTTTTTTTTTCATGCATTTGTCATATGGGTAAAGAAATCTCTGAAGAAAGAAAAGCAGCTCCAAGTCACAGCTGTGTGGAGGAAATGTGAGGAGTGCATGCTCAATGGGAAAATCAAAAGTAGGAGAGTTTTGGAGGCCAGGGCTGACCATGTTCTTCCAGCTGCTAGCTCCTCCTTGGCAAGCACCCCACTGGCAATGTAGCCAGTTTCCATCAGAGCCCCTCTAAATCCTCAAGAGTCTAATTTTATTGTAAAGCCTGCCAGCCTCTTTACCCGGTATGTGTAATCCACTGTTACAAGAAGAAACAAAGTGGCTCCTAAGTTCATTATCACTATTTTCAGATTTCTTTAACAGCCAGCTTGCTAGTGACTGAAGAGGGAAAAATCATTCCATTTTCTCAAAATGCTAGGATTCTCAGAAAGCATGGGCTTGTTGCTGTGTTAGCCTGGATTTTCTGAGATTCAATCCTGCAAAAGATTTACTGAGGAATCTAATATGCAAGAGAATTATTAGGGGCAATGCCTGTGAAGGAGATTGGGCAGGAAGCTGGAGGAGGCTGGAAGAGCCAGACTAAAATGTGGATCTGACCCCTTTGAGACAGGAAAGAGAGGAAGCAAAGGAGAAAAACAAGGAACAAACGAAAGAGAAGCAGGACGCCTCAGCAGAACACACTAACAAAGTTTCAGCAAGGTCTTGGGAAGTCTCCCAACCAGTCACTGAACTGAAGACTCCCCAGTCTCCTCATTATGGACTTCCTTCCCAGTGCTTATACTACGTTGTTGGCTGGGTGGAACTGAGAACATAACCACTGAGAGCTTACATCAATGCTCTTCTCCTTACAGCTGTTTTTCTATGACTGCCACAGCTGCCACTGAACCCTGCTAGAGGCAATGGATTATATCAGCAGAAATATGGAAATGTTGCCTCATTTACAGATGAAGAAATATGTTGATAAAAGCTCTTCTTGAAATATTTTAATATGGTTTCCCTCCTTAAAGAATTTATAGTGTTTTCTACTTGTAATTAGAAATATGATCCTACAGGCCAGGTAGGCTCAGTCATTTTAGAGTACACACGGTATCTAAATCTGTGGTTAGAAAAAAAATAGGACTATTGTATCTAAACTTTAGAAAATTCATGTTTTTATTTGAGTATTGTTTATAACCATTGTCTATATTCCAGCTAAATAAGGTCTTTTTACTTTTTCTTGCTGAACTCTGTTTTATTAGGGCACGAAACCTTTGACTAGATATAAGTTTAAAAACACTTTATCTCAAAATCTAAAAAAAATAAAGGGAGAAAGAGAGAGTGAATAATGGAGGGAGAGATGTTTCATTACATTCTAGAATTGTATTTGTTAACTATATTAAATGTGTTCTCTTTATATGAATATTACATTGGCAGGGAGAATCAAGATGGTGGAATAGGGTAAAGATATGTTTAAACAGATGGAGAAACATTAGCCAATGTGAAGCAGAGGGAGCACATTCCAGGAAATAAGACAAGACAGAGCAACAGCAGACGGGTACCTGGAGACTGACAGACACAGGAAAACAGCAGACACAACAATGTGCAATTGCAGTGACTGATACCCCAGTGGCTTTCAGCGAGTGGCAATCTGAATTACATCGGCAGCCAGAAGTCCACCAGCAACAAGGTGGGAAGGGACGTTTGTCAGGAGCTCAAGAGTTAAACCCAAAGAACTGCCCATCCTGCTGGTCTGTTTGATTTGACCATGTGCAGAGAGAAAACAGCAGATCCCGGGTGGGCAGTGCGGGAACAGGATGTATTTTACAGACCAGTCTGCCCCCTAGAGCCGAATCAGGTGCCATTTTGTTTAAAGAAGCAAAGGCTATGGGACAGTCCTGTGTGTGCACTGAGCTGCGAGTGAACTCATTTCTGGTTCAGTGAACTGCAACAACATGGCATCCTACAGGTTCCACCCAAGATAGGTCCAGCTAGGTCCGAGACCTGACAACCAGCAGATCAAGAACTCTAAGAATGGCATATAAGGCTCCATTTTGTACAGTGTGGCAAAGACATTAAGACTGCAGGGGACAACAGTGAGCTCTGCATGCGCTGATCTGGGAGTGAACTCACTGAGATCAGTGCATTGCACTAGTCCCACACGAAAAACAATACTGACTTTGGCATTGTACAGGTCAAAATAGGTCCATGTGGCCCTCAGACCTAACAGCCAACAGGTTCCAGCAAGATCAGCACCAACAACAACCTAGCTATATAGGACTCCTTGTGTCTCTCTAATCCTGGGACCTGCTCTAACTGGAAGTGGGAGAAAAGTTGTACAGACCTTTCTCTGTGCAGGCTCAACACAGTATCACAGAAGGTAGAGAGTGGTGAGCTAGGAGCTGGGGCTATGGAGTGTGTTTCAATGATTAGAAAACAGTGTGTGGGGTGAGGGGGGCGGAGACTGGATTTGCATTGAAGAGCTATATGTCACTCTTTGACATGAAACATGTTAATTTATATAATGGGCTGCTGGATGCTCCCCATTTGCTATCTCAAATCCAAATCTCAGATGCAACTTGAATGATAAAGAGAATATAGTTCTATCAAGAATGTAAGCCCATCATCTTCAAGACATTGCTATGATTTTCATTAAATTTTCCTGACTATCTTCATTGAACTCCTGATCATCTTTAGGCCCTGGCTGTATCTGTCTTTTGTTCCAGATGTTTACAGATGTGTTACAGATGATTGTGCTTATATGTTTGGAGCTTGGAAGATTAATCCTGTCTTGATTATCTCAAAATCTAGCGTTAGACTGCCTGGTAGTATTTAGAAAGTACTTGTTGAATGAATGACAGTGCCCCACTTTAAGTAAGTTCACCATTATGACATTTTTTCTGAATTATAGAAGGAAAAAGAGATTTCACTAACAGGTGAAAACTATCATTTTCATGGCCAGAGATGTCTGAACTTCAACCAGAAGCAAATAAGCAGAAAAGATCATTCCTGTTGATAGAATAACCTGTAGATTCCTTCAGGATAAGACCTTATTAATTGACCATTTTAAGATTTGTTTTATTTTCAATTAAAAGGTAGAGTTACAAAGGGAAAGACAGAAAATAGAGATCTTCTATGCATTGATTCACTTCCGAAATGGGCACAACAGCTAGGGCTGAGCCGAACTAAATATATAGCTCCAAATAAAAATAAAAATGCATGTATTTATAAGCTTTAGGACAAAACCTAGTTCAGCACTAATTCAGTGATAAATCAGTTACTATTTTATTTACTTATCTTTCATTCATTGTTAATTAATTATCTCAATCTTTGTCAATCTAAGGAGCCTTCAAAAAGTTCATGGAACATGCATATTCTGGGAAGACATCATGGGTTTCAAAGTTCTTATACAAAGATAAATTTGTCTTTTATTTCGTAAAGAGAGAAAATGAATACAGCATAGGTTTAACTCATGAGTTGAAGGAGACCATTTTCCTAATGAATTTTAAATACGGTGATAGCTGAATTTCAGTTGATATTATTATTCAACTAAGTATCTGTGTGCCCATGTCCATAGTGAAGTCACATAGTATCCCCTTTTCTTCCTGCTAAAAATTTCAGATTTCAAATGTTGAAGTTCTAAGAAAGTGAGGTGATACAGGAAAAGGTAGCAAAGAAGAAATTTCTTTGCCTCTTTTGTTATTTAGTTGGAAAAAGAAATGTACTTAATTGTTATGATAAATTATCATCTGATATGAGGGATGAAGAACCAAAGAGCTGTAAATAAAGTAGAGATTAAAAAAATAAATAAAGGGGTCAACAGGAACAGGAAAACGTGAAAAAGAAAACATGAATGTCTCTACTGTGGTCCACGCACAGTAGTACGAGTCCATCAATTTTTAGTGTGTTGACTTTAAAATGACTGTTTCTGGACTGTTTCATCTGCTTGCTTAGGGTGAGATGGCTGAAAATGATCAGATGTAGAGACTACATTTAGTCTGCAAAAAGAGGAGTCTGCACAAGAATTCCCGACAGTCTTAATAGTGAACAAATGCCCCTTAGTGCCATTCCAAAAGTGATTTTTAACCAAAGATGTATGGCCTTTCCATACTATTAGGATGTATGAAAATAAAATAAAATAAAATAAAATAAAATAATATAAAATAAAATAAAATAAAACAAAACAAAACAAAACAAAACAAAATAAAATAAAATAAAATAAAATAAAATAAAATAAAATAAAATAAAAACCAAATAGGCCTTCAGTAGAAGGCTCTGGGAAGATGAGCTTTGTCCTTGGCTTGACCCAGCATTTCTCACAAATGTTCTGCCAAGAAGCATGTTGGGAAAATCCATTTACTTTTGTCATAAAGTTAATAACTTTCACAATAGATAATTTTCCAAAACTTTAGAGAATTAATACTGGAAGCTTTAAACTATTTGCTTCCTTCACTAAGTTCCATGGGTAAAGATACATCTCTGGCAACTTGAGGTTTAAAAACTTTAAAAAGCCCTTCTTGGAAGGAGCCCAGAAATTCATGATGTCTTTGAGTTAATAGTGTAAGTAGCAGATGGTGATTCTATCAGGTAACATTAACTGAGAGGAACTAGAATGGTAAGACCATCCTACAGATGGTATTTACTGATTGCTGAGTTCTGATTTCTGAATCAGAACATCTCTGAGGCCATTTAATTGTTTTATATGTATGAGTGTGTGTTCTTGTGTTTGTATAAATATATATACACACTATATTTATATATGTGTGTGTATTTATGTTAACATATAAGGAATTGCTGTTTAAGTTTTAGATTAATAATTTTACAAAACTCCTGAATATTCAGAGCAATTCCAGTTCAAGCCACATGATTTAATGAAGTTGCAGGAAGATCGTTGTCTTCCCTGAATTGGTACAGAATTGTGCTCTCAGAGTGAACACCTTACCTCGCAAAGGGGATTTGCATCTCACTCCAGAACCCTGCCCTTCATAGTGTTGTCTGAAATTATCCCTGGTCAGATCCTCTTAGCCTGCCCCACATCCAGTGTAGACCAGTAAATGTCCACTACTCTCTACATAGGCCTGCGAATGAAGCTTCACTCTTCACAAAATGCAAAGAATCATTTCTAAATTGCTCTTCCAGAGGAGAAATTATTTCCTTTTAGAGTTATTGCTGATAGAGCTATTTCAGAGTCAAGATAAATGCTTTGTATTTACCTGTGACTGTGCCTGTTTAGCATTTTTGATCTTTTAAAACGTAGCCTGCCTTTCTCCAGGGACCTGACCTCATCCACATAGCCTTCCTTGGCTGTTTTGATGTTCAACAGTCTCCCCCACATTATTGACCTAGTTAGCAACTCCGTGAGAAATGCTGGAGAAAGCCCCCTCTGCAATTCTTGTTAATTCTGGTGGCTTCTTATTGTTGCTGTATATTGTGGAACTGTGTGCTCCTCGCTGGTCTCTCCAATTAAACTGTAATCTATGGGAATGGGACTTGTTTTATAGGCCTTGTTTCTTATATTCGTAATTGATAATGACTGATCAAACATAAAACAACCACTTGACACATGTTTATCAGAAGTATACAAGCTAAATATTTTCTCAGATGATTAATGTTCTAGCTCAGCCACTGTGATGAAAAAGCTGTGTAATTTGGAAAGCTTTGCTTCAGAAACAAACAAAAAACCTACCTGTGAATTATTTCAGTGATTTGATTGACATCTTAAAAACAATTTGTTCAGCTACATTAAAGCAGGCAAAAGGAGTTAATGAGTGGCATATCCAGTGTCATGAAATGTGGAAATGATATGAAATGCTTGCTAAACCCATTTTCCTTATTTGATCAAGGCACTCTAGTGTAGCTGTGGGGAAGAAGGAGGGTATTGGCTGTCGACAGATATTCCTGTTCCTTGGCCTACTGAAATTAGGGACGTTAGGGTTGAAGGATATCTGGTTGGAAAATAAACTGGCATTTTAAAGTGTGAATGGTTGATTAGAGTGCAAATTTTATAGACCAAATCAAATTTTCACAAATCTAATGACTTTTGAAGACTACTTGTACCCTGGCTGAAAAGATAGTTTCTTGCTGTCTTGGGTAAATCGTCCATAGGCTGTGTTTGGGATCTGAACCAAATGTTGGTCTTTCATTTCTCAAATTACAGCTTAGTGATCCCAGCTCAGAAGTGCCTCCATCCCCAATTTAGTAAAATTAGCAGCATAAATTTAGAAGCACAGTGGAGCTTATGCTTTGTTCCCTGCAGAAGTCATTTGTGAACTTTCTTCCCAGTGGAAGTCTATGTGTTACTTAATCCCAGCTGTTGTGATAGCTTCCATCCAAATGTTGCAGAAAGAAACAAGCCGTTTCTATAATTAATCGGGTGTTTTTAAAAAGAAGATCTATCAGGCTCGGCGGCGTGGCCTGGTGGCTAAGGTCCTCGCCTTGGTCCCATATGGCCGCTGGTTCTAATCCCAGCAGCTCCACTTCCTCTCTATATCTCCTCCTCTCAGTATATCTGACTTTATAATAAAAATAAAATAAATCTTTAAAAAAAAAAAATAAGAAGATCTATCAGAAATTCTGGGATGATGCCTTGTGTTTGATAAGTGAGAAAAAAAGATAGGAAAAAACATCATGAGAAGTGCTTTTTAAACTTTAAAGTAAATATGTATTAGCTAAGAATTTGTTACAACCCAAATTTGAGGTGTGAAAGTGTGGGGCAGAGCGGAGGGTCCGTTACTAGCTGACTAGCTCTACTGATCCACAGACCACACTATTTTCAAAAGTAAACTCTAAAGACATAGTTTCTACTGCAGCTTACAATTCAGAAAAAAAAATCATGAAAATATATTTTCACCACTTCTGAGTCATTTAATATGAGTGGAAAGTGAACCCTAGCCATATAACAGCCCAAATGTGGCAAGAGTGTTTACTGATGCATTGATTTATGCTTTGTTCCTGCCAAATCATTTTATTCTCTTGGCTCAGGGCTTGCAGGTCTACACCAGGACTTTCTTCCTAGGTCTGCTTATAAATAGTGAGAAAGGGGTGGGCATTTTTTAAACTAAGGAGAATGAACTGAAATCCAAGCAGAAGCCACTCAGGTTTGTTTTGAATGTTTATCCCCGTGAACGATCTACAAAGACCCTCCCATGAGAAGGGAGTAGGAACCAGCAATCCAGTGATGCCTGAATGGAATGTCTCACCAACACCCCAGGTTGAAGAAGCTCTGTCAGACTTTAGATTCAGAGAATCAGAGCAATGTGGTATTTTTCTGGGTATCGTGATGACATACAGAAAATCCATACCTGCTTCACATGAAATTGAAGTGTGACCAGTGTATAAGCATGAGTCCTTTAGGTTTTTAAATTTAAATGCAGGAAACAAAACAAAACAAAACAAAAACCCACTCAAGAAAATGTGAATTTTCTCTAGCTTTAAACTTTCACATTCTCATGTTTCTAATTACATCAGGTTGTTTTCATGTGGCTAATTACAGAAACTTTCAGCGAAAGTGTGTCCTCTTCTGCTTCCAGAACTCTTCTTCGATCAGTTCTCAGCATTTAGCCCTTAGCAACCACTACAGGTGTCTGCGCTGCGCCTTTTGCTCCCTGACTAGAGAGGTTTCTAAGCAAGTGTGCTTTCACTGCTTGTCCTAGTCCTAATCTAGGCAAGAGCTAAGCATTTAGAAATTATTTACTATAAATATAGTGACTGAAATAATTAAGTGCAATCAACTTACCATCACAATACATTTCCTTATCAAAAAATGTATTTAAAGAAGACATTTTCAAGACTGTCTATATTTCAAGAAATACAGATATATCATCCATTTACAATTATGCATGACTGGTGAGTAATAAGAAGTAGATACTATGGTTAAGTCCAAGAAATAGGAGAGATTACTCTGTAAGGCCGCATTCTACTAGTATGAATTTGAACACAAAATAAACATACTTATTTTTTACTAAAAACAATTACGTGACTATAGCTTTAATATTTTTAATTGATAACTAAGTGTGCCAATCTCTGGTGAGAAAATGTCCATTGTTGGCAAAAAATGTGTATTTATTTCCTAGACGCTTTAGATAGTTTCTAATTATTGCAAAAATATATAACAATTCATGTTCGAATACAACTTCTAGAATTATTTTGGAAGTGCTAGTGGCCGTGGACACCATCAGACTACTAATTTACAACATAAACATGATCATGTTTCCTGTTCGGAGAAATTATTGTAATGAGAGTAACTCTATAAAAACAATTTTCATTCTATGTTGCTCCTCACCAATCTTTTGAGAAAAATCACTGATGGAGAACCCAAGTGACCATTTCAAGGATGGGAATGAAATGTCAGACTTGTCAGAATGAAGCCAATGTCAGGGCAAGTTTTATAAAGGAAGAGTATTAATCAAGTAATTTGTAGGTTTTGGTTGGGAAAGGAAGACTGAACTCTTTCAAACTAAGAGAAGAGATGCAGAGTACAAGCTTCAGAGACAGAGAGAACATTTGCAGGCTATGTTAAGGCTGCATTCTTGTGGGAATGTGTGTTGGCATTACCAAGTGCAAAGCAAGAAGTTGGAGGTTAAAATTTGTGATTTTTCGCAGAAGGACACTGAACAAAGGATTTGGATTTCATGCCATAGGCAAATGAGTGACATGAGTCAGTAATCAGAAGTGCAGTAGAATGATAATGGCATTTTTGAAAGACCAGTCTGGAATCCCTACACAGCGTTGACAATAGAAGGTTTTGGAGCTAAGACATGGTAAAGAAGCAGCAACTCCTTAGGGAAGTTTGGGTGGAAAAGAAGTAAAAAGTCTAAGGGACACGTAGATGGCTCAAATACTTGGGTCCCTGCCACCCATGTGAATGATTGTGTTCTGGATTCCTGGCGTTGGCCTATCATAGCCCTGGCTGACTCAGGCAAATCTCTCTGTGTGTATGTCTCTCTTTCTGTATCTCTCTTTCAGATAAAACTAAAATAAATACATAATTTTTTTTTAAGTAAAGAAAGCAGTGATTGTTCTCATGCTGCACAGAGGGGAAGATATTATCTACTCTTTTTAGATTGCCAGCTCTTTGTTTTCAGAGATTCTGCTTGTTGTAACAGCATTTTGTGCCCAGCTGAGCAAATTAGTAGGTAATCATTTTTCTCTAAGTTTATAGGTTTGTTAAGGAGTTTCCAGGAAAGCGGTTATAGATACATCTTTAGAACACATAGCCTTAAGCTGTTTAATCTGTTTCAGAAAACCAACAGAAAGTAGATAAAGGTCCCCTTATTGCATGACCAAAGGCTTCTTTCATACATTTACTCATTCCACAAATATTTATGAATGCCTATATTATACCAGGAAAATAGGTCTTTATTTTATCAGACCTTCTATGCTTGTAGAAAGAAGATAGGAAAATAAAGATAAATGTGAATTAATGATATAGGAGCCCAATACAAGAATTAAAACTGTAACATAAATGAAACTTGGGATGCGCTTTCAGATCGTTTGGTCAGAGAAAGTATTTAAGGGAAGATATTCTTTAAACCAGTCACACAAAATTATTCAGGTAGTCATAGCAACAACCTGAGACTAGATTGGCATGTTGAAAGCCTGGGGTCCAATCACGAGACTTTGGCTGAAAAAGTAAGAGAAGCAAACAAGGGCTATTCATGTAATGCATCAGTCAGGAGCAAGGAGAGAAACAGGCTGCCTCACTTACAGTGATTTAAGTTATAAGGAGGCAATCTAACTCTTAAAAAGCCAGAGAAAGGACAGGCTTTGGAGTTGATTAGATCTAGTAGCTCTATATTCATTTTGGGAAAGGTTTCCTTTTGTTGCCTTCTTGGATATATCATCATCTTTATCTTCAGGACTGGGATGAAATAGATGGAGACAATGTCTATAACCTTCTTTTTCTTCAACTTTTTGGGGTCCCCAGCCAAGATACCCCTTGAATCACATCCTCTTCTTGACTTAATCACTTTAGGGGAGGACAGAAGTAGTGTCCATCTAATTTTATGTACTCTTGGTGTGGGGAGTTGGGTCAACTTTCCTCAAGCTTATGAATTGCTTGTGGGAGGAACAGATCTGAACAAAACAAGGACTCCATTAGAGAGAAAGAAGGAGAGAGGAAATCCAAGGCAGCCATGTTCACAACATATCATGGTGGCCATATTCAAATTTAGACTTTACCATGATTACCCATGAAGCCAATGTGGAGAATTTCATATAGAGTAACAAGATATGATTTATACTCTAAACCAGTTTAATATTTTGGTAGCTAAAGACGATACGTTTAGCTGAAATATATTCCTTCCAGGAAAAGATGGTATAACACTTTTTGTGTGTGTGACACACGGAATATTTTTCTACTTTAAGTGATTCTACTATTTTGACTCCAAATTTAATTGTCCATTTTGAAAAAGCTAAAGTTATATTTAAGTTTGGCATCTATAAGCAATAAGTTTGGAACCAAGCAAAGCACAATTTTAAAAAAGCATTCCAAACATGAGCATCAGGTGCCAGCTGCCAAGGCTCATGTCTGCAGTGTACTGCTGCCTTATTCATCTCCATCTGCTGTTGGGTAGAGCTTCCATTTAGTTTTTGGAATGGGATTCACACTGGCTACAAAGCAAACATTCTACAATTCCTTTCCCAAAGGGAAAATGCATTTAAAAGGTTTGAGACAAGTATTTGAGAGACACTGTAATAAAGATTTTTATTCTGGCCCTAGCATGATGGCTAAGTGGCTCAGTCCTCACCTTGCAAACACTGGGATGCCATGTGGGCACTGGTTTGTATTCAGAATGCTCCGCTTCCCATCCAGCTCCCTGCCTGTAGCCTAGGAAGGTAGTTGAGAATGGCCCAAGACCTTGAGACCCTTCACCCATGTAGGAGACCCAAAGGAGGTTCCTGGCTCCTGGCTTTGAGTCAGCTCAGTTTCAGCCATTGCAGCCATTTGTGAAGTTAACCAACAGTTAGAAGATCTTTCACTGTTTCTCCTTCTCTTTGTAAATCTGATATGCCTTTCCAATCAAAGTAAATAAATCTTAAAAAATAGTTACTACATATAAATATTACAATATATCTATGAAATGTATGTACCTTCCCACTAAACTACTATACACTAATTTTAGTTAATAAACAAAATCAAAATTTGATATTAATAAAAAAGAAGTTAGTGAATTAAAAGGTCATGCTTCAGATGTTCATTAAGAACCTACTGTGTGCATTTAGAGAGTATAAAATGTGATTACTCCTTTGAAGAGAATTGTCATCTAATTGAGAACACAAGAACATAAACTCATATAAAATAAATATTGCAAGACATATCATAGGGTATAAGTAAGCATTCTGAGATTAGCATATATAATAAGTAGCACAAATGCACGGATGAACATAATCAGAAGCACTTACTGTGAGCCAGACATGCTACAAAGAACCTCATGTGCATTGTTTCATGTTTCGAGTTATTTCCCACACTCTGTGAATGGGGATTTCCTCTTCTCATTTTGGAGAAAACAACCAGTATGGGATGAGTGAAAATTAAGGATATGCCAGATGGTAAGTAGACACACATTCATTAAGGCTACATTCAAAGGAAATAGAAAAAAAGTGAACATTAGGACCTGACCGACACCTCCCAACTCCTGATTACTACATTAAAAGGTTGAAGTGGGAGGGACATGCATCTAGGCCGGGTTGTGCCAGCTCAGTGGAGTCCATTTTAGGCAATCTGACAAAACAGTCAATCCACAAGCCCTCATCTTGGTGACAGAACTC
The DNA here is from genome assembly GCF_030435755.1 of Ochotona princeps. Lineage (NCBI taxonomy): Eukaryota > Metazoa > Chordata > Mammalia > Lagomorpha > Ochotonidae > Ochotona > Ochotona princeps. The sequence continues at coordinate 17,877,143 of NC_080854.1, read as the reverse complement.
TTTAAGCTCTAACATGACACAGTTTTTTCACACTCTATCCTTCTACCCTCCTCTTATTCCTTCTACTGCTGCCATTCAGTCCTAGCTACTTCTCAACACCATTTCAGAGCATAGATAGAGACTTGCTTCCATGAGCCTGGAATGTTTTCCCACAAATATTTGTGTGGTTCATTGCTGTAGAACTTTTAAATGTGTGATAGCCACTCTCCCCATGTCTTAATGCTGTATTTTTGGCCAGGGATGGAGTTAGGGTGCTGGATTAATCTGCTGCTAATGATGCTGGCAACTCATAGTGGAGTGCCACTTTGAGTCCTAGATGTTCCACTTCAGTTCCAGCTCCCTGCTAATCTACTTGGCAAAGCAGTGGATAATAATCCAAGTGCTCAGGTTCCTGTTACCCATGTTGGAGACCTATGTTGGCTTTGGCCTGACCTCGTCCTGCATTTGAGGAGTAAAGAGTGAATCATCAAATGGACTCTCTCTGTCTCTGTCTCTCTCCATATCTGTCTTTCAAATAAAATATACCTATTTTTAAAAATTTGTGGCAGGGCCCAGTGTGATAGTATAAGAGGCTAATCTTCCACCTGCAGCACCAGTTCCCATGTAGGCACTGATTGTGTCCTAGTTATACCACTTCTAATCCAGCTCCCTGCTTATTAATGCAGTGGGAGTTGGCTGAAGCACCCTGCACGCACTTGTGAGAGACCTGTAGGTAGCTCCTGGCTTCAGATTGGCTCAACTCCAGTCATAGCAGAAATTTGGGAATATGAACTAGCAGAAGGAAGATCTTTATCTATGTCTTTCCTTTCCTCTGTAAATATGTCTTTCAAATAACAATAAATAAACAAATCTTTTTTAAAATTATGTTGATTTTTGTTAAATGAATGATTTTCACTTTTAAAATCTAAAATCTGTAGTTATTTTCATAATGTGCATTTTCCATGAGCTTTTGGAAGATGCCAGAATGGCTTTAATGATTAAATTCAAAGCTATGAAAGGCATCTGAGACAACATGGTAAGAGACGAGACACTGAGTCCTCCACACACCTCATTTCTGATGCTCTCCCTGTCATTCTGACCGCAGTTATGCCCCTGAGTGGCTTACCTAGATTGATATTGACCCAGTGCCAATCAGTGATTCTGTCCCTCTTTGCACTGCTGGTTCTGCTGGTCTCCTTGCTATCCCATGGCATGACAGGCCCACTTGCTTCCTGTTGCCCATTGTTGATGCCCCTGCTGTTCTCCATAATGAGATGCAGCTTTTGGAATGGGAAGGAGTAGGTCAGGTTGTTGGAATGCTGTTATAGCCACAGCAAGGCAAGGCCTGAAGAATTTTTTTGTTTTGTTTTTTTTAAAGATTTATTCATTTTATTACAGCCAGATATACACAGAGGAGAGACAGAGAGGAAGATCTTCCGTCCGATGATTCACTCCCCAAGTGAGCCGCAACGGGCCGATGCGCGCCGATCCGAAGCCGGGAACCTGGAACCTCTTCCGGGTATCCCACGCGGGTGCAGGGTCCCAATGCATTGGGCCGTCCTCGACTGCTTTCCCAGGCCACAAGCAGGGAGCTGGATGGGAAGTGGAGCTGCCGGGATTAGAACCGGCGCCCATATGGGATCCCGGGGCTTTCAAGGTGAGGACTTTTTAGCCGCTAGGCCACGCCGCCGGGCCCAAGGCCTGAAGAATTTATGGGAAGCTTTGCAGAAGGAAGAAGCAGGCAAACTGAGAGTTCACATTAATAGTAATTTCTCTCATAACTCCTCATAAAAATATCATGACTGATGTGTTCTCAAAAGTCATTGCACCTCTAAGTGGCCTGACTGTGTCAAAGGGCTACAGTTGAAGAGCAGATATCCTCAGTACTTGCTAAGATCACATCAACAGGATGTTGGTAAACATCTTCCAGTCAGAGAGAAATTAATTGATTTTTTTTAGGAAACATTCTCTCTCTTGGAAGTGATAGGACCTGTGAGAAAAGATCTTTATGATCTTCTACAGCCTGATTCTTGTTATCCTGAAGTCTAACAAAGCTCAAAAAATGTACATAGTAAAATACAGGTGCTGCAGATTTAGTTTTTGAAAAAAGGAAGACTTCTTTTAGTGACTTTGCTTCTTCTGTGCTTTTTATAGCTCATCTGATTATAAAGCACCAGCCTTTTTCCTGATAAAAAGTATTTGCAATAATCCTCACACTTTCTTTTGTTGCTTAAATTCTTTCTTTTCTGTAAGATGTGCTCTTGATTTACTGTTCAAGTATAGAATATACTCCTTCATAGACGTGGGGAGAGACATTGTACATTGGAAAGACTCAAAGATTTCCTATTCAGATTACATGGGTTTATTTAAGGTTGCCAGGAGTCTTAACAGGAGAAACTGGGTGGAAATTCAATTAATCCAATGAGCCACAAAAGAAGGAAATTCCAACTAGGAGTTGTCATTGCACTTGGGTGCGCAGCACTCCATGTGACAGGAGTAGCCTTGATCAAGAAGACAGTTGCCACAGAGGACCTGTGCGGCAATACCAGCCAGTATCAGAGAAGGGAAGAGACCTAACTGGTCATAATTCAGCTGCTCTCTTGTGATTTGAACCCGGAAGGACATTTCTATCCAAAGCCTCAGCAACCTAACCCCATCAATAAAACTTCCCAGAATGTCTGCAGAGCTGAAATAGGCCAATCAACACTGCTTTCAGCAAACACCTCCTAAAGAGCATCAGCTATGATGCCACAATGGGGAAACCCTAGAAATGAAATCATGTAGAGGACACAGTCACATTGACCACAACAAAAATATGCAGGGAAGAATTTCCCAAACGTGTTTTGTCATCAGTACTGCCTGACAGGGAAGGGGACTAGAGGGCCAGGACTTGGACAACATCCAGATTGACCAGAACCCTGGGGAGCCAGGGTGTGTGGATCCAGCGCAAGGCCCTGGATGCTGTTTAATAAAAGCTGCAGAGATCTTGATGATCTGTCAAGTTTGGGAGGCAAAGGAGTGGGATGGACTCAGAATCTGCCTCTGGTTTAGGTTTGGGCTCTACCAAGTTACCGAACATCCCTGAGCCTGGGATCCCTCCAACTAAAATATAACTGATGACAGCTGATACTGGTAATAACGCCTACTTCACAGACAGTTGTTGTGACAGTAAATGGGGAAATTCATATAATGTTCTTTGGATGGTGCCTGGTTCATTTTAAATACACAATGAATGCAACATACGTCACATGCCCATTTCTTTCTCGTAAACCAGGCCTGTCAGAGGTAGTAGGATGATCCAGGATGTGGCTTCAGTGTATTAGACAATGACCTTAAACTTGAGCTTTATTGTAAGGGCAGATGGGAGAGAGATAAGGGCTTTTAACTGGATGGTTTGGTGACATTGATCGTAGTTTGACAGAAAGCAGAGGCAGGAAGCAGAGGTGGGTCTGGAAAGAACTTTAGAGACTGAGAACTGAGCTGAGAAAATTTCTGGAATGTGGTCAAGGATAAACAGACTTCAGAAAGACAGAAAAAGTAGAAAAGCAAGCTTGGATTTCCTAAGGAGTCACAATTTCCTTAGAGTAAGGTATTTTTATTTGAGTCCCTTTTAGTCCACAAGCCAAAGTGTAGAGCATGTGTAATTCATCCTTATCTGCCTCATTTATTTAGAAAGTTTTTTTTAACTTGTCACCATATTCTGTGTCATAACAAGCGTTACAAAGAGGAAAGCAGAAACTCATTGTGTACCACTGAACACAAGCAAATAAGTGATGACAACAAGGAGAGGAAGAAAGAGGCCAGGGACTGCTGGCTGGAGGGGTAACAAGCCAAGCTTCTCAGAAGAAGTCTCGGAATAAATTCCATGACAGTTACAGTATTATCATTATCATCATCACAACTATAAGCTAACAGGAATAACAATAGGCTAACATTACCAAATGCCCATTTTCTGCCAGATGCCATGTGAGACCCTTGAAGTGCATTATCTCCTGTCCTCATATAGAATGATTGTCATATGCAATCCCATAGTGTCTTGTGTGCCTTGTCTGTTCAAGACCGATTCTAATTGCCAGTGCTCCACAACTGTGAGTTCTGTACATTCCAGAATATTGATTCTCCCATTCTCACTCCTGTGAGTAATACAATAGAGAGCTAGAATTGACTGCATTTTACTTCAGGTTGAATCATTGACATAAACAGATTTTCATTCTCTGTTACACTGATACCACTGCCTCAGAGCTCCTCAGGTAAACAGAATCCCTGCCTCCATCCAGCCTGGAGGGCCAAAGCACTGGGAGTCTTGCAGGACTTCCTGCAGCATCCTTTTCTCATGTGTGTGAAGCTCTGAGCACATGAAGTCCAGTGTAAAAGCATTGTCAAATTCTCCCCCCAAAAAAGACATCCCCTACTGTGAGGTAGTAGCTAACAATAATAATAGCAACAACAATAGCAATGATAAAACTAGCTAAGATGTATTGATCATTTAGTATATTATATAATTTAATGTTGTAAATTATAACAGAAATTATATTCATCAGTTTTGCAATTTCAATATGTGCAGATTTAAACCTTGTATGTGTAGATACTATGACTCTCTCCATTCTATAAGTAGACACTGAATTCCAGATATGTCTCATTGAAAAGTGGAGTACCAAGTCAAATGGAAGTAGAGATTAGATCACAGTTAGTTTCTGGTCTATTGGGTAAGTTTACCATGAAGAACTAGGTCTCAGAGTAGTATAGATCAATAGTTCAGATCAGTAATAGTACAATCACTAGTTTTCAGCAGTCATAGGATCAGAAATAATTTGTTAGGGAAGATCTTCCCAATGTGTCCCTGGCTTCTCCTCAAGCCAAGCCATCCCAACTTCTCTGTGCCCTCGTTCAATCCCAACTGATCACAGGCTGTATCTTACCTCAGCACCCTTTTGCATTGGTTCACCTGGCCCCAGCTGCCCTTTCCCTTCCTCTCCCCTGTTGTTTCTTCCATATTTGACAACTGTCTGATGTAACCACCTTCTCAAGGAAGCATGTCCAGCTTTACTGAGGTTCTCGCCTTTACTCCTCCAGTTTGACCAGTTGACCCCATGCATAAAAAACAATGGGCTCAGTGGGTCAGAGTTGCAGCTGGGTCATGTTTTAACTGATCTGATAGCTCCCATAGAAGTACTTACTGAATGAAATGTTGGGAATTGTTGACAAATGGGATTCTGGCAGGTCATAACTGAGAACACATTTTATGATGAATCCATTAGTTTTTGCCACTGTTGGAAGTTGTGGTTCTCTGCTTCTGCTTCGCCTTTGTTTTTGTCCCTTACTGCTCAGCACTTCTTGCACATTAGAGAGATGGCCTTGACAGTAGTGGAAGCCAGTGACTGAATGTGACACCTTCTTTGCTAAGACAGCACAGTTTTCGTTACTGTGCTTTATTTCTGTAGCCAGGCACTCCCTTGGCATACATCAGTCCTTCCACCAGGATGACATTAGTTCCTTTCATGCCTTGATTCATCACGTATTGTGGAGACTGTTAGCTGAGTAAGGCGTTTGCTTCATGAAAATATCGCCAAATGCACCAGAAAGAGAAAAGCACCAGATGTCTATTTGCAAGGAAAGCAAATTGATGGTTTATGAGTGAGCTGGGCAAGACAGAGCTCCCCAAGCCTTTCTGGGTCTGAGGCTTGGCTTTGTACTAGCTGGAGTCTGATCCCCCACATTCAGTCATCATTTTGGAAAGGCTCAATAGCTTTACTGCTGATCTGAGGCCTCAACACTGTGGTCTGCTAGTTTTCTTAGATTCAACCTTAAAATTGAGACACACTTACTTGATAATTTGGACCAGAATAATATGTGTCTTTTTGTGCCAGCCCGTGATTACCTTATTTTTGCATCACTTTATTGACATACCAAAAAAGTTGAATGTATGCTTTATGAATTTGGAAATGAGCAGACATCTGTGAAATCATCACTATAGTCTGTTCCATAAACCTGTCTATCACCTCCAAAAATTGCCTTCATTCTCTACGCATTATTTTGGATTAACTTAATTTTCTTCTTCCTTTGAGCTATCAGAACTTTGCTTTTGTCAGTGAAACAAAGAAAGCATTTGCAGTTGGAAATTATACAAAATTATACAAAAATCTCTGAACATTGATCATGACTGATGCTCTTGGCCTGGAGCAAAGAGTTGGTGATGGTTATGCAAATTGTTCTAAACGATAATGGCAGTATACAGAGCTAGCAAGTAGACCTGAAGGGTTTACCGCAAAATGTAAATTTGCTTTCAGAACACCTTAAAAATCTACATGTAATATATTATTCTAGAAAAATGTATGGGCTATTGTGTGTGTGTGTGTGTGTGTGTGTGTGTGTGTGTGGTGTTTTTTTGTGTGTAATTCTTTATTGCATATGGGGGCAAATGAGTGTCTACAGATGGATAATATAATTCAGAATAAAAACATTTGGAAAATTTATCATTATAACAATTTAAAATATTGATGCCTGTTTAAATAACTGATTAATTTGAGCCAGTGTTATGGTGTATCAGGTTAAGCAGTCATTTGCAACACAGGCTTCCCCATATGAGCACCAGTTTGAGTCCTGATTGTGGACAATTAGAGAATGAACTGGTGGATAGAGCAATCTATCACTCTCTCTCCTTCTTGCCTCTCTTACTTCTTCACTCACACTCTTTCCCCTTTCTCTGTAATTCTACCTTTAAAATAAACAAACAAAATTACCTAAATTTATATGTATTTTTGCATTTCTAAATAATTTTAAAATGCCCTGCACCTGTGTGGGAGGACCAAAAGAAGCTCCTGGCTTTGCATTGGCTCAGTTCTGGTCATTGTAGCCATCTGGGGAGTGAATCCAGTGAATGGAAAATCTTTCTGTCTCTTTTTATTCTCTATAAACCTACCTTTCTGCTAAAAATAAATCTTTTTTAAAAAATTACTGATTCACTAAAGCCTGGCTGCGCTTCAGAAACACGTTGAGGACCATGTCTAAGTTGTGAAAACTTACAAGGGTCAGCATTGTCAGTTTTTTCCTCATCTGCTTAGTTTTCTTTTTCATAAAGATTTCATTCTTGATTTGAAAGGCACAGCTACAGCAAGGTCAAGACAGAGAGGGAGGGATCTTCCATCTGCTGATCCATTCCCCTAAGTGGCCACAATAGCCAGGTCCAGGCCAGGCTGAAGCCAGGAAGCAAGAACTTCATCCTGATCTCCCACATGGGCTTCAGGGGAACCAAGTTATTACCTGGACCATATTCTGCTCCTTCCTCATGCACATTAGCAGGGAGCTGGATCAGAAGTAGAGCAACAAGGACTCAGAGCAATGCCTGAATGTGGGGAGACAGTGTCTCGGGCAGCTGCTTAACGTGCTTCACTTTAATGTTAGCCCAAGTTGGAATTATAATTATGAACAAAAGAACCAACACCTACTAACTGTGCTGAGTTGATGAAAAAGCTTATTGACAAAGTGACACATGGGCAGGTGGCCGGGACCAACTCAGCTCTAAATCTCAGACACATGGCAGAGAGTCAGTACCCTGCCTGGGTTATCTTCAGTTTCTTCCTCTTTCTTGTTTTACACCACAGGCAAGCTTTTTAACATGATTATCAAAAGATTTTACTAATGGAAATGAAATGAAGATATCTGGTCATCAACTAAAATTAAATTATCTGGTCACCAAAATGTTAGAAGTGGGGACATAATTTCTTCTACCAGCAACCAGTTCTCTAATGGAAAATAAACCAGATGGGTATCCTCTGATTCAGTCAACTCTGATGTGGTTTACCTGGAGATAGTGTCATGTCTCACATGTTGAGGTCTCACCCACACCCACAAGAGTGGCCCCCACATTAGACAGCAATAAACTTCTCACCTATGCTTTTTTTTAAAGATTTATTTATTTTTATTACAAAGCCAGTTATACAGAGAGGAGGAGAGACAGAGAGGAAGATCTTCCGTCCGATGATTCACTCCCCAAGTGATCACAATGGTCGGTGCTGTGCCAATCTGAAGTCAGGAGCCAGGAACTTCCTCCAGGTCTCCCATGAGGGTGCAGGGTCCCAAGGCTTTGGGCCATCCTCAACTGCTCTCCCAGGCCACAGGCAGGGAGCTGGATGGGAAGTGGAGCTGCCAGGATTAGAACCAGTGCCCATATGGGATCCTGGAGCATTCAAGGCAAGAACTTTAGCCGCTAGGCCATTGCGTCGGGCCCTGAAGTGAATTTTTTAATACTGACAAAATCAATACAGTAAAATTCTTATTAATTTGACAAAAATTTAAAACAAAGTTTGACAAAACTATTTGCAGCAAAAGTAACACATAGGAGTTTCTCTTCTGTTTGTTTTTAAAAAATATTTTGACTGAACATACTATTGTTTTAAAAAAAAAACCTTTAAAAAAGAATTTACGTTCCTCATTTTCACAGGAAGTTGACTTTGGATGCAAATGATAAAGGAAAAGTCTTTTTTTTTTTCTTTTCTTTTTTTTGTCACTTTTGAACACTGTGTTTAGGCCTAAAAACTGTCCTGAAGATTAGAAGACTTGCATTTGTTTTCATTTTCATGTATTTCTTTTTCTTTTTTAGTGGGTAGACAAAATGGAAATTTTTAAAAGAGTGGGTACAGGTCATGTTATCAATTCAAACTGGTGCCTAAAGCATCAGAGGTAACTAATGGTTTTCTGCTCTTTCTGTTCTAGCCACACCAGCTACCCTTGGCAGAGAATCCAAGAGTCTTCACAGAGTTCATCCAGGACTGGGAACAAGTAAGAATATCAATCCTTTTGCTACTTTTCATGACTTTTTAGTGTAATTCACACCACTGTGCTTCTTTTTGCTTGTAATATTGGAAACTAGAAGAATGGTTGAGTTGAAGTTTTACAGACAAGCAAAATTTTTTTGTCCACTTCTCTGCATAGCTGTTTTTTCATCTTCCTATTTTGCCGATGCTTGGAGGTTAAGCTAGGCTAGGCCAAATTAATGGGGAAAAATAGAAGACATGATTTATTGTGAACTGGCATTTATTGAATTGAATAAATTGCTTCTTTTTACAAATTCTTTTTAAAGCTATTATTATGATTTTGAAGTATGTATCTAGTGATTATACTGGCAGAAAGTTAAACTTAAGTCTCCAACCATGTTACCTTACACTCCATAATTCTGCTTTGCATATGCTTACCCTTCTTAAAATGACCCTTTCCAATGTTTGGCAGTCTCCTCTTCATCCAAAAGACCGAGCTCAAATGCCAGCTCTTGGGAAAACCTCTCTAAATCCCTGAACAGTCTTCCTGTCTTCTGGACTTTCATGGAATTTTCCATCATCCCATGAAAGCATTCACCTCCTGTCACTTTAGTGTACAAATGTACTTTTAAAGGTTTGTTTTGGTGGAAAACTTCTGCGATCCATGCATTTACAAGGTCTTCAATAAGTCCATGAAAGTTCATACTATGGAAGAAACTGTGCTTATATTTCACAACATATTTGCACCAAAATAAGTACATTTTTAAAAGATAGCTTTACTATTGTTTATTATTGCTTTTACTGTGAAAGGCAGAGTTACTGTTCCCAAGGGAGAAGAGGAGAAATTGACATCTTCCATCTGTCTTCTAGTTCACTTCCAAATGTTTGCAGTGGCTGGAGTTGGGCCAGGCCAAACCCAGGATCTCAAAACTACATTTGATCTCCCATCTGAGTATCAGAGATCCCAGTGTGTAGACCATCTTCTGCGGCTTTCCTAGTCATATTAGCAAGGAACTAGATGAAAAATAGAGCAGGAAGGACTTGAAGCAGTTCTCAATGTGATGCCAGTGTCACAGGCAACAGCTCATCCCTCTCCCACAATGCTGGTCCCTAACATTATCATTTTTAAATTTTATTTATTTATTTATTTACCTATTTACGACAGAAAAATGGAGCTACAAAGAGAGAGAGAGAGAGAGAGAGAGATTCCATCCCCATGTTTGCTCCCTAAATGACTGCAACAGCTGGGGTGGGTCAAGTGGAAGACAGGAGCCAGGAATCCATCGTGGTCTCCCACATGTGCACTAAGTGTTTGGATCTCCTTCTGCTGCCTTTGCAGGAGCATTAGCAAGATGCTGGATCATAAGTGGAACACTTGGAAGTCAATATGAGATGCCAACAATGACTTAACCTGCTGTATCACAATAGCAGCCCCAAGAACTTTTTGAAATATTCTTGAATATGTCAGCACTGTGCATAGAACTTAATGAATTGTGTGCATTTCATGAATGAATGAATTAGTCTGAACAATGCAAAGCCCATGTTTTATGTTTCTTCCAAACTTCTCACATCACCGTAGAAACATAATCATAGGACCCGGTGCAGTCACCTAGTGGCTAAAGTCCTCACCTTAAACACACTGAGATCCCATATGGTCACCGGTTCTAATCCCCGCGGCCCCATTTCCCATCCAGCTCCCTGCCTGTGGCCTGGGAAAGCAGTTGAGGATGGCCCAAAGCCTTGGGTTCTTGCACCCTTGTAGGAAATCCGGAGGAAGTTCCTGGCTCTAGGCTTCGGATTGGCTCAGCCCTGGCTGTTGTGGTCACTTGGGGAGTGAATCTTCAGACAGAAGATCTTCCTCTCTGCCTCTCTTCCTCTCTGTATATCTGACTTTGCAATAAAAATAAAATACATCTTTAAAAAAACATAATCACATAGATGTGCTTATGTCAATTTAAGAGTCCATATTATGACATAGAGGGGAAACAGTCTACCTGATGAGTTTTAGCTGCCACTGTCTGTTGGTGAGTGTGATGCCATAAAATCATAATTTGGATTTAATAACTAAATAGCAGGGAAAAATGACTGATGTGAGATTTAAATATCATTTCTCTGGAGATGACCCAGAAGAGGACTGGAACTGTTTTTAACCAATGTCATCCACTTGTCAGTTGTGCCAGACCACAAATGCTTTACAATCCTCCTGCTTTAGAAACATGTGCCATGATAATCTTCCCTAATGAACACCAGGGATTTTAAAAGGGGTGAATGTTTGGTTATGCTTGGGTTTTCTCGCCAACATACTGCAAAGCCTTCTCTCAAAGATGACCTGACCTATTGTTACTTTCTGCAGGGAAATGAGGCAGAGTGAGTTAAGAATGTTTTTATTAGTAGTGCGTTTTACGTTTTGGAACCATCCTCCAAGCACAAACATAATAGATTGTTCTCCTCTTTCTCCTAAAGAGGCAGTGCAACTTTTCTAAGCCATTTCCTGCGTTAGGAAACAGGGTCTCAGGAACGTAAACATTGTGCCTTGTGAATATCAAACCTCTAGTTACAGCGGGTGCAGTGAAGAACTCCCATTCAGTCATTTGATGTAGGTTGACTTCTTGTGTGTGATAAATAAAAAGGCTAGATAGTTAGCGTTCATATGTGGAAAGCCACATAGCAACTGGTGTCCCCACATGAGGAAAGCCCCCGTCCTTCCAGCTTCTCATTGTCAACAATACTTACGCCCCAGGAAGGAACAAATAAAGTGTGTGTCTCTATCAGTGGGCACCTGTCATAGTGCCTATGTTTGAGCTCTAGGTATGACAACAACCAAGTACTTTCATTGCCTCACTGTATCACTATGTACATTACAGATATTGGATTCTCTTTTGTGCATCTAGAACTTAGTTCTGCAGGTTAAGGGTGAAAGAATAAGTTATTTAAAAATGGTTACTATATAATCATTAATATATGTGTCCATTAAATTCTTCTTAAATACTTTAATTTAAAAAAAGGGAAAAACAGACTAAGTGTCCTAGCATCAAAGGAATTCACACTCTAAGAAGACAATTTTACACATGTGTTCAGCATAAAATGTTCTGAGAATATATAATCATGGGAACATGTTTCCTATGTGTGCTTTTGTAAAGTCTCAGATCCAGAACAAAACCCAAGAAGGAAAACAAAGTAGAATCCTCTCAAGGGTTTGTGCCAGACAAAACGTGTCAAATATCAATGAGACAAATGCCGCCTGAACTATCATAATACTCTTTTTGTTGCTCTTTTCTGCTCCCCATCCCTTCTTGCTTGGATCCGTTTTTCTCTGATCTACATGACACTAACTGTCCTCGTTGCCCTCCAATATATGTAAATGTTAAATCGCAAACCTTTGGGCTGGCATCATAATGCAAACTATCATAATGTGCAACACGAGCCTCGTACATCAGAAAGCCAGTTCGGAGTGCCAGCTGCTCTGCTTCCAATCCAGCTGCTTGCTAATGTGCTTGGAAAGGCAGCAGAGGATGATGACTCAAGTGTTCAGGCCCCTGTCCATGGGAGACATGGTAGAGTTCTGGCCTCTGCCATTGTTGGGTCAGACCAGGTTATTCAGGGTGTTTGAAGAGTGAACAAGTGAATAAAAGATTTCTTTCTAGTTGTTTCAACTGAATAAATATATACATATAAATGTACATTTACATGTGTATCTTTTTTTAAGTTGCAAACCCTTCCCAAGACACTGTAAATCACTACTCATTCTCTGCCCCCAGTCTGCAAGCCAGTAATACTTTCAGTTCCCCAGATACACTGTGGCTTCTCTCCTCTGGGACATGCTCATGGCATTTCATCTTCAAGAAATATTCTCCCTCTTCCCCACCTTTCATTCTGCAAATACAAACCTTGCTCCTACTTTAAAGTTCAACCCAAACACCGGTCTTCTTTACCTGAAGCGATATTCTTCTTGCTTTTCTATGAGAGAAGCCCTGCTATTTAGTACCATTTGTGTTAAGTCTTCAGGATAGCCACAACACAGACCATAGACTGGGTGCCAAAAATGTGGAAATACATTTTCTCAGAGGTCTGACAATGAGAGTCTGAGATCAAGGTGTTGACAGCATTGGTTCCTGGTGAGCTCTTTCTCCCTTTTCCTCTTTTCTCTCAGTGTGTGTGTGTGTCTTCTTGACTTGAAGGTGGCTTTCCTCTCCCCGTGTCTACCCATGGACTATCCTGTGTGTCAGTTTGTATTCTTCTCTTCTTATGAAGATATATGATCTCCTCATCTGATTAGGAACATCTGTGTCTTATTCAGAGTTTCATGTAATTTGCAGTGCCTAAAATGAATATTGTAAGAAATAAAGATATTGCAAATCAATGAATTAAATGAACAAATTGTTAACAGCTTTTTCATTATCTATTCTACTCACTTAGCAATTCCCTCTAGCACCCTTTGTTATGAAGCCTTTTAGGGTGCCTGAAACCATTCATTCAGGATCAGATCTCCATACCCGGACACACTGCATTGTTAAGTGTCATGTGGTTGAAAGGACTCCTGGGAATATTGGGTGGTTTTTAGTTACAGGAAAGCTTTATTACAGACAAAGGATATAGAATAAGGGTGATGCAAGTTGACCAAGATATTGATATCTCATGGTCATGATCACACAAGACACACTTTGTCTCCAGACCTAGCACTGATACCTGCCTGCCAACAACCTTGGTGTCAGGAAATCCAAAATCTGGCCAAGCTGAGATCTCCAATAGTGAGCAGGTCATGTAGGTTCAGTCTAGCTGTGTTGTCAGCTTCCGAATCTAGAAGGCAAAACAAAATTATCCACAAATTATAAATCTAGTCACACACCTAAACAATACTAACAGGCTGGTACAGCCATCATGAAACAGCTCCTCGATCCAGGACCACAGAAATTCACTTACTTCTACTGAATATAGTCCCTAGCATTGGCCAAATGTCAGTATTTCTGGAGAGAAACATTGGAGTCAAACTAAGCTAGGGAAGATTAATCCATGCTACACCACTGGAAGAATTACCCCTTGATGTAATTTTCTCTTCCTTCTCTTGCTCAAAATCTGTTCCATTTTCTTTTATTTTTAAAATGTTCTTTTTAAAATGTTTCTTTATTTGAGGAGTGGAGAGACAGATCAGAATTCCCACCCACTGCTTCACTTCTTAAATGGAAACGTCAGGTCTGGGCAAGCCAGGAGGCAGGAATACAGTCTTAGTCTCCTATATGGGGGACAGGAACTCAGTTATTTGAGCTGTCATTGCTGCCTTCCAGAGTCTGCATTATTAGCAGGAAGGCAGAATGAGGAGTTAGAGCAGGGAATCAAACCAGGTACTCCAACATAGGACTCAGGTACCGCTCTCAAGTCAGTATTTCTGCTGGTAGAAGGATATAATCCATGCAAATGAGTGTTTTTTACTGGTGAATAGATACTAACATGCTTTGAACAGAGTGGCTTCTTAAGAAAATTTTTCGAAGACAGTGATAGCTAACCCCATGCAGACCCGTCAGCTCACTGGGTGAGTAGCAGCACATTCCACTTTTGTAAAGATCATTACAGAGCAAGCCTGGAAAACCACACACTTGTGAGTAAGAATTTACAGTATACAGGCACATCCAGACAAGTTGGTGACATTTTCAAGAAGCAATGTTGAAAAGCACCTTTTTTATTTGGAGAAGTTGATAAGGGTGGCTAGAGTCTTCTAGAGAAGAGCAAACCAATTTAGTATCCCCAAGTGAGCAAGACACTTCACATAGAGTGTATGGCTCCAAATTCACTGCAATGATTTATTTATCTGTTTGATGCAGATTTGGGCTAAATTTGTTAAGTTTATTAAATATCTATAGAGAGAAATTTTTAGACAACTACACATTTTCTAAAATGGATAACTCTTTGTTTTAAAGCCATTTATTTGTTATTGAATTTTTTACATATTATTGTAGAAGTGAAAATTTTGTGATAAATAACATTTTTATCCCAAAATAAAATCTATGTCCAACTTGAATAAAATGCTGTTTCGTTTGTTGCCTTTTGGAGCATAAACCAGATTAAGGTTTTATGAAACCTGGCATTCTAAGCATAAACATTAATGACCAAGGTCAGAGTTAACTTTTGAAAGGATTCCAAAAAATTGTCATATTACATGGGCACAGAAAGTGAATTCCTTGCATTTTTTGAAGTTCAGTGACCATTTTCTTTAGTTCTGCATTATTTTCACTTCTCCATAGAAACGTTTTTGTGAGTAAAAAATAATAATAATATAGTAAACTTTATCTCTTTTGTTTAAATTCGTATACATTATTAGCTGTCCCTACTTGCCTCTTTTTTTCTACCTGCTACTGTTTCCTTATTCCTACACATCCTACTCTCTTATTCCACACTTATTCTTCCTACCTAAATCTGATCCGGTAGGACAATTATCTTCAATAATTTCCCACTGTTTTCTAAAAAGTGTAACTCTTCTCCCAGGCATTCAGGGAGCCCCACAACACGGCTTTGGTGGACTTTCTCCCCCCTATGTCCCTGTGCCCTGTGCACCAGTGCATTTATGTCTCCTTCATTCTTATTCTTTATAGCTCTGCTTGTTGACTCCACCAGAAAGTCCCACCTTTTTCCTTCCTAATAGGACAAAATAATCCTTTAAGGCCTGTTTCAAACATGACTTTATTCACAAAACTTTTCCCAGTTTCCCCAAGAGGACAGATGCTTCTGTCATGGAGTCTCTGCGGGTCTTGCGTGCTTGCTTTCACGGATAAATGCTACAGCATAACAATCATGACCTCAACTTCTGGAATGGACAACTTCAGTTTCTGTACCAATTCTATTACTTATCTCCTTCATGACCTTACCTGTCTTAACTTTTTAAATTTCAAAATAGAGGTGGTAATATTACCTCCCCTATAAGGCTGTTCTGAGAAATGCTGCTGGTATTGCTATATTTAACTAAAATAACATCTGACCTCATTGTAAACTTGTATAGTATTTATTCTATCATGGCTTTTTTTATATTATTATTATCATTTTATGATACAGTTCCATAGGCTCCTGGGATTTCCCTTATCCCCACCTAGTTCCTCTATATCATTACTGAAGTATAGTTCTTCATACACAGTCTTATGTGCATCATTGCAGGCATGGACAATGGTAGAGAGTCCAGCATCCTATTGTCAGGATATAGTAAATAGTTTCATTGTAAGTCCACCTTTGTCTGGAAGTAGAGATGCATACTACATTGTATCCTCACCTCTGGATATGTTAGTCTCCATTTCGCAGTTACTGTACATCCCCTTAAATGAAAATCACAATACAAAATCAACAATAGGAAGAAAAAATAGAAATTTACAATGTCATGAAGTTAAATAACATGCTACGGAATGATTAATGTGTCGCTCAAGTGGTGAAATGTGTCTCTTCTAGACAACAAATAGATGGGTTTGTTTTTTAATCCAGTCTACTAATCTATGACGTTTGATTGAGCTTAAGCCAATTACTTTCAGGGTTAATATGTATGGGTGGTAATTTGGTCCTGTCATTTTAGGAATGGGTTGTTCATCGATTTAGTCTTCTGTTGTTATTTTACTGGGATATTCTTCCCATTTGCCTTTGGTTTTGGTGGGTGCTATTCCTCTCCTCTGTCAAGAGACTATCTTGAAGTATCATTTGTAGGGCAGGTTTGGAAAAGGCAAATTCTTTTAACTTTTCTTTACTGTGGAAGAATTTTATTTCATTTTCAAAGACAAAAGAAAGCTTTGCTGGATATGTTATCCTAGGCCTACAATTTTTTTCTTTTAGAATCTGGAGTATGTCTTTCCATTCTCTTCTTGCCTGTAGAGTTTCCTGTGAGAGGTCTCCTGTGAATTTAACTGGCATTCCTTTATATGTCAATTGATTTTTTTCACATGCACATTTAAGGATCTTTTCCTTATGTTTGATTGAAGAGAGCTTGATGATCATGTGTCGTGGTGAGGATCGCTTTTGATCAAGCCTGTTGGGAATTCTGTGCCCCTCCTGGATCTTGTTTCCCAATTCTTTCTCTAGATTAGGGAAATTTTCCTTTATTATTTCATTGAGTATATTTGTAAAACCAGCTTCTCTTTCTGCACCTTCTGGGACTCCCATAACTCTAATATTTGGCCTCTTGATAGTGTCTTTCAATTCTTGAATACTTTTTTTGGCCTGATCCAGCTCTGCTTCCAGCTTTTTTTTTTTGCTTCCCCCTGGTGACAAGAAATATCTTCCAATTGTGAGATTCTTTTCTCTGCTTGCTTCATTCTATTTTGGAGACTCTCCACTGTACTTTTAATTTGCTCTACTGTGTTCTTAATTTCTGATATATCAGCATTGATCTGCTTTATTGCTGCTATTTCTTATGCAATGTATTTCTTAAAGTCTTTGAACTCTTGTACGTGCGTCTCATTGTTGTTCAGAAGCTTTATAATGAGTTTTCTGAATTCTGTGTCCTCCATTTTCTCAATGTCTTTCTCATTTAACTTTGAGGTTTGCATAGGATTTTGCTCCTTTGCAGGGGAGTCTTCAGTAATATTCATTTTGCCTTTGTGTCTTCTTTTGTTCTTGATTATTGTACTTCTAGTTATCAGATTCTTCTTCTTGGGGCAGGTTTCTAAGTTCTGTTACCCACAGGTCTACAATGCGATTTTTTTTTTTAAAGATTTATTTATTTTATTACAGCCAGATATATACAGAGGAGAGACAGAGAGGAAGATCTTCCGTCCGATGATTCACTCCCCAAGTGAGCCGCAACGGGCCGATGCGCGCCGATCCGAAGCCGGGAACCTGGAACCTCTTCCGGGTCTCCCACGCGGGTGCAGTGTCCCAATGCATTGGGCCGTCCTCAACTGCTTTCCCAGGCCACAAGCAGGGAGCTGGATGGGAAGTGGAGCTGCCGGGATTAGAACCGGCGCCCATATGGGATCCCAGGGCTTTCAAGGCGAGGACTTTAGCCGCTAGGCCACGCCGCCGGGCCCTACAATGCGATTTTACTTATTGCCGTTGGTACGTAGCTCTTTGCTTGCAGCCAGTTGTGCCACTCCCTCCAGCGAGTTTCAGGTCTGGGTTCTTATGTTATATTTCCACCATGATCTCTGTAGCCCCAACTCCTAGCTTACCACTCTCCACCTTCTGTGATATGGTGCTGAAGTTGCGCTATTGTCTGTACTACCTTTCTCCCACCTCTGGTTGGAACAGGTCCCAGGATTAGGGAGACTCCAGGTGTCCTATATAGCTAGGTTGTTGTTGGTGCTGATCTTGCCGGAACCTGTTGGATGTTAGGTCCGGGTGCCACACGGACCTATTTTGACCCATACAATGCCACAGTCGGTATTATTTTCCTGCGGGACCAGTGCAATCCGTGGAACTCAGTGAGTTCTCAGGAGTTCAGCACATGCACAGTTCACTATTGTCCCCTGCAGTCCTAAACTTTTGCCACACTGCACAAAGTGGCGCCTGACATGCCCCTACTAGAGTTCTTGATATGCTGGTTGTCAGGTCTGAGGGCTACCTAGACCTGTCTTGGGTAGAACCTGTAGAATGCCACGTTGCTGCAATTCTGTGAGTCAAAAATGAGTTCACTCCCAGCTCAGTTTATGCTCAGTCCTTTCCCTTGCCTTTGCCTCCTTACACGAAATGGCGCCCAATTCGGCTCTAGGGGGCTGACTGGGCTGTGAAATCCACCCTGTTCTCGCACTGCCGGTCTGGGATCTGCCGCTCAGTCTCTGCTCCTGGTTAAATCAAATAGACCAACGGGACAGACAGTTGTTTTTCTGCTTCATCTCCCAAGCTCCCAGTGAAAATCGCTTCCCACCTGGTTGCTGGTGGAGTTCCGGCTGCTGGTGGAGTTCAAATCACAGTTAGCTGAATGCTGCTGGGATATCAGTCACGGCAACACCACACCATTGTGGCTGCTGCTTTCCTGTGTCTGACAATCTCCAGGTACCCCTCTGCTGTTGTTCTGTCCTCTCCTGTTTCCTGCAACGTGTCCTCTCTGTTTCATCCTGATTAAATATTTCTCCGTCCGTTTAAATGTGTCCTTACCCTATTCTGCCACCTTGATTCTCAGCTCTGTTTTTATGTCAGTACATATTAGATTGAATTCTATGAAACTGCCCATAGTCAACTTTTTGCTTTGTATCATAAAATCAACTTGTTATTTGCCTTTAACCTATTGCAGACACTCCCTTAAACTGTAGTATCTTTAGCATTAACCTTCGCTACTCTATTTTATAGATTCTTGTATGCTACAGTACCTGATTTGTGTTGACTTAAATTAATTGAGGAATTTTGCACAGGCACAAAAAATTGCAAAGAAAACAAAAGAAAAAAATGAGGGGGAAGTTGGGTGCTTCCCAATATCTGAAGTACTTAAGTGTTCCTTGCTGTGTCATCCCTTTAATGCTGGCAATGAATATGTTAATTTTGACTCAGTTTCTTATCTCCCACAGAGATACAAATATTAAATGGAGAGATTTGAATATGTGTAAATAGGAACAGAATTTATTTGGTAGTGAGGAAATAAACATAAAACTGCAGGCCACTCCATAACAAAAAAAATTTCCAGTGTGAGTGGGTGAAAGAATTGCCCATAACTAAAAAGAGTGAAACACCAAAAACAGTGCCCTGTGTTTGGGAAGATCTGTCCAGGAGTGGGTTAGCTGGGGAGAGAGAGAGGCCATCAGACCTCCATGGTGGAAGAGCACAGGAGAGCAGCACATTTGAGAGTAACCATGATGGAAAGAAAGGAAATAGGAACAGCAACTCTCAGTGAGGTCTGTGGCAGAAAGAGAGCTCTCTCCCCTTTCCACCATTTCTTGTAAAGCAGGGGGTGGAATCCAATTGGATAAGCAAGTGGGGTGTGGTCTAACTTCACACTGGTCCCAGATGCCACAGATGCATCCTGGGAAAATTGGTCTGTCAATCAACAGTTCAAGTGAGAGATGGTAGCATTTTACAGAAATATGAGATTTCTAGCTTCCCTAAATGTAACCTTCCTGCCTGTCTATACTGCATCAACATGAGAAAAGGTGGAAGCGTACATGGAGCTGAAATCAACCTTTTGTCAGAAACCCACTCCTCCAATAATGATGTTAGTCCAACCATGAGAATAGAGCTCTCATACCTTCCACAGTGCTTCTTCCAAGACTTCTAGTAGTCATTTATGAAAGGGAAGAAATGCAGATATACAGAATAGAAATGTCTTTTATCCACCACTGAGTATGGATGTTTTCAGTCTTTTACTAAAGCCATTCCAGGAACCCTAACTTCAGGTCATGGAAGTACTGTCATGATCTGGTCTTGGGGTCCATTGCAGGATATCTGATGGTGCTACTGGGATATCTTGTTGGCACTTCAGCTTCCAAGGGATTAGTAAGTAACCGTACTCCTGCCTGTGGCCTATCGCTACCTGGGAAAGAGCGGAATGACCCTCTCAGTTTTCAGCCTTCTTTCTCATCAGATGTTTCCATCCTTGAGGGCACATTAGCTGACAATACTTCCAGAAGAAACACTTTGTAAGGGAAGAGGATCTCTGCAGGGATGATGTTCCAGAGTAAATGTGCGGCATTTATTTGTCACGGAGAACTTGAACTTTGGACCCACAATAGAAAGAGTACTGACATTGGGCTGACACTGATGCTGACTTTGGATTCTTGACAGTCTGTTTCTAAACAATTCAGTAAGTAAACACAGATTCTTGTGATCTCTTTTAAACGATCAGTGTTTATGTTGGCAGACTCTTGCACCCAAACTAGTGGCGAGTCTTTAATGAGTCACTTATAGCACTAATCTCCAAATAATGCCAAGCATCCTTGGGATATTGTTTATCTCCCTTCCTTGCTTCTCTGAAAGAGGAAGGCAGGTAGAATTATGCACTATGTACAAACAGAAATGGGAGTACACATATGACAACCTACCTGAGTATCCTAACGAACCAACAAGAGAGTAATATAAAAAATACTCAGGCAATGACCACCATGAGTTTTATATATGAATATATATTAATAAATTATATATAAACATATAATGTAAATATGTTATATGAAATGTCATGTGTTAAAATATGTATTATATGTTATTTTCATGCATTTGTTGCAAGTAAGGATTCTTTGTCTGATAAGTGTTATGTCTTATCTGTTTCTTTATTCTTCTACCCCCACAGTTTGCTGAGCCACAATCAGTACTACATATATATTTACCTCTTAATTTCTAGGACCTGTATTTGTTTCTGTGTTCTTAGCCCACTGTGGGTGAAAACTCTGGAATGAAGACCCCTTCTAGTGTTGAGCATATTATCAAGGTTTTCTATTTATTTTGAAAATAGAGCAATATAGAAATTGATCAGAAATATGTTTATCAGCATAAATTTGGATCTTAGAAGTGAGCAGCTTAAAAAATTTTTTTAATGTTGCATACAAGAGTTGAGAAGGATACAGGCTCATGTGGGCCATAGATTAGAATGGGGACACTTGAGGCACAGAGGAAGGTGGGTAGGACAAAGGTTTCCATCTTTTTTTTTTCATTTTCTCTTGTATCTACAGGGGCAAGGCAGGACGAGGAGGTGGCCACTCCCTGCTGCCAAACTACATCAGCTCCTGGGCATGGGGAATGGCCACTCAGTGTCATCTTAGGGACCCTGATGCGGGGAAGAATGTTCCGAGGGTGTTACTTGAGTGGTTTTGATCTGAGACACTGTTGATTTCATTGTACCAGGGTTGAGAAAAATCTTCCCAAGGTCCATTGGTTGACAAAGTCCACCTTAGTGCATCCACACATCCAGACACCTGCTGCTAAAGCTAGGCCAGGAGAGTGGTCCAATCTGCTCTACTTTCCATCCTCTGACAAGGCACTTGACGTACTCTGATGGCCTATGTGATCTGGCTATCATATCCCCTGCATGCTTCTGGGTATTCTATCCACTGCACAGGCATCAGCAACTAAGGAGGGCCAGTCCTGACACATGGACTCCACGGTTGGATCAATATTATGTGATTTTTCTTATGGTTGGAGTTTAAGTCCACTGGTCTAGTTGGAGAATCCCCCAAGAAATCTCATCTGGGGTGACAATGGACCTGACTCTTGCATGAGCCAGCCAGTGCAGGGTCCAATTTAATCCAATTCCTGCATCAGCCAATGCCCACAATGGTGAATGCAATTGCCCAGTAAGTTCCACCCCCAGCCACATCTCCTATGCAAATCAATAGGAAGCATGAAATCTGGGGCTGGGATTGGGATAACCTAATCCAGCCCTCCACAAATTCAGCCCTTGTGCAGACCAGCAGAAACGACAGCCCAGCCAAGGCAACCCTCCAATAACTCCAACCAGACCTGTCCCCAGCCTCAGTACAAACATATATAAGATATTAGTCCAGTCCCTCCCTCATCCCATCTGGTAGTCATACACACCCATGAGTACTGCAGCTTAGCT
Organism: Ochotona princeps; assembly: GCF_030435755.1. Lineage (NCBI taxonomy): Eukaryota > Metazoa > Chordata > Mammalia > Lagomorpha > Ochotonidae > Ochotona > Ochotona princeps. The sequence continues at coordinate 17,854,967 of NC_080854.1, read as the reverse complement.
CAGCCCGACCAACCTCCTGGCCTGGCCCACACATACATCGACAATGTTAGCGCCTTGTTCAGCCTGTCCTGCCTCCAGCCCTGGCTCTTATGTTCAACCCCCCCAGGAGCTGCTGTCTATCAGAGGAGTGTCTACAGTCTCCCTACTAGGCCTACTCCCAGCCCCAGATCTTGTGTTTGCCAGAGAGTACTGCAGTCCAGGCTAACATGACTTGCACACAAGTCCTGGCACTTGCCAGCAGATGCTGCTGCAAAGCCCAACCAGCCTGCACTTCTTCTGGCTCTTCAATGTGCAAGCAGATGTGGTAGCCTCGCCTAGCCTGGCACTCTTCCCAACCCAGCTCACATGTAGGCTGACAGCTGTTGCAGCTCTGCCTAGCCGGTTCCACCCCTAGTGCCAAATCTCACACTCACCAGTGGGAGCAGTGGCCTAGTTTGAGAAGGATGATTAAGCATCTTCCTAAATATTCCACTGTGCCTGTGTATTCCCTACATATCCATTCCTGGTAAGCTTCCTCTGCCAGAAAATCACACACATTTTCAAGGATGAAATCCAAGACAAACCTTCTTTCACCCTGGGCGACCCCAGTGGGTGGTGAACACTTTTCCATGACTCTAGAAAGTGAAAGTATCCCATGGTTGGTTGCCTTTGACATCTATACTGAAGTCCGCTGAATTGCTATTTAGTCCCACAACTTCAAAGCCAGCTCTACAACCACTGCTCTCTGGACAACCCCTGCATTTAGGAGCCTCCTACCAGTAGAGGACACCCGAAACTGTCATTCTTTCTTTAACAGAAATGAATCAAATGCAGAGAAAACACACCGCACAGAGACATTTACAGAGAAAAATTTGTGGGCTTAACAAAGAGCTAAACATAGTGTTGAAGTAGAAATTCAACTAATAGTAGGCCTCCTGGCAAATATGAGTGATATGAAATAATATATACTTTAAAAATGCCTCAAAGTACTATTTACTAAAGGCCTTCACCACTTAGAAAATGTAACTTTCAAAGTGCTGAAGAATATATGATTTTTTAAAAGATTCATTTTATTTTTATTATAAAGTCTGAAATACAGAGAGGAAGATCTCCCATCCAATGATCCACTCCCCAAGCAGGCACAACAACTGGAGCTGAGTCGATCTGAAGGCAGGAGCCCAGAGCCTCTTCCAGGTCTCCCACATGGGTGCAGGGTCCCAAGGCTTTGGGCCATCCTCATCTGCTTTCCCAGTCCACAAGCAGGGAGCTGAATGGAAAGCGGGGCCACAGGGATTCGAACTGGCACTCATAGGGAATCCTGGCTTGCGCAAGCAGAGGACTTTAGCCACTAGGTTACTGTGCCAGCCCAAGAATATGAGATGTATTTGACATTTATTTGTGTGTAATTCACAACATATGTTGTTATGCAAGCAATTTTCCTGTTTCTTTCTTTGGGTCCAAATTATTTAAACTAGAGATTGGCAAACTGTCCCTCAGACCAGGTGTTTATTTTGTAAATAAAGTTTGATTTAATGAAAAAAAGCATCACCTAGTAATCTTGGTGGTCTGTGGATGCTTTAGAGCAGAATTGAATGGTAGAAATATAAATTATTGGTCTATAAGCCTACAATATTTACTGTGTATCCTTTAAAAAAAAGAGTGCCAATCTCTATTCTAAGCATAAAAAGAGGTTATTTGTAATATGGTACTTTACAGAATTAGTCGTCAAGTTCATACTGGTTGTTATCTTTTAGTCTCTCATAGCAAATTATTTCTAACATAGTTGAAAATACAAGATTCATTTTTCCAATTAACTTCATATTCAACTCTTTGAAGTAAAGTAGACTGCAAAGTGAGGATTAACTGTAGCTGCTAAACAGAGAGCAAAATGGAAGGAAATTGTTTGCAAGTGTCTGTCTGAAATGTGTCATTGTTGCATGATGTTAATCTCATGGTCAGTGCAGCACACAGCTCCAGTTTGATTGTAAGCCTAACTCTCAGATTCATTGATCTTCTGTAAACTGGCTGCTACCACTGAATTCATGCCGATGAATAAAGACAAATAGCTCTCCTTTTAGGAAATTGTGCACTATGTATGACTCAGAAACCTGACACCTCACAGCATCACCATTGATGTATTTCCAGAAGCCATTAATGACTCCTTGAGTTATTCTCAAGTGTCATTTGTGTCTTCGTTGTGGTAAGTTAGAATCTGATTTTTTTTCACGTGTCATGGAAAAATGGCCTTTAGGGTTATCTGTCTTCTCTCGATGGCTTTGAAAAAATAGGATTTTAAGACCAAAATTTGAGTTATTATGAGGGCAAGCATTTGTGGAGAGGCCATCTGTGTTATATGAATGTGCACAGGTGGTTCTGTGCACCTGCCACCAGGTAGCCCTGTCAGAGGAATGGAAAGCCCCTGATACACTCTGTACTTGGCAGAGATTCTGCTTTCTGTGAATTGCAAACACTTGGGAAATTATGCACCTTTGACAATGAGCCACAGTGGCTGGAGCACACACAACATCTTCCTTTCTATCAAGAACTTTGAGGGTTTTGCTTGAATGTTCCCCAGCCTTCTATGTTTTGCTCCTCAAGGCCTTGCATACAGTGGAAGCCCAATCCTATTCGTTAAGAGAATAGTATGCTGTGCTCTAGGGTTTTTCTCAGAGTGATGGAGAAAGGAAGTGAAAGAAGAGTTTGCATAGACTTTTTGGTGTTTGCCTTTGGCATTTTCCCTCAACAATAAGACTATCAGGAAAAAAACCAGCCTGACAGTTTTCTTAAATCAAACAACAGATGCAGTTCCTCTTCTGCCATTTCTTTTTCCCTTGGGGAAAAGTAAATAAGACGATCCTATGAAAGTCTGACAGATCTTATTATCGGATGGTAGCAGTTTGGCAAGCTCTGTAATTGGTTTCGGTTGACCTCACAGACTGTGATGAGGAGCTAGTAGTTTGCAGAGAGGGAGACTGAGTTGTGGCCTAGGTTTCCACTCAGTACACTATTAGACATGTACTTCAATTTACACATCTATAAGTGGAAGTGTTAACATTTGTATTGAAAAGCATTGTAAATACCAAATGGGTACACAGGAAAATTCCCTTCAATATATATGTATGGAGTAAGGGGTATGCATGTTACCATTTTTACTACTACTACTGATATGACAAGTTGAATATACCTTATCACCAAAAGTGGGACAAGAAGTGTTTTCAGATTTTATAGTTCTCTTTAGATTTTGTAGTATTTTCATACACTTTACCAATTGAGTATTCCTAGCAGGAAAATCTGGAAAACTCATAAGCATCCTAGAATCTAAAACTTTCTGGATATCACGTCAGTACCTAGAAAGTTTCCGCTTGAGTTTTCAGTTTAGGGATGTTCAACTTGTACTATTTCTGTTGCTGCCTCTGAAAGCAGTAGCCTGGGGCACTAGACATGCCCTATGTACCCTCCAGCTCCACTCACTAACACTTGCTCCTACTTAAGTTCATTTTTTAAAAAGGTGTGTTTATTTTTATTATAAAGTCAGATATACAGAGAGGAGGAGAGACAGAGGAAGATCTTCCGTCCGATGATTCACTCCCCAAGTGACTGCAATGGCCGGTGCTGTGCTGATCTAAAACCAGGAGCCAGGAACTTCCTCCAGGTCTCCCATGTGGGTGCAGGTTCCCAAGGCGTTGGACCATCTTCATCTGCTTTCCCAGGCCACAAGCAGGGATCTGGATGGGAAGTGGAGCTGCTGAGATTCAAACTGTCTCCCATGTGGGATCCTGGTACAATCAAGGTGAGGACTTGAGCCGCTAGGCCACCGCACCAGGCCCTTAAGTTCATTTTTATTTTATGGCAGGCAACACCTGGATCTGGTACAGCGTCTCTCAAGGGGACCAGGTATTTGGAGCAATGACAGATCTTGGTTTGCTGCCACTCATATTGAAGACTCAGATTGAATTTCAAATTTCTGGTTTAAGTCTGGATCAGTCTCAGTTTCCTTGCAAATAAATATAAAAGTATTTGTGAGTGCGGGGGCGGGGAGGGTGTAGATTTTTAAAAGTCAGAGAGAGTCTAGAAACTGTGTAACATAGCAGGTTAGGAAAATTGATTTTAAAAAACAAAGATTTCTTTTAGTGTTTCTGGTGTCTTACCAAATACAGTTTATTTCTACATAAAAATACGAAAGTTCTGTAGCCCCAAAGACTCCCATTTGAGACCCTGTTGACATTTGTGTCCTGTTGACAGTTCCATCTGCCTGGTAGGTTAACTTGTGCCTTTACAAGTGCAGAAGTGGGAGGCTCAAAATAGGAGGCCGGAGAGGCTGCCAACATGCAGATACCAGGGCAGAAGATGTGGGCACCATGCCAAAAAGACAAGCACCCAAAGAGGTGACCTGGAGGCTGGCTTAATTCCATCAGGGTCTTCTCTCAGGGGTGCCCATGAGCAAGATTAGGTAAGAATGCCTATCAAAATGCGAAGAACTGGTAGAACTTTCTTCCATTTTCTTCCTCCTTCCCTGGATAAACGTGAGTTACAAAAAAGATGAGGCCACAGAGATAGTCAGAAGCCATGCCATTAAAAAAAGGGGAGTGTTTTGGGAAAAAAAAAAAACTTTTTCTACTTTTCTGAAGGGCAGTTTTACTCTTTCCTGGATAGTCATCAAGACTCCATTCTCTGAGTTTTCTGACTACTTACTGCCTGGGTGGGACATTGTCAATAATCATGTAGTATTTATAAGATTTGATTGCATGCGTGCACTGATAAGCCAGCAGAGTCTCTAATATTACAGTTATGTTTGCCTTAGAAGTGTAAGGAGCATCCAGTGGCCAGGTGCCCAGGATAGTCTATGGCAGCCTGTCGGCTTTGCTGCTGAACTGAGGCTGGCTAGGTGGCTGAGTAGGAGCTGGTGGATGCTTGTGGAAAATGAACATTTTCTACATCATTTCATCCACCTTACTTTCCTTACACTCTGTCTTTCCCTTATGTTAGACACTGCATATCCTGCCTTTACTGATTGAAAGGACAATGAATCAAGTAAAACTTGTCTTTGTTACATTCCCAAATTTTAGTTTCTGATTCAATCATCTCCGTTAACCATGAATGACTAATGTTGGGTATAGTCAGCCTCATAGTGAGAAGCTGTTAAGACAGCTAACCAGAATAAACCCACCCACTCCTTCCTGCTCTGCCTAGCTCTGCTTGCTGCTCTTACCAAAAAAAAAAAAAAGAGCAGGTTCCCTGTTTATCAATCATTAGTTACTGACAGGACAAGAGAGACATCTCTGCCTCCTCTCTGAGAAACAAACAAACAAACAAAACAGCACAACAAAAAGACCCTGGGAGACAACGCTGAGTAAAAGGAGAATGATTATAATAAGAAATGACAAGTTCTCTGGTGAATAGAATTTGTGAGTGAAGAGAGCAGCTTTCTGGTAACCAATGGAAAGAAGGTAACTGATTCCAGAGGGATTAGCCATGGACTAGAAGGAGAAATCTTACCCTAGAAAACCAGAACTTCCTACATAGGCAAAACAAAAGAAGCCTGGTATTATTCAGGTGGAAAAATGAGAACCACCTTCAAGTGTGATCTGCATGATTAACTAGACAAATGCTGATTTTTCTCTTTCTCATCTTTAACCCCATGCTTACCTCCTTTTACTTGCAGGGTGTTAGCCATCATCACTCCCTATAATAACTAATTCCTTTAAACCTCTCCTGGGAATGACTCAATATATTTCCTGGAGATAAAGGGCAGAGGCCTTTATTGATGAAGCCAGAGTTATAGCAAAAGCTTAACATACTGGTGGTTTGTTGAAATAGGCAGCCAACCTTTAAATGGGAAGAAAAGAGGGGACATGATAGTTTTAACCTTCAAAAATATTGTGTAGGATTCATCCTTGTTCAACCAAAGCACAATAAAAACATTTTTTAAAAAACTATTTTGGAAATTTGAGCACAAACTGAATAGTAGATGTTATTAAAAAATCATCACTGATTTGTTAAGTATGATACTGTTATTATTTTGAAAAGCAAAGGGTTTTTAGCTTTTAGATATACATACCTGAATAGCTAAGAGTGAATGAATGTGATTTTTTTTTTAAAAGGAGATAGGAGAAGTATACAAAATAGAATTGGGAAAATATGGATAATTGTTAAAGCTAGGTGATATGCATATAGGAACTTATTAAACTATAATGTATATTTTTATTTGAAAATTCCATTACAAAAAAAGAGTAATCTCTCATTAACAGATGTTGTCAATCCCAACATATTCCTGCAAAATTATCCTTCCTAAAAACTGGTGTTCTACCTCAGAAAAGTGGGAAAGACCGATGTGAACACATTAGTTTGGAAAAGTACTATGGGAAAATCAGAAAAAGTTTGAACCCCACATAACTAAATATCGAAGGACTTGTGTTGTAGTACATGGTCTTAAGGGTTGATGTTGAATGATGCACTTGTTTTTTTTAAGTGGCAAAGAAAAATAATGGACTTAACTGGATTTAAGCTATGGCTGCAGGTCACTCTCGAACTCACACTGAAGGTCTCATTTTGGCTGTTATGCAACATGCTAGTCTTGGGTTGCAGCCCAGTGCTGTTGATGCGAGCAGTTTCTTTGAACTGAAGTAATGTAACAACAGACACTGCTGTGTCCCCGTAGAGATTTACTTTATGGCTGTGGAACATTTACATTCTGCACCCTTGAATTAGCCTCTCATCAATAGGTTTCTGTTTTAATTACACAGTAGGGCTTGGGGTGTGGGGAGGGCAGTGGAGGGGGAAAGGAAAGATAGCAAGAGAAAGAAAGGGAAGAGAGAAACAGCAGTTTTCTAAATGTGGGTTTTTATTTATGCCTTCTACTTATCCCTGAAGCTGTAACTTTAGAGCTTGTATTTAGAGAGAACATTTGCAATCTGGCTACCCTTGCCCATGCTCGTGCCACTCTGCCTGCTTTGTGCCCACTCACATTGCTGCATGTCAAGAGACTAAAGACTGAGAGTACCACAGGTGGTATAGGCACTCAGCTCACGTAAACAAGATGAAATCCAAATGATAATCCAAAAGACTAAATTTCATTGCAGAGGCTGTCTGCTTCTCTTAGTGTTGCTGACTGACTTCTACGAGCCCTGGGCTCAGCTGCTGGATATGTCAGAAAGAGGGAGCATCATCATTTCTAGACCACAAGCTTCCACGTGTTAATACGTGTTCCTAACTTGGTCACACAAACTGAAAAGAAAAGGAAGATAATACACTCTTTAAAGATTTGTGTATTTTTATTTGAAAGGCAAATTTTACAGAGAGAAAAAGATGGAAAGAGGGCTTTCATTGGCTGGTTCGCCAAATGGTTGCAACAGCCGGAGCTCAGCTGATCTGAAGCTGGGATCTATGAGCATGTCCCATATCAAAGCATCTGAATTTGATACCCCGCTCCAGCTTCTGACTCTAGTTTCTGGGTAATGCTGATTCTGGGAGGCAGCCATGATGGCTCAAGTAATGCGCTCCTACCGCCCAGCTGAGAGCCTATGGATGGAGTTCCCACCTCCCAGCTTTTGCTTGACCCAGTCCCAGTCCTCATGGGTATGTGGGAAGGATCCAATGGATGGGAGTGCACTATGGTTCTAGCTATTCTCTCTCTCTCTCTCTCTCTCTCTCTCTCTCTCTCTCTCTCTCTCTCTGTCTTTCCCTGCCTCTTAAACAAATAAAAGTTTAAAAGTTAACAAAACACTCAGTTTTACAAATGACATATTTAAATATATGAGTACTGAACATGGATTAAAATTATGTTTTATTACTTTACAATCCTATCAAATGATTCTGATAGTGGGAATGAAAGCTGGAATTACTGGCTAGCATGGTAATATATAGCATATGAATAGTTTTCTTTGTGAAGCAAGATAATTATAGCATGTGATCACTGTAATTGTTGTTGCCTTTTTGGTACCCTCAGATGGATTCCCCAAACAAGAGTATAACACAGTATTTATCTTGAGTACATTTCCAAGCATTGTAAATTTTTGAATGCCAATAGCTGGTGTCATCTTGTAACTAGAAACAAAATGATTTTAAGGAATGGAAGGTTGTAGATCTTCTGGGCAGAAAGTAGAGTTGTTGAACAGGTGGATAATGATGATGGGATTTGCGTCATCTTTCCAATCCTAGTACAGGGAATCCTACTGACTTTGGTATTAAGGAACAGGAAGGTCGATTCTGGGAGACTTTCAAGATTGAATAGGCTTGAGCTTCCTATGATTGTATGGCAAAGAAACCACACTTTACAATGTTCCCCTGTGGTCTGCCTGGTTCCCATCCGAAAGGCAAAGGCCATACTTATTTTGTAATTGTCTGGTCCACAAATTCCCTACCAATCCCACCCAACCACATCTCTTTTCTTTGTATTGTCTTCCCATCATCTTGCAAATCTCAAAGGAATGAAGGACTCTCCAAGTTCTCAAGGCTGGCCTAAATTGTGACTCCCTGGGCAGTGTTGAGAAGGAAATAACAACTTTGGTGTCTTCTAGCCTGGGGGTTGAGAGGAGCAGCTCAGGGGTTCCAGGTGAGAACAAGCCTGGGCAAAGAGACCGACTCCTCTGGTCCTGACCACAGTGCATGCTGAAACAATGAGAAATGAGAAAGGGTGGACCTTAAATGGAGACCTGCTGCTGAACTGTTTTTGTCTGCTCTCTCTTCTCCATGTCTGCTTCCTGCCACGTCCCGTCTACCCAGTAACTTTGCTTTCTTTAACTGTTTTTTGAAGACTGGTATTATCAGCCCAAAAGGATTGATGGTATTTTATGAAAAACGCAGGCTGATTCATTTGGTGAGAGTTCTGTATTACCTCAAATCCAGTGTTAGGCATCAGTGCAAGTATTTTTAATGTGGTCCCAGACTTCATAGTATATTTTGCTCACTCTTGAATTAAATTCCCCAGTTAAAAAGTAAAAACCAAAAAGTGCAAGAGAAAGATGTACTATTTAAAATTATGTAAATGAACTATTTCTTAAACAATGTGGGGCCATGATTCAATTGTGTTTATTTTTATTTAATGTCACTCCTAAAAAGTGAATTTCCCTTTTTTAAGAGAAAATACAATTTAAGCATAGATACTATTTTATTGAACATATATACAATTGCACAGCTTTCAATTTCTGTATCATACACCAACAATTGTGGGGAGACAAAGGAAAATTCAACGTGAGAACCTGATAAATTGTGTTTTAAGAATAAAATAGTGCAAACATTGCACTTCTACAAAATAGATGAAATGGAAGCACTCGGTTTTTATGTCACAAGTAGGTGTGACAGCTACAAAGAACCTGAGCTTTCCAACCCTAAACTTGAGGGGGGTTTTGCCTTTAAAAATATGACTGATAAAACTGTCACAGTGTGACTTTTCAAGATTGTGGTCTTCATATGGTGCAGGAAGCCAGACAGTCTACTTGACGGATGCCTACTAATAAAAACCTCTTTTTATCTTTCTTTGCTTTTTCTTATCCTATGATCCCCTTTGTCTAAACTAGATTTTAGGCTGTTCACATAGGAGGCTGAAATGGGTTACTATATTAAAAAGAAATTGAGATATTTTAGTTTATAAAACAGTGATAAACTTCATCTCTGATATAGCTGTGAAAGTTCTGTAATCATTTTAAAAATATATAGACTGTTCTCAGTTCCAGCATTGAGCCATTCAGACTTACTGCCTGAAAATTTCTCGTCATAGTAGTATTTATATGGTGCTTACCATGTGCTATTTTAACCGCTTTACATATTGTAAATAGCCCTCAAAACAAGCCGATAAAGCAAGTGATGTGAATCTCACTTAACAGATGAAGTCTGAGGCACAGAGAAGAGAAGTGAATTGCCCAAATCACAGAGAACTAGGAGTGATGAGTCTGATTCAGATCCAGGCATTCTGACTCCAGCAGCCTCACTCTGCGCCACCGAGCTTAGTGCCTCTCTACATGCTCTTGGTATAGAAATCTACAATATTAGGAGATGGCATGATGACAAGATGGAGAGTGTGGCTTTTAAGTTAGGATTTGCTGGTAATAGAGCTTCCCATCTCTGGGCCCAGCCTTTCTCATCTTTACCAGGGGATTACTGCCAGCCTGCCACTCCCCTCTTTGGTTTTGAAGATTGAAGAATATACAAAAAGATGTCAGAATAAGGCCTGACAGATGACAGTAACCAGAACACATTAACTCTTATTACTGTAATAAAGATGTTAACATCAGCTTTGGGACGTGGACTAGATTTCCTGATGAGAGAGAGGAGATACATTTATTAAACAGGTGCTTTTTAGAGTTTATCCCACAATAATTCAGTAAGGTCATGTATGCCATCCCCATTTCACTGACTTTGAAGAAGTTCAGGCTACAAGGGAAGACATTAGCTTCCTAAAATTAAGTAAACTAGAATGAAAACCTGGGACATTCTGGATCCAAAACCTCAGGTCTTTCTACCATTGTTGTTTTGTTTTAAAACTCCAGGTTTGTTCCACTAGTCCCCATTGAAAGGAGCCCCAGTAAAGGAGAGTAAAAAAGAGGAGAAAAATAAAGCTTGTGAGATTTCACTATTGACCGTCTAACAAATGTATTGTGGCTGTGATCAGTGACTCGCACCTAACCTCTGTGGTATGACCTGACCATAAATAAAGTTCAATTGATCACTACAGCATGGTGAGAGACCACCCAGACAATCTTGATTGATAGAAGAAGTGACATCTGTGGCTCCTAATTGAAATACATTATTTGTTGAATAAGTGCTAGCCATTACTCCAGGGAGATATTAAGCCATCTCTGTCCCTGGAAGATGTGAAATCCAACAGCTGACCTGCCCACTTGTCCCTGTTGGCAAGCCTGTAAATTTTCTCCTAAGACAAGAACTCTATGTTCTATTACTAATCCAATGACCAGTTCCTGCTTGCTGACCTACAGTTTTCATGGTACTCACTCACTGACTTAGAAATATTCCTGTATTCCCCTCTCTTGAAAAAATTACTGTAACTTCATTAAATGTTGAAGGGAAAAGCTCATATATTGTCTTCTTGCCAAACAATGCTAGTCTCACTCTATATTCCTCTCCCCCTCTGTTCCATTAATATATATCAACCAATGATGCCCTGTATTTCAGAACAGGAGAGGAGAAGGAGGAGGTTAAAAATTCACTAGCTATGAATTGTAGAGATCTAGTTTGATCTCACCGCTCTATCTTACAGTCTGAATGATGCTCTCAGTTTTACATTCTCCATCTCTGAAATGATGATAATGCCATCTAATTTCTATGGTTATGTTGAGCAGTGAATGTGTTTATGTAACTTGGTTATGTAATTTGGTAACTACTGATTACCCTTTGGTGAGCCATCAGTTCTTTAATTCTGACCAAAGCTTGTAATAGAGGTACAATGCTGTCTTTAAAAAAAAAATTATTTTTACTGGAAAGTCAGATATACAGAGAGGGAAGACAGAGAGGAGCATTCTCCATCCAATGATTCGCTCCCCAAGCAGCCACAATGGCCGGAGCCTAGCCGATCCAAAGCCAGGAGCCAGGAGCCTCCCCTGGGTCCCCCACATGGGTGCAGGATCCCACATCCTCAACTGCCCTCCAAGGACAGTTGAGCTCCAATGGGAGCTGGACGGGAACCAGGGCAACCGGGACCAGAACCAGTGCCGATATGGGATCCCAGCACATCCAAGGCGCAGACTTTAGCAGCCAGGCCTGCGCGCCGGGCTCACAATATTATATTCTAACGTGAGCCTTTCATGACAGTAGAGGAGCCTCTGAACTTTTCGGCTATCAGACAGTACTTTCTGCTCCTAAAATTGAGTCCAAAAAATGTACAAATCAACTGTGGTCATCAAAATGGAGATTTCCAAGCCCCTCCTTGAGAACTTGACTTAGGAACTCTTGGGTAGAGTCCCAAGCCTGATATTTAATAAACTCCGAGATGCTTCTAGGGCAGGTGAACCACCCCAGTCCACTTTCTAATCACCTGCCTATTCAAAGGGCACATACTTTTCTTAGCTAACTGTGTGGAGAGTATTAACTGTAGGAAAGGTCTGCAAAGAACCAACAGGTTAGACCATCAGGATCATGGAAACTTATTTAAAGGAAAGCTCCATTTTGTACACCCCTAGAAGGCCAGGTTCACATTTTCTCCAGACTCACATTGACCATTTTTTAAACTATTCTTCATTTTCCTGAATAGTTCAAAATTATAGATACATTTTTAGAATTTCTCTTGCTTTATGGATGTTCATCTAAGGAGAAATTTAGTTTTAAGTGCTTAACTTATCCTGTAATTTTCTACTGTAATATCTAGGCTTTTTCTTTGAGTGTAGTTGCATTTTATCTAATAGGCAAATGTCTTGTCTTTAACATTTCTGTACCTTTACACTCTGATAGAACAACTGTCTAAGGTTGCAGGCATTTAGAGAATGATAGGAAAATAAGGAGCCAAGTGTGTGCCTTGGATTTTTGTATGTAAATGTGCACCTGAGGACTGTCGTAGTGGCATCTGCAATGCCGACAGCCTGTATGAGAGCATTGGAGTACCAGGTGCACCCCTTCTAATCCAGCTCTCTGATAATGTACCTGGGAAAGCAGTGAAAGATGTCCCAAATACTTGGGTCCCTATAAGCACATGGGAAAAATGGAAGAATCTCTGATGTCCTGGCTTCAGCCTTGTTCAATTCTGGTCAATACAGCCATTTGGGAAGTGAACCAGCATCTTTCCTTCTCTTTCTTTCTCTCCTCCTCTCTCTCTCTCTCTCCCTCACTTTATCACTCTGCTTTTCAAGTAGATAAAAATAATACACATCTTTAAACATGTGCCTAAGAAACTATGGAAGGTCGGGAAGCCCAGTAGAATGAAGCAAAGTATTTGAGTAAGAATTTGCAAGTCTATACCTTATGCTGTCTCCGACAGTCTTTAAGCCTCTAATATGGTCTTACTCATGCATTTGTAAAGGAATTTTGCTCAGTCATAAATCATCAAAATTTGCATTCTATATTCTGCCAGTAAATATTTACATATTTGGAAATTATGTACAAAGTGTTCTGACGTATTTTGTTCATTATGCAACAAATAAAAATGCAAATTTTAAAGTCTTAACAAAGTTGAACCAGGCACTATTTTAGAATAATTTTATGTTTAATATTGCAAAATACTTGCTGAAATGTGTTTAAAGATTTTACTTCTTTGAAGGTGGGACTCTTCAGTTAACAGTTTATGAAATAGCAGTTTGAAGGGTTGAGTCATGGTTCATTTATTTCTGTTCTAGGCTGAATCTGTCTTATGTTTGGAAAAGACACAATATACACCAAGTTGCAGGTTCATTCTAAATAAAGTAGAAGTAAACTTTATTTTAAATATTCTTTGGTACAATACCTATTTTGGAAGTCAATTTCTTTTCATATTTGAGTAGAGCTAGTAGGGTTTATTCTAGCAAGAAGGAAAGTGTCCAAGTGGCCACTTTCTAATTTTTTACTTGGCCTTCCATTCTAGTTTTACCTTTGAATGAACTTTGTTTACATGAATTTTTTAAACCACTGATTTTATGATGATGAGTTAACCAAACCTATTTTCAATAAGATCTGTTTATATATTAATTCAACCATGTCAAAACTGTAGCAAGTGCTCTAATGCCATGGGAAGCGATAAGTCTCAATTCTTCTGAATTACAATCTGGCCACTATCCTGCACAGTTCCTATCACAGCAGATGGGAACATGTAAGTCACACACAGGCTGGATGAAAAACCCCCTGTTACTATAGGCTAACTACTAGGAGCACATTTCTCTTCTTTCTTATTTTACATAAATAATACATTTGCATAATTGTTTTAATATTTTCTTCTCATTTCCAAACATATCGAGCTACATCATCTATGCTGAAGAGACAGTAAACAAGATACTATTTGGGGTCCCTGAGATAACTATATAGCCTGCTAATTTTACTTCCTTTCAAATGCTTTTGTTACCCATAGTCACAGGGAGGTGTTGTGAATGTTCTTTTCAGGCTTGTGAATCTTCATGTCTCATCCTGAAACATTCCCTCCTAAACCTGTCTTTTCCTTTGTGCATGTCGCCCGTCCTGTAATTATTCCTCTACTCGTGATTGTTGGCAACAAAATTCTGGAAATGCATATTGTTTCTCCCTACCTGCCCAACATTCAGCAGTTGTACAATTCAAAGTTGTAGCAGTTTACCTCTAAGAATTTTTAGCACAATACTATATGTAAAGAAAAACCTTGTTTTTTAAAAAAAAAAGTGAGGGGAGAAAAGAAGGAAGGAAGGAAAGAAGAAAGAATCATTATATTCTTACAATTGTACCTAGAAACTACATTGAAACTGTTCTTTTTGTATTAATTTCATCTTAACATGAGAATTCACAGAATTGTAGTAACTATCATGCGTTTACTTTGACGTTGAGAATCCATTGTATTAATAAATACCTTTGATAAAAATAAACAAATAAAAATTTTAAAGCAAAAAAGAAAACCACCACAACATATATGTCTGAATGTATAATAGTGATTAGTAGGGACTGGGAAGGTATGAAAGGAAGATAAAGGAGGTTGGAGAACAGGAATCAAGACACGGCTAAATGCAAGAGTAAGTTACAACATTCCACAGCACAGTGAGCTGAACAACTTGCAATACATAATTTACAAAGTCTTAGAAAAGAGGAGCTCAAAGTCTCCACAAAAGAAATGGAGATGGAAATATCAATTGCCCCAATTTGAGCACACATTGGTACAAGTGTTTATGTAACCCTATCAACACATACACTTATTTCATGTTAATCACAAATATTAGAATTTTTTTAAATGCATGCGAGAAGAAGTGTAACTTCCCTAATATGGTCTTTTGAGAACACACAAGAATTTGATGGCAAAGCAAACATTTACTTTATTCACATAGATTTTGACTCACTTTATGTGAATTTCATTTAACTTTAAATTTCCCAGTTAAATATCTAAATATCTAAATACTGACTTTCTGCCATCTAGAATAATAAAATGTTTTGATTATACCTGAAATTTTGAACACATCAAATAGTTGTATATTAATATTCAAGATTGATTCTTTTGTAGTTACTTCTTGCAAGCTTACAAAATACCTTGCTATGCACCCGTCTTACAATTTAACCCTAACACAGTCTTAGTATTATGTCATAATGTCTCGGGCTCAAGTTGAGCTTAGATTACTCCCTGTGCCAGTTCAACATAGGATGGGAACTCAAAAGTTGATGAGTATGAAGTACTAAGTATATAACAGTTATAATCAAGAAGTTTTCTGAGTTTGTGATAGATTTTTATTTCATGGAAGTTATGAAACACATAGTCAAGATTTCTTAACAGCTATGTGACCTTGGTAGTTAATATTTCTCTTGGGGACAATATTCTCTTCATTTGGATTGATGATGGATCTGGCTGACTGTCAAGCCCTCTTGCAGCTCTGAGAGCCTGTGGCTGCATATAAACTATCTTCTCTTCCAAAGTCATGTTTGCAGATTCTTTGTTCAGGGCAAGATTAAATGTTGATGCTTGACCTCTCTTGTGGTCCATTCATCCTTTGATTATGGTTAGAGGTAAGCAGAAATATTGATTTGCAATAGGGAGAGGCAAATGGGGACTGTGGTTTTATTATTTTCTTGATAGTGGACCAATGGAATGATGTTTACGAAAGGACAAATAGATACCAGTATTCATCTAACCTCTTTAATCGATATGAAGATGTACATAATGGAGTGTAATATTTGTTGTTAATAATCAATATCCTAGACTGCAACCCCATTTTTGTCTGTATCCTAGCAGAACTTCTCAATGAAGTCTTTCATGTTTAATGTAGCTTGTATCTTTTTCTTCATGCAGTTCTAGGTAGCTGCTCTAAAGGATACTGAGTTCATAGCCACATACTCTTCCTAACTAGACTGAAAACTTTGCAAAGACTTGGTTTGTCTTGCTTCTCATTTATGTGGGGTGTTCTGGCACTGTTACTTACTTAGTAGTTCTGATAGTAAGTTTTCCTATTTACTTTAAATAAATGAAAGTAAAAGATGGAGCACAGAACCTTCTCAAATCCAAAGCAGAGCAATTAATCTCTAATCTCTAGCCTCTACAAAATATCTAACAGCTCATAGAAGCTGATAAGCATCTGAATCAATGCCAAAAATTAACTTCAGTATAAAGGAAAAAAAGACACTAAGAGACCTCACAGCATATGGAGACAAAGGTTTTAAAGTGAGAAAAGTCTGGACCAACATCCTAGCTTTTCTAATTACTAACTTTGTGGCTCATCTAAAAATTATCTAATCTTTTGGAAACTAAATTTTATTATATATAAAATGAGGACCTTAATGCTGTCATTCCTCATCCGAGTTGTGAAGAAGAAATGAGAAAGCACATGGTGAGTGTTTAGCAAATCATACGTTCTCAACCACTGCTAGTTGAAAAGAATTTTTAATTAGATGCAGTTATAAAGTTTTTTAAGGCATCTATAACTGAGATATTATAAAGAGAGTAAGGTATTCCCATATGGTGGTGGTTCTCATCAGAGTGATTTTTTTCTTTTCATGTTTTTCTTTGCATTTTATGACACAGTTTCATAGGCTCTGGGATTCTCCCCAGCCCCTCCCCAAACCCTCCCCCCATACTGAATTCCTCCATATTGTTACAGTAGTACAGATCATAACCAGTCATGATTCCTTCATTGTGGGCATGGACCATGCGGAGAGTCCAGCATCTTATTGTCCAGATAAATTCAAGAGTTTCATTGGGAGACCATCCTTGGTGTGAAAGTAGAGCTGGTAGGATATCATTTCCTCCAATGAGATACCACTACACAACTTCAATAACAGGAAGAAACATGAAAAATTTTTTTTGAAAGATTTATTTATTTTATTACAGAGTCAGATATACAGAGAGGAGGAGAGACAGAGGGGAAGATCTTCCATCAGATGATTCACTCCCCAAGTGAGCCGCAACGGGCCGGTGCTACGCCGATCCGAAGCCGGGAACCAGGAACCTCCTCCGGGTCTCCCAGCGGGTGCAGGGTCCCAATGCATTGGGCCGTCCTCAACTGCCTTCCCAGGCCACAAGCAAGGAGCTGGATGGGAAGTGGAGCAGCCGGGATTAGAACCGGTGACCATATGGGATCCCGGGGCTTTCAAGGCGAGGACTTTAGCCGCTAGGCCACGCCGCCGGGCCCAGAAACATGGAAATTAACAACATCATGAAGTTAATTGACATGGTATTGAGTGACCAATATGTTAGAAAATGCACGTTCTTAACCACATTCTGTAACTACTTTCTTGACATCTCAGTTTTAGTTTATACACAACCGGCTGCTATAAACCTAAAACCGGTTATAGGGTACTATTCAGCTGTCTCATGTCTATTTTCATTTTTATATTTAGCAGCTTATAGAATTCAAGTGTGATTTTTACTGAACTTCATGAATTTTAGGAAAGTCCAAACAGGCTTATAACTCTAACAAGCCATATGTTAATGATTGAGGAACAGAACAATTTTAGGAGGGATGTGCAGAGAAATCTTCAATACCTTAGTGAGGAATAACTGATCTTTGTGTCCTACCTAGTAAGGAATATGTGAGTCCAAGACTTTTTCCTGTCTGTTCTAAGCTTTTCTTATTGCTCTATCTATCTGATCTAATTTTGGGGGGGCTCCAGTGTGACCCTGATGGTCATTGCAAGAGAGGGTGGAGAGCCAAAGTTGGAACCAAATAAGGACCAGAGAAAGCTCCTCTCCTGAGTCCTGAAGGAAGTTTACTGTTCTTCTGTTTCTGAGGACCGGTCAGGGCTCCTGACTGTTGTTCCGATGACATTAGATTCTGTGAAGAAGGATCTGGGCTTCTTACATCCCCGTGTGGGGGATCCGATAGGGAATGGTTTGCCTCAGAGGTCTTGGCCTTCAAGGGCACTCCAATTCTCTGTCATCTCCTTGACAGGTGGGATACAGTCCTTGGGGCCTATACTGATAATCCTTGGTGAGGTACCGGGAGTCTCTGGGGTTAGGATACAAGCCTCCTCCTGTCCTCCTGTTCCTCTCTGTGGTCCCCTCCTGCTCCATCAGAGTGATTTTGAAACCTGTTGGGGAAATTTTGTAATGTCTACAGATACTGCTTTGATTGTCACAACTGAGAGAAAAGGAGGTGCAACTGGCATCTAAGTAAAAAGTAGAAATGATGATAAACATCCCACAATGCAAAGCATACGACAGCACCCAACACAAAATGTATCAGAGCTAAAATGTCAATAGTTTGGAAGTTGACAAACCCTACCATGAAACCTGGGTTATACGTGACTTCCTACTTAAATTTCTTCAAGTTAGTCTTTAAGAATATGAATTTATAGTTTACAGTGACTGAGTGCATGAATTAGACAACAAATTCCGTTTTGGTTGTTCATGAAGAGATTTCCCTAATTCTAAATACCTAAGAAAACTATTCACTTTAAAACTTGACACAATATATTTTATGAACTTTTCCTTTTAAATAAATTTTCTTCCTGTAAGTTCTTCCATAGAAACTATCACTGTCAAACAGAAATGTGATGTAAGGTATATTTGCAATTCTAAATTTTCTAATAGGCACATTACAAAATGAAAAAAAAGTAAAGTTAATCTAAAGTATTTTATTTAGTTCAATGTGATCAAACTATCATTATTTCAACATGTAGTAAGTCTAATAAAAGCACTACTAATAACCTATTAGGCATTATTTTTTGTAAGAAAATCTTCAAAATCTGGTTCATATTTTAACTTTATATAACAATTGAGATGCTAAATTTTCTCTTTTTTAAGACTTGTTTATTTTTATTGAAAAGGTGGATTTATAGAGAGATGAAGAAACGGAAAGATCCTACACCTGCTCTTTTTTTACTCCCCAAGTGGCCACCGTGGCCAGAGCTGAGCCAATCTGAAACCAGGTGTCAGGAGCTTCTTCCTGGTCTCCCACATGGGAGAGGGTCTCAAGGCTTTGGTTTTCTACTGCTTTCCAAGGCCACAAGCAGGGAGCTTGTGGGAAGTGGAAGTGGAGCAGCTGGGATATGAACCAACACCCATATGAGATCCTGGTGTGGGTAAGGCAAGGATTTACCCACTGAGCCATCGTGCCAGGCTTGAGATGCTAAATTTTCAACAGTGAAAGTGAATTGTAGTTGTATTTAAGGGAAAATATTCATGCCTCTTTCAGTTTTAATTTTAATTTAGTTACTTAAAATCTAATAAAATTCAGTTGCCCACACTAGCCACATTGTGAGTACTCAATAACCACACAAGCTAGTGGCCTTCACATTGGGCAGCGTTAATCTAAACTCTTAATACCCCAAATAGGGTCCCCCAGTCAGCCTTGACAGCATAGCAAAACTTGTCCAAGATGCAAAAATCAGGGTCCCATTTGCTGAATCACATTTTAACAGGATTGCCAGATGACAGATCTACATTGAGAAACATGTCTGTAAACTACAGATCTCTCCAACAAACTTCGCCAGACAGAAACTTGAATGATTAACTGCGGAAGACCTCGGAAATTTTCCCAAGAGGCGATATTAATGATGTGCTCTGTGGATATAGGTTTCCCACAAATGCAAACATGTCTATTCTGTTTGGACTGACACAGGGCCATCCTAGAACTTGAAGTTGGCTTTGCTCCTAGGATCCACGCCAAAGAATATTACACTAATTTCCATGACTACCATACTGAAGGCAGCTGGACTCCCACTGCCACATATATTTGAAATTGCAACTATAGAATCTTTGAAACACAGCTGTGAGCATATGTTTCTGCTCCACACTAGCAGAATTCAAGGCCAAAACTACCTTGGAGACCTCAGCAAAGATCATCTACAGGGGAGTCCCTGTGCGGTCTGCTACTCTGCCATACCTTAGAGCTGACACATACTCAACATCCTCATCCTATGGGGGTTAGCCCAGTTCACTTCGGGATTGAAAAATGCTCCTCCAGCTTTCTAAGCCTTATTTGGCTTGTTTTTCCACAGGTCTCAGTGTTTGAAGAACCTTTCAATATATTTGCTTAAGGAGTTCATTGTACTAGCCTAACATAGAAGTTCATTGTTCTAATTCAGTGGTCCTCAACTCTAGTTGCACATGAGACTCACCTAGGGCGGTTTGGAAAACACCAGTGCCCAGGCATCTCCCCAGTCTAATTAAATGAGCTCCCTGGAAGATATTTGTTAAAGATCATCAGATGATTATATGAGCCAGAGTTGGTGGAATGATAAAAAAAAAAAAAAGAGCCCTCATCTGGAGGTCAGGAGCCCAAGGTCATGCTTACCACTCTCTAACATGATTGTGTACATGCCTATCCAGTAGGATGGGCTATCCTGTGAGTAAATATGTGTCTAGTGGTATTGAATTAGTTAGCAGCAGTAGCCTGTTCCATCTCAGGAAAGTAGCAATAAGTTAATCATCCTGTATTCACTGCTCTTGGAAACTCTATTCCTCTGGTCCTCAATTTCCTAAAGAAATTATCTCTTAACTATATTTTTGGTTAGTACTTTTCTAAAAAGACTTATTTTTATTGGAAAGGCAGATCTACAAAGAGAAGGAGAGATAGAGAGAAAGGTCCACCATCTACTGATTCACTCCCCCAAATGACCACAGCAATCAGAGCTAAGTGGATCCAAAGCCAGGAGGCTCTTCTGGATCTTCCACATGGGTATAGGGTCACAAGGCTTTGGGCCACCCTCTGGTGCTTTCCAAGGCCATAAACGAGCAGCTGGATTGGTAGTGGAGCAGCTGGGACACAAACGCATGACCATATGGGATCCCAACTCTTACAAGGGAAGGAATAACCAATTGAGCCATCGTGCTGAACCCATTAGTTACTGCTTTTACATATGCACCTCTGTTACTAGATTTTAACCTTCAAAGGTAGAATCCATAATTCTTACAGCAATTACAATACAATAAATATTATGTGGTTTAAATACAATAAATATTATGTGAATATTTGATAATTAATTGAAACATGGAATATGTGATTGGAATGTCTTTAAAAATTAAAAAAAACTTTAAAAAGCCAAGTTGTTTACTGTTAAGCAGAAAAAGCATAGATATTCAAGAGAATAGGAGAGACTGGAGCTGTCAAATTTTGTATTAGTTATTTGGCTACATATTTATGTTGTAGGGGATTATTTTATGATTTAGTGATTTTAATTCTTTATATAGAACAGGTCACTCCCTCACTAGTTTTTCTTATTTTCAGATAGATGAAAAACAAATAAGCAAACATTTAAAAAGAAACAATAAACAAGCTCCACTTTGGAAAACGTCCTACTGCTTTAGATGATATACTCTGCCTATTGTGTCACAGTCTTGGACTGTATTGCCTATTTCAGCAAGAATAATGTTAAGCTTAAGACTGCATGTAAGCAGGTATCCAGCGATTGCTTGTTGAATAAATGACCACAAGAAGGAATGTTAAATGTAGCTTGAAACCCTACAAGCTTTGAATGTGCTCATTACAGAAGATCCTGCTTTTTTGCCTTTGAAACTTCAAACTTTAGAAAGGCAATTGTGTAAAACATATGTATCATCATCAAATAAAAGAAAATACCACCAACCAAATTACAAGATAGGAAACATAAAGTCTCAACTGTCAATTGGTTTCTTCTGGAATAGGAAGGCTCCTCTTAGACTTCATAAGGTTCATATTTTACAGAAACAGACTTGACATTGGCAGAGCATTGCCATGCTGCACGCTTGCATTGGAACATCCCCACATTTATTTTTTTTTCTACTATTCCTGGCTAAGGGCTTGACATGCGAGAAGGAGAAAAGGGGCCCCAGTGGTAGCAAGCAGGATGTTCTCTGAGCTCAGAAGGGCAAGGTGACAGAAGCCAGTTGTGTGCCAATTAACCGTTCAATGGTCCACATTAAAATCACCGGGAGCTTTCAAGAATCCAATATTGAGATCATACAATTACTGCCCTCATGATTTATCAACTAAAATCAAGTCTGAGGGTAAGCATTTGATGTGGCTGTGAAGGTGCCTGCACCCCATATCAGAGTGCTTGAGTCCAAGTCCAGGCTCTCTCCTACCTCCTGACAATGTGCACCCTGAGGAGGTTTAGACGTTCATCCATTAATGGGCAGTTTGTCTGATTCTTCTTTTGGCTGTTATGTATAATGCTGCAATAAGCATGGGAATGAAGATGTTTCCTTGATGTATTGATTTCATTCATTTTGGATATATACCCACTAGTAGGATTGCTGGATCATATAGTTCTATTTTTAATATTTTGAGGAGCCCTCATGTTGTTTTACATAACGACCATATTAATTTACATTCTCACCAACAATGTATAAGGGTTCCACTGTAACTGTATAAAAGTAATTTTTCATTATCCAGAATGTTATGACTTATTACCATATGTAATTCTGGAATACTCCCCATCACCTCACCGTGGAACCCTGTGCACATTAGAAATTTATCTCAGTTTCATATTGACCTCCTCTTCTAGCAAGTCTAATCTACTTTCTAACTCAACTCATTTGACTATTCTGAATATTAAATATACAAGAAATCTCATAACATATGGCCTTTCACAAACCAAAATGTTTTCAAGATCCACTTTGTTGTAGCATGTCTCAGTGCTTCATTTCTTTCTATAGCCAAATCGTCACTTACATAACTGTGCCCCGTGTTGTTTACCCAACCATCATTTTATGGACACTTGTGTTGTTTTTAACTTTGGACCATTATGAAAAATGTTGCAATGAGCATTCTGGTACATATTTGGAGGGGGGTGCTCATTTAGTAACTCTCTTTAGCTTATTGAGGAACTGTGAACTGTTTTCCACGATAACTGTACCACTGTACCCATTTCTACAAGTTGAATATGAATGTTCCAACCACCCAATATATTCTATTTGACATCTCAAAACTCTGCTAAAATAGACATTTTGAAATAGTGAAGCTATAGCGATCTGAGGTTCTGGCTGCGATTCCGCCTTCCAACTATTCCAATCTTTGGAAGGTTGCAGCGATGGCTCGAGTAGTGGGGTCTGTGCCACTCATGTCGGAGACCTGGGTTGAGCTCCTTGTTTCTGACTTCAGCACACCAGCAGTAAGGGACTAGAGAAGTGAGCTGGGAGATGAAGGTCTTCTGGCTCTTGCGCTCTCTCTGTCTCTCTCTTACTCTGAAGGAAATTAACATTTTTAAAAATCACAAATTGCTGTGAAATGTAAACTAGAATGTTTACTCTGTATCCACTACCATTCTAGGAATTTTACATATATTAGCTCATTAACAGAAGAAAATGAACAGGCCAAGCAATTTTCCCAAGATTACACAGATTGCAAATAATAGAGGGAGGATAGGAGCTTCAGGATCTGGCATAAAAGTCTCTGCTCCTCATCTCTACCTAGTATTATGAAAACTTACTGCTCAATAACATCCAGAATTAAAGAATTGCCATTGTATTTAACTCATTACAACATCCCAGGGAAGGACCACTGTGTGAATTATGCAAAGCTGACATGAAATTATTAATACTTCCAGAAAAAGTGGTGTAGACACAAAAGGCCAGTATCCCTACCCAGCCCTACAAAATTACACCCTAAGTCACTGTGATAAACCCTGAACCTGGTGCAGAGGCATACAAATGGTCAAGTGATGTGCGCCAATTCTGCTAAGAATTCAGAAAATCCTAAAATATATTTTAAGGAAAAATAATTCCAAATAAAAAGACTTCTAAAGTAAATTTCAGTTCTTTGGAAAATACCATTCTTTTTTTTAAGATTTATTTTTCTTTTATTGGAAACTCTGATATACAGAGAGGAGGCAAGACAGAGAGGAAGATCTTCAGTACAATGATTCACTTCTTAAGCTGGAGTGAATCAGTTGGAGCTATGCCAATTTGAAGCCAGGAGCTCAGACTCATTGGGGTCTCCTACGTGGGTGCAGGGTCCCAAGGCTTTGGGCCGTCCTCAACTGCTTTCCCAGGCTATAAGCAGCAAGCTGGATGGGAAGTGGAGCTGATGGGATTAGAATGGGCTCCCATATGGGATCCCGGTGCATGAAAAGTGAGGACTTGAGCCACTAGGTTACCGTGGCCTGGCCCGGAAATTATCATTTTATTGGTCATTTCATAATATTGTCTTGGTTTGAAGGAATTACAGGCAAGCAATCAACTTTGTGTTCCTAAAGGCAGAATTAGCTTCACATGCATTGTTTCTCAAACTGGAAGTATTGCTTTATTAGGAAATAATAAGCAACATTGTTTATAAGTTAAAATAGAACAAATTAATTGCAGGAAGTAAGAGTGTGTGTGTGTGTGTGTGTGTGTGTGTGTGTGTTTACACCATATAAATAAATTTGTGTGCATAATGGGTAATGATATATAAATATATTTCCCTGATAGTCACTTGCAAAAACTTTGAATGCCACAGTGTAATAACAAGAATACATATTCTGAAGCATGATTGTCCAGTTAGAATTAGACGAGATCGGGCGCGTTCAGGGTGGTATGGCCGTAGTCATGATTGTCCAGTTAGAATCAAAGCTTTGTGCCACTTCAGAGCCAAGTACCCTTGGGACATTATTTTACTCCTCTGGGCCTCAATGAATCACGGTAATGGTGAGAATAATATCTACTTCCGTCTCTGCTTGTGAAAAAATTTTGAAAGTTAATTATTGAATGAACAGGGCAGTTATGGACAAATGGTGACCTCTAAGAAGTGTCAGTGGCTATGATATTATCATTCTGTCCCTGTCTGGGGAGACTTCAAAACCTTAGAACAATGAATAAAATAACATCTTCCCATCATGGCAGATTACATCCTCATATCTTCCTTCCTAAAAACCACACAAGCATGCCTTTACCTTACTAACACATTTAGGCTAACAAGTCACCTAAAACTTGTTCCCCAAGGCTAGGCAGTGGACTAACTGCTGGAATCACCATCCCTTGTTTATCATTCGTGGAAGGGACAGTTTCCCCATACTTGGCCTAGACCAGTGTGCTTATGCAATCCCCCAGAACATGTGAAAATTATTTCACTTGACAATGAGCATTTTCTCGCTTTGGCTTACATTCATCAGTGACCATTCTTTATCCAAACTTGGGTGACCGAGCATGCTGTGAAGGTTCTCTTCCAACACTGATTTGTTACCAGAATCTGAATCTAGCATAATGGGACAAAAGTTGTTTGGTCCAATACATTTCTATTTTCATTGTTCCAAAATGCTTTTATTTCATTACCAGTATGACCCTTTTCATTTTTTATGCACTTAAAACCACATGCTCTGATTTGATCTTGCACTTTCACCATTTAGGATTAAAATCATATTTTATACATCATTCATACAATCTGTAACATCATTTTCTTTAGTATGTTTTATGCAAATTAATCCAGTGAGTTTTCTTAACCATATGAAAGAGGATTGCTGATGTCTTTCCTTACAATCTTCCTTCCCACTTCAAATGTTCTTTTCTTCCTCTACCCTATCCACAAACCTTCTGCAGATTTTGGAACCCTGTGTGATTTCAATTATTCTGTTTCTACTTTGTTGTGGGCTGAGATCAGAAAAGTGTCTCTGCAAGAGACATCAGTGGCTCACGGAGGAAAGTGTCTGCTATAATAGAGCAGAGCGTCAAAACACAAGTGAATACCTTGACACCTAAGAGCTGTTAGTTGTCCCAGGCCTTTTTAGGACAGCCATCTTACTGAGAGGAGAGAACTACTAGGGTAATAAGAAAGGCAACTGATTTCAGCTTGCCAAAACAGTCTGACATGCAAAATCGGTCATGGAACAAGTAAGGTAATATGTTACAAACAGTAACACCTTCCAACTCCCTGGAACACTGCCTGTCTGTCATTGTAGGTGTGGGCATGCTACCAGATTTGATCAAGTTTTAAAAATTTGCATTTAGTGAAGTTCTCTTCAAGTTTTGTAAACAACAATTTGAGTAGGAATATCCTAAATTCTTCTTAATCAGTTCTATTGCTGCTTTGTAGTCCATCCAGTGTTTCATCCAGTGTTGCACCATCTTGCACACATTATCTTGAGTGTCTGTTAGTTTTCCAAGTGTTTACCGTGAAGCACTGTTGTGCTTCTCCAAGGCAGCAATATCCGTGTCTTGTCCACACCATCCTGAATGAGGCTCCCAAGCACTTATTCTTGAGCGAGAGCTCTGTTGGAACCATATGCAGAATTTAATGATGTAAGCCAACTTTTTACTTCCCATGTAACTTGTTTTCTCTATATTCATGATTTGCTGCATATTGCAAGCACCTGGTGAACTTTTCACAGCTCACAGTATTCTGGCTGCACCCCTAGGCAATTTAACTGATACCTCTAGGAATAGGCCAAGGCCTCAGTATTTTGAAGCTCCCTAATTGATTCCAAGATTCCTGGGAACTGCTGTTCCTAAGGCTTTCCAGGCACTGATTTCTAGTGTTGAATCAAGAAAAATAATGGAAATTGTCTAATAAAAATATGTTTTAATAGTGCTAAGGCTGCTATCTATAAGTGTGTGACTTTAGGAAATTCACTTATCTGAACTCCAGTTTCATTCAGAATCCATCACACCTTCTGGAGTCATTGTCAGTATTAAATGAAATATACTGTAAGGTGGTCAACATGATATAATCTGATGAAGCAGAGTGGTAACTAAAATGAAGATTCAAGTGCAAGTCAAAGCCATGATTCTGAAAGTGAAAGCTCCAGAAAGGAAAGGAAAGTGCATTCTAAACATTGTCAATATTTCTGAGTTTTGAGAAATGTTAATGTTTTGGAATGTTGGTCAATCAGAGCGGTGCAGGGAGGGGAGGAGGAAATAGACATTAAAGAAGAATAAAAAAGAAAAAATCGCTTTGCTGCTCTTCTTCCATGTCAGCGGGCCTTGTATAGGCACACACTTCATCGCATTAGCACCACAACCATGAATTTTCTGTTTCTTGTTTAAAAATGAAGCTATAATATGGGCTCTTTATACATCTGGAGCTAAAAGGAAACAGAACACATATTAAAGTACTAAATTTAAATAAGCAAAATATGTTTCCCATCAGTTTTCTTTTTAAAGATTTTTATCCAGTTTGTTTATTTTGTTTTGATTCTTTTCCAAGTTTAGGAGGTTAGGTTTATTATTTTGAGCATATATGACAAGCCCATGAGAATATAGGAACATAAATAATGTTTGCATTTGATGTTCTTTGTTTCAGATCAAATGCCAAAATCACATCCTGGTTTTTGCTTATTATTCTTTACATTATTATTAATGGTTTAATACCTACCAGTGAAACTGTAAAGTGTCTTATATATCATCTACTATAATCTATCAAGGAAATTAACTTAAAAATTACTTGGGAAAATCAAAGTTAAATCAAATTTAGAATGTACATCTCCCATTTCTAACCTAGTACATTTTTGCTTCTTATCTACTGTACAAACGACCAGGTAGAATAAGAAATGCCCTTCTCAAGTGTGCAGGGATTAAAATAGTTATTTGGGTATGTATTAATCATCACTAATTTCCAAGAAAGACTTTAAATTAAATAGTATCTTCAGTACCTAAGGTAATAAGAAAGTAGTGCAATTAGTGCTTGCCTAACAAAACACCTTTGTATTTCAATCTTCTTTGATTTCACTGCACTCAAAGGAGTTAACATACATTAATTTAATGGAGAGGATTGACTATTTGCCCTTGGTACCAAGCAAATATTATTTGTGCTACAAAAATGTTGTAGATTTTCCAGGTTTTGCAGGGAAAGGAGTATATTCTGCAACACTATGATCACAGAGTCCTGTGAGCCTGGGGCTGAAGACACACCTGCAACTCAGGATTTCTTGAAGAGCTGCTTACTTGTGGTCTGGCCTTTCAGGATCATAGTGGAATCAAGAATATATTTCTTAAGTATGAGCTTCTGCAATGCAATTACATGGCTGTTAGTCCAAGGGGGTTGCATTCTGTATTTCCAACCTTATTATTGCTTCTTGTCTGTTCATTTATTTTTTCCCCTACATGTCCTAGCCCCACTAGAATGGAAACTACTTCATCAGTTTTCCTCATTATTCTATTGCTAGAAGAGACCAGTCACAAAACTGATGTTCCCTGTGGTTGGTGGAATTGTATAGACGGTTGATAACTTGCCATCCCTCATGAGTTTGTTGCCAAAGGAAAACAGAGGCATGTTATGGTTTGGAACCTAAGATATGTGCTTGACATTTGGAATAAGGAATTTTTAAGTGTTTGCATACTATTTATTCTATAAATATCTTTAAAGTAGATTCATAAAGGCTCTTTAAGATTGAGAGTACTCTAATCTTTACGAATGAAATCTACAGACTGAGACCTAATCATAGTTATATGCAGCCAAAAACGAATTAGAAAAAGAAACCTGACCACCACTAAAATCCCTGTGAATATCAGAATACTGAGCATTATGATATTAAATGTGTGTTGCTTCAATCTTGCCTGTTGCACATACTAGCTGCAGATTTCATAAGCCCAGAAGAACTTGGGATGGTATCCTAAAATACAGGTGGTACTTTCCATTTCCCAAATTAGAATTGATGCACATGTATTACATAAGTTCTGAGTTTCTGTCTGAATTTATGTAATAAACGGGCATTAATGAGTTTAGCAGCTGGATCTTAAAATGCTTTTATCAAAAATCTATGAAAAGCAGGCAGATGTGTGCTGTAGGTTAAGCTGGCACTTGGGACACCCACTTCTCATCTGGTTTGAGTCTCATGCTTCCAATCCAGATTTCTGCCGGTGCTCCTAGGAAGAAGTAGATGGTGACCCAGTATTTGGGTTCATGCCTCTTGTGTGGGAAACCCAGATGCGGTTCCTGCTTCCTATCTTCAGCCTGACCAGTTCCTAACCATTGAAAATATTTGGCGAGTAAATTAGCACATGGATGTGTGCTCACTCACGCTGTCTTACCCTGCCATTTGAATATATAAATAACTATTTTTAGTCAGTGAAAATATGGTTCAGTAGTGGATATTGTAGACTCTGCATAACATATCCTCTGTCCACTCAGTGTCAACTCAACCCTCTATGTTGGACAGTTGCCACCATACACATTGCTGCATCCCCAGGTGCATGTCTTGACAAAGATCATGACTCGCCCTCTATGCATGTGTAAGAAGTTCATGGAGGTCAGTGTTTCCAAGCAAATTCTCAACCAGTCAGTTCTGGGAAGCTGGTGGATGTCCAAATCCACAACCTTCTTTGAACGATGGTGAGGTGCATTTTACACATGTTTTCAAAGGCCGTGAAGTTGGTCCCTAATTGGCTGCTGTAGGAACTAGCTCAATAACACATGCTATTAGCAGTTCCACTCTCACCAGTCCCTCATATCTCATACCTGGGACTGCCTTCCAGATGAGCTACTTGAACTCAAGTCTTTAGCTCTAGGTCTGGTTTCTTTTTTTTTTTTTTTAGGATTTATTTATTTTTATCGGAAAGTCAGATATACAGAGAGCAGAGAGAGGAAGATCCTCCATCCGATGATTCACTCCCCAAGTGAGCGCAACAGCCAGTGCTGCGCCGATCCAAAGCCAGGAACCAGGAACCTCTTCTGGGTCTCCCACGTGGGTGCAGGGTCCCAAAGCTTTGGGCTGTCCTCAACTGCTTTCCCAGGCCACAAGCAGGGAGCTGGATGGGAAGTGGAGCTGCCAGGATTAGAACCGGAGCCCATATGGGATCCCGGCACACTCAAGGCAAAGACTTTAGCCACTAGGCCATGCCACCAGGGCCTAGGTCTGGTTTCTTAAACAGGATCTAAGAAATGGTGCTTGAAACAAAGGCAAAATACTGTGTCTTTAGAATAAAAAGCTGATACTGGCATCATCGTCATCATCATCATGAGCTTGAAAAGAGCTTTACTGGAAGAAATTGGTGTCACCTCCTGGTTATGGGGATGTGATGTTCTTTACATACTTTTGGTTCAGGTTTCATTACAACCACATAAGACCCTCTTGATTTCACACTTTGGCTTTTCTTTTTATTCTGTAGATTCTTCTTGGAAGCCCAAATTCACCAAGTGCCGTTCACCTGAACTAGAGACTTTCTCATGCCACTGGACAGATGGGGTGCATCATGGCCTGACGAGCCCAGGATCTGTGCAGCTGTTCTATATAAGAAGGTGCAGCTTTTATGCCATTCTGATTTTTGAAAGACTCTGCTTGTTATCTGTGTAGACAATAGACTGTGTTCCTTTAAAATTAGTTATCCTCAATAAGTGAATATCCTATAACAGGAAAAGTGAAACAGGATTCTCTCAATTTAGACACAATGCAAGAAGTTTATCTGTCATCTTCACATGGCATTGTTTCTTTTTCTGTCTGCTCTTACAATGGATCATTCACCTCTGTAAACTCTTGTCTTAAACACTGCACTATCTCTTATATCCAATTCCCAGGAAAGATCTAAGCCAAGAAGCATGGTTAGTGAGAACCCTTTACCTGAGGCTCTTGGTCATTGCCTCAAGGATGGTGTCTTCTGCCCCACAGAGGAGCTGGGAAAGGGGAGGATGATGCAGCAAGTGCTGAAGGATGAGTGCGCAGGAGCAACAGCCCTGCACCTCAGCCTGTCTCCTGTACCTTTCCAGGAACTTATGCCCTGCAGACCCTCAGTCTGGGTCCCACTCATCCTCTACATTAATAGGCATGCCTGATGGCTTCTTATGAGTGTTTGTGAAAAAACACCTAGCACCGCTAACATGTATTCATACATAACAAGCATTCAGTAACAGGTAGCTATTTTTAATATTGATATTCTAATCATTTTAAATATTAATGATATAGAAAAAACATTGTCACCATTTGTTTTCTTAAGAAAAAGGTTCAGGGCCCGGCGGCGTGGCCTAGCAGCTAAAGTCCTCACCTTGAACGCCCCAGGATCCCATTTGGGCGCCGGTTCTAATCCCAGCAGCTCCACTTCCCATCCAGCTCCCTGCTTGTGGCCTGGGAAAGCAGTTGAGGACGGCCCAATGCATTGGGACCCTGCACCCGTGTGGGAGACCTGGAAGAGGTTCCTGGTTCCCGGCTTCAGATCGGCGCACACCGGCCGTTGCAGCTCACTTGGGGAGTGAATCATCAGATGGAAGATCTTCCTCTCTGTCTCTCCTCCTCTCTATATATCTGACTTTGTAATAAACTGAATAAATCTTTTAAAAAAAAAAAAAGAAAAAGGTTCAATTTTAAGCCAAACATCCATGAGCCATATGTCATTAAAATGGTAACCCTTAGGACATGAAAGATATCATGACCCCAGTTGGTTGCTTTTAGATGAAAGACACTTCTTTCTGCTCTTTATTCTGATTTATAAATGTAGTGTTTCAATGGTTCTCTCACTAAATTGGGAATAAACCTAAAACACTTAGCAACTGGGAATGAGAGGAGAGATGAGTGTCCAGAAATTGACTTTGGTCATCAGTGCAGAAATTCCATCAGTGAAGGCAGGTGGCAACATATGTTTTATGAGTTCATTTAGTTTTTGCCTAGGTTTAATAGTTTAGGAGTCTGTCTTAAAGATTTATTTAAAATTAAACTTAACATTGGTTAATGAAGAAAGAGATTAAAAATAGCTTGTGTTTTGAACTAGACAGTCTGGATTTATCATGCTTAACATAATTGCTTTAAGTTGTTTCTTCCATGGAGCTAATGGATTTGGGATAATCTAAACAGGGCTTCTCACACAGTCCTCCTGAGAAGAGAGTGCTGATGTTGCCAAAGTTTAAAGCACATGTGAACACATCACAACTCTTCCCTGTTACAAATCCCGACCTGCTAAGCCCTATTCTACATCTTTACAACATCTGAATGCTCTGAGCTTTCATTTTATACTTTCCACTGTGCTAAATACCATCGCTATTTTCCTTTGCTCCTTTTTTTAAAGATTTTTTTTGAGGGGGAAAAGTCAGATATAGAGAGAAGAAGAGAGACAGAGAGAAAGATCTTTCGTCTGCTGATTCACTCCCCACGTGGCCACAATAGCAAGAGTTGCGCTGATCTGAAGCCAGGAGCCATGAGTTTCTTCCAGGTCTCCCACACGGAGGCAGGATCCTAAGGCTTTGGACCATCCTTTACTGTTTTCCCGGGCCACAAGCAGGGACCTGGATGGGAAGTGGAGCCGCAGGGGCATGAAGCAGCACCCGTATGGGATCCCAGTGTGTGCAAGGCAAGGACTTTAGCTACTAGGCTACCACACTCATTCTTTTTTTTTTTTTAAAAGATTTATTTTTATTACAAAGTCAGATATACAGAGAGGGGAGAGAGAGAGGAAGATCTTCCGTCTGGTGACTCACTCCCCAAGTGAGCCGCAACGAGCCAGTGCGCGACGATCTGAAGCCGGGAACCAGGAACCTCTTCCAGGTCTCCCACGCAGGTGCAGGGTCCCAATGCATTGGGCCATCCTCGACTGCTTTCCCAGGCCACAAGCAGGGAGCTGGATGGGAAGTGGAGCTGCCGGGATTAGAACCGGCGCCCAAATGGGATCCTGGGGCGTTCAAGGTGAGGACTTTAGCCGCTAGGCCACGCCGCCGGGCCCCACACTCATTCTTAAAAGAAAGCTTTTCCTCACCATTCTTAAAAGAAAGGTTTATTCCCTGAGCAATCTTGTAAAACTTTGTCCTTAATGTATTCTCATTTTGTCTGAATGTCAAGATCAAGCAAGCCATCCTGTAAGTCGGTGACTCATATAGCCGCTACTTTCCAAAAAATATTTTTCTTACTGCTCTTCTCAGGCAAACACGGCTCTGCTTTTCTTCTTCCTTTTCCTCACTTGTTTTTTTTCCTTGGGGAATGAATTTCCCACCCACCCCTCAAGGACAGGAAGCTTTTATTACTCTCAACCAGAATTTAAGCAGCATTTCACTTTCTTAGACCTTGTAGTCTCTGCTATTTTAATGCCAGGTTAATTTCAATAGTGATGAGCAGCTGTCTCAAGGAACCTCTGATACACAAGCTTCTTATGTCAAACAGACCAGCCAGGAAACAACTGCCCATGGAGAAAATGTGTGTCTCCTCCTAGTCTCTCATCCATTCCCCTCTGCCCTGTTTCTGCCACTGTGCCTCTTGCCCTCTGCTGCCCAGCGCCATTCCAAAGATGGCTAGTCCCTCATCTCCACAGTGTGGCCAGCCAATCCCAGGCATCTTGCCCCAGCAGGACATTCTTGGTCAGTCCGAGACTGTTCTCTTTACTAATAAATCCCCGTCTCAATGGATAGCCTGGTGAGTAATTAGGAGACAATGAGTTATTCCACCCAAGTAGCAACCCTGATGTAAGAAAATTCTCTCTGGGTGGGCAGCTGGCATAATGGGTTATTCTGCCTCTTGGAATTCCTGTAACCCCTATCAGAGAACCTCACTGCATCTCTGCTGTTCCGTTTCCAATATAGCTTCCTCTTACTGTGACAGTGGATGGGAGAACTGCTTGAATTCCTACCACTTACAAGAGAGACCTAGATGAAATTCTTGTCTTCAGGCTTTGGTCTGGCTCCATCCCGACCTAGCTGTTGCAAGCATTTATCTCGAGAGAGAGAGAGAGAGAGAGAGATTTCTGCATGTGTGTGTGTCACTCTTCCTTTCATGTAAATAAAAATAAATATTTTTAAAAGACAATTCCTTTTTATTGTTCTGTTGTATCTTGTTCTCTTCGCTACATTCATGCCTGTATTTTCTTACCTGCGTGCCTTTAGCCATTCGTCTTTCCTTTTCCTTCCATATTGCCAGCTATTAAATTTTCGCCCATTTTGAAACATTGCTGAAAACACCACTTCCACCTTGGAGCCTTCCATGAACAATCAAAATAGTTATTCCTTCTTCTGAACACCTAGGGATTCTAATGAACACTGCTTGTGAGCACATAACCCACCCTGCTTTGTGATACAGTGTTTTAGCTGTTCCTTCTGCAGCAGGAGTAATTCCTTAGAAATTGGTGAATCTTGCAACATTAATCCTCATTGAATATCAATAATATGAATGTGAAAGCCCTTCCCCGCAGAAAAAAAAAAAAGTATTCAGTTGGTAATTTCTGATTCATCTTCTGTCCTGAAGTTGGAGACCCAACTCTTATTTGTCTGCCAGGAGTTGAAGATATAATCAGGCCCAAAGGCTCTTTGTTTTTTTTTTTTTTTAAGATTTTTATTATTATTATTGGAAAGCTGGATATACATAAAGGAGGAGAGACAGAGAGGAAGATCTTCCATCCGATGTTTCACTCCCCAAGTGAGCTGCAACGGGCCGGTACGCACCAATCCGATCTGAAGCCGGGAACCAGGAACCTCTTCCGGGTTTCCCACGCGAGTGCAGGGTCCCAAATCCTTGGACCATCCTCGACTGCTTTCCCAGGCCACAAGCAGGGAGCTGGATGGGAAGTGGAGCTGCCTGGATTAGAACTGGCACCCATATGGGATCCCGGGGCTTTCAAGGCGAGGACCTTAGCCGCTAGGCCGCGCCGCCGGGCCCAAAGGCTGTTTGTTTTCTGGGAATCTACATAGATAGAAAGTTGACTCTTTAGACTATTTTAACAGATAAGCATTTTTGAAATCTTCTTACACTTTCTTCATCTGTAGAATACAAATAATAAAATGGCTGCCATAGGAGTCACCTAATTTAGAACCTGGCAGAATCTGTGTACTCAATAAACAAATGTTTTCACTATAGGCAGAAATGCCAAATAGTCTCTTAACAGTCTTCAGACACTGATGGTATTGACTGCAAATGTGACACTTCTTGGCAATGTTTCCTCACAAAACATTTATGTTCCAATTTACGGGATCTGACTGACGAGCACCTCACTCTGAGTTAACGTGTGGCATCATTTTTACCCTCCATTCCAGGAGCACGCAGGAATGGACTCAAGAATGGAAAGAATGCCCTGATTATGTTTCTGCTGGCGAGAACAGCTGCTACTTTAATTCATCGTATACCTCCATTTGGATCCCCTACTGTATCAAGCTAACTAACAATGGGGGTACAGTGGATCAAAAGTGTTTCTCTGTTGAGGAAATAGGTAAATCACAGGTTTGTGTTTCATTTGGCAAAGCTTTAGACTAAATAAATTGGAACAGATATGCGGTCCAACTATAATCAAGTAGTAAGACTTTGTAATAGAGCTCTAGAGATACGTGGAGATCAGTTTTATAGAGGGTAGAATCAGCTGGCGAGCAAGAGACAGAGGGAAGAGGGAAGGGAATTTTACTCGGATGTAAAGCAGCTTTGAAGCAAAGTGTTGCAAGGAAAAGAATGGGAGTCAGGTCAAAACTGGATTACCTTCTTGTGTGCCACTGCAGGGTGGAACCTAGGATACTCTCAAGATTCTTTCTTTCCAATTGTTAGATGTGATTATTATATGAAAATCTATTGAAACATGTTGCCCTTTAACCCAATTCATTACTGTGGTCAGAGCCTATATTGTCTTTATCTCAAAGCTTAACAATTCTGGGATTTTACATTTACACATCATCTACAATCAATTTAAAGACATGTTTATAAGATCTCAAAACAAACACTGGAGATAATCGGCTCAATGATCCAAACAAATGATGCCTTGCCCATCGTGTGGACACAAGGAGGAAGCAAAATGAAACCAAGCACTGTAACTGGAATGTTTCTGTTTATGCTATTATAGTACACACAGAAAAGTAGAATCAAAAAAAGATTTTAAGTAACTGAGCTCAAGCCTAAAAATCCATCCAGCAAATATCATTGGTTGTTTGTAGCAATTTCCTGTCGCTTCTCTCAGATGTGCTGGTTATTTGTGGCTTCCCAGGCATCATCAGATTGAGAAAGACTGGAAGGATGTGTCCAAAATTACAGACAAGATCAAGTCAAATCTGATATCCTGATCTGGGGAGGGGTGATAGAATTATAAGCAGAAAAGACAATCCATTTTCCTAGTTTGGAGAGGATAATATGTCTGAGCTGCGTAGTTAAAGCTAAAGGGAGCGCTACTGGGTTAACTAAAACCTGTGTTGTAAACCCTGTCCCTGCCAGCATCTAGCCACACCCAATAATCATGTTGAGCATTTGCCACATGTCAGATACTCACAGGATATAGTGGCTACAAAAAGAGTAAGATATAGTTAAGAAATGGAAACATGTGTACTCACAAGTTAAATGCATTTTAGCATGGTGGGTACCACACTTGAGGGAATACATCATGGAGAATGCGTAAGTCCCTAAACATGAGTGGCCTGAGCAGACAAGAAGGATGAGGAAATATGGCACAGGGATG
This sequence comes from Ochotona princeps, assembly GCF_030435755.1. Taxonomy (NCBI): domain Eukaryota; kingdom Metazoa; phylum Chordata; class Mammalia; order Lagomorpha; family Ochotonidae; genus Ochotona; species Ochotona princeps. The sequence continues at coordinate 17,818,750 of NC_080854.1, read as the reverse complement.
GTAGAGATGATGCCAGTTCACTCATAATATGTCTGAGCTGTGTGAGCAGCATAAATTATGAATGGGTATTGATTGATTTCATGGTAGACTGTGCCTTCTGAAAGCTAACAAATAGCACAGAATGTCAAGTTAGGCAGCCAGCTGGAGGAGTCATCAATAATCTTGTGTGCCCCACAAAAGAACCTGAAATGGATTGTATTGCTATGATGCATATTTGTGTGGCTCAGGCAACAAAGCCCTGAAGTAAATAGTAAGTTACACTCATGAAGGCTTAGCATTTGTCATGTCTAGTGTTCATGTGAGATAGGTTGTAATGTAACCCCCATTTTATAGATGGTGAAACCAGAGGAGTTAAATGATTAGTTCAAAATCAAGCCAGCGGTTGGGGGAGCTCGGTTTAAGCCCACATGACAGAGACTCATATCTTAGAACTGCACAGTACCCTCTGTCATGTTAATTCTGTAACTACAAGTGATTTCCGAAACCTTTACTAATGAGGTACCAACTAGCAATAAAATACTGAAGCCTTTCTATTCGTATTTTTCTTCATCAGTCTCTGGGAAAGTATAGTCTTTGTGGTCCTAATAAAATACAGCAAAATGGCATGGTAATGTAGAGTTCATCCACAGAAACAAAACTCTGACTCAAACTGTTCACATGACAGTTAAGTAAAAGAAAAAAAGGAGTTGTCACCATTAAAGAGAGAACACTTTGCTTCGTATTTCTAAGGAAGTGATCACTTACGTCCAAGAAGACGATGAGGCCTAGGGAACACTTGCAGAATTGTTCAGAAACATTCAATTAGTAACAATATAGAGATGAATAAGACTAAGATCCTTGCCCCCAAGTCATGGACAATTTGAAAGAAAAAAGATTTGTTTACTCTTAAATCTAAAAGAGCCCTATTCTGACTTTCTGTTTCTTCAGTTTTAATTAATATGAACTCCTTTACCAAGAGCTAATGTTATCAGTGCTAAAAAGCAGTATGTAATATAGCAAGTGTTCAGAAATGGTTATAGATTGACACTAGATTCAAAAAGGAATTTTGAGGGATGCTTTTTTTTTCAGGTTAAAAACTAACTACCCATCAGTTTTAAAATATGCTTTCTTATAAAATGAGAGTTATAATAACGGGAATATCGCAATTTTAGGAGTAGGGGTGATCAAAAACCCTAAAATCATTTGGTTTTTTTGAGGAGAAAAAGCTCCATTCATTTCAAGTTCTGTCTCCCTTTGTACTAATTTTCTGTTAAATTTCACAGTGCAACCAGATCCACCCATTAGCCTCAATTGGACTTTACTGAACATTAGCTTAACTGGGATTCATGCAGATATTCAAGTGCGATGGGAACCACCACCCAATGCAGATGTTCAGAAGGGGTGGATAGTTTTGGAGTATGAACTTCAATACAAAGAAGTAAATGAAACGCAGTGGAAAGTGGTAAGATGTCACAACCTGTTATGCTTTTTTTCTTCTATGTCAACAGCTCTTCTCTCATTTATAATTAGATCTTTTTTTTTTACTTAATAACACATGTCCAGCAATATGATCCACAATCTCTTATCAGAAGAAACTGATATAATCATTAAAGTTACATCTTGGAATTTTTTAAGACAACAGATTCTTATGTGGAGTTTATGTATCTTATAGCATCTGAGAGGACAAGAAAGCTATTTCCTAAGAGATCCTGAGTGTTCAGTTTATAACTTCAGTACAAAGTCACAGACTGTCTTTGGAGATGAGACTAACTTATGATTAAGGTCCACAGGGTTATGGATAAATATTCCATAACTATTTTGGTTGCCACTACTCATGCAAGATCCCCCTGGTAAAACCATCATTAGAAGACAGAGGAAAAGACTTAATCCCTCCAACGTTTCAGAGATGTGTTGTTCACAGTTCTAAGGGGAACCACTCGCAGAGGTTCTTAGCTAGACAAGTAGAGAACATGGTAACAGCTGGCCTCTGAGCCTTCACTTGTTGCCAAGTACATAGAAACTCTTCACTTTGATAAATCCCAAACGGCACACAACAAGGAGCAAAATAAGATTATCACATTGCTCCCAATATAACTAATTTAGAATAAGTCTAACCACAACAACAGCCCTAACCCAGTCAGGCAGTTTCTGGCCAGTCGTTAGGTTATGCCCAGCAGCCTGGCACAGCTCCCTCCTGGTATTTGGAGACACCGGTCCCTATCTGTTCAATGAACCACTGAAAAAGAGGCCAATTTTGTCATTAGAGGAAAGTTAAGCTTGGAGCATCTTTGAACAGTGACAAAGCCCAGCTTTGAGGTTTTGTTTTCTGAAACATTTTAATTTAGATGCAACTTCATGCAAAAAAAAAAGTGTGGTTAGATGCTAAGTCAAATAAGACTTTCTTAATCCATACCACAGTCAAACATATATTTAATAACAAGGAGCTGAAATAATGTTGGGCATAAAGTAGTGTGCTGTATGGGGTTGCCATTCTCAAAACGGGAACTATAGATCCTTGAGGATCCTCAAAGACCTTCTAGGGACTCCATAATATGCTGTTTCCACATATTTCCTTTTGTCACTGTGTTAATGTTTACAATAATAGTGTAAAAGCAATTGTGGGAAAATTTCTGGCATCATAGCACACCTCAATTCAGTAGCAACAAGCCTGAGTAACAGTTCACCTCATGTGCCCCAGGAAAGAATAGACAAGGACATTTTTACTTGATGTGTTTGTTGGCACTTTAAAAAAAAAATAAGAACTTCATTGAATATCAATCCTTGAATACATAAATTTTAATATTTCGTGAGACTTGTGGGAAGGACACATAAAACATGTCTATTGCATATCAAGGTACTGGTACTTGTCTTGACACAAAGCACTTAAATCATGGAGCTGCTAGCTGAGCTAGCTGCCTGTTTATACGGAACACCACTTAATATTTGAAAGAACTGATGATATACTAGCAGATAATTACTTTGGCATATTTCCAGAAAGAATGAGAGACAGAGATATATATTTCTGGAAATATGCCATTCTAATAAAAATAAATAAATCTTTAAAAAGATGTTTGTAATTCAATGTAAACAATGAAATATAATAAATAATAGAAGTATATTATCTCATACAGTGTAGTGGAAAAAGTGCCAGGAAAGATTTAGAATATCAATAGTGAGTATGGTATTGGGACTGGAGAAGGAATGACTATTCTCAGGAACTGAACAAGAAAATTTGAATTTGCTGTGACTGGCTAAGGGAAATGAAAGAAGATGGATAAGAGTTATGTTTTAACTCTTTGATTCTATTGTTAGTAAACTTACAAACAGTATTGGTGATAACCAAGAAATCGGAGCTTCACCAATGGAAACATAGACTTACCTTAAGAAAAATAAGGAAGTAAGCTTGATGCTGATAATTCTGCCTTAAAGATAGAATTTTAAGTATATAGGTATTCCATATATTCTATGGCTACTGTTTAAGATGTAAATAACCGTATCATGCAACCATAGAGGAAAGAGCCCTTTGTAATTAGAAACTAGCTGGGTTGAAAGAAAAAATTGTTCTCAAAGCTGAAAACTCAACTTCCGATTTTTAATAAAACTAATAATGATATTTTTGTTTATGGGAAATTTCATGTTTACTGAAAAGGTGAGCATTCCAAGTTTCCTCTAAGTAAGAACAAGGTTTCCTACCCTATAAATGTGTAAAGCACATTGGATCCCTGCTCTCCCTTGTGGGGGGAAATGACATCCCAACGAAGTCCTAACTTTTTCTAGTAATCTGTCTTTGAAGTCTGGTTTCACCCTGCCTTTCTTTTGGGAGGTAAAGAATCTCCTGGTGTTGAAGACAGTGTTGCTTGTGAATTTTCTTTGCAGATTTTGAATACCACCATTATTTCTGAAACAAATAGATTAGATCATGTGGTTGTTTCTGATGCACTTATTTGAAAGTGCAGTACAATGATGGTTTTTTCTAATTCTTTTTCCAATTTTGTGATTATAAAATAATGCCCAGAACCGTAAAGCAACAATAACAACAAAAACACAGATATCTAACTCACTGCATGTGGAAAGAAGTCTATTTTTCTGTTGCTTTGCTTCCTTCAATACATGTCTCAGATAATTAGGCAACATAGCTGTAGTCTTCCTTATACCCACCATTTTTCATAATAACTCAATTATGTTTTCATCTTAGTGCAATATTTGACAGCCTGATACAAAGATACAGCTGCATGTCTTTAAGCAAGTCTGCTGTAACTTTTGGTTTGCACCAAAATGAATTTGGAGACTGTTATTTATTTAAGAAAATGATTATTTCATCATTATTTTCTCAATTATTTGTCCCTTTACATAACTCTTCCCTGAATCTTATAATATCATTCATTTTATAGGAATCACTTTTGAAATCAAATGATAGAATGCCAACAGGAACTATTTGTTTCAATTGTTGGCTATTGAATCAATAAGTTTTTATATTTGTTTTGTCTTGAAAGATGGACCCGGTCTTGTCAACATCAGTTCCAGTATACTCGTTAAGGCTGGACAAGGACTATGAAGTGCGTGTGAGATCCAGACAACGAAACTCTGAAAAATATGGCGAATTCAGTGAGGTGCTCTCTGTAACCCTGCCTCAAATGAGCCCATTTGCATGTGAAGAAGGTAAATACCTAAATAAAATGAAATAAAATATCATAATGGTAGCTAACATGACTATTGGCATAAAACAGTTGACACATGCCTACAATGTTGATGTGTTATCCAAATCAGAATATGTTAATAGCAAAGAACAGGGGAAACCCCTCAAATTCATTATGGCTCACATCAAGAATTTAGTGTCAAATTATTTAATTCAGGACAGGTCCCAAGGAGGGTGAAGGCTTAGTGAAGAGAATACTGTGGTAATCTCTGAATAGTGGGATTGCATACATTTATATGTTTCTAAACTTTTCTACGATGAGTTTTTTTTTAATTCATAATCAAGGGGCCCGGTGCTGTAGCCTAGCAGCTAAAGTCACTGCCTTGTGAGCGCCAGGATCCCATATGGGCATCGGTTTGTGTCCCGGTGGCCCAGCTTCCCATCCAGCTCCCTGCTGGTGTCCTGGTAAAGCAGTTGAGGATGGCCCAAAGCTTTGACAGCCTGCACCTGCATGGGAGACCTAAAAAAGGGTCCTGGCTCCTGGCTCCTGGCTCCTGACTTCAGATCAGTGTAGCTTCAGCCAATGCAGCCACTTGGGGAGTGAATCATACCACAAGATACAAAATGGTTATTTTCTCCCTGCTAATTATCACATATTCTTGAGGGATTTTAATAGCTTACTACAAGAGAAAAGAATATTATAGCGTGTAGGCCTAATTTTAATAAAGCAACGTTAAGATAGACTCTGTTAAAACCTAATTTACCTTTAGTGTTCTTACCTCTGCCCTCATGGTAAGAATACTAACAACCAGCAACTGAGCAGCTAGAAGAAATTTATTCTTAAGGAATCATGGAAATTTGAGGGACAGAATTGCAATAGTGATCTTTCAACCAAAGGTGATTGTGTTATTCACACACACACACACACACACAACAGTATTTCAAAAAGACTGTAGAAAGGGAAATTAAAAGATAAGTGTACTTTGGTGCAAAATGTTTTTGAAATCTCATGCATAAAATTTCAATCATTTGCATGTTTGTGAACATGTAAAGGTGTGAAGTTGTAAAGTTTAGGTTCTGTGTGCCTCAGAAGTTTCTGTCGTGATTCATAAATGTAAACAAATCTAATGTCTTCCCTCACCTCTTGGGTAAATTCTCAATCCAGAGGTGAAAAATACGACAGCACCTTTAACAAGCAGTGGACAGCATTTGGGTCCTGCGGTTACTAAACCGGATTTTCTTCTGAGAGCGGAAGCCTTTGATGCTGCACGGACAGGCAACGTACAGGGAAAAAATGGGAAAGAGAGAGAGAGCACAAAACCATTGAGTTTGAACTGTATGCTTTTCATGTTGAAGTTTTTCAATGTAAAAGGATTTGAAAAATGGATTGAGATGTTCTGAAAAAGGAAAAAAAAAAACCTCATTGAGTCACTGCATTCTGTTTCGGTAGTTACTGAGTGAAATCACTGTTTTACTAGATGAATACAAATTAAGAAATGTTTTCGTGGGGAAAACGCCAGTGAGATGTAAACTTCAGCTGCTCACACATCTGTGAGTGAAATATTCTTGTATGTTTCAGATTTCCAGTTTCCTTGGTTCCTAATTATTATCTTTGGAATATTTGGACTGACTGCCATGCTATTCGTATTCATCTTTTCTAAACAGCAAAGGTAGGAATGGAGTATTCTTCTTTCGAATGTTATTGCCAATTTAGATTTCCATAGTGTTTCTATTTGCTACTTGTTATTTTCTTTTGTAAATTATGAGTAGAACTATTAATTAACCTATAGTTTGCAAAAATTAGACTCATACAAATTCCATCCTTTTCTTTGAAAGGCAGACTTACAGAGAGAAAGAGACTGAGAAAGACCGAAAACAGAGAGGGTCGGGGAGATCTTTAGTCTGGTTCACGCTCTTAAAGGGCCGCAGCAGCCAGGGCTGTGCGTGTCTTAAGCCAGTAGCTTCTTCCTGGACTCCCCTGCGAGTGCAGGCATCCGAGCGCTTGGGCCATCTCCCACTGCTTTCCCACGTGTATCGTCAGCAGTCTGGATCAGAAGTGCGGCAGCTGGATCTTGAACTGGCACTTACATGGTACCAGCAACATTAGTGGTGGCTTTACACACTATACCACAAGGCCAGGCACCATATTCCATTTATTTATATAAATATCAATTTGTTATTTTCATCATAGAAAACTTAAAGTTTCAGATTCTATCTGAGAAGTTGCGCAAGACTGAAAAGGTTTAGGCGTACTTTGGGAGTCACAGCTCCTTATCAAAAAGCGACCTCTTCCCCTCAATGCCAAAGTACATGCACGTGTTTGTTCCAGGACCCCAGCATGTTGCTGAGCCTTGGAGTGTGAAATAGTCCTGGAGTGCAGGCAAATTTCAAGTACAAAGCAAAGGCTATTCAGATAATTCAATCTAATCAAACCTTTTTAGACTTCATATATTAGGGTTTGCAAGTCAATTTGGGTTTTACTTAAATCATTTCGGCATGTATGATTTTGCATTTCTCCTGTGCGTAAAGTGATATATGAAGTGATATATGAAGGTGTCTTACTTCTGCAGGCTGCTATCCAATATTTGGTGAGAGCTCATCCTTTTTCCCTGGACTATTTTCAGTTCCCAAATATTTGTTGGCTGTGCATGTCGAGCCCTCTTCTGGGGTTGATATTCTTTTCCATTGATCTCCGTTTCTGTACCAGCACCACACTGTTTTACCACTTCCCTGCAATGTCTTGAGGTCCGGAATTGTGATTACTCCAACTTTGATCCAGAGCTAAACAAAAATGTCCACCCTCACCACTGCCATTCAATATAGTAATGGAAGTTCTTGCTAGAGCTAATAGGCAAGAAAAAGAAATTAAAGGAATTCAAATTGGAAAATGAGGAATTAAAATTATCCGTGTTGCAGATGACATGATTGTCTACAGAGGAGAAGCATGGGAACTCATAAGAGAATTTGGCAGGGTGGCAGAACATAAAATTAATAAACATAAATAGATAGTGCTAGTATCCACAAATAATCCCATGGCTGAGAAAGAACTTGTAAGTACAGTCCACTTTAAAATATAGGAAAAGAATCTCAAATACCTTGGAATAAACCTAACCAAAGATGGAGAACACTTCTTTGGTAAAAATTATAAAACATTAAAAAATAAATAAATACAAGAAGACATTAAAAGATGGAGAATCCTACCATGTTCCTTGATCAGCAGGATCAATATCATCAAAACATCCACATTACCAAAACCAATATGCAGATTCAGTGTGATCCCAATCAAGATCCCAACAACATTCTTCTCAGAAGTAAAAAAGTACAAAAGTTCTGGAAACACAGGAGACCCCAAATAGCCAAAACTATCCTGAAGAATAAAACAAAAGTGATAGAATCACAGTTTCAGACCTCAAGACATACTACAGGTCAGTGATAATCAAAACAGCCTGGTACAGAAATGGAGAAGATCAATGGAACAGGGTAGAAGCTTTGTCTGAAACAACGAGAAAGCAAAATCCCTGATGTGTAATTTCACTTTGTATTTAAATTTCTAGCATCATTTCTGTCTTACACAAAAAGTTGTTTTAAAATAAGATATGTATTTAAGTAATATCAACAATTAAAATATTCTGTTAAGATCTGTACAATTGGTGGGCTAATTTATATGGAACTAATTTAAATATAATAGATGTAGATAAACTTACTATATGTAAGCGTTATCTCTTAACGTCCACAGTCAATTTGGGGTCATTTTGAAAGCCAAGTAATTATGCTACTTCATTATATTAGCTAACAACATAAGCAAGAAAAAAAATCATCCTTTTTTAAGATTTATTTTTATTGGAAAGTCATATATACAGAGAGGAGGAGAGACGGGAAGATCTTTCATCCACTGGGTCACTCCCCCAAGTGGCCGCAACAGTCGGAGCTGCGGTAATTTGTAGCCAGGAGCCAGGAGCTTCTTCTGGGTCTCCCATGCAGGTGGAAGGTCCCATGGCTTCAGGCCATCCTCTACTCTTTTCCCAGGCCACAAGCATGGAGCTGGATAGGAAGTGGGGCCACCAGGATGTGAACCAGCACCCATATGAGATCCTGGCACATGCAAGGCAAGGACTTTAGGAACTAGGCAAACTCACTGGGCCCATAAATCATCCTCTTAAAAGCAATATTTCCAGTCAAATATAGTCATGTTTGTCTAAAAGAGTATTTTCTCTGAATAGTACTGTCCTAAACTATCGCACTTGGTCAAAATTACCAAATTATAAAATTGATAATGTGAAATCTTTGCTGTACTTTCAAATTTTTGGCTCTAATTTGACTTCTTTGTAGAAAATAATTTGTTTTTTAGACTCCCATAAAATCCCTTATCCTTTTCTAACTGTACATGATCTAAAGAAGATCAGAAATGACCTAAAGTAGTTGGCAGCAGATACAGAAAGAACACATAGTTCCCACAATTAAGATGATGTTCCATAAAATAGGATGCTTCTACCAGAGCTCCAGGTATGCAGGGGATTTTAGTTCCTACTTATCTTTTGAAATTTTGAGTCCACAATTCATTATCCAAATCACTTCTCCCTGACTCAATCCAGATAATAAAAGTCATTTCTAGAAAAACACAAGCCCTTTTTTATTTATTTAAGTAAAAGCCCTAAGAGTTTTTAGTCAAGTGTTTTGATCCCCAGCTGTCGCCAACTCTTAGTGTGTGGCTTGAATAAGATCCTCAGTTTTCTAAATCTTTACACAGATCATGTCATCTGCCAAAGCAGTAGATGTAAGGATTAAATGAAATGTTTAGTGCAGGTCATATGCGCTCAGTCATGCCAACTTTGTCACTGTGACATAAACGCAGCCATCAACAGTAGGTAATTGCAATAAAACTTCACCTAATAATTGGTGACAAGTAGGATTAAGGGCCACAGGCCATCCCTTAGTTTTAAGGCAAAGTATTTTTCACAGCATCTGGTTTATCAGACATATTTAAACGTAAGCATACATACTCATTTATATGTATTTCTGTATGTATTTATCAGTTGAAATCTTAATGCTTGTCCCCCAAGTCAGCAAAGCAAAGACTCCTCATATCAACTTCTAGTGTGAAATTTGGCAGTTTTCTTGAATTGGTAGGTGGGTGGAGTTATTGAATAGCTTCATTATTGACAAGACTAGACTGTTCAATCACAATAGGCAGGAAAGGAACTGATACACAAAGATCAGGCCTCCATCTCTACCCTACAATCACATCTCTGAACACTTTGGAGTTTTATATAAGTAAAATGAATTGATTAGAATGAGCGATCGCTGAAATTTTTTTCCATAACTATTTTGTTTAAGATAACAATTCTGGCAATACAATTGACAACATAGACAAATGATTACTTCAGACTGAGTTATTTATGAAGCACATTCCTTGTGCCAAGAATTGTGTTAAGTGCTGAGGATACTTCAAGACACAAGGTTCGCAGTAAAGACACTGAAATGAATTATGATATAAGAATATTTAAACATTTAAAACAGAAAATGTGAATGCATCGGAGTCACATATATAAATCTATGCTGATTGTTTACAGATAGGTCATGTTTAGTTTGTTCCACCTGAAATGAGCCCTGTGATAACATTCTAGTTAATGAGCTCATCTTAGGTAATTTTATAAATAATATAAACTATATAATGCCAATATACCCAAGCCCGTGCTTTTAAAAGGCTGCCAAGTAATTTTGGCTCTATGTGTTTTGGCTTTTTTCTTTGTTTCTGTATGTTCTTTGCAAATTATTGATTAAATGTACATTAAAATCACGTCCCTTATAATTCCCATGGCAATTGATTTCAGATGGAATTAAATCGCTTACTCCCAAATAATCAAGTTTGCTGTCCATAAGAAGTCTAAAGAAGAGAAAGATTAAAAGAAAACTGTATTTTATTTATGTAGACTTCAGATAGGGCTTTTCTTTGTTGTTGGTTTTCTTTTCTGTAGTTTTTTTGTTATTTATTATTTATTATTTTCTTTTCCTGTCTCATATTGAACTTATGTAAAATATCAGAATATTTGGAATAAATAACAATACTGCCAATGTTTTGTTTCTATCTTTTGATAAAAGATAATATGTAATGTTTAAAACATGTCAAACAAAATTTCGTTTTCAAGGATTAAGATGCTGATTCTGCCCCCAGTTCCAGTTCCAAAAATTAAAGGAATTGATCCAGATCTCCTCAAGGTAATTAATAAATCTATCTAATTGTGGGTAGCACTAATTAACAGCTGAAGAATTCTGTTCTTGTGTTGAAATGGTTCTTTTATTTTTGCCAACTATATGTACCATGTTCAGATTTTTTTCTACCTCACTCTTGGATTCTTAAAATTTTGGTGTCATACCCATTTAAAAATCCGCACTGTCTTATTTCTGTTATCTTTTTTAGTTCCTGTTGTTCTTATTGTTACCAATATTGCTCACTGAATATTATTTGCTAGATTATTTCATCCCTGGGTTTCTTTTCACGGATCTTTTTTCTTTCTGTGTCCTAGGAAGGAAAATTAGAGGAGGTGAACACAATCTTAGCCATTCATGATGGCTATAAGCCTGAGTTCTTCAATGATGACTCGTGGGTTGAATTTATCGAGCTAGACATAGATGACCCTGATGAAAAGACCGAGGGGTCGGACACAGACAGACTCCTAAGCAACAACCATGAGAAGTCATTGACCATCCTTGGGGCGAAAGATGACGACTCTGGACGTACCAGCTGTTATGAACCTGACCTCCTGGAAACTGACTTCAAGGGTGACGAGATCTCAGAGGCTGCTCAACCGCAGAGGTCAGAAGGGGAAGCAGATCTCTTGTGCCTTGACCAGAAGAATCAAAGGGACTTACCTTACCAAGATATTTCCCCTGCCGCGCAGCAGCCCCACGTCGTCCCCGCAGAAGACAAACCGCGATCGCTTCTTGCTGGTGAAATCGAGTCAACTCTTCAAGCTGCACCTTCTCAGCTCAGCAATCCAAATTCACTGGCAAACATCGACTTCTACGCCCAGGTTAGTGACATCACGCCAGCAGGGAGTGTGGTCCTTTCCCCGGGCCAGAAGAATAAGGCAGGGAATTCTCAGTGCGATGCTCATCCAGAGGTGAGCCCATTGTGCCAAGCCAACTTCCTCATGGACAACGCCTACTTCTGCGAAGCAGACGCCAAGAAGTGCATCACCACGGCCCCTCAGGTTGAGCGGGAATCACGTGCCGTACCCAGCTTTAACCAGGAGGACATTTATATCACCACAGAAAGCCTTACCACTACTGCGGGGAGGTCTGGAGCAGTGGCAGCCACATCGGGTTCCGAGGTGCCCGTCCCGGACTATACCTCCATTCATTTAGTGCAGTCTCCGCAGGGCCTCGTACTCAACACAGCACCCTTGCCTGTGCCCGTGCCCTTGCCTGACAAGGAGTTTCTCTCATCTTGTGGCTATGTGAGCACAGACCAACTGAACAAAATCATGCCTTAGCTCTTCTTAGATTTCCCAAGAGCTACTATGTCTTTCATGGCAAAGGATTGGCTAGGGCATGAATGCTTAAACCAAAACAATGTGTAAACCTTGCTAGGGGTGCAATGGCAGAATAGGAGGTGGATTCTAAATGCCTTTTTTGGAAATGTTGAGACAGGATATTAAAAAGGAAAAAAGAAAAATCAGAGGAATGCTTAATCAGATAGCTACTCCTATTGTGAATTGTAAATATTTTAAAGAATTGTCTCAGACTGTTTCGTGGTAGTGATTGTCTCCTTGTGGTGGGTGTTAATTTCATGATACTAAGCATTGAATGGCTATGTTTTAATGTACAGTAAAAATCATGCTTTTTGAAAAAGCGAAAAATCAGGTGGCTTTTGCAGTTCAGGAGAACTGAATGAGAATCATAGCACAGGCTAATTTTTGTTTTTCTTGTTAAATAATTGGGACTTGAAAACTATAGGGAAGAAGGCAAAACTAGTTTGGATATATAAAATATACAAAGCATTTATTTTGACATAAACTTGATAAAGATATTTTTAATAATTTAAACTTCAAGCATGGCTGTTTTATATCACACTGCACACTGTGTACTGAAGTTGGAGAGGATGCAGCCGCAGAATGTGGCACCTACAGTTGGAAGCTGGCTTAAGGCTTTTGATCCGCGCACCTAAGGAAAAACACACTTGTTTTTTACAAGGCCCTTTTTATACCTCCTCAAACTCCTTGATTCTAAAATGACTCTAGAAAGTTACATATTGGGACACACTTATTTTATCAGAATTTGCAATCAAAGTTTTGTGAATTTAGAAACATTTTTAAATCTTTTGCACAAACACACCTACCATGAATCAAAACACAAACAGCACTTCTCTTCACCCAATCTTGGTTCATGCCACAGAGCTCCTGGCGAAACAAAGTAGACATCATTGCTCGTTCGTGGCGAGCAGGAGACCCAAGTGCTGGGGCAGCCAGCAGCGCGAGCTCTCGGGGCATTCAGAATCTAAGAACACCCTGCCATTTTGGCAGCAGAGCCCCGGCAAATGGAGCTCCATTTTATTTTGTGCTGAGTTGAAGCAGGTCAAATGAAGCTAGCTGGGTAAAGAAACAAGCAGATTTAAGAAATAGGTTTTGTGTACCTTGTCAGTATTCGTGGTAACAAGAAATAAAACAAGCAGGGCTCTCAATACCCACAGATAACTCAGAATGCTTAACCCAGGAGTGGAAACTTTCTCACCAAGCATTTATTGGCTTTATTTAAGCAATGAAAGGAAACATTTCATTTTTTCTTAATTTTCCTTTAGAGTAGGCTGGCCTCGAAGCAGGTAGCCAGAAAAAAGAAATAAATAAAATAATGAAGGTAATAAAGGGACTTGAGTAATTTATAGATTATTTAATTCCCTAATAACCTATGCATCCTTCTTAGAAGCATAGGGGAAGTTCCCCAAAGGATTAGAAAAATGAAAATTCTTCCTATTTTAAGGATTTTTGTTTTAGTTCAAAACTTTAAAATTAGCATTCACTTAAATAACATTTGCCACTTAACTGGGACCCTTTTAGGAAGCAAGCAAAATGATTGACTTGTTACTTCCTTCTTTGTTACAGGAAAGATGGTAAGAAGTTAGATGGTGTTTAAAGTTTACCATGTTACCTTGTAGTCAATGTTTAATAGACTTTCTGCTACCTTGCTGCTATGGTCTTCTCCAAGAGCTATATAATTTAGTTTCATATACAATATCATCACTGTAGAATCTAATTCAACTTAAAACTATGTGTTTGGAAGAACTATCTTACCATTTCACAAAAGGCTAACAACATTTCTATAGCCAAAAATAGCTAAATACCTCAATCAGTCTCAGAATGTCATTTTGGTACTTTGCTGGCCACACAAGCCATTATTCACTAGTATGACTAGTTGTGTCCTGCAGTTTATATTTAACTTTCTTTATGTCTGTGGATTATTTTCCTTCAAAGTTTAATAAATTTATTTTCTTGGATCCCTGATATTGTGATGTGTTTGTCCAACAACAACATGAAAAAACAACTATTTACTTAGCACTATTGGTGTGCATGGGAAGTTTTGTTCTAGGCTGGGATGCATACAAGAAGAGGCAGTTCTCTGGCTTTTAATTTTGAATATACAAATCCCCAACTCAGGGTCCAGCACAGCAGCCTAGTGACCCTTGCCTTGCATTTTCCAGAATTCCGTATTGATGCCGGTTCATGTCCCAGCTGCTCCACTTCTCATTCAGCTCCTTGCTTGTGGCCTGGGAAAGCAGTCAAGGACAGCTCAAGTTTTTGGGACCTTGCATCCACGTGGAAGACTCAGAAGAAGCTCCTGGCTTCAGATTCCCTCAGCTCCAGCCATTGCAGTCACTTGGGGAGTGAACCAATAAATGAAAGATTTTTCTCTGTGTGTCTGCTTCTCTCTGTAAATCTGACTTTCCACTAAAAACCCAGGCCACAAGCAGGGAGCTGGATGGAAAATGATATAGCTATGACATGAACCAGTGCCTATGTTGGGTCCAAGCACTTGCGAGGTAAGGATTAGTCAACTAAACCATTGTGACAGGTTCTAAAATACACAAATCTTGCAATTAGGTTGGATAAAAATGGGCTCAAAAGGAAGAAGTGTAAGAACCCTGTCAAAGGAGGGAGAGCGCTTTTTGTTGCTTCACAGATGTTGGAGGCTAAGAGATTTCCTTCCTCAACATCACAGCAGCACTTGGCTTGATCATAAACCATGAGAGCTCACAGTTGTTAATTTAAGTGCAGCAGATGTCATTAATCTGTTCACACACTCCACCTCGCTCTGCATTAAGTAATGTAGGAGTACTCAGTTGCCCATGAGTGCATTAGCTAGAGAATCTGAAGAATCTTGTAGTTGTTCTAGAGCTTGGCCAGTGGTCTGGGCTAAGTCACCCAAGGCAGCAGACATGCGTCTTAAAATGACTCCACAGTATGTAGTAAGATTCTGTTTTTTGCCATTTTGGAAGAAAGGTTTATAGAGGGTTTCCTGCCAATGGGCAGTTTCTCATGGAAGATGGGAGAAGTAAGGACAATATACCATCCCCGAAGTGCAACAGTCTTAGTGTTTCTCTATTAGGTGGAAATTTACAGCTTAAAAAAATATTTATCTTCTAGCTTTGTGAAAGTAAATTTGAGGTCCTCAAATGGCTTCCAGAGTGAGCACAGTAATCCTTTGAATATGCTAGGAAGGCTCCATGGGTAGGGATGACGGATAACACCCAGAAATCTGTCATTCTTTGCAGTAGGAATCCTAAGTAGTACCAGATAGTGTCCTTTCCATTTAGTTTACATTTGGTGAGAGGAAAACTCATCTCTATAAGTGTGTAACAAAATGAGATGTCCTGGGAAGATTGGCTATTTATGAATTTTGGTTTAATGACAGAAGAATATTATTTCCAAATTATGCCTGACCTAGATTATTAGTGCATGCTATTTCATCTTGGCTTAGATGTCTGAATCACTCCCCAAGTAGCCACTATAGCCAGAGCTGAGTGGATCTGAGGCCCGGAGCTTCTTCCAGGTCTCCCATGCAGGTGCAGAGTCCCAAGGCCTTGGGTCATCCTCGACTGCTTTCCTGGGCCACAAGCAGGGAGCTGGATAGGAAGTGGAGCAGCTGGGATATGAACCAGCACCCAGAGAGGATCCCAGGCAAATGCAACGTGAGGATTTAGTCACTAGGCTATCACTCCAGGCCCACAATACGACTTTCTTATGTTTGAGTGAGAGGGAACCAATTCATCAGATCAGGACACATTGCAAGTAGACTACTTCCTGTTTAGAAACCTGGACTTCAGGTAAAGTAAATTCGTATCCTTATTCCGTTACCAAAAAAAAAAATAATAATAATAATAATAATAATAATAATAGTAATAATAATAAAAGAAGAAAACTGAATTGTGGTTTCACCCAAAACCTACTTAGAAGAACTATAGATGAGATTATCACTTAAATATTACAAAGTATTTCCAATCTTTAATTTGAAAAGTCTCAAAAATTCCTTGGCAAGAGTTGCAAACAAGTGAGGAACTGTCCAACTATACTTTCAAGTTGAATTAATCAATTCAACCAAGGATTCTGGGAATAAACACATAAAGAAAAAGGATTCTTTGAAGCCTAAGATTGCAGTATCTGGACTAGGTAAGTACAGGAATTTTGTATCATGGATATATGTAGGATAAAATCTTCATTTATGTCCCTGAGCCATTTATAGGACAAAAGCATTTGATATTCCCCCTAATGGACTTTAAAATGAGGATACTGCAGGGGGACAAGTATGGAACCAGGAATCTGTAATTAAGAGATTTATAATCAAAGGTTTGAATCCATGCTTGGCTTCTGGTATTAAGGGATGTTGACATTGAGGAGAAAAATCATACCTGTTGTTTAGAAGATCTAGGACAAGGGCAGAACGTGTAGTCTGTCTATGTACACCCTGAACGCAGCGGCCAGTCTGCTTTGGAGATTGTCCAAAGTGGGTCTTCAGTCAGAACTCATCACTGACATGATAAAGATGTCGATTTAGGGATGATTAGCCCAAAAGAAGTGCCCAGGAAACAAAGGATATCTCTGCTGAGCAAATGAGCCTGACATCCCAGCACTGCCATCTTTTATCTGGTAAGCGAGCTGCAAAGTAAGTTGTCAGGAGCAGCACTTACCACCAACTCCCATGACAAGAGCTCTTTCAGGGTGACATCCTACATCAGAACTCAGACTAAATCAATGACTTCCACATCAATTAGACTGATGATATCCTTAACTATGACATACAGGATGATGAGGGACTCTAGGAGTGTGATGGTCATATGGGTTCCCGTGAAAGCTTTGAGTCCACAGGCCCCTTCCATCCTTGAATAAGGAAATGAGGAAACTAGGAGTTCTCCCTCCCTTCAAAGCTAAGGGCCAACCCATTTCTGCTTATTCTCATTTACATTAGGGACAAAGGATTGGCAGACTTTTCATACGAAGTCATACCTTATGTCAGTATCATTCTTTTGGACTATTCCCCATGGTTGCATGCCCCTCTTAAGGTTGACCCTGAGGTCACAGGGCACTAGCTACTGTGACTACTATCATACAAGCCTATTGTCTACGCTGCTGCTTGCTACACTGCAGTCCCTTT
Source organism: Ochotona princeps (assembly GCF_030435755.1). Classification (NCBI taxonomy): domain Eukaryota; kingdom Metazoa; phylum Chordata; class Mammalia; order Lagomorpha; family Ochotonidae; genus Ochotona; species Ochotona princeps. The sequence continues at coordinate 17,801,493 of NC_080854.1, read as the reverse complement.
CCCCCTTAACGTTATCTGTTATTAACAGACTGCCCAAATGCTGTGTCTGGCTTCTGGTATGGTCTGCATTCCTTTGTGGGAGCCTAAGATTCCCTAGCAAATACAGCTAGAAATGTTTGCTACAGCTTGAACGAAATTTGTGTTTTCTCATCTCTGTCTTTGGTTCCTGCCCCTTCCTCCGTCTGCAGATCGCCCGCTCAGCACTCCTGTTGGAATCAGCCTTCACAGCCTCCTTTCAGACACAGCCTCTGATTCTCTCTAGCCCTTCCTGATCATCGCCTTCTCCAAGCCTCTTTTCCTGGCGTTTCTATCCCTCTACTTGTTGATTCACCTGAGAAGTGTCAGGAGATACAAGGATTCCTTTGCATGGGGTTTCATCAAGCGATAATCCTCAGAAGGATGTTTCCCAGGGGAAAACTTTGTGGACTCGCTATACGTAAAAGTCACAATGGGACAGGCAAGCTCAGAAGAGAATTGCCTGCTGGAAAACCAAAGTGGTGGAGCTTTTCTGGCAAGGGTTAGGGGAGTGTCCAGGATGTAGATGGCAGAGAATGGGCAGCCCCTCCTATTCAAGACAGAAGCACCTTCAAGCATGGTATATTCAGAAACTCAGTTCAAGGAGTTGCTGCTTTTAACTCTAACCTTTCTTGTTTATGGTAACCTTGTTCCCTTTGAGTCCAGTACTGCACGATAAACTGTCATAGAGCATACCCTGAAAGCAACTTATGATACTCTCAAAAGGTTTCTCTAACCGTGTTCCAGCACCCTCTTTCTTCTAGATTCTCCACTCTTGGTTACATAACCACCCGGAATGGATTTACCAATGTGTATTCTGGGGGAATACCAGATACCTAAAGTTTTCTTAAACGGATGAGTCCATGGTCAAGTAATCCTGGAAAACACCTCATCCTGCACTTCCCTCAGAATGCATCACAGTGCAGGCTGACAACAAGAAGATGCACACATCTCTCTCATCCCTCCTCTCCTCCCTGGTCCTCTGCATCCCTCCCAGAGGCCTACACGTGGGTTGCAATCTCTATACCCTCATCTCTGCAATGGACATTTTAAAATCAATGATTTTTTTCAAAAAAATCATGAAATTAAAGGTAAAGAAAAAGAAGGACGTGGCATGATGACACAATGGCTAAATCCTTGCCTTGCACTGGCCAAGATCCCATACGAGCTCAGCTCAGCTCCAGCCATTGTGGCCACTTGGGAAGTGAACCAGCGCATGGAAGATCTTTCTCTCCTCTCTTTCTCTCTGTAAATCTGCCTTTCCAATAAAATAAATAAATAAATAAGTCTTCTTAAACAAAAAGGAAAGAAAGAAAAGGGAAAGAAAATTAGGCCCGGTAACTAACCCTAAGCACCAGAAACAATTTAGTATATAATATTGCTTCATGGGAAGAAGTTTCTGACAATTTCATGGTGAAGAGAAAATACAACGTCAATTGTTTCATAACATCTGTGTGTCCAAAAACACACTTCCTGAAATAAATATTATTTTTCTGATAAACTTGACCAGTGCTGTTCTCTCAGTAACTTGACGACCAGTTCCTGAGGGACATCATTTTCATGGTGTCTGTATGTGCTTAGAGCAAGAAGGGCCCTTCTGCTCTCCTCTGTACCCCCCCAACCTTTGCTATGAAAACCCTGGCAAACTTGCGGGAACATAAGTATTTGGGCCATCATCTTCTACTCCACAGGCAGGCTGGCAGAAAGCTTGATCAGAAGTGCAAAGTAGCTCAGACTTGGACCAGACGTTCTAAGATGAGGGTGTCCCAGGCAGCAGGCTGACACACTGCACCACCACACTTGGAAAACATAAGAAGAAAGATGATGGGGAGGGATAGAATATAAAGAGACACAGATGATGAGTGCATCACTGACAAGGCTGTGCTAGAAGTCATGAATAAAACAACTCTCTGCTGAAAACAAATAAACAAAATAAAACTTCATAATTGATTAGGCCACAAAATTTCTGGGGCAAAAATGTTGCCATTTCTTTCTTGGTACCGTAAAAGATCCTTAAACGGATGCATGACTGCAAGCCTTGGGCCCTTTCCGCCTTCTTCACAAGCCCCTCTCCTCCGGCCTTCAATGTGTGACTTCCCCCCTCCAAACTTCTCCAGATCTTCTTTCCTCAGCCTAAACGCCGGCTCTGCCTCATCATGGCTGGTCTAAGCTTTGATCTGGCATGGTTTTGTTTATTTATTTTTTCAGGGAGACCTTACCGTGACCTCCACGTCAGGTTAGCTCTTCATGACAATTAGCACAATTTTTTTAGTACTTATGCCTTTCTTTCTCCCTTAATTTGAGAACAAGCACTACATTTATGATTGCCATTTTCTGTGAGCCTATCAGGAGATCTAGCATGCACTATGTGCTCAATTAATAGTAAATGGATGAATTCCAGATTTGAAACTCGCTAAAAACTTTTTTTGTTTCTTTTAAGAGGTAAAACTTTGTCCTGCCTCTGTTTAAGTCTTATGAATGCTTCAAGCATACGTGTGCATTAAAAGTGACATGTATTATACAACAGGTTTTATGGTGAAGCCATAAAAGGTAATTCACCTTCCTCCTGGCTCCCATAGGATGCACCCTTTGGAGGAAGTCAGCCACCATATAAGAACTCTGACAATAGTGAAACTAGCATGATAAAGACCATTGGCAGGTGGTGCAGACAGCAGTGTGGGCTAAGCACTCTGTCCCTGTTAAGAAATCAACAACCAGTGACACCATCTCAGGTCTTTCACTCCAAACCACGCCCTAATGTCACTGAATGACTCGCTGCTGCTATAATGAGGAAAAAGAATTGTTCACCCACATGTGCTCAAATTTCTGAAATACTAGCTGCCTGAAATAAACTAAGGAGCTTATTGTAAGTATCATTACATTTTGGAGTGCTTTGGTTTGATGCTGGAACATTCAGAGACTAGAGAAAAATTACTTAAAGAAGGTCTGAAAATTGAGAGCACCTACATATACCAGATAAAGAGTGCAAGAGGGTGGGCCCGGCGCCGTGGCCTAGTGGCTAAAGTCTTACCTTAAACACACTAGGATCTCATATGGACACCGATTCTAGTCCCAGAGGCCCCACTTCCCATCCAGCTCCCTGCTTGTGGCCTGAGAAGGCAGTCGAGGACGGCTCAAAGCCTTGGGACCCTGAACCTGCGTGGGAGACCTGGAGGAAGCTCCTGGTTCCTGGCATCGGACTGCTGCAACACCGGCCGTTGCGGCTCACTTGGGGAGTGAATCATTGGACGGAGGATCTTCCTCTCTGTCTCTCCTCCTCTCTGTATATCTGACTTTGTAATAAAAATAAATAAATCTTAAAAAAAAGATTGCAAGAGGGTAACACATACAACACAGCTACATCTGCTTTGCAAAGTTTTTAAGTTCCACGAAGAAACATGCACTCATATGCAGAATCTGAACTATCAACCCATCTCCTACATTATAGAATGTTTCAGCACCTCAGATGATATTTGGATACTAATTTAAATATATGCCCCATGCACTTTTCAATCCCAAAACATCTTTATGCATGTGAAAATGCACAAATACCTAAACTCATACCTCACAGACTCACCATAAGTTAAAGCACATTCTTTTCACAACCACAAACATTGAAAACAGAAATAGCAAGAGAATTAAAGGGCTGAATTTTTCATGATAATTTAATCACCTTTTAATACTTCATGTTAGAAACTTCCTTGAAAAATTTCTAATTTTACTGAGCACGTGGGTTTGCTATCAATGCTTAGGTTCAGAATTATAAATCCTTACAAACTCCTTCTGGAAGATAGGGAGGAAAGAAAAAATATGCATAATTATAATAATTTATTATCTCTTAAGGTAATAAAAGCTGATGATTTTCCTCTTCACTGAATCTTGAAAAATAATCCTTTCGCAATACTTCAGAACACTGCATTCCAAATTTACGAGATTTCAAAGCCATCAGAAATGCTCTAGGGACTATGCAATTATAGCGAGTTCACCAAAACTTCTTTTAATGAAATTGAGGAAATGGGAATTCCGATAGAGTTCTCCACATAGTATTATATGTAGCATAATACCTTACATTATTGCAAATTTTATCAGGACTTTTTGTTAGGCATATGCCTCAACTATTTTTCAGTAGCTTTGCCCCTTTTGTAAGCTATATATTGTCCTGTTTGGACAATGACTGTTCATTTTTGCTTTTAAACTTCAACTTCTAGATATGTACTGTATATATAAATAATGTTACTTCTTCCATCAATCAATAATACCAGAATTTATGATGACCCAAGTTACAAATACCTAAGCCACAAATACCCATGCTTCCAGTCTGCAAATATCCATCCCATAGAGATCTCTAATCTTTTTAGTCATCTTATGAAGAATTTGTGAGAGCTTCACTCTTATAACTTAATAACTTTCTAAATTCCCCCACCTTCAGATACTATGCATTAGAGAATAGTTTCATTCTATGACTTTGGGAGCTGAGGAACCACACGAAGGCCCACAACTCAATACTGTGCTGTTATTCTAGCTTGATATTCTGAACTGTTGAATAGTATCCCTGTGTTTTTATTTTGCATGAGGACCCACAAATTATACAGCTAGTCTGCCCACAAAGAATGAAAAGCTAGAACACATTCTACAAAAGATTTAACGTTACATTTTCCTGAACAACTTCTTTTTTTTTTTAAGATTTATTTTATTACAAAGTCAGATATACGGAGAGGAGGAGAGACAGAGGAAGATCTTCCGTCCGATGTTTCACTCCCCAAGTGACCACAACGGCCAGTGCTGCCAGGAACCTCCTCCGGGTCTCCCACGCGGGTGCAGTGTCCCAAGGCATGGGCCGTCCTCGACTGCTTTCTCAGGCCACAAGCAGGGAGCTGGATGGGAAGTGGAGCTGCCGGGATTAGAACCAGCAGCCCATATGGGATCCCGGGGCATTCAAGATGAGGACTTTAGCCGCTAGGCCATGCTGCCGGGCCCCTGAACAACTTCTTTTAAGAGTCCATCCCCAGCCAGAAACTCTCCCAGTTGCATTTTCCCATGAAGTCATTTATAAGTCATTTTCCCTGTGCATCGATTATTTTGCCTCATGCTGAATTTTCTTATAAATATATATATGTATATATATATTGTCTAGAGACTTCAACAGGTGGAGAATCCAACATTGGTCCTGCTAGCCCACCAACAGAACAATGTCCAACCCCTCAGCTGAATCTGCATTTTAACACGGAAATCTGTGGTCATTTAGGTTACTAAAGTAGATGTTAATGTTGCTGATTCTCAACAGTATTTAGTTCTGTTAAGTCCTGCAGTTGGCTTGAAAAAGGCTTTGAAAGAGTACAGTGTTTTTGGCAAATAAATAATACAGCCTCTGATATTTTCCTGGTTGCAAGGTGAAACTAGCTAGTGGATTCCAGGGGAATAAGGGATGTCAAGAGACTATGTTGCCATTTTGACCCAAATTGTCCCTTCAAAGCCTGATATAAACTCTACCTGAGTTATTACCTTGAAGTGTGAATAGGATGGGCGTACAGATAAGAGCAAGTCAAAAAAGCAGTGGGCAATGCAAAGGGCAGTCTTGGTAGTTATTTGCTGTTTTTTCATGTCTTTTCTCTCTCACTTTCATCTAATCCACTGAAAGACTCTCTCAGACAGCTTCTCAGAATGAATGTTTCATTCACCCTTTAGATCAACACACCCTTATTGGCAAAAGCTACATTCCAAGACCCTTGGCAGAGGCCTGAAGCCATGGAAAGTACTGAACTCTATATATGTTATGCTTTCCCTTCACATACACATCACAATAAGGTTTTATTTATAATTAAGCACAATAAGAGATCAACCACAATAGCTAATAATAAAATGAAATATATTTTAATAAACAATAAAACAGGCCATCATTAAGTAAAAGGTGGGTAATCTGAACACAAGTACTTGACTCCACTGACAACTGATCTGATACTCAGGAAAGGTGGTAAGTGGAGGTCAGGAGTATAATGTACAGAGTGTGGATATGCTGGACCAAGTGATTATGTCCTAAGCACGGTGACGTGGAATAGCTTGATTTTTCATCATGTTTCTCAATGTAAACTCAAGCTGCAAACTGTTATTTCTGGAATTTTCTATTAAATATTTTTGAGCCACAGTTGACCAAAGATAACAGAAACCTTAAACAATAAAACAATGGGTAAGGGGAAACTACTGTGTCAAATGTTTATGGTTTTTTTCTTGTCACTACAATTGTTCTTTCTTAGGTTATTTGCTAGTTCCTTATCTATTTCCCCTAAAAAACTGTAGGCTCTCAGGGACAGAAAGCCAGGTCTATGTTGTATTTTTCTACTATTCTCACAGATTTCAGAACATGCTTAGAATTCAATATTTCTTGAATAAATAAATAGATAAGTGCTGATAGTGATAAAAAAGGCAAAGGAAAAAATAAAAACGAAAAGCTTTCTTCTTAGAAGACCAATGCTTTTCAAACGCTCTAATCAGTCAGAAAATGAACACTTTCTGAGCAAATATTCAAAGAATTCTGTTTCTCAATTAGATGAATAACAAAACTGTGAATCCAACTATGAGTTATTCCCTTTTGAAAGATCAAACATTGGAGACTCATATATTTTCTCATTGATAGACATATTTTGAGCTCACTAAAATTCTCTGAAAAAGAATGCTTACATTTATAAGTTGGAAGAGAAACCTGTGACTCATTCCAAAATGGAAAAAATCAAGCTACATAATGCTTACTTGCTTTTAATGCATGGGTCCATTTTTATTTTTTTCTGCCTAGACAAGATATTTTAGAGAAATATACATACAAATAAAATAGAATTTCTCCTCCAGAGAGGCCAAAAAAACTACAGAAAGATATTAGTTCAAACAGCTGTAATACTGCCACCAAAAGGCTGACATGTTCCACGAGGAAGGACAAGTCGCTGCTGATTAGCATGATTTGTGTTAAGTGTCATGAAGGCAGTCTTTTTGATGAGTGATAAAAGAAAATTGTTTCAAAAATTAATGTTACATGAGTCGCTTTTCTGTGTGACATTGTATATACGCTAATTTGAAAGGATCTGCAATTTGGGCAGCTGTTTGCTTTCAACATCTGTATGCTTCATTACTAATGTGGGGAAAACCTTATTTGAACAGAAGAGTGAGGACCATGCTCTAAATTTCTCTCTTTTATGACTTCTCTTGCACCATGCTGTAACAGCTTTCAAATAATACAATGTGAGTTTTTCTAGCACATTTTTTTATTTTTCTGCTAGCTGAATTTACAGCCCATCAAAAAATTAAATTCATAAGAACAAATCTCTCATCATCACTCAAAAAAAAAAGCTAGATGAGACAAAGTTGACAGTGAAATGCATTTCCAAAATGCTATTGAATAACATTTGAAAATTACAACGATCAGTTTTTAAAGACTTACTTTAAGTAAGAAATTCAATGAGCCCTAAATGTATCATTTCATTCAAGCATCGCAGCATCGTAAGAGTTAGGCCCTATTATCGATCTGTATGATACAGATAAAGCAGCTGAGGCATATGTAATTAAGAACTCGCCCCAGTTGCCCATGGATAAATAGAAGTGAAGCTTTTAATGCACAAGCAGCCCCATCCTTAATCTCTAAGCTAAGACAAAACTCTGCAGATGGGAAATGCTATTAAGAGAGTGATACTTCGTAAACCTCCTTACAAGCCAGGAAAATAAATTTGGACTGTTGTTTACTCAATGCTACAGATCCATAAACCAAAGCTTTACCAGCGTGGTCTACTGTTTCCTTTTAAAATTTTTATTTTTTTTTTTATTTATTTATTTATTTATTTATTTATTTATTTATTTATATTGGAAAGGCAGACCTACAAAGAGTAGGAGAGACAGAGGGGAAGATCTTCTGCTGCTGGTTCACTCACCAAGTGGCCGCAACCGCTCGAGCTGAGCCAATCTGAAACCAGGAACTTTCCTCCAGGTCTCCCACACGGGTGCAGGATCCCAAGGCCTTGGGCCGTCCTCAACTGCTTTTCCAGGCCACAAGCAGGGAGCTGGATGGGAAGTGGAGCAGCCAAGACACAAACCGGTGGCCATAGGATCCCAGCGCATGCCAAGGCAAGGGTTTAACCACTACGCTATCACACAGGGCCTGTAACCTACTCTGGTAAAAGACACAGTTACTCATCTAGAAATCACTGGTGTGGCTCCATTGTAGAAACCATGTGAGAGAACACCTGAAAAGCAGGAGGGACAGAGAGGAAAGAAGGCCACGGTGGTAGGAACGCGGCGGAAGGGAACTCTAGGACAGGGCACCAGCCGGAAGCGCAGGTCGGACGCGTTGCTGAGGGGACTCGGCTTCCCCGGAGAGGACGACAGTCAGAGGCGGACCGGCCCAGGGAGAAGGCGGAGAGAGGCCGGGAGCACCAGGTACGCTCCATGTTCTTAATCCGAGGATCCAAATTCGCATTTTTCCCCGTGGAGACTTTTTTCTTCATACCCGCTGTGTCCCGGGCACACGGTGGGTTTTTGTCCCAGTCAGCGTTCTCACACCCACGAGTCCTCAGCGCTCCATACCCGACGTTTCTGTTGGGCCCCAAGGTGGACAGAGCTAGGATGGAGGGAATTTACAAAAGGCAGCGAGGAGGGGAGCGGCAGGGACCGAAGCCTGCCCACCCTGCGTCAGCGAGGAGCGGCAGGGCTCACCCGAGGTCAGGGCGAGGGATCCAGGCAGGCAGGAGGCCGGGGAAGGACCCTGGGCTGTGGGGCAGGTGCAAGCTGGGCTTGGAAAGCACAAGCCAATGTGGCCGGCGCCTGGGTAGTTTGGAGGCCTCGCTGCTCTGCTTGGAATCCTGAGCCCTGCACCTGCGCCCGGGAAAGCCACAGAGGAGGGCCCACCGCGAGCTTGGGCTTCTGGCACCCACGTGGGAGATGTGGAGGTCGTTTCTGGCGCCCAGCTCCGCTGGGGGAAGTAACCCAGCTAACCAGAGATCTGTCTCTTGCTCTTTCTGTGTGTCACTGCGTTTCAAAAAGATCTTAAAAATGACAAGCAGTAAATTACGACAGTGTGGACATTGTTCTCACTGGGCAAGAACTCCTTATCTACCGAAAGGCTGTTACCCCAAATGGGAGCCATGAAGCTGCCTAGGCATGAATCTGCTGACTCAGCGATGCACAGCACCCCAGGAGTCATCTTGGCATCACGGAGCTGGAAGAGTATCGAGCTCAAGCGAAAAAGCACTTAGTTCAGGAGGCAGGTTCTGAGATGAAACTCTTAGTTTCAAATGTTAAGGACTCCAGTGAGGAAGTTGGCTGAACTGGGTTTTGCATTTACTTCCTCCAATTACTTTGTAATGACTGTTAAAGCGCAACATCAAATAGTGGTGATTTTTCCATTTTATCACAAAATGAGTTTTACCATATTCATCATGAGGAGATATTGCAGTTTTTTTCTCTTACCATGTGGATTAAGTTTTAATTAAAGGATTTAGTGTTTCATTCATATGTGTGAAGTAAAAGATAATTCAATAAGATGAAATTATGTGGCTAAAATTCAGTCTTAAAAATCATTACTAATTGTCAATGTAAAGAAGAAAAAGGACATAGGAATTCTTAATGAAATATTTTATAGGCAGGCAAACTCTGGTTCAGTATATTTCCTTTTTTAAAGGCTATGCCTTCCTCTGGGCCCTGCGCAGTAGCCTCATGGCTGAAGTCATAGCCTTACACGCTCTGGGATCCCATATGGGCACCGGTTCTATTCCTGGCAGCCTCACTTCCCATCCGGTTCCCTGTTTATAGTCTAGGAAAGCAGTCAAAGACGGCTCAAGGCCTTGGGACCGTTCCCTCAGGTGGGAGACCCGGAGGAAACTCATGGCTCCTGGCTTCGAATCAGCTCATCTCCAACTGTTGTGGCCACTTGGGAAGTGAATCAGCAAGCCAAAGATCATTCTTTCTGTGTCTGCCTCTCTCTGTCAATCTGACTTTCCAATAAAAATAAACCCTTTTTAAAAATGCCTTCCTCAATTATTTTTTAGTAATTACATTGGGACTTCAAATTAGTTGTCATTTTATTAAACCCAGGTGTTGGCTCATGTTCTTTCTAGAATGTAAAATGTCTGAATTCCAAATTTATATCTGCCCTGCTTTCTGCTAGACAGACATCTAAAGGCAAGGGTCTCGTGCTTTCAGTCTATGTTCCCGTTTCTTCTGGACATCTTTTTATCAACAAATGCAAATGCTGAGCACTTTGGTGGAGTACTCTCAGCCATTAAAAAGAATGAAATTCTATCATTTGCAACTAAGTGGTCCCAACTAGAGACCATTATGCTCAGTGAAATCAGCCAAATCCAAAAAGATAAATATATCTTCACTCTGATTAAGGCAACTTTCATAAAGGTAAGTAAATGTGCACTTATAATCTCACAAAGGATGTAACGAAGACCAGAGTACCAGGAATCAAAGATCAACAGTATGCATCTCTACTCTTGAATAAGTTAGGCCTCTGATAAAACTGCTAAATATACTTAGACAACAGAATTCTAGGCTCGCTAACATTGCTTTATCTTTTAATGTCATAACCCATATCAAAATCAAATGCTGGAGGTTACAGCTGAAGGGTTACATTACTGTAGAACACGAGGGACAATGAGGAGGGGAGAAAAGGGAAGAAACCCTATACCTGCAAAACTGTAAAACAGAAAATAAGAATAATAAGGAAAAAAGCATTCTCTCCATCCTCGATGAAAGAGTTTGCTTCTGTGAGTCTGAGGAATTCCTTACAATGGATTCTCTAACACTGAAACTGAAACATTTTCCCTTCATCAGCTGGTTGGTTATTCCTAGAAGTTCAATCTTAATTAAATTATAAAAGAACAAAAATACAAATTGAGCATTTTGATATCCATGTTCCTTTACTTCCAAATAAAACAAAATATGAAAAATAAGCCCATGAATAGAAAGTAATTATGACATGCTAATAAGTGCAGTTAATGTCTTAAACAGAGATACTTACACGTAAAAAGTAATATCTTGCGTTTAATATGTATCACATTTGAAGTCCAACCATATTGATGACAAAGAGGTGAGGGCAGGACAGTGGCATCGCTGGTTTTAATCTTTTGTTTGCTTACTGGGATAAATATTTCCTATTATATCATTGTACTGATTTTATTTTCATATGGGGAAAATTCTGCTTGGGAGATAAGGTGTAGAGAAAACAGTTAACTGCTGTTAGTACTGAGAAGGACAAATTCTGAAGTGCAATAGAGCTTCAGGTGGGTACTCCACGAGTCTCGAAAGATTAAGTATTTGACTTACGACCACTTTTGAGATATTTTAGATGATTTATTTTTCACTATTTACTTGCTCAGGCATGGACCGAAACAGTGAAGGATGTATGAAAAAGATTGGCAGTGTGAATCTTGACAAACTTATAAATGACTTCGCACAGATGGAAAAGGTATGTAAAGCTAGCAAATGGTTAAAACATACAAGGAAGAAGGAAGTAAGTTTTGCTAATAGATGAAGTTAGGAAGAAAAATGCACCCAAAAATGAACAAGGTGGTGATAATGAACATTTATTTTGTTCAGACTTTCCTTTCTCATTTTGAATCTGTGCTTATGATACATTTAAAGCTGTATTTAAATTTTTGATTCATTTGTAATACTAGATTGAAATGTTTCTAAATCAAGGAGCAAATAATTGATGTAAAATTAAAGAGAAATTACATCCTAAATGCCCAGGATGTCCATATGCCTAGGAGTAGTTTTAGGGGAAGAAAATAGGCTAATCTTTTCAATATTTCAGTTATAACTAACTCTAATCTTACTTCATAGTGTTCTCCTAGCTTATGTGTTCCATTTTCCTTTTCTTTTGCTTAAAGCTAAAGCCAGGCGTGGGTGTTTGACACAACAGTTAAGGTACAGTTCAGGATGCACAAACCCCATAGAGGAGTGACTGATCAAGTCCAGGTCCTGTCTCTGATCACCTTCTTACCAACCACACCTTGGGAAGCAGCAGATGACTAATTTCTTAGTTCCTTGGCCGTTCACAAGGGACTGAATTTAGGCTCCTCACTTCAGCCTGGGATAGCCCGGGCTACTATGGGCATTTGATAAGTGAGCCACAGGATAGAAGATAATTTCTGTCTCTCTCTCTACGTATGTGTGTGTGTGTGTGTGTAAATACATAGCCCACATGTGCCTCTCCTTTCTTCCTTTGCTGCTCCCCTAACACATAAATGGAAGCAAATAATTAATTAAGAAAGAAAGAAGTGCTTCTTCTCCATTTTGTACACATAGTCAACCAAACCCACAGGTATAAACTGCACTGGGTTTGTCCCCCTTCTCTGCTAGACAGAGGAGTAGAAATAGATACATTGCAAGCATTTAAGTAAGTAAAGATTTGGGAGGTGAAGTTGTGGAACAGGAGTGGGAGGTAATATAAGGCCTACCTTAGGTCCAATTTAATCATTCTTTTTATTCTTTTTCTTTCCTGTGCATATGTGAGTACATACTCTCTCTTGTTTTTGCTGTCCGCCTCTCATACACACACACACACACACACACACACACACACACAAATGCCATTAAGAAACAGTTTTCATGATGATAGGTTTTTGAAGTAATATTATGAATTCTTTTTAAATAATGACCTTGAGTTTGCTTTGCGAAGTGATTCTCAATATAAGAAGAAAGAAAAGAGAAAGAAATTCTGGTGATTGGAGAGAAATTAGGACAAAGCTTGAAGATTAATTTGGAAATGCCATGTTCTTAACCATTCTAAGTAGAAAACAATTGTTTTTTATATTAAAATGGTTTGTATGTCATATTTCAAGGGCTTTTAGATATGCATACAGATGACAGTATTTGCAGATGAAATAATACCAGGAAATAGCTTTGAGAAAAAGTGGCGAGGCTAAGAATGTGGGTAGAGTTATCGATAACACAGACAGATCATGAACTTACAATTTTTGAAGTTGTTTCATGAATAAATGTCCATGTGATACCAAAGGTACAAGCTCAAGCATTTTTATTTTCCTGTAATAGCAAAATAAGCAAAAATTCTCTTCAATTAAGTTAAAGATTGAAGTAGACACACACATACTTACATGACATCATTCCGCTAATAGTGCCAAGTAGAACAGCCAAGTTGCAGAATAAAGTGTAATATCATTTTCACAGTTGCGTATAAATAAATTTTTAAAGAAATATATACAAGGCATGGTAACTCTAGAACTGAGGAATGAATACTTGGAAAGAAAGGCTTCAGGGTAGGTCATGCTCTCTTTTCGTTGTAACTGTTTTTCTAACAATCAGGAAGTTGAATTATTTAACAACATATGCCCAATTCATTTTTATACTTCCAGTTATTAAGAGGTTTTCATCAGTCTTTCAATCAGCAAGAAAAGAATGAAAATAGTGGCATGGATTCGGAGATCACATATGTCCTGTTTCTTCTCTAGAGAATGTTAGAAACCAGTGGGAAGAACCATATACTGGACGTGAAGTTGGAAAGGTCGAAATGCCTGCTGAAAGTGATGCAATCAAAGGAGGCTGCAGTGAAAGAAGGTGGGCTCTTTGCTACCTGACGAAATACTAATTCTTTTTTTAATGGCAGCACCATTTTGTGTGTTGCATAGGTAGTCACAGAGGGAGAGAGAGCACAACACTGAAAGCAAAAGGTTTTGTATCCTTGAATTCACTGCCCAAATGCCCACAGTGGCCAGGGTGGGCCTAGACCAACACCTTAGGCCTGGAACTCCATCTGGAGCACCCATGTGGGTGTCAGGGGCCCAAGCACTTACGGCGCCTCTCACTGCTTTCCAAGTTGCATTAGTGAGGATCTGAATTGGAAATGGAGCAACCAGAGGTGAACCAACTCTCAATATAACAGATAGCAGTTTAACCCACTGTGCCACAATGTTTGCCTTAAGAAATAAGAATTTTAATGAAAGTAATTTTTAAAATTTTTTTTTTTTTGCAAAGTCAGATATACAGAGAGGAGGAAAGACAGAGAGGAAGATTCTCTGTCATATGGTTCACTCCCCAAGCGGCCGCAACGGCCAGAGCTAAGCCAATTCGAGGCCAGGAGCCAGGAGCTTCCTCTGAGTCTCCCACACAGGTGCAAGATCCCAAGGCTTTGGCCATCCTTGACTGCCTTCCCAGGCCAAAAGCAGGGAGCTGGATGGGAAGTGGGGCCTCTGAAATTAGAACCAGTGCCCATATGGGATCCCATTGTGTTTAAGGCAAGGTCTTCAGCCCCTAGGCCACTGCACTGGACCTGGAGAATAATTTTTAGTGTAACAGTGATTAATATTATATCATAGGTTTATAAAGTGTTTTAAATCCACATAGAGTTTTCCAGACCATCTTCTCATTTTATCCTTAGTGTATCCCTAAAGGATGAATAAGATTAGCATTATTATCCCACTGTCTCTCTAATAAAGAAACACAGAATTAAAGAAACTAAGTAACTTCTGGGAATACTGAAACTATTTCTGTCTGAAAAAAATTAAAGTCTCAAACGGGGGGGGGGAATCAAAATGATTATGGAAAATGTAAATTATCCTGAAATTCGATTATTTCATGAGCTTTTGGAAGTTACCTCATGTAAACCTGTAAAAATCATGACAAAAATAAATAGCTAAAGTTGAAGTCCTAGCTCACAATTACACCAAATAAATGTCCGATGAGTCAGAAATTGTATTAGTAAAAACAAAGCCGTACACAGATTTCCTTGGTTTGTTAGCAGGAGGATCCTAGAGGCACAAAAGCGCTCTCCCCCAGTGAGCGCACTACAGCCAGATCTTAGGTTCTATCACTCGCAAATGCAGGTAGCTTAAGTTCTCTGGAAGATGGCTGATTCTAGAATCAGGGCAGGAAGCATACAACATAGGCCAGAAGCATTTTATGATGCCAAAAAGTAAGGAAGTACTCAAAAAGAAAAACAAGGTGGCGGGAATCAAAAGGGGGCATATGAGCCAACTGAAAGAGTTCTCAACGGCCAAAGCTGAAAGAATTTGAACAATGAAAAAAGTCATGTTCGAATGTAATCCAGATAGGCTAAATAACTAAGAATCCATACTGATGTAAATAAATGACTTAGTAAGGATAATTGGGGGAAATGAGACCAATATCCTGTGCAGAGGACACTCTAAGTCACTTATGTAGATAATTGGCCCTCACAGAGCATGACACTCTTATTACAGAGGCCGGATGTGGAGGCTTCCTTTCCTGAGGCCAGCCAGCCAGTATGGCTGGAGTGTGGGTAGGGCAGGGTCACAGCATAGTGGGGAACCTGACCAGCGCTGCTCAGCCGCATGATCAAGAACAGCAGACCTCATCGGTGGCATGTACTGTAAATATGATAATACAAAAATGATACTTCTTCCTCCCCAAAATCTGTAACACTACTCTAACCATGAGATAAACATCGAACAAATCCCCATAGAAGGCTATTGCAAAAGATCCCACAACACTGTCAAAATCATCAAAAACGAAGGAACTCTGAAGAAGTCCAGCAATCGGGGTAAGCAACCAAGACATGAGATAGATATAATACAGCGTGCCAGGTGGGTTCCTTCAGACTGAGATAGAGCTAAGAAAGGAAGAATAGGGTACATGCAAGTTCAAGTCCATTCTGTAAGTTCTCATGCGGGTAAAATGATGTGTATCCACTATTACAGTATGTTAGAATAGTATTTTCACTGCCCTAAGATATCCCCAGTGTTCCACTAACTCATCCCTCCTTCTCTGCATCTCTCTGAACTCTGGAAACCACTCATATTTTTACTATGGCTATTAATTTTTTCTCTGAATGTCATATAATTTAAATCCTATGACGTGTAATCTTTTCATATTAACTTCTTGGCCTAGAAAGAAGTATTTAAGTTTCTTCCATGATGTTTGTAGCTTAAGGAAAACCCTTTTTTCATTTTTTTTTTAATGTGGATGTATGCCCGTTTTTTTAAATCCGCTCACTTATTACAAGCTATCTTAGGAAGCAGGCTTTTTGCCTACCAAGTGAGACATCAGTTAGGATGCCTTCTGAGTCAGACTTGTAGTTCCTGATTCCAGCTTCCTGAGATTGTAGCCCATGGGAGGCAGCACCGAGAAGTAGCCAGCTTCCTGCCTCGCCGGTGAGAGCCCTGGATGGCTGCTGGCTTCCAGCCTCATTCCCCCTCCCGGCCTGGAAGCTGACACTTAGGGAGTGAACCGCGAGATGAAATCTCTCCATCTCTTCTCATTCTCTCTCCCTCCTTCCTCGCTCACTGTGTGTGTGTGTCTGTCTTTCTGTCCCAATCTCAGTATGTGGGTCTCAACCTCTCAAATTAAAAAAAAAAAAAAAAAAAAGAGAGAAAAGAAAAAGAAAGAGAAAACCTTGGTTGCGCCAGTTTTGCTCTCATGAGTAAAGCTGTTGTAAACACTCATATACAGGTTTTTGCATGTACATACATTTCGATTCATTTGAGTAAATTTCAAGGAGTGCAGTTGTTAAATTGGATTATAAGAGTTTATTATTATCTACGTAAAAAACTGCCAAACTGTTTTGCGAAGAGATCATACCATTTTAAACTCCCCTCAGCAATGAATGATTTCTCAATGCTCCATATCCTTAACAGCATTTGATATTGTCAGTGTTTTATATTTTGGCTACTCCAATAGATGTTTATTAATATCTCATTGCTTGAATTTTTAATTTCCTAATGACAAATGTTAAACATTTTGTCATGTATTTATTTACCATCTGTAAGTTCTTGGTGAAGTATTGGTTCAGATCTTCAGTTAATTGGCATTGTTTGTTATTCTGTGGTTGAGTTCTGAGAGTTCTTTGTGTATTTTGGATTTTATGTATTAAGGTGTCAAAAGGAATTAAAATCCATCATTCTGTATTAGCGAACCGCATCCTACCTAGTGAAGAAAATATGGTTAGCGCGCCACCTCGTGTTCAAGGGTTGAAATGCACTTTTTAAAACTACAGTTTCAGATGTGAGGCTGTTTTTGATTTGCTGGTTACTGAAGTAACTTCAGCACCAACCCTTGTAATTCATGAACTGCTATATTCAGTACTCCAAAGACACAAATGAAAGTGATGGCGGTATCTAGGCTTTTTTAGATTTTAAATTGTAGCAGCAAGAACAATGATATACATGAAACAGTAAATGCCAATAAATGTAATTTAATCTTCTTCCTAATACTGTTAAGTAGCTCAACAGAGAAAGTGGAGGCAGGTGGGATCTATGACTCAAAGACAGAATAGGAAGAAGTGAAAGATTACAATTGTACAACCTGATATCTGCATTAAAAATTTCTGCAAAAATACTTTGCTTTTTATGCATTATTGAATAAAGCACATGGAGACAGCAGGAAAACCTTTCATTGAAAGGTGAGAGATTTTTGTTACTCCAGCACAGTATTGATTCTTTCACTCAATTAGATAAATGGCATTTTCAGGCCAGCGCTTTCTCCATGTATGCCCCTCCTGTTCTAGCTTTACTGAGATATTGCCATCAATCATCCAACAAATGTCTGTGGATTTCCTACTATGTACTACAGCTATTTTAAATAATTGGATGAAATGTGTAACAAAATAGAAATAGTCTTGTGCTGTGGTGTTGATCGTCCGAGTGGACTGCTGAAACCAAGAGATGTCTGCAACCGCTGCTCCCAGCAAGCACGTGGCACAGTGAGTCAAGTCACTACCTGCAGAGCCTGCGCTGTGCTGCAGCTCTCTTCAAGTCCTGGCTGATCTGCTTCCAGTCCAGCTCCCTAACAGTATGCCTTGGATATGCCCGATGTGTGAGTTCCTACAACCTCAACTGAGACCCAGATGGAGTTCTAGGCCCCTGACTTCTTCCTGGACCAGCCCTAATCATCGGGGCCATTTGGGAAATACACCAGTGGGTGTCAGATCTGTCATGCTTCCTTCTATCTTACTGTCTTTTTCCCTCTGACTTTCAAGGAAATAAACAACATCTTAATATATATTATAGAATACTTACATATTCATATATTGATGTTTTTGTTTATGTAGCTGTTGCTAGTGATTCCTGAGTATAATCAAGGCTTGATTATAACACACTAACATTTCAATAAACATTCCATTTCCCTGTGCATCAGAAGCTGTTGATATCATAGTTTTATTGCTATTCTCTTGCTCTGAGACTCAGGCATGCCCATATGGGAGACCAGAATGGAATTCCTGGCTCCTGTCTTCAGCTTGTCCCAAACCTGGATGTTACAGTCATTTGGAGAGTGAAGCAGTGGATTAAAGATTCTCTGGTTTTCTGTTTCCCTCGTTCCCCACTTACCTCCTCCCTTTCTCTCTCTCTCTCTCTCTCTCTCTCTCTCTCTCTCTCTCTGAAGCTTAGCCTTTCAGATGAATAAATATATGAATCTTTTTTAAGAAAGAATCATGAGGACAAGTTAGAGGGCAGTAAGGAAAGCATCCTCTCACGTCTTCACCTGACCATCTGGCTTTGCACAGACATTTGTGTATTTGATTACCTTTCCTGAGGATATTCGTTCATGGAAGACTTTATTCACCCCTCAAAGCTTCCCACACATGATGAAGTATGACTTACTCATCGAGCAGAGGTTTCTAACACATGGGAGGATCCTAACTATACTCTGTTTGTAAGAATTCATTATGAACTCTTAGAATTCATTTGATTTGAAAGGGTGATTACAATTTGACTGTGTATGGAGTGGGCATTGGACACAACCGTCAAGATGCTGCTCAGGATGGCAGCGTCCTGTATTGTAGGGCCTGACTTTGAGTTCTCACTCTGTTTTCAGTCCAGCTTCTTCCTGATTTGCAACCTGCGAGGCAGCAGCTAATGCTCAAGGACTTGTGTCCCTGCCAACTGTGTGGGAGGTCCAGATGAGCTCCGGGCTCCTGGCTGCAGCCTCATCCAGCCCCGGCTGTTGAGGGCATTTGGAGAGTGCACCTGCAGACAACTGTCTTTCTCTCTCTATCCCTGCCACTCTGCCTTTCAAATAAAGCAAATAAATAAATAGAATTTCTAAAATATTACATGATTTTCTTTCAGATGCCTGGTTGCTTTAATATTTAATTATCAAGTAAATATTATCTTAGTTATTATTTAGTTGCTTCAGCTGAGAGAATGATTCAAACATGGAAACATTTACAAGTAAATTTACTTGTTTTTTTGTTTTAGAATGTGCTGCCCTTCATAATATGATAAAGGGGTTACAACAGACCATTGAATACCAACACAATTTGAAAGGTAAGGTGACATGATTTACTTGGGCACCTACAGTGAATTTTTGCATCATTAACAATAAGTTCCTTTTCATTTGATCATATTCAATTTATTATCCAAGGGTAAGATAATGATTATGAAATAAATGCTACACTGAGCTGAACAGCTGAGTAACATTCTGGCAGGTATGTCAGGAGAAGTTCTGTAATAGTTCATAACAGTTCTTTTTATTAACTCATGTTTGCATTTTTAATGTTTGGTTTGTAAGAGCTCATTGTTCACTTTGGAGCAGGGGGAGTTTGCTGGTTAAGCCATGACTAGTCCCTGCAAAACTTAGTGATAGTTTACCATGTAATTTTTTCTCATAAACTAGAGAAGCCAACAGATTCAGCATACCATTTTTAATATTCATCTCTTTTTTAAAAAAATCCACCTTGAGAGACAGAGAGAAAGAAAGCATGGATGCTCATAAGCTGCCATTTTCATAGCATATAAATATATATATAATATATATGTTATATATAATATGTATATATAATCTGTCTCTATGAAAAGTGATCATTTTTTTGGTTTTACATTCCAAAGGTTTATCGCAGTGCTAGAGAATGTTTGTTGAACACACGTAGGAATAGGAGCTAAAATGTTAAATGTTCCTATACTAATTGAGAAGTGATCTGCATGTTATTATTTCTATACAGGTGAAAATGAACAACTGAAAAGAACTGCTGATCTTATAAAAGAAAAGTCAAAATCACAAGAGCAGGTGAATTTATGCAGCATTGTTCCGGAACAAGGACCTGTGAAGCATTGTCCTTACAAATTAGGCAAAAGAGATTGTTTTATTTGTTCTTAAAAGCTTATTTTTTTTAGTTGAAAGGCATGTTTACAGAGAGGAGGAGCAGAGAAATAGAGATCTTACATTAGCTGGTTCACTCCCCAAGTGGCTGCAATGGCCACAGCTGGCCTCTCCAAAGCAGGGAGCCTGGAGTACCTGCTGGGTCTCCCATGTGGGTGCAGAGGCCCAAAGGCTTGAGCCATCTTCAGCTGCTTTCCCAGGCCGTTAGAAAGGAGCTGGATCAGAAGTGCAGCAGCCAGGGTGCAAACTGGTGCCCTTATAGGATTCTGGCACCTAAGGTGGAGGCTTAGCTTACTATGCCATGGTGCCAGCCACGATTATTTTTATTAATAAGCACAGGTAAAAATATACACAGAGGCACACACACATACAAAGGGTCTTCAGAGAGTTTATAAAAAACATATATTACAGGCAAACTATACCTGAACTTCAGATTTATTTTGCACTAAAATAAACTTATCTTTTCATTACATTTTCTACGAACTTTGTGGGGGAAAAAAATCTTCATCTTTAATAAGTGAAAATTTACTTTAAAACCGATACCGATTTTGAAAACTCTAGTCTGTTATAAAATAGATTTAATATATTGCATGCACTGCTGCTCTTCTGCCAGAAAGGGATTCAGTTATTCGGCTATGTATTTTTCAATTGTCTTCACACAGTTCTAAGAAGCTCTACTGATGAGCCATTTTAAATTCTTCTGTGGTAGACAATTGTGTACCCTTTGTGAGCTGGATAATTATTGCACCGTCTAAATAAAGGAGCTCTTTTATATGAATCACAAATTAAATCCTTCTAAAGGACTGTTGTACCTATAGGAACAGTATCGTGATAACATTTGTAGAACACATGGAAATTTAGAAGATAAGCTTATCTTGGTGCAAAAATATTAAACTCATGCATAGTATCTTCATAATTCATATTTTTATGAACTTTTTGAAAACTTGCAAAATGTGCAGATTTCAGAATGCTTTAAAACAAGGCAAAATTTTATTTAAATTCCATATTGCATGAAATTCTTGAAGTATTCTCTTATACTTAAAGGGGGTGTTGGTGCACACTGGCTAGCACTGGGGCATGGGGAACCCTCTGCCTGTAATGGTGGCATCCCATATCATCACTGGTTCGAGCAGCTCAACTGTCCATCCAGCCCTGCCAATGGCCTGGAAAAAGCAACAGAAAATAATAAATGTTTGGGCCCCTGCTGCCCATGTTGGAGTTCTGGAAGAAGCTCCTGCCTCCTGGCTTGGGCATTCCTAGCCATTCAGTGGATGGAAAACCTGTCTGTCTCCCCCTTTCTTTTTTTTTTTTTCTTTGTTTTAAAGATTTAAATATTTTTGCTGGAAAGTCAGATATATGGAGAGGAGGAGTGCGGGAAGCCAGGGAGTTGGGACAGGTGACCCAAGGGTGTAACGAGCACAGCTCTCGGTTAGCAAGGCTACGGGGAGTTTCTGGCTGTGTAGCAAGGCGGAGCAGAATGTCTCTCCAATCAGCTTATGGCTTCCTCACCCCGTTGTATGGACACTTGATTACCTCTCTGATATTTCATGAAACTATCCTGAGGGTGTTGTTTTTCTGCAAATGTGAAGTGACTTCTGTAACTGGTTTAATACTGGAAACTGATTTTATCAATCATGTTGTGGTGAAGGGTCTTAAGGGTCTTAAGACAATGACACACAGCTAAAAGCATACACTACTACAGTTGAGCCCACATTGTCCCCATTCCATGTGCCACCTTTATCCTAGAACTTACCCTAACATACATTTCCCAAACATCATATTATGTGCTCAACTTTGTCCTGGAATTTATCCTAAAATGTGTGATGTTTTCCTTAAGAATTGGCTTGATAATATCTTGGAAACAGATGGCAATTTTGGAAGTACAAAGAATTTATTTACTGCACAGCCTCGAATTACTGCATTACATAAAATGACACATTTTGGCTTCCCACCACATAAAGCAGAAAGTATATGGGCATAATAAAGAATCTATAATATATGACTTTATAAATTCTTTTCATTTATAAGCTTTCTTTTTAATTTTGTGTTCTTGATATTTTAAGTAATATTAGTTTAGGTTTAATGAAAACTGATTTTGGGATATAAGTAAAACACCTGTTACTGTGTAACCACATGTGCTGCCAACCATGGAGTTCTTGGCTTCAGCCGGGAGACTGCAGGTTTGAATGAGTAATGGTTTGCTGAAAATGCTTTCTTTGAAGTAAACTGATAATAATGCTTTTTAGGATTATTTTTCTAGTCTTTAACAATTAAGTAAAAATGAAACAAGTGGATATTGCGCAAAAGCTTATGATGATGTCTGTATAAATAAAGAAGGCAACTATTCTGAGTTGTCCATTATGAGCTCATTATAGTGGTCCACGTCTGTTCTTGTCTTCTCACCAATCCATCCATCCTTTGCAAGCTCTGAAGTCAGCCGGAGCTGGTCTCCAGCAGGAGAGAGACAAAAAGATCTTCTGACTGCTGATTCACTCCCCAGATGGCCTCAACGGCCAGAGCTGAGCTGATCTGAAGCCAGAAGCTTCTTCCAGGTCTCCTGTGTGAGCCCAGGGTCCCAAGGCTTTGAGCCATCTTCTACTGCTTTGCCAGGCCACAAGCAGGGAGCTGGATGAGAAGCAGGGCTGCTGGGACACAAACTGGCGCCCATCTGGGATCCCAGCACTCCAAGGCGAGGACTTTACCCACTAGGCTACTGTGCCAGGTCCTGGCTCTTCCTTTGTCTCTATAACTTACCTCTGTACTTCAAATAAATAAATAAATAAATCTATAAAGACAAAAAATAGATTTTAAATGTTCTTACCAAAAAAATAAGTGTGTGAGGAAATAGATATAATAAGTAGTTTGATTTGGTCATTCCACATGATTATGTGTCCTTAAAACAACAGATTGTACAGCATAAGGTATAATTTTTGTCAACTGAAAAACCAAAACGGTTGAGATATTTGAATATGTTCACTATACACGTGCAAAAGAAGAAATAGGTCAAAACTTTGTACACTGCAGATAAATGCTGCCCCTCCCTGATGTAAATACACAGCAAAAATCTATATAAACTGTAAATTTTACATTATTCATTAATCAAAAGTTATATGCTAATATAAATTTTAAGAGTTAATATACATTTTCCCTCTAGGAATATAAGAATAATATTGCCAAACTTTTAAATGAACTGAAAATCAAAGAGGATGATCATAAATTAGAAATAAACAGTCTTTATCAAGAAATGCAGAAAAAAGGTGAGATTATTTAAATTTTCTGACTTTTACGACATTATGAAACAATTTTAATGTGCGTGTTCATCTTTTCTGTAGTAACTGGTATTCATTAATACATTTTACTTTCTTTTAATTTTTTTAATCTTTCTGTATATTTATGTTATATAAGGATAACATTTCTACGTTTTGATTCATGATTTTACACTAACATCATCATTACTATCCTTTTAAAACTAGGATAAGTTTTGTATGATAACTTTTGTATTCATTTACTAAGCATATTGAATATAACTTCATTAATAAAATTTTCTTTCAGTAGATTAGTTCTCACAAGACTATGTTGAAGGTTAGTTTCAGGTGGCTAGTAGATATGTTCCTTAGTGAACCCGTCTCTGTGCATATCATATCCTGGAGTCAAAAGATCAACAAGATTGAGAAGGAAAAGCTGGATGTGAAGTGGGAAAGAAAGAGGATGATCTGGAGCCTGCATCTTTCTTGGACCTCCATCAACCTTGCTGCTGTGGCAACCTGCAGGAAAAGTTGCCAGGGAGCTACAAAGACATTTGGCCTGATACTCACAAAACCTGAAAGAAGATCTGTGGGAGCTTCAGATGTGAAATCCAGTGCTCCCACGCAGCAGTGAGGGAGCCCAGTGGCTAGTGACAGCTCACAGAAGTTGCAACATGGCCTGGTGCTCTAACTGACCTTCAGGTAGCTGCCATTAGCGTGAGCCGGAAGACCAGCAGCACCACCTGTCAGCTGCAAATCGCCTCGCATCCTCCACTGACCTTCAGAGGATATTAGTTTCTGCTTTACTTCACATTCCAGATCTTGTGAAAATTTCTCTTGTGATCAACTCTAAATTAAAGCTATAATGAGAAAAGAATGCTTAGGGAAAAATAATTCTAATTTAGTCAATACAGTAGAAAAACACCAAAGATACAAGAAACAGTAAGTGGCATTAAAGTATTGTAAATATTTATTTTTATTAGAAAGGCAGATTTATAGAGAGAAGGAGAGGCAGAGAGATATCTTTCATCTGTTCACTCCTCCAAGCGGTTGCAACAGCCAGAGCTGAACCGATCCGAAGCTAGGAGCCAGGTGCTTCTTCCAGGTCTCCCACCCATGTGCAGGGTCCCAAGGCTTTGGGCCATCCTCTAGTGCTTTCGCAGGCCACAGCAGGGAGCTGGATGGGAAACCGAGCAGCCAGGACACAAACCAGCATTCACATGGGATCCTGGCTAGTGCAAGGCAAGGGTTTAGCTACGAAGCCATTGCACCAGGCCCCCATTGTAAGAGTTTTATAATGTCCATAAAGCCATTATCAGAAATAAGAAAGTTCAGAGAAAATTGGATGTGAGAGCGGTCTGATTACATAAAAGGATACAATAGGACGGTGATGTCTCTCTGAAACTAATAGTTTGGGTCTAGGATTCCAGGCTTCTCTCACTCTCCATCTTTTTAATCTGTTTCTTTTCTTTTTTTTTTTTAAGATTTATTCATTTTATTACAGCCAGATATACAGAGAGGAGGAGAGACAGAGAGGAAGATCTTCCGTCCAATGATTCACTCCCCAAGTGAGCCGCAACGGGCCGGTGCGCGCCGATCTGATGCCGGGAATCTGGAACCTCTTCCAGGTCTCCCACGCGGGTGCAGTGTCCCAATGCATTGGGCCGTCCTCGACTGCTTTCCCAGGCCACAAGCAGGGAGCTGGTTGGGAAGTGGAGCTGCCGGGATTAGAACCGGCGCCCATATGGGATCCCGGGGCCTTCAAGGCAAGGACTTTAGCCGCTAGGCCACGCCGCCGGGCCCTAATATGTTTATTTTCTAGGCCTTAGCTATGAAAGGGTATTGCTAAGTGACTATTGTGTTTCAGATATTGCTTAGAGCCGTGTTAAAAATACATAAAAGCTACCCTAAACATGAAAACTTTCTAAAATGCATTTTATTTCAAAATTTTGTTTTGTGGATTTTTAAAACACTAAACAATGTGAAGCATTAACTGAATTTTATTTTGTTTTATTTAGTTGAATTAAATGAAGAAAGGTACAAAGAACTAATCAAGAAAAAGGAGATGGAGATTTCAGAGTTAAAAATAAAATTAGAAACTCAAGAAAAGGGAAAACGAAATGAAATAATCAAACTACAGCTAGAGGTAAGTGTTTGTTTACTAAAGGAAACACTTCTTACTATAAGCCCCCCTTTGTTTATTTTTTTTATCACAATGAAACACATTTCAGGACTAGAAACAATTCTGTGGGTTCTGTACCAGCTCGCCCTGCAGCAGGTGCCACGGGCCCATTCATCAGCTGCAGTGCCATGCAGCACTTGGCCTGAAGGTGGGACTCTTGCCTTATTCAGAAGGCCCTTGCTTCCTCTGGGCAAGGAGACGGCCAGCGCGTGGAGTACCCACATTTGACAGCCACTCCGTGCAGGCTTCAGAGACGAGCACTCTAGGAGAATGTTGCTTTCTGCTTGGCACACATTATGGAATTGGTACGCCAACTAGAAATTCCTCTTGTTTTATCTGGGATAAAAACAGATTTGGGGAGAGGGTAAGGGAAATTCCAGAGCCTATGGAGTTGTATCATGAAATAAAAAGTAAAATAAAATAAAAACAATTCAAAGATTAAAAAAGCAGAGACCAAACTGTCCCTAATCCCTGAAAAAATATATATATACAGATAAGCTAAGACCAGATTCCTAAATTAAAAATTTTAAGAGACTTCAAATAGGACATCTTACAGGCTGAAACTCCTGCTCTTCGCTCTGAACCATTTGCAGTTATGTCATTGATGTCACACTCCAAAATTATTGATATTTTGGCAAGATACTTGTTCTTAAATTTTTTTCTATATTCCACCCATCTTCCTTTCTCTCATTCTTCCATTGGTTTCCCCAGAATTGATTTCTACTTTACCTTCTGTTGTGCAGGTTTACAAGTGTTAGTTAAGTTACTTAGTTGATTTTCTCAAAACTTGTGTATCTCTGATGTGTTTGGTATGGTGCCGTGTGTGAACATTAGGCAGAAAGGCATTTCTATTGGCTATAGAGGATGTAGGCTGCAGCTGCCACTTTTAGCCAAGTGTACCCCAAGCAGCAGATAAGGTTGCAAAACCAACTACAATATCATAGGTCCCATTTCTAGATCTACCACTAATTCCCAATCTGCTAGCTGGGAATTCGCATTTTCTTCACCATCGGATCCCTGTCACTGGACTACCCCAAGCCTGTTATTTGATTGGTAATCAAAACTCTGTTGGTTTTCCTCATCATAATTACCATTTTCTCTCCCCAAACCGGAGCATGGTGTCACAGAGTTTATTCCTAATCCTTAGAGACTACAATAAGCTAAATCTGAAGAGAAGAATTTTAATAAAATGTTCTGCAAAAAGTATTTGTCCATTAAGCATGTCATCTGAGGAATTTTAAAACTGATTCAATTAAATTCAAGCCAGCAAGAGTTCAAAACACATCAGCACAATCTTACCTGCTCTCTCACATTAAGGTTCCGTGTTTCTACAACAATGGGCTGAATTGCTCTCCCGTGCTGTTGATTGTCCTAGATGTGCTTTGCAGAGGCAGGCTCATGGGAATGTGAGACTGCTTTTATCCATCTTTAAGTTAAACTAGCTTCTCAACCCTAGTGGACGAATATTCACCTGATATTTTGGAGAAAAGATGGTACTAGCTACACCCTAGAATCTCTAAGGTGGTACCCAGGTATTTGATCATTTTAAAAAAGCTCCCCAGAAAATTTTAACATGTAATTAGGGTAATCTTATTGGAGTGGTTTTGGCTTTTTCCTTAAAACTGTTTCTTAATTATTTTCATGATATGTTACGTAGAAAATGTGCTTAAATTAACATGGTGTATGCTTATATTTATGGAATTGATTGTTTCTAATTGTTTTAGAATGTTCTTAGTAACCTACTTTTTAAACTTGGTTCAGTTTGATGCCAAACTAGCAAGAGTTCAGACCAAGTCCAAGCCATACCCAGACGCTACCCTTCTGCCGCAGAGCATCTACAGAAGGGTACGTGCACCTTCCCGTGACTATTGCTTAGGAAAATAACATTTTCTTATTTTATTCTATAAAAATTATCTGTCAACAGCTTATTTCACAGGGGTTGCTTTACCTTTAAGTAACACAAAGCTGAAACTAAAACTTTCAAAGGTGTATTTTTAAACACAGATTTAAACATGAAGGTGTATTTTTATTCTTGCCTTGTTGTTACTTGTTTCTAGTCTTTTATTTCTGAATTGAGATAATATATTTTTTCTCCATTGTTTAGAAGCTTCAACATCTTCAAGAAGAAAAAAATAAGGAAATTGCAGTTCTTCGTGCTACCATTCGTGATTTAGAGCAGCGCCTTTCTGTTGGCAAAGATTCTCATGTTAAGCGTAGACGATTTTGAGTAGAGTAGTAAATTCATTTGTTACTCTTTAAGTTCTTTAAAAGCAATGAAAGAAATCTGCTTCTATTTCCAATGTAAGCATACCACCCAAATAAAAAAGAGACAACTCCAAATGTTTTATTGAGCTTTTTAAACAAGTCCATATGTCAACCAACTGTAACCTACATTCTTTCTTAATAGTATTTTCCATAAAGGAGTTCAGATTCACAGGGTTTAGTTTACCTGTTAAACCATCATTGACATGGAAATACTATCTGAGCAGTCTAAAGAAAACAACTTTCTTTTCTTTCTCCTTACATCTTTCAAGATAACCACTAAAAATCCAGAAGAGTGTGATAGAATGCTAGATAAAGGCAAGATACAAAGGCTTTATTTATATATGAAAGTAAAAATAGAATTATGAGTTAGATATAAAAAGATAAATGTATGTTTTAAGTGTAGTCTTAAATGCTTGCTTTTTTAGCAGAATATATTCACATGTTAGGTGTTTCTGGATCTTAAAAACACAATCTACTTTCTTTAAAAACTTAATCAGTTAAAATTTAAGATTATAAAGATATTATTTTGTGAGAGTTATGTAAAAAAAAATGGAAAACACGTCTTTGTTGTTCTTTCTCCATTCTAAATTGCTAATTATCCAACAGAAACCCCTAGGTCATAGTTTACGTTTCTGTTCTCATGAATGCAAGTAGAACGTTGGAAAAAGAAAAAGAAAGACATATTAACCAGAGGCTGCAGTCACCATCCAGTTGCCCCGTAATGAAAGGGATATTTTTGGTTCAAAATTTCTATGATGTATAATTTAATGTTTGGAAGCCAATCTATTAGAATTCTCCATGTTTGCACAAGTCCAGTTCTTTTTTTTTTTTTTTTCTTTTTCTCTTTCGTTCACTAATTAAGTAGCTTATAAAAATCCTGGAAATGAAATTATATCGACACTGACTTTAAGGGGGCACTCAGGTAGCTTGGTTTAAATATTTAGTTCGAAGGTCATTTTCACTTTTTTGCCAGATTCTTTCAGTTTCAGTGGGTGCTGCTCGTGGGCTTGAGCTGCTGCTGCTGACCGGCCTGTCAGGCAGCGGGAGGCGTTCGTCACTGACAGGACTCAATGACGTTCTCCTCCGCCAGACGCCCCTGTCAGCTACACAGAGCGGGGAGGGTTTCTCTACACTGTCAGGTGACCGCAGATCCCGTGTTTTCAAATACCAGATGTCGACAGTGACAGCAACAGCTACCTGTGGCTTGCTCGGACTTGCTGAGCATCTTACACTGTAGCTGATTTTTGCAACCCTTTCGTCAGAGCTGCTTCTGTGCAAGTGAAAGCTGTGGACTTTCACTCTCGGGCATATCTCAGCTCTCCTGGTGACCCTGCCTGTGCTGGCCCTTGTGCTTATGGTGGTGGTGGTGGTGAGGGCCTGCGAGAAGCGGGTGCGGGGGGATGGAGGAGGCCCCCGCCTGCTGCTGCTCCGACAGCTCGCTGCTGCCCAGATGCCGGTGCCCGTGCTTGCGGTGGTGCTTGTGGTGGTGGTGGTGATGCGGCAGCAGAATATCCACTACTCTTTCCTGGGGAGCCGAGGATACGTTCTTACAGAAGACTTCATCTTCTGGAGCCTGTAAAGCAGTTACAAATGACTCGGTAACTGTATAGACTTACCAGGAATGCCAGAGAAAATATTTACAGCGGACACATGTCAGAAATTTCAACTATTTAATTAGCATAGAGTTGTCTTCACTTTTCTAGCATCAAATTAGTGCAAAACAAATGAGATGCTAGTCTCAACAACTATACCTTTTACTAGATATTTAAGAAAAAGCCAAACTACTGTATTTACACCTGTAGAAGCAAAGCTAAAAGAATTGAGGTCATGGTGAAATCACCCAATAGCAAATCCTATAAAATCGCCAGAATCACATGGAACCTGTCACATGTGGGCCAATAATGCATCTAATAGAATACTGTATTCTGAAGTAAACTAGTTCCTGGTCATTTAAAAATATTTTTAAACTGCTAAAATTACTAGTTTGGTATTCTTCCACCCACATCCAGGAAATACTTTAACCTCACCAGAGCTTTAGTAATATGTCTGTACCATAGTTCTTTCAGCAGAAAGGAGCAGACTTCTGCCCATCTCTTATTACTGTAAGGTAACATTCTGTATGATTCTGATTCTTTAATTTATTGAGTCTTCATTGTTTTTGTAGGACCCAAAAATCAGAATATGAGCCAACAGATACCACAATGTAATTCTAAACCTCAACTTAAAATTGATTTGCAAATAAAATTGCAAAATTAACTTGAGAACCCAAAGATTCACTAAGTGTCTGGAATGTTTTAAAAAGTTGTAAGTTCCATTTGACCTTAGCACATGACTACAAAATGCCACCATTTTTATTATCTTCGAGTAGCTTATAGATAAGAACTTAGAATGTTGCTATAAATAATTTGATAAGTGCTTAAAACACGCTCTATGCTGTTCTCATCTTTCAGTGATTACTCAGCTAGCCTTACTACTGGTCATCTAGTTAATCCTTCAGTGATTTATCATGTATATATTTTTCACCTTTCGATGTTTTTGAAACTAGAATGCATCCTACTCTCGATGGTGTTTTAGAATTGTGTCCTACTTTAATTGGAAGCTTTTTCCCCAACAGCACATCCCTAATTTAACATCATTTGATGTTTTCTAGAAAACCATGGGATCAAATTCAATTTGTTGGGGCGCGTCAGATATAGTTACACATTAGTATGATGTATAGGTGTCTCATAAATTTTAAGCAGTTCATGGAACTTTTCTCCCTTTTCTCAATGTAATT
Organism: Ochotona princeps; assembly: GCF_030435755.1. Classification (NCBI taxonomy): domain Eukaryota; kingdom Metazoa; phylum Chordata; class Mammalia; order Lagomorpha; family Ochotonidae; genus Ochotona; species Ochotona princeps. The sequence continues at coordinate 17,770,940 of NC_080854.1, read as the reverse complement.
GAGTATATGTATAAATAGAAGGCATTTGCATAGATGGAAAATTAACAATACCAAAATATGAGCAAGCAATACAGGTAGAATGTATTAAGTAAGTAGTGTGGTTAAACATTGATGTAGTATTTTATTTGCATTAACTGTCTCTTCATCTTTCTAATCATAAAGTAACTTTCATTTAATAATTACAAAGAATAAATGTAAAAGTGACAATTGAAATAATGTGTTACACTTCTTAACGATAAATGGCTTCAAAGATTTTTTGAAGTTTAAAATAGCTTTCCTTAGAGCTGGCAAAAAAAGTCTGAAGAAAATATAGCTCACAAATAAGATTCAGAATATTTTTAAATCAGAGTTCAATCTGCCCTATCAGGAACACATTATTTGGAATTATTTGTTTTTCAACATGAAGCTAAACAAGTATAACTAATACAAATTAAAATCAAAGATTTATCTTTTCATAGAAAATATTCAAATCTAATGCTTTTTGTAACAGGAAGTAAATATTGTCATGGATGTTAGGAAATAAATATCAGTAATGAGTAGAAAACTTTCTCAATTTTCAAGTAAATTCAACAATTCTGGTTGTAGAATAGTTGATAAATTAGATGGTTGCTTGGCCTAAGTTCCGGAGCAGTAATGCCATGGATAAGTTTGGCAATCACTGTTGTCTTCTGTGGACATGTTCAGGTTGCTACAATAATATTGTTCTGTACACTGACAAATTCTTCAAGTGCCTTTGCATATCTAACATCATTTGGTGATAATTAGAATATGTGATGTATATTGATTTTTATTTTCTAAAATCCTGCTAAGTAATGGAAGGAATATAGATCTTTTAAATGGTACTTTAAAATACGTGTTATGCAATAAGAAATGTGTAACTATAAAGTTATTGTTTATTTTTAGTACATATACAAAAACATAAATTAGCTAGTTGATCATAAAACGTTAACTTCTTTAGCTAGATCTTAAAATATGGCCCTTTTTTCTCTCAGTAAAAATAAGAACAGTACCGAGAGAGAGCAGTTTCCACATCTTTCTTCACAGTAAGCAATCTTAATAGCTTCTTCGACATATGGGAAAGTTAAAAGGGAGTAAGGCAAACCAAGATGATATACAAGGCGGCCACATCTAAAAAAAGAATGCACAAATATGATGTTATGACATTATTTCCATATCATGACTCTACTCAAGCATATTTGGAACAGGTATTATAGGTGTCATGGTCTTTTATTATCTTTATTCTTTGCCATGATACTGTTTTGTCTGTCATGATCTTACCATCAAAATCTTTTTCACACCTCTAAGTTTTCATGGATGTGGTCCACAAATGAGTGCCCAAGTCAGTTCATAGAAGACTATAAGTCTAATAGTAGCATTTTCAAACAAAATAAATATATCATTAAGTAATATTTTTAACACATGGTATAACCATGTGATTTGGTCAATTATGATTATGTAATTAACACAAATTCTGCCAGTAAGCAAACCACATGTGCTATAGCTTGAGCTCTAAAAACGACATGAGATTTTTATACCCAAAATGCCAGTTCATAGGAAAAAAATGTATCATCAGATCTCTGTATTTCCTTAGTGGAATGATGAACACATTTTCATGTCTTGCTTTCAAGAGAGTCATTTCAAGAATATTAATACCAGCCTATAGAACTGTATCATGGAAGAACAAATTATTTAATTAAAAAATTAAAACCAAACTCTTATATGGAGTTATCCTGAAACAGAATAATTCATATAAAACAAATGTAAATGTCTTTGTTTTAAATCACTTCTTCCTAAATATCACACAGGAAGGAATCAAGTGAAGATTAAAAACCAAGAAAAGGTAATTAGGAAGTAGTTTGAAATAGTGCTTATGAAAACAAGATAAATACACCGAGGATCTCGAATCCGAAGTTTGATTCACCCAAAGCAGAAGCTGCAGTAAAAGTAGATGATAGTCACGTGCCCTCGGATAGGCTCTTATCAGCAAGGCTACCACACTTGGAGCTTGTGAGATCCTGATGAGCTCACGTAATGACTGGCAGGAACGTGGAGGATCATGACATTGATTGCCCTAATGGGTGGTTACATCCATCTCAAAAGGGTTGCTTTATGTAATTTGCACAAAGGTTAAAGGTGAAGCAGGTTTTGGGAAAAGCTACATCACTCTAGGTTTGAATAACTGAATTTGAGAAGTTGTTGAATGTGTCTGTGAAGCAGACACAATGGAATGGAATTCAGCCACTGTGTTTGAGCTTTGTATATATATTTGGGATCATCAGATTATATAAGAATCTAGGTTGTAAATATAGTCAAGAAATACATGATGTTGTTTGGGGAGAATGTGCAGAGTGTGGAAAAGAGGAAATCTAAGTAGCCTTGCACAACGCAGTCATGCAGAGAAAAAGCAAAAGAAGAATGAGGAAGGGGTGGATGGAATGCATCAAGGTGTCGGGGAGGAGAAACACGGGGGGAACCAGCAGAGTATGTTGTCATGAGAACAGAAGGATGAGAGAGTTTCAAAGAAGTGATTTTCTCCTCTTAATGTTAACAAAGTAGATTGAGATGAGGATCAAAACATGGCACCATATTTGATTTTAAAGGAGACAGATCTGGGCTGTGTGTGTGTGTGTGTGTGAGTGTGAGTACACACCTGTCATAAATGAGGAAGTCGTCTTTGGTTCCTGTTAAAAGAGTCCAGACATCTGTTTGACTTTCTTCTTGTTGGTAGACAGGAATATGGTGAGAAACTTTATTTTTAAGGTGTATGTATTTTAATTGAGAATCAATTCCTTGGTGATTAACGACAACATAGGAAATATTAGAATATCCTTCTTTTTCCAGTTTTATTCGCAGGTCTTCCAATCTAAAACATTGGGGGGAAGGAATATAAAACTGATCATTGCAGTAGTGGTTTCTTCTTCCTTATTGCTTTCCCCATGAGACACTTTCTTACTTTGGACTGACTCATACCTGTTTTCTAGATGATTCTAAAAGACTCAGGTTTGCATTTCTAGAATTCCTTACAGCGTGAGCTCAGCTAAAACCTTACTCTAAGTGCTGTGCAAACTCACTCACTTCGATTTAAAAAATCTTATAAAGTATATATTTTTAATTAATCTTATAGATGCAGAGAAAGTAAACGATTACTACTCAGTAAACGATTGCTGCCTAAATCAACGTTTATTTATGTATGTTACACTTGCTAAATGACCCAATGCCTTTGACACCAAGTCTAGTGTTTATTCTACTCTGCATTTTTATTTTGAAGCAACATTCATTTACAGCAGTGCATTTTAGGAAACTTTTGCTACAAAAGCAATATATATGTAGTGGGATCTTATAAAACAGAGCAACAAACAAAAAGTTTCCATAACCCCAAGAAAACCATTGTAAACATTTTAATGTAGATCCTACCACTTCCTCTTCTAACATATTCCATACAAACATGCACTTTAAAAAAAAAACTGTGATTTAACAAATGTACTGTTTGCATGGTTACCTTAACTACGTATGTATTTAATGCCTTGACCCTCAATATAACCTAACCCACAGCAAGAAGAGCTCACCTGCATGCCTGCAGAACGCACAGGTTTCAGCTGGCTTGGAGAAGAGCAACCACGGTCACTGAACCAAAAGAGTTCAGCATGGGATCCTCCTCTGCTATTCTCCATGGTGGCGGTGGCTCACACACAGAGCTTTGGCCCTGGCTCTCTGTTCCTCCCCAAGGAAGGAGACAGAGAGCCAGGGCAAGCCCCAGGCTTCTCCACATTGTTGGGGTTGTATCCTGTGAAAGAGAAAACCTGTAGTCTTCATTGATGACGTCTCAGACCTAACTATGAACTCCTGTAAATCCATCAGGTAGAAGTTTGCTTCCTAGGAATACCTAGGCTGCTGATCCTGTCTCAAGGTCAAAGATTTTGTTGAATTCACTCCCCATTGTAATGCGCCTCTCTGCAACAGATCATCCTGTAAAGGGGAAGGTGTCAACCCAAGGCAGATGCATTGGCAAAGCAATCACAACTATGTCCTGGCAAGATATTCTTGGTTAGGCATGCTATGGAAATCCACCTGATCAGGAAGCTAGGCTCTTCCCTAAAAAATAGATGTATTTTAAAGTGTTCTAACACAACCAGGTTTCATTTGAGATGCAAAAAGTTCTGACTGCTTCTTTCTCTGGCTGCTGCTCTCAGAAAGGAAAGGGGCCCAGTGCAGTAACTTAGTGCAGTAAGTCCTTGCCTTGCAGTAAGTAACTAAAGTCCTTGCCTAACATGCACCAGAATCCCATATGGGCACTGATTCATGTCCTGGCAGCCCCACTTCACATCCAACTCCCTGTTTGTGGCCTGGGAAAGCAGTCAAGGATGGCACAAAGCCTTGGAATCCTGTACCCACATGGGTGACCTACAAGAAGCTACTGGCTCCTGGCTTTGGATCGGCTCAGTTCTGGCCATTGTGGCTGCTTGGGGAGTGAATCATCGGAGGAAAGATCTTTTTCTCTGTCTCTCCTCCTCTCTCTATATCTAACTTTCCAATAAAAATAAACAAAAAAGAGAGAGATTCAGTCCTGAAACTGAACGAACTACCCTAGAACTCAGAAAGAGAGGAGGCAAAAGCTGGGAGAACACCGTACCAATATGGATGTGACTCATGCCGGGCTCTCAGGCCCTCGGTGCAGGCCTTCTGTATTTATAAATACATTGGGAATAGTCCCCTAGATTTCTTTATGCTTCAAAGTCTGGCTATTGAAATTTAAAGAATTGAATCCCAACAGACTAAAAAAAGAGAACTTCCCGCCATAACATAGGACAAAGGAGAGAAAAACCTGACCAAGAATATCACAGATCATTTAAGACTCAGTGAAATCTACACCCAGTCTATTGGTTGACTGTCTACTACTTTTGGAAAGTTCCTGGAACTAAACAGTACATTCTTGGACAGTAGGTCAGTTAAAATGTTAAGAAACACCCCAAAATAGAGCTAACTCAACAGAGAAAGACACAAACACGCAGAGGTAGGTTGCAGGAAAGTGAAAGGAAACACATTCAACAGAAATGGGCAAAATTCACACAGGTAGTTCAGCTCTTTTTGATACGAACATTTGTGGAGAGAGATCTGGACACAATTGTAAAACCGGAAAGTTGGTGCATTTTAGGTAAAGCTTAAGAACAAAAACCAAAAACAGTCTTTGCAGGCTGGGGACGATTGAGGGGGGACAGATAATAAGCTACCTATAGAGATCCTAGTATTTAGAAGCAAGCAGAACAGCAGAAATGCAATTGATCCATTCTCTAAGGCACAAATGGATATAGACAGAACTTTTAAAACTCATTATCCTTTATAGTTTAACACTTCCAAACTTCTGCTAGATGGAATATCTCAGTAATAGTCAAACTAAAGGCAGCCCATTGAGTCATTCCAACTATTACTATATTAAAAATTCTAGTGTTTTAAAAGGGAAGCCATACCTGGACTAAATCTGGGAAATTTCTTTAGAATGGGAGATTTACACTGATAATTATGCGTATTATAGCTACCATTCATTGAGCATTTGCAGAGTTATATACATGTGTCCCCATGCACTTGTCTGTGTCATGTCCAGTTAGTCCTTAACACTGCTATGACCGTCACCCTTTTTCCGCTAAGGCAGCTGTGGCTAGGAGTCGGGCATCTTGTCTGTGATCGTATCAGCAGTTAAGTCACAAACAGGCTAGATCCAAAACAGTTCTGCCAAATCGTATACATGAGCTCTTTACTCCAGCATATGATAGTTACAGTATCCGGGTTTGTTTTTTATTTATGCCCTAGGATGGTCAAGAGAACAATGAAGTTCAAGCTATTTTATTTCTTAATAGAGCAGTTAAATTATCCCTATTTTTAATCCATGAATTCAGGAGTTATAGAACTTGCAGCACGTATTCCACACTTGGCACTCTCATTGTGTCATCAGGCACACAGTTAACTCAGAGGGAATATAAATGAAAAGACTATTTTCCTCATTGGCTTTAAAAAAATCTATTTGAAAGAGATACAAAGAGAAAGGGAGGCATCCAGAGAGACAGAGAAATATCTCCCATCGTCTGGTTCACTTCCCGGATGAAGCAAGCAGAAGCCAGGAGCTAGGAGCCCCAGCTGGGTCTCCCACTCGGGTGACAGTGGCTCAAGTACTTGGGCTGCTTTTCCCAGACCACTAGCAAGGAATTGGGTCGAAAGCCAAGCCATGAGACTTGAACTGGCAACCATATGGAATGTCAGCCTGGCAGGTCCTCCTCACCAGATTCTTGGATGAAAACCAAGCCAGTGTCAAAGGGTATGAGATTACAGATTTTATACTTCTAGGTTTTCCTGTCATTACGGTCAACAGGCTGTTCAATTTCATTTTCTTAAAATTATTCCTTATACAATGAACTTTTGTTATTGTAATTATGGCTATCATATAGATTAAAAATAAGTCTCAAAACTGAATATACTAGAAGATGATCCAATAAAAAACAAATTAATATCACATTTCAGTAGTAAATTTCAATTACAAAATCTAGCTTTACTGTCCACCTACAGACCTACATCTGTTCAAAAGTCCTCTTTAAAAGGCAGAGTATGCAAAAAATGTTCTCCCTCCTTTCACCCTAATTTCAGAGCAGCATCTGAAAGCCCCGTATTTCCCAGAAAGTCTCCATTCTCCACTTTGTGTCTAATCACCAAGCACAGATTATAATCAGAACTCCAACTCCTTCGAGGAGGACCCCATCAACAGGGTGCACTTAAACTGCTCTCCCCCACTCCTCTCCTTCAAGTTGATTTCTTGTTTTTCTGAAACCACTTGCCCTATTCCTAGATAGCGCATTTCAATCTCGGTTTTTCAAATCCTTGTGGCTATTTTTTCCCCTACAGTTCTCACTCTAATTTCACTCTAAGTAGAACATGTTTAAATGTGAACATATAGTGGCCCCTGTATGACAACACAGCTTTTTGTAAAGTCCAAGCTCTAGATCCCCCAGCTCCCCGGGCTCTGCAGAAGGCAGGGGAGAAATCAAACAGGAACTGTCAGCTTCACCCGTGAGAACTCCACACCCCCCACACAGTCAAGATCTTTTCATTAGTATTAGTTTGTTCTTTCATATTTAAAAATTTGATTTTCCTTCACTCACTTTTCTAAATCTATTTGGGGGAAAAAAAACGCATTTAATCAGACTCAAAGTATTTACCCAACTGTAAAGAAGTATTGCAAAACACAAATATACTTACACAATCCCCTTCCCTGGCCTGCCTCCTTTCTCTCTGCTTGGCTGGGGCAGCTCCGGGAAGCCGCAGCAGAGCCTCTGGTATTTATAGTCCTGTTGTTTACGCTCCCCTCAGCTGGAGTGCAAAGTTCAATGCTCACTTTTGCGGTGACCTTGCAAGCCCTGAACTGGTTATGATTATTCTGAACTTAAAGCGACAAGTGCCACTGTGCATGAAGTGGAAGGGAAAGTCTAGCAATCACTCCTTCAGCCCTTGTGTTTTTTTTTTTTTCAGTCTCCCCAACCTCTAGGATTTAATGGTACAGTCGGGGGCGGGAGGAAGGGCCTTAAGTCACGCTCTGTTCTCAGCTACAACAGGACAAAACATCTGCTGAGCCAGCCAGTTATGCTATTGCTTTTTTTTTTTTAAGTGTGCTTTTTTTTTTTTTTCTCTTTTTGCTTTGGGGTGAGGAAGTGGTGGTGTAATCCATGGTCAAGCGAGCTTTATTGTGAAAGTCACCTGCTGTTTCAAATTGCTCTGGTCTCCCTGTTACAGACCTGTGTGGAAGCGGATCTCACAGAATCATTGCTCTTTTCCTTTCCATTTAAGGAAAGGAAATAAGACAATAGAAGCCTCCTATCTGAAGGAAACAGGGCTTCATTAGCATGTCACCAAAGTTCTACTCCCTCGAAGGCCTGTATCCCACGGAGTCGTGTGAGATTCTAATGTAAAATCGCCTCAAATATAAGTACTATGCAAATAAAAGCTAGTAATAGTTTTTGGACATGGAAATTTTAAATACACAACCAAAACAGAAAATTCTTGCTTCAAAAAAGGTCAATTCCTCCCAATAACCCTTGCAAGATGACACACCCATGATGAGTGGGGTAGGAGTAACTGGGGGGCTTCCACAGGCCCCCTCAGCTCTGAGCCTTCAGCAGCAATCCTGTGTCCTAACGGGGAAAAAAAAAAGTCAGAGAGTGCTTAGCTGCTCTGACCAGACGGTTTCAGCCAAAGCCAGTTCTTGAACATCCCTGGCCCTGATAAAGGTGTTTGGGTTGTTGCCCAAAATACTTCAGTAAACTGGTCCCTGTCCTCACCTGAAGTCCTCACACCTTCAGATAAATCCCCTACTTTTATCCCATTCCTGCAGGCAGCCTGGGAGAGCATTTAGCTTCCCTTGCTTTCCTCCCCAAGGGTATGTTACGTCATTCTCAGCTGCAAAATGGTCCCAACTGGAGACCACTATGCCCAGTGAAATAAGCCAGTCCTAAAAGGACAAACGTTAAATGTTCTCAGTGATATAAGACAGCCTTCATGCAAAATACAAAATCAATAGAAATATAGGATGCTGGACTGTCTACCATTGTCTATACCTACAATGTCAGGATACATTTAAATAACAGAATTTGGGCTTGTGACTGTTGCTGAAGGATTATGCTATTGTTATAATATAGGGAGAAACTGAGGGGGAGGGCGAAGGGGGAGTGTGGAAGGGGAAATCCCTGAGCCTGTGGAACCGAATCATGATAAATATTATTTTTTAAAAAATTACTGGATCAATGAATATGTTCCTTTATGAACAGGCAGTTGGTTACTAATCACATCTCCTGGCCTCTCATTATGGTCTGTATTTACACTTTAATTACATTGACTTTCTAATATCATATATATTAATCCTCTATTACGGAAGCTTCTAACATGTATAAAATAAATAGAAAAGTATAATGTTGCTCTTTCAACCTGTCAAAAAAAAAAAAGGCTCTAAGTTACGCCAGTCAGTGCTGTGGGCTGCTCATCAGACACTCGCCTGACTTCCCTTGCCCCATCTCAGGATGGCTTGAGGTAGGCACTTGTAGGGAATAGCTTGCCTCTGTCTTGGGAGTAACTCTTGCCACAATTTGTAGGACAAAACCCAATGATAAGTGATGTCATTCTTGGGTGATTTTCAAGTCAACTTTGCTCTTATGATCCGTGTATTTTGTCCAAAGAAACCCCTACTGATTGCTATGTGCTGGGTACCATCATACAAGGTGTAAGAAATAGGAAGAGGCTCGGACATCTTCCTTCTCTTAAAGAAATTCCCATCACATCAGAATATTCATATTTGAAAGTCAAATTCAGCTTACTTGCACTAAACAGAAGGCATTAGCCTTCTTTGAGCCTCAGAGCCCTTTGAAAAATCTAGTGAAAGGGTCCGGCGTGGTAGCCCACTGACTGGAGTTCTCATCTTGCGTGCACCAGAATCCCGACTGCTCCACTTCCCTTGCAGCTCCCTGCTTGTAACCTGGGAAAGCAGTCAAGGACGACCAAAAGCCTTAGGACCCTGCACCCATGGGAGACCAGGAGGAGGCTCCTGCCTTCGGATTGCCTCAGCGCTGGCTATTGCAGCCGCTTGGGATGTGAACCAGCAGATAGAAGATCTTCCTCTCTATTCTCTCTGTAAATCTAACTTTACAATAAAAATAAATATTTTTTAAATCTAGTTAAAAATAACTTAATCTCTTCCCAAAAATGCATAGTATTTATTTGCTTTTTTTTTTAAAGATTTATTTATTTTTATTACAAAGTCAGATATACAGAGAGGAGGAGAGACAGAAAGGAAGATCTTCCGTCCAATGATTCACTCCCCAAGTGAGCCGCAACGGGCTGGTGCTGCCGATCCAAAGCCAGGAACCTGGAACCTCTTCCAGGTCTCCCACGCGGGTGCAGGGTCCCAATGTATTGGACCGTCCTCAACTGCTTTCCCAGGCCACAAGCAGGGAGCTGGATGGGAAGTGGAGCTGCCGGGATTAGAACCGGCGCCCATATGGGATCCCGGGGCGTTCAAGGCGAGGACTTTAGCCGCTAGGCCACGCCGCTGGGCCCTATTTATTTGCTTTTTAAAAATAGTTATGAATACAGAGAACAGAATTCATGTATTTCATAGGTATAGCTCTAAAAGAGACAATCATATACGCTCCTTCCTCTCCTCTCCTCTCTCTCCTTTCCTCCCACAATCCCACTTCTTCATAATTTTCCTTCTTTTCTTTTTTTTTTTTTAAAGATTTATTTCAAAGTCAGATATACTGAGAGGAGGAGAGATAGAGAGGAAGTGGAGCTGCCGGGATTAGAACCAGCGGCCATATGGGATCAAGGCGAGGACCTCAGCCACTAGGCCACACTGCCGAGCCCTATTTTCTCTGAATTTCTGCAAAGGAGAACCTTTTACAAAATCTTTGTTCAAAGCATAAAGTCTCTAATAGTTCATTTCTTTGATAAATTTAAATGGTCACCTAAGTCTGTCTATGGCAGAAGACCAAGGATTTCATTGTCTCCTCCTCCCTATGTGTGTGGTTTAGCACGTGTCTCCTACCTCAAAAAGGTTCCCTTCAAGAGTGTAACTGACTCTAAAGAAAAATACCCAGGATTCTGAATATGTAGAGGCCATGTTTGTTTAAAACACCCTGGTGATAAAAGGAGATGACAAGAATCTAAGATCTCCTAGCTACTGGCTCACTCTGCAAATGCCCGCGACAGGCAGCACTAGGCCAATACAAAGCCGGAGTACTCAAGCCAGGTTCCCCAGGGGGAAGTGGCAGGAACCCAAGTGCTTGAGCCATCACCTGCTGCTCCTCAGGATGCCCATCAGCAGGAAGCTAGAAGAAGAACCGAACCAGAAACCAAGGTCAGGCGCTCCCCTCTGCAGGTGCACGTGTTCCCAGGGTTTTGTGAACCATTGTCCCAGCACCCTACACAGGATCCAGTCCTAGGAATGCTTCTGTCAGGTGATCTGGGAGCAGTTAGCATTTTAAGGAAGAATTTTTTGAGCAGATAAGAATTGAAACCTAAGTCAAATTACACTGCATCCAAAAAATGCTTACTGAGTGCTCCTGCTACTAAGAATGCTGGATTTTGAATTACAGATGTTAAAAAAAAAAAAAAAAAAAAAAAAATTTCTCTTCCTTATTTTCAAGGACCTCAAAATCTAATAAACAGATAAGTTAGCAAGAAAAAACAGCTGACCATAAAATGTGATGCTGCCTAGAATGGCTGTGAACATCAGGTTCTGTCAGGAACTTGGAACACTGAGCCCAGTCTGGAGACAAGATCGGCATGCTGAACCCAGCATACTTCCAGTGAAGTGCACTGCTCTCCGTCCTGGGCTTTAGCCTCTGCTGAACCAGAAAACCAGACTACAGCCCTGGCTGGCCAGTGAGTATAATTGCTTCAGTTTTTATAAACAACAACAATCTCCTGACAGATGGGTCCAACCACTACCATACAAATACTGTGATTCCTGGAAGAAACTAATTGTCAAGTTGAGTCTGTCCTAAAGATTTCATCTATTACAACTTCCAACCCCAGAGCCACAGCTTAGAGCTTTCAGGCAGTCTCATTCCCCCATACTCTTCATCGTTTATTCCTGGTATGCTTATGCATATAGTTTATCCATGTTTTTAATAATTCTCATCTTCTTATGAGCAGCAAGGGATTTAAATGGAAGAGTCGAGCCGTGAGGATTGAGAGTATGCTTGAGAGAGAGTATGGATTGTAATTTTATTAATCGGTTTATCAGATGATATTAGCTTAGCATAGACACATGTCTTAACATCTATAATGTCTCAAAATGTCGGGGGAAAAAGTATGATTACTCTATGAGGTGCCAGTTAAAATAATAACTGCTTGGTTTATTTGTTAAGTGATGCTTTACATACAAAAGGAAATAGAGACTTTCTCAGTGTTTTTGGTGACTTGTAACTTTCACCTAGATTGTCTTCTCCTTTGTGTATATAAACAGACACCTTTGATGTTGTCCCAAGAACTATTATAATTACACGTCGTTTGGGCAGGCATATTGAAAGATTAGGAAGGCCTTGAATATACAAAGGGTGCTTTAAAAAAAAAAGCAGAATGCTTTCAAAGTGAACAAGACAAATAAGAACAATAGCCAAAGGAAGGCATCGGGTTAGCAGTTTGAATCAGATAAAAAAAATAGTTTGATCTTTTGAGATTCATCTGAAACGGAAATCTGCTTTGGTGGGAGTTTTTCTGGAAACTCTTAGTTTACAGCTCTCAGAATTGTTCAGTATTCCAGACACGAATGCAGTGGAGGGATAGCCACACACGTTGCCAAATTTCTTGCAAGATTGAGCACATTCAGAGAATAACAAACACTAAGGAATTTTTGCTTGGAAAGAATGCTGCTAAGGAGGCGAGTGGGGTGGGAAGCTTGTCAAGGCCAGAGTCGGGCCAGCAGCTCCTTGTGGGACGGGGCCAGCAGCTCCTTGTGGGACAGTGCCAGCGTTAAGATGTAGGAAGCGTGGAGAGCTCTCAACATTAATCCCTGGAATTAGTGAAACATATTATAGAATATTCCATTCCTGTTTTGGCCTGCAACAAAACTAGAAACACATGTATATATTTTAAAAAGATAGTTGAAGGGAGGGTATTATGCACAGTGGGCTAAGCCACTGCTTTGGACACCCATATCTATTTTCAAAGTATACGGTTGAAGTCCCTGATACTTCCTACTTCCAAACCAGCTTCCTACTGATGTACCTGGGAAGCAGCTCATCTAGACCAGCAGCGGAGGTCAGTTGTCTTGCGAGAGGATAGAAAGCAGAGCAGGTTGGACAATTCTCCTGGCCAAGCTTTGAAGCATGTTCCTGGTTCTGTGGATAAACTAAGGTGGCCTTTGTCAACCCAGTAGACCTTGGAAAGATTTTCTCAATCCTGAAACAGTAAAACTGACATCTCAGGGAGATCGAAACCACTCAAGGAACATCCTCGGAACGCTCTTTCCCACATTGGGATCTCCAGGCATCATCAGAAGACTATCTCCCATCCCTGGCTGCTGATGGAGTTTGACACCAAGGAGTGACCCTCTTCCTTTCCACCCCAGCGGACACTGGAGGGAAAAAAGAAAACTAAAGACTAAGGCGTGTCCCACCCACCCTCCTCCATACCCTCCCTACCCTCAACAGAGGTCTATGTGGGCATGCATCTCTCAACCATGTAAACAATATAAAAACGATTTTTTAAAAAAAGGAAGAAACCAATAAATAGAGTTTAACCAGAACTCCCCATAAATGCCTGGCTTTGATCAAGGACTTCTTCCGTTGATTTCTGGAAAACTTTTTGTCAAAAAAATTTCTGGAACACTTGAAATTTATTTTTCATTACAGTAATATCAACCAACACTTATTCCATTGTTCAAACTGCTATTTACATTGGACTTTATGAAGTTTCTTCCCAAGTGTCCCATCTAGTTTTCTCAAAATCTACAATGAGATATTATCCTGATTCATATTCTTGCTTTATCTGATACATGACCCGCATTCATTTTACTTTCCTTGAACACATGAGTTGGCTAGCCCAGTAGCCAAGGACTCTTGAGGGTGAGGTGACTTGTGAATTGTTTCAGACCATAAGCTGTGGGAAACACTGAAATCCAAGCAGCCTACACAGCTAACATTTGAATCAGAAATCAGTTTACAAGGTCCCAGGGCACCACTGTCAGGATTCAAAAATCCAATTACTGAATTGGAAAAAAGGAACAGAGCGAGTAAATTACAGAATTGGTATTCAATAAGAACAATATGGAAGACCTGCCTGGTCAAACACCTAGACAGGCATGGCTGAAAGCAGTTGCTCTTACATGTTCAGCAGGGCAAAGTGAGCAGGATCAGAATCAGGTTCTGCTGGACAAGCTCTGGGAACATGATGTGACTGTGCTCAAGGCCATTGTCACCTGAAACAGTGGAGACACACCAAATGGCTTAATACAAATAACTGATGCATATGTGTTTGTAACAGAATGGGTAAATGAAGAATGAATTCTTCTGCAGTGCTTAAGAACCAAGAAGTCCACCTTCTAAAATTCTGAAATTCTCCTTGGGAATGCCTGTGAAGTTTCTTGTAACCTAAAGAGGGAGGCAAGCTTAATGAACCTTTGCTGGTCTCTATCTTGAAATTATTTATACTTGGACATTTGCCATAGTCAGAGGCTGTTTTATTGCTGGTGAAGTTCAAGTGAGTATTCATTTCCTCACTATCATATAAATGAAACACATAAGTCTCTGGTGCATTGACTCTCAACACTAATAATGCTTGCACCGACGTTTGACACAGTGAGTTAAGCCATCACCTGCCATGAAGAAATTCAAAGATAGAATTTGAAAGCGATGTGCTCTAGTGGAAAACATCCCTGTTTCTTTGGTGCTCTGAGAGTCTGGGGTCATCATGTCTTTTTCAAGTGCCAGTAACATTCCTGGGCTGCTTAGAAGGGACAAGTGCACACAGGTGTTTGATATGTAACATTCAAGGATTCCAGCTCCTCTGCTCTCTGACATCAGACCATCAAATGCTGGCCTCCAGCTCCTGCATTCGTAAGAGCACTGGGCACAGCTGCGCCTTCAGAACACACTGAACCCAATCTTGGCTGCTGTTTCTTAGGGTGTTCCCACTGCAGCTTTTGATTGGTCGTGGACTCTGTGTTCCAGCTCTACTCGTATTTGGCATTCCCAATGCACTGACCCTGGCCTTTTTCCCTGACTTGGCCTTTTTCCCTCCCAAACAAGGTTCTTACCTTCTTGCCAACATTTGCCTATTAATGTCATCTTTATTTCAATCTTAGTAGTGACAAGAGTTTGATCCTGAAGGCTTAACCAAACAGATGGCTTGAACCCAAATCACCTTTCCCACTTTATTTCCCACTTCACAGGGTGACCCCCCCAACAGCAGCTCCAGAGCCCCCCCTGCACATGGCTCCCCCTCTGCACCCATCCCTAACCCTGTTCCCGGGCCCCAGAATGCTGCTTCCTCTTATTTTCCAGCTCAAGTCTCCACATGGGTCTGAAAGTTCAAGCCCTGTACATCAGACTGCCTGTGTGTGCTTTCTACTGTTATACTCATTAACTCTGTGACTTTAAGCACGTTACTGAATTCTCCAGGCTTCGTGTCCACCCATGAGAAGTGAGAACTATAGTAGAATCTATCTGAGAACCCTGATGTTTGTTCAATGGCCCTTGCCTGCCTTCTTCTCATTATATAATTCTGTCCGAGATTATATGCTCAAAGTACAAGAACAAATCAAAAAAGGACTCAATTTCTTTTCCAAAATACCTTTGAGGTGTCTATGTGATCCAATTCTAATCAATGGGGTGCAACAGACGTTTAAAGCCTCCAAGGAACCCCTTTTTCTTTCCCTTGATTCCCACTTCTTACTCTGGTTGCCATTCTGGTGTAATATCCATGCAGTGCCCGAAGTGGGTCAGCCATTTCCTAGTCGTGAGGCTAAACTCACACTGAGCATTGTGAAGCAGAAAGCAAAAAGGGGTGGAACTTTAATGGTTTCTTTTTCTTGTAAGATTTCTTTTCTTTTTATTAGGAAGGCAGATATACAGAGAGGAGAAGAGAGAGAGAAAGATCTTTTGTCCAATGCTTCATTCCCCCAAGTAGCTCTACAGCTGGAGCTGAGCCAGTCTGAAGCCAGGAGTCAGGAGCCTCTTCAGGGTCTCCTACGTGGGTGCAGGGTCCCAAGATTTTGGGCCATCCTTGACTACTTTCCCAGGCCACAAGCATGGAGCTGGACAGGAAGCAGGGCAGTTGGAATTAGAATCCCTGTGTGTGCAAGGTGGGGACTTAAGCCACTAGGCTACAGTGCCGGGCCCTGGTTTCTTAAACATTTGTATCTTCAGTCCCAAATTGCTTACTCCTGAACTTCTTATTCTATGAGGAAAGCTGTTACCCAGCTGAAAGGGCTGGCACAGTGGTGTGGCAAGCTAATTCTCTGCCTGCAAGCACCAGCATCCCGTATGGGCGCCGCTTCGTGCCCCGGCTATTCCACTTCTCATACAGCTCTCTACATATGGTCTGGGAAAGCGGAAAATGAAGGTCCAAGTCCTTCGGCCCTAATGCTCATGTGGGGGACACAGAAGAAGCTCCTAGATCCTTGCTTCGGACTGACTCTTCTTCCACAGTTACAACCATTTAGGAAGTAAACCCCAAATACAAAATTTTTCTCTCTGTAAATCTGCCTTCCCAGTAAATAAATAAATCATTTTTTAAAAAAGTTTATTTTTTAAGTATCTTATATGTAGCAGATATTCCACAATTATCTCTATTTTAAGGTTGTTAAATTTCATCACTTTAAATGACAAAGCATAAAATGTATTAAAAGGGCTCAGTGCAGTAACCTAGTGGCTAAAGTCATCACTTTGCAAGCCCTGCAATCAGATGTAGGCTCCGGTTCGTGTTCCAGCTGCTCCACTTCCCTTTCAGCTCCCTGCCTGTGGCCTGAGTGGTTAGCTCAGCTCTGCCCCAAGGTCATGGGACCCAACACCCATGTGGGAGACCTAGAGAAAGCTCCTGGCTTCGGATTGGCTCTACTCCGGCCATTGTGGCCACTTGAGGAGTAAACCAGCAGATGGGAGATTTTTCTCTCTGTCTCTCCTTTCTGTAAATCTAATTTTACAATAAAAATAAATGTTTTTTTAATGTATTAAAAGCGCATTCTGATGTCAAATTTATGTTTGAGTCCCCACTTTTGTGTCACCATATTAGGTCAACTTTGACAAAATGACTTAGCTTATTTACTCTCTGTTCCTACATTTGGAAAATGATGATGGTAACAACCCTCCTTGGATGATTGATATAAGATTGGTTGCCTTTGTTTACAAAGCTCTCAGATTTACACAGGAAGTGTTTAATATGCATGAACTAGTAATATTGAAGAAAATAAAAAAAACACCTAATAACATTTAGGCTAACTATGTACAATTTAAAGCTATTTTTTCATGAAAGGCTTGCAGTCATTCCTGTATTACTGTATTCATGTGTCATAATTTAGCTTTATTATGAAATACAAGCGTAGTTTCTTATAGTATAATCAAAATTTTTTTTTTTTATAATCCATTTTATTGTATTGTTGTTGACAATCTTTACATAGTTAACTATAGTTGAAGGAAAATCAAGAAAGAAAAAAAAAAAAAAGGTTCAGGGGGATAGGGAGGTGGGCAATGCTATTATGTCCATATTGTTTCCATCATGTGTCTGAGGTAAAAGGGGATATTGAGGGAGAAGCCCCACCCGGTTTCCCGCCCACCCCAAGTCCCGGATGTGGGGCATGCTCTGAGATATGTGCTCAAGTGGAGTTAATAGTTCTCCAGTTATGAGTCACTGCCAGTTTCGCTCGATGAGGTGGTCCACTGATTGATATGGTCCATCATGAAGTCTCCATTTGTCCCATATTTCGCTGCCAACATGTAGCTGAGATGAATGATTGTCCTATTCTGTCTTCTGTCTTTTCTTGGTTAGAATTCTGAGTCCAGCAGTTCAAGTGGGGAGATCTCCAAAGATACTTTGAGGTATTCCCAGACCAGATTCTTGTATGTTCTAGCAAGCACAGGGCCCGGCACAGTCCATCACCCTGATCAGCTGGTGGTTGCAATTGCTGTGTTGGTTCTGTTTTCAGTCCCGAGTTGCACTGGAACCAATGGGTGTTGCAGTCCAGTCTGGTTCGGCCCTTACATCATCCAGTGGGAGCTGCAGCCTAGTCGGGGCGACCCACAATAACCCCCACCAAGCCTGCCCCCTACCCTGGTTTGCCAATTTGTGTAGCAGAAGACCAGTCTGTCCCCCATCCCATTTGGCTCTGGTATTTGTCAATGGGTATTAAAGCTTAGTTCTATCTAATCGACTCAACCATCCAGCCCTCACAGATGTTGTTGAGTGCCTCTGTCTAGCCATCCCAGCCCCCGTCCTAGTTTTCATGCCCTCCCACGGGAATAGTGACCCAAGAAGGGGGAACCCACTTTTTCCCTCCCAGGTCTCTCTGTCCCGGTTTATGCACTCTTTAGGTGGTCCTGTGATTTGACTCGACAGAATTAGTCCCCAGTGCCAGCTTCTGCCAGCTGATGCTGTGGCCCTGATCTAGTCCACATGCAGCGCACAGGTGTTGTAGCCTTGCTTAGTCGTGTCTGTCTCTATCCCAGCCAACACTCTCCAGTGGGAGTGGTCGTCCAGCGAGGGGACCAGCCCCTTAACCCCCCCGCCAGCTCTGCCCCTCCCTTCCTGGATCTCACGTGTGCTGGATGGGTGCTGCATTCATATCCAGTACAGGCAACCACGTCCTGGCGTTCCATAATGTGTACTGGTTTTGTCGCAACCAAACCCGGCCCATTCCACACTCTGTTCTGGTGATCGGATTTGCCAGAGGATGACATGAACTGATTCAGCCTGGTCTGCTCCTGACCCATGCCGAATGCATGCCAGTGGGAAACTTTCCATGGCCTATTCTGGGCTGTTTCCAATCATGCTTCTCGCGCTTACCTGCAGGGACTGTGTCCTGCCAGAGGAGTTGCCCAGGCTCCTCCATCAGAACCCCTCCCAATGCCAGATTTTGCGCTTGCCAGGGGGTTCTTGAGCCAACCCTACTCAGTTCACCTCCTGTCCTAGCAGGAACAGTGGCTTTTCCTGGCTGGCTTTCACCCCATTCTGACTCTTGTTGTTGGATGTTTCAGCCCAGCCATGGCTCGTCCATACCCACATACAGCTCACACATGGCTCAGAAGGGGATTGAGACCCAGCCTAGTCAGTCCCACATCTACCCTGTTTCTCCATAACACCAGATGGTGCTGGGATCTGAACCGGCCTGGTGCATCCAATCCCAGCCCACACTAGTGCCTCGGGTGACTGCAACTGTTTCCTAGATAGAACGCAGCCCCCATTCCAGCACATACACCCCTTGGTGGGAACCTCATCCCAGCTGTGGCATCCCAGATTGGGACCGTTCCTAGCTGTAAATCACGCACCTGCACGTGGTTGCTCCGAGGACCATTAGGTGCCAGCCTGCTACACAAGCCGGAGCTTATCTTTTACTTGATAGGTGTTCAAAGCTCAGCATTATTAAGGGATTGGAAGTTCTTCAAAGGAAGAGTTACTGGCATTGGGAATCTTTAGGATTGACTCAGATCCCAGAAACAGTGGGGTCACTCTAGAGCTATCTCAGCAGCGATTCAGATGTCCAATACCCCAGACCTCCCCGGCCGGGCGGCCAGCAGGCACAGCCTGGCGCCAAATGGCACGCTGGCCGCCCGGGCCCAGCCCGCCATGAGCCATGGGCACATGGCGGACTGGGTTCGGGATCCGAGCTAGACGTCCTCTCCCGCAGCCCTCGGCTCGCCTCTGGCAGCCGGAGGTTAAATCCTGCAGGCCCGAGGTTGCACCCCTCCCCAATCCCGTTCACCCACCACCCAATGAGGGTGTTGGGTGGGTCCCGGACATGCCCAGTCACGGAGGCCTCCCCCCTCGGCGTACTCACCCCAGAAGGAAGCAGGCCGCACTCAGGCATGTCCGGGCCCAGCCCGCCATGAGCCATGGGCACATGGCGGACTGGGTTCGGGATCCGAGCTAGACGTCCTCTCCCGCAGCCCTCGGCTCGCCTCTGGCAGCCGGAGGTTAAATCCTGCAGGCCCGAGGTTGCGCCCCTCCCCAATCCCGTTCACCCACCACCCAATGAGGGTGTTGGGTGGGTCCCGGACATGCCCAGTCACGGAGGCCTCCCCCCTCGGCGTACTCACCCCAGAAGGAAGCAGGCCGCACTCAGGCATGTCCGGGCCCAGCCCGCCATGAGCCATGGGCACATGGCAGACTGGGTTCGGGATCCGAGCTAGACGTCCTCTCCCGCAGCCCTCGGCTCGCCTCTGGCAGCCGGAGGTTAAATCCTGCAGGCCCGAGGTTGCGCCCCTCCCCAATCCCGTTCACCCACCACCCAATGAGGGTGTTGGGTGGGTCCCGGACATGCCCAGTCACGGAGGCCTCCCCCCTCGGCGTACTCACCCCAGAAGGAAGCAGGCCGCACTCAGGCATGTCCGGGCCCAGCCCGCCATGAGCCATGGGCACATGGCGGACTGGGTTCGGGATCCGAGCTAGACGTCCTCTCCCGCAGCCCTCAATCAAATTTTTTTTAAAGATTTATTTATTTTTATTGGAAAGTCAGATATACAGAGAGGAGGAGAGACAGAGAGGAAGATCTTCCATCCAATGATTCACTCCCCAAGTGAGCCCCAACAGCCGGTACACGCCAATCCGAAGCCGGGAACCTGGAACCTCTTCCAGGTCTCCCACGTGGGTGCAGAGTCCCAATGCATTGGGCCGTCCTCGACTGCTTTTCCAGGCCACAAGCAGGGAGCTGGATGGGAAGTGGAGCTGCCGGGATAAGAACCGGCGTCCATATGGGATCCCGGGGCGTTCAAGGCGAGGACTTTAGCCGCTAGGCCATGCCTCCGGGCCCTAATCAAATTATTTTAAACCAAAGTTATATAATATGTTCCAGGAAGGAAGGCAGGCAGGGAGGGAGGAAGTGACAGGGGAGCAGAAGGAAGGAAAAAGCCAGTCCAGAGCAGACATCTCAATGATTCTATGTACAGCTGGTGTCAGGGTCAGGTTTTCAACACCCAATTCTAGCATGTCTGATCCTCAGCAAAGAGTTGCTAGGGCCCAGTACAATGGCCCAAAGGCTAAATTCTCACCTTGGAAGTGTCAGGATCCCATATGGGCACCAGTTTGTGTCCTGGTTGCTCTACTTCCTACCCAGCTCCCTGCTTGTGGCCTGAGAAAGCAGAAGAGGATGACCCAAAGCCTTGAGACCCTGCACATGGGTGGGAGACCTGGAAGAAGCTCCTGACTCCTGTTTCAGATTAGCTTAGCTCTGGTCATTGCTGGGAGTGAACCAGCAGATGGAAGATCTTTCTCTCTGTCTCTCCTTTACTCCCTAAATCTGATCTGCCTTTCCAATAAAAATTTAAAGATCTTTTTTTTAAAGAGGGGGGAGTCCATATTGATGAAAGTTTATGATTAATTAGGCATATTATTGTCAGTTTTTACTTTACTACTGGTGGCATGAATTCAAATATCTTTTAATTCTAAGCATTTCTTATCCTAACTATAAAACAACTTCCTTCCCCTTGAACTCAGATCATGCAATAATATCCTTCAAAATCAAAGTTTCCCCCTTCGGTTTCTGGATGGACTTAAAGAGTTTGTCTAATTGAAACCAGAATGGCCATTGAAGTGACGTATTGGGAAGAGTCCTATTTGAATAGTAAATCCATGAAAAACCAAGAGTTATACTTTGATCTACAAAATAAAGGGAGGTAAAAATGCAGGATTGTGAGCCTGGCGTGATGGCCTAGTGCCTAAAGTCCTCACCTTGAACGCACCTGGTCCCATATGGGTACCAGTTCTATTCCCGGCAGTCCCGTTCCCCATCCAGCTCCCTGCTTGTGGCCTGGGAAAGCAGTCGAGGACGGCCCAAAGTCTTGGAAGCCTGTACCAGCATGGGAGACCTGAAGAAAGTTCCTGGATCCTGGCTTCTGATTGGCGCATCACTGGCCATTGTGGTCACTTGGAGAATGAATCATCTGATGAAAGATGTCCCTCTGTCTCTCCTCCTCTATATACATCTGATTCCACAATAAAAATAAATAAATCTTTAAAAAAAATTCCAGGATTGTGGGTCCGGTGCATAGCCTAATGGCTGAAGTCCTCACCTTGCACACACTGGGATCCCATATGGGTGCTGGCTTGTGTCCTTGCAGCTGCACTTCCTATCCAGCTCCCTGTTTGTAGCCTGGGAAAGCAGTAGAGGGTGGCTCAATGCTTTGAGACCCTGCACCCACATGGGAGATCCGGAAAAAGCTCCTGGCTCCTGGCTTCAGATTGGCTCAGCTCCAGCTGCTGCAGCCACTTGGGGAATGAATCAGCAGATGAACAATTTTCCTCTCTGTCTCTCCTCTCTGTATATCTGAATTTCCAATGCAAATAAATAAATCATTTTTAAAAATCCAGATTGCCATTCCAAATGAAAACAGAAGCTCAGCCAATGAAAAAGAAAGAATGATCAGTGCAAACAAATCTTTGAAACTTTCTGAAAACTATTTAAGGTAAAGCAACAACTGTGCCATTGGCATTTGAATTTATGGCCATCCCCACGTTGTGGCCCAAGGAACTTTCTTCCATGGACTTATAGCTGGATTCCTGGAGGAGATAACTACAAAGTGTATAAAGAGTAAAGGCCAACTGAGAGTACAGCCTTGGGAGGAAAACTCCAGGAAGACTCTTCAGTCACCCCTTTCTCCTGGATCCATGTCCATACATAATCAGTCACTTCTACAGGAAAAAAAATAAAAAAGAAATAGAATATCACTTCAAAGACTCGCATTATCTCCTGTTTTTTTTTCTTCCACTTTCTTGTTAATTCTAAAGGAAGCCCCTTCCTACCCATGATGCTCTGAGCCTCGCCTTGGAGAAACCCAGGTACCACAAAACAGCAATAACCATAAAAAATTAATTCTGTCAACAACCATCATTCCTAGCATTGGGAGTTAAATAACATCTGTGGGAGAGAAATTGTTTTGGGTTCATTTGTATCCCCCCTAAAATCTGTATGTGGAAGTCCTAACCTCTATCTCAGAATGTGACTTGTATTTGGCAATAAAGGATTTATGGAAGTAGGGTAAAATAAGGCCACATAAATGGGCTTTTTTCCAAGCCTCTTATCATGTAATTTCATGTCGTTTTCCGACTCTTGTCCTTTTAGCAGTCTCTCTTGTTTGGGAAAACTTCCAAAGCACAGATGGGGTTGGGAGCTTCCTGAAAGTTAAGATCCTCTGGAAAGAGAACTGTTCTTGCTGGCTCAGCACCACAGCACCAGATGTCTTTGTTAACTTGTGGAAAGGAACACAACGGAATTGGGAAATGAAATTCTTTGAAGACCACAAATAATAGTGGCAGAGTTGAGGTTGCTTCTTGGGTACTATTTATTACAGTTCAAGGCTCACAAACGTCTCTCTCCAAGTCTGAGCAACCGTTTGCTGGGTGAGATACACTAATACTAGGAGACTCCACTGAGTGTACCAAGGCACCAAAAAGTCTTCTTGAGGTTTCCTACACCATCACTATTATCAAAAAATAACCTCAAGGCAGGCAGCTTCAATTGCCATATGGGAAGCCCACATCTCATAACATAGTCTGTGGGATCGAGTCACGCCTCTGCTTCATTCAGATCCACCTTCTTGCTAATACACATCCTGGGAAACAGCAAATGATGGACGAAGTGCAGGTCACTATACCCATATGGGATACCCAGATTGAGTTCCAGAATCAACCTTAATTGTTGACGGCATCTGAGGAATGAGCCAACAGATTAAAGTTCTCTCCCCTCCGCACCCCCACCACACACAGAGCTTTCAAATAAAATGGAGGGTAAAAAACAACCTCCACCTGAAGTTTTGTCCAGGTTAATGGGAGAAAGAGAACAGCTTGAGAAAAACCATGGTACCTGTAGGTAGAAAGACACAAATCCCAAAGGGGCAAGAGAATGAAAAAGAAGGCAGGAGACTGAACCCTTAAGCCTCAACAGTTGAGTCCAACTGAGCAAGAGCCTATAGAAGCTGCGCAGGGGTACGGGGTAATGGGATGGCTGGTGAAGGTCATTTAAAATACTCTATCACCACCGATCATAAGGAAAACTACATGCTAATGGGGCATTAGAATAGCTCCTGAGTACATGCGGGGTGAGACTGCCTTGATATAGTAAACATCTGGTTTTATCTACAGCACTTTATGGAGTAACATTGAGATCTATAAAAAGTCCAAACCCGGGAGAATGGTCAGATCCTGCCTATGAGTGGCAAATTTTTCTTCCTGGAGTTCCTTTTGCTCATTAACCAACTCAACAAATATTTGTCAGGCATCAGCTATGGGCAGGGCTTTGCATGAAGATACAACTGCCTAGTGCAAGGAAAATAGTTAAGAGTTTCTTTTGTGCAACAGCTAAAGACGGGTTTGGCAAGGGGGTTGTGAGGACACAATAACAGTAAGGCTTGCACAGGGATCCACTGCTTACCCCCACAGGTTGACCTCCAGAAGGGAGGGAACACAGGACCACACAGTAAGGTTTGCCTGCAGCCCTATCTTTTTAAAATAAAAACAGCCTATCAGTTTCTCTAACCAAGATCAGCAATAATCATGGCTCTTGGAATCACCCTGAGAAACAGATGTGACTATTTATTTCATAAGAGAGAGATGTGGTGGAACCATATGCTCCAATAGCTGAGCCGATGGCAGGCTATTGCGACAGTTGCTACACATTTTAATGCTGTGGATTTTTTTTTCCCGCATGGCTTCCGTGCAAATGCCCTACCACTAAGGTGCACCCTCTCTTCTTTTCTATCAGGGTTGGGAAGGAAACACAGACTATTGTTAGCATGAACTTTACACTGGGAAGCTAGAACCTCTAAAATGACACAATTCTCTGAGTATTGATCACAACCAAAAAGTTGCAGGGATTCTCTTCGTTATCTCTTCTGACACAGGTTCTGCATCTGAAAACAAAATGCACATTATTCTGCTCAGATGGGTCATGATGCGCCCTGTGTCTACTGTTTTCTTTCAAAGGGAACTTCCAGGCAGTGCCCTGGAGCAAACTCAATCCCAATCATGGGTCCCAACTCTGGCTGCATGTGATAACGACTGGAGATTCTTTTTTTTTTTTTAATTTATTTTATTGTATTGTTGTTGACAATCTTTACATAGTTAATTACGGTTAAAAAAATAAAAAAGGTTCAGGGGGTATAGGGAAGTGGGTAATACTATTATGTCCATATTGTTTCCATCATGTATCTGAGGTAAAAGGGGGATATTGAGGGAGAAGCCCCACCCGGTTTCCCTCCCTCCCCAAGTCCTGGATGTGGGGCATGCTCTGAGATATATGCTCAAGTGGTTTTAATAGTTCTCCAGTTATGAATCGCTGCCAGTTTCGCTCGATGAGGTCGTCCACTGATTGATATGGTCCATCATAAAGTCTCCGTTCGCCCCATATTTCGCTGCCAACATATAGCTGAGATGAATGATTGACCTGTTCTGTCTTCTGTCTTTTCTTGGTTAGAGTTCTGAGTCCAGCAGTTCGATTGGGGAGATCTCCAAAGAAACTTTGAGGTATTCCCAGACCTGATTCTTGTATGTTCTAGCAAGCACAGGGCCCGGCACAGTCCATCACCCGGATCAGCTGGTGGTTTCAATTGCTGGGTTGGTTCTGTTTTCAGTCCCGACTTGCACTGGAACCAATGGGTGTTGCAGTCCAGTCTGGTTCTGCCCAGCACATACTCGGCCCTTGCATCAACCAGTGAGAGCTGCAGCCTAGTCGGGGTGACCCACAATAACCCCCACCAGGCCCGCCCCCTACCCTGATTTGCCAGTATGTGTAGCAGTAGACCACAACTGGAGATTCTAATGAATCTTGATGGAGTTCAATTTTAAATGGCATCGCAGAAGATTCTATTTTGTGGCCTCAGTTGAGAATCCCTGCTCCAGAACATTCCATAAGCTAAGGTGGCCAGGTGAAGTACCATGTCACTCTCCCTCCCCTATATACAGTTACTGATGTTAATTAAGCAAAGAGCCCTTGCCATCTTTTAACACCATCCTCATAGTCAGAGCTATGCTAGAAGGACTCAATATATGCTGGGCTCATGGCTGAGGGCTTACAGGGCTCAACGTATAACTGGACTCATGGCTAAGATTTATTCCAGTGACGTAATGGTGATGGTATCCACTGGGGACATAACACGAGAAGCCACAGGTGGGATCTGGAGAGATCCATGTACAGCATTCCTGTTTTTCTCCTTGTGGGTGTATGATACTTTCTCCAGCAATTAAAAATGTGGCAACCTACATAGAAAGTTTCTGCCAAGAAAATCCTACCAGCCTTCAAGATCTGTGAAGGTCTGGCCACATTTACTCTGTCTAGCATGGCCCCAAATTCCAGACTTCCAGAAGGAAAACAGTTGTTCAGCATAAATCACATTGTTTGCACAAACAGCCTAGATACACTGAGCCACCCATATCAGTACTTAGGAACACCCAGCACCAAGGGCCCAGTCTTACAAGCAGGACTTCGCAAAGGAGCCTTTACACCTCTTTTCTCTTCCAAACTCTGTTGTCATTCCCAGAAAATATTAACATTCACAAGGCTGTGCATTTGTGATTGCAAAATACACTTGATCTTAGCCAAAAGGCCGAGAAGCGATTGTGATTGCGAAATAAATAAACAATACAACAGTCTCAAATCTGCCAGTGTTTGCATACTGAAATCACATGTCTCTAAATAACAGGAAGCTACACGCAAAATTTGTACTTTAGAGTCTGTTAAAAAGACAGCACAATGGGTTGTTTGTTATAGTTACACTTAAAAGAGAATGTGATTTTCATTCACTGGTTTACTTTTAAACTCTGACATGATCGTATTCAAGTTAAAAATAAGTGTTATCTGTTCAACAACTTCTTTGTTCACTTAGTTAGGCCTCCACTAATCTTTCAGGAATCACTGCAAGAATTTAACAAGGACTGTTAAGATCAAAACATTGTTCTAGGGCGGGGTATGGTGGGGGAGGCAATGAGTAGAATTCAAGGTGTTCTTAGCATTCAACGTGCAAAACCGTGCGGAGCACAGACACTGTGTGCCAGGGAACATTAAACACCATGCACTAGAATATGCAGCAAATCTTTCAATTCCATGAGAACTTAAGGACGAGAGGCATCAACAGAGACAGGACCCATCCAACAACTACTTGCAGACTTGGGAGTTCGGAACCCAGAATAGGTGAAACCCTTTTGCGCTCCCAGCTGTCTCAGCAGCCCCAGGGACCCAAGTTCTACTTTGTGGTTATCACTTGGACTCCACTGTGAGTCATTCCAGCAGTCTTTCAAAGTCCTTCTCAAGTCCCTGTCCCTGTTAGTCCGTGGGTACAATTTTCAGTTGGGTCATTTTCATAAGATGATAGTGTGCATGCATGATCACAGTCATGATTTATAGTCATTGTAAAATTAGTTATTCCAACCCTGCCTGGCCACAGGTCTGTTATGGCGATTTGGTTGAACAAGTCCTTCCATACCAGGCTAATCTTTCAAGTCCCAGAAAATGAAGCTCAGAAGAATCAGATTCTCCCGCTTCCAACCTGTGGGAGATAAAACTGAATGTTACCTTCGGACCTGTCATTACCTCCATTCTGTGAGACAACACATACATTCCTGAGATGTTACCGAGTGGAAGTGGTATCTGTGACGCTTGTAGAAAGTAGTAACCATGAAGATGTTTTATAGACACCAGGCTTACTGCCCATGTGACAGCATAAGCCCAATGCCTGTGGCACTGGAAGTCATGCCTCTGGGCCATTCTGCTGTCTTCACTGTGGCGTTTGAAGATGCCAGGCTCCTGGGAGGGTCGGAGGCTTCTGGAAGGGAAGGGTGGAAGGCAGAACGCAATTGTTTTTGTTTTGTTGTTGTTCTTGGGGTTTTGTTTGGTTGGTTGGTTGGGGTTTTTCTGCAATCTTTACATAGTTGATTGGGGCACAAAGGGTCAAGGGCTACAGGAAAATGGGGAAAACTACTGTTTCTACATTATTGCTCTTTTTTTCTGTATCTGGGGTAAAGCGGGAGATAAAGGGAGAAACCCCACCCAGCCTCCCACCCATCCCATGCCCCTGATGTGGGGCATGCTCCGAGGGTCCTGCTCAAGTGGTTTTGATAATTCAGCAGTTATAAATTGCTCCCAATCTTGCCATTCCAAGAAGGATAGTCCACCTTAGAATCTCCGTTTGCCCAGATTTTCACTGCCAACACATGGCTGGGATGGTTGATTGAGTTGTTCTGCCCTCTGTAGTGGTACCAGGTGTCCTCTGAAGGTTCTAACGCACTGCCATATCCTCCATGTGCACCTGGATATGCTGTCCACTGCTCCGTCCGAGCCTCTGAGGAGGCTCAACTTTGACACATGTACTCCATGGTCAGACCATGGAACCTGCACTTCTCTTCATGATTGGGGTTCTGAGTCCGACAGTTTGATTGAGGAGATCCCCAAAGAAACTTTGTCCGAGCTGATCCCAGACCAGTTCTTGTGTGTGCTTGCCAGTGCAGGGCCCAGCACAGTCTGTCACCACCAATCAGCTGGGAGTTGCAATTGCTGGGTCAGTTCTGGTTCCAGCCCTGTCTTCCACACAAACCAATGGGTATTGCAGTCCAGCCTGATTCTGCCTAGCACACACTCAGCCCTCCCATAAACCAGTGGGAGCTGAAGCCTAGTTAGAGCAACCTGCAATAACCCCCACCAGGCCAGGCCCTTACCCTGGTTTTCGTGTTTGCCTGTATGTACCACAGACTTGTTCAGTCTGTCCTAGATCCCATTGTGCTCTTCTACATCTCAATGGGCATCGAAGCCTGGTTCAACCCAACAGGGCCCACCATTAAGCCCACGTACATGCTGGTAGGTGCCATTCTGTCCAGCCACTCCTGCCCCAGTCCTGGTTTTCATGCTCTCCAGTGGGAGTGATAACCTAAAAGGGAGGTGCCCACTATTTCTTCCTGGACCCACTCCTGGATCATGACCTCTCCAGGTGGTTCTTGACAGAATTAGCCCCCAGTGCCAGCATCTGCCATCTGATGTTACGGCAAAGCCCAACCAACCCTCACCCATTCTGATTTATGCTTGCACCAGTAGAGGCAGTCAGCCAAGCCTGGCTCTTCCCTGATCTGGCTCACACGAGACCCACAGGTGTTGTAGCCCTGCCAGGGCAGACTGCAACATCACAATGTTGCCAATGTAGCTAGGTGCACCCCTTGGAAATTATCAAGGTTGCCCAGGCCACCTGCTGTTAGAGTAAAGATGTGCTGAACTGGCGAAGACTTTGAAGCCATGAACAACACCTGGATCTAATGTATGAGGGGAATTTAAAAAGATTGCAGAAAAATAGAGTTAACAGATTAGTTTATTTTTTGTGCAAAAGTGATTTTAATTTCATACATTATTTTGTGCCTTTGCATACTTAAATAACTTGATTCTGTCATTCATCAATAATTTGCTCATTAGTAATACTGAAGGATTAAATATGCCCTAAATATCCAAAATTTCACATATGAATCTCTTTTGTTATAAAATGTGATGCTTGTGTAAAACAATGACCACTGTGGTTGCTGCCTCCTCTCTTCATTGAGTATTCACTCCTTCTCTGGAAGTCCACATACTTAGAGCAGTTCGTACCTGGGAGCCTTTTGGTCCTACGCTGGGGACCTCTGGCAATACCTGGAGACATTTTCAGTTGTCATAGTTGAAACAGAGAGAGTTCTAGAAACTCATGGGTAGAGCCAGGAATGCTGCTGAGTATCCCCTGATACACAGGACAATGTAGAAAATCAAGTCCAAGAATTGCAGTGAACCCTAACTACAGGTAAAGAAGAAAGAGAATATCATGATAGTCAAAATAATTTAAATCAATCATTTACACCTCTTAACAAAGGGTGTAAAAGAGTTTTTAGGACCAGTTTCAGATTATTTTCTCCTCTGAATCAGTACCACGCATTGGAATAGTGTGATCTCTGTTTTAGCAGAGCCCAAAACTAGCTTGGCTGCGTGAATAGATCTCATTGTTCTGCTAATGCATTATTCATTACAGTCACATGGTCATGCCAGACCAACTTTAAACAGCAGCCAAAACCCCTGTGCTGATTTCAATGATCTGTTTCACCACAGCTATAAATTCTGTCCTCTTTTACTGTGTCTATTTAGGAACTTGACTCCTCTGTATGTCAACATACTTTAAATGACCTGCAAGCCATTCTGAGTTGAACCAAGGAGACATCTTTTCCTCCTTACTTGTTCCTATCTTCACATGTACTTTGTACCCACAATCCCCTCTTGAACGCTGACTCCTCCCCCGCCCCCAATACACACATCCAATTGTCCAAGAATACAGGAGCTTCTAAGAATCATGTGATGAAAGAGGGAGAAATGGAGATTTTCACCAGCCCAGCAGCACCACTGCCATACTTGTCCCCTACTCTGGGTTACAGTTCCAAGGTTTTCACTCTGTTTTACATGCACATGTCTAACCTCTGATACTCTGATACTTTACTCTGTAAAGGCTTGAGGTTCTTACTTTGAACACACACCATCCTGAAACCATCCCTTGCCCTAAACTGTGAAGCCCTTTCATTAAGCCTAGAGCTCAGAGAAAGCACTAGAATGGACATAAAAACTGCTGACTAAACTTTGACCTCTTCTTGTTGGCTCTGCCTGTTTACTCTCCCACAATCTGTCTCCCCTGGAAGCCCAAAGTTTTCACTTCTCTACACAAAAACTGTCTTCTGCTAACATGTTGTGTGAGCCCACGTCCTCAGCTTCCTGTGAGCTGTGTATCATCAAGAGGTCCAGTGTATTTGCACCATGCACCTGCAGCACCTAAGGCACACAGCAATCATTGGTTCAGTAGGCATCCAAGGCCAACACTGGGGAGTCATGTATAGATGCTATGGAAAGGAGACAGATGTGCCCAGGAAAAAGTGCATTGGTTCTTCAAGAATCACAAGGGAATAATTATGTAAACAGAAGTGGGAGCAGGAAGACACTAGCGCCTTGGTTGGGTTCTCCTACATCTGTCCTCTCCTAACTTTTCCTCCCTGTGGCCTGCCTGATGTGCCCAGAGGCGTTGGCTCCCTGCCTGCCTCCCTCTCTGTCAAGCTCAGCAGAATTTCCACTGGCTTTTTTTTTTCAATTCTCAGTGGCCAAATGAGTTAACTCATTGGAGAAAGGGAAAGAAAAGAGAGCCATGTGCTGACATTTAGCCCAAACCACATTCTTCTCTCTAGTTTTTCCATCAGTAAAATTGGCAGTTTAAATGCCCAAAATGTACTATTTGCAAGGCCATGGAAAAAAAATCAGTAAGATTTTAGCTATCAACATGCTGACTCTGTGCTTACTTGCTAAGAAACCTCAGGACACAAACTACAGATGACTTCTTTAAACATTCTCTAGGGCACATGGAGTGCCTCTTTCCTGATATGTCTCTGGTTCCCAGAAGTAGCTGCATCCTTCTCCCCAAATGGAGCTGCCTGATCTGAACACTGAGAAGCTCTGTGGGCTGCATTTTGAGCTCTGCGCGTAGGTCCACAGTCACAGGTCAGGCTTCCTTGTTGATTTAGCAACATATATGTCAGTGTTTCATTGTTTGCCTACTCTTAGGACCTTGCCCCCATAACCCAGACTGTACACTTATTTATAACACACATTCCAAAAGTGCAGTCTACTCAACATAGAAAGCGCAGGCTCAAAAGGCAAGACTGGGCAGGAATAATCTGTGTTCAAGCAAAGCTTTCTGGTCGTTCTGTCTTAACTTGCCTTTTGGCAAAGCACTTGAATAAACACCACCTCTGTCAGGTTTTG
This sequence comes from Ochotona princeps, assembly GCF_030435755.1. Classification (NCBI taxonomy): domain Eukaryota; kingdom Metazoa; phylum Chordata; class Mammalia; order Lagomorpha; family Ochotonidae; genus Ochotona; species Ochotona princeps. The sequence goes on along the minus strand of NC_080854.1, from coordinate 17,739,466 downwards.
CTTTGCAGAGGGAGACAACAATGAACCTTTACCACCACCCCCAATCCCCTGATTCCCCCATCAAAAATACCTATTTGTCTTCCATGAGACACTTTACCCAGAACAAGTGATTTCTTGGACAGTTCCATTAGCCAATTTCTTTCTTCCTCAATGAGACAATTTCATGTCAAATTCTTAGGAAAAAACAGTTGAGAACCATGAACTCTTGCAGTCTTTACCAAGTATTTTGATTACATATTTGCTGGCATTAAAAAAAAATCAAATCTAACACAAACCAATTTTTCTCTCACTTCTATTGGGGGGGTGGTAAATGGGGTTAAGCACTTATTTATTTGAAAGAATGACAGAGAGAGAGAGAGAGAGAGAGAGAGAGAGAGAGAGAGAGAGAGCGCCAGGAGGCTGGAATTCCAGCCAGGTCTTCCGTGAAGGAGCCCAGATACTTGTACCAGCTTCTGCTGCTTTCCCAGGCACATCAGTAGGGAGCTGGATCAGAAGCAGAGCAGCCAGGACTTGAGCCAGAGTTCATAAAAGATGTCAGGATCACAGGCGGTGGCTTAACTTGCTGTGCCAGGAGCCTGATTCCTGTCACCACTGTTTGCTTATAAAGTTATTTCCATTCTTCCTAACTCTCAAGTACTGTTTTATGGAAATCAAGCTGCACCTATGGGGACACTTTTTGTCATTTGTCACTGGACAGCTGCTCTCACAAGGAGTCAGGGATCTGACAAATCAGACAAACCCAAGCCTCTGGGCTTTCGAAGACTCCTTTCTAAGAGGTCCTCCACCTCTGAAGAACAGGAGCTGTAAAGACCACAGTGACAGGAGCCCTGCCATCCTCCATGTTAGCTTGACAAATGCAGCCAACACCCCCCCACACACACAGCCCATCCTAATATTCACCAACATGAGAAAGGAATAATCTCTGCAATAACGGTTCCTTACAACCTTGGACATTTATCCTTCTTTTCTGTGTTTAAAATCACACACAAAGACCAGCCAGTGTTGTTGCATAGCAGGTAGCCTCCACCTGCAATGCTGGCCTCCCATATGGTGTCAGTTGGAGACCCTGCTGCTCCACTTTCAATCCAGATCCCTGCTAGCGTACCTGGAAAGCAGTGGAAGATGGCCCAAGTGCTTGGACCTCTAAATCATGGGGGAGATCTGAAGGAAGACCCTGGCTCCTGGCTTTGGCTTGGCCCAGCACCAGCTACTGTAGCCATTTGAGGAGTCAACCAGCAGATACAAGATCTCTCTCTCTCTCTCTCTCTCTCGCACGCATCACGCAGTGTGTTGTTGGTGATTTCTTTTACTGTTTGTAGTTGTCAATGGTTTTGACCCCTATGAAGCAACAGGACACTCTGCCTTGGTATGACACACATTGGAAGGGTAGAATACAGAAGGATACACCCCTTCCTACTGCTGTGTTACTGCACACGTTTTCATGTTGCTCATAAAATATTTGATATTGACAAGGAGCTAAAGTTCATACCAACAAGGGCTGAATAGCTTAAGAAAGCAGGTCAATGTCTGCTTTTCCCTGATAGAATGCTGAGGCAAGAATTACATCATTACATTTTTGGTTCAGAGGCTAGTCATAATGTCTATAAAAATTTCAATTTCCAGATTGTTTTTAGACTGATATTCTTCATGAAAAACAATAATGATGTGGGTCAGGATTGGAAGACAAGGTCTGTTCTTCATTATACTATGCTAGCTAGTGGCCTGGGTTCTTCCAGAAAAGGACTGTGGCTTATTGTGCATCTGCAGCACCTGCATGGTACCCAGCACATCTCAGGGCCCTGGAGTGGACACTGTCCACCAGCCCCTCTGGATCTGCCTTCTTCTCCACCTGTCTTCATCCCTTCTCATCTTGAGAAGGGGTCACAAGGTGCTCCTTAACCTTCCACCCCTGGTTGGGCTTTGATCATGACAAGTGGAAATTAAAGGGAGGAATAAGTCAATTCCCTTCTTGCCAAGCTTAGACGTGACCTTGGTTCTATTCTTCCAACGCTGAGTGTCCTGTAGTTTATCCTTCCACCCACACTTTCCCTTCATCTCGGTGTTTCTGCCCTCCCATCCACCATCAGGTGAGGTGAGACGGCTTCCCTCTGCAGCAGCCCTCTGGGTGCCTCATCCTCTGGGGTGGTTCCCTTCATTGTGCCTCCCCATCAGAAACACTCCACCAAACACGGTGCACTTGCAAACCCCTCAAGAGGTTTGAGTTAAAACTCTAACCTAAGGAGGTGCACATAAAGGTATATGAAAATATATGGAATTTTCTTCATCCTGATGTAATGAAGGAAAATATTCAGCTGACAATTCAGAGATGGAAATTATCCCAAAGGTCAAAGTCTCCCAGAAGCATGATACTTAAAAAGTAGACTCCACCCTGACTCTGCTCTGCAGTTCGCTAGCTTCTGTGCTAAGCCGTCCATGATGAGAGCACTTGTCAACCCCAGGATAGCTCAACATGCATACGCAAATACTCCAAAATCTGAAACATGTTTTGTCCCAAACATTTCAGATAAGAGATGCCCCACATATGTCAAAATGTATTTTTAAGCAGAAATGGTATATTTTCCTAATATTTTACAGCTCATTCATCCTGTCTCACAAGAATCCTTCTCAGGATAAAAAGGTGTACTCTTTATGTCACTACACACCCAGGTTCGCACAGCATCCTGAAGTCACCAAGGCATGAGAAGGGTAATTAGTACCCAATATGGACATACTTTTGAAGATTTCATTTGTTTTAAAAGCAGAATTACTGGGGAGGGAGTAAAGAGGGAGACACAGATGGAGAGGTCTTCCACCTGCTGCTTCCTTTTCCAAATGGCTGCAGCAGCTAGGACTAGACCATGCTAAAGTCAGGGAGCAAGTACTCCAGCCAGCCCTCTCAAGTTCAGGGATGTCTCCCAGGTACGTTAGCAGAGAACTGGATCAAAAGTGGAAAAACTGACATTTGAACCAATGCCCACTGGGGATGCCAACATTACAAGTAAAGTTAACCTACTGTGCCACAATGCTGCTCCCAACATGGCTATTTCCAATCCTGTTTCTCCTGATCATAAACTGTTTGCACAGACGTGGCACTTTGCAATAGACAGAACATGAACAATTGGTGGGGAAACCTGGTGTTAGGATACAACGGAATCCTGGAAGTAGGTGATGTGTCATCATTTGCATATTTCCTTTGATTTTCTGACAGCCGGTGTTTCTGGATTTTTGTGCCCCATGTAAATCACATGGGACTAAAGACAAAATGCATGTGTCTTAGGCTGTGTCCCCAGGAAGCCCACTCACCCACTGTGAGGGACATGGGCTGTCTTGTGTAAGGGCTTCGTCGCGGGAGCATTCTCAGGGAGTAAGAGGAGCGGGAGGGGCAGACCAAGGGGCCAGTACTGATGAGGGCTCAGCTGTAGCCTAGCCTCAGCTGAACCCAGGGTCAACTGGGGCAGGAAGGACGTAATGGAATCATTCTGCCTTGGAAGGAGGGAAGGAGGTGTCCTTGGCATCTCTGGGAAGGAGGTTCCCCAAACCAAGGGCAAATCCCTCGATAACGGAGCCGCTGTGAGCTGTTTGTGAGCAACACTCCCTGCAGCTGGGGACTTGGCCTGGGGCGCGTGCTCCAGCCAGCAAGGGGCATCAAGGCAGGGACCGACAGTGTCCGCTACATGGAGCACCCAGATCAGCCAACCCAAGTTCCCAGCTTCTGTCTCTTCCATGCAGAAGGAATTTCTAGTTTCTAAACAGTTATCTTAAAAGTCCACTAGGACTGAAACTGGAATAAACAAACAAACCTTCAGCCTTTGCCCATGTCTCCTTTTATGTGCTTTAGGATTGGATTTCAAGTAGGATTACAACTGAATAAAGGGTGGCCTAATTTTTTGAAAAGTTATATATGATGCACAAGCATGTTGATGGCAGGATCCCTGTCTGTTGAGAAAACATGATGCAAATAACAGCCGCCGCTGTTAACCATTTAATCCTTACAACAGCTTTGGAAGAAAACCAAAGCCAACATTGGCTCCCACACTTAAATGTTCTTGTCATGTTAGTGGGGAACAGTTTCTGAGGTTTGAGCAGGCTCTTGCAGGTCACCTGTGTGGCCTGAGGCATCCCTGATGGGTTGAGAGTAAACGCACCTACTCCCTACCTGTGAAAAGGTGCCCCGCAGTAAATAAACAGCAGGCATGACTTGGAAAATTGGTATACCTAATGCATCAAGCAAGCAACAAATCTGAAGTTAGTCTTTTGATGTCAAATTAAGATGAAAACCTCCCATCAGCCCCCTCCTGAACAGTGTGGAGAACGGATGTCATGCTCTCCACGCCCCTTGCTGGCCATGACACAGGCTCTCCGACCCGCACTGTGATCTTTTCCAAGATCCTTTGATCTAGCGGATTTGCTCCCACATACCTTTCCTCTGGCCCTCAGTTTGTTTCTAAGCATTTAAGGTGCGGAGTCAACTCTCAGGATGTCCACTCCCTGTCCCAGCCAGAGGAGCTGACTCGACTACCTGTACACGCTTCCTGTTTTCTTTTCTCAGAAGTGCCCTTGCTGCCCCTCAGGCCACAGAAGACAAGGAGGAGGCAGAGCTCCAAGGTCAGAGCCTGAACCTGAGTGAAAAACAGGAAATTAAAAAGTAGAGGTTGCAGTCTACAGCGCGATTAACCCAGAAAAGCAGTTATAGTGGGCTGACCCTCTGGAGGTCCACACCACCTGCTTCCTGCAAGAGGGCACTTCAAAAGGTTCGTGAAAAAGTATAACTTTTAAAAAGTTTATTTCTGAGGCCTGGTGCAATGGCTCAATGACTGAATTCTCACCTTGCAGGCACCGGAGTCTCATGTGGGCACCAGTTAAAGTCCTGGCTGCTCCACTTTCCATCCAGCTCCCTGCTTGTGGCCTGGGAGAGCAGTAAAGGACGGCCCAACGCCCTAAAACCCTGCATCCACATGGGAGATCCAGAGGAGACACCTGGTTCCTGGCTGTGGATCAGTTCAGCTACGGCCATTGCAAGCAATTTGGGGAGTAAACCAGCAGATGAAGGATCTTTCTTTCTGTCTCTCCTTTTCTCTGTACATTTGATCTGGGTTTCCAATAAAAAATAAACAAATATTTTTTTAAAAAATTTATTTCTGATGCAAGAAAATGTTGAAGCCCATGTATTTTCCACTAACTTTTTGAAAGACTCACTTACAAGCCAGCAGATAACTAGGGGTGGGTAGTACCACTCCTAGAGCAAGTAGGCGTCCCTCTGGAATGTAATTAAGCAAGAATCAGAAAACTGGATATACTTGATGTACTTGATGGCTCATTTCTTGGGTCTCTGCCATCGACATGGAAGACCTGAACACAACAAAGAAGAAAACAAAATATACTGAATCTAAATATTTTCTCTGCCCTTCTTTAAGCCTGTGCTTTAATTGTTAACTAAGAAATCGAGGAAGGGAGTGTACGTCTGGCACAGTGGTTAACACGTCATCTGAGATGCGCACATCCCATATCAGAATGGCTAGATTCAAACCCCACCTCAGCTCCAGATTCCTTCCTTGTTCATGTGCACTCTGGGAGGCAGCCAGTAATGACCCAAGTGGCTGGGTCCCTGTCACCCACATGGGAGACCTGGATTGAGTTCTTGCTTCCTGGCTTTGTCCAGTGCAGCCCTGGTTGTCGTAGGCTTTGGAAAGTGGACCAGTCGGTGGGAAATCTCTCTCTTTCTCTGGCTCTCACTCTTTCTTCGCCCCTCAAATGAGTAAAATGAATAAAAGAAGTAAAAATTGTTGCCTAACCTTGAAAGGGCACTGCTTTTACTTCAATCAGGAAATTGGGTCTAAATATTTTCTCTGCCCTTCTCTAACTGGGTAGCTCTGGGGATCTCTGTCACAGTAAGTAATAAATTCCACGTAAGCAAATGAGAGAATAATACTGACTAATAGGACAGTGAGGAACAAGATGAGTTAGATAGCCTATTCAACGCTGCAGTAAAACCATAGGACCTTAACTTTCAACGGCAGTAAGTTTTTCTGCCTGTCTATAAGGCTTCAGACAAAGCTCAGGTTCATGAAAGCAGGAGAGAAGAAGCAAATGGAGAGAGAATTGCATTAGTGAGAAAGATTTAGAATGGACAAAGCAGACCAGAGACTCCAGTGCAGAAAGCGAATTCAACTCTCACTCTACCAAGTGGTGTAAAAGGACAGGGGCCCTGGTGGTGTGGTCAGTCAGAGACACACACTGGTCATCCACACATGCAGGTGGCCGAGACCAGGCTATGCCTCCAAAGAATAGGGAAATGTGAAAGCTGTTTCCCATATAACTTAATCCTCCCCTAACTAGGAGCTAATAGGTTCACGTCCCCTTTCTTGCCTTTGTGTAACATTAGGACCTTGGTGAGGCAGGGGTCCTCAGAGGTGACAGATTTATACCTCCTGGAACACACTACCCTAAAAGGCTTGGATACCTGCTCCATATCACACACAAATCCAATCCAATCGAGGCCTTGACATGAAGGTGTTATTCTACTCCACCCTGTTGTGTGCGGTATTTACCCTGTGCTTCCCTGGGGTAGGGGAGAGGGATGAACATTCTGGCAATATCCTAAATCAATAAACTTTTAAAATTAGAATTAGAGTTTTAATCCAGGCTGTCATGGCTGAATGATCTTGGACAAGCAACTTTCCTTCACAGAACCTCAGCTTCATTGTGCAAAAATCAACATAATTTAATCTACCTAGTTTACCTGGATGATGAGATGAGATGGCATGTCCTATAAGTGCTGTGTGCCCTCACAGGTGCTCAATGCTGCTTGCTACGGCCACTGATTAAGCTGTGATCAGTCCTGGAGCTTCAGACACCTTGGGAACGCTTTTGGAGTCACGGATCCATGACAGAGAAGACCTTTCCAGGACGAGAACATTGGAGATTTGGTAATTCTACCGGAGACCTGCTAAACTCAGGACCACATGGGGAATAGAGGGCTCAAATCTCCAGGTCACTCTTAGCTATTCTATTGACTTCTTTCTCGAGCATGTGACTTTTTTTGTTTTCTGCCACAGATTAATTTTTAAAGGAATGGATTGAGAGAAAAAAACAAGGGAAGAGAAGTAGGGAATAGAAAACAAAAATGCATGCATGCTGTTGGGTCCGTTTTTTTGTTTATTTGTTTTTCACAACTACCAACTAGAACAGAAAATGCTATGTGTAAAACATAAATAAAAACAAACAAAGACAGTGAAAGTTCAGTTTCAGCTGTATTCCCTTAGCAAGATTGGGATTTGGAACTCAGGCTGCACCCCTTGTTTTTCAGTGGATCACCGGGGAGTCAGGTGAAGACCGTGCTTTTAACCAGATTTGAGCTGCAGAATGACCACATGGCCCAGGTAGTTGTAGATGAAGTATTTGTTTCATGGGTTACATAGCTATCAAAATCTCCCCACAATGCTGTACCAGAAGGAATCCTATTTTGTGTCCAACTTCCTTTTTGAGTAACAGTCCTTTTCTGAGTTGTGTGCTGCACTGAGGTCTGTGGCATCTTTTTCAACATGCCCACACTCTTGACCGCTGCCTATTATCGTGCATGGTTACCGTGTCACAGGGGTGGTCCCTGAAACTGTTTTTTGGACAGGAGGTGCTGGCACATTCCAGGCCTGGCAAGAACCAGCTGCTACTGAAACCATGGGACATCTAAACGCACTTCCTCTAAGCAAACGCATCAGTAGTAGACAATGTGGCAGGCAGGACCAGCAGAGCTACCCCGGCATGGGGCAGAATTCCTCTCATGACACCACGTGCTCGCTGGGATACTAAGGATCATACTCCATACTCCAAAAACAAAGTAGAAGGAAAAAATCTGGAAAAGAAAAAGAGTACTAACCATAAAATTTAGTCAACGTCAGATTTCAGCATTTGGCCCCTTGTCAACAGCCATAGAAACTAAAGTTTCAATTCCTCAGAAACCCGATGGACCCTGTGCCTCTGCCGGTTGTCTGTCTGAATTCCTGTCATTGTTCAGTCGGGCAAAATACAAATTCACTTGCTTCTTGAACTATTACAATCCTAAAGTTAGCCAGCCAGTATTTCTTTTAAAAAAAGAAAGCCTTTGGGGGAGTTTTTGAAGAGACAATTTTAAAACTCATAAAAAAAAAAAGTATTTTAAGGATTAAAGCCAACAGCTTGGATGTTAGTTCCTCTGGTATAAAACTTAGTGATTCCAGCATTTAGCTCTTCCAGTGAGCAAGGAGAGAAAGTTCAGCAAGAATAGACAACAACATGGCTGTCCTGGTCTTTAGCTCTTCCTTAGATAGAACCCACATCTGAAATGATTAGATGTCAAAAATGAGAAACTGGGCCCAGCGCAATGACCGTATTGGCCAAACCTCTCTCTTTCAAGTGCCAGGATCTCATTCAGGTGCTGGTTCATGCCCCAGCTGCTCCACTTCCCTCCAAGCTCCCTGCTTGTGGCCTAGGAAGGCAGCAGAAAATGGCTCAAAGCCTTGGGACCCTGCACCTTCGCAGGAGACTTGGAAGAAGCTCCTGGCTCCTGGTTTCAGATCTGCTCAGTTCTAGCCATTGTGGCTACTTGGGGAGTGAACCAACAGATGAAGATCTTTGTCTCTCCTTCTCTCCTCAAATCTGCCTTTCCAATTAAAATAAATAAATCTTTTTTTAAAAATGAAAAACTATGCCACAATCCTGGCCCCAATGATTTTCATTTTATTGTGAAATTTTATTGTGAGGCTGGCATCCCAAATGGGTACCTCTTCACATCCTGGCTACTCCACTTCCCATCCAGCTCCCTGCTAATGTGTCTGGGAAAGCAACATAGGATGGCCCAAGTGCTTGAGACCCTCTACCCACATGGGAGATCCAGATGGGGCTCCTGGCTTTGGGCCTGACGCGGCCCTAGCCATTGTAGCCATTTGGGGAATGAACCAATGGATGGAAGATCTTTCTTCGACTCTCCCCCCACTCTCTAACTCTGCCTTTCAAATAAATTGAAAAATAATCATAATGAAAATCATCATTTCTGAAGACTGATGTTGGACTAGACACTAGTTTCATATTGAACTCCCTGAATCTTGAACACACCTATGGTAAATAAAATCAGCTGCATGGGAAAAAAAAAAAAATGAAAAACTACTTTGTTAGTCTTATGCTTGCTGAACTGTGTCTTTGAGCCTACCTTCCTGCTCAGAAGTTGTGTGTGTGTGTATGTGCGTGTTGTGTGTGTGTGTATTCTTTTACTTCCTAACTCTGGGGAGAGATGCATAAGCCTGTAGTGGAGGGGCGACCTGAGGCATCAGGGGCAGGCACGGTGCAGAGGCAGGCAGTGTGGGAAGCAGGAGACTAAAACATCTCTGAGAGTGGAAAGCGAATGTTCCCGATGCTCTTCCATCCAGCTGACGATTCTTCCGCAGCATGATTGGGAGCAGCGCATAGTCCATTCTGACCTCACAAAGCGAAACCGCATTCTATTAATTCTGACCAGCCACCTGCCTGTGGAATCTCCTTGTCAGAGTGTTATCTCCAGGGGACTTTTGTATGACCTTACCTGCCTGCCTGTTTTATGATCTTCAGGCTGCATAGTCAGACATCAGAAGGGTGATAATGATGTATTATCAAGGCCCTTGGCTAGATTGGCACCAAGTGACCCAAACTGCTAAGAACACAAACTATGATCCCAGCCACTGGCGTTTAATCTGGTACCTTAGGAAAGTTTGAAAGTTACTTTAAGATAGAACTTAAAAACAGAAAATCCAAACACTTGTTCTTGTTCCTGTTCTAATACTATAAATATTTACTAGAGTCCCAAATTTGGGGTTGTTTTCAGCTAGCAATGTATCAGCCCCTTTAAAAATACAAATAATTTTAAGGTCACCACAAAACCCAACATGCAAAAAATCCAGATAAACAAGTATTTCTTATGTGAGAGAAGGATATTCTCTACTTCACCAAGATATTCGGTATTTTCATGTTAGTATGCTCTTAAACACATTAGCCTTAGAATGTGCTCTTAGGCTTTTTAACCTTATTCTTACATATCGAACCATGGCAAGTTTACAACGACAACTCTCCCAGGTCCCTTAAGAATTGTGTTGTCATAGGTAGTACCGTGAATGTTTGCACAGCTACACTGGGAGATAATCTAATATTATTTTTCTAAACCAGGAAATTCAGTGAGGATAAACTAAACATAATTATCCCACTTCTACATGAAGTGATGGACAATCTTTTCCTTTATTTTGATAGTGAATTTGAACAGATAATATGTTGATTTTCTCAAAATTTTTCACATTGATTTACACGAAGTATTTCCATTATTCATAAAAAAAAAATTGTACAAAGAGATTAAGGGCATTGGTGGGGCAGGTGTCTGCCTTCCTCTCCTCCCACAGGCACAGGGGAATTCAGATTGGACAGGGGGCAACTGCCCCAGCAACTGGCTTCTGTGTGGCGTTACAGGGCTTGGTATAGTTTCCACTCAGGAGACTTTGTGCTTTGCTTCTTTGCTCATTAGAATCTACATACTGACAAGTAAGAAATTGGCCTTAGCAGTTTAGGCATGTTCCACCCCCGGTCCAAGGATGGCCGCAGTTGGTGTATAACCATTCCTGTTCAAACTTCCTGTCAGAAGTTTGAACAAAAAAAATGGATGTCTTAGCATTTCCAGGAGATAATATGGTTCATATGGGGGAAGGAGTCTTAATTATTCTCATTTTCTTGGAAGAATAACTCTTCTTATCTTCTGCAGTATCTTGGAAACAGGTCTGGAGAGCAGTGTGCTGCGTTGGCATCTGTCATGCAGCTTGTTGCAAAGTGTTCAGCAATGCAAATTAGATGATGAGGTTCTTAATGAGCCCAAAGTAATCTGTGGGATAATAAAGAATCCTTGTTCTTTTCAGGCGCTTCACAGATTAATTCAATGAGATAATTAAATTTTAATATGGTGATTGAATTTGTTTTCCTTTGGAAACATACCATAAGGCAAATATTTGAAGTGAAGAATTGATCTAAAAGTGTCTTTCAGGAAGTGAGACAAGGGAACTTGGAGAGTGAGATGGAGCAGGAGGGCGGACTAACCTAGGTATGCATAACTTAGGTCCTTACCACTGGGAAGAGTAAAGGACCTCAATTGTTCTTGGGCATCTGAGGACTGCAAATAAATTTTTCCTGAAATAGGAAAACAGAGTAAACCCTCTGAATTCCTTCCTCTGGGGTTAGCCCCCAGGTGCTTGAACCCCCTTGCACTTCTACATGCCAAAGAAGTGGCCACAGCAGAGGAGAGCAGTGATCAGAATGAGGAGACAAAAGGCAGGAACAACTAAGTCAGACCTAACCACAAGAGCAGCGACTAAAACCAGCCATGGACTAGGAAGGTGCCATGGTGCCCCTACGGAATAACCTGTTGTGTGACATAGATAACCAATACAGTGTCCATTTGTGGAGAAATATTATGTGACAATAAAATAGCAGATTCTCGAAGAACAGCTGAGTAAATGCTTTCAAGACGATGAGGACACAGTGAACGCAGTTGGAAGCAGAGCCATGTGATGGGCATTGCCGCTGTTTCCTTCCAATCAGCACGTGTCCTTCCTTGTGTTTCTTCTGCTAATAGAGCTTTTTCCTCTTGTAGGGAAACCATCCACATGTTTAAAATGGAGCTAACTCCAACTTAGAGAAGTTAAATGAATAAATCAGACCAAGTTACCTCATTACCTTGGCATATCAAGAAAGATAAGCTAAGGAGAGCCATCCATGGCTTCTCTTCCCAGAGTCAGTTACGGACAGAATGGCCCTAGTTTTCATGTAAAGTTAAAGATGCTGAAAGTGTTAGACACCCTGGACTGAATAGTTCTTAGAGTCAGAGTTAACCTTAGAATTCTTGATTTCTAACGATTAAATTCTGTTTTTGCTGAAGCTAATAGGGGCAGGGGTTGTGTCACAATGCAATATACCTCCTTATTCTAAAATTTGTATGCAATAGATAATATTACTCACAAACAGAATGATAAAATTCACCAACGGTTAATGGCGGTCCTATTTGGATTTCTTTAGTTTCAAATTAGTACAATTACTAAATAACAAATGTTAAAACACAGACTCTTATCCCTCACATTTGTAAGTGTTTTTAATCAGAGAGACAAGGTCAGCCCCTGCCCCCCAGTTTATCCTTCAATCTCCTTTTAACAGCCCTGGGCCTGGCCAAGGTACCAGTGCCAGACAGTCTTGGTCTTCCGGGCAGGTGGCAGGAAGCTCATCATGTGGGCGCAGCTACCTTCAAACATCGACATTGACAAAGCCTGAGTCAGGAGTTGGAGCCAGTTACCCAACCTAGGAGTGCCAGCAGATACTTAACCAGCTTCTAAACCCCTAGGTCAAGCGCCTGACCCATGCAAGCTTGGACTGGGAAGTTCTGGATTGCAGATCAGATCTTTCGCTGAGTATTTGCAACTTCAGGAAAAGCATTAAAATGGCTCTTACTTCAACTATCTAGAATCTCCATGTGAAAGATTAGAAAATTAGATTGCAGGCCTTTTTCTCTACCTTCCCTTCTTTTTTCTTAAGATTTATTTATTTTTATTGGAAAGGCAGATACACAGAGAGGAGAAGAGACAGAGAGGAAAATATTCAGTCCAATGATTCACCCCCAAGTGACTGCAACGCCTGGAGCTGAGCCAATCCGAAACCAGAAGCCAAGAGCTTCTTCTGGGTCTCCCACGCAGGTGCAGGGTCCCAAGGCCTTGGGCTGTCCTTGACTGCTTTCCCAGGCCACAAGCTGGGAGCTGTATAGGAAGCAGGGCCGCAGGATTAGAACCAATGCCCATATAGGATTCCAGTGAGTTCAAGGCAAGGACTTTAGCAGCTATGTTACAAGACTTGAAGGGCAGAGCTTGCTTCTTGCAGGGAAGCTCAGACAAAGTTTCTGCTGGAGAATTTGGCTCACAGGGATGGCATGGGGCCCAGTGGCCGTGTCAGAATGGCCAACAGCATTGGACATGCCTGTAAGCTCTCCGGATCTCTGGTTTATTCCGGAGTTTCACAACAAATCTCCCATCGTGTGATCCAGTCATGCAGCCTGTGGTAACCCCACATGTGTTATTCCCCAGAGTTGCTGAAAAACTGAGTCTAAGCAGTCGGTGTGTGGATTGATGTCCATGCACTATTCCAGACCAGGGACACAGTCTGAGTTGAATGCGATGCCTTAGGGGAAATCTGCGTGCCTGTTTCACAATACAGGTTTAAGAAGGAAGGACCTCCAGATGCAATTTTGTATCTTCTCTCCCTTCTTCCTCTTCTTGGTTAAATCTCCAGACAGTCCTCTTTATCCCCATCTCAGAGGGATGGTTAGCGTGCATTGACCTCATGGGAGAAGAAGCACCAAGAATTCTATTATAGAGTCTGATTAAAGCATGTGATGATAAATGAAGTTGGGGGTGAATATCTGAAGTCCTTATTGCTTAACAGGTGATAACTTTTGTTTTATTTATTTATTTAAAAGATTTATTTTATTTTTATTGCAAAGTCAGTTACACAGAGAGGAGGAGAGACAGACAGAAAGATCTTCCGTCCGATGATTCACTCCCCAAGTGACTGCAACAGCGCAGATCCGAAGCCGGGAGCCAGGAACCACCTCCAAGTCTCCCACGCGGGTGCAGGTTTTGGACCACCGGAGCCTGGTCCAGGCTGAAGCAGGGAACCAGGAATTCAGGTCTGCCTGTGGGTAGCAGGGACACAAGTACCAGAACTGTCACCACCATCACCCAAGGTGCAGATTAGCAGTAACGTGGAATAGGAAACAAAGTCAGGATGCAATTCAGACACTCTAACATAAGGTGCTTCCATCCCAAGCTGTGTCTAGTCTACAGCATCACTCGATAATTGTTTTTGTTCTTATGTTTCTTTCCTCCTGGTTTCCGAATGTTCTGACGTCTTAGCTCTTCTTTGTAGTTTCAATATCTAGCACAGGAATGACACGTAATACTGCTCGAAAAAGTGTCCTTGAAAAGACGTTTACACTCAGCAAGCTACACAGTTCCCGTCTCCCATACCCTTTGTCAAACCCTAAAAATTCAGAAAGCACATATTTTCTTCATAATTATTGACTATTTAGTGCATCTTTAAGTTTGTTGAAAATCCTGAGTTTTTTTTTACACATAAATAACTGATTAGAAAATTAACACTCTTACTTGGTCCAATGGCGCCACCTGGTGTCATTAGCAGGGTGATGTTAACTCTTGAAACAACCAGGGCCAGAAGGAACCTTTTTACTGTTCCTCTATCCCGGGTCTTTCAGGTCATGATTAGCAAACTCAAAGCAGATTAGCAAACTTGAAGCAGAGTCTGTCATTGGCTGGTCCTGACATTCTCCTCACTGGCAAAAGGAGGAAACGTTTTTCTCTAAAGAGGAAAACGGAAGCCCCATATTTCACTGGGAACTGGATATGTTAGGAGTGTCACTAGGAAAGAGGCACAGACAGCATAGCCTCTCAGTCACCTCCTCCTTTCCCTTCACTCCAGTGCTATGCTAAGAAGTCGGGGAAACACTTCTCCAAGTGTGGGAACAGACGTCCTGAAAGGACTCAGTGAATCCACACAGCAGCCTGCCCTTTGGTCCTCACAGGGTAAAATGTGATGAAAGCTCGAGACAAAAAGAACCCAAGCCAACAAGCTACTTCTGTTGACTTCTTTGGTAGATGCCCAGGATGTGGCTTCTTCCAACCCAGCCCCAGAATCCCTGCACGAAGCTGACTGCCTGCTGGCTTGCTGGCTTACCTGCCCAATCCCTAAACACTGCTGGGCATCTTCCCTGGTTTTCTTTCTGCATTTCTTCCCAATGCTTGAACTGAGTGTGCACAGCCCAGATGAGCTGCTGGCATCTTCATCAGCTTCAGCCTTTACATTCAGGAGAATCTGCTTGATACAGCATCCCCCGGGATAGTACCACCAGCTTTAAAACAACACCAACAACCAACAATACCTGTGAGGGCACGGGCGAGGTGAAGTCACCACTTGGACAGCCTGTATCCCAGACTGGAGTGTCTGGATGGAACTGCGGTCTATGCCTCTGATTCCAACCTTCTGCTAATGCATACCCTGGGAGGCAGCGGTGACAGATCAAGTACTGACTCAACTGGCTGCCGCCCACGTGGGAAGTGTGGATTGATAACTCAGCTCCTGGCTACAGGCAACGCCAACTCCTCCTATTGCAACCATTTCATCAGTGAATCAAGAGATAATTTTATTTCCTTGAAAGAAGGTAAAAAAATAAAACAGGAAGCTGATGTAGAAGACAAAAACCTACACTCTTTTGGGAAAACCAAAACAAGGAGGGGCATAAAGCACCACAATCTTTCCACTGGCATTGCTACTACTTCAAATTCAAGCAGGATCTCTATTTCTTTGTTTAAGCAATTGTTGCATAGTGGGGCCTAACACCTGTGTGACTAAGTACAGAAGAGCCAGGGCATCCTATAATACATGGAAGAAAGACTGTCTGACACCTGTAGTGACTTCTTGTCCCATAACGATCAGGGTATCTCTGTCTCAAGGACTGCAAGCAGATTCCACCCATGGTTGGCCATCTTTACATCTGATCACAGAGGGAAATGCTGACAAGGGCCAGACATGTGTGGTATTGGCGACTCAGACACGATGAGTCCAGGTTCACAAGAAGCCCCACTGGGAACTGGCCTGTCACTTGCACTGCCATCTCCCTGCGGCCCCTCTGAAGCCTCCATCTGCAGAGAGATGCAACCAGCAGCAGCTCCTCAGAAACAGCAGAGACTGACCCTACAGTGAGGGCGTGACCTGCACCTGCATCTTCCCACCCACCCAGGCCACTCCCTTCCCGCCCTCTCCTCACCTGCTCCAATCCCAAGGCAGTCCTACACCCACTTGAGGCCTCAGTCCCATCACTGTGATGGGATCTCCATCCCCACCCTACATGCAGGGTGTGCTAAAAGGTGCAGTCCCTTTGGGGCTGCCTCACTTGCACTCTCTCCTAGCCAGCCAGGAGGACCAGGCTTGTCCTGCTGGGGAGGCAGCAGCAATGATGCTCCTTCCTTTCTCCTTGGAAGAGCCGTGGGCCAGTCCGGAGCCCCACATGCCTCCTGGCCTGAACGCAGAACAGGCCTGGGCCTGGGCCCTGGACAACTTCGATGCACTAAGCAGCCAGTGTCCCCAGTCCTGCGCAGAGGTGACCTCGGAAGCCAGAGCCCTGCACTGTGAGTCTTATGCCAGCCTTGGAGCCAGACCCACTGCCCCTGTCCTATATGGACAGAAGAGCTGCTGGGAACAAGATATGCAGGAGTCGATGCGCAAGATCACCAAAGACACCCAGACGTCTCACCAGGCCCAGTGGAGGCTGACCCAGCCACGAGATGGCAGCACCCATGCAGGAGGACAGAACCAGGCCCAGAGCAAGCCCCCGACCCCCACCTGTCCCTGGAAGATGCTCAAAACCGAGGCCGTCAGCTGCAAGGACCCAAGAAAGGAAGCGAGCCCAAGCTTGGATCAGAGCCCACGGCAAGCCCCTCTTCAACCTGCTGCCTGGATGGAGCCCGAGGCCTCGACCTGGGGCCCCGCATACTGTGCCTGTGGACTTCTGCGCTGGAACTGTGCCCTGCACGCCCAGGATCCCTGACCTCAGCAGGGGCTCTCTCCTCACACAGTGCTTCCCCTCAAGGTAACTCAGTCTGCACCATTAGAAAGTCTTTCTTCATGGAATTAAGGGAACACTGAGGAACTTGACAGCTTTTTTTGTTTGCTTATTTGCTTATAGATTTTATTTTTCATTTGAATGGCAGATATACAGAGAGAAGGAGGAGGAGAGACTGAGAGGAAGATCTTCCGCCCAATGATTCACTCCCCAGGTGGCCGCAATGACTGGAGCTGAGCCAATCTGAAGCCACGAGCCTCTTCCGCCTCTCCCACATGGGTGCAGGATCCCCATGGCTTGGGCCATCATCCACTGCTTTCCCAACCCACAGCCAGGGAGCTGGATGGCAAGCAGAGCCACCAGGATTTGAACCAGCATTCATAAGGGATCCTGGCACATTCATGGAGAGGACTTGAACAGCTACGCTATCACGCTGGGCCCTGGAACTTGACATTTGCAGTTGTCATGCTTTCTGTTGTCATTGCTGTGATCAATAAAGAAGTCTTTCCCCCTGTTCTCTGTGTGATTGGTTTTCGTGGGTTGATGTCAGCATTGGAAGCTGAATGTAAGTGAGCATGGGGTGGAAGGGGATGACAGATTAACAGGAAGCAACTGTGCCGAGGACAACCCATTCTTCCAAGCTGGAAACATTCCTTCTGCTTTGGGAAGGTCCCATTTTCTCAGGGAGATGCTCCATAGCAGGAAACTAAAGTCCACGTGTTAGGGCTTGGAAGAAGCAGAGTGACATGGAGGGCAGAGGAAGATGGCAATGCGCGGAGGCTGCTCTGCCATCAGAGGCTTCGGCTCTTGTCCTGAGTCACCAGAGCAGGGCCATCTGGCCAGGGGAGGCTGTGGGTGCGGTCGTGGCTTGGGCTCTGCAGTGATGCTGTCCTCTCTGCAGGTGCACAGGTGCTTGCAGCAGCTGGTGGGTCCCAGACGCAGGGTCCTGTGCCCTCCAGGGTCTCAAGGTGCTGCGTGCTGTGGGAATGTACCAGGCAAGTGAGGATTCCCCACTGCGAGTTGTGTGGAGAGTAGAGGGCAGGTGGATCAGTAGAGGGCTGTTCCAGAACTCACTGAAGTACAAACAGAAAGACAGCAGCCAGAGCTCAGCATAGGCTGACCTGAGCCCTGGCAGAATCCAGGACCTTAGGGATGCTGCTTGGGAGGTTGTTTACATACGACCCGTGAAGCAACAAGAACATGGCTCCATTGAGGTGGATGCCTCCAACAGACATTGGCTGACTGGCTGCGATGCAGACATCAACCTCCCTTTTTTGTACAGCTCAGATCTCCTGAGGTCCTATCAGAAAGCAGGCACTGGGTGTGATTGTTAAACCTACCAGTCCCAGATCTGAGATGATGGGCTAGGAAAAAAATGCAATCACCTGGGCCGAGGTGACCTAGAGTCATTCAGTTGCTTCCCTCACGCAAGATGCATGCCATGCACCCAATTGTAACTGAGCGAAGATGCATCCTTAGCTTAAGTGGGAAATGCATCAAAGTTTGTCTTTTTAGGATAAGGGATTGCTGAATCCCAAGAAAGACACAGTGCAAGTAAAGAAGGGAGGGAGGGAGGGAGGAGTTGAGGGAGGGAGGAAAGGAGGGAACCATGGAGGGATGGAGGAAGGGAAGGAGGGAGAAAGAGCTCAACCATCACTGCCCCAGTTTCTCCATGTCCCTAGCAGCCAGTGCTGGGCCAGGCTGAGCTGGGAAGCAGGCACCCCAACAAGGACTCCCAAAGGAGTGGCAGGGATCCAAGTCAGAGCCCACTGCCTATCTCCAGTGTGTTAGGAGGAAGCTGGATCAGGAGCCTGCCTAGGAGAGATTCAGCCAGCACTGGGCACTTCCCAGTGGGATGCAGGCATCATCACAGTTTAGCCCTCTGGAACACAACCCCTGTCTAGATGTGTTGGTTGAGAGGAGCTAAAATGAAACATGCTGTATCGGAGTGCTAGAGGGTATAAGGACAATTTAGGAGTGATTGCAGAAGCAAAACGGGGAGGAATACTGAGAATGTTAGTTCAATATGCCAGAGAGATTGCCAAGAGGCCTCACCAGAGTGGCCTGAGGGGCACAGGGGACACCCCGAGAAGGACTCAGAGATGGGGCTGCAGGTGCCTGAGCACCTGTGTCTCAGGCTCAGTCTGCAAATGCAACAGCGGTTCCATTCCCTTCTCTATGTCCTCAAGATCTCCCACAGACACCCAGTGTGCTTTGGAACCCTTCCTGCCTGCTGTGTCCCAACCTGGGAAGTCATGGAAGGTCGGGCACTGCCTGGATCCTGGTGCTCAGCTGCCCTGACCCTTGCAGCCCGTATTGCCCCACAGACAAACACACACACAGGAGCAAGATGCCGTTTCCATCCATTTTATTGAGGCAGTGACAGAAAGTGTTCCAGAAGCACAATGGCAAGTGGCAAGCGTGGTGCTCTACCGACATGGTCACTGTGAAACTGTGTGATGACGCAGGAGATGAGGCAGATGGTGGAAGATTTCAGGTGTGCTGGTCCCAAAGGCAGAGGAGCTGATGCTGTCGGGGTTCTGCAGACTCCTGTGGGTCGTGTCCTCAGTGTTTCAAGTCCTCTTGTGCGTGCTGGCTGGTTGCAGTGCCAGGGGAGTGTCCATTCGTGGTCAGCGTCTCAGGAGGCAGGGGGAAAGGAGGCTGTTGAGGAGGCATCTTTGGCTCACTGGGCTCCTTGGTCATTGGCTGTGCTCCATTGTGGGGTTCGCCGGCTTGTGCTGGGTGGAGGCAAGGTGGTGGTAGTCCAGCAGAGTATTCGTTGGCAGCAGAGGCTTGATCAGGTGGCTGGTGAGCTTCTGCTGGTTGCTTGGGCTCCTCTTGCTGTGCCTCGTGGGCATCCATGGGCAGCTGGCAGCTCTGTGGGCCTCTGCACCATGCCTGGTGTCGCGGGCAGGAAGCTCCAAGGAGCCCACAGGGACAACATAGCAGCTTCAGGGTCAAGTCGTCAGGGCACCCCCAAGGCTCCCCGAGCCTGGGATAGAGTGGGAGCGCAAAGGGCCCAAAGTGGGGATCTTTCAGGGCAGGCAGCCACAGGGGCTCCTCACCATCCTGGGCAGAGTCCCAGGCCTGGCGCACACAGCAGGCAGGAAGCTGCTCCATGGCCTGGCTCTGAGAGCTGTGTGGCTTTCCGGGGGCTATGGCCTCACACATTTATAGTGTCCTGGTTGCTCAGGGAGGCAATGGGTGGGGAGTAGGGTGGAGACCTCTTCCCAGGTAAAGTTCCATCAGAGAACAGGATTTGTTTACCTGAAGGGGCAATCTGATCAGCAAGGCTGAACTTCTTGGACTCCTCACTAATCTCATTGAGGGACCAGTTTCAGTGAGCAGAAGGGATTAGTGCAGAGGGCTTAGATTCGACAACATGTAAAGAAGTTGCCATGTTACCAAGAGGACACCATGTGTTTCACATATGTGACTAACTTTGTATCCAGTCTCAGCCCAGTTCTGAAATGCACCATCATATTTCACCCATTGACTGAATGAAGGGTAGCTGGCTGTGTTTGGAAAAGGCAACACTGGAAGGCGGCTCTGCCCTCAGAAGGCTTTCAATCTTTTCCTGTGTCGCTAAGGAGGGGTGTTGGGACCAAGGCAGGCTGAGAGTGCCGGCCTGCAACCGAGAGTGCTGGCCTTTGCAGGGAACACAGGGGGCTTGTGCTGGGTGACAGATGGTGGGCTTGGGCACGGGGATCTGTTTCCATCCTGAATCTGAAGATGCAGTGTGCACTGGGAAGGGCCCCGGTGGTTGTTGATTCCCTGTGGTGAGTCCTCCCCCTCCTCCAACTCCCACACACAACCCCATCCTTCCCTCCCTTCCCTGCCTGCATAATGCCTGCCACCTGTACTGTCAGGGATCCGGTGGCTGGATCCCTGCAAAAACTCTGGGCTGCTCTCAGTATCTTGCCTAAGTGTTACTATCAGTCCTCTGTTGATATTTATTTTTCAGCTTCAAAGGGGATGTTTCCAGTTAGGATGCAGCATGGGAAGACACAGTACTGGTGTCTGGGATGGAGGCTTGGAGGGAAGGAGGGAGCTAGGGGGCTTGGGTGTGGTGAGGACCCACAGGCTACGTGCTGCTCACCGTGGGTGGAGCAGAAGGCTCGCTGGGAGCCCAGCTCCTGCTGCAGATGTCCTAGGCACAGATTCATTATGGTCAGGTCAGTGGCCTGTGCAGCAAGGGGAGGTGTGGGAGAAGGCAGGTGGATGTGGGTGGTCCCCCCTCAGCCAACCCCATTCTAGAACAGCAAATGAGGAAATAGACAAAGTCTCTACTCCCAAACAGCCAATAATGCTAACAGAAACTTTCCTGCCATCAGCACTGACTCAGGGTACCTGGCGCAACCAACCCTTAGGGTGATCCAGAAGCCAATACAGCAGCCAGAGACTACTGGGCGCCTGCCAGATCCTGGGGAACTGGGACCAGGACATCAGGCGAAGGGGCAGCACAGCCTGCAGGCGGCACCTCTCTCTCCGTGGAGGAGCTGGTGCTGGCGTCTCTAACTCTTGCGACTACCATACCCCTCGAGGACTCCGCGTCCCCGGATAGCAGCAGCCTGGAGTTTGCAAGGGAGATGTCAGGAAACACAGCGACTGGAAGGGAACTGGAGCCGCCGAGAAGGACTCCGTGGAACAGGGCCAGGGCTCAAGGGCTGGGGCTGCCCTGCGCCTTACCCTCTCTGCAGAGTAAGCCCCCGCTCCTCCTTCTCCAGGGGCCCTGGCTCTCGCCTTAGTAAAGGAGACGCAGCCACCCACCTGTCCCCCACAGCCTGCGTCAGAGCCCTTGAACGCCATTCCTCAGCTACCTGGTCCCAGCCCCCAACATCCAAATCAGGAAGATCACTGGGACTTGGCGTGGGAGGCAGCTTTTATTGAGAAGGAGAAGGGAGGTGGACAAACAACTCCAAAAGCTCCAGTTGCACTCCTCACCGGCATCGGAGTAGGGTTCGCGTCCTCACCCGTCCCGGCGCTGGCGGCCAACATCCCTGAGCTCTCAGACTCCTGACGCAAGAGCTGAACGCAGCCATGCCTTCCACAGCGCTCGAACCACGCCTGGAGCCCCGGCGGTCCTCAACGAGGCTGCTGGGACGGGCGAAGGGCGACACTCGGGATCCCGTCCTGTGTCACCAAAGCAGGGCAATTGGGAATGGGAAGCTGCGGGTGCGGGCTTGGCTTGGGCTCTGCAGTGGCACCGGCCTCTCCGGGGGACTCCAGCGGCTTCTGCTGGGTGGCGGAACATCCCGAGTCTCAAGGTGCTGTGCGCTCTGGGAAAGGGCCAGGTGGATGGCGATTTCCCTGCGGAGAGTCCTGGCGAGTGTGGAGGGCAGGTCGAACTCTGCGCTGTTCCAAGAAAACTCGTGCAACACAAAACAAAAAGATTGAGACGCCGGGCCCGCGCTGGCTGACCTGGGCACTGGCGGCTTCCAGGACCACAGGGCCAGGTCTGGATACTCCCCGGTCCCGCCTCTGGAGCGGGAGAGTGCGGTTCCGTCATGGAGAGACCACTGCCAGAGACTGCGAGCGGGACCCAGACGGCACCGCCGCTTCCCTTTTTATACAGTTCTGGCCTCGTGGGGGTCCCATCAGACAGCGGGGAACTGGTTGGGGACGTTAATCCCGGAGTTACTGACCTGACGTATTGCAGTTAGACAACAAACGCTGTCACGTGGGAAGAAGTTATCCAGAATCATTCCGCTTGGGAGGAAGAGGGGAAGTACGACTGGCTTGGAGAAGAGCACTGTTTTGCAAACCGTAGTTTACAGATTATTTTTCCCAATTCTGATGGCTGGTCGCACTTCAATATAACAAAAAGAAACACAAAAAGCCCACAGCGAATGCCCTACTCAATCGTGAAAGACTGAAAACTCCGAGACCAGAAACAAAGATATCCACCTCCATCACTTTTCTCAATAAAACAAAACAGACAGGCAGAACATACATCAATCAGGTACAAATTTGAAAGAGCAGAGCTCAAATGAGCTGAGTTCACCTAAGCAAAAAAAAAAATTGTTCACCAAAAGCAAAAAAAAAAAAATTGCTAGCACTAAGATGAAAATATCAATACCACTACAAATACAGTCCTATCCTGTAAAATAAACAACATGAAAGGGAAATTGCAAGCACTATTCGATTTGCACTAGTATCAAAAGCATAGAATTTCAGGAGTTAACCAAGAGGATTAAAGGCACAAAATGGGAAACCCTATTCATGCTTAAGAATTGGAAGACTAGTAATGCTCCCCAAACCATCTACAAATTCAATGCAATCACGCTATTATTCCAAACAATATTTTGATGAAAAAAATGTTTAAATCCTCCCTAAAATTGTATGGAGCTCACAGATTTCCAAAACAAACAACCTAGAAAGTAGGTAAGGACTGACCCACCACAACTTCAAAACTTACCAAACCTTATCAAAGTTACAATAAACTGTAGATTGCACACACAGAAACAGGCTAATGGGTGACAGTAGGAAGTCCATTAACAAACTCATGAATATGGGGAAATGACTTTAAGTTGGGGCACTAAGAGCATTTAGTTGTACAAAGGAGACTCTTATCGATTATTTGAACTAGAAAAAAAAATCCATACCCCTGCAAAAGAATAAAATTGGGGGCCAGCATTGTGGCTGACAGATTAAGCTGCTCAGCCTGTGATGCCAGCACACCATAGAGGCACACAGGTTCAGATCTCCACTGCTACTCTATCCCCAATCCAACTCCTTGTTAAATGTCCTGGGAGTGCAACAACAACAACAACAACAAACAAACAAAAAAAACGGCCCAAGTCCTTGTGCCCCACTCCCACATGGGAGACCTGGAAGAAGACAGTACAAGCCCAGTTTCTATCGCTATTGTCATTCATGAGTGAACAAACTGATGAGAGATTTTTCTCTCTCTCTCCCTTTCAAATAAATCTTCATCGAGAAACAAAATTAAAACATCGGTTTAGTTTGAAGAAAAATTTGAGTTTCAGGCCCAGGGGCTAAAGTCCTCACTTTGAAAGCCCTGGACGCCGGTTCTAATCCAGGCAGCTCCACTTCCCAACCAGCTCCCTGCTTGTGGCCTGGGAAAGCAGTTGAGGACGGCCCAAACCCTGCACCCGCGTGGGAGACCCGAAAGAGGTTCCTGGTTCCCGGTTTCGGATCGGCGCGCACCGGCCCGTTGCGGCTCACTTGGGGAGTGAATCATTGGATGGAAGATCTTCCTCTCTGTCTCTCCTCTCTGTATATCCGGCTTTCCAATAACAATAATAAAATCTTAAAAAAAT
Organism: Ochotona princeps; assembly: GCF_030435755.1. NCBI lineage: Eukaryota > Metazoa > Chordata > Mammalia > Lagomorpha > Ochotonidae > Ochotona > Ochotona princeps. Next base: position 17,715,526 of record NC_080854.1, on the reverse strand, counting down.
TCGAGTTTCATATGTACTTATTCCATAACACACATTTTCCATGAATTTCTTCAAAATCCTTCCTATGTTATCCTCATAGTCACGTAGTGAATTGACATTTCTAGATCTTTGAGGTGAAACAAATTAAATACTCTTGATTTCACACAGCAAATGACAGTGACAGCTCTCTCTGAACTCACTCGGTAATAACCACTAGTAGAATGTGGACTAGAGTTTTATAATGTTTGTAGCAGTTCTAAACTGCAAAAATTTTCTGAGAATGATTCGTTTTATGTGTATTTTGGCTGTTTAGCTCAACTTGGACTAAAATGATGCTCTAGTGTATTCTTTTCTCCAAAGTAACCTAAGTAGCATGGGAATGAGTACATAGTGAATACTATATGCAGGCTTTCAGAAGAAGTTCTGGCCATTTTATGTTCTCCATACTTAGAATGCCAGCATACATTGAACCTCAGTGCCTCTATCGAAAGTGTTGGAGTAGCTCTAATTACTTAGGTCTTATCTGAGGAACAATCATCTTTAGAATATGAGAATGTTTCTGGCTATGAGGCTGAAAAGCAAGTCCTGAGTACTGTTTAGATACTTTATTGCTTAGATGTAGTTTACTGTAGAATTCTGAAGTCACTGCAATATTTCATTGACTATCATTATTTTGTGAAGACTTCACAGAATAAACTATTGCCAGTACTCATAATTCTTTTTCTAGTAATAGGTTACATGTGCAAGGTGGCTTGCTTGCTTGCTTTCTTTCTTTCTTTCTTTCTTTCTGTCTGTCTTTCTTTCTTTCTTCCTGTCTTTCTTATTGTCCTCATTTTAAGTATACAATTCACAGGGTGGGTGTTGTGGTATAGGAGGCTGTCACTGCTTGTGACGTCTGTATTCCATATTTGCATGTCAGTTCAAGCCCCTTCTGACCCATCTGCCTGCTAACACACCCTGAGAGGCAGCAGAGGGTGGCTCCAGGGCATGGGCCCCTAGGCAACATGGGAGATGTGCCTGGAATTCCAGGCTCCTGGTTCCAGTCTGGTCTAGTCCTGACTATTCAGGCATTTGTGAGTGAACTGGTGGATGCAAGAATTCTCTGTGTTTACATCTGTCTCAGTCACTCTCTTTCTGTTATTCTGTATTTAAAGTAGATGAAGACAGGGGCCCGGCGGCGTGGCCTAGCGGCTAAAGTCCTCACCTTGAAAGCCCCAGGATCCCATATGGGCGCCAGTTCTAATCCAGGCAGCTCTACTTCCCAACCAGCTCCCTGCTTGTGGCCTGGGAAGGCAGTTGAGGACGGCCCAATGCATTGGGACACTGCACCTGCGTGGGAGACCCGGAAGAGGTTCCAGATTCCCGGCATCGGATCAGTGCGCACCGGCCCATTGTGGCTCACTTGGGGAGTGAAATCATCAGACGGAAGATCTTCCTCTCTGTCTCTCCTCCTCTGTGTATATCTGGCTGTAATAAAATGAATAAATCTTTTAAAATAAAAAAGTAGATGAAGACAGATAACGGAGTATTTTAAAAAGATTCATTTATTTGAAGGGCAGAGATACAGAGAGGAGAGATCTTCCATTCTCTCCTTCACTTCCCCAAATAGTCACTACAGGCAGGACTAGGCCAGGCTGAAGCCAGGAGCTAGGAACACCAGCCAAGTTTCCCACATGGGTGACAGAGACCCAAGGACTTGGGCTAGCTTCTCTTGCTTTCCCAGGCACGTTAGCAGGGAGCTAGATGGGATGTGGAGCAGCCAGAACAGGGATTGGCACTCATGTGAGCTGGTAACAGCAGGCATCACTTCATCCCATTGCACCATCCACATAGTAAATATTTTGGGGTTAACAATCAAAACTATTTAAAAACTGACATCAGCCTGGTGCACCAGCCTAGCAGCTGAAGTCCTTCCTTTAAACGCACCAGGATCCCAGATGGGTACCGGTTCTAACCCCAGTGGCCCTGCTTCCCATCCAGCTCCCTGCTTGTGGCTTGGGAAAGTGGTTAAGGATGGCCCAAAGCCTTGGGAAACTAGGAAGAACCTCCGGTCTCCTGCCTTCACATTTGCTCAGCTCTGGCCGTTGCAGCTGCTTGGGGAGTGAATCACCAGATGGAAGATCTCCTCTGTCTCTCCTCTCTGTATATCTAACTTTCCAATAAAATTGGCCCCATGACATGGTAGGTTAAGCCTCCGTTTTGCTGTCCCAGCATCCCCTATGGGTGCTGATTCTGGTCCCAGCTGTTCCACTTCCAATCCAGCTCCTTAGAAATGTGGCTAGTAAAGCAGCATCAGATGGTCCAAGTCCTCGGGCCTCTTCACTCACATAAGAGAACTGACAAAGCTTTAAGGTGCTGGCTTTGAACTGGCCCTGTTCTGGCCCTTGCAGCCATTTGGAGAACGTGGAAGATTCTTTCTTTTAATCTCCCTCTGTCATTTACTCTCTCTCTTTCTCTTTCTTCTCTCTATAACTTTGCTTCCAAATAAAATAAATACTTAAAAAATTGACATCAAAATGTGAAATAACTTGTGTACCTTAAAAAAACAAAATATTTTATCTCAGTGGATTGACTAGAATCACTGAATGTATAATAAAGCTTTCTGTGAGAACACACAAATCCGGGAAATTACGTGGGTCACTGGTGTTGCTTTCGGCCAAAGGAGCAGTGTCTTTTAGATTCCTTTCTTTCTGTTCACTTCCTGAAAGGCAGAGTTGGCTTGTTTATCTCTCCCACTCCTGCAACTCCAACTTTCAAAATAAGAAAACGAATCTTTTAAAGTCAAAAGATAGCTAAATGAGAGCTCTGCTGACACAAAAACTCCTGGCAACATTTAGAGGCATCTCACCTCTTTAGAAGGTTTAGTAGTCTTGCTGCCTAGAGAGCAAAGTGAACTGCAAATTTCACATAGTGGCACAACTTGGTCAGGACTTCAGGGGAATTCTGGTGGCTATTTTTTGGTCCACTGAGCAGGAGCACCCAGAGCAAAGACGGACAACTGGATACTTCCACAGGACAGCTCACCAGGGTTCACTGCCATATGCAGGAGCACACATCCTTTGATGGGGTCACTATCTGCTGGACTCCAAGAGGCAATCAAATCCCCAGTGCCCAGTTGTATGACAGAAGAGATTGTATAGAAATACTATCGTATTTGCCATAGTAAATGCTGTCATCATGGAGCTGCTGGTTCACATTCAACATCAACTGGTAACTCAGATAATTTATTTGTTAATTTTTTCTCAGATAGCTTCTGTTAAGGAATTCATAATCAAGTCTCTCAGATAATCTCTGACTTTATAGTTTGTAGCTTCAAAGCTTAAGTTATTGCATTTTTGCAAAGAACTTTCTGCACTTACTACACAGGATGTTTATAATTCCAGTGTTTACAAATGCACTGTAACTTTAATTTCCATCTTTAGATATTCTGTTATGCTGTTCCACATTTATCGCTCAAGCCAGCCCCAGTTACTAGCCAGAAGAGTGTACATAACCCAATATGAAGATCGGTGGTACAACTGATTCCTAAGGCAAAATATATCTGCATTGGGCAAATTAATTTGGTTTTCAGTCCAGAAGTTTGAACATCAGGTTACTTTTAATTTTTAAAAATGCGCATTACAGGACCAATGGGAAAGTTCAACTGGCTAATCTTCCCCTGCAGGTGCCAGCATCCCTTAGGTCCCAGCTGCTCCACTTCGCATCCAGCTCCCAGCTTGTGGCCTGGGAAAGCTGTGGAGAATGGCCCAAGGCCTTGGGACCCTACACCTGCATGGGAGACCCAGAAGAAGTTCCTGACTCCTAGCTTTGGATCAACTCAACTCCTGCCCTTGCAATCATTTGGAGTGTGAACCAACAGACAGAAGATCTTTCTCTCTGTATCTGCTTCTCTCTGTAAAACTGCTTTCCAATGAAAATTTAAAACATGAAATTCTACCATTTGCACCAAAGTAGTCCCAACTAAAGACCTTACATTCAGTGAAATAAGTCAATCCTCAAAGGATAAATACCATATGTTCTGTTTAATATAAGGCAACCTTTATGCAAAATGCAATATAAATAGATATATAGATAAATGTATACATACATATATTCTCATAGATGAACTGTATAATGGAGACTTGCATACAGGGAAAGGAAGACATGTTGCAATATGTATCTCCAATCCCAAATGAAACTACTAAATGTATCTTGAGGATAGGATGCTAAACTATCTACCATTTTTATACCTACAATGCCATGGTACACTGAATAGCAGAATGGTGCGCTTGTGACTGCTGCTAAAGGATTATACCATTGAGGAGGGCAGAGGAAATCCCTGTGCCTGTGGAACCATATCATGAAAAAAATAATTTTAAAAATAAATAAAAATAAGGTTTAAAAATACATGCTACATCAATATAGTTTTGCCTCTACAAATGTTGTATAGTGAACTTTTCTTCTATTTGGGATTAGGCTTTGAAACTGAACACTTGACCCTCAAGGTTGCCTCCCAAATCACGCTTCCGGATTTCTCTCCCACTCCACCCAAACCTCAGCACCAGAACACTTTCTCCCTGAGTTTGAGTGTAGGTTCCATGCAGTCACTGTTTGGTTCACGGAATTCTGCAGAGCGGCATTCAAACACCACTATCTCCTCAGTATTTGGGATTTCCACCTACCTAGCGGCGGAATTAGTACAGCCCGGTAGACAGGGTCTAGCACCAAGGGACGCCTTCTCTCAGTGACCCTCATTCTGGGCTCTGGCCTGGGTCTTACCCCTAACAGCAGTGGCAGAAACGCTACAAGAATTTAGCTTAGGGACAATTTCTGTTGAGAAGGCGAAAGCGACGCCAACACGTAGATCCAAAAGCTCCCCAGTTTGCGTCTCGCAGGGCAGACGGGTTCCCGTCACCATCCGCTCCTGCGGAGCCCTCTGGCCAGAGATCCTTGCGGAAATCGCGGGGTTTCTAGGCAGCTCTGGCGAGAGGAGAAGGCAGCGCGCCGCTCCACTCCACCACCTGCAGCGGCTGCCAGGAGGAGAGCGACTCGCGGGGGTCGGCTCCGCCAACTCAGCTCAGGATCCCGCCCTGTGTCCCCGGAGCGCGGCGACGGGGCCGCTGGAAGCTGCGGGTGCGGGCGTGGCTAGGGCTCCGCAGTGGCTCCGGCCTTTCCGAAGGGCGGGACTCTGCGCCCCTCCTGGGTCTCAAGGCGCAGTGCGCCCCGAAACATTGCTGGATCTGTGACGACGCCCTGTGGAGAGTTTCCGGGGAGTGTGGAGGACAGTTCCTCTCTGAGCAGATTCTCCGGGGGAAAAAAAACTCACAATGTTTTGTGGGGGACTCCCCGTTTCAACACTAACAAAAGCTTCAGTCACAAACCACTGTGGTTTGTTACTACGGTGCTGATACACAAACAGATAAACAGACCCCAAGGCATGGCGAGCCTATCAACCAAATCCACCTAAATAAACACGGGTAAATTATTTTAGACAAATTTAGGAGAACTATATAATGAAGTAAAGAAGTCTTCTTAATTAAGCTGCACAGATTTTTTAAAGTGTAAGTGCACATCGAAAATAGTGAAATAGGACCTACTTTTAGCACCCTGCACACCAATTCGAAGCTGTTAATAAGCACTAAAACTATAGACTTTAAAGCAGGAAGCAAACTGCAACATGCTGGATTTGCAAGGATTTTGTAATTATGACTCCTAGAAATCTATACTGCAGGTGAATTTCATGAGCATGATAGGCTACAAAAACAGGAGACAAACTCCACTTCCTGAAGATTAAAACTTGACATGCATTGAAAGACCATCTATCATGTAAAAAGATGTATGACGGGAACGAATATTTGCACATGGTGAATTCAATAAAATGTTAATGTCCAAACTATATAAAGAACTCTTGTAGCCAGCAGCAAAAAAAAAAAAAAAATGATTAGAAAATGTCCAACGGGATTGAATAAACATTGTTTAACTTTCTTGTAAGTTACTGACTCCATGTCTATACCTCCTTCCTTCCTTCAAGACTTAAATGTATCATTCAATCAAATTAATTCGTTTTCATATAATTTCAATCACAACAATTTATTGTCCCTTAAAATGGTCAAGTCCTAGATTTGCCTCCACACACTTGCACGCCTTCTGATTGGTTCAGTGAGTCACCAGGAGTGCATAAAAGTGTGAAGTCGCCACAGCCCTTGCAAACTTTTCCTTCTCTCAGAACCATCCAGGGCATGGAGCAACCTCTTCCCCGCTGCGTGCGGGAGGCCTGGGACTCTGTCCCAGAGGCTCCAGAGACCAGGGCGTTGCGTTTCTTAAGCAGTGTCTACTCGGGGCCCTGGCCGCTCCTCTTGTATCCCAGGCTGGGAGAAGCGATCAAGCAGCCTCTTCCGCGCTACGTACAGGAAGCCTGGAACTCCGCACCCGAGCCTCAGGGACCCAAGGCACTGCCACCCCTGAGCAACCCCTACTCTGGACCCTGGCCGCTACCGCTTTACCCCAGGCTGGGGGAGCCTTGGGGGCGCCCGGGGGACTTGGACGTGAAGCTGCTGTGTAACCCCTGCGGGCTTCTTGGAGCTTCCTGCCCGCGACACCTGGCACAGCGCACAGCCTCTAGAGACGATGTACAGAGCCACTCGCCCGCCCGACGCCCCTGAATTCAGAGACCGAGGCACGCACCGTCTTGGAACCTGGCAGACACACCTGCCCCGCAACTTCCATTCGCCTCTGGATCCCGAGCTGCTGAGGAATGGAGATTCAGCTTGCCCTGGGGCCGCAGTGGCCAGCAGCAGGATCCTTGACGGGATGTGACCCAGGACTGTCCGTGCTTTCTGCCTTTGGAGCCCTGAAGCCTGCGATCTCTCTCAGAAGCCTCTCCCACGACGTCAGACGGTTGTAACAGCAACGATCCCAGATCTCCGTGCAGCATCGTGCTTCCCTTGGTGACTCTGTGAGACTTTCTGCTGCTTCTTTAAAAAATGGACGAAAATGTTCATAAAAATGGACGATCAGGTCATCATCCTTTGTCCCGTGTGTCTGGTTTGGCTGTGGGGGATGGCACGGCTGAGCACCAGCATCCAGGCAGTGCAGGACCCTCCGTGGCTTCCCTCTCCTGGACTGGTGGTGTCCAGCAAGTCTCTGGTGCACAGCAAGGCAAGCAGGAGTCTTGGCTGGTTATTGACCTGGGCGTCTGGGTGGGACCCGCTTGAGACCCAGCAAACAAGCAGCTTTGTGCAGTTAATATCATCCTAAACTTCAAGCAGGATTTTAGTATATCGTGAAGATTTCTTCAGACCATGTTTTAATTTCCACACTCTGAATCCTAACATACACTGAACCATTAGTTCTAAAAATGTTAGAGCAGTTCTAGTTAGGTATTGTGTCAGGAACAATCATCTTTAGAATCTAAATGTTTCTGCCTATAAAACTGAAAATCAAGTGCTGAATATTGTTTAGGTACACTTTATTGCTTAGATGCACTTTATACTATGGAATTCTGAAGTCACTGCAATATTTCATCAATTATCATTGGTTTGTAAAAACCTTTTTCACAGAATAAGCTATTGCCTGCACTTCTTACTTTGGTAATGAACTATGAGCAAGGTGGGATTCTCTCTCTCTCTCTCTCTCTCTCTCTCTCTTTCTCTCTCTGTCCCTCCCATGCTCCTGCTGTCATTTTGAGTGTACAATTTGTAAGAGGACATTGTGACCCTAGAAGGTCAGCGAGCACAGGATTACAGTTGATTGGACAATATTTGTATGATAAACAACTGAATGGATGTCTTGTTTGTGACTGATTGGATATCCTTTGCATGAGAACAACTGTATGGCTACCTTTTGTATACCTGATGAGATATCATTTGTGTAAGAACAGTTGAGTGGGAAGTAATATACAAGGCAAAAGGGCTTCCAAACTAAGGCATAGAAACAGTTGATGGTTCTGTTGATGAACTAAGTATCTCTACCCTAATCCTGTATGACCCTCAGCATATAAAGTCTGTTGCCCCTAATAAATTTTGGCTATTGATCATCAGTCAGTAGTCCATGCATGTTATTATCGGCTCCGTGCACCAAGTCCGTCGCTGCAAGACAGCCACACAATTCACAGAGCTGGAACTGTGGCACAGGACGCTGAGTCACTCACTGTGATGCCTTCTTTTCTTCATATTCCTGTCAGTTCAAGTACCTGCAGCTGCCTTTACTTACTCAACTTCCTGTTAAAAACCCTAGGAGGCAACAGAGGGTGACTCCAGGGCATGGGCCCCCAGGCAACTTTGGGGACGTGAACTCCAGACTCCTGGTTCAAATCGTGTCCAGTCCTGACTATTCAGGCATTTGTGAGTGAACTGGTGGAAGCAAGAACTCCCTTTTGTTTTAAGATTTCTTTATTTTTGTTCAAAAGGTAGATTTACAGAGAGAGGCGAGGGAAGGGGGAGATAGAAAGATATCCAAGATGCTAATTCATTCCCCAAATGGAGCTGAGCCAATCCAAAGCCAGAAACCAGGACCTTTTCCTGAGTAACCTTCATGGTTGCAGGGTGCCAAAGTTTTGGGCCATTTTCCACTGGTTTTCCAGGCCACAAGCAAGGAGCTAAATGGAAAGTGGTGCAGTGAGACATGAATCTAACTGGCTTGCATATAGGATGCCAGCACTTGCAGGGAGGAGGATTGACCAATTGAGCCAAATCCGGGACCCCAAGAATTCTGTTTACATCTGTCTCAGTCACTCTCTTTCTGTTATTCTGTCTTTAAAGTAGATGAAGACAGATAACGGAGTATTTTAAAAAGATTCATTTATTTGAAGGGCAGAGATACAGAGAGGAGAGATCTTCCATTCTCTCCTTCACTTCCCCAAATAGTCACTACAGGCAGGACTAGGCCAGGCTGAAGCCAGGAGCTAGGAACACCAGCCAAGTTTCCCACATGGGTGACAGAGACCCAAGGACTTGGGCTAGCTTCTCTTGCTTTCCCAGGCACGTTAGCAGGGAGCTAGATGGGATGTGGAGCAGCCAGAACAGGGATTGGCACTCATGTGAGCTGGTAACAGCAGGCATCACTTCATCCCATTGCACCATCCACAATAGTAAATATTTTGGGGTTAACAATCAGAACTATTTAAAAACTGACATCAGCCTGGTGCAGTAGCCTAGCAGCTGAAGTCCTTCCTTTAAACGCACCAGGATCCCAGATGGGTACCGGTTCTAACCCCAGTGGCCCTGCTTCCCATCCAGCTCCCTGATTGGGACCACATGAAAGACCCGGAAGGGCTCCTGGCTTTGAATCAGCACAGCTCTGGCCGTTGCAGCTGCTTGGGGAGTGAATCATCAGATGGAAGATCTTCCTCTCTGTCTCTCCTCCTCTCTGTGTATCTGACTTTGCAAATAAATAAATAAATCCTTTTTTAAAAATAGAGAATAATTTCTATACCTTAACTAATAAAAACTATTTTTTTTTTTTTATTGTCAAAGTAGATTCACTAGAATCAGAGAACTTAGAAGCAGGTGTTGTGTGAGAACACGGAAAAACAGTGCAGGAAATGTTGTGGATCCTTCCTCTAAAGGAGCAGCCTGCTGTGACTCCAGCCTGTCCTCCCCTGAGCTGGCACAAACATGGCTCAACAGCCCACCCAGACACCAGCTGTGGGAGCATGGCTGCCAGCCTTAGCGATCAGCTAGCAACTTGCACATTTGTAATCCTATGAGAATTCAATCTGGGAACTAGCTGTTCCTATTTTGTTTCTTCCTTTTCTCCTCCAACGAAGGATGTGAAAACTCTCAAACCCAAAGCCTGGTAGATGCTTCCCTGGGACTGTCAGCCTGGCTTTCCCTGCCTGTGCAGGACCACTTGAGCCTCGAGCTTCTCTCCCAATCAAGCTTTTGGAGTCACCACCCAAACCTCCTCCCCAACACGTGCTCTGCTTAGCCCCCCCTACACACACACACACACACACACACACTCCTCTCTCTCCTTCATTGCTGCATTTCAGTCTGTCCTCCACACGCCCATGACCTTTGGTTCACAGTCAGAATTCTACAGAGCAGCATCTTACTGCGCTATCTCGGTATTTTGAATTTCTCCCTAGCTCAGGAATCGCTGCCAGCAGCGCGCCCAGTACAGTACACACAGACAGTCGGGGTCTCACCTTCACTCAACAACCCCCTGGTCCCGGCTCTGCACCTGGTCTTGCCCCCAACAGTCACGGCCCGAATGCCACAAAAATTTGGCTTAGGGATGAAAGAAACCTAGATTTTAAAATTCAAAGGTTCAATTTGCCTCTCCCGTCAGCATCGCAGACGTTCCTGTCTCCGTCTGCTCCCTGCACGTCCCTCTGTCCAAAGATATGAAGCTGAAATCTCTGGGCTGCTGGGCAGCGCAGGCGGGAGGCAAATGCAGTTTTTGCGGTGGCGGATCCCACGCAGCTCGAATCCACCGCAAGGCAGTCGGTCCGCGGTTGCTCCGGAAGGGAGGAGTTACTGGTGACATTCAGGCGCGCCCTCCGCTCAGGAAATCACCTGGGTTCTAGCAGGGTGTGGCGGGCAGCAGGTCGAGACTCAGCGCCCCTCCAGGGTCTTAAGGTTCAGTGTGTTCTGGGAAGATCCCGGGTAAAAGATGATTCCATGCGAAGAGTCGCGGAGAGGATGCCGCGGAACTCTGGGCTGTCCCTGGAGAACTCGCGCAAATGCACACAGAAAGCAAGCGTCCAGGGTTCGGCTTAGGCTGACCCGACGGCTTCCTGGCCAGATTGCGCCAAGAAATTCAAGATGCGGGTTAAGCCGCTGGACGCCACCACGACTAACTACAATGACCGATAGGATGAGTTCTGCCGCCACTGGAGATGCAGTTCTGGCTCCCAAATCTGTGGCTCGTATTGCCAGGAAGGAAAAGACCAAAGCTGCAGAACTCGTCAGAAAGCTGGAATAATCGTGCATTTTTGGGTTCCCTGTATATGCCAATAACTTTTTTCTCTATCAAGAATATTTCTAAATATTTTAAAACATTAGCCAGCTGACTCCCCTGTGCTGCTTCTAAACTTAATACAAAGCTTCAGTAACAAACCATTGTTGATTGGCACACAAACAAATTCAATAGGGCGAGTCTTCCTTGGCAGGGAGCAGTGAGCCCATAACTGAATCTATTAACAAACCCTCATATATGTGTGTAAATGATTTTAGACAAGGCTAAACGATTAACTGGGGAAACGAATCTTTTTTTTTATTTAAAAAGAGTAACTTATCGTTACTGAAAGGCAGTGTTACACAAAGAGAAGGAGACAGCAAGAGATCTTCCACACCCTTGTTCACTCTGCAAATAGCCACAACCTGCAGAGCTGCTCAGGTACACACTCCAGAACCAGGAGATTCCCCAGGGTCTCCAACGAGGGTGCAGGAGCCAAAAGGCTTGGGCCATCTTTCTCTGCCAAGGCCGGCACATTAGCAGGCACCTGGGGCAAAAAGAGAGGGAGAAACCAAAACTTTGCCTGAGGTCCATGTGGGATTCAGGAACTAATTGGAAACTTACACTCCTATGCCATGCTACAAGAAATGGTCTTATGAAAGAATCTCAACTGAATTTGAATTATGGAAATGCAACAAGGTGGAGCAATCCACCATGGGGGGAGGGTGTGGGGAGGGGCGGGGGGAATCCCAGTGCATAAAAAATGTATCACATAATGCAATGTAATTAATTTTTAAAAAATGAAATGCAATAAAAATATGTTTAAAAAAGGAAAAAAGAAATGGTCTTAATTTACTGGACACTAGAAAGTGTAATGAAGAGGTACACGTGCAATTCCATGAAAATGGACCACTTTCTAACACCCTGTACATTCATGAGAATTAACTCAAAATGTTTAGTATATGAACTAAAACAATAGACTTTAAAACAGGAAACTTACACCAAAACTTCCAGACCCTAGATTTGGCAAGGATTTCGACACTATGACAGCCACACATAGGCTACAACAGAGACAATTGGACTTGGGGAAAATGTAAATCTTGGGGCCCATCCATAGCCTAGTTTCTAAAGTCACACGCTGGGGCCCCACATAGGTGCCAGGTCTAATCCTGGCTGCTCTACTTGCCTTCCAGCTCCCTGCTTGTGGCCTCTGAAAGCAGTTAAAGAGTTAAGGATGGCCCAAAACCTTGGGACCCTGCACTGTGTGTGTGCAAGACTCAGAAGAAGCTCCTGGATCCTGGCTTCGGATCACCTCAGCTCCAGTTATTGGGGCCACCTGAAGAGTGAACCAGCGGATTGAAGATCTTCATTTTTGTCTTTTCTTCTGTCTATCTAACTTTCCAATAAAAATGAATTTTAAAATATGTAAATTATATCATGCATTGGGAAATAATATCAAACATGTAAAAAGATACATGATCAGAAAAATGCATCCCATTATCCAATAAAGTGTTCATACACAGGATACATAAAGCAGTCAGGAAATTCAGTAGCTAAAGCAAACAAGAAATTTGACAGCAAAATTACTAGAATGATTAAATAAATACTTTTATAATGAAGGCATACTAATTGCCCATAAGTTCATGAAAAGATTCCCAACATAACTATGTATTTGAAAATCTAAACCACAATGAAATACTTCCTTACAAGCATTACATGGCTACTATGAAAACCAAATGTTGGTGAGAATGTGCAGAAATTATACTCTGTGCCCAGTTAGAGACATAGTACAATGATAGAGCTGCTGCAGAAACACTGTGATGGCTATGAATTTAAAATATTGTATTACCATATGACCCAGCAGTTCCACTCTGAGTATATTTATAAAACATAAAAGTTTTATTTCAAATAAATGTTTGCAAAATCATGCTTATGGCAACATCATTCCCACGCAGAGTTAAAACACGCCAAAACTCCATCAACAAAAGAATAAAAAAGCAGAATGGACATATTAGTGCAGTGGACTAACGTCCAGCCTTAACAAAGAAGGAAATTTTAAAGCCAGCTTTGTGGACTTACAACCAGAGTTTTCTACTTAAGCACTAGTACCTCAAGCTGATGTGTCTGGAGAACCCAATCTCCTAATCTCCCTAGCAATCCACCAGTTCCACCACTGGACTTAAACACAAAACCATCAGGTCTCAAGGACATTCTCAATTCCCATTGCACACAGGGAACTCACTGCTGACAGACAGAAGAGGGAGATCAGAGAAAGCCAAGAAAGCCCATCCCAGAGGTTCCATTCCCTCCGGCATCCAGAGATCCCCTGGCCATGGAGACATGCTGGTCACACCCAGTTCAAAACTGAGGACAGGACACACAGGGTCCAGCAAAACAGGAGCAACAACAGACCCTGCTCATTTGGGTAGGACATCTGAAATCTTCCACCACCTGCCCCATCCACTGGCCTTGTACACCAGCATCATCATACATTTTCAAAGTGACCATCACCCTTTATTATCACTCGGGCCATTGACCTTTTGCATCTGTCACTGCCTCAAAAAAATGGATGGAAACGGCATCTTGCTCCTCTGTGTGTGTTTGTCTGTGGGGCAACATGGGCTGCAACGGTCAGGGCAGCTGAGCACCAGGATCCAGGCAGTGCCCGACCTTCCATGACTTCCCAGGTTGGGACACAGCAGGCAGGAAGGGTTCCAAAGCACACTGGGTGTCTGTGGGAGATCTTGAGGACATAGAGAAGGGAATGGAACCGCTGTTGCATTTGCAGACTGAGCCTGAGACACAGGTGCTCAGGCACCTGCAGCCCCATCTCTGAGTCCTTCTCGGGGTGTCCCCTGTGCCCCTCAGGCCACTCTGGTGAGGCCTCTTGGCAATCTCTCTGGCATATTGAACAAACATTCTCAGTATTCTCTCCCCTCCCCGTTTCGCTTCTGGCATCACTCCTAAATTGTCCTTATACCCTCTAGCACTCCGATACAGCATGTTTCATTTTAGCTCCTCTCAACCAACACATCTAGACAGGGGTTGTGTTCCAGAGGGCTAAACTGTGATGATGCCTGCATCCCACTGGGAAGTGCCCAGTGCTGGCTGAATCTCTCCTAGGCAGGCTCCTGATCCAGCTTCCTCCTAACACACTGGGGAAAGGCAGTGGGCTCTGACTTGGATCACTGCCACTTCTTTGTGAGTCCTTGTTGGGGTGCCTGCTTCCCAGCTCAGCCTGGCCCAGCACTGGCTGCTAGGGACATGGAGAAACTGGGGCAGTGATGGTTGAGCTCTTTCTCCCTCCTTCCCTTCCTCCATCCCTCCCTCCCTCCAATAGTCCTCTGCTGTCAGTGTGCCTTTTTTTGTAAATCAACAATCACTAATCCTACAAGTGGAAACTTTCTAAGTATCGCAATTCACTCCAAGTGTGTATGGAGTACATCTAGTTTGAGGAGACTCAAGCAAAGAGAGTCTAGCTTAACTCATCTCGGATGATAGCGTTGTGTCTATCCCATCATCTTAGGTCATTGGCTAATACGATTAAAGACCCGCCCAGTGTTTGTTTTCTGATAGGACTTCCAGGAGACCTGAGCTATATAAACAGAGAACAGACCTCAGGAGACACAGTGCTGCCTTCAGCTGGCTCTGCCTCTGGCTAGGCTTGGTGGAAAGGTCTTCTTGTTCGTGTGCACACTCGCCTTCCTCACCATGTCGAGAGGTGATATGAGTCGCGGCCCTGCAAGGAACTACGACTGCACCGTCTACGTGGGAAACTTGCCCCCAGACATCAGAACGAAGGACGTCGAGGATGTGTTTTACAAATACGGCGCTATCCGTGACATCGACCTCAAGAATCACCGCTGGGGACCGCCCTTCGCCTTCGTCGAGTTTGAGGACCCGCGGGACGCGGAGGACGCGGTGTATGAGCGCGACGGCTACGATTTCGATGGGTACCGTCTCCGGGTGGAGTTTGCACGGAGCGGCCGCCGTGCGGGTGGATGGGGCCGAGCGCCCCGAGACCGCTACGGCCCCCCATCCCGGCGGTCTGACCATCGCGTGGTGGTCTCTGGACTGCCCCACACTGGAAGCTGGCAGGATCTAAAGGATCACATGCGTGAGGCAGGTGATATATGTTATGCCGAAGTCCACGGAGATGGCACCGGTGTCGTGGAGTTTGTACGGAAAGAAGATATGACCTACGCAGTTCGAAAACTGGACAACACTAAGTTTAGATCTCACGTGGGAGAAGCTGCCTACATCCGGGTTAAAGCGGATGGGCCCAGAAGTCCCAGTTCTGGCAGATCTCCATCTCGAAGCAGATCTCGTCCTGGCAGCAGAAGCCGCAGCAGAAGCCGCAGCAGGAGTCGCAGCAGGAGTCGCAGTTCCTCCTCAGGCAGAAGCAGAGGATCACCGCGCCATTCTCACCGCCATAGCAGATCTCGCTCTCGTACATAAGATGCTTCGGTTGGTGACTCTTTTAGTAGAACCCATGTTGTATACAATTTTCCTTTACTAGGTACAATCTTTTTCTTTCTTTCTTTCTTTCTTTCTTTCTTTCTTTCTTTCTTTCTTTCTTTCTTTCTTTCTTTCTTTCTTTCTTTCTTTCTTTCTTTCTTTCTTTTTCTTTCTTTCTTTCTTTCTTTCTCTCTCTCTCTCTCTCTCTCTCTCTCTCTCTCTCTCTCTCCCTCCCTCCCTCCCTCCCTCCCTCCCTCCCTCCCTTCCTTCCTTCCTTCCTTTCTTTTCTCAATTCAAACAGTTTTAGTGCGAATGGGTGGTGTTGAATCGCATTCTTGTGTAAAATCCCCTTGCTCCTAACAACTACATTCCCTTCCTGTTTCTGATAAATTGTATTTTAAGGATGTCATAGACAGGATTGCTTAAACTTAGTTAATTTTCCATGCCCTTCAGACTGCAACATTGCGATGTCTTTTGTTCTGGTTGGGTGAACTGGGATGTTGGGGCTGTTTGTGGTTATCTTACCTGGGGACGTTCTTTTGCTTATCTTGCTTTCCATGTGTCTCTCTGCAGACATCTGAAGAGATGGATTAAGGATGCTTTGGAATTGGATTGTGGAGCACATCTCAACTATTTTGGGATGGTCAAACAGGATTGAGGAGGATCAGATCAACACTGGAGGCAACGGTATGACTCCAAGTGCTATTGTCCCAGATGAAACTGGGATGAAAATACAAGCGTTAAAACTGAATATATTTAGCTCAAAATACTTGCAAACTGCTTCTTAATGCAGTTACCATTGGCTACAATTGCACTGTTCTTTACCTTGGCAATTATGGCATAATTGTATTGCCCATTTGTTAACAATTCATTTTGCTCCCCTCACCCACTCCCTGTTTCTTGGTTTGTTTTAATAGGGACTAATGTGGAAAGAATTGGTTAATGTGTCACAGAACTTAGTTACAGCTGTTATGTGTGACCTGTTGGTGTACATGTAGGTAGAGGGTGTCTTTGATTCCAATGAGACAGAGTTTTTAAAGGCAAAATGAAAGCAAATGTTGAGTTCCAGCATTTTGGTGTAGATAGTCTAGCTTCACCTTTCCCTTAAAATAGTATTCATACTTGACTCACGTTTGAAACACTTTAATTTACAAGTTAGATTGCAAATGGGAGTGTTACATCTAATTTAGGCTTAGGTGGGTAGCAATACCAATTAATTTTACAACTACATAACTTTGCAAGCACAAAATCTGTAATGTGCTGTTAAACTAATGCTGGCATTATCTGTTGGACTGTAAATAGAAGATGCTGCTTCAATTAGTCTCTAAGATGGTTAAATGTCTAAAGTTTATCTGATCACCATTCAGAAACTTGTTTTGGGGACTTTGATGGCTATTGATGTACATCCGTTAAAGTGATGACAGACATTAACTCCTCATTCCCCAGAAACCCTTTTTGATGAAAGTGTCTAACCTTTTGCCTCCTCTGTTTTGGCTTTGCTGCTTCTAAAGGTTTGGACTGGAGAGGGCTCACTGGATCCGAATGCATGGAGCTGGATCATTGGATTCAAATCATAATCTGGATAGGATATGGAGGATGAATTATAAGGATTTATGGAGTGGGATCAGATGTCCAGGAACATTGGTGTCTGCCCCAACCAAACCATATTCGTGGGCTTTTTTTTTTTTTAATTCAACTTAATTGGTTATTGCGAAGACATTTTTTTCCCTTTTTTTTTTTTTGATGATTGGGGCCATTGAGATGCAGGATGGAATTGTGTTTTGCATTTTTTTATACAAGCAGCAGAGCAAGCGCATGGAGATAATACGCTGGAACAATCCCCTTGGAAGGATTCAGCATGAGTAGATGGTAAACATTCAAGGGGCAAAGGGACTGGTTGTTTAAAATAGTAATCAGTCAGTCACTTCTAACTTTAAATAAAACACAATTGGAGTTGAAATAAAGTAGTTTCCAATTGACTAGTGCTGTTATTCTTTGAAAGAAAATAAACATTTTTTAAAAAAGAACTATGCCTGGTTGTCTTTTTTCCTCTTCATGTAAGAACCTAACTGGGTTGACTAGTCTATCAATACTTTGAATTGATAAGGCTCTTGATTCTTGAGTTTGTTTAGTAAATTAAAGCTTCTTGAAAGGCAATTACTAATAAATGGTTTTAACTCTCACTATTGACTGTAAAAACCCTAAGATAAAAGATGAGATAATGCAGTTATTTATATGTAATGAGCAAATGGGTAGCTAATCTTCGAAGAAAGAACTCAGTTCTTTGCCTATGGGTGAATAAGAACGTGATGGACTTGAGTGCGAAACTGGTTGATGGGTAGTAAATAAGTGTTAGCTTGGAAATAGCCCTTGAGAATACCAAAAGCACAATAATTGATAATAGAACAAAGGTATCTGTTTTTTGAAATGTGAACAGGGCACAGAAACATTAAATGTGTGAGCAGCTGATAGCATATTTTTTTTTGTAAAAATGAATCCAATTTTGGTTTTCTCTCCCAGGATTTTGGCGCTCTACCAAAACAGTGATGACTAGCTTGTAGTTATGGGGCCCAAGGACTTGAACCTCCGGCAGGCAACTACCCCACTGCCTGCCGGGGGGCCTTGGGATGGCCACGCCTCAAGCCTGGGAACACACAGTAGCTACCACGTACACGTGGGGAGCTGCTCCAGGGCGGCCAGTGCGCCATTTGGCACCAGGCTCCGCCTGCTGGCCGCCCGGCCAGAGTTTTTGATTTTTGGTTCATTGACCTGCTTCTGGGGAGGCTCCCTCCTGAACCCACAGTGCTGGGGGCGTGAAGCACTGTGCTTGCTAGTAACCTGATCTCTGAACACCTCAAAGTCTCTTTGGGGATCCCTTCAATCAAAATGGAGGAAACAGAATGCTGGCAATTAGGGAATCCCAAATGAACTTGAGGCTTGCACCTAATGGTCCTCAGAGCAACCACAGGCAGGTGCATGATTCACGGCTAGGAACAGGCCCAAACTGGGAGGTAAGGGGACACCACAACTGGGATGAGGCTCCCACCAAAGAGTGTATGTGCTGGAATGGGGGCTGTGTTCTATCTAGGAAACAGTTGCAGTCACCCGAGGCACTAGTGTGGGCTGGGATTGGATGCACCAGGCTGGTTCAGATCCCAATACCATCTGGAGTTATGGAGAACCAGGGTTGATGTGGGACTGACTAGGCTGGGTCTCATTCCTCTTCTGAACCATGTGTGAGCTGTATGTGGGTATGGACGAGCCATGGCCGGGCTGAAACATCCAACAACAGGAATCAGAATGGGGTGAAAGCCAGCCAGGAAAAACCACTGTTCCTGATAGGACAGGAGGTGAACTGAGTAGGGCTGGCTCAAGAACCCCCTGGCAAGCGCAAAATCTGGCATTGGGAGGGGTTCTGATGGAGGAGCCTGGGCAACTCCTCTGGCAGGACACAGTCCCTGCAGGTAAGCGCAAGAAGCATGATAGGAAACAGCCCAGAATAGGCCATGGAAAGTTTCCCACTGGCATGCATTCAGCATGGGTCAGGAGCAGATCAGGCTGAATCAGTTCATGTCAACCACTGGCAAATCCGATCGCCAGACCAGAGTGTGGGATGGGCCGGGTTTGGTTGCGACAAAACCAGTACACATTATGGAATGCCAGGGCGTGGTTGCCTGTACTGGATATGAATGCAGCACCCATCCAGCACACGTGAAATCCAGGAAGGAAGGGGCAGAGCTGGCGGGGGGATTAAGGGGCTGGTCCCCTCGCCGGTCAGCTACTCCCACTGGAGAGTGTGGGCTGGGATAGAGACAGACCCGACTAAGCAAGGCTATAACACCTGTGCGCTGCATGTGGACTAGATCAGGGCCGCAGCATCAGCTGGCAGAAGCTGGCACTGGGGACTAATTCTGTCGAGTCAAATCACAGGACCACCTAAAGAGTGCATAAACCGGGACAGAGAGACCTGGGAGGGAAAAGTGGGTTCCCCCTTCCTGAATCACTATTCCCGTAGGAGGGCATGAAAACTAGGACGGGGACTGGGATGACTAGATAGAGAGGCACTCAACAACATCTGTGAGGGCTGGATGGTTGAGTTGGTTAGATAGAACTAAGCTTTAATACCCATTGACGGGTACCAGAGCCAAATGGGATGGGGGACAGATGGGTCTTCTGCTACACATACTGGCAAACCAGGGTGGGGGGCGGGCTTGGTGGGGGTTAATGTGGGTCGCCCCGACTAGGCTGAAGCTCCCACTGGTTGATGTAAGGGCCGAACCAGACTGGACTGCAACACCCATTGGTTCCAGTGCAAGTCGGGACTGAAAACAGAACCAACCCAGCAGTTGCAACCACCAGCTGATCGGGGTGATGGACTGTGCCGGGCCCTGTGCTTGCTAGAACATACAAAAAACTAATCTGGGAATACCTCAAAGTATCTTTGGAGATCTCCCCAATCGAACTGCTGGACTCAGAACTCTAACCAAGGAAAGACAGAAGACAGAACGGGACAGTCATTCATCTCAGCTATATGTTGGCAGCAAATTATGGGGCAAACGGAGACTTTATGATGGACCATATCAATCAGTGGACGACCTCATCGAGTGAAACGGGCAGCGATTCATAACTAGAGAACTATTAACACCACTTGGGCACATATCTCGGAGCATGCCCCATATCAGGGACTTGGGGTGGGCGGGAAACCGTGTGGAGCTTCTCCCTCAATGTCCCCCTTTACCTCAGATGCAGGATGGAAACAATATGGGCATAATGGCATTGCCCACTTTCCTATCCCCCTGAACCTTTTTCTTCCTTTTTTCTTTTTTTTTTCTTTTTCCTTTAACTGTAATTAACTATGTAAAGATTGTCAACAACAATACAATAATAAAAAAAATTAAAAAAAAAAAAAAAAGAAATTTATTGTACAATTTTCTGTAGTCTGGCATTCCCCTCCCCATTTACCATCCCCAATTGATTTTTCGCATAATGTCACAACTCTTTATAAGGAGTTACAATTCCTTCAGTCTGCTATTTAAGTGTGTCCTGACATTGCTAGCACAATGTCAAGACAGTCCATCATCCCATGTCTACATATATCCAACACTTTTTTTTTTTAAAGATTTATTCATTTTATTACAGACAGATATACAGAGAGGAGGAGAGACAGAGAGGAAGATCTTCCGTCCGATGATTCACTCCCCAAGTGAGCCGCAACGGGCCGATGCGCACCGATCCGATGCCGGGAACCTAGAACCTCTTCCGGGTCTCCCACGCGGGTGCAGTGTCCCAATGCATTGGGCCGTCCTCAACTGCTTTCCCAGGCCACAAGCAGGGAGCTGGATGGGAAGTGGAGCTGCTGGGATTAGAACCGGCGCCCATATGGGATCCCAGGGCTTCCAAGGCGAGGACTTTAGCCGCTAGGCCACGCCGCCGGGCCCATATCCAACACTTTTGTTGGAGTCCATCTTTTGTTTGGAAGCAGACGCATGTTGCATTGTATCTTCACTTCTGCGTATGGTAGTCTCCATTACTCCACCACTATACATTCCAATAAGCATGATGGATTCTTTGTTAGAAATAACTAAATCTTAACATTTCCTTTGGGTGCTGATTCTTGCGGGAAGCTGAACTTAAGGTAATTTTAAAGCTAGAGAAAACCTTCAGTAACTTTGGTAGTGAAAGTGAACTCCAATAGTGATGCCCAAAAAGTTACTCAGTGAGTCCCTTTTAGTGAAGCTTATGCGATCTCAGCAAGTGAACGGATGTTGAGAACTAGGATCAAGCGCATAGTGTAGTGCACTAGCTGTTCTTGTGTAAGAATTCAAATGCAATGGCCAAGAGGCAGAATTCCATGTGGCATGCTTAATTTCTAGTACTGCTTTACATTAAGTAGAGTACTCAGGCTATTGATAACCATGATTATGAAAAGTTAATGAACACTAGATTAAACAAGTATAAAATCATTTTATGTTGAGTGTTTCATTAATCGGACCAAAGTAGTCTTCCTTCAGGGTTGAGTCTTAAGCTAAGTTCTAATCTCATTTTGAAATAATTACACCTGATTGACTCTATAGGTTTATGGTGAAAATAGAACTCAAGATTACCATTTAAGAAAAGATTTATTTTATTTTTATTAGAAAGTCAGATACAGAGAAAAGGAGAGGTAGAGAGGAAGATCTTCCATCTGCGGATTCACTCCCCAAGCAGCAACAACAGCCAGAGCTGCACTGATTCAAAGCCAGGAGCCCAGAGCCTCTTCTGGGTCTACAATGCGGGAGCAGGGCCCCAGGGTTTGGGCCGTCCTCTACTGCTTTCCCAGGCCACAGGCAGGGAGCTGGATGGGAAAGGGGGCCTCCAGGATTAGCCCTGGCACCTATATGGGATCCAGGTGCGTGCAAGGCGAGAACTTCAGCCACTAGGCTACCGCTCTGGGCCCTTGAGCATGCTTTTTAGTTAATGTGATAAGAAGCTAAAAGCAGCCAGGCTAGACTAACTGCCCTTTTTCCTGCTGTTTTTAGTCTTAGACATAAATTAAAAAAAAAAAAAATTCATACCTTTTCAGGACTACAAAAACTGCCTTGATATTTCCTCCATTTTACTTTTTGTATCAATAAATTATTTTAGGGAAACTATTTTATTTTCCTAGTAGGAAAAAATTAAGTCTTTTAAGAAACAATCAATTTTCATAGCATCACATTGAATAACTCAGCTTACTGTTCAGCCCACATTCTACTGCATATGAAAAGCTAAGGCCCGGCGGCGTGGCCTAGTGGCTAAAGTCCTCTCCTTGAAAGCCCCAGGATCCCATTTGGGCGCTGGTTCTAATCCCAGCAGCTCCACTTCCCATCCAGCTCCCTGCTTGTGGCCTGGGAAAGCAATAGAGGACGGCCCAATGCATTGGGACCCTGCACCAGCGTGGGAGACCTGGAAGAGGTTCCTGGTTCCCGGCTTCGGATCAGCGCACACCGGCCCCTTGCGGCTCACTTGGGGAGTGAATCATCGGATGGAAGATCTTCCTCTCTGTCTCTCCTCCTCTCTGTATATCTGACTGTAATAAAATAAAAAATCTTAAAAAAAAAAAAAAGCTAAGGCCAATTTTCTGACTCCTAATTGTTTGGGATCTGAGATTTGTTTTAGAGATAGTAAACTTTTTAAGGATGTTGTCTGGTAGATTCAATTGATTCACACTAAAATGCTTTTTTCCCCAAAGTTTTAAACACTTAATAAATTTTGAGTGCTCTTCTAGCCTCTTATTCATAGTATTTTAATTTAATGGGACTTCTAGAATTTCCATTTTTTTTAAAAAAAAAAAACTTTTTGTCTTTGAAACATGTTCTGATCTTTACAACTTGAGTACTTTCAGGTTGTGTGACAACAAAAATTCTTTATGTGTGCCTTTTAGCTTCCTATGTATATGAAGATTGTAATGAAATAAGTTGTATACATCTATTTAACATAAGTAGTATAAAAGCAGAAAAACTTAAAAAAAAAAAAAAAAGGAGGAGCAGGTAGCCATGCCTGCATCCGACCCATTCAGTATCTCTTTTAGGGATCCATCCTCCATAGAGGCACACTCTCCCTTCTTCATGAAATCCATAGCCCGGACTTAACTGTGGTCCTGGAATCTACAAGTGCCAAGGTCAGCCAATGTGCACCCCTGTCCTCTGTCTTCCTACTTCGACCTCAGTGAGTTCTCTAGTACATCCCCGTGTTCAACTGGCCTTCTACCTTCCCTAGGACTCACCACAGGGAATCAACAAACACCTGGGCCCTTCCCAGTGCACACTGCATCTTCAGATTCAGGATGGGAACAGATCCCCGTGCCCAAGCCCACCATCTGTCACCCAGCACAAGCCCCCTGTGTTTCCTGCAAAGGTCAGCACTCTCGGTTGCAGGCCGGCACTCTCAGCCTGCCTTGGTCCCAACACCCCTCCTTAGGGACACAGGAAAAGATTGAAAGCCTTCTGAGGGCAGAGCCGCCTTCCAGTGTTGCCTTTTCCAAACACAGCCAGCTACCTTTCATTCAGTCAATGGGTGAAATATGATGGTGCATTTCAGAACTGGGCTGAGACTCACTGGATACAAAGGTAGTCACAAATGTGAAACACATGGTGTCCTCTTGGTAACATGGCAACTTCTTTACATGTTGTCGAATCTAAGCCCCTCTGCACAAATCCTTTCTGCTCATTGAAACTGGTCCCTCAATGAGATTAGTGAGGAGTCCAAGAAGATCAGCCTTGTTGATCAGATTGCCCCTTCAGGTAAATAAATCCTGTTCTCTGATGGAATTGTATCTGGGAAGAGGTCTCCACCCTACTCCCCACCCAATTGGCTCCCTGAGCAACAAAGACGCTATAAATGTGTGAGGCCATAGCCCCCGGAAAGCCACACAGCTCTCAGAGCCAGGCCATGGAGCAGCTTCTTGCTTGCTGTGTGTGCCAGGCCTGGGACTCTGCCCAGGATGGTGAGGAGCCCCTGTGGCTGCCTGCCCTGAAAGATCCCCACTTTGGGCCCTTTGCACTCCCACTCTATCCCAGGCTCGGGGAGCCTTGGGGGTGCCCCAACGACTTGACCCTGAAGCTGCTATGTTGTCCCTGTGGGCTCCTTGGAGCTTCCTGCCCGCGACACCAGGCATGGTGCAGAGGCCCACAGAGCTGCCAGCTGCCCATGGATGCCCACGAGGCACAGCAAGAGGAACCCAAGCAACCAGCAGAAGCTCACCAGCCACCTGATCAAGCCTCTGCTGCCAACGAATACTCTGCTGGACTACCACCACCTTGCCTCCACCCAGCACAAGCCGGCGAACCCCCCAACGGAGCACAGCCAATGACCAAGGAGCCCAGTGAGCCAAAAATGCCTCCTCAACAGCTTCCTTTCCCCCTGCCTCCTGAGACGCTGACCACAAATGGACACGCCCCTGGCACTGCAACCAGCCAGCACGCACAAGAGGACTTGAAACACTGAGGACACGGCCCACAGGAGTCTGCAGAACCCCGACAGCATCAGCTCCTCTGCCTTTGGGACCAGCACACCTGAAATCTTCCACCATCTGCCTCATCCCCTGCAGCATCACAGTGTCACAGTGACCATGTCGGTAGAGCACCACGCTTGCCACTTGCCATTGTGCTTCTGGAACACTTTCTGTCACTGCCTCAATAAAATGGATGGAAACGGCATCTTGCTCCTGTGTGTGTGTTTGTCTGTGGGGCAATACGGGCTGCAAGGGTCAGGGCAGCTGAGCACCAGGATCCAGGCAGTGCCCGACCTTCCATGACTTCCCAGGTTGGGACACAGCAGGCAGGAAGGGTTCCAAAGCACACTGGGTGTCTGTGGGAGATCTTGAGGACATAGAGAAGGGAATGGAACCGCTGTTGCATTTGCAGACTGAGCCTGAGACACAGGTGCTCAGGCACCTGCAGCCCCATCTCTGAGTCCTTCTCGGGGTGTCCCTTGCCCCCCTCAGGCCACTCTGGTGAGGCCTCTTGGCAATCTCTCTGGCATATTGAACAAACATTCTCAGTATTCTCTCCCCTCCCCGTTTCGCTTCTGGCATCACTCCTAAATTGTCCTTATACCCTCTAGCACTCCAATACAGCATGTTTCATTTTAGCTCCTCTCAACCAACACATCTAGACAGGGGTTGTGTTCCAGAGGGCTAAACTGTGATGATGCCTGCATCCCACTGGGAAGTGCCCCAGTGCTGGCTGAATCTCTCCTAGGCAGGCTCCTGATCCAGCTTCCTCCTAACACACTGGGGAAAGGCAGTGGGCTCTGACTTGGATCACTGCCACTTCTTTGTGAGTCCTTGTTGGGGTGCCTGCTTCCCAGCTCAGCCTGGCCCAGCACTGGCTGCTAGGGACATGGAGAAACTGGGGCAGTGATGGTTGAGCTCTTTCTCCCTCCTTCCCTTCCCCCATCCCTCCATGGGTTCAATAGTCCTCTGCTGTCAGTGTGCCTTTTTTTGTAAATCAACAATCACTAATCCTACAAGTGGAAACTTTCTAAGTATCGCAATTCACTCCAAGTGTGTATGGAGTACATCTAGTTTGAGGAGACTCAAGCAAAGAGAGTCTAGCTTAACTCATCTCGGATGATAGCGTTGTGTCTATCCCATCATCTTAGGTCATTGACTAATACGATTAAAGACCCGCCCAGTGTTTGTTTTCTGATAGGACTTCCGGGAGACCTGAGCTATATAAACAGAGAACAGACCTCAGGAGACACAGTGCTGCCTTCAGCTGGCTCTGCCTCTGGCTAGGCTTGGTGGAAAGGTCTTCTTGTTCGTGTGCACACTCGCCTTCCTCACCATGTCGAGAGGTGATATGAGTCGCGGCCCTGCAAGGAACTACGACTGCACCGTCTACGTGGGAAACTTGCCCCCAGACATCAGAACGAAGGACGTCGAGGATGTGTTTTACAAATACGGCGCTATCCGTGACATCGACCTCAAGAATCACCGCTGGGGACCGCCCTTCGCCTTCGTCGAGTTTGAGGACCCGCGGGACGCGGAGGACGCGGTGTATGAGCGCGACGGCTACGATTTCGATGGGTACCGTCTCCGGGTGGAGTTTGCACGGAGCGGCCGCCGTGCAGGTGGATGGGGCCGAGCGCCCCGAGACCGCTACGGCCCCCCATCCCGGCGGTCTGACCATCGCGTGGTGGTCTCTGGACTGCCCCACACTGGAAGCTGGCAGGATCTAAAGGATCACATGCGTGAGGCAGGTGATATATGTTATGCCGAAGTCCACGGAGATGGCACCGGTGTCGTGGAGTTTGTACGGAAAGAAGATATGACCTACGCAGTTCGAAAACTGGACAACACTAAGTTTAGATCTCACGTGGGAGAAGCTGCCTACATCCGGGTTAAAGCGGATGGGCCCAGAAGTCCCAGTTCTGGCAGATCTCCATCTCGAAGCAGATCTCGTCCTGGCAGCAGAAGCCGCAGCAGAAGCCGCAGCAGGAGTCGCAGTTCCTCCTCAGGCAGAAGCAGAGGATCACCGCGCCATTCTCACCGCCATAGCAGATCTCGCTCTCGTACATAAGATGCTTCGGTTGGTGACTCTTTTAGTAGAACCCATGTTGTATACAATTTTCCTTTACTAGGTACAATCTTTTTCTTTCTTTCTTTCTTTCTTTCTTTCTTTCTTTCTTTCTTTCTTTCTTTCTTTCTTTCTTTCTTTCTTTCTTTCTTTCTTTCTTTCTTTCTCTCTCTCTCTCTCTCTCTCTCTCTCTCTCTCTCTCTCTCTCTCTCTCTCTCTCCCTCCCTCCCTCCCTCCCTCCCTCCCTCCCTCCCTCCCTCCCTTCCTTCCTTCCTTCCTTCCTTCCTTCCTTCCTTCCTTCCTTTCTTTTCTCAATTCAAACAGTTTTAGTGCGAATGGGTGGTGTTGAATCGCATTCTTGTGTAAAATCCCCTTGCTCCTAACAACTACATTCCCTTCCTGTTTCTGATAAATTGTATTTTAAGGATGTCATAGACAGGATTGCTTAAACTTAGTTAATTTTCCATGCCCTTCAGACTGCAACATTGCGACGTCTTTTGTTCTGGTTGGGTGAACTGGGATGTTGGGGCTGTTTGTGGTTATCTTACCTGGGGACGTTCTTTTGCTTATCTTGCTTTCCATGTGTCTCTCTGCAGACATCTGAAGAGATGGATTAAGGATGCTTTGGAATTGGATTGTGGAGCACATCTCAACTATTTTGGGATGGTCAAACAGGATTGAGGAGGATCAGATCAACACTGGAGGCAACGGTATGACTCCAAGTGCTATTGTCCC
Organism: Ochotona princeps; assembly: GCF_030435755.1. Classification (NCBI taxonomy): domain Eukaryota; kingdom Metazoa; phylum Chordata; class Mammalia; order Lagomorpha; family Ochotonidae; genus Ochotona; species Ochotona princeps. Next base: position 17,688,437 of record NC_080854.1, on the reverse strand, counting down.
AGATGAAACTGGGATGAAAATACAAGCGTTAAAACTGAATATATTTAGCTCAAAATACTTGCAAACTGCTTCTTAATGCAGTTACCATTGGCTACAATTGCACTGTTCTTTACCTTGGCAATTATGGCATAATTGTATTGCCCATTTGTTAACAATTCATTTTGCTCCCCTCACCCGCTCCCTGTTTCTTGGTTTGTTTTAATAGGGACTAATGTGGAAAGAATTGGTTAATGTGTCACAGAACTTAGTTACAGCTGTTATGTGTGACCTGTTGGTGTACATGTAGGTAGAGGGTGTCTTTGATTCCAATGAGACAGAGTTTTTAAAGGCAAAATGAAAGCAAATGTTGAGTTCCAGCATTTTGGTGTAGATAGTCTAGCTTCACCTTTCCCTTAAAATAGTATTCATACTTGACTCACGTTTGAAACACTTTAATTTACAAGTTAGATTGCAAATGGGAGTGTTACATCTAATTTAGGCTTAGGTGGGTAGCAATACCAATTAATTTTACAACTACATAACTTTGCAAGCACAAAATCTGTAATGTGCTGTTAAACTAATGCTGGCATTATCTGTTGGACTGTAAATAGAAGATGCTGCTTCAATTAGTCTCTAAGATGGTTAAATGTCTAAAGTTTATCTGATCACCATTCAGAAACTTGTTTTGGGGACTTTGATGGCTATTGATGTACATCCGTTAAAGTGATGACAGACATTAACTCCTCATTCCCCAGAAACCCTTTTTGATGAAAGTGTCTAACCTTTTGCCTCCTCTGTTTTGGCTTTGCTGCTTCTAAAGGTTTGGACTGGAGAGGGCTCACTGGATCCGAATGCATGGAGCTGGATCATTGGATTCAAATCATAATCTGGATAGGATATGGAGGATGAATTACAAGGATTTATGGAGTGGGATCAGATGTCCAGGAACATTGGTGTCTGCCCCAACCAAACCATATTCGTGGGCTTTTTTTTTTTTAATTCAACTTAATTGGTTATTGCGAAGACATTTTTTTCCCTTTTTTTTTTTTTGATGATTGGGGCCATTGAGATGCAGGATGGAATTGTGTTTTGCATTTTTTTATACAAGCAGCAGAGCAAGCGCATGGAGATAATACGCTGGGACAATCTCCTTGGAAGGATTCAGCACGAGTAGATGGTAAACATTCAAGGGGCAAAGGGACTGGTTGTTTAAAATAGTAATCAGTCAGTCACTTCCAACTTTAAATAAAACACAATTGGAGTTGAAATAAAGTAGTTTCCAATTGACTAGTGCTGTTATTCTTTGAAAGAAAATAAACATTTTTTAAAAAAGAACTATGCCTGGTTGTCTTTTTTCCTCTTCATGTAAGAACCTAACTGGGTTGACTAGTCTATCAATACTTTGAATTGATAAGGCTCTTGATTCTTGAGTTTGTTTAGTAAATTAAGGCTTCTTGAAAGGCAATTACTAATAAATGGTTTTAACTCTCACTATTGACTGTAAAAACCCTAAGATAAAAGATGAGATAATGCAGTTATTTATATGTAATGAGCAAATGGGTAGCTAATCTTCGAAGAAAGAACTCAGTTCTTTGCCTATGGGTGAATAAGAACGTGATGGACTTGAGTGCGAAACTGGTTGATGGGTAGTAAATAAATGTTAGCTTGGAAATAGCCCTTGAGAATACCAAAAGCACAATAATTGATAATAGAACAAAGGTATCTGTTTTTTGAAATGTGAACAGGGCACAGAAACATTAAATGTGTGAGCAGCTGATAGCATATTTTTTTTTGTAAAAATGAATCCAATCTTGGTTTTCTCTCCCAGGATTTTGGCGCTCTACCAAAACAGTGATGACTAGCTTGTAGTTATGGCTTTTTATAAGGAGTTACAATTCCTTCAGTCTGCTATTTAAGTGTGTCCTGACATTGCTAGCACAATGTCAAGACAGTCCATCATCCCATTGTCTACATATATCCAACACTTTTTTTTTTAAAGATTTATTCATTTTATTACAGACAGATATACAGAGAGGAGGAGAGACAGAGAGGAAGATCTTCCGTCCGTTGTTTCACTCCCCAAGTGAGCCGCAACGGGCCGGTACGCGCCGATCCGATGCCGGGAACCTAGAACCTCTTCCGGGTCTCCCACGCGGGTGCAGTGTCCCAATGCATTGGGCCATCCTCAACTGCTTTCCCAGGCCACAAGCAGGGAGCTGGATGGGAAGTGGAGCTGCTGGGATTAGAACCGGCGCCCATATGGGATCCCAGGGCTTCCAAGGCGAGGACTTGAGCCGCTAGGCCACGCCGCCGGGCCCATATCCAACACTTTTGTTGGAGTCCATCTTTTGTTTGGAAGCAGACGCATGTTGCATTGTATCTTCACTTCTGCGTATGGTAGTCTCCATTACTCCACCACTATACATTCCAATAAGCATGATGGATTCTTTGTTAGAAATAACTAAATCTTAACATTTCCTTTGGGTGCTGATTCTTGCGGGAAGCTGAACTTAAGGTAATTTTAAAGCTAGAGAAAACCTTCAGTAACTTTGGTAGTGAAAGTGAACTCCAATAGTGATGCCCAAAAAGTTACTCAGTGAGTCCCTTTTAGTGAAGCTTATGCGATCTCAGCAAGTGAACGGATGTTGAGAACTAGGATCAAGCGCATAGTGTAGTGCACTAGCTGTTCCTGTGTAAGAATTCAAATGCAATGGCCAAGAGGCAGAATTCCATGTGGCATGCTTAATTTCTAGTACTGCTTTACATTAAGTAGAGTACTCAGGCTATTGATAACCATGATTATGAAAAGTTAATGAACACTAGATTAAGCAAGTATAAAATCATTTTATGTTGAGTGTTTCATTAATCGGACCAAAGTAGTCTTCCTTCAGAGTTGAGTCTTAAGCTAAGTTCTAATCTCATTTTGAAATAATTACACCTGATTGACTCTATAGGTTTATGGTGAAAATAGAACTCAAGAGTACCTTTTAAGAAAAGATTTATTTTATTTTTATTAGAAAGTCAGATACAGAGAAAAGGAGAGGTAGAGAGGAAGATCTTCCATCTGCTGATTCACTCCCCAAGCAGCAACAACAGCCAGAGCTGCACTGATTCAAAGCCAGGAGCCCAGAGCCTCTTCTGGGTCTACAATGCGGGAGCAGGGCCCCAGGGTTTGGGCCGTCCTCGACTGCTTTCCCAGGCCACAGGCAGGGAGCTGGATGGGAAAGGGGGCCTCCAGGATTAGCCCTGGCACCTATATGGGATCCAGGTGCGTGCAAGGCGAGGACTTCAGCCACTAGGCTACCGCTCTGGGCCCTTGAGCATGCTTTTTAGTTAATGTGATAAGAAGCTAAAAGCAGCCAGGCTAGACTAACTGCCCTTTTTCCTGCTGTTTTTAGTCTTAGACATAAATTAAAAAAAAAAAAAGTCATACCTTTTCAGGACTACAAAAACTGCCTTGATATTTCCTCCATTTTACTTTTTGTATCAATAAATTATTTTAGGGAAACTATTTTATTTTCCTAGTAGGAAAAAATTAAGTCTTTTAAGAAACAATCAATTTTCATAGCATCACATTGAATAACTCAGCTTACTGTTCAGCCCACATTCTACTGCATATGAAAAGCTAAGGCCCGGCGGCGTGGCCTAGTGGCTAAAGTCCTCTCCTTGAAAGCCCCAGGATCCCATTTGGGCGCTGGTTCTAATCCCAGCAGCTCCACTTCCCATCCAGCTCCCTGCTTGTGGCCTGGGAAAGCAATAGAGGACGGCCCAATGCATTGGGACCCTGCACCAGCGTGGGAGACCCGGAAGAGGTTCCTGGTTCCCAGCTTCGGATCAGCGCACACCGGCCCCTTGCAGCTCACTTGGGGAGTGAATCATCGGATGGAAGATTTTCCTCTCTGTCTCTCCTCCTCTCTGTATATCTGACTGTAATAAAATAAAAAATCTTAAAAAAAAAAAAAAGCTAAGGCCGATTTTCTGACTCCTAATTGTTTGGGATCTGAGATTTGTTTTAGAGATAGTAAACTTTTTAAGGATGTTGTCTGGTAGATTCAATTGATTCACACTAAAATGCTTTTTTCCCCAAAGTTTTAAACACTTAATAAATTTTGAGTGCTCTTCTAGCCTCTTATTCATAGTATTTTAATTTAATGGGACTTCTAGAATTTCCATTTTTTTTTTAAAAAAAACTTTTTGTCTTTGAAACATGTTCTGATCTTTACAACTTGAGTACTTTCAGGTTGTGTGACAACAAAAATTCTTTATGTGTGCCTTTTAGCTTCCTATGTATATGAAGATTGTAATGAAATAAGTTGTATACATCTATTTAACATAAGTAGTATAAAAGCAGGAAAACTTAAAAAAAAAAAAAAAGGAGGAGCAGGTAGCCATGCCTGCATCCGACCCATTCAGTATCTCTTTTAGGGATCCATCCTCCATAGAGGCACACTCTCCCTTCTTCATGAAATCCATAGCCCGGACTTAACTGTGGTCCTGGAATCTACAAGTGCCAAGGTCAGCCAATGTGCACCCCTGTCCTCTGTCTTCCTACTTCGACCTCAGTGAGTTCTCTAGTACATCCCCGTGTTCAACTGGCCTTCTACCTTCCCTAGGACTCACCACAGGGAATCAACAAACACCTGGGCCCTTCCCAGTGCACACTGCATCTTCAGATTCAGGATGGGAACAGATCCCCGTGCCCAAGCCCACCATCTGTCACCCAGCACAAGCCCCCTGTGTTTCCTGCAAAGGTCAGCACTCTCGGTTGCAGGCCGGCACTCTCAGCCTGCCCTGGTCCCAACACCCCTCCTTAGCGACACAGGAAAAGATTGAAAGCCTTCTGAGGGCAGAGCCGCCTTCCAGTGTTGCCCTCTGCCTGCTCTTGGAGCCACCATGGGAAACACCCTGACTGCCGGCGATAGATTTCAGGATGTGTATCTGAGATGGAAGGGTACATTCAGCTTCGGGCTCTCGAAACTGAGACATAAAGCTGTCAGCCTTGATTTCTGGTTGAGCAGGACACAGGCACTTGCAAGGAAATGAATCCCCTATGATGCTGGTTCTCCGTGTAACCTGGACCTTCAGAGGCTCTTGCCCAATGTACTACTTATCAGGCTTTTTTTCCCTTGAATAAAATTTCCCTTTCATACCAGATACCTGTGTGCTCTGTTGTTTGGAGGGTGTTTGTGGATGGGAATGGAGCTGATGTGTGCTTTGTCTGGGAGCAGCGTCACTGGCCGCCTGGAGTGTGGAGGTCCAGGGATGTGACAAGCAGCAGCTCTCCTCTCTGGGGCTCTGGGAGACACAGAATTCCTCTGCAGAAGTGTCAAGGGTCACTGTGAGTCCTTTTCCGGGGTCCCCTGTCCCCTCCCATTCCTCTACTGCTCCCAGGCTCTCTAACCCAGGGGTGCCTAGTTCTGATATTGAGCATCTCCACAAACAAATGGCATTCACACATTGGACCATAGACGTACAGGTTTTCCTCTGGGAGAAGCACTGTTGACTCTGTATCCCTTTCCACCACCATAACTTATATTCAGCTTCCATTCCTGATTCCAACCCCCTAAAATTATTAATACAGAGCATAAGAGAAAAGATTTATTCATCACATGCAATTCCAAGAAGCATGACAACTACAGGATGCCATGTTCCTCACCAATTTATTACCTCCATAAAGAAAGACTTTCTTGTGGTGCAGTCTGTGAGTCATCTTGAGGGCAAGCACCCTGTGAGGAGAGATCTCCTGCCCTATTCTGAGATCCTGGGCGTGCAGGACACAGTTCCAGCACGGAGTCCACAGGGACAGTATGCAGGGCTCTACCTCGGGGCCTTCGGCTCCTTCCAGGACCAGGTTTGATGAGGGGCTTGCCGTGGGCTCTGATCCAGGCTTTTGGTCTCTTCCTTTCCTGGGTCCTCAGTTTTCAGCTCCTTTGAGGGGTTGCCAGTGGGGCTCGGGGGCTTGCTCTGGGCCTGGTTCTGTCCTCCTCCTTGGGTGCTGCCATCTCGTGGCTTGGTCAGCCTCCACTGGCCCGGTGAGATGTCTAAGGAGTCCTCCGTGATGTCCTTCGCCTGCATCTGTATATCTGGTTCCCAGCAGTGCTTCTGTCCATAATGGAACACAGCTGTGGCTCTGGCTCCATGGCTGGCAACAACCTTGTGACACAGGTCTAATATAACTAATGTATCTCTGAAGAAATTAAAAAGAAAATCAAGAATTTTCTTGAAGAAAACGATGCTGCTGTATGATCTATTAGTCTGTGCAGCTGAGAAACCTTCTCCAAGGAGAATCTGTTAACCAGTAGTAAAATCACCAAGAGAAAAGAAGAGACAGAGGCACAATGAACGTTACTGAATACTCTCCTGCAAAGGAGCAAAAGCCTTTCCCAACCTCAGAACAGAGGAATTCATCAAGAAAATGGGAGGTATAGAATTCAAATCACTTGTTATAAAGCTTCTTATCAACAATGAGAAGCATGTAATACATGAATTCAAGGAATTTAAGGACTATGTCACACAGGAAATAAATCAAAAGAAAGCTGATACACCAGAAATAAAGAATAGAGAGGAGCAAATTAAAAGTATATTGGGGGGCCCAGTGCCTTAGGCTAGCACCTACATTTCTCGCTTACCCTGTGCTGGGATCCAATATGAGCGCTGGTTCTTATCCTGGTGGCTGGATTCCCATCCAGATCTCTGTTTCTGGCCTGTGAGAGCAGTCGAGGAGAACCCAAAGCCTTGGGAATCCTGCACCCATCTTGGAGACCCGGAAGAGGCTCTGGGCTTCTGATTTCAGATCAGCTCAGCTTTGGCCATTTGCGGCCACTTCAATAATGAATCAATGGACAAAAGATTTCTCTGTCTCTCCTCCTCTCTGTATATCTGACTTTGCAATAAAAATAAATCTTAGAAAAAAAAGTACAGTGAGGAGTCTCCAAAATAGAATGAAGGAAGCAGCAGAATGAATCTCAGAATTGGCAGCACACAGCCCACACAAGCCCTCCCTTCTCCGTCCCCCCCTCTCTTCTCTCTTCCCTTCCCTTCTAACCTGGCTCTGGCTTGTCCTCTGCCATCCTGTCCCCTCCCCTGCCCTGTCAGCCCCCATCCTGCCACCATAGCAAATGTGTCCCTTCTAGTTCTCTCCCCCACTAACCCTGCTCACATTCCTACCCGGTTGAAATGAAAGGACCTCAAAAAAAAAAAAAAAAAGAGAGAGAGAGAGAGAGGAGAGAACCTCAGAATTGGAAGATATTTCCTGTCAACAGGGGGAAACAAACAAAAAGTTGGAAGCAGAGCTGGGTCAGGTTAAAAAAATATTCAAGAATTGAAATGCACTATTAGGAGCCCTAATATAAAACTTATGGGAATCCCAGAAGGTGCAGAAAGTGAAGCTGGGATTAAAGGTGATTTTAATGAATTAATGAAGGAAAATTTCCCTAATCTAGAGAAACAATTGGAAAACAACATCCAGAAGGATCACAGAACTCCCAACAGACTTGACCAAAAGCAGTCTTTACCATGACACATGAAAACCAAGCTCTCTTCAGTTGAACATAAGGAAAAGATCCTTAAATGTGCATGTGAAAAACATCAATTGACATATAAAGGAATGCCAATTAAACTCACAGGAGATCTCTCATGGGAAATTCTACAGGCCAGAAGAGAATGGAATGATATATTTCAGATCCTAAAAGCAAAAAATTGTCAGCCCAGGATAACATATCCAGCAAACTCTCCTTTGTCTTTGAAAAGGAAATAAAATTTTTCCACAGTAAAGAAAAGTTAAAAGAATTTGCCTCTGTCAAACCCGTTTTCTGATAGGACGACCGGTACACCTGAACTGTATAAAAGGAGAACAGATGGCCTACGTCTGCATCCCAGCCATTCAGCGTTTTTGGAGCAGTCGCACCTGGAGGGAGCCACACTCTACCCTCTGCATGGCTGAGAGAAGAAAATCCCCTGACCCAGAGTCCCTGAGGTCCTGGAATTCGCCAGTGCCCAGGTCAGCCTATGCTGGGCATTGGCCATGGCCTTTCTGTTTCGACCTCAGTGAGCTCTCCTGGAACAGCCCAGAGTTCGACCTACCCTCCACACTCCCCAGAACTCGCCGTGGGACATTGTTACAGACCTCATCCCTTCCAAGAGAACACAGCTCCTTGAGACACAAGATGGGCACAGAGCCACGTGACCCGGGTTTGCCATTTGCCACCCAGCAGAAGCCAACAGAGTCTCCCAGGAAGACTGGCACCAGCACAGAGCCAGAAGCACTTCAGCACCTGCAGCCTGCCTTGGCTCCTTCACCTTTCTCAGGAGACTCAGAACAGGATCCCCTGTCTTCTGAGGGCAGAGAAGCCTCTGAACACCGCCCTCCTCCTGCTCCTGAGAGCCCCCACAGCAAGTGCCCCGGCTGCTGGAGGTGGATTCGTTCACTGTGGATCCGGGATGGCACAACTCCATTCAGCTCCTGCCTGGGCAGCCTGAGACCTCAGAGACTACAGTCCCGATTGCTGTACTGTGGGGTTCTTAGTGGGGAAGAGGAGGCTCAGAGCCCGGACCCAAGGCAGGGCTTGAGAGATGAGTTTTGGGAGCTGGGTCACATCATCTGGTAATGCCAGGCCCTCCTGGGCCAGGGGAGAGGAGGAAGCGTTCGCTCTCCCATCTGGGTCTCTGCGAAAGAAAGCACTGTTTCCTGCCTGTGTGGAGTTTCTCAGAAAGCCTTGAGCTAAATGTAATGATGCTATTAATCAACTAAGGTAATGTAATGTTTTTAGAATTGTTTAGGTATGTAAATTGTCATGTATCATAATGTCTGCGCTTCAATAAAGTTAGGTGATTTACCAAGAATATTTATTATTGAGTATAGTGCATAGAGTGTTACCTGCTGTGCTGTCATCAACTCACAAGAGCTTAAGTTCATATTCAGCTGTTCCACGTCTCATCCGGTTGCTGCTAACGTGTCTGGGCTAGCCATGGGAGCTGGCTGAGTCCTTGGGTTTGTCAGGCATGTGCATCACAGGGTGACACCTGAAGGGACTTCTTATCCCCTAATGCTCAAGGCATCTCAGTCTGGAAGGCAGCCATCACATTTCTAAGGTTGGCTACTACTGTGTTGACTCACAGTAACAAGCAGTGGTAAATGTCAGAGGCACATGACTGTGGGAGAGATGGGCTATTCAGAAAGCATGAGCTCAGTTGACAGGTTCAGCTCCACTGGGAACAGGCCTGTCAGCAGAACTGATGAGTCCCTCTCTGAAGCCTCCATCTGCAGAGGGAAATGCAGCAACCAGCAGCAGCTCCTCAGAAACAGCAGAGACTGACCCTACAGTGAGGGCGTGACCTGCACCTGCATCTTCCCACCCACCCAGGCCACTCCCTTCCCGCCCTCTCCTCACCTGCTCCAATCCCAAGGCAGTCCCACACCCACTTGAGGCCTCAGTCCCATCACTGTGATGGGATCTGCATCCCCACCCTACATGCAGGGTGTGCTAAAAGGTGCAGTCCCTTTGGGGCTGCCTCACTTGCACTCTCTCCTAGCCAGCCAGGAGGACCAGGCTTGTCCTGCTGGGGAGGCAGCAGCAATGATGCTCCTTCCTTTCTCCTTGGAAGAGCCGTGGGCCAGTCCGGAGCCCCACATGCCTCCTGGCCTGAACGCAGAACAGGCCTGGGCCTGGGCCCTGGACAACTTCGATGCACTGGGCAGCCACTCATGCCAGTGTCCCCAGTCCTGCGCAGAGGTGACCTCGGAAGCCAGAGCCCTGCACCGTGAGTCTTATGCCAGCCTTGGAGCCAGACCCACTGCCCCTGTCCTATATGGACAGAAGCGCTGCTGGGAACCAGATATGCAGGAACTATTGATGGAGACCACCAAAGACACATGGGCTCTCACCAAGCCCAGTGGAGGCTGACCAAGCCACGAGATGCCAGCATTCATGGAGGAGGACAGAACCAGGCCCTAGCCCGGACGTCCCTGTGGTACAGGCAATGAGGCTGATGGTGGAAGATTTCAGGTGTGCTGGTCCCAAAGGCAGAGGAGCTGATGCTGTCGGGGTTCTGAAGTCTCCTGTGGGCCGTGTTCTCAGTGTTTCAAGTCCTCTTGTGCGTGCTGGCTGGTTGCAGTGCCAGGGGAGTGTCCATTCGTGGTCAGCGTCTCAGGAGGCAGGGGGAAAGGAGGCTGCTGAGGAGGCATCTTTGGCTCACTGGGCTCCTTGGTCATTGGCTGTGCTCCGTTGGGGGGTTCGCCGGCTTGTGCTGGGTGGAGGCAAGGTGGTGGTAGTCCAGCAGAGTATTCGTTGGCAGCAGAGGCTTGATCAGGTGGCTGGTGAGCTTCTGCTGGTTGCTTGGGCTCCTCTTGCTGTGCCTCGTGGGCATCCATGGGCAGCTGGCAGCTCTGTGGGCCTCTGCACCATGCCTGGTGTCGCGGGCAGGAAGCTCCAAGGAGCCCACAGGGACAACACAGCAGCTTCAGGGTCAAGTCGTCGGGGCACCCCCAAGGCTCCCCCAGCCTGGGATAGAGTGGGAGCGCAAAGGGCCCAAAGTGGGGATCTTTCAGGGCAGGCAGCCACATGGGCTCCTCACCATCCTGGGCAGAGTCCCAGGCCTGGCGCACACAGCAGGCAGGAAGCTACTCCATGGCCTGGCTCTGAGAGCTGTGTGGCTTTCCGGGGGCTATTGCCTCACACATTTATAGTGAGAAACAGCTACCACAGCCCAGATTCCTTTGCAAAAAACAGAAATGTCTGCTTGGCTCTGAGGTCTTAGCCAGGAATGCCACTCTGCCCTCAGATGCTCCCCTTTTGCATGCCTAGATTCAGGAAAGTGGCACAAGACCATCCCTCCGGTCCTGCATCTCCGCGGACAGACCACCATCCCTGCCCACTCTGTTGCTGCCGACTCCAAGCATTCCTCTTTGCAGACTTGGGTTTGAGGGACTGTGCGTGTCCTTTTTGGTTTCCACCTTCTGGCTGGTGTCCGAGGTTCATCATCTCTTGGCCAGAAGTGTTCAGAGAAAAGGAGCAGGTGCCACACTGGCTGAGGTAGGCACCGACCACCAGAGGGCAGCAGCACGCCGGGCTGCAGGGGCATTGGGTTGGTCCAGGGTCATGTGACAAACTGCATCCTCAGAGGATCTATCTACTGGTTGCTCCCCAGGCAGGAAGAAGTGATCTTGCTGCCCAAGAACAAAATGAAACCAAATCCGTTTCGATGTGATACGCGCAGCAGCATCTGCTGTTAGTAAAGAGAAAGGAAAGCTCAGGGAGCAAACCAACCAACGTGCCTGTCTACCTCCTTGCTGCCTGTGTCTAGCACACAGCAAAGGATGGCTTCAATCTGCCCATAGGGGAGGCCTGGACTGAGTTCCAGGCTCCTGGCGTCAACCTGCTGCAGCTCTAGGGCGTTGGAGAGTTACTCAAAACTGCAGGCTCGCTCTCAGCCTACCTGTCTGTCACATGTAAATAAAACAGTCGATTCATTTTAAAATGCAGAATGTATCTCAAGATCTGGCAAAGGAAGAGCAAACGCATTTTCTGATACTTAAGAACGCCAAATTGTCAAAGGAGAATTTTAGCCTTAAAAACAAATGTCAACAAAAATCCAAAGATAACCATGACCAGGGCTAACCCAGGAATTAGGGAAGATGTACTTGACTCAAGAAACACGACGGGAAACACGGCAAATACAGAGGTTCAACCACAGAACTGGAAGATTGCGAGTTATCACTTCAGCCCGTGTTCTGATGGAGTGTCATGAATGAACACATTCCTTCCAAAAATAACAAACCAGATCTTCTAAAGCATAATTGTATTGTATTTTGATTTCTGAAAAAGCAGTAATTCATGCACTGAAACTATTGAGATAGGCCACACAGTTTGGAAATTGTTTTAGGATGCCTTGATTTGTATTGTAAACAAACCAGGGATCTCTCAAAAGCAAAGCAGCCTTCTGGGTTTCTCAGAGGCCACAGACAAGACACAGTCTTCAAGAAAACTCCCATCTCAGGGACAGAGACACAATAACAGGTCGGACATGGAGCAGCCAGGACCCAAACCAACATCCAGATGCTGACACTGCAAGCAGAGGGCCGATCTAAAATGCCACAGCGTGGCAACCCCTAAAACTTTGATTTCTAAAATTTCCACTTGATTCATTATATTTTCCATTACTTTGGTGAAGTTTTTTTTTAAGAATTTAATATTAAGCATTTAATAATTTGTCATGGAATTAATTTTTGCTGACTCATCTATTATCTAATTGTGGTGCCAACATATATTTACTGTCCTGAACATTTAGCTTGAAAGTCTCTTGGTTCTTCTTTGGTAGAGTGAGTGATTTTTAATACACAACACCTTAGTATTTTCGCAAGTTATCTGACTCTGGGTAGGATTTGCACATTTTATTTTCATTGGTTCTTTTTTATGATTCTTCAGGGGGTGGTTTCCGGCTTTCCTACTGCCAGATGGAGAAGTCCAGGGTTTGCACCTGGGCCCTTTTGCCCTCAAAGGAGGAAGGAATGTGTCATTATTATAGGATATCAGTAGGTGTTCTTGAGACCTGCACGATTCACTGACACTGCACACTCTTACTGCTGGGTAACTGGAAAAGTCATGACTCTGTCCTCCTCTGACATCACCCAGGACCCAGAAGACGAGGGTCTTGTTACTTCTGGGTGTCATGAAAGTCTTGGGATCGTGTCTGGGCTTCTCTGACAGCACTGCTGGGGTTAGGTGCCAGCCAGGGTGCCTCACCATTGCCTGAAAGGGGGTAAAGGTAGGTGTCTCACGGAGCCCTGGCAGGTGTGGATGGTCCGAGATCACATCATTCCCCTGTGCTGTTTGTTGGTAGAAGCGCATTTTTTGGAAAATTTTCTGTCATGTCCTTTTGATGGATTTTGTTGTTGTTTTGTTTCGTTTTGTTTTTTACAATTTATTTTTATTTGGAATGCAAATTTATAGAGAAGAGACAGAGAGAAAGATCTTCCAAACATGGGTTCACTCCAAAAATGGCTGCAATGGCCAGAGCTGTCGATCCAAAACCAGGAGCCAGGAGGTTCTTCTGGGTCTCCCATGAGGGTACAGGGTCTCAAGGACTTGGGTTATCTTCCACAGCTTTCCAGGCCACAGCAGGGGGCTTGACAGGAAGTGGAGCAGGCAGGACACAAACCAGAGACCACATGGGATACCAACACTTGGAGGTGGATGGCCAATTGAGCCATCATGCTGCCTCCCCACCACCCAACCTCCACTCCCCACCCCGCAACCCTTTGCTCATTTTTTTTTTTAACTAGAGAGAACAAACACTTGTTGGGGTTTTTCTTGTGTGTGCTCATTGGCATTTCTTGTTTGCCATCTTTTTTGGTTCCAAGTTCAGATACATCAGGCCTAAAGGAAACCCTAGCACTGGATGGCTTCAAGGTCCTTAAACAGTTTTGTTCCCTTCCCGTTTAAGAATTTTCTTATATTTGTTTTTCTAGCTGTGATGTCCAGGGATTTGGATTGTTCTTATTGATGGTTGCTGTGCTTACGAGAGGAGGGCGGAGCTAGCTTTGAGCCCAGTATGTCACTCTGATCTCAGATTGAAACCCGGAAAGGACAGCAGAAATCGGGCGCGCCCCCGCGGCAGTGGAGGCACTGCTGCAGCAGTGACGGACATTAGCCATCTTTCCTCCCCAGACAAGGACCGGAGGGACACCACATCTGCTTCCATGTCAGAAGGGGCTTAAACCCCTGCATGTGTCTTTGCTTGTCTTTTCCTGTTCCTCTGTAGCTCCCTTCCTCACGTCTGTATTCCTCCACATGGGGAAGAAAGGCCCAAGGCAGAGTTTCTTTGAAAAAAGACCATCTATCTATATTTTACACTTGCCTACTATGTTCCTTCACGAGTGGTCGGCGATCTAACACTTAGTAGGAGAACTAAAGAAAGTGCTTTTACTATCTTCGCATAAGTCGCAGCCTTACATTCCTTTTCTTATTTTTCTTTTTTTTTTAGAATTTCTTTCTTTATCTGAAAGGTAGAGTGACAGAAGAGAGGTTGGATGAGCTTCTATTCACTGATTCACTGTCGAAATGGCCAAAACACCCAGGGTGGGGCAGGCTGAAGCCAGAAGCCAGGAACTCTGCCCAGTGTCCTCTGTGGGCGGTAGGACATGAGCACTTGGGCCCCATCCACTGCTTCCAAGGCACATTAGTATGTAGCTGGGTTGAAAGTAGACTAGTCGGTCCCAGCGCGATAGCCTAGCAGCTTAAGTTCTCACTTTGCACGCAACAGGATCCCATAACGATGCCTCTTCTAATCCCGGCAGCTCCACTTCCCATCCAGCTCCTTGCTTGTGGCCTGGGAAAGCAGTCCAGGAGGCCCAAAGCCTTAGGACCTTGCACCCACGTGGGAGACCTGGAGGAGGTTCCTGGCTCCTGGCTTCAGATTGGAGCAGCACAGGCCATTGTGGTCACTTGGGGAGTGAATCATCCGACGGAAGATTTTCCTCTCTGTCTCTCCTCCTATCTGTATATCTGACTTTGTCATAAAAGAAATAAATCTTTAAAAAAAAAAAAAGAGAACATCTTTTAGTATCATTTGTAGGGCAGGTTTGGAAGAGGCATATTCTTTTAACTTTCCTTTTTTTATCAATAATTAATTAATTTTATTGCAAAGTCAGATATATGCAGAGAGGAGGAGAGACAGAAATATCTTCCATGCTGTGATTCACTCCCCAAGTGACCACAATGGCCTGTGCTAGCTCCAATCTGAAGCCAGGAGCCAGGAACCTCCTCCAGGTCTCCCACGCGGGTGCAGGGTCCCAACGCTTTGGGCCGTCCTCAACTGCTTTCCCAGGCCACAAGCAGGGAGCTGGATGGGAAGTGGAGTTGCCAGGACTAGAACCAGTGCCCATTTGGGATCCCGGGCATTCAAGGCGAGGACTTTAGCTGCTAGGCCACGCCGCCGGGCCCCCCCCCTTTTTTTTTTTTTTTAGATGTTCTCTTGAAAGAGAAGAGGAATAGCACCCACCAAACCAAAGGCAAATGTGCAGTACATCCCTGCAAAATAACAGAAGACTAAATCAATGAACAACCCATTGCTAAAATGCCTGGACCAAATTGCCACCCATTCATATTAACCCTGAATGTAAATGGATTAAACAAATTAATCAAATGTCAAAGATAAGTAGACTGAATTAAAAAACAAAACCCTTCTCATCAACAAATATCAGGATTTTGATTCTATAACTCAAGGATTTTGATGTTCTTGTTTTTAGTTTCACCTTTTCAAAATTCATTTTCATTAAGTTCTTCACTGACTCATAGATCATACAGGAACATCATTTTCTTCAAGAAGGTTCTCAATCTTCTTTTTTCATTTCTTCCTGAACGATTAGTCATTCAGTAGCATGTTATTTAAATTATAGCATTGTGCATTGCAAATTTTTTTTCTTCCTGTTATTGACAGTAACTTTGTAATGGAGACTAACATATCCAGTAACATGTTATTTACCTTTATGGCATTGTAAATTTCTTTATTTCTTCCTCTTGATTTTGCATTACGGCTTTTCATTTAAGGGGATGTACAGTAACTGTGTAATGGAGAATATCATATCCAGATGTGAGGATACAATGCAGTATGCATCTCTACTTCCAGATCAAAGATGGACTTACAATGAAACTGTTTACTATATCTTGACAACAGGATGCTGGACTCTCTGCCATTGTTCATGCTTGCAATGATGGACATATGACTACTTATGAAGAACTAAATTTTTGTAATAATTTAGGAGAACTCAGTGGGAGGGGGCTGGGACTGGAACAGGGGTAAGGGAAATCCTGGCTCCGAGTTATGGATTGGCCATTTCAGCAGTGAACCAGCAGATGGACGATCCGTCTCCCCGTCTCTCTCCTTTTTTTTTTTTTTTTCCATAAATCTCTTTCCCAATGAAAATAAAGTAATTAAAAAAAAAAAAAAAAAACACACTACTCCAGATGCCTGCATCTGTAGAGCTGGCAGCCAGCTCTGCTGCTAACTCCAGCTTCCTGTTGCTGTGCACCCTGGGAGCCAGCGGTAATGGCTCGAGGACTTGGGCTCCTGTGATCTACTTGTGGATGGAGTTTCTATGAGGGGTGCTTCAGGGGTGAATCAGCTGGTGAGAGTTCCCTATGTGTCTCACTGCCACTCAAACAATAAAAAAAAAAAAAGATACACTCATTTGTCGTTCCATAAATACTTTTTTGAAAGTCTAGCAGGTGGAACATAGCAATAATGACTATTTTCTGAAAGCTGTAATCAACCAGGTACTCACGTACATGCTTCCCATGTGCTACCCCATTTGTTTCCACTACAGAATCATTTGAAAGTTTAGAACACGAAAGCTTAATGAAGTTAAACCATTAGCCTAAAGCATTCAGCTGTCTAACAGAACTAAGATTTCAACTCAGGCTCTTTGAACACAGTGTTGTTAACTGTCATACTATCCTGATATTCTCTGGAAACATATGATAGGATGCCACTAAGGTAACCAAATTATCAGCCACTTTTGATTGTTTTGAAGAATGTATTCCATATAGGCCTGCCTGTCATACTGGCACATTTATACCAAGAGAAGTGTCTTTGAACACTAACTTTTTAGCTACTGATTTCTGAACGCTTCTGGAAGAAGTCACAGTGTCTGGCAGACTGCCATCACTGAAATTCCAGCTCATCAATTACTACCAGATGCTGGTGATGTCACTGCATATCCTGTTGGTGTTGTGTCCAAGATAAACTCCAAAGTTTTTCTGTTGTTTTAAAGCATACAACTTATCCAGATGGGAACAAACAAAGCAGTATGCATCTCTACTTCCAAATCAGAGATGGACTCCAACGGAAAAAAAAAAAGACACTACCTTGAATATGAAATCTTTAAATATATCTTGACAATAGGATGCCAGACTCTCTGCCACTGTCCATGCCCGCAATGTCAGGATACACTTACGTAGCGGAATGATGGACTTCAGATTGTTTATGAAGGACTATACTTTTTTTTTAATTTATTTTTATTGGAAAGGCAGATATACAGAGTGAAGGAGATACAGAGGAAAAGATCTTCCTTCCACTGGTTTACTCCCTGAGTAGCCACAACAGCAAGAGCTGAGCCAATCTAAAGCCAGGAGCCAGGGGTGTCTTCCAGGTTTCCCACGCAGGTGAAGGGTCCCAAGGCTTTGGGCCACCCTCTACTGTCTTCCTAGGCAACAAGCAGGGAGTGGAGTATGAAATGGAGCAGCTGGGATACAAGCTGGTGGCCATATGGAATTTCAGAGCACGCAAGACAAGGATTTAGCCATAGGTTATTGCACCAGGCCCAGGTCTATACTGTTTTAAGAATGTAAGGGAAAATAGTTGGGGGAGGGGACTTAGAAGGGGAGATGAGAAATCCCAGAGCCTTTCGAACTATGTCATAAAATAATTTTTCAAAAAAGAAAATATAGAACTTCTGAGATTACTTTCATGTCTTTTTTTTTTTAAGATTAATTATTTTATTTAAAAGGCAGATTTATAAGGAGAGAGACAGCAACAACTCTTTTCTATTAGTTTACTTCGTAAATGGCTGCAATGTCCTGAACTGGGCCAGACCAAAGCCAGGAACCAGGAATTTCATGGGGTCCCCCATGTAGGTACAGGGGCTCAAGGACTCGGGTCATCTTCTGGGGCTCTCCCGGGTTATTAGCCAAGAGTTGAATCAGAAACGGAGTAGCTGGGTCTTGAACCAGCACCCATGAGATGCCGCACACCAGATGGTAGCTCTTACCCATGACACCACACTGCCGGCCCCATCCCCTTGTTTTAAGGCATTTCTTTATTTGAAGGAGAGAATGAAAATGACCAGGGCAAGGAAGGTCAGAGTCAGTACCCCAGCTCAAAGCTTCATCTGATTCTTCCACAATGGTGGCAGCAGTCCGAGTTAATGTTCCTTTGCTTTCCCAGGCACATTAGCAGGGAGCTGGATTGGAGGTAGAACAGCCAGCCACCGCATTACGTGTCAGCTTTACAAGCTACACAACAGTGCTGGCCCCCAGTGATTTTTTCATGATCCTGTCTCAAGTCATTTGTGCCACTTGGTCATTATCCTTCTTTGAGTTTGGGCTGGACCTAGTGACTTGTTACTACAGAACATGGCAAAAGCAATGGGTAACACTTGTGAGATTGTGATAGAGAAAGACTGGCTTCAACCTTCTTTATTCTTTATCATTCTGATGAGCTCTTGCTGCCACACCATAAGGGAAGCCTAAAACAAAGTTTAAAAGCCTAGAAACAATTGAATTCTATCAAGAACTACCTGGGTACTGGTACCATGGCACAGTGGTCTGGGCCTTGGCCAGAAGCACTGGCACACCTCATAGGTGCTGATTTGAGTCTTGGCTGCTCCACTTCTGATCCGGCTCCCTAATGGCCTGGGAAAGCAGCGGAGGATGACCCAAGGCTTGGACTACGGCATCCATCGTGGGAATCGCAGCAGCTCCTGGTTCCTGGCTTTGGATCAGCCCAGTTCCAGCCATTGTGGACATTTGGGGAGTGAGCCATTGTATGGAAGATCTCTCTTCCTGCAACCACCCCCCCACTGTAACTATTCCACGTAAAATAAATAAATGTTTAAATAATATAATTTTTTAAAATACGGAGATTTCTTGGGCCCGGTGCGGTGATCTAGCGGCTAAAGTCCTCATTTTGAATGTGCCAGGATCCCACATGGGCTCTGGTTCTAATCCCAGCAGCCCGGCTTCCTATTCAGCTTCCTGCTTGTGGCCTGAGAAAGTAGTCGAGGATGGCCCAAAGCTTTGGGACCCTGCACCTGTGTGGATTAGATTCCAGGCTCCCGCCCTTGTGCCATTTGGGGAGTGAGTCAGCAGACTTAAGATCTTCCTTTCTTTGTCCCCTCCTCTGTATATCTTCCTTACCAAAATAAATAAATAAATCTTTAAAAGAAAAAGTCTTCCTCATTCATTTGATTCAATTTGATTGTTCTACAAGAAAAGCAGTCCTCCTGACTGGAATTCTTAAAAAGGCTATTTTTATGGGCAACTTTGTCTTTAAAATACTGTGTGACAGGAAAAATGGTAATGATAGTATCATTTTTTCATATATTTATTCTTATTGGATAAGCAGATTTACAGAGAGGAGAGACACTGAAGGAAAGATCTGCCATCCACTGGTTCACTCCCAAAATGGCCGCAACAACCAGAGCTGAGCCAATCTGAAGCCAGTAACTTCCTCAAGTCTCCCACGTTGGGTGCAGAGTCCCAAGGTTTTGGACCATTCTCCACTTCTTTCCCAGGCCGCGAGCAGGGAGCTGGATGGGAAGTGGAGCAACCGAAACACCCACACGGGATGCTGCTGTTGTTAGGCAGAGGCTTAACTTCAAGGAGAAGTCATCTTAGTTTTTTTTCTTTTAAAGGTATCTTTCCTTTTATATGTGAAAGACTTGTGGCTAGTATAAAGTACTGTTGTAAGGGAAAACAGTACGGGAGGGGGCAGGGCAAAGATGAAGGGCGGGAGGGAGAATCCCCGAGTCTCTGGAATGCATCATGAGAAAGAAAAATTACAAAAAAAAGATCTTAGTGTTTCTGCACATGCCGCCCAGCTAAGAACACACAGACTTCATACAAGGTGCTGTTTAAATCTTAACCCTCAGCACAAGGGCAGCTCCTGCTCAACGTATCTACTGCAGCAGATCTAAGAACGTAGAAATCTCTAATAATCACCTTCCTCACTAATTTCCCAGTCCCTGAAAGAGCGCCTACCACACTGTGGACTTCACCTTCACGCTTATCCGTAGCTATCAGAGCTCTGTCCTGTTGCATCATCCTCAAGGGAAAGAAAAAAAAGAGCATGCCTGACTGTGGAAGAATGAATGAGCCGGTCACGTGCGGCTGTGCGGATCCCGGGCGCCGGCGGGGGCAGCCGCAGTCACTCCGAGCCGATCCCGGGCCGTGCCGACACGTGCCGCGGGCCCCGCGCGGCCGGGGGCGGGCACTGGGGAGGAAGGTCCCCCGGCGGCCCGGACGTGCTCGCGCCCGTGGCTGTCGCAGCCGGCGCCGCGGCGGCCGGGGTGTCCGGGCGAGCGCACGCACACGGAGCGCCCTGGCCGACGCGGGGAGCGCGGGGGTCCGAGCGGCTGCGGCTGGCCGGGCGGACGGAGAGGTGCGGGGGCCCAGGATGCCTCGGCGGGGGCGAGCGCGGGAAGAGCGGCTGGAGGGCGGACCGCGAGCTAGGTGAGGCGGGCCGACCGCGGGCTGGGAGGAAAGTGGGCGGGGTGGGGCGTGGCTGCCGGGCCTCGCGTTATAAGCGCCGAGGGGCCCCGGTGAGCGAGTGTAGCCCGCGCTCGTGCTCTTCCCGCCCCGGCCGCAGAAGCAGCGTGAAGGCCGCAGGCGAGGCGGAAGCTGTGGAGAGGCGGCCGTGTCGGCTGCCCGCGTTCTCCGGGCAGCTCGGTCCTGTGGGGGCACCCAGCACTCCCCGCGCAGCTGCCCCGTCTTCCTCCGGCGGCGGCGACGGCGGCGCGCGCGGCCTGGCTCCCTTCGGGCCGACGCCGGCTCCCCGGGCTGGGCTGTGACTCCGCCCCGCCACCGAGCGGGGCCGCCGGGGCCGTGGGGGGCGTGGCCAGCCGCCCTTCTTCCCGTCGGCGCTCGGAAGGCGGCCGCGTCAGCCCCGCGGAGCCCGCGACGCGGTGACGCAGTACGTCGACGTCGGGGCTGACGCGCAGGCTCGGGGCTGCTCCTCCTTCCCCCGTGTGTGAGTGGCGGCCCCGGTTGGGGCGGGGGAGAAGAGGGAGGGCGGGGGAGGGAGAGGCGACCCGCGGCGTCGTTGTGGGCCGCGGGGGCCGGGCCGCGTCCCCGGGGGGCGGCGGGAACCGGGGCTGGGCGGAAGGGGCTCGGCGGGCCGTTGAGAAGCGGGGAGCCGCTGCGGCCGCTCGGGTGCCGTCCCTCGCCGGCCTGGCGCGCCCCGGCGTCCGGAGCCTCCGGCGCCGTGCCCAGCCCGCTCTCCAGCTCGCGTCTCCCGACTCGGATTAGGTCAGGCTCGGGAGTCCCGCGGCCGCCGCTCCGGCCCCCAACGCGCGGCGGCCCTCCGGCTCGCCTTGCCTTTTCCTCCCTCGCCTTCCTCTTCTCTTCCTTCACCCTTCCCCACCCCCCACCCCACCCCACCGCCCATTGCTTTTCACGTTGCTGGGGTTTTGTGTTGTGGTTGGTTATGGGGTTTTTTGTTTTGTTTTTCTGAATTTTATGCTTCTGTGGGGTTTTTGTTTGTCCGCCCGAGCTCATGGGTGTACATTATCATGCTCCTCTTTTGTAGAGCATCGCGACGGCCATGGAGGCCGAAGAGACGATGGAATGCCTTCAGGAGTTCCCTGAACATCATAAAATGATCCTGGACCGATTGAATGAGCAGCGAGAGCAGGACCGGTTTACTGACATCACGCTGATTGTCGACGGTGGGTAGGCGCGTCCATCCGGGGCTTCGGTTCTCTTCTCCTTGCACCACCGCCGCCCGTGGGCTCCCTGCCGGAGTCCCAGGCAGGCCCCAGGCAGGCGCGTGTGCGTGCCGAGACTGGAGGACACTTGTCAGCCACCGCTTCCTGCAGCGAACGGCTGCTTGGCCTGCGCTCCACGGCATAGGGGGTGTGGGTCACATTTCTTACCTGCTCTCAGCCTGTCCGGCTTACTCCGGGCCCTGCAGTGCAGGGGGTGGGGGGAGGCTGTCTCAACGCTTGGCCGACTTCCTTTCTAGCTTCCCTAGTGGCTTGGGAGGGTGGGGAAGGGAATGTGGCAGATTCCTGAGCACCACCCCCACCCCAAGAAAGTGGGGACTTTGTTGGAATTAGGAGTTATCAAATTAATGCAGGTAAAACCTGCCTGGTTCCTCTTTTATTTTTTTTCCTTTTTTCTTGCCAAATACTGTTTCACCTTTTATGTTATTTTTGTGTGTAGCAGCACATTAATGCCCCTCACTAATTGAAGATAACGGACAGTGTTAGACTCCTGACCCAAACTGGCCTTTGTAAGACTGCGTAGAAAGCAAGCCTTTGAAGTGAAGGTTTGGCTGTGTGTCTGCCTGAGGCTGCCATCTGCCAAGTTACTTGCCAGGAGTACTCTTATTATAGCCCAATAATTTGTCTAGAAATTATGAAGAAAGGTCTATCTGACAATGTAATTTTTTGGCTTATAGTTTTATGTTTGATATTTGTGCTTATGTTTATTTTTTTGTTGTTGTTAATATAGGACACCATTTTAAGGCTCACAAGGCTGTTTTGGCTGCTTGCAGTAAGTTCTTCTACAAATTCTTTCAGGAGTTTACTCAGGAACCTTTGGTGGAGATAGAAGGTAAGTGCGATACTTGGTAAACATAGTAGGCTCTTAAGTTTGTGAAGATAGAATGGGAAGTGGGAGTCAGTATTCCTGTTGGTTGTCTAGGTAAATTGTTCTTTGGCTATCTGAGCGTTTTTAGTCTCAGTAAAGTGCTTGGTAGAACTATCTACCAGAGAAAAGCCTTACAAGGTTGATGCTGGTGTCCAAAGGAATTTTTTAATTTTTATTTTTTTATGATTAGTTTTATGGGCTCAGGGATTTGCCCTTTCACCCTCCTTATTTCCCCTGCCCCACTACTGTTTTCCCCATAGTATAGTCCTTCAGCAACAGTCACAGGTCCATCATTCTACTTATCTAAGTGTGTCCTGACATGAGTTATGGGTGCAGACAATGCTTAGACAGTCCAGCATCCTGTTGTCAGGATACATGTAACAGTTTCATTGGGAGTCCTTCTTTTTCTGGGGAGTAAAGATACTGTATCTTCACTTCTTAGTCCGCTAGTCTCCCTTACAGAGTTTTTCCAGGTGTATATACGTATGTACTTGTTACGTGTATCAGTGTATTTTGCATGAAGGTTATATCAGAACATGAGATTTGTCCATTTATGATTGGGTTATTTCACTGAGCATAATGTTCTTTAGTTGGGACTATTTTGTTGCCAACTGGTAGAATTTCATTCTTTCCTAGTGGCTGAGTGGTAAGGAATTATTTCCATTGCTGAAACCAGTGATGCCTGTCTTGAAATCATGCACTACAAGTAAATGATCATCTTTGCTGAGTGGGCTTGCGGTTCAGGTTGCTGGGTGTGCTGAAGGGTGCAGTGGAGGCCTGCGGTGGCAGAAGTACCAGGTGCACATGACAAGGCCCAATGTGACTCGGGCTGCTGTAACATGGAAGAGCCCAGGGGAGGTGAACTGACGGTGCATGCAGAAGAAATCCTAGATTAAGCCGAGTCTGGCTGGGGCAGAATGAATTATCCACTAGGTATTACTTGAACCAAAAGTGATTTCTATACTTGGTTGACTATTTTTGACAATGATTGCCAAATGGAAGACACTGTGCTCTATATTTTATGTCTCTCATCCAAGACTTGAGCAATTTTTGAAAAAGTTAGTGGTGTATTTTCTAGTGTACATGTCAAGAAACATTGCTCAGCTAATAACAAATTGAGTTCAAATTCACTAAATGCTCTTCACATCACCACCATCAAAATCCAAACGAGTGGGAAATGATTCTGTTTGCCGGCGAGTATACAGAATTTTAGCAGCTTCTCGAGTTCTTCTGTTTTGGTTTGCATCTCTTTTTGCTGTGTATACATATCTTTGTTATGAACAGGTTGCCTGGAAACACTATTCCCTTGGAAAAATTTGATGCCTAGGGGAGTAAAGGAAAAACAAAGAGTTAAGAATATCTTTATTTTGTTATATTTCAGCTTAGTATTCCAACTGTTACGTCTACAGCTAGATTGTTAAAGTGAGAGTCCAGCTGCCAGAGGGTGCTGGGTTTTAGCAAGACTCCATCCGTTCATTCACCTGAGGCTGTTACCTTACCTCAATCACATGTTTATCTCATTTGCAGTTAATAGGCTTGCAATTAATTGAAGTAATGTTCAGAATGCCTCAGGTGTTTGGTGCATTATCAAACTTGAGATCAACAGGAACTTAGGTTGAGTATCTGTTACATGTTTTGTATTGCACTCCAAAAATGAGAAACCTAAGGATCCCATACATTTAATTGTGGGAAAGCACCAGGTAAATGCAGGCCTGGTAGTAGTATAGCAAGCTAATCCTCTGACTGCCACACTGGCGTATGGACGCTGGTTGGAATCCCAGTTCCCATGCAGCTCCTTGCTTATGACCTAGGAAAGCAGCAGAGGATGGTTCATGTCCTCGGGACCCAGCATCCATGTGGGAGACCCAGAAGATCTTGGCTCCTGGCTTACCCAAATCC
Organism: Ochotona princeps; assembly: GCF_030435755.1. Classification (NCBI taxonomy): domain Eukaryota; kingdom Metazoa; phylum Chordata; class Mammalia; order Lagomorpha; family Ochotonidae; genus Ochotona; species Ochotona princeps. The sequence continues at coordinate 17,664,195 of NC_080854.1, read as the reverse complement.
GGGAATGCTTGCTTGATTGATTGCAGGTTCCGTTGTGGCCCTTAAGGAGTGAACCAGAGGATGGAATGCTCCTTTCAAATAAAAATGCAGAAAGAGTTGTAGAGATTTCTTTTGGAAGATTGTTACTTAGGCAGGAAAAGGGAAAGTTTAGCTTGCTTTGGAAAAAGAACATTTCAGAGAGGAACCTGCTTCTGACTAGAGTAAAAGGGGGAAAAAAACCATGCTGGCCTTTTCTGTCTCCAAATACCTCTGACCACTCCCCAAATGGCCACCATGGCTGCAGGTGAGCCAACCCAAAGCCAGGAGCTTCTCCGGCTTACAAAGTCAGATATACAGAGAGGAGAGACAGAGAGGAAGATCTTCCATTCGATGATTCACTCCCCAAGTGAGCACAACGGCCAGTGCTGTACCGATCCGAAGCCAGGAACCAGGAACTTCTTCCGGGTCTCCCACACGGGTGCAGTGTCCCAATGCATTGGGCCGTCCTCTACTGCTTTCCCAGGCCACAAGCAGGCAGCTGGATGGGAAGTGGAGCTGCCGGGATTAGAACCGGTGCCCATATGGGATCCCGGGGCATTCAAGGTGAGGACTTTAGCTGCTAGGCCACGCCGCCGGGCCCTACATAGTTTTTTTTATAATGTTTTCCACAAACTTTTCTCAATTTCCCGGGTTTCAAAATTTTTCTATATACTTCAGTAATGTCTAGGGGTAACATCCTGTAACCAGTTACTAATACTTCAGAGTGTGTGTGTGCGCGCGCGCTTAAGGTTTATTTATCTGTACTTGAGAGAACAAAAGAGAGAGGGAGAAACACAAGCATATTCCTTCTGGTTCACTCTCCCAAATGGCCACAGCGTCCAGAGCTCAGCCCATCAGAAGCTGGGAACCAAGAACTTCTTCCGAGTCTTGCCATTAGCAAGAATGTTTGATCTAAAGTCGAGTAGCTGGGACTCAAACAGGCGCCCATATGGGAAGCCAGTACCACATTAGCTTACAATATTACCACACCAGGTGCAGTATATCATGTTTGTATTCTGAATGGGATGAATAACATAGTTCCAGCCAATTTTACTGCCAGATTTCTGGACAAACTTTTGGTTATAAGATTTGAGAAGCTATGGGCAATATAAATACAGTGTATATGCCTGAGCAGCGATAAGAGTGGCAGAGTCAAAATGATCTGTCATTGGTGCCGTGTGGTGACAAGGGAGAGGAAGTGAAGTGTTCATTTGTGAGATGGGTAATAAAAAAGTGAGAGCAGATTCGAGAAGGTCACCTGCACTGCTGCTGGAGTAAGTTTTAGATCTCCCCGCAGTGGCAGGTGAAGATGAAGGACCTTGAGCAGCAGCAGCAGTGAAAGGCTGGAGGGACTGCTGGGGCAGAAAGGAGTGTATGACTGTCCCTGCTGTGAAGTGAGCACAAGACCTGTTCAGTATAAAATGTATTGAAGCAATGTGAGATTCGGTACTAAACATTGGGTGTTGTCATCTGTGACTAAGTCTGTTCACATAAATAGATTAAAAAGCATGAGTGATAAGTGACAAACATACAGATGGATGACTAGAAATAGTAAACTTTTAAAAAACTATTTTTGTTTGTTTTTAAGATTTGCTTACTCATTTAAAAGTAAAAGTTACAAAGAGAGGGAGAGACAGAGATCTTCCATGCACTGGTTTACTCCCCAGATGGCCGCAATAGCAGGGAGCTGGCTGGGCCAGGCTGAAACCAGGAGCCAGGAGCTTCACCTACATACTCACATCAGGTTCCCAAACAGCTATCTTCCACTGTGTCTTTCAAGGCCCTGAGCAGGTTGCTGGATCAGACGGGGAACAGCTGGAACTTGAACTAGCGCCCATGGGCCTCTCTGTCGGCAGCTTTACCTTAACACAGCATTGACTGCCTGCTACTCCTTTCAAAGAAATTTACAGGACAGGTGTTTGGCCTAGTAATTCATCTGCAGATTGGGACACGCATATCCCTGTTGAGTACCTGGGGTTGAGTCCTTGCTCTGCTGCAGTTGCCAGCTTCCTGCTCATGAACACCTCGGGGGCAACATCTCAGGTAATTGGGTTCCTGCTGTTGGTGTGGGAGCCCTGGATTGAGTTCTGGCTTCTGGCTTTGCAGGGATTGAGCCCAAACTGTTGCAGGCTTTTGGGGAATGAACCAGTGGATGGAAACTTTGCTGAGAGATAAACTGTTTTTTCTGAAAACCTTATCCTGGCTGCAACCAGACTTTGTTTTTCTGAGTGTTAATAGTACTGGTTGTTAAATAAGAAAAATATCTGTAGTCCAGTATGTAAGGGACCAATACAGTAATTTTTTAAGTTACATCACAGTCCTGGCACATGATGAACACATTATCTGGCATTTGCCATTTTATCCAAATAAAAGAGGTCTTGAAAGACTGCCAGTAGGCCTTTTGGATTTGTCCAAGAAAGCAAAGGAATTAGGCAATTAAATATTTTTATTTATTTATTTTTTTTTATTTCAAAAACAGTGTGGAAGAGGGAGAGGAAGTGACCTTCCATCCGCTGGTTCACTACACACGAGGAGCTACTTCCAGGTCTTCCAGCATGAGTTCATGGGCCCAAGTACTTGGGCCATCTGTTGCTGCTTTCCTAGGTGCATTTAGCAGGCAACTGTCTCAGAAGTGTAGCAGCACAGATTAAGATCAGTACCTACATGGGATACCTGTGTCACGGTTGGCCTTAGCCCCCAATGCCACAAGGCTTGCCCCAGTGCATTCTAAATGCACTCGAGATCCCTGGCAATATTATAAGTTTATAGGTAAAGCAACATGAGTCCTATCTGCAAGAGTTTAGCAAAGCAGTTCCAGTAGAAACTTTAATAAGATTCCAAGTAGAGATTGATAGAATAAGCAGTAGTTCATTCACCCTGGCCTCTGAGGATAATCTAAAAGGGGCTGTGTGTATCAAAAAAATAAAAAAAAAATCATGGGGACTTTTCAGTTAGGCTAAGAGATCTTTGATCTTTGATCTGTGATCACTGAGGTTGAATATTCATTTTCCTGGCAGGAAGGGAAAATGTAAAATCTTCATCATTGCATTCCTGTCTAAAAGCTTTATCACAGACTTAGGAGAAAGGTCTTCTGAATATGACCCTACTTCTGTCACTTTATAACTTTCTTATATACTTTTCCTGTGGATTGAGTTAATACATGAAAAATATTTAAAGCCATACCTCTTATGAAATTAGCATTATACATGCATGTATGATTAAAAATCAAATTGTTTAGGAAATATTTATGCATTGTTTTACTTTTTTGTTTGTTTTTGCCTTTTAAGTTTATTTTAGCTGAAAGAGTTTGAGAGGGAAAAACAGGTCTTCATTTGCTAGTTTACTCCCCAGATGGCCGCAGTCGCCACAGTTGAGCCTGTTAGGAATTGGGCAAGTCTGAAGCGAGGAGTTTCCTCCAGGTCTCCCACATGGGCACAAAGGTCCAAGCATTTGGGCCATCTACTGCTGTTTTCCCAGGCACATTAGCAGGGAAATGGATTGAATGTGGAGCAGCAGGGACTCAGATTGGCACCTGTGTGGGATATTGGTGCTGCAGACTGAATCCTGGCTCACTATATTGCAGTGCTGGCCCTGTTGCACTCTTTAATTTCTGGTTAGAACTATGAAAACACAGCAAAATCTGATTGTTTTTCCCTCAAGCTGCTGCAATATAATACAGAATAACATCCAAAGACAGCAACAGGGAGGGAAACAAAATGGGGCTAACCAAATGAAACTACCCTTTCATATTATCCATAAGTCGGGTTATTTCTACCATATTTGGTTGCATTATGTTGGAATTTGAGTTGTCTTAATATTCCAGTTGACTTCAGACATTTTGAGCTCATTGCTTGGTCTGAAGTATGTAAAAATAGTTTAGTTGTGAATGTTTTATAGCCTTGCATCAGCAAAGTGAAAGAATGTATAGTGTTGGGCCCGGCGGTGTGGCCTAGCGGCTAAGGTCCCCTCCTTGAACGCGCCCGGATCCCATATGGGCGCCGGTTCTAATCCCGGCAGCTCCACTTCCCATCCAGCTGCCTGCTTGTGGCCTGGGAATGCAGTCGAGGACGGCCCAATGCATTGGGACCCTACATCTGCATGGGAGACCTGGAGGAAGTTCCTGGCTTCTGGCTTTGGATCGGTACAGCACGGGCCGTGGCACTCACTTGGGGAGTGAATCATCGAATGGAAGATCTTCCTTTCTATCTCTCCTCCTCTCTGTATATCTGACTTTGTAATAAAAATAAATCTTTAAAATAAAAAGTTTCCCATGTTCATTTAAAAAAAAAGAATGTATAGTGTTAACATGCACAAAGAGTCTCTTTGAAATTAAATTTTATACAAGCTTTATAAAACAGTTGAAATCATAGAATTGTGCCTGCCTTGTAGGAGGCACAAATCAGTTCCCACAAGTAGCTTACATCTGTCTGTGAATTAGAAGTATCAACACATACAGAGTAGAAAGCAGGGAAAGGTAAGTTGTTTCATTTTTAAAACGTGAAGAAACAAAGTCTCAACAGACCCTAATTACTGTTGAATTGAAGCAGTTATTGGAAACCCTGCAAAGAAAAGCCTGGGATCAGGTGGCATCAAAGTGAATTCGGCCAACAGCCAAACAATTAAAAAATTGACACATTTTTTTAATTCTTCCCCTTAAACGTGAGCCTTCAGAGTTCATTTGACCCCAGCATTACCCTGAAACAAAAGGAAGACTTTAAAGATCTTTCTCTCTCTCACTCTCACTGTCTCACTCTCTCACGCGCACACACACACAATTGTGGGTCAGTACCTCTGATTAAAGATGCCACTTGGGATGCCTACCTATCAGGGTGCCTGGTTCAAGTTCCACTTCTGATGGAGCTTTCTGCTAGTGGGAGGCAGCAGTACTCGGGTCTGTGCCGCTCATCTAGGGTAAGGATTGAGTTTTTGTTCCTGAGTTGAGCCTGGCCTACCTTTTGACTGTTTTGAGCATTTGAGGGAATGAACCAGTAGATGAAAGATGTCTCTCAGGCCCAGCATGGTAGCCTAGCGGCTAAAGACCTCGCCTTACCACGCTGGAATCCCAAATGGACACCAGTTCTAATCTCAGCAGCCCCACTTCCCATCCAGCTCCCTGCTTGTGGCCTGGGAAAAGACCTTAGACATAAGTTGTGATTTCCTAGGTGGAACATCAAAAGTTCAGGCATCAAAAAATAGACAAAGTGGTGTTGCTATGTCAAATTAGAAAATTTGGAAATCAGCATAATAGCTCAGCTGCCTAGCCCTGGCTACAAAATGAAATTTGAAGATAGTCTTCTAAGTGAAATAAGCCAGAAAGATTAGTATTGTATATTCCCACTACGATATAAATAATGCTCATAAAATCATGGGATAGAATAAGGTTTATTAGGAGTCAGGCGTAAGAGAAATAGGCAGTTATTAGTCAACAAAGTGTACCCATAATCAGCAATAATATACACTTAATTTATTCAGAGGATCTCAGATTTGTTTTTAAAAGTATTTTGATAGGTCATGCTAGAATTTGGTTACTGTATTATTTTATAGTTAATGAATTTGGAAATAATTTTCAAAATGACATACTGATCAAGTACCCAGTACTGGATTGTTTTTTTTTTTTAGCTAAATGTTATAGGCATTAAATTAATATGAATGCATGCTAAAGTATGTCTTCTTTGCAGGTGTTAGTAAAATGGCCTTTCGTCATTTAATTGAGTTCACTTATACAGCAAAATTAATGATACAAGGAGAGGAGGAAGCCAATGATGTATGGAAAGCAGCAGAATTTCTACAGATGCTAGAAGCTATCAAAGCCCTTGAAGTCAGGTAATTACTTTTTTCTTTTAAGAGTTACTTGCTTGTCTGAAAGGCAGAGTGATGAGGGAGAGACCGAAGACCTTTCGCGTGCTGGTTCACTCTCTATGTGCATGCCGGCCAGGCCTGGGTCACACCAGAGCCAGGGGCTTGGAATTCCACGTGGATTTCTCTCTGCAGTCGCAGAGATCCAGGTCCCTGGCCATAAATCCACTGTCTTCCAGGCACATTAAAAAGAGATTGGATTGGTCGACTGGCCAGTAAGTGAGCCAGGATTCTTATAGGATGTGAGCATTACAAGTGGTGACTTACTGTGCTGTGCCACAGCCCTCAGCCCTATTTCTTCAGTGAGGGACAAATGGTCATTCTCATCCTGTTAGTCAAGAATTTACAGTTTGTGTCATGTCACAGAGAACTGATCTGAAAACCAAAGATCTATAAAAATCTTTGAGGATACTTGCTGTTTTTTCATTTTTTATTTTTTATCCTATGTAAAAACTATGCTAAGATTAAAGAAGCGTTTTGTTATTTAATAAAGCTATTCTTTAAGGGGATCTCCAAGTCTCGCGTTAACTGTTGGATTCAAGCTGCTGATTATCTATACTAAATTTTATTCTACAAAGGATTAGGCTTACAAAGATTAACATGGCATTGTTTAAAAATAAGAAAAATGGTGAAATGAAATAGGCCAGATGAAGGATGCTCAATCATCTTAAAGATGATAGAATGCTAGCTGGACTCTGTCTAGCTGAGTTCTGAAGCACCTTGTGCAGAGGAAATGAAAATTATTTCATTACAGAATTTGTTGTTGTAAGATGGGTAACAGATCAATTGCTAAGGAAACATTTCTGTTAAACTTTATCCTAGGAAGTGTTAGGAAGATATTAAAGTGTATAATGAACAAAGCTGACCATCCTCGCTTAATGAATAGTGACTGTAATACAGTGACCAAGAACAGGTTTGGACTCATTGTCTCTGAACTTCACCGCTGTGTAGCTGTGATGAAGTTGTTCAGCTTCCTGTCAGCCTTGTCCTTATTCGTGAAGGTGGATAGTGGCTGCTTTCTGCATGGGAATGTTTTTGAGGGATAGTGTGTAACCCGGTGTACACATAGTACTCTCAACTACTGCTTTTATCTACTGGTACTGGCATTTTTTTTTAATAGTGGCCTACAGTGTAAGTCATTGAAATAAAGTACAATTTGGTAAAATGACAAATGAATAGTGCAACTCACTGACATACTTTCATTGGAAGAGAAAAAAGAAACAATTGTAACTATCTATAGATATCGTTTCTTTTAACCAGTTTGATAATTCAAATTTTAACTTTTCTGACAAGAACTGGTCATTGTCATATATTCTTCGATGTCCAGCACCTGGCACCCAGCAGGTGTTCAGTGCACATTGTGAATGGATAGGTGTTTCCTTGTCAAAATCAGGACTCTGGAGAATATTTTGAACATGGAGAAAATAGAGGTGCGCGTTGAGCATATGTACCTGATTAAGCTTTCCCTTGTCAGAATGGAGCTAGACTTAGGAGTTGCCTGTAAATAGGATTAAATCTTGATTGAAACTCTTCTGGAAAATGTTGCTGAGCTTTTTTTCTGCTCGTGATAGTTTATCTCACTGTGGGGAGGTTCTTAGCAACGGAACTGTGAAACATAACGAATAGTGGCCTGGGTTCGATTTTGGAGGCATATAATTGAGTTCATGTGTATAATCATTTGAGCATTAGAGCTAATAACTGGGTATTGTTGCTTTTCTTGGCCTATTTAGAACCTTTGAATATATTTATATATAGACATTTTTAATTTGAGAATCAGAAATAGAGCTACTTTGTCCTGCCTCACTCTCCAAATGCAAATAATGGCTGGGGCTGGGGCTGGGGCTGGGACTGCCACAAGGACAAAGCTAGGATCCAGAGAGCCCAGTCCAGATTTTCCTGTGGGCATCAAGAACCCAATTACCTGAGGCATCGCTGCTGTTCCCCAGGGTTGCTGGAGAGTCGGAGCTGAAACTTGCACCCAGGCATTCTCATGTAGGATATGGTATCTTAACCACTAAGTAAAATGCCTGTTCCCATTAGCAGATTTTTTGTTAAAGAGTAGGGTCTTGGGCCCAGCGCAGTATCCTAGTGGCTAAAGTCCTCACCTTGCACGCCCAGATCCCATGGGCACCGGTTCGTGTCTTGGATGCTCTACTTCCCATCCAGCTCCCTGCTTGTGGCCTTGGAAAACAGCAGAGGATGGCCCAAAGCCTTGGGACTCTGCACTTGCATGGGAGACCCAAAAGAAGCTCCCGGCTCCTGGCTTTGGATCTGCTCAGCTCCAATCATTGCGGCCACTTGGGGAGTAAATTAGCAGATGCAAGTTCTTTCTGTCTCCTACTCTCTATAAAGTTGCCTTTCCAAAAAAAAATAAATCTAACATTTATTTTTTAAAAATAGGATCTTGGCCAGTGCTATGGTTTAGTTTGTTAATCCTCAACCTGCTGTACTGGCATCCTGTATGGGCACGGGTTCGAGCCCTGGCTGCTTCATTTCTTACCCGGCTCCTAGCTAAATGTAACTAGGAAAGAGCAGAGGGTGGCTCAGGTCCTTCACTTTCTGCACTCACGGGGTTGACATTCTGTATGTGTATGTGAATATTGAAGTCTGCTCTGTTTGCTAACTAATCAGCTTGATGATGTGACATTTCATTAAATGCATTGAACAAGTGAATTCAAGTTCAATACCTTTGTTGAGAAGGTCTTTATTGGAACACACCACCAGTATTCCATCAAACCACGCTGCCTTACCCTTTATACATAGAACGTCAAAGTCAAACAGAGTGAGAGCTTTGGACCCTCTAAGGAATTTCCTGGGCATTCACGCAGCATTGAGTGCATTTATTTCCTTCTAGGTTTTCTAGAATCTGTATTTTTTCAAAGTCCATCACAAGCACATTATTCCCCAGATTTTTCCTTCATGTTTTTTATCAGCTTTGGAGCCCCAGCTGGTAACGCCATTTCAGTAACTGCAATGATGAACGTTCACTCTTGGTGTTTTTTGTTTGTTTGTTTTTAAGAATAAAACCTTGTGGCTGGAATATTTAAGAAAATCTGTCAGATCAAATCTCCAAATATTTTTTTTCTTGTTTTGGGTATATGTTTTAGTTAGTATGTGTGAAGCCCTCACAGCAGTGCCAATACCATTACATGATGTTGAAGTGCATGCACTCTGTTCTTTGCTTGGGATGACTTCCTGCCTGTGTATTGGCATAGTCCCACTCATCTTCTGTTCATGGCTGGAGAGCCAGCCCTCTGCTTTCTGAAGCTCTCTGAATGATTATTCCACACAGATTGACTTACGTACTTCTGAAATTGTATTTTCATTTTATCATTTATTTTCTTTGTTAAGGCCAGTTTATTTGTTACCACAGTTTTCCAGTTGACTAACCTCTTTGAGCCAGGGATTACCTGTTTTTCATCTTTAGATACCATTTGAATGGATTTGAAGTGCTACCACTCAAACGGAGTCTTGGAATGATGAATTGCCAGGTTTCTCTGCTTTCCTCCTTTACGAGCCTCTAATTCTCTTGTCTTGCACCAGCTCTAAAGATAAGCTGCATTATTCCACTCTGCAAATTGTAGAAGGCTGGTAGTTGCACTTTTGTTCTTTAGTTACTCCTGTTTGAGAGTTACTCCTGTATATCTGGGTTTACCAGGTCATAGTCATAACTAAAATAAGTAAAGAAGACTGGTTAAGAAGTAGTTTATATTTTACCTTAACACTTATACTTCAAAATAACAGGAACCACACTTTTTTGTGTGTGTGTCATTTCATCACTTTGCAAATAAGTATTTTTTATTTTATATATATATATATATATATACACACACACACACATATATATTTTAAGATTTATTTCATTTTTTATTGGAAAGTTAGATACACAGAGAGGAGGAGAGATGGGAAGATCTTCCATCTGGTGATTCACTCCCCAAGCAGCTGCAGTGGCCGGAGCTGAGCCAAAGCCCAAGACTCAGGGCCTTCCTCAGCTGCTTCCCCAGGCCACAAGCAGGGAGTTGGATGGGAAGCAGGGCTGCCAGGATTAGAACTGGCACCCATTTGGGATCCCTGCGCATGCAAGGCAAGGACTTTAGCCGCTAGGGTATCGTACCAGGCCTGCAAATAAGTATACCTCTTTATATGAGTGCCTAAGCAGTAATCATGGTTTGGTTTCATTTAAGTTATTATATGTAAGGTTCTTTGTATTACTGATACCAGACAAATTGAACTTGTCATTTAAAATGTCTCCATATGATTACACGGTGAATTGATGTTAAAGCAAAATGTTAGGGAATGGGAATTGGAGCTTTCCAAAATAAGGCATTATTTCATGTTTATGGAGAAAATATGTATCATCACAGGAGTAACTGTAAAGGCAGTAATTGGGGGCTTTATAGTTCCAGAGAACGACATAACGACTTAACAGGGTAGACAATTTAGGAATTACAAATTAACTTAGTTGTCATCAAATTGACTGCTTAAGGCAGCTCTGTTGAGATTATTGTGTAAATCTCACAGATGCAGAAAATGTGGAAGGTGCTCTTCTCACATTTGCAGTAAGAATTTGGAGTATAGACAAAATTTGTTGAGTGACACTGAAGTAAACACTAGGGCTTTATTGGCTTTGCTGGAATTGCACCTTTAGTATTTAGAACTGTGAGAGACATCTCCTGTTACTTGTTAGGGAGTAATAGTTGCCATGTGAATTTTTCCCCCATACCCTGTTCATAATTTACATAAAATACCATTCATTCATTCATTTTAGTGTAGCGTTTGAATTTTGATTATGTATACAGTGTTGTAACCACTACCACAATCATGATAAGAGAGGGAACATTTCTACCTCAGAGATTTTCTCATGACATTTTATAGTTTATCCTGATTATCAGTCCAGATCTGATTTGTTTCACTATAGTTTTGTCTTGTTTGGAATATCATCTACATGGACTCCTACAGTAGCGATCTTTTGTTTGACTTTTGCTCAGATCCGTCCATGTGCTGGTGGGGTGCGTGTTCCTTTTCATTGCTGAGTAGGAGTACATAGTGTGTCTATCCTACAAGTTATTTATCTTTGTGATGGATTTTTAAGTTCTTGACTGTTGAAATAACTGTTTTTGCTACCCACCAGAAATTGAATGGACATGTCCTTTCATTCCTCCTATTAAACATCTAGAATTGGGATATAGCTGAATTTTAAGGTGGTTTGGTGTAAGTTGAGTTGTTGGAAAATAGTTTGGCTGTTCCTTAAAAGTGTTTCTGTTGTTTATATTCCCACCTATAACAAAGACTGTTCAAATTTACATCTTGTATTCACCATCAAGGATTTTTGGATTTTTTAAAAAGATTTATTTCTTTCTTGGAAAGGCAGATAAGCAGAGGAGGAGAAACAGAGGAAGATCTTCCATCCAGTGTGGCTGATACTTGATATGCTTGGGCCTTCTCATTTTAAGTTATTCTGGTGGGTGTGCAGGGGCTTAAATCTACATTTCTCTATGACTAATAGTGTTGAGCATCTTTTCGTAAGCTTTTTACCATCTGTTTATTTTCTTTGGCAGGGTGTCCATATCTTTTGCCATTTTAAAAATTGGGTTATCATCAAGAATATGAAGTATTTTATGAGATTTTTATCTTACTGCAAGCTAGTAGGTTAGGTTTTTGTTTAAGATATATATATATATTTTTTTACTGGAAAGGCAGATTACAGAGAGGAGGAGAGACAGAAAGATCTTCCGTCTGCTGATTCATTTTGTAGATGGCCATAATGGCTGGAGCTGAGCCAGTCTGAAACCAGTTTGTCCCAAGGCTTTGGGTCATCTGCTGCTGCATTCCGAGGCCACAAGCAGGGAGCTGAATGGGAAGTGGAGCAGCCAGTTCATGAACCAGAGCCCATATGAAATACCAACACTTGCAGGTAGAGAAGTAACCAGTTGAGTCATACATATGCCAGCCCCAGATTGTCATGAATGCTACCAAAAGGCACTACTGAGTCAGAAAGGTCTCAGTTATTCACTGCAGGACTGGGGAATATCTGGTTTGCATGCGTGTAATAAAAAGCCTGTGAAGTCATTTAGTCTGGTCACCCTACAACACAATTGCAAGACGGACACAAATCTGTGACAGGATAGTTTTAAATGGTAATTTTTATTGCCTGCAAATAGTGTTGTAAATATCCAAATGGTCTTGGCAGAAAAAAATAGTTCCCAGTCCTTTATTTACAGCCCAGGAAACAGCATGAGTTCCAAGTTTATGCCCAGTTTCTTCCTCTACCCAGTCTCAGGTATGATGCAGTGACCAGCTATGTGATACTTGACAGTGATTTGTGTCATAGCCAAGGAAGCCTGAACTTTAGAAAAGGAATCTCTCTTGATAAGCTGCAGACAGACCTGACTGACATTCATTTTACTGGAGCTGTGAGAGGACTTAGAACATTCATAGAGAAATAAATGAGACTTTTTAAAAAATATATTTATTTATTTTTACTGCAAAGTCATATACAGAGAGAAGGATCTTCCATCTGAAGATTCACTCCCCAAGTGGCCGCAACGGCCGATGCTGCACTGAGCCGAAGTCGGGAGCCAGGAGTTGATAGACTAGAAGGCCAAATGATGTGGTAGTTTTGCTTTGACAGCAGTTAAGGAGCTGTCACTTGTTCTTGTAAAACCAAAAGGCCGCTGATTTTCATTAAGAAATATATATTTAAGATTTTTAAAATATATTCACAAGACAGAGTACAAGAGACTGATCTTGAATCCACTGATTCATTCCCTAACTAGCTGCAACAGTCAGGAGAAGCCAGGAGCAAAGAATTCAGTCTAGCTCTCTTATATGGATGGACAGACTCCCAGATAGTGGAACTTTTAAATCTACTTTACTTTTTATCTTTTTTTCCTATGATGTCTCTCATTCCTTTTTTTTTTTAAGGCATGTTAAAAAATTATTAGCACTATCATTATACTTTTATGAGACAGTTCCATAGGCCCTGGGATTTCTTTACGCCCTCCCCGAACCCCTTCCCCCTCCCCTCCAAAGAGTTCCCTTATATTATTACTATAGTATAATTCTTCATAGACAGGGATAGGCATCATTGTGGGCATGGACAATAGCAAACAGTCCAGCATCCTATTGTCAAGATATATTCAACAGTTTCATTGTGAATTTGTCTTTGATCTGGAAGTAGAGATGCATACTGCATTCTGTCCTCACATCTGGATATGATATTCTGCATTACAAGTTACTATACATCCCCTTAAATGAAAAGCCATAATACAAAACCAACAACAGGAAGAAAAAAAAATTTACAATGTCGTGAAGTTACATAACATGCTACTTGATATGATAGTCTCCATTACACAGTTACTATACGTCCCTTTAAATAAAAAGCCACAAAACAAGAGGAAGAAAAAAGGAATTAAAAACTACTTGAAGTTAAATAACAAGCTACTGAATCACTGTTGTATTGCTGAGGAAATGAAAAAGAATTTTCTTGAAAACGATGCTACTGTATGATCTATGAGTCAGTGAAGAATTTAATGAGAAAGAAAGTGTTTTCAAAGAGACAGAACTAAAAAAAAAAAATCAAAATTCATGAGATATAACTGATCTCCTGTAGGCAACAAGTAGATGAGTTTTGCTTTTTAATCCAGTCTACTTATCCATGACATTTGATTGATGAGTTTAATCCATTTACGTTCAGGGCTAATATGAATGGTGGTAATTTGGTCCAGGCATTTTAGCAATGGGTTGTTCATTGATTTAGTTTCCTGTTATTTTGCAGGGATGTTCTGCACGTTTGCCTTTGGTTTTGCTGGGTACTATTCCTCTTCTCTTTCAAGAGAACATCTTTTAGTATCATTTGTAGGGCAGGTTTGGAAGAGGCATATTCTTTTCTTTTAACTTTTTTCTTTGTTGTCTGTGCTACCTTTTCCCACTTCCTGTTAGAGTAATTTCCAGGATTAGGGAGACACCAGGTGTCCTATACAGCGAGGTTGTTGGTGGTGCTGATCTTGCTGGGACCTGCTGGCTGTTAGGTCTTAGGCCACACGGACCTATTTTGATTCATAGTATGCCAAAGTTGGTATTACTTTCCCTGTGGGACCAGTGCAATGCATTGAGCTCAGTGAATTCAATCCCAGCTCAGCACATGTGCAGCTCACCATTGACCTTGCAGTCTTAAAGCCTTTGCCACATTGTACAAAATGGCGCCTGATGTGTCACTACTTGAGTTTTGATCTGCTGGCAGTCAAATCTGCCTGGGGGCTACCCACTTATCTTGGGTGTAACCTGTAGGACACCACATTGTTGCAGTTCACTGAGACAGAATTAGTTCACTCCCAGCTCAGTGCATGCCTCAGTCCTGGCCCATAGCCTGTCTCTCTAGACAAGATGGCTCCCGATTAGGCTCTAGGGGGCTGACTGGGTTGTAAGATCCACCCTGTTCCCTCATTGTCTGGGACCTGCGGCTCTGTCTCTGCCCCTGGTCAAATTAAACAGACCAGCAGGATGGGAAGTTCTTTGTATGGATTCACCTCCTGAGCTCCCAGTGAAAATCCGTTCCCACCTTGTGGAAGGTGGAGTTTCGGTTGCTAATGTAATTCAGATAGCCACTTGTTTAATGCTACTGGGGTATCGGTCACTAAAATCCACACCATTGTGTCCACTGCTTTCCCATGTCTGTCAATCTATAGGTACCCCTCTGCTGTCGTTGTGTCCTCTCCTATTTCCTAGAATGTGCTCTCTGCTTCACACTGGCTAATGTTTCTGTCTGTTTAAATGTGTCCTTACCCTATTCTGCCATCTTGATTCTCCAAATTTATTTTTATTTTGAAAGCAGAGTTTCAGATCACACATATTCTTCCGTCTACTTGTTCACTTGCCTAATGGTCAGAGCTGGATCTGTCCAGAAGCCAGGAGCTTCCAGGTCTCATGAGGTTACTGGGGTCCCAAAAACCTGGACCATCTTTTGCTGCATTTCTAGGCACATCAGCAGGAAGTTGGATAGGAAGTGGAGCAGCTGGACTCAAATGGGACATGAATCAGCATCCATATGGGATGACAGCACTGCAGGCTCAGGCTTAGCCTACTACACCATGATGGCAGCCACAAACCAGAGATTTTTGTGTCGTTATTTTTATTTTTCATGATAAAGTTCCATAGGCTGAGGGATTTCCCCTCTTACCCTTCCTATTCCTTCCCCCCCATGCACAGTTTTCTCTTAACATTATTACACTGGTATAGTCCTTCACCAACAGTCAGAAATCCATCATTCTGGTACTTAAGTGTATCATGACATAGTACACACAGACAGTGGTAGACAGTTCAGCATCCTATTGTCAATATATATTTAACCACTTCATTGGGAGTCTTCCTTTTATTTACTAGTAGAGATGCACACTGCAACATATGTTCACTTCTTGGCATGCTAGTTTTCATTATACAGTTCCTCTAGGTAAATATGTTATATACATGTTTTACCGATATCTGTTTATCTTGTATTTTGCATAAAGATTGCCTTATATCAGAGAGGACATGGTATTTGTCCTTTTGGGATTGGCTTATTTCAGTGAGCCTAATGGTCTCTGTTTCAGACCATTTTTTTGTTGCAAATTATAGAATTTTCATTCTTAATGGCTGGGTAGTATTTCATACATACACCAGAGATTCTTTATCCATTCCTTTTCAACGGGCATCTGAGTTGTTTCCCATGTCTTTGCTGCTCTAGATTGTGCTGCTGTAAATATTGGATTATAGGTCACTTTCTTACATGCAGATTTCATTTTCTTTCATATTCCCAGAAGTGGGATAGCTCAGAGATTTCTAAAATACCATTTCCATCAGAAAAGTGACACTTATTGGATATTTTACTCATCTACAAATGAAACATTAGGCTAAGAAACCTCCGAGTGTCTGTGAGGCATCTGTTTCTAGAGCCCTACCACAACGAATCATTTCCTTTCCCCACAGGACTAGATAGGATGGTGGGTAGTATGCCTCAGTTTACCAGAGCAGTAGAAGTTTCAGTCCTCTTTGTTCCTAAGTTTACCGAAGCATATTTGGAGGATATGTGTTATACCTTTAACCCCCTGGAGAGCAGGGACACTTTGGCTCCATCCCTACTTGTGTTTTCGCCTTGATGTAGATGAAATCAAGGTAGACGGGAAGGGGGATGGAGGAGAAGCTCTGGAAGGAGAAAGGGGCTTGCAATAAGCAGGGCACATTTACTTCTTCTTTTTTTTTTTTTTTAATTTATTCATTTTATTACAGCCAGATATACAGAGAGGAGGAGAGACAGAGAGGAAGATCTTCCGTCCGATGATTCATTCCCCAAGTGAGCTGCAACGGGCCGGTGCGCGCCGATCCGAAGCCGGGAACCTGGAACCTCTTCCGGGTCTCCCACACGGGTGCAGGGTCCCAATGCATTGGGCCGTCCTCGACTGCTTTCCCAGGCCACAAGCAGGCAGCTGGATGGGAAGTGGAGCTGCCGGGATTAGAACCAGCGCCCATATGGGATCCCGGGGCGTTCAAGGCGAGGACTTTAGCTGCTAGGCCACGCCGCTGGACCCCACATTTACTTCTGTTTCAGGCAGTACAGATGTCAGGCTGTGGTGTTTGCTTGTAAGATTTATTTAGATCTTCCATATGCTGGGTTGATCTGAAATCAGGAGCTTCTTCCAGTTCTCCCATGTGAGTGCAGAGGCCTGAAGTCTCAGGCGGTCTTCTGTTGCTTTTCCTGGCTGTAACCAGGAAGTTGGATCAGAAGCAGAGCAGCCAGGGCTTGAACCAGTTTCCACATAGTATGTCAGCGCCACGGGCAGAGGCTTAGCATACTATGCTAGTGCACCAGCCCCAAATACCAGTTTTTGAATGAAACTTCAATGTATTCAGCCCACCCGAAGGGCAACAAGATTTTTTTTTTTTTTTAACAGAAAAGTTAGAGTGGGAGCAGTCTCAGCAGGCCTGCAGCTACAGGATTTTATATTTGGATCATTTTCTTATTCCCCAGTGACTCCTATTTATCTTCATTGTACACCCAGTTGGACAGGAAGGCTCTCTTAATGCCCATCTAGGGTTTCTCCAAGGACATTTCTCTAGGAAGGTCGAACATCCTTGTAGCAGCCAGATTCCACATTAAAAAAAAAAAAAGGCTTGGGCTGTACCTTAGTTAAGGCCAGTGTCCCATTATCGGAGCACCAGCACCATATCAAGTTTGGGCTGCCCTGCTTCTGACCCGGCTCTCTGCTAATGCACCTGGGAAAGCCACACAAAATGGCCCAAGTACGTGGGAGACTAGGAAGGCGCTTCTGTCTCCTGTCCTCTGCCTAATTTAGCTCAAATCTTTGTGGCCATTTAGAGAGTGAAGCAGCAAGTGGACGGTTTAAAGACCTTTAACTGTCACATGTAATTTGATAAGAATGGGCATGATAGGCTGTGGATAGGTAGCCCAGTTAGTTGTTACTCACCCTGTGTGAGGTCCAGCCAAATTCTTATAACTCAACCAGTTTCTGTCCATAACAATTGTGAGTTTCCCTGCTTTCACACTCTGGTTAAGTGGATGTGATTGTTAGCAGTAAGAAGCAGAACATTGTCTCTCTCTCCCCCTAATGGAGTTCAGTGTTAGTTGTTCAGCCAGCTGCCCACCAAGTTGTCAGGGAAGTCCCTCCCTTTCCTAACAGAGACTGGATGGGAAGCAGGCCACTATTCCAGTGCCCATCCATGGATGTGTGCAGTCCTTCTGCAGCTGCATCCTTGGCTTTGCTTTGTTGCTAGGTAATTTGGGTTCTTAAAGGCTGTCATTGTTCCTTAGAGTATCACAAATTGGGTGTCTCAAGGAACATGTATTCCTGTTGTCTCTAGCCACTGCAAGTCTCTGCTTTTTGTAAGCTGTTTTAGAAAAGTTTTCAATAATCACTGCCATCGGTTTTCTTCTTTAATAGTTCTTAGATTTAAATCTGGTCTACTTTTTTGTGTATAAATTGAGGTAAGGCTTATTTTATATACACACCAGTCCCAGGACTATTGTTAAACACTATCTTTCTGCCTTGAATTGCTTAGGAACTTTTTTTTTAATGGAAATAAGTTCAAGGTATAAGTGTGAATGTGCTTAATTTATTGTGTTGTATTTATATTTTGCCAAATGTCATCACCTTAATTTTTACAGCTTTACAATAAGTCTTAGAATCAGATAGTATAAGCTGCCCAATTTTGTTTTTCTGTTTTTCCCTCTCAGTTTTATTGGCCTATCAGTTTCTTCAGAAAAGCCTTTTAGGATTTTTATCCTACAGATTTTTAAAATACACACATTATGTGTTTCAGAAACAAAGAAAATTCAGCTCCATTAGAGGAGAATACCACAGGAAAAAGTGAGGCAAAAAAAAGGAAGATTGCAGAAACTTCAAATGTTATCACTGAGTCATTGCCATCTGCAGAATCAGAACCTGTGGAAATTGAGGTGGAGATTGCCGAGGGCACTATCGAGGTGGAAGAGGAAGGCATCGAAACACTGGAGGAGGTGGCTTCGGCCAAGCAGTCCATCAAGTACATCCAGAACACAGCTTCCTCTGATGACTCCGCTCTAGCACTGTTGGCAGACATTACCAGCAAGTACCGCCAAGGTGATAGGAAAGGGCAGCTGAGAGAAGATGGCTGTGCCTCTGACCCCATAAGCAAACAGGTAGAAGGTATTGAAATTGTGGAACTTCAGCTGTCACATGTGAAGGACTTGTTCCATTGTGAGAAATGTAACCGTTCATTTAAATTGTTTTACCATTTTAAGGAACACATGAAATCACACTCCACTGAGAGTTTCAAGTGTGAGATATGCAATAAAAGGTATCTTCGGGAGAGTGCGTGGAAACAGCATCTAAATTGTTACCACCTTGAAGAAGGTGGGGTCAGTAAGAAGCAAAGGACTGGGAAAAAGATTCACATATGTCAGTACTGTGAGAAACAGTTTGACCACTTTGGACATTTTAAAGAACATCTTCGAAAACATACAGGTAATGAACAAATACTTGGCTAAAACTGACTTTTCCACATTCTCCTCACAAATCCTTTTTCTTAAAAATAGGACTACAAACCACCTATTTTCTGATGTGCAGTCTAAGTATTCACTATGGGTTTTTTTTTTTTTTTTCAGTAATATCTTGTTAAAATAATGATTCTTTAAATGTAAAACAGCATCGCAAAAGCAATTGCCACTCAATGCTGTGCCAATTTTTATGAATACATTAAATAGTTTGATTTAGAAATGATCATGAGTTTTTAAATCCTAATTGTACTTGAGGCTTTACTGTTTGGTTCGTGTGTGTGTATAATTTTATTTTTATTAGAAAGGCAGATATACAAAGAGAGGCAGATACAGAGAGAAAGAGCTTCCATCTGCTGGTTCACTCCCCAAGTGACTGGAGTGGCTGGAGCTGAACCAGTCCAGAGACAGGAGCATCTTCTGGGTCTCCCATGCAGGGTCCCAAGGTCTTGAGCCATCTTCTACTGCTTTCCCAGGGCACTTGTAGGGAGCTGGATGGGAAGTGGCACAGCTGGGATACAAACCCGGAACCCATATGGGATTCTGGTGGATGCAGAACGAGGATTTAGCCACGAGGCTATCGTGTTAGGCCCATAGTTCATATTTCTTAACATTACGTAAATAAGCTGTGCATGGAGTCTCTGACATACTTACACTTCTTGGTATGCATCTGAACTCTGGGTCATTTTAGAATAGTTTAAGTTAGGAAGAGAACTATTAGATTAGATTAACCATTCTGGTCCAGCAGCCATATTGGCAAAATACATGTTCATCTCCCTTCACCTCTTCAGTGGCAAACTTGTCAGGATTGGTGGGCAGGAAGAGGGTTCAGTGTTTATAGTGTTCTTCAGCAAGGAGCCATTGCATGTGAGAGTTGTTCTTGGAAACCCAGCCCAGGACCCCTGCCCCTCAGAGTTCTGCACCTCCTCCTGCCTGCTTTTCCCTGTCCAATTCCCTCTCACCCCGAAGCATTCTTTGCTCGGTCTCTGGCCAGACACAGTAGTTCCCACCGATGCCCTGACACTCTGGATGGTCATCCTAACCTGTTGTAACAAGAGTGTAAAGCAGTTACTACACAGTGCTGTCAGACTTCTCAAACTTGAAGTTCACAGAGTTAAAGAGCTTTAAGGCATTAGTTTGGGTAACTAACATGAAATCTTTTCCAAAACATACTTGCTGGTGTCAAACCTGTTTTATATTTGGAAACACCCTAAGGTTGATTTTTTTTTTTTTTTTTTTTTTTTTTTGTACTTCTGAAACATACATATTTTAGCAGTCTGGGTTAGTTTTGCAAGAGAGTCAGTAAACCAGTGACACGCTGCGGCAGTTTTCTGTTTTCACACCAGATCTTTCAGCCCAGGAATACTGGTTGTCTCTTTTAGCCAAACATGGCAGGTAACTTTCACTTGTTTGAAAATAGAAAACATGGATCACTGTGGAGTTGTTCAGATCCTGTGTTTTTTATTTGAGAGTGGACAACAATGCAGGGCTGCGGTACCCTATGTTCTCTTCTTTCTTTCCCTTCAAAATCATGAGAGAGAAATTAAAGTTTGTTACAGATTATACAGTGGCCATTAAAGGAACAGTTTAGCACAGACGACAAATTGACCTTTTATTATTTGTTACTGTATCAGCTAGTGACAAGATAGTTGGAATTGTGATTAACAACTTACGGAATTCACTAAGAACGTAAGTAAGCAGTTTTAAAGAGTTTAATGAAACCTGGATCATTTTTCCCTTAACAAAGGTGAAGAAAAGAAACAATCTTGTTCCTGTTTAATTGCCCTCAAACCAGTACACTCCTCAGTTTCTTTACATCTTTTTTTTTCCTAAGATTTATTTATTTATTTTCTTTGGAAAGTCAGATATACAGAGAGGAGGAGAGACAGAGAGGAAGATCTTCTGTCCGATGATTCATTCCCCAAGTGACTGAAACAGCCAGAGCTGAGCTGATCAGGAGCCAGGAGCTTCCTCCATGTCTCCCACACAGGTGCAAGGTCTCAAGGCTTTGGACCATCCAGCTCCTGCTTTCCCAGGCCACAAGCAGGAGCTGGATGGGAAGTGGGGTTGCCGGGATTAGAACCAATGCCCAAATGGGTTCCCAGTGCACTCAAGATGAGGACTTTAGTCCCCAGGCCTCCGTGCTGGGCCCTACATCTTTTCGTTAGCATAATGGTTTTGTTCCTATGTCCTCTTACTTTAAAACAAAAAGGATTTATTTAAGAGAGAAAGAGATCTCCCACTCACTAATTCACTCCCAAGGTGGCTGCAATGACAAGAGCTAAGTGGAGCAGAAGCCAAGAACCAGGAACTTGTCTGGGTTGCCCATCCGGTGCAGCAGCCCACGCTCTTGAGCCATCTTCCACTGCTTTTCGCAGGTCATTAGCAGAGAGCTGCACTGGAAGTGGAGCAGCCAAGGCATTAATCCATGTTCATAAGGGATTCCAGTATCACAAGCAGTTGGCTTCACCTAACATGCCATGACACTAGCTAGCCCCTCGTAAATGTTCTTAAAGCATGCACTATTTTGTAGTATCTTAATTGGTGAACGTTTAGCTGTTACCTGTCCTCTGGATTTAATGTGGCTGAAGAAGCTGGAAGGATTGACCACATGGCATGCTCCTGGGCATATGTAGTGTCTGGAAATGATTTAAGAGGGAGAGTGGTGAGAAAGCCATGATCGTGTAGTTATTTTCACAAGTGTTTTTATCTTGAACTCTGGGTCATTTTAGAAGAGTTTAAGTTAGGAAGAGATCTAATCCGATTTAAAATCTAAAGCGGTGACTGGCAAGAGAGCATAAGATGAAAGTTGCCAGCTGTAATATGGAGTCTGTTGGAAGGTTAAGGAAGATTGTGTAAAAGGGATAGAGATTTGAGCAATGGTAGGTAAACAGGCAAAGTCAGCAGGGATTTGGTGATAGGTCAAGGTGTAAAGCTCCAAGCCTGACTCCACTTTTCTTACTGTGACAGAGAAACTGGAGGTGATGTGAAAGTTTCCTAGTTTCCAAGATAGTGTGGAATCATAAGAGACAGGTCTGGCAGTGAGGACTCGGTTCTGGTTCCAGTTCTGGCATTTTCCAGCAAGATCAGCTTGACTGATCACTTCACCATCATACTTCTTCTCTGCATAAATAAGGAGATTGTGACACATAAAACATATTTCCTACATCGGAAATAGTCAATTTATTGCTACCTCTAGATTTTACTGAGTGTGTGATGCTAGTTTTTGAACAGCTCAAGTGGCCTACAAAGAAGTGAGGCTCTTCCTTCTTGAGTACTCTGCAGAGCAACTGCTCCTGCTGTCATTTTCTTACCTTGCCTTCCAGACACGTTCCTTGCATCTCCAAGCAGCCACAGGCGCGCACACTTGAGCATGCAAGCTTTTAGAACAATGCATGCTGGAGTGGTGGCATAGTGGGAGGCCATTTAGTTTATCTAGGAGTGCTTTCTTTTTCTTTCTTTTTTTTTTTTTTGAGATGTATTTACTTTTATTGAAAAGTCAGATTTACAAAGAGGAAAGACAAAGATCTTGTCTCCTGAGTCACTCCCCAAGTGGCTGCAATGGCCAGAGCTGAGCTAATCGGGAGTTAGGAGCCTTTTCCAGGTCTCACCTGGGTGCAGGGTTGCAAGGCTTTGCCCCCCCCCCCCCCAACTGCTTTCCCAGACCACAAGCAGAGAGCTAGATGGGAAACAAGGCTACCAGGATACGAACTGGCAGCTATATGGGATCCCTGTGGATACAAGGTGAGGAATTAAGCCACTAGGCTACCACACCAGGCCCATCTTAGAGTCATCTTTTTAAAAAAAATGTAAATCATTTGTGAATATTTAGCTTTTGGTTTTGTTTCATTTCATTTTACTGTAATTGTCCCATATTTCAGTGTTTCAATGTGCCATAATTACTAATTAGTCTTTTTGATGGGCTTTTAGGAATACAAAATACTGCAATATTATTCAACCTTTTTTTTTTTTTAGAAGCACAACTGCTACTTTCAAGAATGTTACATTTTAAATCTTTGCAAGTATTATCAAATTGCCCTTTAAAAGAGGCTATGCCAATTTATATGTAGGATTCATTGATAATGGAAAGTATGCATTAGTAAAACCATAAATCATAGACATCTTATTGAGTGGTATCTCTCACCCTTTTTTTTTTTAATTTTTATTTTAATTTCTATATCAACATGAAACCTAGTAACTAGATCTGGGCTTTTTTTCCCCTTAGAAATCTCGGTTCTGTAACCTGCAAGCATCATCCTTGCCCCGACTTCCCTCATTGTCTTCCTACATATCTACTGTACCTCACTTAACCTTCCTGCCATTCTACACCCACTTGTACCTTGTTAGTACACATGGTTGACATCTCGTTCTTACCTGAATTTCACTGTGTGCAGCCTGAGTCATCTTTTCTTTTACTCTAAGCACCTTTGCTTGCTCCCAGGAACCCTACCTGATTTAAGAAGCCCTCCATCCTAGAATCAGTGCGATTTGAGAATATTTAATCGTAAGACCTTAGGTTGGCCCTTTGCTGTCTGACTTTTCCTTCTTACAAGATCTTCACTACAACACTCAAGAAGACTCTTAACCCCTACAAGCACTGTTAGCAGAGGACACAGAACCATCTTCTTAACCCCAACTCACCTGCAACAGCAAACATCTCTGTCTTTTATTCCAGAGGAAGACTTCCTTTTTCTCCAAAGCCAGTCCTGAATCCCGTGCTTGGATGTCTCCAGAGACTGTGTCCTCCTCGACATGCATTCCTACCCCTTTCCCTCTCTATGCCCATTTCCTCAGCAGATGGATAATGATGTTCCATGGCTTACAGACCTATTTGCTCCCCTCTAGATCTATGCCTTTTTTTATTTATTTATTTTTATTAGGATGACAGATTTACAGAGAGAAGGAGACAAAGATCTGTCCACTGGTTCAACCCTCCAAATGGTCGCAGCAGCTGGAACTGAGCCAGTTGAAGACAAGAACCAGGAGCTTCTGCATCTCCCACATGGGTGCGGGGTCCCCCGGCATTGGGCCATCCTCTGCTACTTTTCCAGGCTATAAGCGAGAAGCAGGATGGGAAATAGAGCGGCTGGACACATGAACCCATACCTATATGGGATGCTAGCGCTTGCTATCAGAGGACTAACCAGTTGAACCATCACACCAGCCCCAACTCTTAAAAAATTTAGAGACAGTAAAGCGCTGTTGACTGGTTCAGTCCATAAGTGTCTGCAGCCATGAGGACTGGGCCAGGCCCAAGCCAGGAGCAAGGGGTTCAGTATAGGTCTCAGCTTGGAGGAGGGATGTCCAACTACTGGAGCCATTGCTTCTGCCTCTGAGGGAGTCAGGGTGGGGGAAGGAAATATTCCTTAGCAAAGAGGTGGGATCAGAAATGGGGCAGGAGCTAAACCCAGGCACTCTAGTATGGGGTCCATGTGTCCCAATGGCCGTCCTAACCTCTGTGCCAAACACCTGTCTCACTGGAGTACTGACTATTCTGTTACGAACCTCTTACTCATTTTCTCTCATCAACAGAGGAGTTTGACTGCTGATACCACTGACTACTATAGTTTTTTGTTTTTGTTTTTCTTCTATCCAATTTCTGTTTGTTTTGATAGCTCACCTGTTTGCTGTTTTTACCCGATATTTTCACTAGGTTCTGATCTTGATGTAGTATTACACAACATTTTCTGACACACCAGAAGTTCTCATCACCTTTGAAAATACTCAACCTGCCCCATTGCATGTAGCAATCCACCCTCTGTTTGGCTCCAGAGCTGTTTCTGTAACTGTCTCCAACAGCTGCACTCCGTGCTTCCAGGCCGGCAGACACAAAACTGAACATGCAGTCTTCTCCCAGGACATCCTGTTGCAGAGCTGCCTCCGCTCAGGTGTCTGCTTCCTTTATGCTGAGTACTCGTATACATTCGGGTGCAGAACTCATCCAGATTTTATTTCTTCATCATAGTTATTATAATCACTAAATATTGTTTCTTCTACCATAGAAAAGCTTTTTTTAGATGTGGTGAGAGCATCTGAATTAGAAGTTGTGATTTCCTCTTTATTCTTACTGTTTTCTTAATTTTTTTTCCTGTTAATAGGGGAAAAACCTTTTGAATGTCCAAATTGTCACGAACGATTTGCTAGAAATAGTACCCTCAAATGTCACCTCACTGCATGCCAGACTGGAGTGGGGGCGAAAAAAGGAAGAAAGAAGCTTTATGAATGCCAGGTATGTCATATTCTTTTTTTGTAGTCCCAAAGAAAACAAAATGCACAGGAAAAGGAGAGGGGTGAAAGTCAAGTCAGGATGGCTTAGCTTAGAAGTTTTTGACTTCACAACACCACAAAAGCATTATCCGCTACTAGGAAGAGTATTTCCCCCAGAGTCGCCGTGTTGAGTAGGTTACTGTCACAGCACTCGGCACTGGGAGGACACTGCAGGCAGGTGGTCACGAGAGTAACTGATACTCTACCATGTTCTGTGTTGCTAATGTGCAATATTAAATAGCTTGAATTTATTCAATGTGGAAATGAGAATAAAGAACATCATTTTCTTCATTTTTTTCTCACGGGTTTTGGGATTTTTTTTTTTTTCCCCTAACTTTAGGTGATACCGGTTCAAAAGGAATTATTCCTAAGTAACAGCATGAAACCATAGTTACTAACATAGAGCAGTTATGATTAGTGTATTTTTATCCCAAATACTGTAATATTCTGAAAGCTGGTATTAACAGAAAGCACAGTGTCATTTTGTGTACCCAAAACATTCATGATACTTTCAGGCAATATTGATGTGTTTCCCAAAATATATTTCTTCATCATAATCAGCTGATCCAGAGGATTATGAAAGGTTTTTATACTAGAATATATTGCAGATACTATATTCATAACATTTTCAGAACAAACCTTCAGTTTGTTATGAATATATTCTGCACAAAATAAATGCATCCTTACTACTTCCAATTTGAATATAATTAATATTAACATCATGTTTGGTTATTTTAGGTCTGTAATAGTGTGTTTAACAGCTGGGACCAGTTCAAAGATCACTTGGTAATACACACTGGAGATAAACCCAACCATTGTACTTTATGTGACTTGTGGTTTATGCAAGGAAATGAGTTAAGACGGCATCTCAGTGACGCTCACAATATTTCAGAGCGGCTAGTAACGGAAGAAGTCCTTTCAGTGGAAACACGTGTGCAAACGGAACCTATGGCATCCATGACTATCATAGAGCAAGTTGGGAAAGTGCATGTGCTACCACTGCTTCAAGTCCAGGTGGATTCAGCACAAGTGACTGTGGAACAAGTCCATCCAGATTTGCTGCAGGATGGCCAGGTGCACGACTCACATATCACTGAGCTTCCAGACCAAGTCCAAGTGAGTTATCTAGAAGTAGGTCGGATTCAGACTGAAGAAGGTACTGAAGTACATGTGGAGGAGCTGCACGTTGAACGGGTCAATCAGATGCCGATGGAAGTACAAACTGAGCTGCTAGAAGCGGACTTGGATCATGTAGCCCCTGAAATCATGAACCCGGAAGTGAGTGAGCCTGACCACACAGATACTGCAGAGGAGGCCAGGGAAGGTCACGGAGATGCCGAGAGTTTAGAGACCAAAACAACAGTGGAGTCCGAAGCTGCAGACATAGCGGATGACACGACAGCTATGCCCGTTTTAGAGTGAAATAACAAATGAATATATTTTTTAAATTTACATGTCAAGCATTTGAACTGATGATGGGCAGTATGACTGTCCTTAAGCTAACAGACGTGCGGACCAAAGTTAATTTTTTCCTGTTGTGCTGAGCTGTTTCTGTTGAAACAGACTGATTCTGGTTCTTTTCCTCCCACTTAATGCCACAAAAGGAGAATCTTTCCCATCAGTGAAGGGGAGCTTTGAGAAGTATATTTCTAAAACCTTAAATGAATTATATTCTTATTATATAGTTGGGTATGAATGTATCTATTTTCGTTGTGGCAAGGGTTCTCCCTTTTTTTCCAGGTCATGTCCTCTTTCAAATTTTTTCCATGTTATAAATCATACATAAAATCATTAGAATACAAGTTTGTGTATTCTAATGAATGTTAGAAAACTGAATATATAGGAAGCAAAGCTGCATGAAGAAAAGTGCATTGTTACTGTGCAGTCAACGTTTGGCTCCGGCTTTCTTTAGTTTGAACATTGTCTGCCCCAGCAGCCACAGATGCTGTTTGCATCAGAAACAGAATGATGGTGGCAAAACTTACCGAATGTTAAAAAAATCCACACCCATGTGCCTTTCAAAACCAACTAAAACTTCTATAAAGCATATCTGGTTCTTTCACAGTTTGTGTTATAAACAGGAGCAGTATAAGTGATCTATAGCACTTCGTATTTTTGCTTACACCAACACCACCATTTCTTTTTCATTTAAGTTAGGTTGAGAATTTCATTTATTGGCAGCTGCAGGGCCATTTCAATTGGAAAATTTGTTTGCATCTGTGGTAAACTTTATTTTGATAAAAAGTTGCACTAGTATTTTACCACCAGATGAAAAAATGGCATCCTTCAAAAATTAATGTATTTAAAGTACAGAGAAAAACATGTATATAGTATATCAGGCATTGTTTTGAATAGAATCTTCCCCTCCCCCCAATCTTTAATGTAAAGATCTTGTGCTATAACTTTTAAAGCCATACAAATAAGAGTGCTAAACTGTGGGCTGAAAAGTAGGTGTGTAAATATTTTTAATCAGTATTACTTGGAAAATAAAATATAACAACCATATACAAATAAACCAATATGTTATTTTCTTTACCTGTTAAGTACTGGGATATATTTACTCTTTTTAAAGTAAACGTTAAAATTCTGTATTCATGACTTTTTTTTTTGATCAGTGTGCAGTTGATTTATGGTCAGGTGTTTTGTCATGTATCTTTATCTTTCTGGTTTTCCTTAGGTTGTCTGTGCCCCTGGTAAATCTGTGGGCTTTTGGTGTTTTAACAATCAGTGATCTCAAATCTACAGATTACTAGGATCTAGGGAATTTTGAATGCTGAAAACAGTTCATGAAGTGCCCTTAAACCAAGTGAAACAAGGTTCACTTTTAAACAAAATCTTGGAAGAGCTCTGACCCCAATGCAGAGATCGAGATGAAGGCACATTAAAGGGCTGGAACTGTCATTTGAATTTTCATATTTGGCGAAGCCTTCCAGATGACTGAAGGACCTGTTTTTTGTTTTGTTTTGTTTTCAAAAAGTACAGACCATCAGTTCACTTGGAATGCTGGTAAATTTGATTATGAAGAAGAGGAAAACTACTGATGATAAACCTTTGTTAAATAACACTTTATAGTTGACAACGCACTTTTAAAAACAGCTGTTAAAAACTGATGTGTATTTGCTGTATATTGGTAACTAATAGTTACTCTCCCACTAAATTCTTCCTGGGTTTTTAAGCTAGGTCTCCTTTCATGAGAATTGTTGAGCAGTAGAAATCACCACTCATCCTCACAGATACAAATCCTAGGTGCAATGAAGAATGTGTCCTGTTGTTCCAACACTGAATTTCTACGTCACTTTCAGTGCCCAGCAGTTCAATTCTGACACGGCCCAGATGTAGAATAAACAGGTACATTTACTCAGTTCTGCAAAATCCCCCCACTTCAGACACCAGCCATAGGTGGAGTTTGTTGTCACCCACACCTTAAAACTAAAGTCATGGTTCTTACATCCTTTACTCAAGTGTAATTGCTAGAACTCAAGAAAGCACTATCCTTAGGTTTGTTACAGAGGATACAACTCAAAAACGGCCACATAGAGGAAGCATTGGGTAAGGTGAGCATTGGAGAGAGGTTCTATGCCCTCTTGGCATACCAGTCTCAGCAGGTTATGTTCGCCAACTTGGAGTCTTCATAACCTGGGCTGATGAACACATTGGCCTTTGATGACACATCTCCAGCCTCTATCCAGTTGTCCTTTAACTCATGACTGAGTTCTCACGCTGTCCCTCACCTTGGAGCTGTCGGGGAACCCCTGCTGTGAATGACACGGGTTAACACACAGCACACTTGCCATGAGGAAACTAGAGAAGACTGCCTCTACATGCAAGTGAACAAGCACTTACTGGAGGGGTTCTGACCATCTCTGGGTCCCAGCCAAACACCCCCATCTCACTGACCCCAGACTCAAAATCTAGTTTCCTAATTATCAGAAACTTGACCTTACTGGTCCTCGTCAATACGCCTGGAGTAGAGATGAGGAAATGGGCTGCGAGATGCCTGAAAGCAGTGTCATGGGACTCATCCATAACTGGTGGTACTGGAAAGCAAGGGTCAGTTCTGGGATTCAAAAGTCTGAATTTTAAGCCACTGTCAAATGTTTCTCAAAGCACAGAATCTCTGCTGCATTAGAATCATCTGTTTAAGAACATTTTCATTTCCTCCCTGCCAACACAGGGGGTAGGGTATAGAAAGAACAAGAAATTTGGGAGATGGAAAGTGTGACATGGCATATTTGTGGGGCCGTATGGGCACCAGTTCAATGCCCTGCTGCTGATGCGCCTGTGGAAGATGGCCCAAGAAGGACCCACCTGAGAGAGATGGAAGAAGCTCTGGGTTCCTGGCTTCAGACCACCCCAGGTCTAACCATTGCAACTATTTGGGGAGTGAACCAGCGGGTAGATCTGGGTCCTCTTTGTGATCCTGCCTTTCAAATGAAGTCTTTTACGAAAAGTTTTTTGTTTTTGTTTTCCATTTTCATTGGAAAATAGGGCTTCCCCCCTGGGGGGGGGGGGTGGAGGATCCAGTATACTGGGTCTCCTGACCCAGGTCCTTGGGCCTTCCTGTGCTGTGGGTGCTGGATCCACAAGCCTCAGGGGTGGGGAGGGCCTCAGTCTCCTGATCCAGGTCAGTGAGCCCGCCTGCGTGGTGGGGGCTGGATCTGCGAGACCCAGCATTGAGGGGTCCAGCATAGCCCAGGTTGCCCGGTCCATAATCCTACATAGCAGAACCAATTCTCCCCAGAATACAGTGCTGGACAGCAGATCATGGAGGACATGGTACCTCACTGGGGCCTGCAGCGGACATCTGATACCATAACAAGAGAATGGAGAACAGGACATATGGACAACTACCCCAGCCAAACGATGACAACAAATATCTGAGCAAATGGAGACCATAAGGTCGACTGTGTCAGCCAATGGGCATTGTAAAAGATTCCTCATGCACAGATCATCAAGGTCAACAGCATTTTGAAACTAGCACATCCACCTGGACAGAACCTTTGGAACATGTGCCATTGTGACCCTCGGTTGATACTGGGTGGCCTTTCCCTATCCTTGGGTACTGCGACAGTAGGGAAGCTTATCTCTCCCCTCCTCCTAGAAATGGGAAGAAGAAAGATTGGAAACAATGATCACACCTACTTCTTCCTAACCCTAGACCCTCCTGACCGACTATGTAAACATCACCTAAAATTAAAAAGAATAGGGCCCAGCATGGTAGCCTAGCAGCTAAAGTCTTCACCTTGTATACACTGGGATCCCATATGGGTGCTTGTTTTAATCCTGTCAGGCCCCATTTCCCATCCAGCTCCTTGCCTGTGGCCTGGGAAAGCAGTCAAGGACAGCCCAAAGCCTTGGAACCCTGCACCCATGTGGAAGACCCAGAAAGAAGAGGCTCTGGGCTCCTGGCTTTGGATCGGCACAGCTCTGGCCATTGCTGCCACTTGAAGAGTGAATCAATGGAAGGAAGATCTTACTCTGTCTCTCGTCCTCTGTATATCTCATTTCCAAATAAAATAAATCTTTTTTTTTTTTTTAATAAGAAGAATGAATGAAGAAAATAGGGCTTCCATCATGCTGGTTTACTCCCCAAATGTGCACAGCAGCCAGGAGCCCAGCCTGTTAACCAATATGCTGAGAATTCACTGAAAATTCGGTCTTCAGAAGCTTCCTAATGACCTTGAAACAACGTACACCATCTCAGTTTTCCATCTTCAGGAGTTTTCCAAGAAATTTTTTCTGGCATTAAATTTCTCTGACATTTGGTCCTTGTAGCAGTGGAGAATATTAAGATAATTTAAATCACTTGTGAGTGAATGAAAAGCACTTCTAATATTCAGTAAACTACTGAGCCGCTAGAGTCACAACAGCATGAGTCCCTGTGGGAGCATGATGTGAGGGCCTGTACAACAGACCGTGTCAGGCTGTGTCTGATGCTCCTGGTTTGTAGGCAATTTTCCTATGCAGCTTTAATCTTTGTATTACTGTGTTAGAGAATTCAAGGAGTCTTCTATATCTTGAAAAGACGAAGTTCAAGTTTTACCCTGTGGTTTATTTTAGAAAGAAAATTCACGTGGCATCATTTAAAAGAAGGTTCAAAAAAGTTCTCTGGGGACCCACACTGTGGCATGACAGGACAAGTCCCTACCTCCCACGTGGGTGCCGGTTCGAGACCCAGCTGCTCCACTTTGGGTCCTGCTCCTGCTGTTGTGCCTGGGAAAGCAGTGGAAAGCTGCGCAGGTCTGGGAAAAGTTCCAGACTCCTGGCTTCGGCCTGGCCAAGCCCAGGGTGTTGTGGACATTTGGGGAGTGAACCATCACATGAAAGACTTGCCTTTTCTATGGGACTACTGACTTTCAAGGACCTAAATACATCTTAAGATTAAAAATGTTTTTTGCTTGGGCCCAGCAGCGTGGCCTAGCGGCTAAAGTCCTCGCCTTGAAAGCCCCAGGATCCCATATGGGCGCTGGTTCTAATCCCGGCAGCTCCACTTCCCATCCAGCTCCCTGCTTGTGGCCTGGGAAAGCAGTTGAGGACGGCCCAATGCATTGGGACCCTGCACCCGCGTGGGAGACCTGGAAGAGGTTCCAGGTTCCCGGCATCGGATCGGCGCGCACCGGCCCATTGCGGCTCACTTGGGGAGTGAATCATCCGACGGAAGATCTTCCTCTCTGTCTCTCCTCCTCTGTGTATATCTGGCTGTAATAAAACGAATAAATCTTTTTAAAAAATGTTTTTTTCTTTTATCTCTGAGAGGCCCTCCCTTTCAAGATAAACTATCTAACATAAATAACTGTTCTGGTAAACTAAGGAGGCACCCGTTACAGGTTTTGTTTTCTTGCCAATACAGCATCCAGAGCATGGAGCTGTCCAAGGTTTTACTTCTTGCTCTCCCTAAGCCCTTGAATCACAGGACCAGGAAAACAGCAGAGTAGTAAGCGCGTGGATTGGGCAGACGTGCTGCACAGAGTGTAGAATGCCACAGCTGGGGGTCTGAAGCAAGTCCTCTAGCTCCGGGTGACAATTCCTGACTCCTGGATTGTGTGGGTTTGAACAGTGACTTGGTGAAAGTAGCCAAAATAAAGGGGAGGGGAGAGGGTACTGAGCTAGTGTCTTCGGGCTCCCTAATTTCCACCACAACAGGATTTCATACAGGATGTTTTTCTTCTCAGCATTTCTGCCTTTATTAGTATTGTTCAGGATGAGGAGTGTGAGTAGTTGCAAAG
Organism: Ochotona princeps; assembly: GCF_030435755.1. Lineage (NCBI taxonomy): Eukaryota > Metazoa > Chordata > Mammalia > Lagomorpha > Ochotonidae > Ochotona > Ochotona princeps. The sequence goes on along the minus strand of NC_080854.1, from coordinate 17,631,804 downwards.
ATCAGTCGCAGAACCGAGTCAGGGCATCCAGTCGTGGCTGTGAGACCCTCTCGAAACCTGTCTCAACCGTTCCCTCCTCCGTAGAATGAAGGGCTTACACGTCACCAAACACCCTCTCTGCCTCTATTTCGTGAACCACATTCCCAGCTCCGTACTCCACCAACCGCCTAAGCTTCCTTGTCTGTAAACTGGGAAGCACAACATTTGGTATCTACCAGTTAGCCCTAAAGAATCACAGCCAGGAGTCCATCGGGAGCCTCTGTCCAAGCGGCATCAGGGGAACCAGAGCCAATGGACGCGAGGAACCTAAAGAGGACGAACGCCAGCGCTTCTTTCCGCAGAGGCTGGACCCTGCGGGACTCACCCGGAGGAGCGGTCACGGAGTGTTGCTGTAAACTTCGTTTCCATTCGGAGAACAAGGAAACCCTGACCCTGGAGCTCGCCGGGGTGAAGTGGCAAGGAGGAATGTTCCCCGCCGTCTGCTGTCTCGCCCAGGAGAGATATTCTGGGCCGCAGGCCCCAACCCCCTCCCGCGCGTCTGCAATGGGTGTCCCCGCCGCCGCGCGCTCCTCCCCCGCGCCGCTCCCGCCCGGCTGCCATAGTAACCGGCCTGGGAGGTCCAGGCCCGCGTCGCCTAGCCGGGCCGGCCCTCTTTCCCCTCCCCGGGGCCGGCCCCCAGCTCCCGATTGGTCCTTCGGGAACCGCTGCGGGGCGCTCGGGTCCCCGCTGCCCAGCCCGCGCAGAGGCCGGCAGGCGGGGTCGGTCTCCTCTGACAGCTCCGGCGCCCCGGGGACCCCCGCGCACCGCGCCTGCTCCAGTGCCTGCAGCCGGGAGCGCCTGGCCCGGGCGCGGCATCCCGGAGCCCGCGAGGCAGCCGCGCACCTGAGGTAAGCGTAGGGTCGCGAGGAGGCAGCCAGCCTCGCCACCCGCCCACCTTTCCTGGACCAAGGCTGCAGACCTGGATGGCCGGGAAGCGGACGTGTCCTTTCCTCGAGCCGTGTGAGGCGGAAGGGAGGACAGGACGGATTCCCACGGGGTTCGGGGGTGGGCCCGGGAAGGAGTTACGAACAGATGGTGAAGGGCTCTTTGGGGTGCCGGCAGAGCCAGGGCGAGGAGCGCACCGGCGCGTGGGGCTGACGCCCCGTGGCTGCGCGTGTGTGCCCCATGTCCCCGTGTGTCCTCTGTGTGTGCGCGCCCACACGTGAGCCGGGAGAGAGAGGCTTCGCCCTGGACCACAGCTAGCCTGGGACCTGGGTGACCTCTTTCGCGGTCGCCCGCCCAGGGCTGCAGAGCCGTAAGGAGCTGGCGTCTCACCGCTGTGACCCGGGAGGGAACAAACGCTCCCATCACGCCCCACCGCGCGGCGCTTGCCAGGACCTGGGGCTGCGGCGTAAGCAAGAGCCTCGTCTCTTCTTCCCAGAGGTCCCTCCAGGAGCAGGAGAGAGCTCGAGAACCCGGCGACCCCACCAGGGGCGGGGTCTTGCATAGGCCGATGCTAGGCAGGCAGCGAGGCCCAGTCTAGGTGCCTTTGGCCCTGCGGAGGACCGCAAAGCCTGAACTCTCCCCCTTTGCCTGCCCTATTCAGTCCTCCGAGTTTAGCAGACAAGAGGGCTCTATGTTGGAACCCATTCTCCCTCCCCCACTCCGTACCTCCCCAACTCCTGCTTCAAAATAAGAGCGAATGATTCTCATTCGGAGCTCTCACCCGTGTAATTCAGACAACTTTGCAAATTAAACAAGTGCTATTGGCGCTGAATGCCACGGGAAACAAACAAAACCACACACACGCCAAAAAAAAAAAAAAATCCATTCCAAGTGGAAGTTTGAAACAAGCCTCTGTTTATGGCACTGTGTATGTGTTTAACGAAATGCTTGAGAAATATGTATCGCACAAGCTTGCATCATCAGTCTTCAATGTGATTCAGAAGATGGGCTCTGTTAGTGTTGCAAAAGCACTCCTAATTCCGGTTGCCATGGTAACTGAAGAAGTCGCCCCACACTGTTGAGTGGCAGCCTGGCTGGAACCAGGAACTGCTGTGGAGGGGATTCCCCCTAACCCCTCGCATCACCATGGGAATAAGCGAGCTTACAAAAAAAAAATTTTTTTTTTAAAGCTTGTTTCTTTAAAGACTCCCAAGGCTAGCTGTTTGGTTTTTTTTTTTTTTTTTTTCTCTCTCTCTTTTCAGAGCTTTCCCTTTGTGTGGCAAATCTACCCTCTCAGAAACGTTCTCCTGAGAGTTCCTTGCAAAGCTGTCTGTGCTGTGTTTGATGTTCCTGGAGTCGTGGCCTTGGACCAGAGCCCCCCCTTCCTTTAGCATTTACATTCGGGGGTCAGCATTGGGAGATGGGGAAATGCGAGTGGGGGGTCTTGGAAAGAGGGAGTTGGAGAAGCAGCCAGGCTAGCACAGCCCTCCAAGGCCTAATGTTTGATGTGCTGTTGAATTTGTCTGGTAAAGCCATCATGGGTTTATTTTTGGCTTGACCACTGGTAAGTGGTAAGCCTGGAAAAACCTTCTGAGAGGCCTCTTTCTGTGTAAGAAAAAATGCGGGTGGGATATTTGGTTTGAGGGGTGTGTGAGTGTGTGTGTTTTAATAATCAAACTGCATTTAAAATAAAGACTGGGTTGTATGAAAAAACCTAAATTCTTCAGCATTCAGGGCCCTTTCTGTTCTTGGCTAATCCTAGGTTAGAAGCTGTGCTTGGAGCAGACAGTGGTACCATCTCAGACACTTTCACCAGGAAATATTGATGTCTTTACAGAACCACAATTTCTTAGACCCCCGTAATTCCTTACTTTTGAATCCTATACATCAGTTTTACATGTTGCTAGCATGTGGTTTGAAAATCAAAGATTTTTATCTTAATAGGTTAGTGTTTTCTTAATAGCTGAAATGCTTCCATTTTGAGAAACTTCCAAATTAAAGCATAATATGAAATCCAACTTTACTCTTTAAATCTGGCCCTCATATTCCTTTAGGGATTATTAAAAAACTTTAATTCATGGACTGAATTTTACTTGTTAAGATAGGTTGCATATAAAATTGACTTTCATCTATATCCAGTTATTTCCTACTATCAGTCTAGAAAAATTTCCCCAGATTGAAGTTATAAATTGTAGAAGAAGAAAATCTTCTGAAGGGACTCGCCTACCACTTGAATTAAACTTGTCGCATATTCTTAAAGTGCTTACTCTTAAAGGTTTCTGCTTAGCTTGGCCATTATTCAGCACACTGAAAAAGAGGAGCCAGCTTTATTGATGGGGAAGTTGTATTCCAACACAAGTGACTGCAGCTCATCACTCTGAAAAGCAGGAGATGAAAATCTAAATCATTTGGCAGGCCTGCAAATAGAAGGATCAGTCAAGCCTTAAAAGAAGTTAGGGGGTCCAGCGCTGTGGCTCAATGAGCTAATCGTCCACTTCCAAGCACCGGTGTCCCATAGGGGTGCCAGTTCACATCCCAGGTGCTCCACTTCCCATTCAGCTCCTGCTTATGGCCTGGGAAAGCTGGGAAAGCAGTGAAGGATAACCCAAGTCCTTGGGCCACTGTGCCCATGTGGGAGATCCAGAAGAAGCTGCTGGCTTCAGATGAGCTCAGCTCCAGCCACTGCAGCCACTCGGGGAAGAAAACCAGCAGTTGGAAGATTTTCCTCTGTCTCTCCTTCTCTCTGTAACTCTTCCTTTCTAATACAAAGAAATAAATCTTTAATGAAAGCAAGCCAAAGTGAGAAAAGAGACAGGGTAAGGGATAGCGGAATTTATATAATAAGGAACAAGCATCTCAATAGATTAAGGGAAAGGGAGCAAGAAGGAAAGCATGAGTGTAAAAGGAGTTGCAAAGAAGACAGTTTGTGGAAGAAACTCAAAAGTCTTCCTCTTCCTCTTCCTTGGACAAAGTCAACTTTTCCAGCGATGCCAGGTACCTGCTTGCTCTTTTCAGTAAAGTCGCTTGACTTCTTCAGCATTCCTTTGGGAGGCGGAGCTGCAGAGGGAGTGTTTCTGGCATTGTGATTCATCTTTATTTCAAGACTCTCCAAGCACCTGATGTTGTCACCCCTCGCTTTATTTTTTTTAAGATTTATTTATTTATTTATTTTCAAAGATTTACTTATTTTTATTGGAAAGGCAGATATACAGAGAGGAGGGGAGACAGAAAGGAAGAACTTCTGTCCAACGGTTCACTACCCAAGCAGCCTCAACAGCTGGAGCTGAGCCAGTCCGAAGCCAGGAGCCTGGAGCTTCTTCCTGGTCCCCCATGAGGGTGCAGGGTCTCAAAGCCTTGGGCCATCCTTGACTGCTTTCCCAAGCAGGGAGCTGGATGGGAAGCAGGGCTGCCAGGATTAAAACTGGTGCCCACATGGGATCCCGGCGTGTTCAAAGTGGGTACTTTAACCTCTACGCTATCACACTGGGCCCAAGATTTACTCATTTTTGTTGCAAAGTCAAATATACAGAGAGAAGGAGAAGAGACAGAGAGGAAGATCCTCCGTCCAATGATTCACTCCCCAAGTGAGCGCAAGGCCTTGAGCCGTCCTCAACTGCCTTCCCAGGCCACAGCAGGGAGCTGGATGGATGCCGGTACCCATATGAGATCCCAGTGTGTTCAAGGTGAGGACTTTAGCTGCTAGGCCACCGTGCAGAGAATCAGGAGCCTCATCTGGGTGTCGCACATGGGCACAGGGCCCAACCATTTGGGCCATATTCAGCTGCTTTCCTGGGTGCATTAGCAGATAGCTGAATTGGAAGTGGAACAGCCAGGACTTGAACTGGCACCCAAGTGGGATGCTGGTATTGCAGGTTTAACCCACTACACCACAGTAAGGGCTCTCAAAGTTAAATCTTAATACCATAATGTGAAACCTATGTTCAATGATGTATCCAAAAATTCTAATTTTTTTTACTTTAAAATTATGTTTACATTGCTATTAGAATAACAGTCCTCTTTTTTTAAAATTAGAACAGATTAAAACAAAAACAATTCCATTCCCCAGATACGACCACCTTCAGCTATTATTATTTCATCATTTACTTCCCTAACTCCAAACACTTAGCATATGTTATTGGTTCTTGATTTATCGATTCTAGACAGACTGCTAACTTGTCATACTTGAGGGCATGATGCGTGATTCTCCTCCACTCCTTCCAATCCCCTTTGCCCATTTTTGCAGTGTACTTTGTGACAGGAAATCAGCCAATGCACTATTAGCAAAAACCATTTATCCAGTGCCCAGCCTGGAGAAGCTCTTCTGAGCATGTAGCTAGTGGGCGAAGTGTTTCCTAGGATGTCAGACAGAGCAGCCAAAGTTCAGCTGGCTTCAGATGGAGATGTTCATGGATGTTTCTTAGGAGAGAGAGGAATTGTTCTTGCAGATTAGCAGCTGTTGTTTGAGTAACAGATTTTTCTCCAAAGGGATTGGATGCTGGGGTTGTGTGCTAGACAGTGAGGGGAAGTAGCTGCAGGGAACACAGGGACTTGCACAGGACACACTAGGAAACTCTCAGCCCTTCAGTGTCTCCTATAACTCACACCGCAACTTTGATTAAATCAGTGCTGACTTTACATTGTTACAAATGTGTGCTTATTGTTCACTGCAAAGTGTGATTTATTTATTTTTTGTCTTTCTTTGTGCAATGTTTTTGAGAAAAGAAATTGCTTTTTTATTGGCTCAATTTTTCAGGAAGCTTTTGCTGTTTCTTTCCTAAATATCCTAATGGATCTGAGACGCACCTCTCCTTGGTGCTTCCCTCACAGTGAAATGCACTAGACGGCCCCTGGTGCCCTCCAGGCCCCTCCCCCAGCACGCCACAAGGAAGTCTCCAGTCTGCAGTCCCGGTCGACTTCTAGCCCTGATGCACATTCACATTCTGAGATTTCCCTTATTTTTCCTGCTGTGAAAATTCCCTGTTATGATTTCCCTTTTGTTGTGATTTGTTATCTCACTTTGTGCAGTTTTGGATAGCCAGCTAAGAAAAGTGATAGTGGGTCCGGCGCAGTGGCCTAGTGGCTAAAGTCCTTACCTTAAATTTGCCAGGATCCCATATGGGTGCCGGTTCTTGTCCCAGCAGCCCCGCTTCCCATCTAGCTCTCTGCTTGTGTCCTGGGAAAGCAGTTGAGAACAGCCCAAAGCAGCTGGGACCCTGCATCCTCGTGGGAGACCCAAAAGAGACTCCTGGCTCCTGGCTTCGGATTGGCTCAGCTCTGGTCATTGCAGCTGACTTTGCAATCAAAATAAATAAATCTTTAAAAAAAAAAAAGTGATGGTGGCCAGGTGCTTGTCAGCATTGAGATGCCTGCATCCTCCAATTCTGATCCATTTTCTTACTACTGGACACCCTGGGAGGCAGCATACAAAGGCTGAAGAACTTGGGTCCCTGCCATCTGTGGGGGAGACCCAAACTGAGGTCCAGCTGCTTCCCTTCAGCATGGCCCAGCCCTGGCTGTTGCAAGAATTTTCTTTTCTTTTTTTTTTTTTTATAAAGATTTATTTATTATTATTGGAAAGGCAGATTTTACAGATAAAAGAGAGAAAGATCTTCCATCTGCTGGTTCATTCCCCAAATGGTCGCAATAGCCAGAACTAAACTAATCTGAAGCCAGGAGTCAGGAGCTTCTAGGTCTCCCACGGGGGTGCAGGATCCCAAGGCTTTGGCCATCCTTTACTGCTTTCATAAGTGGAGCACCTTGGGCACAAACTAATGCCTATACGGAATGCTGGGGCTTGGAGACTGAGGATTAGCCAGTTGAGCCATCATGCCAGTCCCTGGGTGTAAAATTTTAGATGGGTAATTAATTCTCACAAACTTCTGAAGAGATTGGTTCATTGTTTTCTGGCTTCCAGTGTTGCTGAAACATTCAATTCCATTCTAATTCTTTTTCTTTCTTACTGTCTTCCTTTCTTTTTTTTTTTTTTTCTGTAGAATTTATAGCTTTTTACCCTTGCCTAACAGAATTTCATTGAAGTACGCATTTGCTTTGTACAGATTGTGTTCTACCTACTGGGTCCTTCGGCTCATTTAGAAATGTTTCTGGCTGAGACTAACCAAAGAACTTTTCTAATTAGTTAAAGATTTATTTTTCTTGCAGAAGAGGTCAGGATAGGCAATTGACAGTTTTGTTTCCACTGACATCACTGACTCGGTTTATGTATCTTTCTCTGCTGCTCTCCTTGCTTTTGTCCTAGCATTTCTCTCTTTTTGACCTTTAGTTGACTGCTACCTCTCCAGCCAGTTCCATGCAGGAAGAAAGGGAAAGGGCGATGCTAGCTGCAACTGTCCCTTTACAACAGGAGAGAATGTGCAGTGAGAAATCCCTCATTAGCCCTCACTGGCCAAACTCTTGTCTCATGGTCACCCCATCTGGGAGAAAGAAAATTGGAGTTGCCTTTCGTCCTATAGCAGAACAAGGCAGGGAAAGGAGAAGGGAGATAGTATAACTCCTGAGTGAGCCAGTCTTCAAAAACACCTGCTACCCTGTCACTTAATGGTAGGGCACCTGTTTGTCCTCATCTGTTGGGGCATCCCCGGTTTACACCTGTTGTTCCATAGTGATAATTCACCACACCATTTTACTCTTTTAAATGTCCTGGTTTGGATGACATGTGCCATGTTCTCCTTACCTGTTGAGCCTTGGCTGTTTATTGCAAGTTCACATTACATAGGGCTTATTAATAAGACACATAGAACCCAACCATGATAAATAACAAGCCAAGTTCCCGAGTGGTGACTGCCTGAGTGGTGCAGGCAGGAGGTGTGGGAAGTTTCCAAGGCAGAGAAGTGAATATGAACCAACATATTCACCCATGTGGGTGGCCCAGAAGAGGCTCCTGATGGCTGGCTTCAGATTGGCTCAGCTCCATCCACTTGGGGAGTGAGCCAGTGGATGGAAGATCTTTCTCTCCATATCTCCTTCTCTATGTAAACATGCCTTTTTAATAAAATAAATCTAAAAAATGTTTCAATGCATGCTGCATACCAGAAAGGCCAGCTAAACAAATTATCTTTTTCTATTTGTTTATTTATGTATTTATTTTTGTGACAGAGAGAAAGTATTTCCTAAACAGTATGGAAGAAAGATCAGTGTGAAAAGAAATGGAATGCTAGAAGGGTGGAAGAGAAGATTGAAGGAAAAGAAAGACACTCTGCCCCGGCGCACACACCCCAGTTTCTGTGTTCAATGATCTAACAGAGATGATGGTTATAATCTCCAGAAAGCCAAGAGCCAGACTTAGCTCACCTATTGCAGAGCTTGTGTGCTGAGATGATCTGTTGGCACCCTGCAGGGCCAATCACTTGACACAGTCTGTTACTGATCCTGTAACAGCTCCGCTCGCACCCTCATTGTGCTGTTACCCTCGTGGTTCTGTCCATCTTCTGTTTTGCACCTGTCATCCATGGTAGCTCCTTTACTACTTCAGAGCTTCAAAAAAAGGTCTGTCAGGCAGTCTCCCTTCAATTCCCCAGGACCTACCCAGAGCCAGGAGCCAGGAAATTCATCTAGGTCCCCCATGTGGGTGCAGGGGCTCAAGGACTCAGGTCATCCTCTGCTGCCTTCCCCGGACAGAAATGGGAACTGGATTGAAAGTGGAGTGGCTGGAACGTGAACCGGTGTCCGTATGATGCCAGTGCTGCAGGTGGAGCTTATTGTGTCATGTCCCCATGTGTTGTCCAGAACTGTGTCAATTGCAGTGGGTATAACAACTTCATCACAAAGTTCAGAATAAAGGGTAATTGAATTGGAATATTGCGTATTACTGATGTCATCAATCCCAGAGATTTTTGTCAGAAATCAAGCATTAAAAGACTCTTTGCCAATTTTCCTGCCCTCCCTGGCCACCCAGCAGTCAGCCTTCACAGTGGTGGCCTGTCCCACTGCATTGCAAATGGATGCAGCTGGAGGGAGGATTGCAGGAACCCGCACTCCCGTTCCAACCCTTTCACTCACTGGTGTCTGAGTTTAGACAAATTCTTCAAGCTCTGTAAACTTTATACTAGTATGTATTTAGCACAGAGCATGTCCTGGGTTGCATTAACTGTCAGGAAGCCTTGAGGACAGGAGGACGAATGAACAGACGAAGGTCAGTCCCAGAGAGGCTGTGGGGGACTGCCATCATCAAGATGTGAGCGGAGTCTAGGGCAAGTACCAAGTGTGGAGTGTGGAACTCTGCATGACTAGGGAAGGAAATGCCAAGCAGGTGATGTGCTAGGAGGGGCTTGGAGGTGCAATGAGAAAAGAAGTGCACTTCAGAAAAACTGTCTACGTAAAGCTACCTAGGCAAGAACGGAGGGGAGGCCAAACTGCAAGAACAGGTTGTATAAATCGAAGCAGGCCTCAGAACTTTTCTTCAAGACTTGCTGCTTGACTCTGTTTGCTCTTTGGAGTAAAAGGGACTCGAGACGCCTTGGAATGCTGGGTAAACCCTGACCCCCTAGTGTAGTAGCAGTGAGATTTACTGCACTGGTAATTGATGTCGGTTTTGGCTGTCCCGCAGAAGAGTAAATACAGAGGCACCAAAGAGGGAGGAGGCCACCGGCAAGTGCAGGGCTGTGGGGACTCTGCGAGCAACACAGTCTTGAAAACAGAGGAGGGATTACTCCTCGTGCTTTAAAATAAAACACATTCCTGCCTGAGGCCACTAGCATAAAAATACAGAGAGAAAATGGAGCCCTTTATTTTACTCTTAGCATGCAGTGGTCAAGAGTAAACCACAAATGGGTTGTTCTTATTGTCCCAGGGCTGGAGCAAATGCTGCTCTGTAAATATTTTGATGCTTCCAATTCAAACAACCTTCCTAGGAATGTCCACCCGCATTTGCGACAGGCTTCCCTGGGAACTTTAAAAACGTCGGGCAAAAGCAACAGTGGTGTCTCTCATTCAACTCACGATGCTGCAGACATTTCCAGCCAGAGAAGCTCTGTTGAGGGATGCTTGTAAAATAACACTTCCTTGTTTCAGCAGAGAGGACTACAAGTGGTTTTATGCCTTGCTTTTGTTTTTAAGGTTGGTTGTTTTTTAAAATTTTGCCTTTTCTTTTTTAAATCATGCAACAGTTGTTTGTCACAGGTTTTCTTTTTCTTTTTGGAGACAAGGGAAAAGATGGTGTTTACAAGAGAAATCTTTATTTTTGTATCTTTTAAGTTACAGGCTATTTTTTAAATAAAAGATCTGTATTATTTAGGGGAATAAATGCAATTCAGCTTGCAATTTAGGATCTCATTTTTTTAGGTGCTGGGTGTCTTGAATCCTGAAATGAAAAAGGTCGCGGACCTGCTCTATAAAATTCTACAATAGAAAAGGCAAGCTGGTACCCAAATAACTCAAACATCAGACAGGATTTAAAGATTTTTGGATGGCAGGGTAAAAGAAAAAAGATGAAAAAGGAAGGGAAGAGAAAGAATAACTGGAGCCGGGCTTAAATAATAGGTAGAATTTTATCCATTCGATACTTAAGAAAATGAGCAAAATTAATCTCTTGAAAATGAAAAAAATGATTGGAGTATGTACTTTGCAACAAAGTACAGCTGGTTTGAATTAATTTCTTTGTCTATTTTCTAAACAAGTACTGACTACCTAGCGTACACCAGGCACTGTTGAAGAGCCGGAGATGAGTAGAACGTCACTACCCTCATGACTGTTTTCAATCTTAGAAGGAGGACAAAGAACAATGCTTTAGAGACATGATTGGCAACAGAGCCCAGAACGCTCCGGGAGCATCCCACACACGAGCATCAGAGAAGGCTTCAGAGGCATGTGGAGTTTTGAGGCTCCATGGCAAATGGTTTGAGAACAGGCCAGGCTCAGAGACTCCTCCACAAAGGCGCTGAATCTAAACCCTCCTGGGGTGTCTGTGGGACCTCTAGTATTTTGATGTGCTTAAAGGAGAGGGTACATGGAAGACAGACAAGTAGGAGCAGTGGAAATGAGAACTGGGGTCAGAAATCAAACCAAGAAGTATATTCTGAAGAGCTTTGTAGGCCACAATCAAACTGTGACTTGTAGATATTCTGAAAAAGGATTTTAAGCAGAGCATGATGGAATCTACATTTTGAAGCAATGACACAGGTGATTTTTCAAGGGAATAAAGTTGAGCTGGGCAAGGCAAGACGTAGGAAAACCTGTGAGAAGCCTGTTTCTGCCAACTAGGCACAGGATGAGCTTGGGAGAGACAGTGTGTATAGTGGCTAAGATGCCCATGTCTCATATCACATAGCTGGGTTCAATGCTCAGCTCTGGTGCCCATCTGCAGTTTCCTGCTAATGCTCTCACTGAGGAGTAACAGCTTAGATAAGTGGTTCCTACCACCCGTTTGGGAAACCTGGGCTGACCTTTCAACTTCTGGATTCAGTCCTGGCCCAGTTCCAGCTGTTGTACCCTTTCACAGAGCAAACCAGCTCTCTCTATCTCTCTTCTTCCTCCCCTCTCATCTCACTCTCTCCAAGTCCCCTTTCCACTCCAAAAACGCAAACAACACAAAGCAAAACAGGGAAGCTGTCAAGCCTCCACAAGCAATTTGAAATGAAATTCAAGCAAGACAAATCTTAAACGTAAATAAAGTGATTTTTTTCAAGATGATTATTTAGGTGCATTTCAAAACATACTACATACAAAAACATTTAAAAACTTGTGTCTCTCTACCTCCTTGATTCCCCTGGTATGTTGGTACTCAAAAGCTTATATATCTCTACTCAGTGTGTCATCCAGCCCTGCCTAGTACAGGGCAGCTTAGGGATGGATTAATGGAAGGCTCAGGTGAAGGGAGAGAAAAGCCCAGGATAGCACCTTGGTTTGTTCTTTGGAGGGCAGGGTGCACAGTCTTTTGGATTCTGTACTCATTACTCTTGCACTTGGCAGGCGTGCCCCCAACATCTGTTCCTGCTGCAGAATCCATCCATTGCACTGAGCCCAGGCTCCCATAAGTATTTCAAAATGCCCCCAATCTAAGGGCTCCCGATAAACTCTTCCACAGCCTTTAAAACTCTCAGGTCCAGGTACAGCCTGTGACACATCCGTGACTTCAGTGCAACTTATGACTCAGGACAAGAAGTTAAGCAACAGCCCCTGTCCCGCCCTGCCCCACCCCTTCATCCTCTCTTTCATCCTCCCGGTTTAATGGAAGCTTCTCCAAGCAAAGCTGACCTGGTCCCCCTGCTCACTCTGAGCGCCTGACTCAGAGACGGGAGGAGAGGCTGGGTGTGTGTCCCGGCAGCGACACAGCTTCCTCCCATTGTGGCATACAGCTAAGCCACCACCGCTGAACCCCACATTTCCCCATATGGGAAGCAGGCTCCAGGCAGCAGTGAGATCCTCCTCTGGGGTTGTCCTGAATAGTTGGATGTCCTGGACATCCAAATTTGGAGGGTGTTTGGGGGCAGCACGGGCATTTGTAACCTGAGTTTGGTGGCTGGTGTACATGACACAGTTTCCTTTCAGGATCTGAGCACCAGCTTCAAGAGAAGCAAAAGCACATTCCAGGTCTAGCAGGCATCATCTTGCTTATAGTTTCAGCTTCTTTTCAGTGCTCCCTTCTCCCATGCCCGGAGTACCACACAGGCACCCAAAAGTGCCCTGTGTGACACAGCACACAACTTTTTGTTTCCTATCTGTCATTTCTTTTTTCTTTTCTTTTCTAAGATTTATTTATTTTTATTGGAAAGGCAGATTTACAGAAAGGAGAGAGGCTGATGTTCCATTCACTGGTTCACTCCCCAAATGGCTGCATTGGAGCCAGGAGCTTCTTCTAGGTCTCCCAATGGGTGCAGGGTCCCAAGGCTTTGGACTGTAAGGCCCCCCAACAGGGAACACCTTACCATCTGTCTCGAGAGAGTGAGTTTCCCCAATAACCACCGAAGACGAGGCTTGATGCAAAAGCAAGAGGCTTTATTCGATCACCAGCGCCCTGGGACCAGGGCCAGTACCTCACGCAGGAGCCTGGGCATCGACCCTGAGTCATGGTATAGCATCCTTTTTAAAGGCTAAACCAAGACTAAAATCACAAAACCATAAAACCATAACCATGAACAGGGAAGGGGAACCCTAAACATAAACAGGGAGGGGGCCATGCAATTAGGGGCGGGGGCTAGTTGCAGGTGCCCCTTATCTCTCAGGCTCCCAGGCTCTATCTAAACTTAATCATGAAATATTCCTTCAGCTATTCACTGTTTTCTACTGCAAGCGAAATACAGAAAGCAAAGAAAAAGTAAATTAAATCCTTCTGTCCTTCCAATCCCAAATGTTCCCCTTCAGGACCATCCTCCTCTGCTTTTCCCAGGCCACAAGCAGGGAGCTGGATGGGAAGTGGAACAGCCAAGACACAAACTGGTGCCCACATGGGATTTTGGCACTTGGAGGTGGAGGACTAGACATTTGAGCCACCACGCTGGTCCCTATCTGTCATTTCCACACTTGGCATCTATTCCCACATCAAATGTTTTTCATTGGTGTGGGAGCACACAACTGTGCTTCGGGTTGTATTCTAGAATTAGTAACCATGCCACCATTTCAACCGCCTGTATGAAATCCAATATCAATTTTTTTTTTCCAAGTGCTTAGATGTTTGAATTCAAACCTTTCAAATCAGTTTGGGAGTGCTGAGCTCAACAGTTTTAGGCAAATCGGACAGTTTCTTGTATCAAGAATGAATCCCATTTGCAAACACAGTTATCAGAGAGAGCACATTCCCAGCTAGGTGGCAATATGGATAAATGTCTATTTTTAGCTCTTAAACCAAGAAAATCCCTTGTGTGATGACAAGTAGCCCAAACAAGAAAAGCATGCATATGAAGAGGTATGCACCACAAAATGTGAAGGACTTGCTTGAATTCTCCATGATCACCTCCCCAGTTATATTCCTCAGGCCCTGCCCTGCCCTGCCGGCAGCTGGGTGCTCACATGTACAACTGTTCCTGCACATTGCAGACACCCAAGAGCAGTGAAATGAGCTACTGCTATCTCCAAACTCTGGTTTTCTCTGTGCATTTTTTTTTTTTAATCTTCACAATCTTTAGTTCTTCACATGATGCAAACTTAACAGGGAGCAGGGAAGCTGAGAAGTAGTTGTGAGCACAGCAGAAACCTCCTTGACTCAGACTTTGGGGTACCAGTTCATGTCCAAGCTGCTCCACTTCCCATCCAGCGCCCTCCTTTGGCCAGGAAATCAGTGAAGGACAGCCCAAAGCCCTGGGAGCCTGCATCCATGTGAGAGATCTGGAGGAAGCTCCTGACTGCTGGCTTTAGATTGCCTCAGCTCTGACCATTGCGGCCACTTGGGGAGTGAACCAGTGAATGTAAGATCTTTCTTTGTCTCTCCTTCTTTCTGTAAATCTGCCTTTCCAATAAACTGAATAAATCTTTTAAATAATAATAATGCCTGACCTCCAGAGAGCAAACCCTGCCAGCGAGCTGCCCCCTGTGAGAGGAGAGAATCTCATTATCTACTTTCACTTGCCTCCTTGGGGAGGTTTTTCTTTATCGGCCAGAAATACTGGGTCAATTAGTAGGCACGATGGAACAGTGTGTAATTCTCAAAAGTGGCTCCGAAAGCCCTCTGGCTCCCTGGCGGGCAACACTTAAAATGCCTCTCCATTATTGTGTAATCACTTCTTCAATCAGCCCCAAATCCGTTCCACTCCAGGGAAGAAAGTGGCTCTAATTACATTTACCTATATTTTCCTTAGTCCAGCAGGTCTTCTGCATAGCCTCCTAGGCACTGGAAGCTCAGCTTTGCAAAGCAGCAGCCAGACCCTGAAGGATTCCTCCTGTCTTGCTAGTTTTAAAAAGCTTCAAAAGGAACTAGCCCCATCCACTACATGCCTCGACCTGGTATTGCAGTACCTCCAGGAATGGTGTACCCCCTTGGGGTGGGGGTAAGGGGAAATTTCATTTATTTTTTGTTGTATTTGAAAGGTAGCTGGGCAAAAGAAGAGATGAAGAGATCTTCCAATGCTTCACTCCCAAGTGCCCCCAGTAGCCAGGAAGACAGGAGCCTAGAATTCAACCAGCCTTCTCACATGGGTGGCAAGGATCCCCTCAAGTCCTTGAGCCATTTCTTCCCACCCTCCAGGGTGCTCCTTAGCAGGAAGCTGGAATGGGAAGTGGAGCCAGCACTTGAATTCAAGCTTTCTGGGATAGGTAGTTTTTAACTGCTGTGCAAAACACCTGCCCCTTTTTTCCTCCGTTTAGAGGGCGGTTTATTTTGCTTTTCCAAGCTAGGTAGGCCAATGCAATTCTCAACTTCATAATTCATGTTCTTTAATAGACTTATGTCATTATTTAATAAGCTGCCTTCAGATTTACAATCAGTTGGGTTCTCACGTAGTATCTCTTCATGTAAGGTCCAGAATGACCTCTTGTGCCTACCTGATATATGAATTTCTGGAACCCCCTACAGAGTTTTCTGTTTCCCATAAAGATGAATATATATTAGACTGACAAAAAAACAAAAAAAAAGTACTCTTTGGGCTTGGCAGAATGGTTTAATTGGCTAAATCCTTACCTTGCAAGCACCAGGATCCCAGATGGGTGGGTGTTCCGGCTGCTCCACTTCCCTCCCTGATCCCTGCTTGTGTCCTGGGAAATAGTGGAGAATGGCCCACGGCCTTGGGACCCTGACCCACTTGGGAGACCTGGAAGAAGCTCCTGGCTTCTGATTGGCTCAGCTCTGGCCATTGTGGCCATTTGGGGAGGGAATCAGCAGATGGAAGATCTTCCTCTGTATCTCCTTCTCTCTGTAAATCTGACTTTCCAATAAAAATAAATGTATTTTTAAAAAACAAAACGACAATGACAAAAACTTACTCTTTTGATGCTGGTATCTTATAGGTTTAAACCTATAAAAATGTAAATGTATTTTGTTGCCACTTTCTTTAATTCAGAGATACTGTTTTATATGGCCCCAATAATGTTTTTTTTCTGAGGGCCTCAGAAATGGGTTACTGTGAGGTGCGTTGAGGCACCTCTGTGGCAGCTGAGAAATCTGTTCTTATGTTTGCTCATATTAGGTCCTGAGGAAGCCCTTTCCTGAATTCTGAAATGTAGTTCAACACAGTAAACAAAGGCTGAATCCCAAGAGAAATCAGACACAGTGACATGAAGACAAAAGGGCTGCCTCTCCCCGCAGGTTGCTGGATTAGAGTTGAAATGGGATCTCTGGAGAACAATGCATTTGATATCTTTCATAGTGCAACAGATGCAGGTATGGGAGCCTGGGTAGCATGATGCAGAAATATTAGTACTTAATGCCTGAAGACGTTTGGGAAGAGATGAGCAAGGGCAAGTGTTCTGTTCACCAAGAAGTCATGCGTCTCCTCTTGCCTTTCTCCCTTCATCCACAAAGTGGGGTGTGAGTGCAGAGAAGCACCAGCCAGCTGGGACATTTTGAGTCCAGACCAATTGGCAAGATCTAAATAAAAGTCTGAGGGTGGAGCAATCAAGCTTGGAAGCTGTGGTGGAACACACAGGCAGAAAGGAGACAGAAAGGAAACAAGAATGGTCTGGGATTAGGAAATTCTGTTTCATTGACAAACGTGGTTCACAAAAATGGTCATAGTATTAGGAAAAGAATTTGGGCACAGCTTTCTGGGTTCATTGCATTAAGTGAATGCAGTCTAACACTTCAATTCCTTTCATTTTTATTTTTAAAGATGTATTTATTTATTTGAAATAAATTTGCTGGTCCTATCCCAAAATGCCAGCTAAAGCCAGGCTTGGGCCAATCCAAAACCAGGAGTCCAGACTCTACCTGGGTTTCCCATGTGGCTGCAGGGACCCAAGTCCTTGGGCTGTCATCCATTGCTCTCTCAGGAGCATTATCAGGGAGCTGGATCAGTAGAACAGCCAGAACTTGAACCACGGCTCATTTAAGATGTTGGCATTTTCGTCTGTGGCTCAGTTGCTACAGCACAATGCCTGTCCATAGATATGTGTGTGTAAAGCAGCTGGAAGCAACAATTCTCTTATGTAGGGTTGTTTCTCCTGTTAAATTAATTATTGAAACAAAGAATTATTTTCTACCTTAGAAAACGCAGCTCCATTCCAGAGATTTCCAGAGAAATCTCTGAGGAAAATATGAAAGGTGGGAAAGTTTTGGGCCCCTGGTTGGAAAGCAAAGCAGTTGCTGTGAAAGAGTTCCTGCCTGAGATTGAAAAGCTTTGGTAGATCCTTGGGCTGGAACTGGAAACACAGGCAGCAATATTTTCTAATGTAAATGCAGAAGTCCTTCAAAACACTGATTGGAGCTTGGTCCTAGCTGGTTTTGTCATGTAAAATATTAGCATCAGGAAAGATCCTTGTTGAGGCTTAAAATAAACATATGGGGCCCGGCGGCGTGGCCTAGCGGCTAAGGTCCTCTCCTTGAAAGCCCCGGGATCCCATATGGGCGCTGGTTCTAATCCCAGCAGCTCCACTTTCCATCCAGCTCCCTGCTTGTGGCTTGGGAAAGCAGTGGAGGACGGCCCAAAGCCTTGGGACCCTGCACCCACTTGGGAGACCCGGAAGAGGTTCCTGGTTCCCGGCATCGGATCGGTGCGCACCGGCCTGTTGCGGCTCACTTGGGGAGTGAAACATTGGATGGAAGATCTTCCTCTCTGTTTCTCCTCCTCTCTGTATATCCGGCTTTCCAAAAATAATAAAATCTTAAAAAAAAAATAAACATATGGCTTAGAAAGATACAGTAGAAAGTTTGAGTGAATGATCTTCACTACTGAATACAAGAACCTACATTTGTCTCCACTTGACACCATCCCATCAAAGTGTTTCATAACCTATTTGCATTGATTGGACCCCTGAAGTGCAGTTTGCTTATACAATGAAGATCTGTCCTATGAAAGAACTGCAGGGTCTTTTTCTTAGTGGAAGCACAGAATGCCCTTTCAACATTCACATCTGATCTTAGCTCTTTGTGGAGAAAGGACATTGAGGTCTCCATAAAGTCATCATTGGAAATGGAATTCATACATATAATGCTTTATTATGATATTTGCTTTATTTTTAAAAAAGATTTATTTTTTTTTTTCGGGAAGACAGATTTACAGAGAGGCAGAAAGATTTTCCATCCACTGGCTCACTCTGAAGTGACTGCCACAGCTGAGCTGATCTATAGCCAGGAGCCAGGAGCTTCATCTAGGTCTCCCACGCAGGTGCAGGGTCTCAAGACTCTGGGCCATCCTGGACTGCTTTCCCAGGTCACAAGCAAGGAGCTGCATGGGAAGTGGAACATCCAGGACTCAAACTGGCATCCTTATGGGATCCTGGCGGTTGCAAGGCAAGGACTTGGCCACTAGGTTACTACACTGGGCCCAATATTGACTTTATTTCTGTTGTTATTTGAGAGGTAGGCAGATGGGCGCGCGCACACACACACACACACACACACACACACACAGAGTTCCCATCCACTGGTTCACTCGCTAAATATCTGCCATGTTTGGGAATGGGCTTTAGTGAAAACCAGGAGACTGAAACACAATCTAGGTCTCCCATATGGATGGCAGGAACCCAACCACTTGGTCCATCACCACTGCCTCCTTAGGGCTTGCTTTGGCAGCACACTGGAGGCAGGAACCGGAATTGATCATCGAATCCAGGTACTCTGATATGGGACATATATTGATAATGGCCTTTAACACCCTGGACACAATATCCACTCCAATAAATGATTAATCAATGTTTGGGTTTTTCTTAAATTGCTTATTTATTCATTGGGAATGCAGAGCTACAGAAAGAGGGAGAGATACACAGAGAGAAACAAATTGATCACTACTAAAAATATTCTCTAGAGGCCAGCATGTGCCACTGTCTGCAATTC
This sequence comes from Ochotona princeps, assembly GCF_030435755.1. Lineage (NCBI taxonomy): Eukaryota > Metazoa > Chordata > Mammalia > Lagomorpha > Ochotonidae > Ochotona > Ochotona princeps. Next base: position 17,613,008 of record NC_080854.1, on the reverse strand, counting down.
TAGCATCTCATATTGGTACCAGTTTGAATCCCATTGTACACTTCTGATCCAGTTCCTGTGGATGGCCTAGAAGATTTCCCAAGTGTTGGGGCCGCTGCCACCCACGTGAGTGAACTTAAAGCAGCTCCTGACTTTAGTTTTGCCTAACCCCAGCCATAATCCCTACCCTCAACACGTTTACCCTCAACATAATTTACTATTATGATGAGAGAGACAACCTGACACATGAGTCATAACTCTATGAAGTGATAGACAAAAGTCACTATGCTAGCCAGATCTAATAGAAGTGTAAAACGGGTCTCTATATGATTCATGTTATGTGGGTGATGGAAGATTCTTAAAAGAGGTAACTCTGAAATGAGCCTTAAGGGATCAGTAGAAGTTTGCCAAAGCTAGGGGCATGCCTGATGTCTTCAAGCAAGCACCATGAGACTATTAGTGTGGCTGCACTGGTGTAGTGAAGTAGGGGGAAGATAATTCAGAGAATTCTAGAACTACATTGCACACAGAGCCTTGAAGGTCATTTCAGAGTGTCAGCTTTTACCAAGTGAGATGGGAAAGCATCAAAGGCTGCTCAGCAGAAAAGCGACATGACATGACAATTTTTAGAAGGATCTTTCTGGATGCTTAGTTTGAAACTCACCCTATTAGCAGAAGCTCTGAGACAGCCTCCAGAGGCTGTCATTGCCATCCCTCTGTAACCTGGCGGTGGCTTGAAGCAATAGTCAGTGTGTGTGTTCTGAACTTACTGTGAAGGTGGAGCCATTGGGATCTGCTGGGGGATCAAGCATGAGGTGTGACAGAAAAGAGGAGTCAAGCTGAAGGATGTGCTGTTGTATACGAAGATAGAAACTGAAACGAACAAGTCTGGGGAAGAAAATCAGAAACCTGGTTCTCTTACTTTAAAAGTAAACATGAGAGGGTCCAGCATGATGGCTCAGTGGCTAAATCCTTACCTTACACACGTCAGGATTCCATATGGGAACCAGTTCACATCCCTGCTGCTCCAGTTCCCATTTAGCTTCCTGCTGTGGCCTGGGAAAGCAGTCAAGAATGGTCCAAAGTCTTAGGACTCTGCAACCACGTGGGAGACCTGGAAGAAACTTTTGGTTCCTGGCTATGAATTTATTTAGTTCTAGCCATTGCGGCCACTTGGGGAGTGAACCAACAGATGGAAGATTTTCCTCTCTGTCTCTCTCTCTCTCTTTTTTTTTAATTGGAAAGGCAGATTTACAGAGAGAAGGACAGAGAGAAAGGTCTTTTGTCTGTTGGTTCACTCAACAAGATTCAGGCCATCCTCGACTGCTTTCCCAGGTCACAAGCAGGGAGCTGGATGGAAAGTGGAGCTTCCAGGATTCAAACTGGCTCCCAAATGGGATTCCCAGCACATTCAAGGCGAGGGATTTAGCCACTAGGCCACCATACCAGGCCCCTAACAGTCTTTTTTATATGGAAGGAGTATAGGGAACTTAAACAGTATATAAAACCCACCTGCATCCAGCCCTGCCTTCCAGGCGCATGCCTTTGTCCTTCCTCCTTTTCTGCTCTCTTCTGACACTTCTGTCAGAACCCTTTCAACTCTGACTCTGTAAATTGCTTAGGAAGAAATTAGGAAGCAGAGCTACAATGTTTCAGCACATTCCTTTGAGTGTGTGGAGTTTTGATCATCTGGTCCATGTAGATACTCCAAACGTCCAGCAGGGGACAATGTGACACCTGCACCTCAAATTTTTGTTTGCTGCAAATATTTTAAAATTCATGCCATGTTCGCTTGCTTTCTTCCTTTTTCTTTCTTTCTCTTTCTTTCTTTTTCTTTCTATTTTCCTTTTCTTTCTTTAATATATTTTATTCATTTAAAAGGTAGAGTTTCAGAGAGAGAGAGGAATCAGAGCTCTTTCGTCTGCTTCCTCACTCCCCAAATGGCTGCAAGGCTGGTCTGAAGCTGGGAGCCAAAGCTTATTCTGGGTCTCCCTGGGAGTAGCAGGGACCCAAGGACTTGGAACATCCTCTGCTGATTTTCCTGGTACAGTAGCAGGAAGCTGAATGGGAAGCAGAGCAGCCAGGACTCAAACTGGTGCCATTTGGGATGCTGGCACTCAAACAGTGGGTAAAATTGTTGTGCCACAATGCTCCTCTCTCTGTCAGAGATTTACCTTACATCATCCCACCTTTTTTTTTTTCAAAGATGTATTTATTTTTATTGGAAAGTCAGATATACAGAAAGGAGTAGAGACAGAGATCTTCCATCCAACGATTCACTTTCCAAGTGGCCTCAATGGCCAGAGCTGAGCCAACCCGAAAACAGGAGCCAGGAACTTCCTCCAGGTCTCCCACACAGGTGCAGGGTCAAGGCTTTGGGCCATCCTCAACCGCTTTCCCAGACCACAGGCAGAGCTGTATGGAAAGTGAAGCTTCCAGGATTAGAGCCGGCGCCTATATGGGATCCTGGTACGTACAAGGCAAGGACTTTAGCCACTCGGCCATGGCGCCAGGCCCAATTTCATTTCCTTTTAATTAGTTTTATTTGGCAAACAAAAAAATGTCCAACATACTAGCAATATTTGTAGGAGTAGTGATTTAAATAAATATATAAGTAGAGTAAACTTTAGGGCCTCTTAAATAGACTTTAATGCTAGTTAGAGCCAAAAAATTTTAGCTTACAGTCAATGATTTAGTTCTTTAGTCTGAATCAGAACCAGGAAACTAGTATGTTGTTTTACCAAATTTCCTTCACATATCAAGTACATTAAAATATCAGCTTCACAAAAACTCATCAAAAATATGAATGCTGGGAGGTGCGAGTCTTTTAAATAGTTCTGTTTTTAACAATAAAACATTCCAAGGTTAAAGATATTTAGTTTCTAAGAAACTACTATGGTATCCCAGACCTCAGAGATGTGGATAACCCCCATTGAGCCTGCTGCATCTGCAGGCTAAACTCAATTGTTTTCTGTACCATTGTATACTCAGTTATTTTCTTGTTGAAATAAAAATTCTGACAAATATTTTATTGGCATTATTCATTTTGTAGCTTGTCTAGCTCTGAGATTAGGAAAATGCTAATACCCAAAATGATATTTTCTGAGAATGAATTAAGGAGTTAAGTATGGGAACAAACAATAAAGACAGTGCTTGCTAACTTGTGTGCTTTGGTCACTACAAGGCTGTAAGATGCTAAGGCAAATATCTGAGCAGGCTGTGAGAGGCAGCATTCCTAGATGTGCCTGTCTTTGATGCTATGGATAGCTTGTCTCCCTCTGTATTTGGAGAATTCTTCCATGAAAAGTCTGCAAGTTGATAACCTAAGAGTAAAACCTGACCTGCCAGTGTAGTTTCAGTTGGCCTTGCTCTGTTTTAAAACTGATTTTAAAATAATTATCCCACCATTTACAAATGGAGTCTCTCTTCAAATTCTTGACAGCTAGAATTGTATTTTTATACTTATATATTATACTTATTTTTATAAGTTAAAGGGTTCAAACAAGGACTGAGCCCAATAGCCTAGTGGCTAAGTCCTTGCCTTCTGTCCCCAAAGATCCTACATGGATACTGGTTCATATCCCAACTGCTCAGTTCCCGTCCAGCTCCTGTCTGTGGCCTGGGAAAGCAATAGAGGATGTCCCACAGCCTTGGGAGCTGAACCCATGTGGGAAACCCAGAAGAAGCTGCTGGCTTCTGGCTTGGAATCAGCTCAGCTCTGTCCATTGCAGCTACTTGTTGAATGAACCAACGGACAAAAGACCTTTCTCTCTGTCCTTCTCTCTGTAAATCTGCCTTTCCAGTTAAAAAAAATTTTTTTTAAGTAAGACTTTATTCCATTTTGGCTACCCTGCCTAGAACTGAGCAAAGGGTGCCTCATCATGCTGGGCATAGGAGCTGCAGTTGGTCGTAAAAAAATATGGAACACCGGAAAGACTCTGTAGACATTTGTGTCTGTGACCTTAATGGTCAAGAGGACCTCCATGGTGGTAGAACTCCATGTGGGAAGAGCTGATGTAAGTCCATCAGATTGGAGACTGAGTAAAGAGAGAAGATATGTGTACCATGGAAACCAAAACAGTAGTAACCTGTGAGATTAAGCAAGGGAGAGAGGTAGTGTTACAGAACAGCCCGACCAACCCCTCAGGCACAACCAGCTCCCATTGATTTTTTTTTTTTAATTTAATAAGATTTATTTTATTTTTATTACAAAGTCAGATATACTGAGAGGAGGAGAGATAGAGAGGAAGTGGAGCTGCCGGGATTAGAACCAGCGGCCATATGGGATCAAGGCGAGGACCTTAGCCACTAGGCCATGCTGCCGAGCCCCCCCCTTTTTTTTTTTTTTTTTTTTTTTTAAAGATTTATTTTATTTTTATTTCAAAGTCAGATATACTGAGAGGAGGAGAGATAGAGAGGAAGTGGAGCTGCCGGGATTAGAACCAGCAGCCATATGGGATCAAGGCGAGCACCTTAGCCACTAGGCCACCCTGCCAAGCCCCATTGATTTTTCATTTGCTTCAAAATTCTCCACTTTCCATGCGCTGTGAGCCTGTGCCCCTATGGTCATATGTGTTGAGAAATGAAGGATAAAGGTGAAAGCCAAGATGGTACAAATGAAGGTGTTTGTACTGATTCGCTGGACCGTGCCCATGTTGGAGTACTATCTGGGTCTGGGTATCATTGAATCTTTTATGCCACACATGAGGAAAACCCAGATTTTCCTCAAAGCAAGCCAAAGTTTGGCCTTGATAACCAATGAGGAGCTTGTCTGAAAGACTTGCCCAGAAGTTTTGTAATTTAAACTCAGACAAAGAGAACAAGGGCAAGATGGTTTCTTTTGATATTATTTTCACAATGGGTTGCAAGTCAATAAATTAAATTACAAAGTAAGCTCTATTTTTCTTTCATCTTATTTAATGCATTGCTATGCAGCAACAGTAAGCTAATAATTAAGACCCATTCTGCCTCTTCCAGAGGCTTTGATCTGCCATGGTATGACTCGTGGATTTGTCTGATTGGGTTTCTGAGTGCTCATTAATGTCCATAAAATTGTTCAAAATCAAAAGAGTGGAGCAGGCACAATGACGCAGCAGGTCAGGCCTCCCCTGGGAATGTCCTTGTTCTATATCAGCATGTCTGGGACTGAGTCCTCCACTTGTAATCTAGCTTCCAGCGAATGTGTATCCGAAGATGCAGCAGCACATATGGGCCAAGGTTACCCTTGGTTACCCATGTAGGAGACCTGGATGGAGTTCATGGCTCCTGGCTCCTAGCTTTGGCTGGCCCAGCCCCTGCTAATGGCCTGGAAAAGCAGTGGGGGATGTTCCATACGCTTAGGAGAGCCAGAAGAGGCTCTTGGCTTTTGACCAGTCCAGCTCTGGCCTTGGCAGCCATTGGAGAGTAAATCAGGAGATGGAAGTTCTCTTTCTCTCTCTCTCTCTCTTTGTAACTCTACGTTTCAAATAAATAAGTGAACCTTTAAAAAAAAAATGTTTCTAGTTTTTAGTGCAAACTGATGCAGCAGTGACTACTTATCTGATTTATGTCAAAATACATGCATCTAGATGTGGCTGGCCCAGCAGTTCAGATGTCTGTGTCCCATATCAGAATATCTTGGTACAGGTCATAATAACGGCCCCCAATTCCAGACTCCTACTGTATATAAACCCTGGAAAGCAGCAGGTGTGACTCAAGTAACTTGGTCCCTGTCACCCACATGGGAGGATTGGATTGAGTTCCTGGCTTCTGGCTCTGGCCTAGCCTAGCTCCAAGTGATGCGGACATTTGCGGAGTGATCCAGCAGATGGGAGCTCTGTGTGTCAGTCAGTCTCTCTGTCTCTCTCTGCTTCTCAAAAGAAAGAAAGAAAGGAAGAAAGAAAGAAAGAAAAAAAGAAAGAAAGAAAGAAAGAAAGCAGTCTAGGATGGCCCAAAGCCTTGGGACTCTGAATTCACATGGGAGACCAGGAAGAGACTCCTGGCTTCAGATTGGTGCAGCACCAGCCATTGCCGCCGCTTGGGGATTGAACCATGGGACAGAAGATCTTCCTCTCTATTCTCTCTCCTCCTCTCAGTATATCTGACTTTCCAATTAAAAAAAAAAAAAAAGATGAGTGAGCAGACATTTTACAGAAAATACAAACAGTTCTTAATACATAGAGATAACCAACCTCAAAGGAATGCACATAAAATTACACTGAAATTAGAATTTTCACACATGAAACTACAGAAAACTTGTGATCACGCACTGGTGAGAGAGAATTCATGGAAACAGGAACTCCACTCTGACACTGACTGGTACAAGTGCTTGCAGGGCAGCAAGGATACAGCTGTGGAATCACCAATGTACCTGTCTTTTGCCTCAGCAGTTAATTTTGTCAGAATTTATGTGACTTACACAAAGATACCTGTTCGTTCGTTCTTTCTTTCTTTCTTTCTTTCTGCCTCTCTGCCTCCCAAACTTAAAAAGAAAATTAAAATATTTAGTGATGTAGTGTTTCCGCATCCTAATTAAAGATTTCTTAACCTAAAAATTTTGAAGACATCCTAATCAGACTCTGATCTGGAGATGTGTTTCACTACTACTGTTTGGTCCCCTTTTGAGCCTCTGCTCCATCATTGCTCTTCCAGAATCTTCTTTGGCTATCCAGAAACAGGAATAGTAGTGAGAGTCAACCTCTTCTTTGCTTTTCTTATTTATGTGTGTGTGTGTGTGTGTGTGTGTGTGTGTGTGGAGGCTGTTTGACAAATCCATTTTTTTAAGATTTATTTTTATTGCAAAGTCAGATATACAGAGAGGAGGAGAGACAGAGAGGAAGATCCTCCATCCGATGATTCACTCCCCAAGTGAGCCGCAAAGGCCGGTGCTGCGCCGATCCGAAGCTGGGAACCAGAAACTTCTTTCCAGGTCTCCCACGCGGGTGCAGGGTCCCGCGGGGCTGCGGGACTAGAACCAGCGCCCATGTGGGATACTGGTGCATTTAAGGCGAGGACCTTAGCCGCTAGGCCACTGCGCCGGGCCCGACAAATCCATTTTTAAAAGAACGTAAAATGGGGCCGGTGCTGTGGTGAGGCATGTTCCATAATACTACTAACATCCCATACTGGCTCTGGTTATGGCCCCTAGGGTAGTGAACCAGTAAGTGGAAGATTCTCTTTCCCTCTCTCTGTTCCTATGTCTTTCAAATAAATTAAATACATTTCTTTAAAGAAATAAAGCAACAAAAGACCTGTAATGTTTGACTAAATGTATTCAATTTTGAAAATTAACAGTAACGAAGAATCCTTTCTGTCATAATTGGTATATTATTTTTAAATCTAGTTTTAAAGCAACCCCAATGGCACATTGCATGTGTTCCCACACTTTAAGAAGTAGGAAAATCATTGTCTCAGAAATATTTGCATACTGTAAGGGCTTTTGTGAAATGTGGGTTGAGAGGGGAGTGCATGTGCCTTTTCTTCTCCCTAAATTCACATGCAAACTGACATTTACTGCCTTAATGTGCAATGCGCATTCGCATAGACGTTTCCCACTCATCCTAAGTCCATCAGCAGGGGTGACTGAATTTCTTACTCTCTGTTCTCAGGACGAACCAGCACCGGCTACATTTTTGAGACAGCTCGCGGCTTAGAGGAGATCTCATCTAAATAAAGGCCGGCTAAAGTGACATCGCAGCGACATAATCTCCCCGTGGCTGCGCGTGTGACCAGAAGGCTGCTGGGCGATTCTCCTTTTTCCCGGTCTCCAGGGCCCTGCAACCAGACAGCAGGAGCCGCCCGAGAGGAAGATCAGCTACAAGAGGCAGCGGCAGGCACTCATCACTCTTCAGCGTGCAACAGTTTGGAACAGCTTTGAAAGGAAACAGCCCACTGGAGCCTTCGCCAGGCACACAGCCCTAGCCAGTTCAGAGCTTCAGCCCACCGGTGCAGCCGGAAGCTTCTCCCCGAGCTCGGGCGAGGAAGAGCTACGGTCACTGGACGTGGACCTGAGTGTACCCCGGGAGCGCAGACACCCCCCCCCCCCCCCGTGAGAAGCGCGGGAGATGTGCCGGGCGAGGCGGGCGGCTCTGGCCTGGGCCGGGCAGCCTCTGCGCCCCTCTCCCTGACGCCGGAGAGGCTGTGCAGCCCCACGCCGCCCGGCTCCCGCGGACACCGCGCCGGGGCGCCGGGTCAGAGCGTGGCGCACCCACGGGGCCTCCCGAGCTCCCCCGCAACCTGCCCTCGCCCGGTGGCTCCGGCTGAGATGGAGACGTGAGGGCTGCGGGGGTGGTGGCGGGGGACGATGACGGCTGCGCTGGCGGATGGAGGAGGCCTCGTGCACCCTCACGGCGACGGCTGTGCCCGGCGCGACAGCGGGGAGAGCGGCTGCCAGCCCGAGAGCGACCCGGAGGCCGAGGAGGGACTGCCCCGGCAGCTGACGCCCTTCGAGAAGCTGACACAGGACATGTGCCAGGACGAGAAAGTGCTGAGGGAGATCACGCTGGGCAAGCGCATCGGCTTCTACCGTATTCGCGGCGACTTGGGCAGCGGCAACTTTTCCCAAGTCAAGCTTGGCATTCACTCCCTCACCAAAGGTAGGATCTCCGTCGCCTTCCCACCTGCCCCCATCACCTCCCCCGTGGTGATGGGACACGGTCGGGGGCGGCGGAGGAGGAGGCTGGGGGCCCAGGGAGCAGCTGCGCCCAGCCCGGAGCCCGCCCCCTCCACCGCCCTCCCCGGTACTTTTCACCGTGACCTTGCGAGCTCCGCGTGTTGCTTTCCAGGTAACGGGTGGAGAAGGGGGGAAGTGTAGTTGCAGCCTTGCAAACCCGGGTCAGGTGTTTGGACTCCTCAGCCTCGCCCACCGCGCACAGCTGGCCTGTGTACCCTCCAACGAGCCCCAGAGGCGGGACAGGGTGCGGCCTGACCCTGTTCACAGCGTCCTCAGCTTTGATATGTCAGTAACACGGCACGGGGCGGCCCCGGGGGAACTCCGGATGACCAGCGTCTCTGGAGTCCAGCTTCCCTTGGAACCCGAGGCTGCTGATGCTGCGGCGTTTGTGCCCGGAACTGCCTCGGCTCCAGTCCACACCGCTCTCGCTCTCACTCCGGCGCGATTCCTTGCCCCACGTTTGCTGACTGCTGGTCACTGGGTGGTTGTGGACCAGCCGCGCCCAGTACTCTGACGCCGGGGCTGGGCGGCCGGGGAGAGGCCACGCTCCTTGGCCCACGTGGACACTTCCCCAAGGTACCTCTTCGTTGGAGGAACCCAGAGATTACCGAGGGAGGGTAAGGCGCAGCTGAGAAGGAACACCCACAGCTAGTAGTTCTCCAAGTTCCACAACCACGTGGGCGCTGCTCTTTCCAGAGGGCCCTGTACCCAATAGTAGTCCACTTTGGATTCAGCTGGCTGCCGCCTCTCCAAAGCCTGGTGTCTGTCTGTCTGTCTGTCTCTCTCTCGATTTGTTTATTTATTATTGCAAAGTCAGATATACAGAGAGTAGGAGAGACAGAGAGGAAGATCTTCTTTCCGATGATTCACTCCCCAAGTGGCCGCAAAGGCCGGAGCTGAGCCGCTCTGAAGTCAGGAACCTCTTCCAGGTCTCCCACCCATGTGCAGGTACAAGGTCCCAAGGCTTTGGGCCGTCCTGGACTGCTTTCCCAGGCCAAAAGCAGGGAGCTGGATGGGAAGTGGAGCTGCCATGATTAGAACCAGCGCCCATATGGGATCCTGGCACATGCAAGGTGAAGGCTTTAGCTACTAGGCTAAATGAACAAACTTCATATATTTCATTTAAGTACATAATGATTTAACTACATAATCATTCTTTCCTCCTTCTATCTCTATCTCACTCACACTCATTCTGCTTCTCTTTTCCTATTTTTCTTTTACTTTTTACATTGGCATACTTCAGTTTATAAACACAAATTTAACCCTCCACTAAATTTAGAATACAACAAGCAATAAGTAGGGGAAAAAATCACTGTTAGCAAGAGCTATAAACAATAATCAAATCTCAAAATACCAATTTCACTCTAACATATTACTTTTTTTGTGCTCCAGATATGAGTTACCACTAATCAGAGAAAACATATGGTATTTGCCTTGAGGGACTGGCGTATTTCACTAAGCATAATGCTTTGCAGTTGGATCCATTTTGTTGCAAAAAAACAGGGCTGTATTCTCTTTCATGGATGAATAGTATTCCACCATATATACCATATATATATTTATATATGCCATGTTTCTATATACCATATGTATATATACTGTGATTTTTATACTGTAATTTCTTTCACCTAGCTGGCTCCTGACTCCCAGCTTCAGTTTGGCCCAGCTCTGCCTGTTGCAACCATCTGGGGAGTAAACCAGAGGATGAAAGATTTTTTTCTCTCTCTTTTTTTAAATTTGTTTTTTATTGAAAGGCAGATGTACAGAGAGGAGGAGAGACACAGAGGAAGATCTTCCTCCAATGATTCACTCCCCAAGTGACCGCAACAGCTGGAGCTGAGCCGATCCGAAGCCAGGAGCCAGGAACTTCTTCTGGGTCTCCCACTCAGATGCAGGGTCCCTAAGCTTTGGGGCAACCTCAACTGCTTTCCAGGCCAGAAGCAGGGAGCTGAATGGGAAGCGGGGCCGCCGGGATTAGAACTGGTACCCATGTGGGATCCTGGCATGTGCAAGATGAGGATTTTAGCCGCTACGCTATCACTCTGGGCCCTCTCTCTCTCTTTTTCTCTAAATATTTTGAAATCCTTGTATAGGATTTCCTGAGTATTTTTGAAGACTTTGTATACACACACACGTGCTCCCATGGAGGAGTCTTCAAAAAGCTGAGCAATTGAGATGAAGACATGATTAGGAAGGGTAGAGGAGAAGTTGGGATCAAGACAGGGATTCATACAGAAGTGTCCAGTGCCGCCCATGGATCACACGTGCTCAGGTTTGAGCAAAGCCCCCTGGAGGTGGCCAAGGTTGAGCTGTTTCCCAGCAGTGTGAGCTCAGATGCTAGATTCCAATAGACAGGAAGCCATGTGGGATGGTGGGGACCATGGACCTTAGCCAAGTTTGGGAGCATTCAGTAGCTTAGAAGGCATCCGATATTGTGCCTATTAGTTAGCTGGTTGGTTGTCAGTTGCCTTCTTACCTTAGAATTGTTGGAAATGACATATGTTAGAAATGACATATGTGAAATCTGTTGCTCATAGTAGCCACCGACACATGGTAGATACCAAGGCATAAATTTCCTTATTATTATTATTTTTAAAATTTTCCATAAGATTTATTTTTTTTTATTTTCATTGGAAAGTCAGATATACAGAGAAGAGGAGAAACAGAGAAGGAAGATCTTCCATCTGCTGATTCACTCCCCAGGCGACTGTAATGGTCAGAGCTGAGCTGATCCAAAGCCAGGAGCCAGGAGCCTCTTCCAGGTCTCCCACACCGGTGCAGGGTCCCAAGGTTTTGTGCTGTCCTCTACTACTTTCCCAGGCCAGAAGCAGGGTCACCGGGACATGAACTGGTGTCCATGTGGGATCCTGGCACGTGCAAGATGAGGACTTTAGCCACTGGGCTACTGCACCAGGCCTATAACTTTATTTTTTAAATAAACTTATTCCAAAAGAAAATTCTATGGTAAAAACAAATGCAAATGTATGGTAATGATAATCATTATGTGTGTAGTGCAAATAAGCTAAAAGTGTTTAAAGGAAAATGATCATGTCGTTTCACTTAATGACAGGAAACAATTATGCAAAACAGCACTGGACAGTGTCATCATTGTGCAGGCCATAGAACATGCTCACACACACCAACAAGGTTACAAAGTCACCAGATGATAAAATCCTGTGGGAGTCAGTCACACATGTGGTCCGCTTTGACCAAGATGTCCTTACATGGCGCATGACTCTACTAGTAGTTTTTTTAAACGTACCAACCAGTCTTACACTTACTGTTTGCCTTAATTGGGAGAATTAGAGACTTGAAATAAAGACACTTGTTATGCTGTGATTCGGTGCTATTTCAGGTTGTTTTTCATGCACTCAAATAATTTCAAGCCCCCATGAGAGTTCCAAGTTCCATTTTGGAAACACTGGCTTCACCCAGTCCGCCTGCATTTCACAAATGAGGAGACAGAGGCCCAGAAATGGCTGAACCCGAGTCACAGCAGAGCCAGGTTCAGAGCTGGACTTTTCCTTCTACTCCTCCAGGCTACTCGAGGATTTTGGTCCAGGGCAGCTGTGGAGGACGCAGCTCTCCCACTTTGCCTTTGCCCAGCTACCAATGGGTGATGTGTGCCCCAACAGACGCTCTTCTGCCTTTTGATAATACACCCAAGAAGGGTCAAGGAGACTAGAATGAACCAAGGTTCAAAAGGATATGTAAGCTAATCTCTGGGAGACAGCATAGGCCCTTCTTGCAGCCAACTTCCTGCCTGCTCTGACAGTATCTAGGAGCCAGCAGCAGCCATGTCTTCCTGTGTGTGTGATCATACACATACATGCATGCACACTTCCTGCTGTGTGTATAATGAACTCTGCGACCTTGCGTAAGTTATTTGAACTGTCTGTGCCTCAGTTTCCCCATACATAAAATTCCAGTTGCATATGATTGCTGGGAGGAAAGTGAAACTTTTTACAATATAATGTATTAAATATGTATCTAGACAAAACATGTGGCGAGTATTCATTAAATGCTATTGTTGGCCTGCCTTTTGTGAAATGTAGGTCTTGGAGGCTTGACTCATGTATCATCTGGTTCATGGAACAGAAGCCTACTTCAGATGAGCTCAGATGAGAGCAGGTGTTTTCAGTATAGGACAATTCTGCGGAAATAAGCCCAGGCCTCAGGATCTTACTATCTGCAGCGCAATAGTCTCTCCTATCCAGTTCCTGTGCTGAATATGGTCCTCCCACTTACATCTCCCTGCAGAGTGGCTTTCTGCACTTACAGAGGCACACCGTGACCAAGATGTGCCCCATCTGCATAGCCTCTTAACTTCCTTGCCCACCTCTAGCCAACTAGCTTCGTTCTACTGCAGCTCAGCTTTCAGAGATGCTGACTGGCCAGCTGTCAAGGGGACATGCCTGAGTCAGTCAGCTGCAGCCCTTAGGCTGTGTGGTCTGCTACTCCCTCAGCAGGGTCCAAGGTTCGAAGAAGGGTCTCTGAGAAGGAAAGGTGGACCAGCAAATGGATGGATACGTCCACCACAGAGACAATAGCCAGCAAAGCCGAGCAAGGACATGCCTGACTGTGTAGACAGGTGGCATGTAAGGGACACGGTCCTAGTGATTGCTGTTTGTGCAGGGCTTCCCTCTTGAGTTCCTGACTTTTGCCTGCTGTGTTATAGAGCTGATTTCATGCAAGTCCACTTGCAGCGCAGAGAAATGTGCCATTACCTGGCGTGGTCTCCTTGACATGCTTTCCTTATATTTTAATCTGCCGTAGAGGAGCCCCTGTCAAAGGAGCAGTGTCACCCCTGGTCAGGGGATGCTTTGTTAGAAAGATTATTTGTGGTGGCCTATGACAAGACCAGCTTGTCTGGAATGGTCAACGTATTTGCTAGAAAATACAAGTAATCTAGATAAGACTCTGAAAGAGGCTTCCAGAAAACACCTGCAGGACAGCTCCCAGGTCAGCAGTGACACAAAAGCCACCAGCAGCTGCCCCGGGGCACTCCAACCGGCCTCTGCTGGCTGCAGTGTATTTTTATAGCTAACAGCTCAGGTTTCCTTGACCCCCCCGCAAGCTGATAGGGCTGGCCGAGAGCACGAGAGCCCCCTTTTAGACTGATTACAAATTTCTCCAAGGGGATGATGTGCTTGACTTCTGAATATTTTATGTCCCATCTGTTGCCACCAACAGAAGTTAAAAAAAAAAACAAAACCCACAGCAGGTGCCTGCTAGTTCCTGTGCTTCCTGACCTCTTCCTGCTTCTTACTCATATTTCAGGTTTCTAGAATCTTCTATTTTCCTCAATTTGTTTATTCTTAGGTTCATTCATTTAAAAGATATATATATATATAAGAATCCCAGTATCTATGAAACTATGTCACATAATACAATTTAATTAATTATATATATATATATATAAAATTCATGCCTTCTGAGCACATACTTTGATCCAGACCTCATAAAGATGAATACGACACACTTCCTGCCTGATAGGAGCTCACAGTCATTGAACGGAGACAGGCGGGAAACAAGTGTGTTTTAGTGTCCAAAGTGAGGCTCAAGGGGGTGCTCTCCTGTGCCCAGGGGAATTCAGAAAGCTCAGTTGAGCAGGAGAGGGTTACTCTAGCTGTCAGGGCTTGCAGAAGTGTTGTTACAGGACATGGGAAGAAGGATTCCAGAAACAAAGACAAGCTTTAAAGTGTGTGAGGGTATGAACCAGAGTGTGGGGGGTGATGTGTTCGGAAATTTCAAGTAATTCAGTAAAACTGGAGAATGGCATGCACCCACAAAGCTGCAGGGAAGAAGGTGGGAGGAGTGACCACATCTTGGTCACCGGAAATCTTCTCTCCTGTTTGGATTTTGTCACTTAGGGCTCAGGGAGCATTGCACAAGCAATTAATATCAATGAGTCATAGGATTTGACTTCAGTGAGAATAGTGAATTACGATTGGGAAGTGACACAAATCAAAGAGTTCAGGAAAACAATTCAACCGTATGGTTCAGATGAATGATGATGTCTCAGTTTACGGAGTGGCAGTGAGGACAGAGAGAAGGAAATGTATTTGAAACGCATTTAGCCTTCTAGAAAACCTTGTGATCAACTGGATGGGCAAGAGCAGGAAAGAACAGAAAGAGGAAGAACTGAAAAAGACTCCCAAGTGTCCAGCTGTAAAGGCTTAGCAGTGGGTGGGCAGTGAGAGGGAAGCAATGTGGAGGTGAGAAACTTGAAAGCCACCACCTGCAGGTACGTGCAGGTCATGGAGTGAGTGAGCCTCAGTCTGGGAGCTCAGGAGAAAACAGGGCGGAGAGGAAGTGAGAAGATTCAGGACTTAGCAAAATCCAGGGCCTAGCAAAAATCTTGGGATGCTCAGTTACAAGCTGTTTGGTGTCAGATGCTATGTTGGTCCTTAGTGTCCTACCACAATACTGGCCATTTCGTGAGCTTTTTGAAGTGCTGTCCTCTGCGGGGGGAAGCACGCGGGCAGAAGGAACAGCAGCAAAGCGAGAGGGTGCCTGCCACAGCTTCAAGACAGCCAAGGTGGGAATGAGGGCAGAGGGAGGCGGGTGGCGAAGAGCCAAGGCGGTCTTCATCATTCCCTGGCTTTCCCTAGGAGTTAAATGGAGTCACTGGTGGAAGGCCAGGAGTGACATGGCCTGGCTTATGCTTTAATAGGATCACTCTGGCTGATTTGTTGAAAATAGACTCCAAGGGTCAAAGGCAGAAAAGGAGAGGTCAATAAGGAGCCCGTTGCAATAATCCAGGCAAGATGTGATGTTCACAGTAGGTACCGAGAACTAGTTAGATTCTGACTGTATTTGGAAGGTAGAGGGTAGCAGGCTCTGTTGCCCGACGGAAAGAAGAATATTCAAGAGTCAAATATTTGAAGGTTTGGGATCTAGGTAACTGTAAACAAGGGGTTTCTGTTTACTAAAAGGGAAAGAACTGTAGGGGGAGCAGATCTGGGTGAGGGGAGATGAAGAACTCAGGACTCAGCAGGTTACATTGGGCACGCCTGTTACACCGCACAGCAGATGCTGTTGGTGCCTCTCCCCTGTCTCCTCGGGCCTTAACACAGCACATGCAAGCCACCCTCTCTGTCTCTGTCTCTGGGCTCTCTTTGGCTATTTGTGCCTGCATGTATGGCAGGTCCAAAGAGCAGGGAAATGAAGGCCTCCCCAAGGGGAAGCCAGAAACCAATTGCTGGCAGGAACTGAGTTGTAAGTACACCCTTCTTCTCATAATAGAACTTTAGGCAGCTTAGACATGATGACCCCTAGCAGGTTAACTGATAAAACACCTTTTGTTGGTTGCCTTCACTATCTCATCTTCTCATTCATCTTGGTGTTCTTGGGGTCGCTTCCCTCTTTTGCCACTGCACTCAAATCCCAGCCTTTAGATATGA
Organism: Ochotona princeps; assembly: GCF_030435755.1. Lineage (NCBI taxonomy): Eukaryota > Metazoa > Chordata > Mammalia > Lagomorpha > Ochotonidae > Ochotona > Ochotona princeps. Next base: position 17,596,973 of record NC_080854.1, on the reverse strand, counting down.
TTCTAGCAGAATCAAGACTGCTAGAACTTGAGACAGCACTCAAGTGGAGAAGTCACATGTACAGGTGCATTTACGCACCTGGAAGCTCCAAGGAAGGGATGAGGAGAAGAAGCTTGTGAATATCCAGCCTTTACAAGCCAGGACCATGATAAGAAACAACCAGGGTCTATAAAAGAGATGGTAAGGAGCAGGAAGAACACCAGGAGTGTGTGTGCTGTCTGGGGACACACAGGTGGTAAGAGTATTTTAAGGAGGAAGCCTGAAAACAGACGATTGATTTTAGCAACTTTGGAGATTTCAGGTGGACCTGGAAAGTGCAGTTTTAGTAGTTGTTCTCTCTTAAATTCAAGAAGCAATGAGGGAGAATTGAATACAGTGAGGTAGAAGGAACTCTTCAAAAGGGTTTTGTTGCAGAGAGAATGAGAGAAGCATGATGTTGGAGAGGGAAGTGGGTCGATACAGACTTTTTGGTAACTACATGAATTTTTTTTTATAGTTGCATATATCAATTCAAAAATGTGTGCAAATCCTAAATCTGCAGCTGACTGAAGAGACCCTTGTAACCACCACCAAGATCTGGGAGAAGGACATTGCCCGTACCACAGGGCAGTGCCACTCCTTCCCCCTGCTAGTCGCTGCTTAATCCTCTGACCTGCTTTCCACAGCTGATGAAGTCTTGTTTTGGTTTCTGTCACAAGCAGATCCAAGGCAAGGATTATCCCCAATCCTGACTTCAATGATCGCTTTTGCCTGTTTTAAACTTTATATCCATGGAACGGTACAGTTTGTGTCGCATGGTTGTCATTTCCTCTGGATTTGCGAAAACTGTCCATTTGTTTTGTTATTCAAATGCCCGTGCTCACCGCCATTTAATAGTCCATTTTGTGATGATGCCACAGTTTACTGATCTACTCTGTTACTGATGGTATGGACAATTTCCACTGGTGGAGCTATTATGAATAATGTTATGTTCATCTGTTTTGTGCTGTTATAAGAGGATGCCTGAGACCAGGTAACTTACACACAACGGAGACTCATCTCCTCACAGCTCTGGAACTTGTGAGCTTTGCGTTGTGGTCTCACATGGCAGAAGTTAGAACAGGGCAAGAGAAAGTAAACCCACTCCCACAGTCCTGTCTCCAAGAGCATTAATCTGTTAACTCCAAGAGCATTAATCTGTTAACTCCAAGAGCATTAATCTATTCATGAGAACAGAGCCCCCATGGCCTCAATACTCCCCAAAAGTCGCACCTTGCAACATGGTTGTTCAGGGGCTTCAGTTTCAGCCTGAAATCTGGAGAGGCATTCAGATCAGAGCATTTGCTGTGAACTTTCCAGAACAAGTCTTTTGGTATACCTATGTGTGTGTTTCTGTTGAGAAGCTTTTTTATAAGATGAGTAAATAGCAGGAGTATTTGCTGGTGGGAATGATCGAACAAAAGGGAGAAAATCAGCTTCTTGATAACGTATCTGAGAGGCAGCAGTTGATGGCTCAAGTACTAGGGTTCCTGTTACATGTATGGCAGACCTGGATGGAGTTCCTGGTTCCTGGCTTCCGCCTGGAGCAGCCCGGGCTGTTGTAGCTATTTGGGGAATGAATCAGAGCATAAAAGATCTCTCTCTCTCTCTCTCTCTCTCTCTCTGTTTGTATCTGCCTTTCAAATAAACATTTTAAAATAATTGCAAACCAGGATTAAAGGGTGCAACAAAAAGGAGGAAAGAATCAGCAATGCAGCCGAGAGGTTTTAGAGATGGATTGCTCTCTCTTTTTTTAAAGATTTGCTTATTTTTTGTGTAGTTTCAAAATAATTTTACACTGAAATAAACTTCAGTTTTAATTGCACTTTCCACTAAAAAAAGATTTGCTTATTTTTACTTGAAAGAGTTACAGAGAGAGAAGAGAGAGGGAGAAAGAAAGAGATCTCCCAGCTGCCGGTTCCCTCCCCAAATGGCTGCAATGGCCAGAGCTGAGTTGGTCTGAAGCTGGGAGCCAGGAGTTTCTTCTGGGTCTCCCATGTGGGTGATTTGGCCCATCCTCCTTTGCTTTCCCAGGTTACCAGCAGGAAGCTGGATGGGAAATGGAGCATTGGGGACTTGAACCAGTGGCCAGATTTGCAAAGGGAGATTAATCCTTCTTGAATCTGTCTCCTTCTCTCATCTTTCCTGCTGTCACTGAAAGAAACCTTTCTCCAGGCCTGCCATAATCACCTCAAAACCTCTGACCTGCTGCCTTACTCTCACACTGACGCTCTTCCGTGTTTCCCACGTGGCAGCCCGATGGGCAGCAGTCTATAACACTCTGCCGTTAGATCCTGTTGTGTTGGGTCCAGTGTGATGGCTTAGTGACTGGATCCTCGCTTTGCACACATCAGGACCCCATGTGGGCACTAGTTCGTGCCCCGGCTGCTCCACTTCCCATTCAGCTCCCTGCTTGTGGCCTGGGCAAGCAGTAGCAGACAGCCCAAAGCCTTGGGACCCTGCACCTGTGTGGAAGACCTGGAAGAAGCTCCGGGCTTCAGATCTGCTTAGCTTTGGCTGTTGTGGCCACTTTGGAAGTGAATTAGTGGGTGAAAGATTTTTCTCTTTGTCCCTTCTTCTCTCTGTAAATCTGCCTTTCTAATAAAGATAAATACATCTTCAAGGGCGGGGGAAGACCCAGTTATGTTGTCTCATTTTCCTAAAGGGAAAAGCTGAGTTTGCTTTTTAAGTCATTCATTCATTTAATTTTTTTGAAAGGCAGAATGAGACAAAGAAAGAGAGGGAGGGAGAGAGAAAGAGAGAAGAAAAAAGGAGGAGAATCCTCTATTTGTGGGATCATTTCCCAAATCTGCCCACAGCATATTGGACTGCACCAGGTGAAAGTCAGGTGTCAGGATCTCCATCTGGGTCTCCCCTGGAGATGGCAGGGGTCCACATGATTGAGCCATGATCTGTGCCTCCCCTGGTGCACATGAGCAAGAAACTGAACCAGATGAGCAGGTGGACTGATCCTGGGCGCACTGATAGGGGGTGTAGGTGCCTCGAGCAGCAGCTTAAACCACTGGAACACAACAGCAACTCCAAAGGCTGCATTTCCTAAAATAATCTCCAAGGCTCTGGTTCATCTGACGCCTGCCCAGTACCAGGGGTGGGTTTGGGGTCACTCCACATCATGCTCCATTTCCGGTATGGTGGGCTCCTCTTGGGTTCTCAAGTACAAATGTTGCATCTCCACAAGACTGGCATACACACCACCTCATGAGCACCAGGCCACTCTCCTCACTTCCTGAATGGCTGCAGATCTTTCCTCAGGGAGGCCTTTCTTTATCTGCAGCCCCTCCTCAAAGGCACCACATTCATGTGAGGCATTCTATTTTGTTTTAGTTTTGTCTTTTTTCACTCCCCAATGCACAGGAGGTGCCCAGTGGACATTAGCTGAAAGGGGTAGAGCTGTGGCAACCTTGCTTTCTGTGAGTCAGCAGTTCGAATGCCGAGTGAGGGTTTGGAATGCCAGGGTGTGTCGAGTGTGTTCCGTGGTAATGTATTCATGTTATGAGGGATGTTCTACACGATGTGACTCATCATTGAGTCACCTTGGGCACCTGCACTACGGAAGCACCCTCGGGGCAGCTCACCTGCCTCCCTCACTCTTAGTCCTGGCTTGTGTGGGAAGCTTTGGCCAAGAACCACAGGAAGAAAACAGAAAGCAAGAAGATGAAAGAGAGAAAAAGAAAACCAGGATGGTGCTGGGGGAGATGTGTGACAGGCTAACCCCTGTGTTCTTGACCACTGGAGCACTGTGGAGTTGCTGCTAAGCGCCTTAGGAGAGCTGGAGATGGGGAGGACCTAGGAGACAGCTCCATGGGGGGGATCTGCCCCCCTCGATCACCTCCCTCCCCCCCTGAACTGGGCTTCCTGCTGCTCTGTGTTGTCTCCACCCAAGGAAGCAGTCACCGGCTGCGTCAGAAACCGGGGAGCCCTACCTCTTTTCTTTCGGGCAGCTCGAATAATAATCGCAGAACACTCTTTTAAAATCAGCATCATCTCCTTTCATGTCAATAACCATTGTGCCAACATTCTTCAACGTGTTGTTTCGCAAAGTAGGTCAAACATGATTCTGTTCTCTCGGCTTAGTTGCCTGATAGCGTCTTTTCTACCTAGTAAAAGGTCTGCTGGTAGAGGGTGAAGCAAAGATACAAATGGCATTTTACTTTGTAGTTGAGAGTCATTCGTTTTTCTTTTAAAGGTTAATTTATTTTTATTGGAAAGGCAGATTTACAGAGAGAAGAAGAAACAGAAAGATCTTCTATCTGCTGATTCACTCCTCAAGTGGCATCAATGGCCAGAGCTGAGCTGATCTGAAGCTAGGAGCCCGGAGCTTCTTCTGGGTCTCCCACATGGGTACACAGTCCCAAGGCTTTGGGCCATCCTCTACTGTGTTCCCAGGCCACAAGCAGGGAGCTGGATGAGAAGTGGAGCAGCCGGGAGACAACTGGTGCCCACTTTGTAACTCTGACTTTCAAGTTAAATATATATAAATCTTAAAAGGCTCAGCATGGGCCCAGCATGGTAACCTAGTGGCTAAAGCTCTTGCCTTACGCACACTGGGATCCCATTTAGGTGCCGGTTCGTGTCCCAGCAGCCCTGGTTCCCATCCAGCTCCCTGCTTGTGGCCTGAGAACGCAGCCCAGGATGGCCCAAAGCCCTGGGACCCTGTAACCATGTGGGAGACCCAAAAGAAGCTCCTGGCACCTGGCTTTGGATTAGCTCAACTCCAGCCATTGCAGCTCCTTGGGGAGTAAAACCAGCAGATGGAAGCTCTTCCTTTCTGTCTCCCCTCTTCTTTGTGTATCTGCCTTTCCAATAAAAATAAATACATATAAAAAAAAAGAAATAGGATTTCTGAATTTATTTTCACCATTCGTTTTGTTGGATACTTAAGTTAATCTCAATATCACTAATATCGTCTTTCTCTTTTTTCAATCTTTCTAGCATTGTTGCCACCTTTTTCATCAGAGAGAGAAAAAGAAGGATGTTCCCATCTCTGGGTCATTCCCTAAATGCTCCCAATAACTGGGCCTGTGTTAGGATTGAAGCTGGGAGCCAGGAGACCAGTCCAGGTGCTTCCCATGACTGGCAAGGGTCATTTCCTTGACCCATCAGTGCTGCCTCTCAGGCTTTCCACTGGCAGGAAGCTGCAGTTAGGAGCTGGGCCAGGAGCAGACTACAGGTGCTGCAGCGTGGGAACAGTCATCCCAACAGGCATGTTTCATGCTGCACCAAATGCCTGCCCCCACAGAAGTTTCCTCACACCTGTGTCCTTGCCCAAGTGTCAGATCGTTTATTTAAGATTAACTGATAAAGTGAGAAATGGCTGAGTTAACACCTGTGACGGTTTTCAGGGCTATCCATATGTAATGCCAAACTACAATGCAAAACTGTGGACCAGTTACTTCTCCCCCCAGCAGCAGAGGGCTGCGCAGGCTTCCCCATGCCCTCACAGCCAGAGTACTCTACTGTCATGTACTTTACAGTACATGATTGACAAAGTCAAATAACAAAGTCCCTGCAGGGAAGTGAGAAAGAATGAGAAGACAAAGAACAGAGCCAGCATTTAACAGCTGAAGACGGCAACTACCTGTGGCTCTGAATTCACCAAACCTGGTCATGATGTCATGATCAGCCTAGCACGAGTATGGTAGAAAGCTTCCTAGAAGAGGCTTATTCATTTTTTTTTAAAGATTTTATTATTATTGGAAAGCCGGATATACAGAGAGGAGGAGAGACAGAGAGGAAGATCTTCCATCCGTTGTTTCACTCTCCAAGTGAGCCGCAACGGGCCGATGCGTGCTGATCCGATGCCGGGAACCAGGAACCTCTTCCGGGTCTCCCACACGGGTGCAGGGTCCCAAGGCTTTGGGCCGTCCTCGACTGCTTTCCCAGGCCACAAGCAGGGAGCTGGATGGGAAGTGGAGCTGCCGGGATTAGAACCAGCGCCCATATGGGATCCCGGGGCTTTCAAGGCGAGGACTTTAGCCGCTAGGCCACGCCGCCGGGCCCGAGGCTTATTCATTTTTAAAAATAAACTTTTATTCCAAATCTATTTTTGCAAAAATTATAAATGTTCTGTTTTTGGTTTTTTCACTTATTGGAAAGGCAGAAGCAGATAAGCAAAGATCTCCTAACTGTTGCTTCACTTCACAAATGTCGCAACAGAAGAGGCTATGTGAGGCCAAAGGCAGAAGTGTGGAACTCAATCCAGTTATCCCAAGGGGGAGGCAGGGACCCTTCCACCAGAGCCCATAATCCGCTGCTCCCCAGGGTGCATTTTAGCAGAAAGCTGGGATGAGGAGAAGCAGTGGGACTTGATGCTGGGTCCCGCAGTATGATGTGGATGTTCTAGCGTCATCTGTACTGCTGTGCTAACTTCACCCCTGGAAGAGGTGAATTTTCAGGCAAGCCTTGGGGAACTATCACGGGACAACTCAATAAAGAACGGGGAGAAGAGGGATGGAGAGAATGGTTTAGAAGACAGATCTCAGGCAGGAATGTTTGTTATTTCAGGGAGCAACGAAAAGTTCTGTAATGGCTGGGCTAAATGGGGCTTTAGAAGTTGAGCAGAGTGGACAGGAAGGAGTTAGGCGCAAGGAGGCTTGAAGAGATATGCCAGGGCCAGTCAAGAAAGGCTCTCGCGCTGAGAATGCAGGAGCTGGCATCAAACCTGTAAGACTCACATTGATCCAAAGGCGCAGACCAATATTGAACTCAACAATTTTTAATCATTGCCAATGAACTTGGAAACAGCCACTCAATCTCTGTATGTGGTAAAAGTAGGGGCTAATGCATGTCCCCTCCAGTTCTAAATATCTATTCTCCTTTGAGCTTCCCTGACATATTATTTGTGTGTGTTTTCATTCCTTCCAGAAAAGGTGGCCATTAAGATCCTAGACAAGACCAAGTTAGACCAGAAAACGCAAAGGCTGTTATCCCGCGAAATCTCCAGCATGGAAAAACTGCACCATCCCAATATCATCCGCCTTTACGAAGTCGTGGAGACTCTGTCCAAGCTCCACTTGGTGATGGAGTATGCAGGAGGCGGGGAGCTCTTTGGGAAGATCAACACGGAAGGGAAGCTCTCGGAGCCTGAAAGCAAGCTCATCTTCTCCCAGATTGTATCTGCGGTGAAGCACATGGTGAGCTCGGGCAGGCAGTCGGAGCCCCGCGAGGGCGCCACCACCTGGGAAGCGTGGGCCCTGTTTCTCCCCTCCCTTAGGCTCTCCAGAGGGCTCCAAGCCTCTTGGGGCAGACCGCAGCCTCTGCTGCATCAGAAGCCTCCTGGGACTGTGCCCTCTGAAGCCACATGCAGGCCTTAACCCTTATTCCAACCTCCTCCTCCAGCGCCTTTCTGCTCAGGGAGTCAGTGCCTTTCTGCTCCTTGGCGTTGGATTCTTTGTTCTGCCTAGGACTCCCTCACCTAGCCTGACTCACCCCCCATTCCCAAACCTAGCCACAGTTTTTGGCCAACTCAGTTCTTTCTCTTTGGAACTTTCTGAACTTTTCTGGAACTTTGGAAAGATCTGCCCACACTCATCTTTCCTACCTCAAGTGAGCTCCCCTAGCTCGTTCTCTCTCTCTCTCTCTCTCTCTCTCTCTCTCTCTCCCAGCATTATACAAAAGAGAATTTTGTTTTGTTTTGCAAAAATTATCTCTAACTTGTGGCAAGTTTATTCATTTGCAAGAGAGCGAGCGAGCGAGCGAGCGCGCACTACCTTCCATCTGCAGGGTCACTCCCCAAAAGGCAGTAACCGCCAGGGCTGGGCCAGGCTGAATCCAAGAACCCTGCCATTTTCCCTAGCTCTCTGGTCGCTGAAAATGTGATGGACCCACATTTTATGGAGTCTGTTTATCTACCAGGCATGTGCTGAGCATTATCAGCCCCACATCATCTTCATTTCTCACATCTGCCTTACGAGTTGTCATCTGTACCCCATTTCACAAGGAAGGAAACTGACATGCAGATTGCACAGCAGACACAATTGAATCTAGAACTGACCCGCCTGTCAGATCGCAAACGCTGAGTTTTCACCTCAAGGGGCCCACTGGGAAGAGTAGCATTACAGCGTTTCCCAAGAGCCTTTGGGAGCGAACAGGTCAAGGATCTTCATGAGATTGCTTGGATCCAGAGAGCCAGGTTGGGAGTGGGACACGTAGTCACAGCCCTCGGCGGCACCTGTTGCCGGAACCTTGCCAAGTGCAGCCCCTTCCCTTGTTGGGTGGTCGGAGAGGGACTCTACGACTCCTGCTTTCAGCTCCTGTTAAAAGATTCCTCAGTCTGAAAACCAAGTAGGGCCTTCAAAATTAAGGACTACACTTTTATTATATTTCAAAATGAGGAGTTTCCTAAGATCTGATCTTTATGGCACTAATGCCCGAGTCTGCATGTCTTATTCTCACCACACACAACACCAGAACCTTCATTAGGGGAGTGTGGGCATGACATGGACTAAAGACTACAGCAGGGTTGGCTAACATGATTTAAGTTGATCTCCATTCTAGATTTTGCTCTTACACCATTATTATTACAACATTTGTTGTTTCAAAACAACTGGTGTGTTGTTTGTTTTTGCAACTGACTTTTCTCCACATCTTCACCCACAGCATGAAAACCAAATTATTCATCGAGATCTGAAAGCAGAAAATGTATTCTATACCAGTAACACCTGTGTGAAGGTAGGCGACTTTGGGTTCAGCACAGTAAGTAAGAAGGGAGAAATGCTCAACACTTTCTGTGGCTCTCCCCCCTACGCCGCACCTGAACTCTTCCGAGATGAGCACTACGTTGGTGTATATGTGGATATCTGGGCCCTGGGGGTACTCCTGTACTTCATGGTGACTGGCACCATGCCATTTCGAGCAGAGACCGTGGCCAAGTTGAAAAAGAGCATCCTTGAGGGTACATACAGCGTGCCTCCACATGTGTCAGAACCCTGCCACCGCCTCATCCGGGGTGTCCTTCAGCCCATACCCACCGAGAGGTATGGCATCAACTACATCATGAACAACGAGTGGCTGCAAGGGGTGCCGTACCCCACCCCTTTGGAACCTTTCCAACTGGATCCCAAGCATTTGTCAGAAACAAGCACTCTCAAGGAAGAAGAAAACGAAGTCAAGAACACGTTAGAACATTTGGGTATTACAGAAGAACATATTCGAAATAATCAAGGAAGAGATGCTCGGAGCTCCATCACAGGGGTCTATAGAATCATCTTACATAGGGTCCAAAGGAAAAAGGCTTCAGAAAATGGCCCAGTAATGATGTTCCCAGACCCCAAAGAAAGAGACCTAAAGAAAGGATCTCGTATTTATAGAGGCATAAGACACACATCCAAATTTTGTTCAATTTTATAAATTGCATCTGATTGCTGGTAATAAACCAAGACCACTGTTGCTGCTTTTTAATTTTTTCAAGGGTAGAGACATTTTTGTAATTTTTAAATAAATTTCAATTTGAGATATGCACTTTCCCTTTAAATGCCTATGAGCTCCAATTCCATTCTGATGTGTTGGGCTTTTTGTTATTCTCAAACTTTAGCACTCATTCGTGCAATCAAGAAGTGTCTAGTCAAGGAGTGCTGTGTGCCATGAGCAACTCTTCAGAAATGCCAAGACATTCCATGACGCTAGGAGTTTTAGATTGGGTTTCCCCCCGCTGCCAAGTACAGGCTAAGACAAATGCTTCCCTATGAGGTAGTTTACTGGGGAAGTGACCCCTAGGCAGAGATGTGAGAGACAAAGGAAATAGGGAAAGGCAGTACAAAGGCAAGTTATCAAGTTGGCCCGTGTCACTATAACTGGTGTTTGGGCCTGCAGGATCCATTAAAGAACCTTGTGAAACACATCTCAAGTGTCTGCCCAGGGTGTGAGAGGAGAGAACATTTATCCACCTACTCCTCTTCACTGTTGGTCAAGAGTAGCTCATGGCTCCGTCTGTATTTCCAGATTATCCTGTGTTGATGCTGCATGAGTTCCTTGTGCTTCCTGCGCCTTCATGCCTGAGTTATATTGGGGCAAGATGGAAAAGGTTAACAGCATTGACCTGAGACAAGACAATCTACAGGACGTGCACCAGGCTTTTCCAAACTTGCATGGAAGTGATCACTGCCCCATTGTCTAGAGGAAATAGTGTGGCTGGAGAGACCTGAGGTGGGCTCCAGGACCATTCTATATGGCCCATGACACCCTGGCTCTACTCAAATCCACCCTCTATTGAGTGCATTCATTCTGAGAGTGGGACCTGGAAGGGCTTCATGCAACTGAGTCCAGGAACTGCAGGAATAACTCTCAAGCTCAAAAGCATCAGAATCGCCTGGAGGGTCATATTAGCTTTCCTTGCCAAAATTCCTGCCACAGTGAAGGAACAGTTTATTTCAGTTTATGGTTTTGGAGATTCACAGTTCAAGGTCAGGCAACCCCAACTGCTGCGGGTCGTGGATGTTGAAGGATCACATGGCAAACCAAGAAACCCATCTCTCAACACCTCTAATGATATAGGACCTCCTAAACATCACAGCCGGACCAAGTATACCCAGTGCCAGTACCACTAACTTGTGATTTTGGGGGTGAAGCATCTTCATATGTTGGGGAACCAAATTATTTTCACAATCTAGCAAAGGCCTTTAAAACCAAACTAAGGTGCCCAAACACACCCATAGTTTTGTATTGAGTACACTGGGGGTAGGACTCAATAATCTACATTACTAACAAGTTCCAAGGTAATGCAATGCTTTCAGGGGTCACACTTGGAGACCACTGAATTCCAGGCGTTACTGTAGCTGGCCCTGAGATTTGAACAGGACCTGGCCTTCCCGCCTTCATCACTCATTCTCAATTTCCCTTGCCTTTGGCCAGCATCTCAGCTAGTCTGGATTGGATGATGTGACCCAGACCTGTCCTATCTGAGTCCTTAGTGGTCAGGCTATAATTCCGTCTTCACCCATATCTCGAGGTCCAAAGTTAACAGATCAATGACTCCTTCAGGTTTCATACATATCATGCTTTTTTAGTTTCTTACAATAATCAGAGTCGGTAATCCCAATCAGCATAAAACGTGTTTTTTTTCTCTGACTGCTTGCCCTTAGCCTCAGGAGCCCAAGGGATCGACTCCCTAGTCTGTCTAGCTGGGCCTGGGGTGTAGGTAAGCATAGTACAAACTCTTGAAGAGAGTCAATATCGAGATGTTGAGAGGTCAGTCCTCTTTCTACCTATTGGTTCCTAGATCCGTTATTTTAACGATAGGGGACATGTATCAGCCATGATTTTTTTTTTTAAATTTTTATTTGTTTGAAAAGCAGGGGGTTATATGTGTGGCAGAGAGGAGGGAGAGGAAAGAGAGAAAGTGAGGTCTTCCATACATCTAATGGTTCACTTGGTTCATCCCCCTTAATTCCTGCCAACAGCCAGAAGACTGGTTCAGGATGAAATCAGGAACCTGGAATTCAATCTTGTCTCCCACAGGGATTGCAGGGACTTGACCTATCATCTTTTCCTCCCAAGGTGCACATTAACAAGAAACTGGATCACAAGTGGAGGTGGGATTCTATCCCAGGAACTCTGATATGGGATGCAGCTGTCACAAGAAGCAGCTTAACGTGCTGCACCACAACTCCTGCCTCTACATCAGCCATTGTTAAACACATACAGCAATAAGTCTACAGGCTCCTGTCTCGTGCCTAACCTGAGCCATTCCATTGTTCTGTTAATGCCACCTGCATCTACCACATACAGTAAGGTGAGGACATTCTGCAAGCATGTGCCCATTGCTCCACCTCCTTTAGGAGTAGTCCTTGAAGCAATGTGATTGGAGAGACCAAAACCATGAGTCAGGTATTTGCTATGTTTTAGCATCATAGTTTTGGAGGCAGGAAGGGTAAAATGTATCCTGAGTAGATTCAGTTCCAATAAGAATGAGTCATTGCTATACCCATCTGCTTCTATGACTCCATGGATCTGGGAAGGCATGGCAATTCCATATACCCGATCCCTCCAGATTCCATAATCCAGTGCTTAGGTTCTAGGTTCCAATTGCTCATCAGGAGAATGAGCAAATCTCTTGCAGATAACACAGCCTTACTCCAGGATCCTACAGGGCTGTGCTGTAACCTTCTACTGAAGCTGGCCCACAATCACACTGGATTCTTAAATGCATGTACCTGGCCTGAGTATCACATCAGTTGACATTGCAGCTTGAAACTCCCATGATATTTCTTTTGTGCGGTCTTCTTCAAAGTAGCATCTCTGATGAGTGGTTTGGAGGAATCTGCCAAGAACAGAGTATGTACTTCCAAAACTGACTCTTATGTTTCTTAGTATGAAGATGGAGAAGGTGAAAAAAGTTGTCCTTTCCTGAAGGAACATTCAGACATATCTCAGCTCCTTGGCTCTCTAAACACTTCATCAATGAGGCATGCCAGCATTGTTCCGAGTTTATCGTCTACACTCTGGTACAAATGTCTTAGCAGGAAGTCAGAATCTGGAGTGGAACCAGGACTCAAACCCAGGCCACCCTAATGGGACGTGGATGTCCCAAGCAGTATCTTAATAACTAGGCCAAATTCCTGTTCTTTAACTCCTTTTGGCCTTGATTTCTGATGGAAATTGAGAATGCATTTGCCTAATCAATAGCCACATACCAGGTGCCAGAGGCTTCTATAGATACACATCCGGCATGGCAGGCACACCTGCGATCGCAGTAGTCCATCATCATTCTTATTCAACTTTTTTTTCAGGAGATGGTAAATTAAGTGAGATTAAGATGTATTCTCTCTTAAAATCTTACATCCCTCAGGATTTTTCACGTTGGGGGTGCTTAGCCCTAGCGAGAATACCTGGGGTTGATACTCAGCTCTTCTCTCCATTTCCACCTTCCTGTTAATACAGGTCCTGGAAAGCAGCAGGGAGGTCTTGAGTTCCCCGGGTGCCTGCCACTCAGTGGCACACAGATCTAGACCGAGGTCCTGGTTCCCAGTGTTAGCCTGGCCTCCTGCCAGCTGTTGTGGACATTGGGACAGTGAGCCAGCAATGGGAGTACACTGTCTCTTAAAAAGACTGTTCCTGGTGGCACTGATAGCTGAGGTTCTGCATGTGAGTGCTACAGTCCAGCAACATGGCCAGTGAGTAGCTTCCATGTGGCTCTTCTCCACCAGATAGGGAGTCTAAATACATTCACCGCAGATATGTGCATGAAACTGGAGGAATAATTGCAAGGTGGAGTGTATTATCAGATGACTTTGGCCAGAACTCCATCACCTAGTTCCTAAGAGCCCAACTACACATAAAGCCATAACAGTACCTAACAGCTTTGAAAACTTCCACTATACCTATTTTACACACCATTTCTTTCAAGACCAGCTCATCTCTTCATGGTGCACAGATCTGTAAATTGTGGCTTGGGAACCACGACTCTCCCATTGGGACAGTTTGCCTGTCTTCTGCTCACCAGCTTGCTTGCTTTCTCTGTGTTTTGGCTAATGCCAGACAGCTGTCTGAGAACGTCATAAATCTATTAGCCATTGTCACCAATACCTACAGGGCACGTCACTCAGACACTTCGGTTTTACTATCCGTTATATCACCTTGCCCTCTGCCATTCTAGAATCTCATCTCCGCTGATCAGGGAATGCTCAAGTTCACGGCATTTCCCCGTCAATCCCTGCCTGCACTGGGCAGCACCACTGAGCATGCAGCAGCAGAGACAGACTGCGTCCATCTGCTGGCATACTCCCCAAATGATCACAGTGTGCAGGCTGTGCTAGACAGAAGCCAGGGACCCAGAATCCCACCTGGGACTCCTATGTGTGTGATAGGGACCCAGGTAATTGGGCCATTTACCACTGCCTTCCCGGGCACATTAGTATGGAGCTACATAGGAAATGGCTTCTTTTATTGGAAAGGCAGATTTACAGAAAGGAGACAGAAAGATCCCCCATCTGCTGGTTCACTCCCCAAATGGCCACAATAGCTAGAGCTGAGATAATTTGAAGCTAGAAGCCAGGAGCTTCTTCTGGGTCTCCCATACATGGCCCCAAGGACTCAGGCCATTCTCTGAAGCTTCCCAAGTCAGTAGGCAGGGAACTAGATAGGAAGTGGAGCAGCCAGGATTACAACTGGCACTCTTATGGAGTGCTGGCTCTGCATGCAGAAGGATAGCCTGCTGAGCCACTACACTGGCCCCTGAAAATGGTTTCCAAACTCACCATACCACAACATCCACCCCATCAGTATATCCTCCATTGTATTATGAAGGCAATGTCTTTCTAGGGGAGCAGAGTTAGGTGGTTGTTCTATCTCACACCTCCTGGAACCTTCCTAAATACTGCTAAATACTCCTAAATACTATTTGAATTTTGTCCAAGCCTTAGCAGCCATCCTGCCATACAGGACCAGCCTCAGGTGGCCTTCAGTCTAAATCACAGGTGAATGCTTGCTTGGTAATCAGATCTCCCTTGTCTGCCTTTTCCTCAACTCCCTTGGCCCAGCACCCTCAAGATGCACTCACGCACACCTACTTCCCCCGGCTCCTGACAGCAGCTATTACCCAAATAGCCAAACAGCTGGCTATCAACTAGCCAAAACCACAATGTGCACGTTCACCCCGTGGTGAGATGAACCAGGGATCTGATGGAACCGTGCTGGCGTTTGGCTGCTGCCTTGGCGTAGTAGTTGGGACCCTCTACACTCCTGCCTGCTGTGGCTGGCAGTAGGCAGTTCTCTATTTGCTTTTCTTTAATTGCCAAGCCTTAGGATTTTAAGGAAAACACGGTAACTTACCATACATATTTTGCAACATAGTCTCTAAATCTTTATCACGTAACTTTAGAATTTGTTAGAAGCTTACTACTAAGTTATCAGTATAAATTCCTACATACAAAATGACTAATTCTGTAAGGTAACTATATATATCCTTCTTGTCTTTTACTTCTGGGACAAGCAAAGCTGAGTGTCTTGCTTACATCAGGTCTTCACATGTTTCATAAATGAATGGAAATAAGTGAACTAAAATGTTTAAAAAGTCTGTTAGCCAACTCCTTTTCTATAGTTAGTTCTAGAAGGAAAAGAACACTCAAACCTCCAAAATATTTCTCTAAAACTTTATTTCAAAGTTATTCACCTTGCCAGTAAGGTGTAGGGATAATGCCGTGCCAGTATCACCAGGCCCGCCCATTGCCGGCAATGGACACTGAGAAAACCCATGTTCTGGCACCCAAAACTTAAATTACTCCTTTCAAAACCCACTGAACTCCCAATGCTTGCAAAACTATCACATGCATCATTTCCCCACCATCCTTTAAATCTGAACTCACATTATTACTCTACATCAGTGTATATTAAAATGAACTCACCTTAACAAATTATGACTGTACAAATCAGAACACTACTAGTTCATATTAGACAAGAGTATTTTACAAACACTACATTACATAATAACTTGCAATCTGAAACATTACATATTTTTGTATGCTTATTTTAGATAACTGAAACTTCACAGAATTTAATAGCGAATAAAGTTTAAAAAATTTGCTTCTGTACATTAGTTCCAACTATCTATTTTACAGTCTATAAGGCTCATGTCATGGCTCAGCACCAGAAAGATCTACAAAACCGCGTGACCCATCTTACTCAGCCCTTGGGGTAGTTCCTGTAGTTTTTTTTTTTTTTAAGGTGAAAGTCTGAGAAAATGCTTTATAAATCCTACTTCCAGAACTTGAAGTGCAATATTTTTGTCTAGTAAGATTATGTAAAAACTTCAGTTGTACTTCTTATTGAGCAGACACACACACACAAAATAAAGAAAAAAGAAAAAAATAACGCTATACCTTTCATGAATTTAGGTTGTCAGTCTTTAAGCTGAGTTTTTAACACTGAAGCATCAAAAGTAACCTAATAATGCCCCTTCTTCCATTTCGTTTTTGAAAAAGCAGCCAGAAAAAATATCTCATTTATAAGGTACGAAGCAGGGCTTCAACAACAAACGTCCTCCTCTCACCCCCAGGACCTTCTTGCCGCTGCTCGGTGAATCCATGAGCATTTGCCCAGCTGTAACCATGGCTCCCAAATGTACCATGCTTCTCCACCCGAAGCCTGCTCACTGCCAGCAACGCTCTGTTCAGACGGCATTACCATGATGTGTGTCGCTGTTGGCCTGGACCTAAGGCAACATTCCAGATCCCCAAAACAGTGCTATTATTCCAACATTTTTTCCCCTTTAGGATTTATAGGTATTACTCCCCAAAAGCAGGTTTGTTTTGCCAGTTTCAAACAGGGTTAGTGCATACCGCATTTTTTTAAGACCACACTCCCTAAGTTAGAAAAGTTGTTCACAAATTGCAGGTTCTTTCAGTAATCTGGTTTGTCCAAAGTATAAAATTCTTATACATTAAAAAAAGAAAAAGGTTTTAATCGGAGACTAGTGCCTCTTTTTTCTTACAGAAGCACACGATTGGTTATACCATGTTTAAAATCTAAACTTCATGCAACAAATGCCCAAAGAGGTATGACGTCTTCACAGAGCCCTTAACATCATTTGAGGACACATAGCATTGGCCAGACCGCAACAGGAAGCACAGAGCAAATTGGGCAAAGAGACTTCCCCAAGAACACTAGAGCTTTCCAGGCTCCAAGTCAGTCACAGAAAAATTGAAGAGTCATGTAATCCTTTAAAATTGTCCCCAGAAGCCCCATTCCTGGAGCCAGTCCCACACCCCACCCCCACCCCAAAGCCCACACAGAAGTCTTGAGCATCTCAGAGTGTCTCAGTGTTCCCCATTGCTAATGACAGCTGCCTCGGGTTCTGCTGCTGTGGCAGGGAGTCTTGGCACTTTCTTGGCAGGACTTGGAATATGCTAAAATGGAAGGGAAAAACTGTTGGTTGTTGTGATTCATCATAAAAGGCAGGGTTAGAGGCATTTACACTAAATATACATTAAGTCTCCATTCTATACCTTATAGTAAATGTGGCCAGGAGGAAGGTCCCAAAGACCTACTACACACAGCTCAACTCAACTGACCTGACTTGCCACTTAATTTATGTAATAGTAAGCAGCAAGTCTATGCACTTACCACAATTGTGACACACAGAAAACATAATTCAAGCTTATAAACTTCTCAGTCTGACCTAGTTTCACAGTTATCAGCTGTGATCATGGGCAAGAAATTTAACTTCTTGCAGCTTTGTCTCTCAACTGGGAACAGAATCATTTATCAGTCTCAAATGCTGTACAGATTCCAAAGAGACTGCATGAAGGGCCGAACTGCAAAGGAATGCAGAACACCCACTCCTGTCGTTGCTTGACACTGTGGAGACAAAGTTTACAATGCAGTCAGATGCCACGTGAGGGGCATCACACACTGCCAGCCATGCCTGCTCCCCACTGAGACACCACCACAGATGTGCCCCCTCTGTGGCTCAGGCGTCCTCTAAAATCTGGCATTATTAATAGAGTCTAGTATTTGCCCCGCACTTTCTACAGTGGAACTCTAATCCCAGATCTCCTGCTCCAGATTTTTTCAATTTACTCCTTTATGTAACTAGATTTCAATTAGATTTCCTAAAGTGTTGAGATTTGTGGATAGGAACTTCCTACCCTGCTGAAGAGTCAGGCTAACTGGTAGACTGTTTACCTCAGTAGCTGTGCTCGAGTGGACAAGCCCTCCTCCCTCAACCAGAGTGTCGTCATTTGGAAAGGGGCGCCGAGCATACGTTCTCCTGTGCTTCTCATCCACTCTGACAAGGTACCACGTGCCTTCGAAGAGCGAATCTACTGGAGACTGGGGAATATAGTTGGCTGAAGTAAAGGCAAGAATACAAAAGATTAGTTATGAAATACAACTCGTTTGGTAATAAAACTCAAGAAGCTTTGTATTTCCCTGCAATTTTCACTAATACTAGGTTAGTGCTAAACAGATAAAGCGTTGCTATCGCTTTATATGTAAGCACATTTAGTGTTCTCATAGCCTTCCAACAAGCTTCTGGGTCGACTGAAATAGAACTTGGTATTTTTACCCAAGTGATGAGTGTCCTCTCGGAGCTTCATGTTTTCTGCGAAAACATCCGGTGCCACGCAAGTTCTTGAGTCAAGTCTTGACTTAAGATCACATAAACTTGCTGTTATTTTATCCAGGGCAGACCCTAAGACAGTAGACAATTCCAACAGTGAGACTAAAAGCAGTATGTTCCAAAGAAAACTGAATGAAATAAACTTGTCCTTTGTGTTAGAACTATTGCAAACCCACTACTGCTGTTCAGTTAAAATGCAAGACAGCATTTATCTGGCATAGGTTCCTAGGGCCTCTGATGCGACACTTGTTCATTGCCAACCAATAGTCAAGTTAGCAAACAGGTGGGATTTGAAACTAAATGTACAGCCAATCTATAATTCTAAGGCAATGCTGATTTTCATTAGATTTTGTCTATAGTTTTGGGGCTTTATTTATTTATTTATTTATTTATTTATTTATTTATATTTAATTTTACTGGAAAGGTAGATACACAGAGAGAAGGAGAAACAGAAAGATCCTCCATCTGCTGATCCCACTCCCTAAGACGCCGCAATAGCTCAAACAGAGCCAATCTGAAGTCAGGAACAAAGAACTTCCTCTTCCGGGTCTCCCACACAGGTGCACAGTCCCAGGGCCCTGGGCCATCATCTACTGCTTTCCCAGGCCACAAGCAGGGAGCTGGATGGGAAACAGAGTAGCTGGGACATGACCAGGCACCCACATGAGATTCCGGCGCACGTGAGGTGAGGATCCAGCCACTACATTATCGCACTAGACCCTTGTCTATGTTTTTGTTCCTTCCTGCTCAAGAAGGAACGCGAATTAAAGTAGATTTCTAGGACATAAAGTGAAAACATAGCGATGAGCATCCTGGTGTAGTGGGTTAACCCATCAGCTGTGATGCCAACATTCCATGTGTGCTGGTTCAAGCTCTGGCTGCTCCACTTCCCATCTAGCTCCCTGACATGTGCCTGGAAAAGCACCAACAAATGTCCCACATCTTTGGGCTACTGCGCCCATGTAGGAATTCTTGGCTTCGCCCGGCCCTGCCCCCACCATTGTGGCCATTTGGAGAGGAAAACGAGCAGATGGAAGGGCTTTCTCTCTTTGTAACTCTGCCTTTCAAATACAAAAATAAATCATGAGGAAGGGGAGAAAGGAATTACAAATATGGTTATGTCGAAGCAATGAAGAGTAAGATTAAAATATTGTAATGATTGGTCCATGGAATATATTCAAGTGCTCCCTGGAAAAGCTTACTGAATAGACCTCATCCCAGCAGGATCTCAGTACACTCCAGCTGGTTCAGCACTTACCTGGTGTGGCATCCTGGGTAACTCTCAGAGAATAAAGAGTGGCAGCCAGACCAGAACCATAGGAGAACACGCCAATCCTCTTCCCTGCCAACTGCTGGGGTGAGTACCTGTGTCGGGTGATGACACAATGTATGAAAAGTCATCTTATAAAAGGAATCAAAATACTTAACTATGGTTTAATGTAGAAATCTAACTTAAAATTCTTAAGGATCTAAGATTTTAATATAGTAAGCAAAAGACTGTGGGAATCATGGGGTATATTTATCTTATAATATCATAAAAATCCAAGTTACTTTGTGAACCAGGGATTTATGGCTCAACCTCAGGTCGAAGAAGAAAATCATGAAGAGGAAAATCAACATGAAATCATGAACTGCTTCTCACAGAGCCCTAACCTCAAGCCCCACATCCTGCAAGTTAAAGGACCAAAGCAATTCAGGGAACCTGAAGACAACCCAAAGACAATCTGATCATCACCAACAGGCCTGACATCTGAATTTGGAAATCTGTCTTGGATTTGGTCTTAGAAATGTAATATAACCAAACAAAGAGAGTTAAATAATTGGGATTCATACTTACTGTGCTAGAACAGAAGCAAGGGAACCATATACTGAAGATGTATACATATTTCCATTCTGATTTGATACCAGTAAGGAGGCCTTTGTTTTCTGATTAAAGAGTTCAGAACTAGCCTTCATAAACGCTTTTTCCACATCTCTGTCAAAGTAGGTATCTTCTAATTTAACATCCCTGAAAGTTATTAAAATCGACAATTTCACAGTGTTCAAAGAATGCATTTTT
The DNA here is from genome assembly GCF_030435755.1 of Ochotona princeps. Taxonomy (NCBI): domain Eukaryota; kingdom Metazoa; phylum Chordata; class Mammalia; order Lagomorpha; family Ochotonidae; genus Ochotona; species Ochotona princeps. The sequence goes on along the minus strand of NC_080854.1, from coordinate 17,576,823 downwards.
GTATTAGTGAGCCTTTATAAATGTATTATGGTTCTGTTTTTATCATTAATCAAGTTAAAGAGCAGCATCATAATTAACCTGGATGACATAAAAGTTCTGCATGAGATCTCCCCCACTGTATTCCTTCTTTCTTTCCTGATTCCCATCACTTCCTTGTTCTCTTTATGTGAAAGGCAGAGCGACAGGGACCTCCCAATTGTTGGTTTATTCTCCAAAAGCCTGCAAAGCTTGTGGATGGGCTAGGCTAAAGCCAGGAGCTGGGAAAACTCAAGCTGGGGCCTGCATGAGCAAGTGGGAGGAGCTGCAACTCAAATCCAGGTGTTCCAAAAACCATCTTAACTATTACGTAATGGCCATCCTTCAAGGTTTTTTACTTAATACAGGTTTTGTAACAAACAGAACATAATAATGTTTATTTAGTTGGAAATGTCATGATATTCTAGAAGCTAAGTTTTAAAAGCAGAAAAAAGTTTTATTGGCTAGAGAAGGGACACAGATGGGGAGAAAAAGAATGAACTTGACATGTATAGCATACTAAGGAGCCCAACATGCAAGAAAAGATGTCTGGAGAATGAAGGCAGACTTGAACAGTGGTAATGCGCAGGATGGGTGTGGGGACCAGGCCTTCAGAGGCCACTGGAGCCCACAAGCAGTTATAGTACTAAAAGAAGAAAAGCACAAAATCTTGGGTAGAAATAACTAGGGAACTCTCTGGGAGGCGTTTCTTTCACAGGGGAGATAAATGGATTAGGATTAGACTGAATGACTTCCAACATCCTTGCAAGTCTGTACCAATAGTTTATCAGGTGAAAGAGAATGTAGTGCAGAAGGGGGAAGTTCCTCTTACCCAAAGGCTTCCAGGCCACTGTAGATACTGTTCTTATCTCTGTTCTGGTCATTAAGGAAGTCGTTCAGCAACATCCGAGCTAGAGATTTCTGAACCAGTTTACAGTATGGCGAGTGAAAGATCATGAAGCCAAAGTCATTCAAGGTGAAATCTTTATCATTTCCCTCTGAAAGAAAAGTCCAAGGGAATTTCTTATTCACACTATGCTTTTTTCTTGATGTTATATAAATACTACTTTGAGCCTCTGACAAACTCTAAAAACTTGGACTATGGAAAAAGCATATTTTCTATAGCACTGTGTATTAGAACAGTATTAATTCAAACACTGTCCATTTCAGTGTCTCAATAACTATAAAAGAGCTAAAGACTGAAATTAACACCAACACTAAAAAAACAAATCCAATTCAAAGATCAAGTACAAACATTGTTGGGGGAAGGAGATCTCTTCAGAAACTTTTTTATTACACCTTTCTCCATATCACACTTACAAACTAAAGCCTTCAGCAAATGAAAAGAAAATTCAAGCTATTTTCTTTGCCCTTTAACTTTTCCTACAAGGGACAAATCAAATAAGTAGTAGTTTTTCAGAGATACGTATCATTTCCAACTTACTCTTGTTCTAACGCAGTAGCAGGAACTCTAAGAAAATGTTGCATGGTAAATGAGGAAGAAATGATACGGGGTAGCAATGAAGGATACCCACAAAGCAGCCTCTCAGACAACCAGCACTGCCTTCAGCAGATACCAAAACCAAGGGGAGTTGGCAGAACCCACCTTTCTGCCACCGGGCACGGATCTTCTTCCGGTAGACAGAGTAGCAGCGGTCTAATGCACTGAGGTAGCACTGTATAGAGAGTTTTCCATCAACTATTGGATACTCAGAGAGCATATCAGGCTTGTAAAAGTCATAGGCATGCTGCATGTGTGTCCCACGAAGCCCTGGTAAACCAAAAAAGGAAATGTTCACTTATTTCTGCTTCATGATGATTTAGCAGAAATACTATATTATTCAAAGATTTTTCTTAACTATCTAGTCAGCTTTCACTAGTTTGTAAGCATGGAAATTGCAACATGAAGAACAAATAATTAAAATGAAACAACCATAGACAATCCTAAGACTCCTTTGGAAAACCAACTTCTCATTGAGTTTCATAAATCTAACTGGGAGATCAGTTGCTTCACTGAATGAAGACAAGTTAAACTTGTCGGCGACTATAGGCAAATTACTACTTTGTTGCTTAAGAATTAAGCCCTACTTTATCCCATTTTACTTCTCCATGAAGGGGAGATGAGGCCAACCATCTCAAACAACTGCCGTGTACACTCAATACAGTAACACACACACACAGAGCAGTAAGCAGCTTTCACCTGTACTGAATGAACACTCAGGGAAAGGTAGCTTGTTTCTATTTTTAAGTTTCTCCATATATTTGTGCTAATTTCAAAAAAGTTATCAAACACTTACCTCGCTCAAAAATTAAAGGAGCATTTGGCCCAATCAGTAGAGCAACAGCCCCAACTCCACCTGTAGGCCTGGCATTTCCGGTGGCATATATGGCAATATCTCCTGCAACCACCAAGGCATATCGACCTGAAAAATATTTTTTTTTGTTATTTCACAAGATGTCAAAGTACAAACATCCGACATGTAAATTGAAGTGTATTGTAATTTCCCTAGGACAAGCTTTCCCCATCTTTGATTAAAAAAAGGCCTCAACTAAATTTTTAATAGACCATTTGTCCTTTAGGTTAGGACAATCAGTTCTCAATTCAGCTAAGCTGAAAGTCACAGCTATCTTTCTGAATCTATTTGAACAAGAGTTAGTTTAAATATACATGAGGCATTAATTTAAAGGTCATTTGGTCCCTCTGTCCTCAAGGAGAGGCTTTGTGTGTGTGGGAAGGGGGAAACAGAAGCATAGAACATACCATCCCAAGAGCTAGATTCAATCCAGTTGATAGCATTGAAGACAGCAGCTGTGCCTCCATAGCATGCATTGGTTGTATCTATCCCTTCTATATCTGTATTCCCAGACTCCTCAAACAGTTGCATCAAATTAGTCTTCACTGATTTTGATTTGTCGATGATTGTCTCTGTTCCAACTTCCAGCCGCCCAATGCAGTCATAGGAGAGGTTATTTCTTTCCATAAGATTCTGAACCACAGTCAAGCAGAGAGAGTTGATATCTTCTCTGTCTGTGCAGAAGCCCATCTTGGCCTGGCCCAAGCCAATGGTGTACTTCCCAGCATCCACACCATCATATTTTTCCAGCTCAGCTTGATCAACATATTGAGAAGGAAAATAGATCTCAAGGGCAACAATCCCCACATCCTTTGGCCAACAGCCTTCTGCATTCAGTGGAAGTGATCCTGGCATGGTGAAAGAGCTTTAGGACACAAAACAGAAAAGAAGAATCTTGATTTTCAAGTTTAAGATTGAGACATACATTGAGTTCAATAATCACTTAAAATTATCAGTTTTTAAAGAAACTACATTTAGAGATGTAGTTTACTAGAAATTGTTGTGTACATAAAAAATTGTCATTTAACATTTCCGACTTTAGGGCCAGGCGGCGTGGCCTAGCGGCTAAAGTCCTCGCCTTGAATGCCCCCGGATCCCATATGGGCGCCGGTTCGAATCCCGGCAGCTCCACTTCCCATCCAGCTCCCTGCTTGTGGCCTGAGAAAGCAGTCGAGGACGGCCCAAAGCTTTGGGACCCTGCACCCATGTGGGAGACCCGGAGGAGGTTCCTGGTTCCCGGCTTCAGACCGGCGCGCACCGGCCCGTTGCGGCTCACTTGGGGAGTGAAACAACGGATGGAAGATCTTCCTCTCTGTCTCTCCTCCTCTCTGTATATCCGGCTTTCCAATAATAATAAAATCTTAAAAAAAAAAACCCAAAAAAACATTTCAGACTTTCAGAAAGGCTTTCACTTTTTTCAAAATTAGGCATCATTAAATTTAAAACAGAATGATTAGAGGTAACAACATTCAAATGACATTCCTCTACGGGCAGGGGTAGTGGCTGGGCCGCCACTTGTGATACCTCCATTCCATACGGAAGCACCTGGCTGGTGTTGCAGCAGGGGCTCCACTTCCTATCCAGGTCCTGGCATTCGAAGAGGCGGCACTGGGCCCTGCCCTGGAGGATTCAGATGGAGTTTCCAGCTTGACTTAACCTGGCTCAGCCCCAGCTGCTGTAGGCATTTAGTGAATGAACTAGCAGATGAGATTCCTGTCTCTTGCGCTACTTTTCAAATAAATGAATACATTTTAAAGATAAAATACAGTGATAATTAAGAAATGTGGCTGGGCCCAGCAGCATGGCCTAGTGGCTAAAGTCCTCGCCTTAAACGCCCCAGGATCCCATATGGGCATCGGTTCTAATCCCAGCAGCTCTACTTCCCATCCAGCTCCCTGCTTGTGGCCTGGGAAGGCAGTCGAGGACAGCCCAAAGCTTTGGGACCCTGCACCCATGTGGGAGACCTGGAGGAGGTTTATGGTTCCCGGCTTCAGATAGGCACAGCACTGGCCGTTGCGGCTCACTTGGGGAATGAATCATCGGACGGAAGAGCTTCCTCTGTCTCTCCTCCTCTCTGTACATTTGATTTTGTAATAAAAAAAAAAAAATGTGGCTGACAAATCAGAATTGAATCATCTGAACTATTCTTGATCACCCAAAAAGCTCAAATAATTAATTCAAGCATAAATACACTAATGATTCATAGCTACTGATTTTATAGATCTTTACAAGTATTAGATCAAATATATTTATTTCTTATTCATCTGAACAATTCTTGCAAGAACAGCCAAAATGAAAGAGTCTATCGAGTTCACCAGTGCAAGGTTGTGCCTGCTGTTACAATACTATCCTACTACAGCACCTAAAAAAAAAAATCCACATTCCAGGATCAATCAGGGTTAAACACTGATATTCTAAGTATAGCTAACAATCTAACGTGTAGCTGCTAAATGATCACTAAGCTATGAGATATCTCATATCTTTTAAACCAGAAAAACCCAACCATTAATTAATTAATTTGAAACTAGTAATTTACATGTTAGCTGTGTGATAAATAAATCTTAAATAATCTCTTAAAACCACACCTCTTTTAACAAGGCATTAAAAAGTGGGCTAGTAGTGTCTAGATTCACTTATCAATAGTAACAAAACTGTTGGCCACTCAAAACTATTGTTATGTGCCCAGGTATAACCAATTCATCAGGGCATTAATTTCTTTAAAGATTAGGAAAGGAGAAATTCTATGTTTTTCAAATAGAGAGGGGTTTAACAGGGGGAAATCATTACAAACTGGTTGGCTGGGCTAGGCTGAAGAACAAAGGTGAATGCGAGTAGTTAGAGCCGTGGGCCCACACTCTCACTGGAGTCCTAGCACTGTGCTGCTGAAAGGAACCCAGAGCCCACCCTCACTGCTGCTGCCATCACAGGCAACAAAACAGCACAGTACTTCCAGCAGCACTCCAACTAGAACCCAGCTGGCGTAAGTATTGAGGAAACTGTATTATAAAGACTTTGAAGAGTGACACAGCCCTTGGTTTTAGAGAATCACTTCCATATACTATTCATTTTCTTTCTTAGATATGACATAATCAGATGGTGTTATTTTAGGTGGCAAAAATGTCAACTCTTCATTGAACTAAGGTCTTGGTTTGTGAGAGTTACTTGGGTGAGGTGGACTAACTTTTTATTGTGCTTGCCAATCCACCACTAATTTATCAGCCAAATATGAGGTCTAAAGTCCTATGAGAATACCTAGAGTAGAAAGGCTGTTAACTCATAAAACATATCTTTGTACACATAGGTCATCAAGTCATTAATATATTAAAATCTAAAAAAGAACCACCTTGAATATGCTCCCTGACTCTAAACAGACAGATACAGATACAAGCCTTAACACTTTAACACAGCTAGTTACACTATATTATGGAGAGTTTCATAAACCAGTCTAGTGGCAGTGGAAGAAGTGTGCAGAAAAATTTCCTGACTACAGATACCTAACTTGAGTCTTACCAATGTGTAGAAGCCATCAGAGAAGCATTGCAAAACAGATGACTTTCCAAAGGGCATTTAATGCACAAATGTTGGTTTCTGCTTTCTCACATCCTTTCTAGCCCTGGATCTCATTTCACCAATAAAACCTTTCTAAAACCAATCCATTTTCTTATTTTGATCGGACAATTACTAACCATCTTTGGCATTTATTATCATTTTGTGTACTATCATATTTCATCAATTAAGAGTCCCACTGCAATAGTCAGCAGTCTGAGAAACAATAAGGGAACACTCTTTTCACCCCCTAGAAATCATAGTCTAGGGGGTGGAAGGTAAATCTTTAAGCACTAGTCAAAAGTGGGCTGGTTTTGCATTTCTTGTTCTTTTATGATCTCTTCAAAGTGATGTTGTATCACTAAAACACTTGGTGATACATAGGATATTTGTTATCTAGAAAACTACACATCAGTAACTCCGTGTCAAAAAAATTCAGAAATGGTAAATTCTACATGTGGAAAATTCAGTAATTCCTTAAGACTCTTCAGTTATATTTTCCTTTTCACTGAATATGCAAGCATGGCATGTGATAAAACCAAAAAGAGCGCTATACCATTATATCTTAATTTAATTGGTAGTGAAGCACTATATAGTGCACACTGATTCTTTAGAAAGTATCCAGGATACTGGGGAGGGTGGGAAATTGGGTGGGCCTTATCCCTTAATACCCCCCTTTAAACATGAAGGAAACAATATGGAAATAATAGTCTTACCCACTTCCCTATACCCCTTGAACCTTTTTACCCTATCAACTATGTAAAGATTGTCAAAAATATAATAAAATATTAAAAAAAGAAGAAGAAGAAGAAAGTATCCAGGATTTTCAGTGCTCGACTTTCCAAAAGCCTGTATTGTAGACTGAACATTTATGCCATCCTGAAATTCACACATTGTGAAATTCACACATTGTGAATTTCAGTGTATTGTAACCCTCAGTGTGATGGTTTTTGGAGTTGGGGGCTATGTGGGGTAACTAGATTCAGATGAAACCATAAGGTTGGAGCCTCAGGATGGGATTAGTGCCCTGGTAAGAGAGTTCATCTGAGTTCTCCTAGGTCCATCTCTGTTCCCGTCTGTCTGCAGTGTGGAGACACAGCAAGAAGGCAGCCATGTGCAATTCAGGAAGAGAACCCTCACCAGGAGCTGGCCATGCTGGCACTGACTTCAGCCTCTGGAACTGTAAGAAAACAATGTCTCCTGGTTAAAACCACCCGAGTTACTGTTTGTTACGGTAGTACCCAAGCAGTTTGTTCACTTCAACTAAGCCCGAGTGCCTGAAGTTCTCCTCCTATCTTGGATTTCTGTATGCTTCACACTTTACCCAGCAGATCAAATATGTACTGCTATTATTCAGTTCCCAAAAGAAAAAAGAAGTCCTAAATACAACAATCCTAAATACAACAATCTAATGAAGGAAGCAATTCTCACTTGGAAGGAGAGTTGATAGTTCCTAGTCTATTACTTTTAACTGTTCTTTAGCCCTGTGTCCTGCACTGTGCCCGCAAACCATCTCTTCAGTAGACCAGGGCTGCATTAGCAGGCAAGACAAGGTGAGACGTTCACACTGTGGTACCGTCTACCCTGCCAGAGAATCGGCATGCTGGTTAAATCCATGATTCCCAAATAATCCTGATATTAATAGTTATTTATCATCAAAAATTTTTTTTTCTAAACAGAACACAATTTTTTAAAATCTAACAGGTAAAAAATTGCTTATGCATTCTCAATTTAAGAAGATATTTCGTTATTCTTTAAAATACTACATTTGTAATAAGATTTTGTTTGTATTAAAACCTATATATTGGGCCCGGCGGCGTGGCCTAGTGGCTAAAGTCCTCACCCTGAATGCCCCGGGATCCCATATGGGCGCCGGTTCGAATCCCGGCAGCTCCACTTCCCATCCAGCTCCCTGCTTGTGGCCTGAGAAAGCAGTCGAGGACGGCCCAAAGCTTTGGGACCCTGCACCCGCGTGGGAGACCTGGAAGAGGTTCCAGGTTCCCGGCATCGGATCAGCGCGCATCGGCCCGTTGCGGCTCACTTGGGGAGTGAATCATCGGATGGAAGATCTTCCTCTCTGTCTCTCCTCTCTGTATATCTGGCTTTCCAATAATAATAAAATCTTAATTCTGCAGCCCTTCCTAATCTTCCAATAAGAAAGTACCCAGAGAATTTTTTTTCCTTACCCTCTCTGGTGGACAAAAGGAGTTCCAAGTTCCATTTCTGAAGTCAGCAAAGCAAGATAAGAAAATCTTGTCAACGCGTTCTCAGTGCTTCTTGCCTAAGGTCAGGAAAAGGAGCTGTCTGACGCCCTGAGTATCAGTCTAATGGAAGGAGGCTGGGCAAGAGAAGAGGCAGGGCCAGAAAACCAGCCAAGGATGCAGGTGCAAGGGGAGCCCCACCTGCTTGCTGAATGGCAACGGAACTTCAGCATCAGTGTGCAGGACTGCTGTGCCAGTCTTCTAACTGAGCTCTGTTTCTGCTCTCTGCCCTCTCCTACACACAATGTGTCTCTTTATAAACTGCACATCTGGTCATTCTCAAGATACTGTTTCCAAGTCTTCCAAGTTTCCTCCCTGTTGTTTAGGATTAGCTTCTCTACACCAGACAAGAGACTTCTGGGGAACAGAACTGCACCTTGTGCTTCCTTGGATGCTGGGTACCCACCGCTCAGCACACGGATGATGCAGAAAGCTGAATGAAGGAAACCCTACTAATTTCTACTCTAAAACCATAAACGGCCATAGGCAATCACAACACCAAAAAAAAAAAAAATATATATATATATATATATATATACAGAAAAAGGAAGGAGAGGTGCTCCATGGTAGTACCAGAAAGCCACCATTACAAACAGATCACCAATTCAAACACATTTACGTTGACTATTCATTTTCATATAAGTTTAAACATTCATCCAGAGCCCTTTGAGGCTGTAATTTAAAAATTACTATCAGCCAAACTTGCTTCCCTGTGATCGTTTTGCTTGTTTTGGCAGACTTACAACTTTATTTAGTTCTCCTTCACATTGGCTGTAGATTTTTGAAAGTGGTGACAGGTGCACAGGTAACCCAAGTGCAGAGCTTTTCAGGCCAATCCTCATCCTCACTACATTCTCTGGACGATCTCACATGGATGCGGCGTGGGACGCTCCTTACCCCTTTGGCCCAGCCAGCTTTGCTGAGCCTGGTGTCCATGCACGCATCTGGAGTCTCCATCTCTTTCAGGGCAAACTTATGCACCTTTTTGAGCACCAAGGAGCACGCTTCTTGAAGCCCACTCCACGGGTGCGCTTGTAAATGTGGATGGTGCACCTCACCACCTCATTGATGCCAGCCTGGCCCTTCTCACTGCCCCTCTTTGCGGGAGCCATCTTGTAGGGCCCAGCTGGAAAGCCCTGGGATTGTTTTTGATGGAGTGGTTTATGCGTTACATTATATCTTCTCTTTTTGTGAACAAACATCAGCTTTTTCGTTTCTATACATTAAACACTAACAGATATGAAATTAGCCTCCTGAAGTACTACGGCACTCCAGTGTTTTTAAAAATAAAGTATAGCTCTGACAGGGCCACGCGCCCCCGTCCATGCGCAGACACTTGCCTCAGCAGCATGCCAAGGTGCCATACCTGTGTGAAGGGCAGAGAACCGCAGTCTCCAGGTCGGTCACGGCTTGCTCCTTCCGGCACTAGGAACGTCAAATAAGAACTTCTTTTAAAGTCATAGATCACTACGTGAACTCAATGGCAATGTGGCCAGAGCCAATCAGAGAGGAACTAGCTTTTCTTTTCTCTCTGCAGTTGCTAGGTTTCTCTCCATTGACTCAAACCAGTACCCCAAAGCCCCAAAGCAGGTCTTCAATATGTCTTTAACAGATTTTTCAGATACAGAAAAGCAACATTTCTGGTCAGGAAGCAATTAAAGCATCTCAAGCAGCCATGCAGGTCACCACTAAATATGTTTAAACTCCAAAATTGCAATCTGAGTTTGGCAAAAACTAAAAATCAAGAATGGGGGGAAGCAGGGCTGGTGTTTCAGTATAGCGGCTTAAGCCACCGTAGGCAATGTCAGTATCCCACATGGGTACTAGTTTTCAGTCCCAGCTGTGGCACTTCCGGTTCGCTTTCCCACTAATGCACCTAGGAAAGCAGCGGAAAATGGTCCTTAGGTCCCTGTACCCATGTGGGAGACCTGGACGGAGTTCCAGGCTCCTGCTTCAACCTGGCCCAGCCCTGGCTTTGCAGCCATTTGGGGGAATGAAACATCAGAGGGGAGTGAATTCTCTCTCACATGCCCCTCTTTGTAACTATGTCTTGCAAATAAATAAATAACATTCTTAAAAGGAATGAGGAAACTACCTTGAGGCTCCCTAGGGACAACCAAACCATGCAATGGCGCTTTCTTCTGGGGTTTGCTCAGTGCTCTGAATTCCTCTTAGTAGTTTCCTCTTTAGCTGAAGTTTACCCAGTACATATTTGTGTGTGGGATAAACCACGTGAAGCTCCTGTTGATCTGTTTCACGGTTACAGAGAGACATTCAGGAACTCGAGAATGAGCTGGTAATTCTTCCTTCTTAGAATCACGCAAGCAAAAAACTTCAGAAAGCCTTTCTCCAGCTGAACACTTCAAGTAAAACAGATGGGTATCCCTAGCATTCCCACCCCCACCCCAGTTCCTGCCCATCAGAGACTCTTCGAATTTCAAGGCTCTGTTCCTATTTCTTCCTGTCTTTCCAGGTAACTCATCAGCAAATGGTTTTCTGGTGAAGGACTTCAGCCACAGTTACATCACTGACATTCAAACCTTCACAGCCCATCCTCTATAGAGGATGAATTACGTGGCATCTCCTACATTATCTAATACTATACTCCTACTTTACTGCTTTCAGAGCTTGAGTGGCAGTATGCAATAGCAATTTTTTTTTCAGCAGGCGAATTTGGTGTCATACCCTGAACACTTAAGGACCAATCTTTTGGTTTCTGGTACCTGTAGCAGCCCGTACCACTAGGTTCTTTTAGACATCATTTTTGAGATAAGCTGTGGCACCAAATACCCAGGAAACTGTCTCTCTGTTGCTACTGTTAAAAGCAAATGGCAGATGGATTTCAACTGCCCCCAGGTCCTAGTCTAAAATATATAAGGAGGCCAAAAAGAATCAGAAGAGGATATTCAACGGCTGCACAGTCATCCCCACATGCACACACTCTCACACAGAAGCTCATCCCCTGCCAAGGCGAAGACTGTAGCATTCACTTTTCTTCTATTGTTCTGACAACACTCAGTGGACAATGACATATGCCAAACATTAGGACGGACAGATAAGAATCTAGTCCTAGTGTGCTCATTAGATTTAGCTAACACGTTTCACAATCTTGTAGAACCTATACCACCTCTTGAGATACACAAAATGACTCTCACTTCTATTACATTGGACTTCATACTAATAACATAAAATTATAAGAATATATTCTTGGGCATGGCGCAATGGCTCAAGTGCCAGGATCCCACATGGGTGCTGATTTGTTCTGGCTGCTCCATTCCCACGCAGCTCCCTGCTTTTGGCCAGGGAAAAGGGTCCTGTACCCATGTGGGAGGTCCAGAGGAGACTCTTGTCCTGGCTTCAGATTGAATAGCTCGGCTCTGGCTGTTGTGGCCATTTGGGGAGTAAACCAGTAGACAAAGTATCTTTTTCTTTCATTCTGTCTGAAAAATCTGCTTTTCAAATAAAAACAAATAAATCTTTAAAACCCCATCCAGTTCCACTGGAGGATAGAAGTTTTAAATCACCCTAGAGAGCCTAGGAAGTCCATATTTTACATGTCATCTGAAAAAAAAAAAAAACATTTCCTGCAAAAATTAAAATAAAGAAGATGTAAAAGCAGTCTAAAAGAGTACTTGACAAAAATATGGCTCCTCTCCAGACCTCCCCCCCACAGGGGATGTAATGATTGACTAAAATTAGAATGTAATTGAACTAAAGGGCAAACGTACAAACATAGAAAAAAAGAATCATCTAACAGGGTCTGCCATACACAGACGGCAGTCTTGCCCTCTAAGCAGAATTAGCTATGCCATCCTTGCTCTCTTGTCTCCACACAAAAATAAATAAAATTTAAAATCAAAGTTTTAGTGAACAACACAAACTTCCGAGGCGTGTCTATCAAGCTATAAAGAATCACTGCCTCTCACCTAATGGAATCCATGCCAACAAACTAACCCCATCTCAGAGAAACACGGGCCAGGGTACAAGCACTTCCACTTGTCTTATTTATGTTTATATTGCCCATGTTTGTCATGCATGATTCATGCCTGAAATGGGAACAGATGTGTAATTAGCAGCAATCAAAACACATGAAGCCGCCCCACGGGCTGGCAAGAGCATCCGCAGGAGGGAGGGGCTGCAGCAGGAGTGGCCACGTAAGGCCAGGGCCACAGGGACCAGCACCAGCAAGGACACCGCCACATCTCCCAGAGTGGGCTAGTCATCTTTTCTCTCTACACCTGCTCTAGGCAGCACAGACACGTTTCTGAGAGTTTGAAATGTCCTTGGTCTAACCTTAAACCTACTGTTGTGTAAGATCGGATGCCTGCCGATGATACCCCTTAAGGCCGATCCTGAAGCCACGGGTGGGGAGCGAGGTGGACATATTAAAAAAAAAAAAAAAAACGAATGAGGAGGCAGGTAGGAGGGAAGCAAAAAGATGGGAATCAGGGATGTGCAAGATTTGAAGCAAGCAGACCTTAGTCGTCCAGAGCCCCAGTCCCCGATGGCGTCTACTTCACCCTGTGAGGTTTCCTGAGCTGGGGATGAGCAGCACCGCGGGACACACCCCTAGCCAAGCTACAAACCTCCACTTAGGGCACCTCTGCCCATCCCTCGGCAGCGCCCACCCGTAACCCAAAACTCCCAGCTCCTCCAGGAGGCTCTCTCCAGCCCTCTCCTGGGGGGTCGCAGACACCCCTCCAGCACCTCTAACTTCTCACCATGTCATCAGAACTCTCAGCCCTCAACGCCCTTTCGCCCTCTGGTCCCCTCCACTCGCTCGCCTGCCCCACCGGGATCCTCGACCCCCTCCTCAGATTCGCGCCTGCCGACTCCACGTCACCAGTAAGTGGGGCGCCGTACGGTCCCCCACTCACCCGTGCCCCATCCTCGTGGGCAAGGTCCACGCCTTCGTCCTGACCCGCAGCCCAAACTCTCCGGGCCTAGTCAAGGACACCGCCTCCGTCCGGCCCACACCCCGCCTGCCCGCGGCTCCTCAGCCGTCAGCTCTCCTCCTCCGCCTCGCTCCGGACACTCACCCAAACGTGACAGACAGTGGCAGAAGAAAGACTGCGAGCTGTGAATGAACAGAACGCGGCGCCTCCCGTCTGCCACCACCTTTATAGCCGCCAACCCACCCGACTCCGGCACCGCCGGGAGTCAGTAGGAGGCGGGACAGAGGCTGTAGCAGCCAATCGCGACAGGCAGAGTGGCCTCAAAGCTCCCGCCCCCTTGTCCGGTTTCTACCAATCGGAAGGAAATTAGAGGCAGTGACTTGATAGGGTTTTCCCTCGCGGCTGGAAGGGCGGGGGAAAGGGGCGGGTACAAAGTCGGAAGGCCGAGGCAGTGGGGTGAGGGAGTGACGTGCGGTGGCCCGAGAGCCCGTCTGCCAATGACAGAGCGGCGAGAGACGGCGAGAGCCAATCGGAGCGGAGTGAGAGCTTCTCCGACCAATGGCGACTCGGTGAGAGGAGAAGACGGCCAATGGAGACTCCGCGTCCCACCACTGGGGAGAGATGGTCAAGTGTGGGAGGTGAGTTGGTCCCTACTGGAGAGAGGCTTTGGGGTTGCCTAGCAACCCGAGCTAGGTTGCACCAGTAAGCGTTCTCAAATAACAACAATTTGAATTAAATCTTAACGTTTTTCAGTTTCCAGAGGAGCAAAGTGCACCTAGCTTACAGATGGGAGCAGAGTAGGTTTTGGAATTTTGAAATATTTTAGCTATCATATTTTGACAAATATGATACCTAGTTATTGCTTCCTCTGTGTAAAGCCACCTTAGCTTTTCAAAAAATTGTTATAGAGAAAATTGGTCCTGGATAAACCCAAAACAAGACATTTTCGGCGGGAGCCATCAGTGAAGAGGCTGCTCTGTGTGCAAGCACCTTTGCTAGGCTGTCTTCTCTCAAAGGACTCTATCTGAGCTGGACGTGCAGTGAAGGGGAAGTGAATAGTCCCATCGTTCTGAGCAAATCCATAGAATAAGAAAACCTTTCTCTCCAGAAAAGAGGAGCAATTCAAGGGAGAGAGAAATCACTGAAAGAACTATTTGTGGAGTCCAACGGAAGACAGAAAAATGACACTGTTCAACTTTGATGGGGGTGGGGGACTTGAGCAAAATTCAGAATTGTTCGTTTCTCACCTCATCTCGGTTTCACCACTACCTAGGAGTGCTATTGACGGAGGGCGGAGGGGGGGGTGGTTGCGTCCCTGGTCCTGCTATGCTTCACTTTAACTACCGTCATGTGGAATGTGTTATCCACTAAAGATGCTGACTTTTAGGGGACAAGTCTCAACAACGAAATGTTGAAAAACAAATCTGTTGGAAGGGAACCACAGTGAAGTGGTGCACTAAGCTGACATCCTATAGGAGCACGGGTTCAAGTCTCAGCAGATGCACTTCTGTGCCAGTTTTCTGGTATGTGCCTGGGAAAGCAATGGAAGATGGCACAAATACTTGGGCCGCTGCAACCCACCCACGTGGGAGACCTGGGTTTGGGCCTGGCCCAGCCTTGCACATTACAGTGATTTGAGAAGCGACCGGTGAATAAAAGATTGTGTGTGTGTGTGTGTATCTTTACCTCTGTATTCTACCTTTCAAATAAATAAATCCTTTTTTTAAAAATGAACATTCAGGGGCCCAGCACAGTAGCCTAGTGGCTAAAGCCCTTGCCTTGCATGCACCAGGATCCTGTATGGCCTCTATTTCATATCCCAGCTGCTCCACTTTCCTTCCAGCTCCCTGCTTGTGGCCTGGGAAACCAGCAGAGAATGGCCCTGCACCCACACGGGAGACTTAGAAGAAGCTCCTGGCATCTGGCTTCAGATCAGCACAGTTCTGGCTATTGCAGCCATTTAGGGAGTGAACCAGAGAGTGGGTGATTTCTCTGTTTTCCTCTCTATATATATGACTCAGACTTTCAAGTAAAATAAACAGATCCTTACATTAAAAAGAGAACATTCAAGGATGACCTTGGTTTCACTGTGCTAGTGTCAAATCAGAGCTCAAAGAAAAACATTTGCAACTCCTTGGAGTATACACACACACACATATATATATATATATAAATATATAAATATATAAATATATAAAATGGCCCTCAACTCCACTGGCCATAGATATTTGTGTAGCTTGGCATAACCTACTATTATATTTCCAATTTTCTCAGAGTCCGGTCTTTAAAAATTCATCAACGATACTGTTTATGTAATTACTAGCCTGTTTCGTTATCCATTGCTCAGTTTCCTAATAATTAGCAGCTTTGCTTAACTGAAGATAAATTTGATCAAAAGGACAGTCTGTGCTATGTGGGAATTTCTAATTACACAAATGATTATCCTCGTGACTTTGTGGCTAATCATTTCCTGTTGTGTACTTCTGGAGCTGAAATCATTTGCTGTCCCTTTCCAAGGATACAGTGTTATCTTCTTTCTGTTTATCCTTACAGCCTTCCAACACAATTTGATATGCCAAGAATTTTAATACCTTATCCCAAATAGCTGTTTATCACAATCTGGCAGGTTCTTTTTCTGTTTATCATCTAGTTAAAAAAAAAAGCCCCAAGCATCATACATTTATTTTATTTTCTTGACATGTAAATAGGTTGATAGGTTGATAGAGAAAAATCTTCCATCCATTGGTTCACTCCCCCAAATAACCACCACAGCCAGGGCTGGGCTAGGCTGAAGCCAGAAACCTGAAACTCCATCCAGGTCTCTCAGGTGGGTGCAGAGGCCCAAGCTCTTGGCCCAGCTTTTGCTGCTTTCTGAGGATATTAGCAGGAAGCTAGATCGGAAGTGGAGCAGCCTAGACTAAACCTGCGGCTCATAGGGGATGCCAGCATCCCAGGCAACAGCTTAACTTGCTAGATCACAACACCAGGCCTTGAATGTTTTAAGACATGTTACAATCTGCATTATTACTTTGTCCCTAGATTTCATGCTAAGTATTATTGGTCAATTACTGAAGATGTCTCATATCAAAGTCAAATTATAATTTCCTGTATTGTGCTACTTTAAGAGGAAATAAAAGCATCTTAAAAGGCAAGAAGATATCATATTTTAATAATACCTTTGGTATTATACCATCATCTATTGAATAAACATTTTCCTTTTATCTGCTTTGTGGCAGGAATTATATTAGACTCATGCTGTTAAATAAAGCAAACTCTAGCAAAATCAGCTATGGAGCACATGAAAGTTGTTTAGTCCAAAGTGAGCTGTACTATAAATATAAAATGCACACTGGATTTTTTTTAAGATTTATTTTTATTGGAAAGCCAGAAATACAGAGGGAAGGAAATACAGAGAGAAAAATCTGTTTATGGGTTTGCTCCCCAAGTGGCCACAACGGCCAGAGCTGATCTGATCCAAAGCCAGCAGCTTCTTCCTTATCCCCCAAGCAGGTGCAAGGTCCCAAGGCTGTGGGCCATCCTCTGCTGTTTTCCCAGTACTGGCACTCATGTGGGATCTTAGCAGATACAAGGTAAGGATTTAGCTACTAGGCTATCATGCTGGGCCCTGCATACTGGATCTTAAAGATCTAGTACCAAATACATAGAATTAAATATCTCATTGATCACATGTTGCAATGATAGTATTTTGGCTATATTGGATTTACATGCTATTAAAATTATTTCAACCTTTTAGGTCTTAATGTGGCTACCAGAAAATGCGAAATGACTAATGCCACTCAGGTTTGAGGTTTCCATCCTGCTAGCCAACAGGAAATACCTAACTGGAAGATAGAGATTCTCACCTCAAAGAGTGCAAGGTATAAAGTTTGGAGGAGAAGCAGGCATTTGGCACAGCAGTTAGGGTGTTGCTGGAGGGCTGGTGACATGTTGTAGCAGGTTTAACTTCCAGCATTCCATCTGGGGACTGATTAGAGATCTTTTTGCTTCCTTTCAAAGAAAATAAAAATGAATGAAGTAATAGAGTGGAGAATATGGAGGGAGGGAGAACAAATATAACAAGGAGTTGGATTTCGCATTACAACTCAAAAAAACAAAAAATGAATAGGTCTCAATCCTTTCAGTTGTTGGTGAAGGGAATCTTAAATCATGGGTAGGAGGGGTGAGACGTGAAGAACCTTCTAATTTGACAATTAATACTACCTGCCTCTTCTGAGTTTAAGAAGTTTGACCTCAAAAAAAAAAGTTGCTGTAAACTTGTATTTCCTGTCGGGGCTATTTTTCTGCAAGCCCATTTGTATTTGGCAAAATGGCATCCAGCGGTTATAGAGTTTACTATCCCGTGAGAAGTGAAGGTTTTGGTCCTGGCTGTTTGTTAACCAGCATCCTGATTCATTCTCTCTCTCTCTCTCTCTCTGCCAAAACTTAGGCCTACCTGCAGCTTTCCTTTGCTGCCTTATGCTGCAGCTTGTTCTCAGCAATCCTACACCAACCCTAGGCTATAGGGTCCCGACCACCTGCCAGCCTGAAGTCCAGCTGTCTTCTTACCCCTGCATGCCTTGAGAAGCAGCTGTAGTGTTTGCACACCAGGAGCTGTGGGAGGCTTCTATTCTACTGCTCAACACCAAAGGAAGCTTGTATGTCCCAGCGGCATGATCTCCTCTCTCCAGTTCCCTGGCCAGTAGGTGATGGGACGAGGATTGAAAATCTCTTCTAACAATCCAATCTTGTTTCCAACTCTGCTTCCCAGGAGATTTGTCTCTTGCTCTTTCTCATCCTGATTGTGCCCTGGAAAGGATTTACAACCGTGGGATCATGCAACAAAGATCTCCTTAAAATGGCACAGTAAGCAATTACAATATAGTTCCAAGTGTTACACGAAGAAGCATGCCCAAAGGACAGCGGAAATTCAAAGCAGGTAGGGAAGAGTCCCTAATCTAGCCTGGTAGTAAAGGAAAGCTTTCTAGGGCAGAGGATACTTATTTATTTATCAATGCATGAATCTTCATTGAGCACTACTGCATGCCAGACACAGTTCTGGATTCAGGGGTTCTACTCATATGTAAAGAACAGGAAAGACAATTTCAGATCCAGTCAAGCTTTGTAGGGGGAAGACAGACATTATGTAAGAAAAATAAGCTGAGGTCTCTTCAGCTGGTGATGATACCACAAAGGAAATAATGCATTGTAATGAGCTAGAAGATGACTGTGGGGCGGCTTAGTGCAAGAGGCGGTGAGGAAACAGCTCTCCGAAATGGTGACACTCAACCTGGGGCATGAAGGCTGAGCCGCAGCCGATCCCTGAAGCTCTGGGCACGGTTATGCAAGTCCTTGAGATGGAATGGGCTCGGCTTGTTTAAAGACCGGGAAACCAAGAACCAGGTACTAGGGAGAGATCTGAGGAGCCTGCTGGAGTCATGTGCATTGCAGACCAGGGAGTAGCAGGAGAGGAGGGAGACACGCAGTGATTTCAGGAAAAAGGATCTATGAACTATTCCACAGTGTAGGAACCAAACTTTCATTTATTTTTAAAAATTTATTTGAAGGGCAGATACACACACACACACACACACATAGAGTTCACATCCCAAATGCTCCAGAGTTGGACCAGGATGAAGACAGGAGCCAAGAACTGTGTCTGAGTCTTCTACATGGGTAGTCAGGACCCAATAATTAGCTGCATTACTCATGCCTCCCAGAGTGCACATTAGCAGGAAGCTACAAGTGGACGTAGAGCTGGTATTCCAACCCAGGCAAGGGTTATCCTAAGCTGTGGTTTAAAGCCAAGCTGTCTGAGATAGGTGTTTATCTCAGCCATTAAATGGTAGCTTGAGATACTTGCATCCCGTAATAGAGTGCTTGGTTCAAATCCTGACTGCTTCACTTCCAATCTAGCTTCCTCTAATGCACGTCTGGGAGGCACCAGGTGGTAGCTTAAGTATTTGCATCCCTGCTGCTCATATGGAAGAATTAGACTGAGTTCCAGGCTCCTGATGTCAGCTTGGCTTGGCTCGTGCTGCTGTGTGCATTTGGAGAGTGAGCAAACAGGTAACTACTGTCTCTCACACACACACAAATAGATGAAAAGGAAAGCAAACTTTTCCAATGCCAAAACTTATCTTCCTTTTACTATTCTACATGATTAAAAAAGATGGCAGGGGGAACGCGGGAAGGGTGGTGCTGTAGTGTAGCAGACTGAGCCCCTGCAGCATTCCATATGAGCACTGGTTGAACCCTCAGCAGCTCCACCTCCAACCCAGCTCCCTGCTAATGTCTTGGGAAAGCAGCAGAGAATGGCTCAAGTCCTTGGGCCCCCATACACTCGAGAGAGACTTGGAACAAGATCCAGGCACCTAGCCTCATACTAACCCAGCTCTGGCCATTGTGATCATTCAGGAAGTGAACCAGTGGATGGAAAAACTGTATCTCTCCTCTCTTTGTAACTTTACTTTTCAAATAAAAAATAATATTCAAAGCAATACAGATCCAAGATAGGGTGGACTTGGGTGGGGAGTACATGTTGCAGTAAAGATCATTAACGTCTCCCCAACAGGGTCAGAAAACAGCATTTATTATCCTGATTAAGCTGACTAGAAAAAACGTTTAGTAGCTTGCTAAAAACAAGTGCGTCTCTGAGGGTTGTACTACAATTAATCAAATCAATCAAATACATGTTGCATAAAGTCAATATGCAGGTTTGCTATCTATAGTACAAAAGGAACCACAGCCCTTAATGTCTACATGACTTACACATGAAGCCAAGTCATCCCTGAAAACGTTGGTAAATATGAAATTGGGATGACAGTGAGAAACACAGCTCTTTCAAGCTGCCGGGCTGAGATAACAAGCTCTATCCATTTCCCAACAGGCTAGTCTTCCCACCAGAGTGGAGAAATGTCAAGGCCATAAAGCTACTCATTGCCTTCACCTACCCCACTGATAAGGCTGGCTTTGCTAATGAGAATGGAGTGGCTGAGGTCCACTCCTAAGCTCTGTTCTGTGTGCCATACCTGTTTAGTCCTGCTAATATTGAAATCTATAGTACCCATTTTGTATAAGTGTGTAGCTGAACACCTCCACACTTTTCCCACCTCCAGCCTTCAATTCCCTTAACAAGTTAGTACAACCCATTAGATGACAGTGTACTCTTACCTGCCTGAGTGACATTTGACTCCTTCAAAGTGATTCTCTCTCTCTCTCTCTCTCTCTCGCTCTCTTTCTCTCTGTGTCTTTCTCCCTGTATCACTATATGTCAATTTCTCAAGCTTGGTGTTCAACAGAAGCTCCTGTTCCCAATCTGTAGTTGGGTGCATATCTGTAGACTACTCTGCTGAATACCCAAACGATTTCCTCTCTCAATCGCCGTGAAGAAACACTTTAGGGCAGCAGCCAGCTCACAAACAGCATGAATTATGCAACATGGTTTATAAGTGATTCATTCTAGATTATTTAGAGGACATGGTGGGTGTGAATTTTGAGCCCAAAGCTGAGAAACAAAGAGGTACTAAACACATTAAAAGATCAATGCTGGGGCCTGATACCTTCCTTGAAACATCCTCTGTACTGATGAAAGAAAAATTGTTCTATACTCAACCACCTCCTGCCTCATCTTCATGATCTGAAAGAAGGAGAGAAGGCGAGAGCAGGAAAGGAACAAGAGCCAAAAAGTCATCACTCCTGGGAGCAGGACAATCTTCTGGGGAAAGGGTAACTTCTTCCGGTACTGTGAGGTGGTTGATACTTGCCCTACGCTGCCTAGGTCAAATAAGATTGGGGTCATCGCCTCCCCTGGCTGGTTGCTGAGCTGCAGGGTCTACAGCCTGCTCCACTGCTGCCATAGGAACATCATGACAAGAAGGCCAAGCTGTGACATGCTTGACATGTCACATGCATCCCCTGAGGAAGGGGAGAGCCAGAGTTAAACAGAGAGAGTGATACCTGTTCTGGGTGCACAGATTTCTGAGAATACGTCAAATGGCTGCACGAGGAGAAGAGCAGCCAAGTGCAATTCTTTCTTCCAGAACTTTGGGAGAAGTGGATAGTAGAAGAGGAAGTAGGTAGTAGCAGAAGTAGAAGTAGATAATAGATATCTGTACCCTAGGACACCATAACATGAAGAAAGCGTGAAAGGGTATTTCAGTGGTTCCCACAGCTTCATGTCAAGGCACTCCTAGTTGAGAAGGAGCAGGAGGTGGGTGGCTATAAAGCATGAATTCTGCTAGGGCTTTGCTTTGCCACCCCATGGCATCACGTGGTTTTTTCTTTAGGCTATTCCTTCACATCACAAGCTTGTTGCAACAGATCTGTTCATCATATGATCACACAACAATATCATGGCTGTAAGAAGAGGAAAGGTAACCTTGCCTAAATCCCCTAGGGAGAAGAGGGGGGGGGGGAAAGCTTTAAAAGTTTCTATGGGTTTTCCTTCATATTTCCTTGGGCAGAATTTCATCATTTGCCTTTCCTAAATCAATGTCACAGGGAGAACATTTAATGTCACATTTAGCTACTGTGATCCCTAAAACAACATTCAGGGTTCTGTTTACAAGGAAGGCAAGATCAACAGCTGTGGGGAGAACCATGACGGTGCCCGTCAGGTGGAGCATTCTCCAGCCCACTCCCGCCGTGGAAGTAGGCGTGCCGAGGGGGCTGCTTGGAATTGCAACAGTCATATGACTCTCCTGCTGTGCCAACACACTCTGTTTCCGTGCTAATTGGTTGTTGATGGGCTTAATTTGGAGATTCCATTTATTGGTGTATTAGTCAATACTGTCGGTTGCCAAGAATATAGAAACCAACACAAACAAGCTCGATCAGTTGGTTCACATCAGGAAACATCCAGGAGCTTCATTCTACCAGCATTTGATCCGAGACGTCCTCTGATGTCCTCGGTGCACTATATTGTACTCCCCAGAAGTGTTGTCGTCTGCCGGAGTCCAGCTCCAGTCAAGTTCAGAACTTGAGAAGTGGATTAGTCGTAAAGAGGAAAGAAATGGACCACTATGATTTCATGATCATAATGGACAATGCAATAAAGCTGTCCGCTTTATTTATACAGAAACAGTCAAACTCTGGCCCAGACTTTTTACCTCATGGTCAAGTGGGTGTTTCTAAGAATAATTATGCCTTTTGTTTTACCTAAAAACAATAGGAGTTCCTACTACAATTCTTGTTCTACAGCTCAATCTTGTATCACAAAGAAAAGGAGAACCTAAAGATAGAGGAAAGAATGAAACCCTAAATACAGGTCCCTTGATTAGCATAAGGTCAATGGGGATAGCCAAGATAGTATAATTAAACGCCCTTTTGCAAGACGTTATTATTGACATTAACCTCCAAGCTCACATTGAGTAAAAAAGCCAACTCCACAGTAGCAAACAATGCCTAAATGGATGAGAATTCTTACACAGGGTGGTCCAGTGTCCATGCAAAGGAAGGTGGAGCTGTATTCAGGTGTTGTAGAGACATCCGCCCGGCCCTGCCATGCAGCAGGAAGTTCCTTGCGGCCCTGCCTGCAATGGAACAATACTCTTCACACCTTCGTGTCCCCCACATCCACTGCACGAACCCCAACAGTCGTCCATGTTCCATTTTTCTTTGGAAGGCTCCTTCCGTGTTCAAAATTCCCATTTGATTGGATGATCAGAGAAAACTAAACAAAAGTCCTTGTTGCTCCACAAAACTTATTGTCTAATGCAGTGGGGAAGAACAAGAGAAATGTCTAAGTAAATAAAAAAAATGTTTCATAAATAAGTTGAAGTGCTTCAAGTTAGAAAGACTGTTATTAAGAAAATAAAGTTAGGGCTTGGTGTAGTGGCTCAACAGGTTAATCTTCTGTCTGCAAGTGCCAGCATCCTGTATAGGCACAAATTGGTGTCCCTGCTGTTCTACTTCTGGTCCAGCTCTCTATTTATGGCTTGGGAAAGCAGCAGAGGATGACCCAAGGCATTGGCACCTTGCATTCAAGTGGGTAGAGGCTCCTGGCTTCCAATCATCTCAGTTCCAGCCATTGTAGTCATTTTGGGAGTGAATCAGTAGATGAAAGATCTCTCTCTGTTTCTCCTTCTCTATGTAAATACACATTTCCAACAAAAAGAAATAGATCCTGAAAAAAAAAGAAAATAAAATGAAGTTGGATAAAAAGATAGAATTTGATAGAATAGGATAATAACACATAAGATGGTTAACAAAACATCCAGTTCTTATGAAAGTTGAACCACAAATGATGATTTTCTTTTTTTAGTCAGTCAACTGAAGCAAGAAAAGGAACAATGAAGTTTTTTTTTTTTTTTTTCAAACTAGACTTGCACTTTATTGAATATCACAAAATAAGCTCTTGGTGGTTAACAAAAGAAAAGCATGGATTTTAACAAATGCTTACAATATGGCAAGGAACTTCCTAAGTGTAAATGCAGAGAAAGACAACAGAGCAGCCATCTAGCGAAGCACCACAAGTAAGAGGAGAAGGCAGATGACCAGCCAGGGAAGTCACCAAAGTCCACAAAATGGTACTCAGCCAGAAACTTTAAAAAGCAGGTTATTTTAAAAGATGCAATCCTAATAGAAAACAATTGCAGGATATAAAAAACATTTCACAAAAGAAGAAATGCAAATGGTTAACTTATGGGAGCATGTTCAAGTTCCAACTAGTAAAGGAATGCGAATTAAAATAAGGCACTACTTTTACCTTTCAAGTTGATCATATTTGGAAACTATGCTACTCTGTTTTGATAGATGTGGTGACATGAACAGTCTCATTGCCTTTTTCAAATACTATAAACTGGGAAGACTAACAAAGACAATTTGGCAATATGGATCCACAGCCTTAGCAAAGTCATCATAAGACTAACAATCATTGGACTTCTAGGAACTGTACCAAGGAGATCATCCAAAAATCCTAAAATGATGAATGTATGAGAATTATCCACTAAGCTTTGTCTAAAGAGGGACACATTTATTTAATAAAATCTTAAGCATCCATAGAAGAACACATATTGGAGAAATATTTCACTGCACAAGCCAAATGCTCAGAACATAACTGGAAAAGCAGGATGTAAAATTGTATCTTAAGGAACAATGAAGTTTATAGGCCCCAGGGTCCATGTAAACTCACCCTGTTTGAAGGACAGCTAAGAGGCAAATGTGATTGGTCTGAGGTTTAAAGGAGAGTTAGCTAGATGTAGAGACGAAAAAGTAGGAATTAAAATTAACTTCAGACAAAGAGAATGGAAGCTTGTAGCATGCAAGAACCAACAGGGAGAAAAATCATTTCATTTCCCTTAACCACAAGGCTGAGAAGCAATAAGAGAAAATCATCTAAAAAGTACAACAGAACATATGAAAGTTGTAATGAGTGCTATGATTTGAACAGGATTTAGCTTCCACACTCAGGTAGACATTTAAAACCCAAAGTCAGGGGCTGGTGCAATGGCTCAACTGGCTAATCCTCCACCTCCAAGCATCCCATGTGGCTGCCAGTTCATCTCCCAGCTGTTCTGCTTCCCATCCAGCTCCTTGCTTGTGGCCTGGGAAAGCAGCAGAGGATGGTCGAAGTCCTTAGGACCCTGTATCCATGTGGGAGACCCGGAAGAAGCTCTTGGCTCCTGGCTTCAGATTGCCTTAGCTCCAGCCATTACAGCCATTTGGGGAGTGAATCAGTCTCTCCTTCCCTCTGTGAATCTGCCTTTCCAATGAAAATAAATAAATTAAAAAAAAAAAAGTCAGGGGGACCAGTGGCATGGCCTAGTGGCTAAAGTCCTCGCCTTGAATGCCCCGGTATCCCATGTGGGTGTGTTAAACCGCGGGGGTTTAACAGGTATGGGCCCCAGGAGTCGCCGCCCGAAAGCTCCCAATAACCAGGTCAGAGGCTGCAAAAGCAAGAGGGATTTTATTGACGTTCGCGAACGGGCTCCCACTCCGCAAGGAGAAGAAGCCCCCATGTCCAGGGGTACAGGCATTATATAGGCACGTATTGGAAGGTGTTAGCCTGTTTGCTAAGTTTTATAGCCCATTCTGGCGCCAGCTCAGGATTCTCCGGCCTCATTTCCTTGGACTAAGGAATTTACTTATCAGGAGACAGAAACTTAGGCCCTCTTCCCATTGTCAGGCCCAGCATGGCCATTCCCCTACCTTTAATCTGATCTCGCCAAGCAGGATACAGAAGCAGAAAAAGCATTAACCCTTACTTTTCTCTTTCAGGTGCCGGTTCTAATCCCAGCAGCTCCACTTCCCATCCAGCTCCCTGCTTGTGGCCTGGGAAAACAGTCCAGGACGGTCCAATGCTTTGAGACTCTGCACCCGTGTGGGAGACCCGAAAGAGGTTCCTGGTTCCTGGCTTCGGATCGGCGCAGCACCAGCCGTTGCGGTCACTTGGGGAGTGAATCATCGGATGGAAGATCTTTCTCTCTGTCTCTCCTCCTCTCTGTATATCTAATAAAAATAAATAAATCTTAAAAAAAAAAAAAAAGAAATTTGGTTTGGGAAAGTAGAAATGCTGTATTTCTCCTTGACAACTGAAAAATAACCTTGGGAATGAAATATTGCTAATGTAAAACACTGACATACATGTATTAAGTGGCTTATACAGCTAAAATGGAATTTGTTCAAGCTTGTGCTTCTAGGAAACAGGCATGTGCAGGCCCCGGTCTCCCAAGGGTTAACTCCACAGCTTAGCTTGTTTCTAAGGGGTAACAGGATGGGCAATCTTGGCCTAATGCATTTTAGCCCCTGGCTTGACTGCAAGTTACTCTTCCCTGTTACCTCTTTGTTAAGATGCCCCCAGGAGAGCTTAGGAGTTGCTTGAGCATTGGGATAATACTGGGAGGGACTAGGCAGACTATAAAAGATGCAGGCTGACCCCAAATAAACGGCATTCTGTTTACAAGAGTGATCCACTGCTTGTTGTCTTGTGTTGTCTTGTGTGTTGTCTTTTTGTAACCCTAGTCCCTCCGCTCGGCTCGGGGTACGCAGCGACACTGGCGTTGCCGACAGGCATGCTGCAGCTGTCACCTGTGAGCCACATGATTCACTTACGCAACCCTTAAGATTTGCTTTACCTACTTGGGATGCAAAGGTACAGTTACATTTGTTTCATTTTTTTTTTTCCAGTCAGTTAGAAAGAAGTCACTGAAGTGATTTGCTAGTCAAAGTTTCTCCAAATCCTCCACCTGAAAAAGAACTGGTCCAAAACAGGGCACTTCTGTCTTCCAAATACCAGGTAGAGAGAGAGTTTGGAGCCCACAACCTGGTTGCTTTGGTTACTGCTACAAGAACTTTCAACCCTAATGCCCTGGGGAACCTGGAATTGAGCTACCTGGTTCCTTGCTCTGCACTCTGCAATAAATACCTACTTTTCTCACCACCATCGTATCAGTGATTGACTTCCTGTGCCTTGGGCAAGGGCACTTAGTTTTGGGGTACGGTAGCATTTGGGGGGTTGTTCTGTATCATTAGGAATTGATGCCTTGCCTGCCTGTAGACTTTGGAGGGTTACCTGACAAGTGTCTCTAACTCCAATTTGAGTAGCTCAGGTAAGGGTGTTGTTTCCTCTCAGAAAGTTCTGGGTTCCTTATGCAATTGCTATGAATCTGCACCTCCTCAGATAAGTGAAAGAAACTGTTGTTAAGACGTAAAGGGAGGTGGGGACATCTCATTGTGCCTTTTTGCAAACTTAGGCTTATGCAACACATAGAAACCACTCAAAACGCCTTCAGGGGACAGCCTAGACCTGAGTCACCGTTTCCAGGTTGCCTCCTTTCTCTGCCTAGGGGAAAAAGAGGGGCTGGTAGAACTGCAACAATAACCTGCCATCATCTTTGGACAGATGAACTGTGCCACCATGTGTATAGCCTTCGTTTTATAATAAATATTGTAATATTTCAAAAACTAGAGCAACACAAGGCCAAGCGATGATCTAGTGGAGGAAGTACCGGGTGGCAGGGAAGGACAGTACTTTTCCACAAGGCCAAGAATGGTGTGTGTTGTATTGCTTTGGTTTGTTTTATGCTGATGTAATAGAACACCAAGGACAGGAATATTTACAAAGAACCAAGGTTTGTTTCTTGTTCCAAGGTTAGGAAGTCCAAGATGATGGTCAAGACTTCCGAAAGCCTACTTGCGTAATCATGTGGTGGGGAAACACAGGTGCAACAGAGCCAAACTTATCTTCTCAGTTGGAGCCTGGTCCACAGCCAGGGACCTGGAGCCTCTCCCAGGTACCCCATATGGGTGCAGTGGCCCAAGGACCTGGCCACCTTTTGCTGCTGCTGCTGTTGTTGTTGTTTTATTTGTTTGTTTTATTTTGCTGTTTTTTCAGACACATTTTCTTTTTTTTTATTTTTTAATTTTATTATTTTTTCCCATTAAGTACAATGTATTACGCGACACAATTTCATAGGTACTGGGATTCTCCCCCCTTCACCCCAAACCCTCCCCCCCAGTGGATTCCTCCATCCTGATGCATAGCCACAGCTCAAGTTCCGCCGGGATTCCCTCATTGCAAGCATATACCATACACACAGTCCAGCATCCCATTGTTCAGACAGATTTTCATGGAGCTGGATTGGAAGAGATACAGCCAGGACTGAGCTGGCACCCTTATGGGTACCAGGGCTATATGCAATAACTTTACATGCCACATCACAAAGCTGTCCCCCCCCCCAACCATAGGAGCTTTCAACATGAGTTTTGACATGGGCATCCGAAACACGGGAGGTGCTGCATATAAATATCAAATATATTTATATATTTTGCCGCTGCATGTTTCATGTAGGACATTTTGGCTATCTATCACTTTGTTAGCCTATGAAGTCTAGACATGATTATTTCTAATACTCCCATGAGTATCTTCAAGTCTCTAATCATAACTGATGATGGAGTTCAGCAAATAAAAGCCCGGTCAGGGAGCTGTCTGCTAGTGTATGTGATGCAGTGCAGAGAAGTGGGTCAGGCTTCAGCAGCTCACAAAATCCTCAGCTGGATTCCAGGCTCTACCCCTTAATAGGTTTGTCTTGGGCAAATTGCCTAATCTCTCAGAGCTTTGCTCTTCCCTTTTGCAGTATGTGTGTTTGTTTGTGTTGAGCAGGGGAAAAAAGAACCACTATTATTGCAGTTTAGAGAAAGAAGTTGGTTTTCTACTTCAGGAGAATTTTGCAAGCTATAATGTGTTTAAAGATACTGGTTATTCATATCCATTTCATCCACTTCTTCCAGGACTAATAACATAACAGTTTTAAATGGACATGTGAATACAAACTAAGGAAGTATATATTATTTTTTTTTCTTGAACTTGGGCAGTCAGGTGGCTAACCACTGGCCAATGGCATATGAGGGCAGGTGTTACATGTAATTTATAGATCATGCACATAAAACAACATTTCTGGGGCCAGAGTTGTGATGTGGCCTGTGACACTGGCATTCCATAGGGGTGCTGGTCTGAGTCGTTGGTTGTTCCATTTCTGATCCAGCTTCCTGCTAAGTACCCGAGAAAACAGTAGAGGATGGTTCAAGTGCTATACCCATGTGGGAGGCCAGGAGAAGCTTCTGGTTCCTAGCTTTGGATTGTCCCAGCTCTGGCTGTTGCAGTCATTTGGACAGTGAATCAGTGGATGAAAGATATCTCTCTCTCCCCACCTCCGCCTCTCTGTGTGTGTCTAAGTAGAAAAAAAAATTATTTCTCCCTCATTCCACCATATCTTTCTTAACTCAGAGATGAACTTCACCTTCTATCCTCTATTCAGAATCTTGTGTTGAAGTCGTCATTATTTAGACCTCAGGATATGACCCTGTGTTGGAAATAGGGTCTTTTCCGATAGAACTAGTTAGCATAAGGTCATTAGAAGAGATCCTAATCCAGAGTTGGTATAAAACAGAAAAATTTGGAGGGAGTTGTTTGGCATAGTAGTTAAAATGACATGTGGATATCAACATCACATATTGGAGTTTGAGTCCCAGTTCTATTACTCCAATCCAAGCTTCCTGCTAATGATGCTTACCCTGCCCAGCAAGGACCAGGGGTCAGTACATGATGGTTCTCTTACTCGAATCCCTGCTGCTGAAGTGGGAGAGTTGTTCCTACCTTCTAGTTTCAGCCTGGGGTGACTTGGCAGATGGAAGATCTTCTTGTTTCTGCCTTCAAACAAATAAGACACTAAGCTCAACTAAAAATGGAGATGGAGAATTTGGACACAGACACTTGTGAAGAGACAGTGAGAGAAGATGGCCACCAACCATCTGCAAGCCGAAGAGAGATGCTGGAATAGATCCTTAACCCTTGATCCCCCTAAAGAAACCAAGCTAGTTGACAGCTTGTTTTCATACTTCTAGGACTGTGAGAAATAAATTTCTATTGTTTAAGCCACATCAGTTTGTGGTGCTGTGCTAATGACAGGCCCAAGAAGCAAATACACTCCTTGTTTCTTCCCCATTCACCAAGGCTAAGATGTGGCCCCAAAGTGTGTGGCATTGAATTGTATTCGACCATGTGGACAAAGAGAGAGCAAAGAAACATGGTAGGCAGCACCACGAAACACGACTGTTTCCATCCTGGGTTGCTCACACTTGGAGCACTGTGGGAGGAAGGAGGAAATGTTCGTGTGGTTTAAAACTGGTTCTTTTTCCCAAAACTGAACCAACACCTTGTTTAAAAATATGTCTTTGTTTTTTCAAAACAGCAAAATCATTCATTTTTTCATGTTCATCACAGAGATGAAGGGATGAGGATTTCAGACCTTATATGGGTCTCCAGGAAGGGATGGAGAAAATCAGAGAGAGGAGGGTGAGAGGCAGGTGTCTACGGAGGGAGCGGGGAGCGTGGAGGGTGTGGTGGGAAGAGGCGGCACCTGTTCCTTGCGTGTAGAAGGACATTATGACCCTAGAAGGTAAGCGAGCTCAGGATTACAATTGATTGGATAATGTTTGTATGAGATACCTTTGGTATAATTAAATGGATACCATTTGTAGAGGACAGTTGGGTGGACAGCATGTGAATGAGAACACTTGGTGGAATATTCAAAACAAAAGGAGTTCCAAACAAAAGCATAGAAACAGTTGATGGGTTTTGTAGATAAGCTCAATACCTCCTCCCTTATCCCATATGACCCTCAGTGTATAAAGTCTGATGCCCCTAATGAACCTCGGCTTTCGACTATCAGTCAGAGTCCACATGTGTTTTTATCAGCTCCGTGCACCAAGTCCATGGCTGCAGGGCAGCGACACTTGTGGTCAGACTACATGAGTGGAGAGGATGGAGATGGCTATTGATGGCGCCTGGCGGGGGGGCCTTGGAGTGGAGGAGAATGTGCTGGGGGTGTTGAATGGTGATTGTATAGGAAGTGACATTTTCATCTGTCCTCACAGGGGAGTGGCCTTGTTCTGTCCGTTTGAGTTCTGAGGTCTGCTGGTTGTCCATATCCACCTTAGAGTCTCCATAGGCTTTGCGTAGAACTTGGCCTGAAGTGTTGTACCACTTGCCTTTCCTTCCGTCTTTGAAAGGGCACTCGGGGTCTGCTGTTGGATTACAGGATCCAGCTGCCCTATCTTTCACGAGCGTGTGGGTATGCTCTATATCCTTTCGCTGGGGTCAACAAGGGGCGGCGCACAACACATGCTCTGAGGTCAGACCACGTGGCCACAGGATATTCCCAGAGATTGTCGAACCTGTCAGACCAATATCTTAACCCAAATCTTAACCAATATCTTAACCCAATATCTTAACTCCAGGAAGCTGTGGAGATGGCACCCAGCATACTCTTGGCCAGGTAGTGTTTTCATTTAGAAGGAGGATATTTATAATTCGGGTTGAAGGTAGGAGGCACAATCCTGTGAGCTAAATGCAGCCATTCATGGGCACAAATTTGGAATTCAGAGAATTGTTCTCAGTGTGTTACATGCTTCAATAAACTGACCCCATCCAGAAGATTTATTTTAATAACTGGTTCTCTTGCTAGTTGAATCAGCTTCTATGGTAATTATTGTAATTATTTTACCTACTAATTATCATCTTCCTCCCCATTAGAGCATTTTCTTTCTAGTATGTGTATTTTCAAACGTTTGCTGTCCTATTTGGAATTTCTCAAGGAGTTGCAATGATTAAGGTTTCTTTTGCAGCAGCCGTGCTGGGCCTAGCAGACATAAAACATCGCATTGCTGTCTGGATTTGTGTACACAGTTCTATGGCACCGTGTCAATAACAAGTGATTCAACTAGATTCATGTTGGTAGTTTTTAATGAAACTAGCCAGAAGTGGGAACTAATTTCTCAGTATTTTTTTTTCAGGTATCTTTAGAAAAACCTCAGTTTCTAAAAAATTAACTTATTTGTATTTGAAGGGCAGATTTACACACACAGAGTGATCTTCCGTCCACTGGTTTATTCTCCCAAATGGCCATAGTAGCTGGACCTGAACCAATCTGAAGCCAGTAGCCAGGAGCTTCTTCTGGGTTTCTCTTTTGGGTGCAGGGGCCCAAAGCCTTGGGCCATCCTCTGCTGATTTCCCAGGCCATCATCAGAAAATTGGATCAGAAGTGGAGCAGCCAAGCACGAGCTGGTGCCCATATGGGATGCCGGCACCCCACATGGAGGATTAGCCTGCTTTTCTTCTCACAAACCCTGCAATCTTAGTGGGGTTTTTTTATATATATATTTACTTACTTTTACTGCAAAGGCAGATATACAAAGAGGAGGAGAGACAGAGAGGAAGATCTTCCGTCTAATGATTCACTCCCCAAGTGATTGGCTGGTGCTGCGCCGATCCAAAGCCGGGAACCAGGAGCCTCTCTCTTCGGGTCTCCCACGCGGGTGCAGGGTCCCAAAGCTTTGGGCCGTCCTCGACTGCTTTCCCAGGCCACAAGCAGGGAGCTGGATGGGAAGTGGAGCTGCTGGGATTAGAACCGACGCCCATATGGGATCCTGGCGCTTTCAAGGCGAGGACTTTAGCCGCTAGGCCATGCCGCTGGGCCCTCTTTTTTTTTTTTTTTTTTAAGATTGATTTATTCTTAAAAAAAAAAAAGAGAGATTGATTTATTCTTACTGGAAAGGCAGATTCACAGAGAGAAGGATAAACAGAGGGAAAGTTCTGCCATACAGTGGCTCACTCCCCAAATGGCCACAATGTCTGGAGCTGAGCTGATCCAAAACCGGGTGCATTAGTAGGAAGCCAGATCAGAACCGGAAGAGCTGGGGTTTAAAACTTGTACTCACATGAAGTGCATCATCACAGGTAGCGGCTTAACCTACTGTGCCACAACACTGGTCCCACTCTCAAAATTTAGAGACTTAAAACAGCAGATGTCTATTATACTGTCATTGCGATGGATCAGTGTCCATGAATGGCTTCCTGGGGTCCTCTGCTTTAGGATCTCTAAGCAGACGAAAGGACTGAGCGTTTGAGCTGGCAAGGTGCCTATGTCCCACATCAGAGTACCTGGGTTCAATTCCCAACTCCAGCTCCCGACTCAAGTTTCCTGACAATGCAAGTCCTGGAAAGTAATAGGTGATAGCTCAAATGGTCATGTTCCTGCCACTTACATGGAGACAAGGATCGAGTTACTGCTTCCAGCTCCAGTACAAGTATTTGTGGGTGATTGGTAGATGTGTACCTCAGATATGAAAGTATTTTGGCAAGTGACCAACTATATTGTCAATAGGCTGTGCTGTGGACTTCTCCCCAACACAACAATAACCCACTGAGCTTCTCTTTAGAACCATATCCTTCCATTATATATGCTTCCACATGACTCCCCTCCGCTCCTGGGCCCCCAGAGATCTAGGTACCTCCTGCCACCACAGCACTTTCTGCAGTATATTGAAATATTCTGCTGCTCCCATTCCTTTTCTCGCTTCCTCGAACATTCTCTGAACTTCTGGAGGAAGTTCAACGTTGTGTTCTTAATGACTGTTACAATAACTGGCAAGACTGATAGAATGAATGATGGGGCCAAGAAATATTTTCATGCTTACTACAGAGTGAGGTGTGTTTTCTCTGTGAACTGGTAGGAGCTGATAGTGGCTGATAGTAGGAGCTGATGGCAAGTAATTGGTATCTTGGCATTAAGCCAAGAACACAGACCTTAGGAATGTGCAATTATCCATGAGTGGTTGGAGCTGTCCCTCTCAGGAGTAAAGGGAGAAGACCAGGAGGCCGACACACACACACACACACACACACACACACACACTGCTTCCTGGTGGTTGGCATGGTACACCCTGGAAATGGAACAATGTCATAGACCTCTGAATATTAGTGCTTCTCCTGAGTATCTGTTTATGCACGCAGGAAGTGATGGCACCTGGGGTTGACATAAGAAAACTGCTGCCAATCTTGTCTTGGAGTGATGGGGCGACTCAGTGGCCCCCTGTTCCTCCTCAGTTATGGTTTGCCAGGCAGCTCCAACCTCCGCCTGAGAAGGCCTGACCCCTCATCTTACGCAGTACAATGGGAATCCTATATGCCACGCATGTGTTCCAGAGTTCTGTTCTTTCATTTGTCCTTCCTCCTCCTTCACCTTCTCCTTCTTACTTCCCTCTCTTCTGTTTCATTTTTTTCTTCTCATTCTTCTGGCTTTAACAGTCACTGTTTTATATATACGCAGAAGAGGAACATATTGTAATTTACAGATAAGTCTTTTGCAAAGTAAACAGAGTCTGATAACTGCACCTATGACAAGAAACAGAGCATGGTCATACCTCCGAATCTCTCTCTCTCTCTCTCTCTCTCTGACTTTCTCTCTCATTGCCATGCCCTTCCCCCCCAGACTAATCATTGCCCTGAAGAGAACAGTATGATTTAGTTTGGTCTGCCTTTTGTATGCTTGTTTTTGAAATCAAACAGAATGGCTGGTTCCTGCTGCTGCAGCAATTGCTTTCCCCAAAACTTGACTTCCGGTATTCATGCCATGGTGTACCCCCTTTCCACTCAATGTCAGGATTGGTCTGTGTGCCCCACAGAATATCATGAAGCAGTGATAAAGTCACTTCCACGGCCTGGTCACAAAGGCATTGAGACCTGGGAGAAGATCTTGGCTTCTGATTTTCGTCTGGCCCCGCACTAGCTATTGTAGACACTCAGGGAGTCAACCCCTAACAAAGAATCAACCTCTTCCTTCTCTCTCTGCAAATATTTAAAATAAGTCTTTAAAATAAAACAAACAAAAAAACCATAGACTGACATTAGAGCTGTAAGGAAGCAGTGTCAATGACATAAAACTTCTAAAGCAAAAAAATAAAACAAACAAAAAAACAACTAGAAAGCACTAAAGTCTAGTCCCTGGGCTCTTTTTCTTTTATTTTCTCTCTCTCTTTAAATATTTATTCATTGGGTCCAACACAATGGCTCAATTGGCTAAATCCTTACCTTGCAAGCACCAGGATCCCAAATGGGCCCTGGTTCAAGTCACAGTTAATCATTTCCCTTCCAGTTCCCTGGATGTGGCCTGGGAAAGCAGTAAAGCATGGCCCAAAGCCTTGGGACCCTGTATCCACATGGGAGACCCAGAAGAAGGTCCTGCCTTCTGCCTTCAGATCAGCTAAGCTCCGGCTGTTGTGGCCACTTGGGGAGCGAACCAATGGATAGAAGATCTCTCTGCCTCTTTCTCTCTGTAAATCTGACCTACCTTTGCAATAAAAATAAACTCAGAGTTACAGAGAAAGAGACCTTCTGTCTGCTAGTTCACTCCCCAAATGGCCACAATGACTAGAGCTAGGTTGGTCCAAAGCTGGGAGCCAGGAGCTTCTTTTGCGTCTCCCACCGGAATGCAAGGACCCACGGACTTGAGTCATTCTCCTTTGCTTTTCTAAGTCATAATCAGGGAGCAGGATCGGAAGTGGAGAAGCCAGGACATGAACTGGCGCTCATATGGGAGGCCACCACTTGGCCCCCTCTCCTCTCCTTTCTCTGCTATGCCTTTTTTTTTCCTTAGGTTCTTGGGGTTGGCTTTATGGCACACAGCAGGTAAAGCCATGGTCTGTGGCACCAGCATCCAATCAGGGTACCAACACAAATGCTGCTCCACTTCTGATCCAGCTCCCTGTTAAGGGTGTAGGACAAGCAGAAAACGTGTCATGTGTTCGGGACCCTTCCACCCACATGAGAGGCCCAGGTTTCTGTCTTCTGGCTTACCCAGCCCTGGTCATTGAGATCATCTGGGGAGGGAACAGCGACTAGAAGATTCCTTTTCTTCTCTCTCTAACTTTGACCTTTTAAATAAATAAATATAAAAATAACTTGTTTAAAAGTTAAAAGAAATTGTCTCAAGAAAATAAGTCTGGGAACAGGGAAGGCAGGGCAGAAGGACATTATTTTTGATTATGTATTCTGTGTCTCTGATTTTAAAACTACACATTCGTAGTATGTTACTATGAACATGACTTTCACAGAAAGAAAACTTAGGATGTTAACTAGGGTAATTTATTCCTAGCATATTAACTTACAGCACAATAACAATAACAGTGTTTATTCTTAGTACAGTAACAGCTCAAAGTACAGTAACAGCAACGCAGTCATGTGTACTAAGCACATGGGATGGCCTTCAAAATGGTGCTTCAAGAATCTAGTCTTCTGGGCACACGGTCATGAAATTTTCCATGATTTGCATCACAGTAAAGTACATCTAAAAATGCCATGTGGACCTACTGCCAGTTATTGTTCCCTTCAAGCTGTGAAGAATTATGAAACTGGAGTAGACGGAGAAACAAAATGAAAAATAAGCCAACTTGCTGGAACGGATTAGAAAACATTGCTGTTTTTATCCTAGTCTTTCCTTAACATTGACTACTGTGAAAAAATTTTAAAATGCTTCATTTTGAAGTTACTTTCATATGTTATGAATACTGCTTGTTGAATGTTGCTTTCTTTAGCTTTTGGAATCTGAAATCTGATGACAATGGATGACGGCCATTGAAGAGCATTGGAGGATATTGTTTTCTTTGGGATCATCTCTGTTGCATTATCACGTCAACAGGCATGATGTGTTGAATGGGTGAATGTTGTACTTTTTTTTTTTTAATAAAACCTGTGTCTACATTTAAAAAAAAGAGAGAGCTGCTGAGGGAACTCTTGCAAATCAGTAGATGGAAATGTGTGCAATTTCCTTCAATGCCTAGTGAGTGAGAGTCCATAGCACTGGGGGGAGGGAGATGGGAGGTGGGAGAGCTGTTTTAATCCGCAGTTAGTGTCACTGTCAGCGGCCACAATGCCAGGGCAGCTTGTTTCAATTCTAGGCTTCCAAGAAAGCCCTGTCAGTGGGCAGAGCTTCGCCCTGGTCAAGCCCAGTCACACATCCTGATCTGACCTCCTCTTCCTTCTCTCGCTCCAGACCTTTCCTGCTTCTAATCCGGGGCTGGAAAGAAAACTGGGGTTAGGCTTGTTTCTGCCAGTTTTCATATGACTTCGGGGAGTTATTTATCTCTGAGATTCTGGCTTCTTCCATAAAGTGGAAACATCCACATAAAGCTCTCAGAATTGTTGCGAATCACCTGCTACCTTGGTGTTTCTGAGGAATGTTAAGCAAGAGACTGGTGGCATGTGAAGGCAGCAAGAAAGCCCGGGAGACTTGGCACCTGGTCACGTGGTGCCCGCTGCACCTCAATGGCTGTTTGTGAAGACTGGAACCTTAGTGCATGCCCTGAAGCCTCTGCGGCACCTTATTTAGGAAACTTATCACTGGGCTAAGGACTAACTCTAGATCCTGCTGCAGCTGCTCAGGGAATTTACTGCAGGAGGCAGAGGGAGCAATAGGGTGTTTTTTTGATTTTCAGCACCAGATTTTATCAATCCAGGCAATAGGATCCAGTCAAATTGGACATTTTGAAGTACTGTTTAAATTTTCTGTTTGGAATTTAAACTCTAATGTTCATGAAGCTTAAATGATACAATAAGAATTATGGAACGCTTCACGATTTTGCGTGTCATCCTTGCGCAGGGGCCATGCTAATTTTCTTTGTGTCGTTGCAATTTTAGCATATGTGCTGCCGAAGCGAGCACACAATAAGAATTATACCCATTTACATAGGAAATCCTTACCAAATATGTAAGACCTGAATCTGGTCACAAGGAAATAAGTAGGCAAACCTTGATGTGGAAGAGATACTGGCCAAGATGCTTCCAAAAGGGTAAATCCATGGGAGGAAAGATGAAGCAACAAAGCCAGATCAAAAAATGCCAGAGGCAGGCATTCAGGCTGCAGGTGAAGCCACGGGTCAGGACGTCCGTAATCTGTGGGAGTGCAGTGCCCGCCTCGGGCTCCTAATCCCGGTTCCTGCTAATGTGGACCCTGAAGGGCAGCAGGCAGGACGGACAGCTGGGCTGCTGCCACCCACATGATGGACCTGGGTTGAGATTTTGGCTTTGACCTCAACTCAGACCAGGCATTGCAGGCATTTAAAGAGTGACAAAGGGGCTGGGAGTTCTTTCTCTAATTTAGGATCTTCGTCTCTCAAATAAATACATATTTTGAAAATATATCAAATATAACAATTAATTGAATATATGGACCTTGACTGATTCCCAGATTTTAAAAACGCTAGATAAAATAATCTGGAAACATGTTAGGAAATTTTGAATATGGTACATGCATGTTAAATGAAACTGTTAAGTTTTTAGGTATAAAGCTAATGTGATTTCATAGGAAATGTCTTTATTCTTGAAGGATGCGAGTTATAATGTCAAAAAATTTAAGGTGAAGTGTCATATGTCTGCAACTTATTTTCAAAACAGCTTGTCAAAAAAGTTTGATACATATATGTGTGTATGAAAATATATATACAAAAATTATTCTGTACACACACATAAGAAAGAAGAAAGTTAATGTGGCATATTAGCAGTAGTGAATCTGGGTGAATGTACACAGGTGTTCATATACCTTTTCTTCAGCTTTTCTGTAGCTTTGGAAAATCTGACAAAAAAAAAAAAGTTGGAGCAATTATATGCTCCTCCTAAAAGATTATCTGAAGATAAATGCTTTCTTTCACCACAGGAATCATCTCTGTGGTCTTAGGCATCAGCTGTCCCATGAGAAGTCTTATGGCCACCTGTCACATGCTTCCCACGACGTGTCCCTTGATGGTTCTTCTTGGGGCGCTTCTTCTTACGGCAGATCCTATGTTTACCATTTTCCTCGGCTGTTTGCTCTTTCATCCACTCCCTAAGAGCAGGATTCTCTGGGCTGATGCAGTACCTTCTGTGCCGGACATGCAGACTGTCAAATGCAAATACATGAGACCCATACATGAGACCAGCAGAAATACAAATGAACAATCCTCAGGACTTGTAAGTCCCACTTTTGGACACTGTATCCTTACGGGATGGATTCTTTCTTCCTTCCTTCCTTCCTTCCTTCCTCCTTTCCTTTCTTTCTTTCTTTCTAGATGTATTTATTTTTATTGGAAAGACAGATCTACAGACAGAAGGAGAAACAAAGAGAAACTTCTGCCATCTACTGGTTCACTTCCCAAATGGCCACAGTGGCTGGAGCTGAGCTGATTCAAACCCAAGAGCCAGGAGCTTCCTGCAGGTCTCCGTGTGGGTGCAGAATCCCATGGCTTTGGGCCATCGCTTTCTGCTGTCTCAGCCCATAACCAGGAAATCAGATGTGATGTGGACAGCTGGAAAATGAACCAGAGCCCATATGGAAGACCAGCGTGTGTAAGGTGAAGGTTTTAGCAGCTGAGCCATTGTGCCAGTTAAAGGCCCTGTTTCAAGTAGAAATTTGGCAATGCACCACAGACATGGGGTGAAAATTGTCCAAACAACAAGCCTGATTTTGTTTGCAACAAAACAATCAGTTAAATGTTATCAACATTTGCTAAGCTGTAATGCAGATCCTTACCATAACTCAGAATTTGTTTTCATTTTCACTGTACTCTATGAAGTTTGACATTGATTGGAAGAACCCTAAGGTAACAGACAAACTTGTTGGTAACTGAAAACACTTCTTGCCATAAATGATATAATATACTTTTAATTCTCTGTCAGGTGCCATACAGTTCTTAGTAAATGTCACACATCGTACAAGTTCCACATAGATATTATTTTTGTGTCTAAATAAACTGAAACCCTGGACTCAGTTATTTGCAGGGAAAATGAGAAAGTGAAATCAGGCTATTGACTCTTCAGATAACCCAAGGGACGTCACTGTCAGCTAATCCCGGGCTCTTCAATGGGTATCAGTTGGACTGGTCAAAAGAGTGAGTAAATAAAGCCAGCATGCAAGGGAATGTTTGGAAGGAATATTTATCTGAGGTATCTCTTTAAACTTACAAGACAGAGTTACAGAGAGAGGGAAAGAGAACCATCTACTGGGTCACTCGCCCAGTAACCACAACAACCAGGGCTGGGTCAGGCCAAAGCCCTGAACTCCATACAGGTCCCCAGTATGGGTGCTGAGGTCCAAGCATGTGGGTCAACTTCCGTTGACACATCTTTTCCCAAGTGCATTACCACAGAGCTGGATTCGAAGTGGAGCAGCTGGGACTCAAACCAGCACGTAAATGAAATGTCTTCAGTAGCTGAACATGCGGAGCCACGCACCAGGAGGATAACTTCTTAATAAACAGGCATCCTCCGAGTGTGTTACATAGAGAGGTCATCAAAAGAAAAAACCAGTTCTCACCTGACCAGCTGCTTTGCTGACTGTAGTAGTGCTGAATAGGAAAAAACCAAACCAAACAACCAAAACAAAACAAAAACTGGCGATGAAGCTCCTGCCCTCTGCAAAGGTCTTGCGCTGTCAGCAGGACCCTGGGCTTACAAGCCACACCTCAACCCCCGGTGGAAAATGCCAAGTGGAGAGTCCGAGGGAGGCCTGGAAGAGAGAACTGGGCGGGGGAGCAGGGAGGATTCATAGCTGTGGGGGCACAAGAAAACGGGGAGCAACCAGCATATGGTCCCTGCTTCAAAGGCCTGCTGGGAGGGACTTCACATTCTCTCTTTTGTTTTTAAGATTTATTTTTATTGAAAGGCAGATACACAGAGAGGCAGAGAGACAGAGAGGATGGTTCACTCCCCAAGTGGCCGCAACGGTTGGAGCTGTGACTGGAGCTGAGCTGATCTGAAGTCAGAAGCCAGGAGCCTCTTCTGGGTCTCCTACGTGGGATGCAGGGTCCCAAGGCTTTGGGCCGTGCTCAACTGCCTTCCCAGGCCACAAGCAGGGAGCTGGATGGGAAACAGGGCCACTGGGATTAGAACCAGTGCTCATACGGGATCCTGGCACATGGAAGGTGAGGACTTGAGCTAACTAGTCTACCACACCGGCCTGGGGACTTCACATTCTCAATAAAGCTCAAGGAAAAATCAGCTGTCAGCACATGGCTCCCAGCCCTGAGGTGCTGCAATGTTTCAGATCTTGCAAGGTTGCTTAACCTGTAACTTACATCCCAAGCTTATCCCATCAGGGTAAAAAGTGATGACGCAATACTGGGGAAGGAGGTGGCCCATTCCACATTCCGTCCCCTACCACCATAGCTAGAATATTCCAGCAGGCACGGCCATATCCCGCAATGAATTCTAAGAGGGTATAAGGCCAACCCCCCAATTCTCTCACCCACAGAAAGTAACTGGAGAGAGTCGAAGGGACTCCAAAAAGTATCCTGGCAAAGTTTACAACCTGGATTGTTTATTAAATTTCACTTCGTTACCATTCCTCTCAATGCAACAGCCCTTGACAACCACTTTGGAAAAAGGATTTTTCTGTAATAACCCTAATGTTTCCTTAATAAATGTCTTTCATAATCTTAAATTTTATTCTTAGCAAATAATCTCCATGTGTTTTCAAAAACCTCAGAACTCTGCCAGAGATAACCAACTTCTCATTGCAGCTGTGTTTAGAAACAGAACTTCTTAAGTAAGTCATTACAGATTGCTTTGAGCAAGAAAGCTGCCATCTCAGGCCTCAAAAATTACTACTATCTTTCACAGAGATTGAAACAAAGGACCTATTTCTAGGTAGAGAAGGAAAAGAAACCTAGTGCATTCACTTCAAGTTAATTTATATTAATTATCTGTGACTTATAATACTTGCAATTTGGGAAATATATTTTCAATGTGAGCAGTGTTTTCCGCATCTAAAGCACTTTTCTCAAGCCACAAATGTCTTACACGTGGTTGGGGTTAAACACCTGCACTTTGGGGGTCTGCACAATAGCTCAGCACACTACTCATCTACCTGTGGTGCTGGCATCCATATGGGCACCAGTTCGAGTCCTGGCTGCTCCACTTCCAACCCAGCTCTCTGCTTATGGTCTGGGAAAGCAGCAGAGAATGACTCAAGCCCTTGGGCCCTGTCCCCACGTGGCAGACATAGAAGCTGCTCCTGGCCCCTCTCTTTGGATCAGCTCAGCTTTGGTTGTTGCATCCGTTTGGGGAGTGAACCAGCTATCCTTAAAAAAGAAAAAAAAAAACTCCATATATATCTTGTTTCTCTATCCTTATATATTTATATAGATATTTTAATGTTTTATATATATCTTTTTTCTCCTTAAAAAACATTTTTTTTCTGTGTGTATATATGTGCATATATACGCATCAAGGGCCCGCCATGGTAGTCTAGCGGCCAAAGTCCTTGCTTTGCATGCACTGGGATCCCTTATGAGCACCAGTTCATATCCCGGCTGCTCCACTTCCCATCCAGCTCCCTGCCTGTGGCCTGGGAAAGCAGTCGAGGATGGCCCAAAACCTTGGGATCCTGCATCCACATGGGAGACCCAGAAGAAGCTCCTGGCTTCTGGCTTCAGATCAGATCA
The DNA here is from genome assembly GCF_030435755.1 of Ochotona princeps. Classification (NCBI taxonomy): domain Eukaryota; kingdom Metazoa; phylum Chordata; class Mammalia; order Lagomorpha; family Ochotonidae; genus Ochotona; species Ochotona princeps. The sequence goes on along the minus strand of NC_080854.1, from coordinate 17,535,003 downwards.
GCTCTGTCCGTTGCAGCCACTTGGGGAGTGAACCAGCTCTCTCTCCTCTCTCTGTAAATCTGGCTTTCGAATGAAAATAAATAAATATTTACAAATATATATATAGACATATACATATATACACAAGGCCTTAGGCCTCTGAGGATGGAAGATTTCTCTTTCCTCTCTTTTGTAAATAAAAATAAATACATTTCTTTAAAAATTAATAAATAAAGCTAAGTACATTTAGAAGTGAAAATTCGTGATTTGGGTCATATTTTTCCTTCTTGACATGAGGACTTACACTGCTGTTTCGTTCCTGGTTTATGTCTCTAACACCTGCTGTCTCAAAGGAACTTCTCGGAAAATCCTTCTTCTGGTGCGTCCCTAGAATCTACCTCTCACCCTAACATACTCACAGATGTGTCCTCTGGCTGGCGCCTCTGGTGCCAGCTCCCACACCTCCTTTAGTCCAAGGTGACAAATGCCCATGGAGCAGAAGGAGCAGAGAGCAGTTGAAAATGTGATGTGTGAGAACAGCTGGAGTAACCTCAGGTATCCGTGGTGTAGCTGTGTGGACACCCCACCCTCCCAGGCAAACATCCACGTGTTTCTAATCACCCAATGGTACTGTCTGTTCATGAGCTGTCTATAATGATTTTACTCGCAGCTATTTCCGACAGTGTTCATTCGGATGAAACAGTAGACTGGCATATCCTAAGCAGACTTACAAGAAGAGAACTTGAAGCAACCTTCGGGAGGCTCCTTGTTAGGGTTCCCCTGGGTTGCCACAGATGGTGCGGGATCCTGAGGAGTAAACCCCCACAGCTGGTGGACGCGGCGTCGTGACGTGACCCAAGGAGAGGCTGAGACAGCTCTCGACCTCCCTCTTCTCCCACACTCATGCTGCTTAAAAGTTTGGGTCAAGAATGACCTCCTCCAAAACATCTGACGCCAAATGTGATTCTAAAGTTCTGTTACGTCTCAGGTACATCAGAAAATGGATGGACCATCTTCCCAGCAAAAAGCCCACATTTTCAGACAAAACATTTCAGTCCTGTTGCCTGAAAAAAAGCTCTCAGTGGGCATCTTACAAATTCTTTTATGAACTTCCATGGCCTCTCAACATAGCGCAGTGTTTCTTGAGTACTAGAGTCAAGAGAAAAACCCTCTCTCTCCCATCCCAGGGATCACAACAGACAGAGGCATCTGCTGAAGGCAGGAAGACGAGAAGCCTCTGGAACCTGTCCTAACATCGCTGCAGAGCCATTAAGCCCAGGGGAGTCTTCAGCTTTCAGTAACTTTGGGTGGGAAACAGAGAGGTTCCGCATAAACCCACATATCAGAATGGAAAGCAGGGAAGAACATTTGCAATTGGATTGTGACAGCGACAGGTATTACTACACTTCAGCTTGAGCTTTGTAGTTCACTAGCAATGGGTGCAGAGAGTAAAAACAACAGCCACGCCCATCCTATACTTGCCTGGGAAAAGTTACAGTGAAAGCCATGAAATGAAACACAGTCACCTTCTGTGTGGAGTTTTGCTTTTTCACTCAGAGCCTTCCTGGTTTAGCTTAAGAAAGCCATGACTAACTACACGGCAGGAGGGTGGTGGGGAGGTTGGAGGGCTAGCCTGGGGTTCCACACCTCCTTGAACACATAGGTTGTGCATTTACTCCAGGCAACCTGAAGTCTAAAGACAGACTCTTCGGTCGCTTTTTGGCTGACGACCTGCGTATTGTGTTCCAGGCAAGGCCTCTCCCACCTGTTGCTCACTGAGTAGCTGAGATCTCTTCGCTCGAGAACACTCACAGGATGGCATCCAGATTGCAATCTCCATCAGCTCTCTGCAGGTGACACGCATGCGCCGCTCTCAGCAGCCTTCTGGAAACGTGCGGAGAAACCTTAGTGCAACAGCTGGAAGCAAAGGGCAGTATGGCTAAAAAAAAAAAAAAAAAAAAGAAGAAGAAAAGAAAAGAAAGAAGGGTCAGATGACAGTGTAAAGCACTGGCATGGATCTCATCTTTAGGATTTTCATCTTTAGGATTCCACAGAACTGGAATGTTAGTTAATGTTAGCAAGAGGCCCTTACTGGGCGGGAAAGGCTACTACCACTGGAACTTAAACTGCAGTTGGGGAAGATAAAATGAATTTGGGCAAAGGCACAAAATCAGTGAAACAGCGATGTGCAGTGCTTGCTCATGGGCATTCACACTGCCGTGCTCAAGGATGAGAAGGGAGCCCATTTCGGTGGGAAGGACTTGGCTGAGCGTGGCGCGATGTGCAGGGGCGGAGGGCAGTGAAGAGAGACTTATCTAGACAGAGGGAAGTCACGCTCAAAGTTCAGAGCCAGGAACACCCAAGGCACGTTCAGAACCTGGAGACTAACAGCGCGCTGTGCAAGCTGAGCTGCTAGGAAGGTGCTGACAAACAACACTGCGGGCAGCGCTCAGGGCAGACCACTGGGACCCTCGGTCAGCGTTCATGCAACGGGCACCCCCAACTGTCAGAAAGCAGAAAGGTTTCTGGAAAATCTGGTTGTCTTTTCAATGACTGATGTGTTAATTTTTATAAAACTATCATCTGTATGCTGCCTATTGTCTAAATTAAACATTTTTTTAAATATTCCAAGCAAAATAAAATATTGAGTTTAGTCATGTACAGGTGATCAGCTTTCAAGGTATCCTGCAGGCCATCCTGGTTAGTTGTGATCCAAGTAACTAAATATGGGATGTATCCTCAGAAGCAGGGTGGGAATTGAGAAGCAAGAGCAAGAACAAACCAAGGGATTTGAGCTTTCAAAGTGCAGACATCAACCCAAGTATAGTTTAAACAAGAAAAGCCCCAGGACCTACACTAATTTAGTAAACTGGATTGAGCTTCTCAGATACAGATGTAAGAAGTCACATTAACTAATAAATGGCCAGAGGCAGCTCAGCAACTGGAGCTTGAAGACAGGCTCTGATTGAAGCAGCTAGAAATATAAAAGGCAGCAAAAACCGGGCTTACCCAGGGAGGGGACCCTGAGGGATGTAAACTGGGCAGCTGACCTGGGGCGGTGGTGAGACTTGTTAGGTAACACTGCCCCCTAGTGGCTGTCCCGTGCAAACGCCTAACTTTTTCATTTTTTTGTTGTTACTTTTTATTTTTATTTATTTATTTATTTTGCATTTTAAAATTAATTACACTGTATTATATGACATAGTTTCATTTTAAAGAGTGGCTAACCACTCTCCTGGAATTCAACTATGGTTCCACAACTTTCGTTTGGGAGATATTTAGGAGTGCCAAGTAAACGGAAAAAGGCCACGTCCTCTTTACACAGCTTATTCAGATGATATATTTTGTTTGGGGAGGCAAGTTGCTTTGAGATGAGATTCGAGAGGCTGAAGCCTTCCCACAGAAGCCTCCTATTGCCACCTCTGGGTGTGGCCAGGGATGTGAGGGGCAACAACCTGCTTGTGGGTTGAGATTGGCATTCACCCAGACGCAGACGTGGCTGCTGGACGAGGGATGCCCTAAAGAGACACGCGCGGGATGCCCCCAGAGTCATGCGTGAAGCTTATTGTATTTCAGAGGGCGCTCTTGCATCTAGAGGTGGACCAAGCAGCAGCGCCCAGAGGGCTGGGAAAGCCAGGGTCTGGGGTCCCTGCAGAACTCCACCCAAAGTGCAGCAGCAACTTCCTCCCTGTCCCCTCCACCCCACCTCCCAATCGTCCACTTGCCTTGGGAAGGATATAACCCAGCAGATTCACTCCGAAATTTTCTGTATGAAGTCGTTTGTGACTTGGGCAGAGGGAGTTCTCTGCTGGCCTGAGAAGCGGGTACCCAGCGGCCATCCCAGGGAAGAAGGCGCAGGCATCAGTCAGCGAGCCCGGCGGGGGGCCCAGCAGAAGGACCCTGCAATGAGGGTGGGGCTCTGGGTGGGTGAGAGCCCAGCCACCTGCCCTATCAGACCACCTTTCTCTGGACTCGGAGGGAAGTGAGTGACACAGAGCACGCACATCCCACTGCTAGGGTCAGACTCGCAGAGAGCTGGGCGCAGCTTGGGGGTGCGTCTTCCCCCCACTGGTGCTGCCATAGCGCTCAGCGCACTGATTGAGCCGCTCCACACTCCTCCCTGCAGCCTCAGGGTCTCATCACCGTTCACTTTGAAATGTCGACGATAAATGAGGAGGAAACGGTCGCGTTGGTTTACTTTGTATTTCCCTGATGGTTTGAACAACTGGCCATTCAAATCTGTGGGTTGAACTAAATTCTATTTTCGTCAGCTTTTCCATATTTATTTATTGGAACGGCTAGAGTGTGTTGTTTTCATTGGAAAGGAAGGAGAGAAATAGATCTGCAAGTTTCCATGTGCCTGAAACAGCAGGGCTGGGCCCCGCAGTGGCCAGGAGGCTGGAACGAATTCAGGGGTCTCCCAGGGGGTGGCAAGGAACACCTCCCCCCCAAAAGCTTCCTGCCAATGTGCCCGGAAAGGCGCTGAAGAGGGCCACATCCATACACCCCTCTCATCCACATGGCGATCAGGATACTGTTATAGATGTTTGGGACGTGAACCAGTGGATGAAGGTCTGTCGTTTCTGTGTCTCTCCCTCCCTCTAACAACTAACTAGCTAGATAACTGAATAGATAGATAATCTTTAAATAAGCAAGTAAACAGATGAAGCTAATGTCGCCTTTTAAAGGGGCTCATATATTACTTTTTATCATACTGCTTCTTTGGAAAGGAAAAGAACACTTAGAAATGCCTACACTACAGATGTTAAACCAAAGCTCTTGAGAAGTGAAGGATTTGTTGAGCTGGGACAGATGCTCACCAGAGGCGGGCTGGGTCCCAGGACAGGTGTCCACAGCTCAGCGTCAACCCACAGGGCAGCTGGCAGTGTGTTCACCAGAGCCAGGCCCAGGAGCACTTTTGCATGACAGTTGGGTGAAGGCAGCATACCTTGTTCCTGGTGCTGTACATGAAACAGTCCGGGGAAGGTGGAGTGGGAGAAAGCTTTGGAATAGGAGGCAGTCTGCAAGTGAAGTACTTTGTTGCTCCTGGACTGCTGTGGGTCTAAGGATGTTTTCTTGCCCAGCAGGTGAGAGGCCTGGACTGGGATATACATCCGGGAACGTGGGATAGTATATATTGTTGTGGGTGATTTAGCTAAAATTGTTAGCTGGTTAATTCCCCTTATCTCCCCAATCTCCCATCCTCTGGCTCTTGTAACTAAATGTAGGACATCACAGGGCTTTTCCCTTACCATAAGTGTGATGGCCGACTTTTGAAATCAGAACCTAGGAAGCTTAAGCTAAGAATTCAATAGAATTGAGGGACTAGAGAGGTAGTGTTTTAATTTTAGAAACAGCTAGTGAGAAACTGCTGGTGGGTCAGCTGCTTAGACCAGATCTCCCAAGGGTCACTCCTGGTGAAATGGAGCGGCCTGAGTGTGCAAAAAAAATTTCTAGCCCAGATGTGTGCTGTTGGTCATCTTCCTTGATTTGTGTCCTCTGGTTAAAAAAAAAAAATCTGGGCCAGCACTATCGCGTAGTGTGTTAAGCAACTGTCCGCAGGGCCGGCAAGCCTGTAGGGTGCAGTTCCAGTCCCGACTGCTCCACTTGGTGTCTGCTTTCTGCTCTAGGAGAGCAACAGGAGGACCTGAGCACTTGAGCCCCTGCACCCATGAGGGAGATCCAGACAGTGCTCCAGGCTCCTGGCTTCGGCTTGACATACCCCCAGCCATTGAAGCTACCTGGGGGAAGAACTCTATGTTCCCTGTGTCTCTGTAATTCTGCCGTTCAAATCAGTACATACTTTTTTTTTTAAAGAAAGGAAGTCTTCTTTTAGGCAGCAAGCATAAGCCTTTAGTGACTATCTGTGATTCCAGAACGGGTTTCCTCTGAGAAAGCAGATTTGGGCTCAGAGAGTGGCACCCCAATATTCTTGAGTTTTTTTGTTGTTGTTGTTTTGACAAGCTGAGGAATTTGATCTAAAGGAACTTATGAGGCCTTAAAAGCAGGCTCAGGCTTGAAGTCCTTCTAACTTCTCACACTTTCCTCCAGTAGTCTCTGCAATCCCTTCGTCTGTGTTAAGACCAAATTACAAAAGGGAACACAAATGCTTTCCATCTGCAACCTAAAATCTCGTCTTTTGTGTTGAAGAAGAAGAACGCAAAGTAATTCTAACTGAAAAGGTGCCCTGGCACGAGATCTGTCCCTCTCGCTCACTCAGATTCTGAAGAATCCTATTGAAAATTAATTGTTTTATAACTTCTGCTTTTCATCCCCTACTAGTCATTCACAGCCCTCAGTGTCGTCTGCGTTCTCCACGCCCCCTCTCTGCCACAGAAGAGGGTGTGTGAGCTTCTCAGCTGTGTTGGGTTGCTGGGAAATCACTCTGCTGTAATAGTCTTCAATGCTGTGATCCTGCCCCATTTGTACATCAGTAAATATGTATGTTTTCTTAAGTTCCATCTACTCTATCTTATTCGTTCACTTCAGAGGGGACAGGGGATATTTTTCATGACTCCTCCCATAGGCTGCCAGCAGGAAGACAATTTGGGACCCAGTGAAGCCCAGTTTTCTCCACTTGTATGTACCTGCTGGGCACGGTACCGTCTCAGCCTGACGCTTCTTTTCTAGGAAACTTCTGAATGGCAGGTGGCACTAGTGTACCAGCTGAGCCTGGCAGTCCCCGCGGCCCTAAAACTGGAGCCCAGGGTGGTATCCAGGGTCCTGATGTTAGGCAGTTTCAGGGCTGCTGAGTTCTTGGAGGCTAGGCCAAGGAACAAGAAGTGGCTTCGTTTTCAGGAAGCCTGGCCAGCCTTTCAGGAACAAGAGCAAATCCCTGAAGCTCTGCCTCTTCCCCTTGCCCGTCGGGAGTCTGAGGTCATTCATTGACTTGCCTGGGGCAGCCCTCATGCCTACAGTTTTTTAAAGATTATCCTCATGTAAAAGCAGACATATTCTGAAGTGGACCAGGTGCAAACAATTCGTTGTCCTCAAGGACTCTACTAGCCATGTCAGCCTAAGCATGGAGAGCTCCAGGAGGCACAGCCGCTCTCCGAGAGGCCAGGATCCTGGACAACCTCTCTGTTGTTTCCACCCAGAGAAGCTACAGCAGAGTTAGGCCAGCCAGCCCCACACTGAGCTGGCAAGGTGACTCAAGGCTCTGATGCTATGCCCTCAGGGTCCCTGCCATGGTCTTCATCCTCGTTCCCAAACACCTGCTGAGGGTGCTTCACTGAAGCCACCCTGGGAAACTTTGCCAAGACCACCTTGGATGTGACCTCCAAAACCTACAACTATCTTGACCCCCAGCCTCTGGAAAGAGATTGTGTCTATCACATCTCCCTGTCAGGAATTCACTGCTTATCTTGTAAAGACCCACACCAGGATGGCGGTGCAGCGGCCCAAGGCTCTAGCAGTAGCTGCACCATAGGGTTTTACACAAGAAAAAAAAAAAAAGTAGATTCAGTTTATTTGTTTTTTAACTAATAGAAGGTAAAAAACAAAACCAGTCAGGCTTACAAGGCTATGGATTCAAATAATCTAGCCCAGACATTGGCATTGGTTGATGAACACGCTTCTGGATGCAGTGCTGGCCACGTCAGCAGATGCAGAGGACGCCCTAGCTTTGGCTGGACTCCAAGTCCTTTCCTTGTGAACAGAAAACAGCTGCTTCCTCATTTAAGCAGAAGGCCTAAGGATGCCAGCTATTGAGCCACGACATCAAGATAGCCATTGGAGACACCACCAAGAGAATGGAAAGCACTTGCTGCCTGAAAGCCCTCAGTGTATTTGCCAAATCCCAAACTGGCACGGGCTACTTCCCTGTCCTCTTGCCCCTATAATTGTTGCCAAGGATGCCCACTTCCCTTTCCTGCCAAGTCCTCCCCACTCCCTTGTCACCTGGTCTTCCACCCCTCCCTGGAGCCTGAGTCACCAGCTCCCAGGGCAGCCAGTACACCCAGACTCTGGAAGGTTGCTGGGGGAAGCAGTGGTGCCCCCTCTCTGTTCCATGACTGAACACTGCCCTCTTGGATTCCAACTCAAATCACTTTTGTTAAAATGGCAAAAGGTTGGGGTTTTCCAGGAAATATGGTTTTCTCACAGCCCAGACCAAAACCCTAGGACGCATCAAGAACCTTGGGGGCCTCTGGGTTCTCCTATTACTAGTGTATTTGCCCAGGCCTCTTTAGTCTGTGTCTTGCTCCCATGGCCCAGTCCCACGGGAGGGCTGCTCCTGGCTGTGGCCCAGCCTCGCTCTATGCCCTGTGCTCTCCCTGCCTGCTGTTCCCACTTCTACAGGAGGGCCTTGCTGTTGCTGCCCTGGCTGCTCTGGGAACATCTGGAAATAGGTCAGGAAGCTGGCAGGAGGCACACCTTATTTCAAAACTTTATGCAAAGAGCAATCAGGAAAAAAAATGAGTTGGCAGGGATGCCAAAAGTATGTGTAGAGCATTTGTAGACAACCTTTGAGAAACAGTGATGACGACCCTTGAAATTTTAATGGTGCTTTTCCCAGCCAAAAAAAAAAAAAGCACAGGAATATATAAAATGACAGCTTTGTCTGTGCTTGATAAGATGGAACGATAAAAGGTAGAAGAGGTTACCCATATTTTCCCCTTCCGGTTATCTACATAAGCTCTGTTCCTTGGTGCTAATTCACTTCAAACAGTTCTTGCAGGTATGAATTGAAGAACCATGGTGGCCAGATTAGCTTTTTCAAAGCAATTTTTTTTTAAAGATTTATTTTATTTTTATTACAAAGTCAGATATACTGAGAGGAGGAGAGATAGAGAGGGAGTGGAGCTGCCGGGATTAGAACCAGCAGCCATTTGGGATCAAGGCGAGGACCTTAGCCACCAGGCCATGCTGCCGAGCCTTTTCAAAGCAATTTTTAAAAAGATGTATTTTATTTTTATTGGAAAGTTAGATATACAGAGAGGAGGAAAGACAGAGAGAAAGATCTTCCGTCCATTGAATCACTCCCCAAGTGGCTGCAGTGGCTGGAGCTGAGCCGATCCAAAGCCAGGAGCCCAGAGCCTCTTCCAGGTCTCCCACACGGGTGCAGGGTCCCAAGGTTTTGGGCCATCCTTTACTGCCTTCCCAGGCCACAAGCAGGGAGCTGGATGGGAAGCGAGGCTACCAGGATTAGAGCTGCTGCCATGGGATTCTGGCCATTGCAAGGTGAGGACTTTAGCCACTAGGCTACTGTGCCGAATCCCCTTTTAAGGATTTATTTTATTTTTATTGGAAAGTCAGGTATGCAGAGAGGAGGAGAGACAGGGAGGAGAGTTAAAGGAATTTTGAAGTCCAATTATACTCATATGTATTCAGCCACCTAAGTGTGTACATGCGAAATGTTGTTCTTAAACGATAATTTTTTTAAAGACCAAAATTTACATTCTGCCTCTCTACTGAAAGCATCAATTTAGGATCAAATTTAATATAATATGTCATCAGCCAGGTGTTATCAGGTGCCTACCTATAACGTTTCCTGCGTGCACCAGTGGGTACTCCTGTAAAGCAGGTGCCCTCCTGTCCTGATTGAGTTACAATCTCCCGGTACATGCTGGCACAAGCCACGATTTAAATATCCCAGATACAGTGTGTGCATTTATGCTCTTTCGTCCTGCTCGCCCTTTTAAAGATCAGATCTCCCTAGGCAGTACGCTGTCGGCCCTGACTCTATTCCCACTGGCAAGTGCACACTTGTGATCAGATAGTTTAGCAGGTTGGGACAGTGAATAATAGGCTGTAAGCCAGCCTCTGGCTCTGGACTCTAAGATTCTATCTTCAGAGAAACGAATGCCAACCCAAGGACCTCCTTCTCCAGGTGGTAATTTGCATGTAGTGTTCACGTGGAATTGCCTTCCTGAAATTCCCTAAAGGTCTAGATTCTAACATATGCCATGCCCTGGTGATCTTTAGTCATCGATCATTGAAGACGGAGAGTACTGCCCTGCCTCCTGTCCGTCACACACTGATTCCCTTCCATGGGAGCCTGAGCGGCTGCTGTCCCCACTCACCTTCTGCAGAGCGCAGAGCCACACACGACACCAAGACCATCAGGAGGAGTCCCACGCACTGCATGCCTGCCTGATCAGCTGGCTCTCACTGCACCACCGGGAGGCTGCAAGATCAGGAAGTGCAGCTGAAGGTGTCCTTTGGAGCTGATATAGAGCTGGGAGGGAAGGCAGGCCAGGTAGCCCCGCCCCCGCGGCACCCAGGGCAGCCCTGCCTCCTGCTGCCTGGTCCACCTCCTGACTTGCTGCTCAGTGCCAGGCAGCAGGGGGTCTTAGTGCCTCCCACACAGCGTGAGGTCCTTGGGTGTTGGGGGCAATGGTAGAATCATTGGGAACTGTTTGAAACTCTAGCTAGCTGGGTGAACTCACCTGTCAACTGGAATTCTGGGGAAGGGAGCCAGGGATGTGAAGTTTGTGAAAGCCTCCTTGTAATTGTGATGGACACTTGCTGAGAACCGTTGCCTAGTGGGATCAGAATTATTCCATGGTTTGTTGGAACCCCGGGATTCTGGGGACAAGGGTGACAAGTCATAAAATACTGTCTCTGCAGGAAGACATGGGCTGGACTTTATTTGGCGGGGGCTGGGACTCGATGGGGTCGTGCACTGTCGTACCTCTCGCTGCCTTCCCTGACAGCACAGCTTCTTTGCACTGTATGCTTCTCCTAGAAACACCACTGTGGCCCTGCCAGGAGGAAGGCAGAAGGACAGGATCCAGGGAGTGCCTGAGTTAAGTCGCTAGCACATCTTATCGCCTTCTGTTCCCTTCCTTGGGCCAGCAGAAGTGGGTAGTGGTTAGAAGAAGATTGAAGTAATAGGAAGGATAAAAACATGGCAGCATTTAGGAAGTTACCATTGTTGCTTTGGGGCAGATATGTGTCACCTTGTTAAAAAAAAACAAACTGACCTTCACCAGCAGGATGCTAAAGAGCATTGAGCCATGCCAGTCATGCCAGTGTTTACCAGGACAACGATAGAAGCGATAATGAGCAGATTTGATTTTGATTTGGGTGAGGGAAGAGCTGAGGGTTGGGGTTTCTGTCTGGCAGAACACGGTGCAAGCTGCAGCTGCGGGGTATATGAGAGTGCGCCAGTCCCTACGCAGACACAGAGCAACATTAACCTGGAAGGAGCCCCAACAATGATTTAAATATGTGTATCTTGGCTTGGAGATTCTGCAAAACCAAGTGAGAAGGAGGCTCAGAATGTGTGCCTTCAGGGCCCGGGATGGTTTGAGAGTAGAGTCATGGAGTACAGAATTTGAGGACAACTGAAGGTTTGCCTGGTTTTGTGTTTTCCACTGTGAAATGTCCCTGGCAAAGACTACCTTGTCGTACTTTAGGGATTGTTTTTCCCTTTATAGAAAAAAAAAAAAAAACCCTCTCTGGCTATTAGGCAACTCCCTAGGTTGCCTCGTACCTAGGCAAGTGTTACACTGCTGAGAGAAAAGCAGCCAAGGTTAGCGGGCATTCTGGGTCTGGTTAATGCCAAATTTGTGTTAACTATAACAGTGTACTTACTTAGTTTCCTACTCTGTTTTCTTTTTGTTGTTGTTGTTTTTAAAGACATGTAGGGAAGGTGAGGAACACCCCTGCCCTGCTCCCGAGGGGTGGGGGCAGTGGCTGTACAGTGCCTTGAATGGAGGTCTGGGGACGTGTTGGAGTGGGAGCAGGGGAGGGCATGTTTGATTTCTGGGGACTTCCATGGACCCATCCACTGCACTCACAGGTAGGTGAGGGAGCTGAGACAGGAACCCACCTGACAAAGGAGCCTGGGCTGGGCCAGGCTGCAGCACTTGCAGCACATGAAAAGGCCAGGGCTGACAGCAGGCCATGCCTAGCAGGGCCTCAGCACCCACACATGTGAGATTCTGGACCTTGTAGGGGAACTTGAAGAACTCTCTTGTTAGTCTACAGCTCCCTCTAGGGACCACCATAGTTGGAGCTGGGGGGTGGCCCAGGCCAGGAAGGCTCATAAGAACTCGTAAGTATATGTATGGGCTGGGTCTGGGGACAGGCTGCACACTCAGTGGCACACATGAGAGCCAGTACAGGATGTGCGCCATGCCTACCTGGGCTAGGCTGCAACACCTGCCAGTGAGAGCTGAGACTATGGGTGGGCCATGCCATGTAGAGTTGAAGCATCTGCTAGCAATTACAAGTTCCAGGGCTGGGAATGGGCCTAGTAGAACTTTGGGGGCTCTCCTGCTAGGCTGCAGCTCCCACTTCAGCATGTAAGAACTGGGGCTGGAGGCAGACCAAACTGGACAAGACTACAGCACACATTGGCATGGGTTGGGGGTAGGTCAGACTGGGTTAGTTTCCAGCACCCAATAGCACTCACAAAAGCCAGTTTGGGTATGGGACAGGCTGGGCGAGGCTGTGGCACCCAATGATTCACATAACAGTCAGGTCAAGGGTGTGGGCCAGGCTGGACTAGGCTGTAACACCTACTGATTAGAGCCAGAATGGGTTTGGGCTAGTTGGATGAGGCCATAGTCCCCATCAGTGCCAGGACTGGGGACTAGCTATGTCAGGCAGGGCTGCCATACCTGTCTGCACGTATGAGATCTGGGGCTGGGAGCAGGCCTGGTAAAGGAGCTTGGAAAACTCCCTTGCTAGGCTGCGTTCCTCCTGGTGATCATGGTAGCTGGCCCTGTGGGACAGGCTAGGCCAGACTGGGCTGCAGCACCCATTGGCATGTGTGTGAGCTGGGCCTGGGGGTGGGCTAAGCTGGACCAGTTCACAGCACATACTGGTATGATCGAGAGCCAGGACAGGGTATAGGCTAGACTGGGTTGGGCCATAGCACCTGCTGGCATACTCAAGACATGGGGCTGGGTGTGACCTGGCAGGAGAACTTTGGGGACCCCCTTACTTCCACTGCTGCTTCTATTAGTAAGCATGAGAGCTGAAACTGGGGCAGGCTAGGCTGGACGAGGTTGCAGCACCTGCTGGTACATGTGAGAGCCAGAATGGATGTGGGCCCACTGTGCTAGGCTGCAGTACCTGCTGGCAATTACTGGGACTGAGTAAAAGTCGTGTGAGGCTGGACTGCAGCACTCCCTGGCAAGCATAAGGTTCAGGGCTGGTAGAGAAACTGTGGAAATGCCTCTGCTTGTGAGCACAAGAGCCAGGGCTAATGCAGTCCAGGTTGGACAAGGGGGCAGCATCATCAGCACGTGTGTGAGCTGGGTCTGGATGTGGGTTGGGCTGAACTAAGCCACAGCACCCATGGGTGTGCATGAGAACCAGTTGGGGTGTGAGATGGACTAGGCTAGGCTGCAGCACATGCTGGCATACATAAAAACCAGGGCTGGGGGTAGGCCTGGTGGAGATCACTGGTGATTGCCCCGACTAGGCCCTGGCACCTGCCGGTATGCGTGAAGACTAGGCCTGTGGTGGGCTGGGCTAGACCACAGTATGCTTCAGTTTGCATGAAAGATGGGGCTGGTGTTGGAACTGACCAGGCAACTGCAGCTACTTGTATGTGTGTTGCCTGGAACAGGTGACAGACTGCAGCCGACCCTGCCCTAGCCGGCACACACACGTCATGAGGTCATCCTAGGCAAGGTTTCCTAGGGGACTCCTCAACTAGACCATTGAACACAAACTCTGGCCATAGGGAAATTCACCTGATTTTCTGACCTTGGAGTGCGTGTAGTGAGACTGGGACTCCTCTGTAACTGATGCCTGAGCAGTGAACAGCATGCCCAGATGCATATGGGGACAAGACAGTCAACCCATTTAGGACAGCAGAGGTTGCTAAGTGCCTCACGAGAGGATGGAAGCAGGTTGGACAACTCTCCTGCCCAAGCTTGCAACATGTTCCTGGGTCTGTGGATGGACTAAGGTGGACTTGGTCAGCTAATAGGCCTTGGAAGCATCTCTTCAGCTCTGGTGCCATGCAACCGATGACGTCTCAGAACTATCAAAACTACTCAGGTAACACCCTCAGAACACTCCTGTCCACATCAGGATCTCTAAGGTGTCATTAAACGACCAGCCCCCATCCCCAGGTGCTGATGCAGTTTGACAGCAAGGAGTGTCCTTCTCCCCTTTCCTCCATATGGATGCAGGAGAGAAAAAAAAAACTGAAGCATTTGTCCCACCTACCTTCCACCATACTTTGACCCTCCACTAACCCCTACTCTAATTACAGACCTCCAAGGGCATGCATTTCTCTCAACCATATGAACAATGTCAAAAACAAAAATTTTAAAATAGTTTTTACTTTTTAAAAAAATTTGCTCTATTTATTTATTTTTACTGGAAAGGCAGATACACAGACAGAGAAAAAGAGCTTCCATCCGCTCGTTCACTCCCCAAGTAGCCGCAATGGCCAGAGCTGAACTGATCTGAAGCCAGGAACCAGGAGCTTCTTCCAGGTCTCCCACACAGGTGCAAGGTCAAGGCTTTGGACATCCTCGAATGCTTTCCCAGGCCACAGGCAGAGAACTGGATGGGAAGTAGAGCAGCCAGGATATGAACCAGCAGCCATATGGGATCCTGGCGCATGCAAGGCAAGGTTACTGCACTGGACCCATAGCTTTCACTTTAAGGATAAGTAAAGTATAAACATTAGGCTAGACAAGGTTCCCAACCTGTTCCATCCCAGCTCAAAAAGTCCTCTTTATTCTTATTTTTTCTAAAAAATATTTATTTATATTCACTTGAAAGGTGTATTTACAGAGAGAACGAGAGAGAAATCTTCCATCCAATGGTTCATTTTCTAAGTGGCCACAATGGCCAGAGCTAAATCAATCTGAAGCCAGGAGCCTCTTCCAGGTCTCCCACACAGGTGCAGGGTCCCAAAGCATTGGGCTGTCCTTGACTGGATGGGAAGTGGATCAGTGGGGACACGAACTGGTGCCCATATGTGATGCCAGTGCTGCGAGGCAGAGGATTAGTCTGTTGAGCCACTGTGCCAGTCCCCTTTATGCTTTAAGGTGCGGCTCAGTCGCTCTGTGCATCTGCCTGCTTCCCGGCCTCCACCAGGTGACTGCTCTCAGCCTTTCAGGCCGGCCCTGGAGAGCAGGAAACCCTTCTCCATAGCCTGGCCTGACGCGGATGCAGCTCATGTCTGACACACAGAAAGTGCTGTGTTCACGTTGCTGAAAAGAATGTCTGTTGAACCACTGGCACCTATCACAACCTTGATTTTCAGACAAATTTATGCACACTAAATAAAGCATGTCCTTTGTAAGGTGCTTATACGAAAATAATTATTGTTAGGAGTATAGTATATGTTATATGAAAATGTAAAATGATTTAAGCCAGCTATTTATATTATAAAGCATTAAATAAGCATTTACATACCATTATTTTAATCATTTATAAGCCAAAACAAAATCAAATGTTGATTTTCTTCTTTAACATTTGGGTGTATCTTTTCAGATTTTTATTTGTATATAATTTTGCTTTATCTTTACAGAAATAGCATCTTATAACACTTTCTGATTTGTGTCTTTTTTTTGTCTTCCAGAGCCATATCCACAGATTTGCATTGCTGTTTTGTTCTTTTTCCTTCCTTGAGTGATTTTTATAGCTCTAATGCAGCTAGTTTTTCCTGGTGTATCTGCTTCTTTCTTCTTCTTTTAGATTTATTTTAGCTATTTGGAAGGCAGAGTTTCAGAGAGAGAGGGAGAGACCCAGGGAAGTGTTGCATGCACTGGTTCACTCCCCAGTGGCCACAGCTGTTGCAACTGGGCCACATCTGGGCCTCTCCATATCCATGGCCAAATCGGTAATTATTCCTAAAGTTTACATTTTTTACGAGGGATTGTCCTTTGCATCATACTGCAAATTAAAAATTATACATTACCACAAAGATTAATTCTAAAAATACGTATTATCAGGTAATTTATAGGCTTGAAACAAGAGCTAAAGGTTGTCTCTGCGTCTTTAGAAATAAGACAGAGCATTTTCCAGAGAGCCAGGGTGTCTCTTGCCATCTGTGCTGCATGACCTATAGACCTACACTCTGTAATAAAATGCGGGAAGGGGCTGGGCAACAGGGATGCCAAAGTAAACAGAGGAGAAGGAATGCAGGACTAATCGGTCGGAACAAAGTTTAAACCTGGAGCCAAAGAGGGACTTTCCCTTGAAGAGGATTTCTGATTCCTGGTTAACACTATAAGTTCTCTTTCAGATTTAAATTTATATATATATTTTTTTGCATTCAATCCTTCTTCAAATGTGTGTTTAATCTGAATCTACTCCACTATCATCCTATCCATTTTCTTATGCTGAGTAATGACGTTACATAACTCACCAAGGGCAGTCAGAAGTTGGGCAGTCAGAGAGCAGAATGGCATCTCAAGCCAGCAAAAATAAAAATAATGCTTCTAGGAAAATCTGGAGAAGCACAGCAGTGATGAGCAATCCGGTGTGTGTGTGTGTGTGTTTGGCATGCTAAAATATATTACAGGAAGCAAGTATTTAGCTTATTAATGAAGATATTGACATTCCAATTCAGAGTACCTGGGTTCAACGCCCAGCTCTGGTTCTTTTTCTTTTTTTTCTTAAAGATTTAGTGTTATTGGAAAGCTGGATATATAGAGAGGAGGAGAGACAGAGAGGAAGATCTTCCATCCGATGATTCACTCCCCAAGTGAGCCGCAACTGGCGCCGATCCGATGCCGGGAACCAGCAACCTCTTCCAGGTCTCCCACGCGGGTGCAGGGTCCCAAGGCTTTGGGCCGTCCTCCACTGCTTTCCCAGGGAAAGCAGGGAGCTGGATGGGAAGTGGAGCTGCTGGGATTAGAACCGGCGCCCATATGGGATCCCGGGGCTTTCAAGGCGAGGACTTTAGCCGCTAGGCCACGCCGCTGGGCCCCCAGCTCTGGTTCTTAACTCCAGTTTCCTGCTCTGTGATTGCTCAGGTGATTGACCTTGGTTCGTTCTTCAGCATTATTTTATTTTTTTTCATATTTTTTTATTATTTATTATTTTTAATTCATTAATTACATTGTATTATGTGACACAGTTTCATAGGTACTTGGGTTCTCCCAACCCCTCCCCAAACCCTCCCACCATGGTAGATTCCTCCACCTTGTTGCATAACCACAGCTCAAGTTCAGTCAGCATTATTTTAAATCGGTAAGCAGCGAGAGTTCCACTCACTGGCTTCCACCTGGGAGGTGTATGCTGCTCTCCCACCCCTAACTTCAGGCCAGTCCAACTCTGACCATCGCAGGCTTTAGATTAATTTCTCTCTCTCTCTCTCTCTCTCTCACATACACAGAGTCTTCTGCTGTCATTCTGTGAGGCAGCTGACCATGCAAGGGAGCTACCTTGTCTGCTGATGGGACCTTCACTTCTGGCCTGCCCCACAGCTGGGGGAAGGATGCTGCCCAGAGGCACCCAGATCTGAGCACTCAGGCTTTTACACAGCTTCCTCGCTCATCCTGTTAGCATCAGCTGATGGATTTTTTTTAAAGATTTACTTACTTAACTTGAAAGCCATTGCTACACAGAAAGAAATTTTCATCTGCTAGTTCACTCCCCAAATGCCAGCAATGGCCAGAGTTGATCTGATCTGAAGTCAAGAGCTTCTTCTGGGTCTCCATGTGTGTGCAGAAGCCCAAGGACTTAAGCCATCCTCCTCTGCTTCCCCAAGCCATAAGCATGGAGCTGCATCTGAGTCGAGCAGACAGAACTTAACCTGGAGCCCCCCGAATATTTTAAAAGATAAGATACCAAAGAAATATAACAGTTAGGTCCAATATGTGAACTTTGATTCCCAGATTGACAGGAAAAAACACTACTTAAAATACTCCGGAAAAAGGAAAATTTGAATATAGATATAATGTATATTTTAATAACATGGTTAGTTTTTAGTGATCATGTTATCCCCATAAGGGATCCCAAATTATAAAACTAAAGAGAAATTGGGCTGAAATGGCATTATATTTGCAGTTTCTTTTCAAATGGCGATAACGAGAAGGTTAGATGTGAGTGTGTGGGTTGTTAACGTTTTCTGTATACAAGCATAGACCGAAGAAAGTAACCATGACATAATATTAGCAATGATGAATCCAGGTGGATATTACACAGATGTTTATTATATCATTCTTTCAATTTCCCTGGAGGCTTGGAAAATCTGATAATAAAGAAGTTGGAGCAATTATACGCTGCTCTTCAAAGATCATCTGAAGATAAGGGCTTCCTTTCACTGGAGGAGTCACCTTTACAGCCTCGGCGTCAGCTGTGTGTTAAGAGGCTGTCGGGCCACCTGCCGCAGGCTCCTCGGGTGCGCTCCTAGCCGGTCTTCCCCGGGTCTCCTCCAGAGCGCAGCCTGCGCGCATACCCTTTTCCGTGGTCGCCTGTACTCTCATCCAGCGCTGCAGGAAATAATCCTGCGGGGAGACACAGTGTCTCTCCCGTCCGTAGTAAAGGCTGTGAAGAAAGGAAGAATAACGTCAGAACGTTGGAATCAATGCAATCCTAGCGACTCCCACTTTTGGATACTGTGTTCTTTGGGACTGGAAGTCTTTTCAAAGCAGATAACACAGAGATCCTCCACAACTGGCCCTCACTCACCAAATCCCCGCAAGAGCCGGAGCGCTCAGCAGTGTTCAACCCTACTGACGACAGGACACACTGGGTTGTCACAAGAGCCTCCGGTGGTCAGCCCCTCCACGGCTTTTGAATGAGTGACTTTGGACAACAGTGAGCCGGTACTCTGACACAGCTGTGTCCTATGTGCCATGCCTTCCTGCCTGCATTGCTGTCGGGTTTGATCCACAGCATGCACGTGAGGTTTTAAAGCCACTGCAGTCGCTTAGCGTAGGTGAGTGTAAACCTTTCCGGAGCTCATCTGGGGCTGAGGTGGCAGGTGGAGAGGGTTCAGCATGAACCCGGAGTCAAAGCAGAGAAGGGCATTTGTGACTGGATTGCCTGTGACCTTTGTGACGGGTACAGATATGACCACACTCCGGAGAGTCACAGTGGCAGCCACGCAGGTATTTGTCTGAGAACGGTTTCTAGGAAAGCCATGGACAGTCTCCTGTTCTGTTACAGAGTCACCTTCAGGTTGAGGTTTTGTTTCATCGCTCGGACGCTCGCCTGTCAGGTTTAGAAGCATCGGAAACACTTTCTGGTGACCGAGAGCATTGAGTGCTAACCACAGTACTTGGGGGGGGGGGGTGACTGGAGAACCGGGGTGGGGTTCGGGACATCTCTGAACAACACAGAGGTTGTGGGTTTATTCCAGGGAGCCTGGGCTCGAAGAAAAGACTGCCTCGCTTGTTGCGGCAAGCGTCTGCACGTTGCTCATCGTGTAGTGTTCCCGCTCCCTGCCGCAATACTCACATGATGGCGTCCACCTTGCAGTGCTCGTCAGCTTTCTGCACGTGGCACGAATGCACCATCAGCTCCAGAAACACCACCGAGACGCGCGGAGCCACCTCAGTGCAGCAGCTGTAGTCCAAGGGAATTAGGGCTAAAAGACAAGTGTCAAGACTCAGGGTTGATGGCTTTCAGCGGTAGAATTCCGCAGAGATGCAATGTTCATTAATGTTAGCAAAAGACCCTTACTGAGGGCTTTGTAAAACAGACCTGGGCAGGAAAGGCTTCTACTGGTGGAACTTAAAGGTAAGCAAGATGGACTAAATGGGGAGTCCCGGGTCAGGAGGTCAAGTGAGAGAGAAGGAGCGTTCATTGTCCGGAAGTGAGGTTAAGGGCGTGCCAACGATGGAACGGAGCACAGCCCCGACCCGAAGGCAGGTGTGCAGCTCCCGCAGGCCATTGTGCACAAGGTGCTGTGTGTCTCCCCTGCTATAACTCTGCCTCACAAACAAATAAAATAAATATATATTTTTGAAAAATGGTAGCTGTCAGAGATTGTAAGATTTGAGGGGGAACTTTGGAGGGGCTGCCCACAGGTGCGGAAACTCTTTGATAAGAATATGCTATGGTTAAGCAGTTGTGATGCTTGGACAAATATGTGACTATATACTGACCATCTCTGGATTCTGTGCCTTCCAGTGGTGGGTTACAGGCAGGTGTTTGACCGCGCTGTTAAGATGCCACGTGGGACTCGCACATCCCACACCCAGCTCTGTTCCTAGTTCCAACTTCCTGTTGCTGCATGCCCTGGGAGGCAGCAGGTCTTACGTATTTAGGTCCCTACTTAGCGCTTGGGAGACTGGGCTGGAGCTCTGGCCAGCTACAAGTCCTACAGCTGCAGGGTTTATGGAGTGAAGCAGCAGGTGGGAACTCCGTGTCTCTATCTTTACCTCTCCAGTAAACAAAAATAAATGAAAGAAGCATGCACATCGAAAATGGTGAATTATATGCTGTGAGAATATTAGTTATTGATTCAATGATTAACACATTGATGTTATAAAACCATTTAGCAACAATGTGCTACGTCAAATTCATTTAATCTCTGAACCAAGATATAATATTGAGTTTAGTCATGTATATATCTATTCATATGCCCAACCTTGGGAATATAAAGGTGAAGCGGGGGGAGGGGGGGCGATGTCCAGCACAATGGCTCAATTGACTGATCCTCCCCCTCTAAGCGTCAGGATCCCATGTGGACACTGGTTTGTGTCCTGGCTGCCCCATTTCCCATCCAGTTCCCTGCTTGTAGCCTGGGAAAGCTTTGGGACCCTGCACCTGCGGTAGCAAACAGGAAAGAAGCTCCTGGCTCCTGGCTTCGGTTTGGCTCAGCTCCAGCCATTGCAGCCACTTGGAAGGATGAACCAGTGGACAGAATATTAAAAACACCTCTTTCAGTTATGACCCAAGAAACCGTAAATATGGGATGTATCCTCAGAAGTAGGGTGGGAATTAAGAAGCAAGAGCAAACTTAAGGGATTTGAATTCTCAAGGTGCAGACATTTACCCAAGTATAGTTTAAACAAGAAAAGCCTCGGGACCTACACTGATTTAGTAAACTGGATTGTACTTCTCAGATACACAGGTAAAATGGGATTAAGTGGAGACCACGTGACAGAAGCCACATTAACTAATAAATGGCCAGAGGCAGCTCAGCAACTGGAACGTGAAGACAGGCTCTGATTGAAGCAGCTAGAAATATAAAAGGCAGCAAAAACCGGGCTTACCCAGGGAGGGGACCCTGAGGGATGTAAACTGGGCAGCTGACCTGGGGCGGTGGTGAGACTTGTTAGGCAACACTGCCCCCTCGCGGCTGTCCCATGCAAACGTCTAACTTTTTCATTTTGAAAGAGTGGCCAACCACTCTCCTGGAATTCAACTATGGTTCCACAACTTCCGTTTGGGAGATATTTAGGAGTGCCAAGTAAACGGAAAAAGGCCACGTCCTCTTTACACAGCTTATTCAGATGATATATAAGTTGCTTTGAGATGAGATTCGAGAGGCTGAAGCCTTCCTACAGAAGCTCCTGGCTTCCGATTGGCGCAGCACTGGCCCGTTGCGCTCACTTGGGGAGTGAATCATCCGACAGAAGATCTTCCTCTCTCTCTCTCCCCCTCTCTGTATATCTGACTTTCCAAAAAAAAAAAAAAAAAAATCTTTTTTTTAAAGTAATTCCTTTGTGTTAATCCCAGCACACAAAAGGGGACACAGCTGCCTTCCCTGTCCACTTCCAAATTTCATCAACTACTGTGGGAGTGGCAGGGAAGGAGAGAGTAAGGAAAGTAATTCTAACTGAATAGATGCCCCAGCTAGAGAAGACCTGACTCTCTGGCCTAACTCAGATTTCAAAGAATCCTATTGAAATGCTTTCATTCATTCCCCTAATAACTGTTCCAACCCCTCAGGAACCGTCTGCACTCTCCCATTCATTCCCCTAATAACTGTTCCAACCCCTCAGGAACCGTCTGCACTCTCCAGCTCTCCATTCTCCTTCCTTCTCTAGAAAGGTATAGATGAGGGCCTGGTGCAGTAGCATAGTGGCTAACGTCCTCGCCTTGCATGTGTCAGGATCCCATATGGGCGCCAGTTCTAATCCCGGCAGCCCCACTTTCCATCCAGCTCCCTGCTTGTGGTCTGGGAAAGCAGTCGAGGACGGCCCAAAGCCTTGGGACCCTGCACCCGTGTGGGAGACCTGGAAGAAGCTGTGGCTCCTGACTTCAAATCGGCTCAGTTCCTGCCGTTGTAGCCACTTGGGGAGTGAATCAGCGGATGGAGGATCTTATTGTCTTTGCTTCTTTCTGTAAATCTCACTTTCCAATAAGAATAAATAAATAAATGAAAAAAATTTTTTAAAGGCATAGGTGGGTATTCTACAGTATGTTGGGATGCTGGGCATTCACAGTGCTATGATTTTCCCCTTTGGCACTTGAGTAAATGTGTCTGCTTTCTCTTCTATTTAATCTTCTTTTCAGTTCTTGAGTGGATCTTGAGACTGAAGTGAGGAAAGTTCCCACCACCCCTCCTGTAGGTTGCTATCAGGAAGACAATTTGGGACCCACTCACTGAAGGAAAATCTCCCAACTTGTACACCAGGAGGCCCAGGGGCCCTTGCTGTGGAAGGCCACAGTGGCACCCAGGGGCCACAGCTGCAGTCATGGTCAGGGCTGCTGGACGTACAGAGGCAAGAGCACAGGGAGTGGGTCCTTGTTCACCAAACTGGGACACACGTTCAAGACAAGAAAAGCAGGTCCCTGGAGGAGACCCGCATCTCTCCCTGTCCTTGACTTCCCTGGGGGCATTGACTCAGCACACGATTTTAAAAATTATTCTGCTGGGCCCGGCGCAATAGCGTGGTGGTTAAAGTTCTCACCTTGCATGTGCCAGGATCCCATGTGGTCGCCAGTTCTGATCCTGACGGCCCTCCTTCCCATCCAGCTCCCTGCTTGTGGCCTGGGAAAGCAGTCCAGGACGATCCAGAGCCTTGGGACCTGCACCAGAGTGGGAGACCCGGAAGAGCTCCTGGCTCCTGGCTCCTGGTTTCAGATTGGCTCAGCTCCAGCTGTTGCAGTCACTTGGGGAGTGAATCATCGGACGGAAGATCTTCCTCTCTGTCTCTCCTCCTTTCTGTATATCTGTCTTTCCAACAAAAATAAAAATTATTCTGCTGAAAAACCAGACATGTGGTGTCCAGCAGAATAGGCCCAAGGACAATGGGTAGTTGATGTCATGTCAGCCTGAGTGTGAAATGCTCCAAGAATGTAGCCATCAACATTCAAATGTCATCGTGACCAAAGTTCTTCGTTATGCTCATTCGGAGAATGCTGGGAGAACAAGACTGGTCAGTTCCACACAGTGACTTGCAAAGTGACCCGGGGCTGTGATTCTGTGCTGTTGGCTTCATTAGGAAACTCTACGCAGAGCATCGCTGGACAAAAGCAGGCCAGACCCATGCCATCCTACAGCTGCTTGACAGCTGGGACACACTAAACAAAATCAGAGAAACCCCTTGGGACAAATACTCAGCAACAATAAGAGAGTCTGGACTTCGGTAGAAAGAGGCTAGAAGCCTGCGAGAAGACAGGCTGCAGCCTGCACAGTAACTGCTCTACGACCAATGCCTTTGTTCCTGGAGATAACACAGTAAGACCTACAGGTGCCTGGAGATGGACAGCCTCCAGGGCTGGTCCTGTTTACAAGCCCTTCCAACTTCACTGTTCAGAGCTTCTCTTCGAGCTTCTTTTCTTCTTCTTCTTCTTCTTTTTAAGATTTATTTTATTTTTATTGCAAAGTCAGATATACAGAGAGGAGGAGAGACAGAGAGGAAAATCCTCCATCCGATGTTTCACTCCCCCAAGTGGCCATAACAGCCAGGGCTGTGCAGATCCAAAGCCAGGAGCCAGGAACCTCCTCCAGGTCTCCCATGTGGGTGCAGGGTCCCAGGAGTCTGGATCGTCCTCGACTGCTTTCCCAGGCCACAAGCAGGGAGCTGGATGGGAAGCGGGGCTGCCGGGATTAGAATCGGCGCTCGTATGGGATCCCGGTGCATTCACGGTGAGAACTTTAGCCGCTAGGCCGCTGCGCCGGACCCATCTATTTTTCTTGCTTAAATGAAACTTCCTTTCCACTCTCATCATCCTGTCTGATCTCTGAGAAATCAGCATAGACACAAGGGCAAGAATTGTACTGTCTCTCACTGGCTTGCCTGCAACGTAAGAGCAGTAGGGAAGACTACCAGAGAGCAGCTTCTTCCTGTCCACATTCAATTACTATCTCCCCTTACATGCTGACAACTCAGGACTTAAATACAGGTGCCGTCTGTCTGATTTACTCTCTTTCCTCCAGATTTAGTATCCACAGGGCTGATTTTGCATGCGAAATCTGCAACATAACCAACCAGTTGCTAATTGGTGCAATCTCTACGCCCAACAGAAAGGTGTCCACTTGCGTTCGGAGAGTTTAGCTGGTTGGAGTAATGGTCTTTGCGTCAACCTCTAAGATCTTGTCATCAGAGAAGGAAATCCCAACCCAAGTTGCACCTAGAAGGACTTCATTCTTCATTCAGGCATATACGCCTGTTTACAATGAGGTGCCTTCCTGAAATTCCCTAGAGATACAGAATCTAACTGAGCACCATTCTCTTGTAGATCATTAGAAATTACTGGAACTTCCCACCTGAAGACACAGAGTCCCGTCTGCCTCACTTCCGTTAAGCACTGATTGATGCCAAGCACTGTCTGATTCTGGAGAACATCCCCTTCCATGGGAGCCTGAGCGGCTGCTGTCCCCACTCACCTTCTGCAGAGCGCAGAGCCACACACGACACCAAGACCATCAGGAGGAGTCCCACGCACTGCATGCCTGCCTGATCAGCTGGCTCTCACTGCACCACCGGGAGGCTGCAAGATCAGGAAGTGCAGCTGAAGGTGTCCTTTGGAGCTGATATAGAGCTGGGAGGGAAGGCAGGCCAGGTAGCCCCGCCCCCGCGGCACCCAGGGCAGCCCTGCCTCCTGCTGCCTGGTCCACCTCCTGACTTGCTGCTCACTGCCAGGCAGCAGGGGGTCTTAGTGCCTCCCACACAGCGTGAGGTCCTTGGGTGTTGGGGGCAATGGTAGAATCATTGGGAACTGTTTGAAACTCTAGCTAGCTGGGTGAACTCACCTGTCAACTGGAATTCTGGGGAAGGGAGCCAGGGATGTGAAGTTTGTGAAAGCCTCCTTGTAATTGTGATGGACACTTGCTGAGAACCGTTGCCTAGTGGGATCAGAATTATTCCATGGTTTGTTGGAACCCCGGGATTCTGGGGACAAGGGTGACAAGTCGTAAAATACTGTCTCTGCGGGAAGACATGGGGAAACTGAGTGTGACTCTGCTCCGGGTTGGCAGCCAGATGTTCCCAGAGACTTTGTAGATGAACTGTGAGGAAGGTAAGACAGGTAGGTCACAGAGCCTCCTAGGAGAGCCCCAGGGCAGTGGGAGCCCTGAGTCCTTGTCCAGCTTTGCAGCTCCTCAGCCTTGTGAGTTAAAACAGCGGCTACGGTGAAAATGCGTTCTCATCCCATCGTGTCCACTCACTAGAGCACAAAGAAGGACATATTCTCAAACTTCCTGCATTTGCATTGATTCTGCAATTAGCAAGTCGGGCTGGATGGCCTCCAAAGTCATGTCATGCTTCCTCTGGAATGTTCTGTCCCATGTGGTAGCCAACAGCCCTCACATTACTTTTGGGCCCCTAACGTGGTTAGTTCAAATACATACTACAGGTAGAGAACACACACTGGATTTCACAAGCCAAAGTTTTAAAAAAGAATACAAAATATGTCAAGAATTCTTGTACTGATTATATGATGAAATGGTAATACTTGTCATATATTGGTCTAAATGTATAATTAGAATAAATTTAACCTGCTCTTAAAAAAAAAGAATATTTTGTTTGAAAAACAGAATGACGGTGAGAGAAGGAGACACACATGGTAAGATTAATCCACTGGTTCATTCCCCGAAAGTCTGTAACAGCCAGAAGCCTGGAACTCGAGCCAGATCTCCCTTACGGATTGCCATGTTTCCAAATGGTTGCCCGCTGCCTCACACGGTGCACATTCTCAAGAGGCAGAAAGAGAGAGGGGAACTATTGCTTAAGCCCCAGCACTCCCAGCAGTAAGCAGGTATCTTAATGGCTTGCCAAATCCTGCTCCTACATCCTCAGCTTAATCCTTGATTATTTTAAGTCACATAATTAGATCCTGTATTTGTAGTTGGCACTGAGACTTTAGGAGATCAAGAACTGGGATCTGAATTGTCCCATCTGTTAAATTGTGACATTTAACTATACTCCAATTTCACTATCAAGAATTAGAATTAGAATTAAAAAGGGAATGGGAGATTTGCCGACTGCATGAATGAGAAGACCGAGTCAGCTGGAGCAGCAATTCCAGCCACTGCCACCAAGCCAGGGGACCTCATCACACAGACCCTGCAGGGGTGACTGCCAGAGTCCCTGGGAGACTATGTGTGCCCCTGCATAACTACAGCAGGCCCTCTGAACCAAGGTGCGTATGTGAAAGCAACAGTGAGGGCGAACAGGCAGCATGTTAACTCAACTGGCTAATCCTCCACCTTCAGGCATCTGTATCCCATATGGATACCAGTTTGTGTCCTGGCTGCTCGGCCTCTGATAACAACTCTCTGCTCAGAGCCTGGGAAAGCAGAGGAGGATGGTTCAAGTCCTTTGGACCCTGTATCCACCTGGGAGACCCAGAAGAGGCTCCTGGCTCCTGGCTTTGAATGGGCTTGGCTCTGGCCATTGAGGCCATTTAGGGAATAAACCAGTGGATGAAAGATATTTCTCTGTCTCTCCTCTCTGTAACTCTGCTTTTCCAATAAAAATCAATAAATCTTTAAAAAAAGGAGAGTGAGGGCCTAGCTGGTGGCCTAGCAGCTTAAAGTCCTTGGCATGAATGTGCCAGGTTCCTATATGGGCACCAGTTCTAATCCTGGCAGTCCCACTTCCCATCCAGCTCCCTGCTTGTGGCCTGGGAAAGCAGTCGAGGACAATCCAGAGCCTTGGGACCCTGCACCTTCATGGGAGACCTGGAGGAGTTTCCTGGCTCCTGACTTCGGATCGGCACAGCACTGGCTGTTGCGGTCACTTGGCGAGTGAATCATCGGACAGAGGATCTTCCTCTCTGTCTCTCCTCCTCTCTGTATATCTGACTTTCCAATAAAATAATAATAATAATAAAAAGAGTGAGAGGGAATGCATAAAAATTGCAGTCTGAAGGACAGGCATTTGGAACAATAGTAATACATTTCGTGGGATGTGCGCGTCCCATAACAGGGTACTTAAGTTCAAGTACTGCTTCTTTTCCTATTCTAGTTTTCTAATCATGTGAACCCTGGAAATGGTAGTGGCTCATGGTGTTGGGTCTCTGCAACTCATGTGGGAGAATTAGACTGAGTTCTGGACTTCTGGCTTGAGCCTGACCCAGCCCTGGTTGTTGATTTGTAGAGTGAGGGGGGGGGGGGAAGGGGGGGTGAGAGATTGCTCTGCCTCTGTCTCCATGTCCCTCTCTCACTCTGCCTTTCAAGTATGGAACATTTAATGGTTTTAAAAATTGTTGTCCAAAAGTGTGATGAAGAATGGCAATTATGTCTCACACACACCTAAACATTCACCATCTTGCCACACACCTGAAATTACCACCCTCAGTTTAAAAAAAAAAAAGGTCACTGTTATGATGACATGAAAGACAACAAAAGTGATGTTTAATCCAGTGGGGCAAGATTTACAGGAAATTGTCAGGACATTGTCAAGGAAGGCGGGGCTTGGTACTGATGAGCCTGGTGTCCAACGGGCCTGCACAACCCTGTACCGCTCTGTGGCTTCCCTGGCCGAAAGGCTGCCTGCTTCTGCACTGTGTGCAATGCCACAGTAGCCCTGCAGCAAGAAGGCACAGACCTGGACAGTAGAGCTTCTCCTTGACTGACCTATCAGCATCTACTTCCCACTCTTCCCTTGGGGCCTGAGAGGAGATGGTCTAGATAGTGGTCAGTGGAAGACAGAGGCGAAAACATGTTAGCAGTTATTACCACTCGTTGGAATCTTGACCGTGGGGCAGAGGTGTGTCACCCTGGTGCTCAACAACAAACCGACCTCCACCAACAGGAACCTAAGGACCACTGAACCACCCCCAATCACAGCAGTTTTTACTAGGGCTAGCTCAAGTCTATTTTGCGGGTCCCTGGGGAGGAGAGCCACCTAAAAAGAAACGGGGGACAGTGTTCTCTTGGGCAACTGACAATGTTTATTTCCAGGCTTCTAGTTTGTACACACCTAACAAACAATGGTTCAAATACAACTCAGATCATGTCTGTAAGCAGGGGGTTCAAGGAGAGTTAACAGGATGCCTTGGGCAGAGCACTTTTGAAATGCGAACCTGATAAGGAGCACTGTCCTTGGCCAGCTGGCTGGATGGAGCACAGATGTTCTTCCATCAAGGAGTGCATGAGGACACCTCCAGCATCATGCATGGTGCATGAGGGGCCCTTCACCCTGGAGCCTCTTCTCAACAGATTCTCAGCTTCGCACCTGTCACCCCGACTTATCTTGTTGGATGTGTTCCAACAACAGCAAGAATAGGAGAAATAATGAGCAGATTTGATTTTGATTTGGGTGAGGGAAGAGCTGAATGATGGGGTTTTTGTCCGGCGGAACATGGTGCAAGCTGCAATTGCAGGGGATATGAGTGCGTGAGAGACGGCCGGCCGGTCCCTAGGCGGGCACGGAGCAGCACTAACTTGGAAGGAGCCCCAACAAGGTGGATTCAGAAGAATAATTTCAATGATTTAAAATATGTGAATCTTGGCTTGGGGCTTCTGCAAAACCAAGTGAGAAGGAGGCTGAGAATGCATGCCTTCAGGGCCTGGGATGGTTTGAGAGTAGAGTCATGGGGTACAGAGTTTGAGAACAGCCTAAAGGCTTGCCTGATTTTGTGTTTTCCACTGTGAAAACACTTTGAAATGTCCCCGGCAAAGAATAGCTAGCTGTGTTGTAGGAATTACTTTTCCTTTTACAGAAAAACAGCAACATTTTCACTTGAAAGGTAAATACTTGCTGTCATAAAAATACCTACTTGTACGCATGCTCTGGGTGAAATGGTGTGCTGGTATTGGAAGAATGAACTTTGCTAAGTAGTGGTTCTCACAAAAATATAATTAAGGCGATGATCCTTCTTGACAATGTTCCTTGAAAATCGGTATACACATAATCTGGAAATGGATACCAACATTTGAATGCTCTAGGATAATTTACAACATAATGGACCCCTTCCATATATCATTTGGCAGTGAGAATAACAACCTTAACCTGTGTGCCATATGAATTCGGAGCTGTATGTGTGCTAGTCGGCTTTTTGTCACGACAATGAGATATCAGAGCAACTCATAAGAGAGGGCTCATAGTTTGGGGGTTCAATTTCCGGGTTGAGCCCCCCCAAGGCCCCTGTGAGCGGGGCAGATGGCAAGGGCAGAGTGTGTATGGAGACAGAGAGACTGGGGACAAACTTGGACTTTTCTTTCTTTTTTTTTTTTTAATTATTATTGGAAAGCCAGATATACTGAGAGGAGAAGAGACAGAGAGGAAGATCTTCCGTCCGATGATTCACTCCCCAAGTGAGCTGCAACGGGCCGGTGCGTGCCGATCCGATGCCGGGAACCAGGAACCTCTTCCGGGTCTCCCACGCGGGTGCAGGGTCCCAAAGCCTTGGGCCGTCCTCGACTGCTTTCCCAGGGAAAGCAGGGAGCTGGATGGGAAGTGGAGCTGCTGCGATTAGAACCGGCGCCCATATGGGATCCCGGGGCTTTCATCTCGAGGACTTTAGCCGCTAGGCCATGCCGCTGGGCCCCAAACTTGGACATCCGGGGGCACACCCCCTTGAGGAAATGACCTCGGTCCAGCCCCTGCCTTCACCCTGGGGTCACAAGTTGAACACAGTGTTCTTCAGGCCCAACTTAATATGCAAACCTAGCAGTTGGTCATGGATTGGTTAAAACTCGATGGAGCCAAGCCAGGGTCTCCCGTTAAAAAGCAGGTTCCCACCATTCATTGCAAGTTGATGAGTTTCAATGTTTAAAAATGGTGTTTTGTTCGCTTTTGATTACAGAACTAGAGTAGGACATTTGGACCATGTTAAAAAAAATAGAAAAAAATGTTTAAATAATTGGAAATGGGATTCTTAATCTATTCCTACAGTCTCCTTTCTGTGTATATCTTATCATTCATTGAATAAACATTGATAAAAAGATCTACAATATGCAAAACATCATGCTAGATCTGAAGGACAAATGTGAGCGAAGAGACATGGTATCTGCTACAGGGAGGACTGATGATTCAGCAGCCATAGAAATAGCCTGCTACGTGCCAACATAGGGGGGTACAGTGTTTAGGATGCTCCAGGGAGGGTATTCTGTCTAGTCAGTGCATCAGCCAGCTCTGAAATACAACGTTTACCTCCTGCTTGGTTGAGTATGTCATAACAGAGCCAGCTGTTGCTAACACTGAACTGTAAGAATGCAGATCTGAGTGTGGCCATTGGTGCAAAGGTTAAGACACCATGTGGAAAGCCTGTCCTGGGAATGCTGTGAGAGGAGGGAATGACGAGAACATGGCTCATGGGGACATGGGGATAGGAAAAGTAACTTCATGTTGATAGCAGAGTGTGACTAGGGTTAGCCACAATTAACCTAATATTTCAAAATAGCTAATAGAAATATGAATACTTCCAAGAAATGATGATGGGTGTGTTAATCAACATGCATGTATTAAAACATCACATTATACTTCATAAGTACGTATAATTATTATGTGTCAATTGAAAAGAACAGTGGGGTGACAGGCTGCCTGTTTGTCTGGGAAAAGGCAACTGGGAATGATGACTTGGTGGGCCAAGCCTGCGTTCCTTCCCCATTCCTTCTCAGCAGGTAGCCTTATGCGGTGCAGCGCATACACAGCCATCCTGGGCAGTGTGGTCTTCCTGTTCTCATGTTTCTGATCTTGACTTCCTTGCCTGGACAATCTTCACAGCCTCTTGCACCCCAGCCTCAAAACTACTCTTTATGCTTTAAGGTGCGGCTCAGTCGCCCTGTGCAGCTGCCTGCTTCCCGGCCTCCACCAGGTGACTGTTCTCAGCCTTTCAGGCCGGCCCTGGAGAGCAGGAAACCCTTCTCCATAGCCTGGCCTGACGCGGATGCAGCTCATGTCTGACACACAGAAAGTGCTGTGTTCACGTTGCTGAAAAGAATGTCTGTTGAACCACTGGCACCTATCACAACCTTGATTTTCAGACAGATTTATGCAGATGAAGGAAAAGTCAACTAACTGGTTCTGGCATCTGGGTGGTGAACCAGTGTGTGGAAGGGGAAGCAATGTTCTGTCATTCTGCCTTCCTATTAAATAAATAAGAATTAAGGGCCCGGCGGCGTGGCCTAGCGGCTAAAGTCCTCGCCTTGAGCGCCCCGGGATCCCATATGGGCACCAGTTCTAATCCTGGCAGCTCCACTTCCCATCCAGCTCCCTGCTTGTGGCCTGGGAAGGCAGTTGAGGACGACCCAATGTATTGGCACACTGCACCCGCGTGGGAGACCCAGAAGAGGTTCCAGGTTCCCGGCTTTGGATCGGCACGCACCGGCCGTTGCGGCTCACTTGGGGAGTGAATCATTGGACGGAAGATCTTCCTCTCTGTCTCTCCTCCTCTGTGTATATCTGACTTTAATAAAATGAATAAATCTTTAAAATAAATAAATAAATAAATAAGAATTAAAATATAAGGAAATAGTTTATGGAAAATGCATATTATAAATATGAAATGAAGATGTACTTCAAAACTTTCATTATTGGATGCTATGCTGTGATTGGAAAAGTTTACAACCCTGTAAGATAAGAATCTCATTATAATATTATTTTTTAATAGCAAAATAGTAAAACCATGTATATGGTTTGGGGAAAATAAAGTGTAGCACATACATACAACACAATTCAAAAAAATTTTTAATGTATTGTAAAGAAAGATCTTTAGTCTTTTTAAAAAGATTTATTCATTTTTATTGGAAAGTCAAATATACAGAGAGGAGAGACAGAGAGGAAGATATTCTGCTCGTTGATTCACTCCCCAAGAGGCCGCAATGGCTGAAGCTGAGCCAACCTGAAGCCAGGAACCAGGAGCTTCTTCCGGATCTCCCACGCGGGTGCAGGGTCCCAAGGCTTTGGTCCATGCTCGACTGCATTCCCAGGCCACAAGCAGGGAGCTGGACGGGAAGCGGGGCTGCCGGGATATGAACAGACGCCCATATGGGATCCCGGCGCATGCAAGGCGAGGACTTAGGTTCCCACGCTAGCCCGGATCTCTAGTATTACGTGAAAAGAAGCCATAAAACAGCATAAAAAGGTACTGATGTTGTGTTACAGTGGGTTAAGATGCTGGCCTGAGATGCTGGCATCACATTTGGGCACCGGTTCAAGTCCTGCCTGTTTAATTTCCAATTAAGCTCCTACTAATGTGCCTGGATATGAAGCATACGATGGCCAAAATGCTTGGGCCCCTGCAACACGTCTGAAGACCCAGCTAAAGTTTCTGGCTTCTGGCTTGGGCCTGGCCCAGCCCTAGATGTTTGGGGCATTGGGGGAGTGAGAGATGGAGGGAAGAGCTCTTTCCTTCTGTCTTTCCTGTGTCAGTAACTCTGCCTTTTGAGTAAAGACATATTTTTTGAAAAAATGGGAAAATTTCTCTCTCCTCTGTGTATGTATATTTGAAGAACATATACACAACATGGATGGGTGTGAATGCTCTCAGAGGCACAAAACTGAAGTTCTTGCGGTTGCTGATGAGGGTGAAGGTTTGGCGTGGTAGAAATACATCTTTCATTGTATGTGGGTGTTCTTTTTCTTATGGCTTGTATCCATGGCTGAATACAGAAAGAATACAAACGTCGTGGCTCATGACAACACCCATCTATTCCATCACAAGTTCCCAGCGTCAGAGGCAGTTTTGACTCAGTAGGTTCTTGCTCTGGATCTCTCGAGGCTGCAGGTGAAGTGTTACCTGTCGTTGCAGCTTCATCTGGGGGTTGGGGTGTTTTCAGACTTGTTTGGCAGATGGCATCATTCATGTCTTTGAAGCTGTTTCAGCATCTTGCTTCTTCAAGGCCAGCACGAGACAGCCTCTGATTGCTAGATCTGTTAAAGATCTTACCTCGGAGCAGACGTTTGGTGCAGCTACTAAAGAAACCATCTGGGACACCCGTCTGCTTGACCTCTGTTCCTGGCTCGGCTCTTGGTTCCAGATCCTTGTGAATCCACAACCTGGGAAGGAGAACGTGATGGTTCAGGTGCCTGGAGAGCTGCCTGCCATGTGAGAGGCGCAGATTGCATTTCTGGCTCCCAAAGTCCACCTTGGCCCAAGTCTTAGCTGTTTATGGCATTTGTTGAGTAAAAAAGCAAATGGAAAATTATTCTCCATCTCTCGCATAAAAAAGATTTCATTTAATTAGATAAGTCCCACTCAGGACAAAATCTTTTTTGATTCAGTTAATTCAACTTTTTAGTTCCTTTACTTTTGGCAAATTCAGAGGCAGGTGCTACTGAGAATTAAGGCTTCTTACTACTGCCACAACTGTAACCTCTGAAGTTCTTGATGGGAAGGCTACATGACAATGGTTAAAATGTGGGAGCCCTTAGATTCCTCTCCCAGTTATTCATCCAGGAAGAAAGGCAAGCCTGCCCAGGCCCTTGGCATTGCCCTCAGGATAAATTCCCAGGTCTTCAACAGGATTTTCAGAAGCCAGGCCTGGTTGGCTTACCCTCTTGGATCCTCACCTACCAGATCTTCGTAAATACTATTTCCTCTGCCTCCAGGGCACTGGGCACCCTTTCCTCCATCGTCACTCTCCCTGCGTCTTTCTGTTCTCAGGTAACTCTTCTGGCTCCCTGTGGGAATTACCAAGACCCTGGGCTTGCACTCACTGCAGCACTTGGCACCGTGTATTGATCTGTCCAGGCTCCTGTATGTCTTCCAGCTGTTCTAGGCCTTTGTTTTCCTTGGAGACTTTTCTGTTTGTGTGTTTTAACACTGGAATATTATTTTTTTCTTTTTTTTGGAATATGTTTAAATTTAAGGCCTGCCACATAGTAGGACTGCAGTAAACATTTGTTCAGCTGCTGACAGAACCAGTGTTAGGTGAGGGCGAGTACCATACTCATTTTCATCCAAAGGAATATGACTGCTTAATTGTACAATTCATTTATGAATTTAAATACACTTCTCATGGAGAATAGAGGAAGGCTTTATGTAAAGATTTAGCCATCCGCATGGACAAAATGAAGAAAAATTCAACAACAAAAGTTAGCTTCAAGAGATAAGTAGAGCACATGGTTGTTCCAAGAACAGACTTTGGTCAGGCAAGGTAGAGACCATTTCCCTAGGACTGGAGAAACTCTCACTGCTGGAACAATGGGCTGGGGATTATAGATAATTCCAGCAGGAAGGGAATTGTGCAAGGAAGCTGGCCTGTTCCTCACTTGCTCTAAAAGGATGACAGCCTTGTCCAGTGCCCAGTGGCAAGTGGGTTGATTTGTGTGGGCTCACGAGCTCATACGGAATAAGCAAAAAAAAACCACAAACAACACACACACACACCCCTAAGCAGGCCAGGTAGGCAAACTTCCTCATCTCTTTTCTAGACTTTCTTTCACCTTTTTGTAATATGTTTATCCTTTCAAGGATATCCTTTGGTTTATTTACATCCACTCTCACCTGAAATGAGGTGTTGAGAAGGAAGCAGTGGGGTTGTAGTAGGCAGGGTGCTCCGTGAATCACATTCTAGACACGACAGTCTTTTCTAGAAAGATTGGCCCAGGGCCCACCCATATGTTGTGGAAGCCAGATTGCATAAGAACAGCCCATGCCAATCAGTTTCTAGAATCTAGAACCTCTGTTGGCCAGAGATCCAGTAACACTGAGAGTGTATTGTTAGACACTGGGCAGTCAGCCATGGAAGTCCAAGAAGGGCCTGGTATTCAGACATAATACTAAAAAGATACCAACCCCAGGAAAATATCTATAAATTCATAACAAAGCTGGATCCAAAACAACCTCTTACCATAACTGTTAGTGTTCATTAGAGTTAGGCTCACTGTGCCATCTACCACATG
Source organism: Ochotona princeps (assembly GCF_030435755.1). Taxonomy (NCBI): domain Eukaryota; kingdom Metazoa; phylum Chordata; class Mammalia; order Lagomorpha; family Ochotonidae; genus Ochotona; species Ochotona princeps. The sequence goes on along the minus strand of NC_080854.1, from coordinate 17,499,955 downwards.
GAACAGTTATGAGCCAGTAATTGAGAAATTAAAAGTTATAATTGAGTAAGAACTGTAATTAATTATTAAGAATTGTAATGAAGTAATTGAGAAATGAAGAAATCAGTAACTGAGAAATTTTTTCAGCCTCCAAGAGCCGATCACCCGGAGTTCATCAGTACACCCTGCATACATATTGTCCGAGCTAGCTTTTCTTTCCTTCAAAGAAAATAATAACTGCAAGGAACTTGTCCTCAGAAGGAGAAGTTGAAAAGGCTTATTTCACTTATGGTTTTGGGGTTCACATTTAAAACTAGGCAGCCCCATTTACTCTGCCATATTGTGGAGGTTGACCACAGTATAGCACATGTGACAAACTGCCACATGGACCCCAGAAGCATAGGGAGAGGCTAGATTAAATTTTTAAATAACCAACAAGAACAGGTTCCATCCACTTATTCACTCCCCAAGTAGTTGCAATGGTTAGAGCTGAGCTGATCCAAGGCCAGGAGACAGGAGCCTCTTCTAGGTATCCCAAGTGGGTGCAGCGTCTCAAGGCTTTGGGCTGTCCTCCACTGCTTTTCCAGGCCACAAGCAGGGAGCTGGATGGGAACCTGGACTGTCGGGATTAGAACCAGCGCCCATAAGGGATCCCATTGTATTCAAGGCAAGGACTTTAGCTACTAGGGTACTACACGCCAGACCCATTAATAAAATTTGTTTTGGAAAGAAATTCCTTTAGGGCATTTTGAATTTCATCAATAAAATGTGGGTCAATATGTTTTCTTTGTGAACTATTTGCTCATTTTATTTGATAGGTTGGGGAGAGGTCTCTGCCACACATTGGACTGCTTCCCAAAAGCTCAGACAGCCAGGGCTGGGCCAGGCTGCAGTCAGGAGCCAGGAACTCAATCCAGTTCTCCCTCAGGGATGCAGGAGCCCCATCACTATAGTCAAGGGGTTACCTGCTAGGACGTACAGCAGCAGGATGCTAAACTAGCGAGTGGGGCCCAGGCTCATACCCAGGCTCTCCAATGTCCTGTTGGTATCTTAACTGCTGCACCAAATTCCCTTACAAAAATTACCTTTTTAAAAAGCAAAAGATTTATTTATTTTAAAAGGTTAATTCACAGAAAGAAGGAGATACAGAGAGAGCATCCATGTGCTGGTTCATTCCCCAAATGGCTACAACGGCCAGACCTGGACTTGTCCAAAGCTGGGAACCCAGGAGCTTCCACCAGGTCTTCCATGTGGGTGCTGGGGCTCAAGGCTTGGACTAACTTCCATTATTTTCCCAGCCTGCCAGCAGGGAGCTTGATCAGATGTGGAGCAGCTAGGACTCAAACTGGCATCCATATGGGATGCAGGTGCCACAGGGGAAGGACCAGCCTGCTACACTACCACACCATTCCCCATTTTTTTTTAATCATGATTGAGCCTATAGGAAAAACTATAGGAAAACAAATGGAAACTTATTTGCACATTCATCACTTAAGTTATTATTCAATCAGCCATATGTACAGTTGTTTCCCACTGTCCTTCAGAGATAGGTTCCAGGATATCAAAATCTGTGGACGCTCAGGCCCCTTCCATTACGTGGCGTAGGATAGATTTTGCAAACAACCTATGTACACTCTCCTGGACAATTTAAATAATGTTTAGATTACTTATACTATCTGACACAATGAAAATGCTGTGTAAGCAAAGGTTATGGTATTTCCTTAGGGTTTGATGACAACAGAACACTTTCTGAACATTCAATGCAGGCTATTTTTGAATAATTTCTCTCCATGTTGGTTGATTCAGGGACTGTTGAATCTGGGGATCAGGACAGCCAACTGCACATTGTATGTCCCAGTCTCTACATCGAGAATTATATAACATGCTAGACTTCATGTGGCTGGAAGCTCTGAAACTCTAGTGACATCCCCTTACATTTGGTGTAATGGCTTTAGCTGTGGCTTGTGGTGTTGGTAATCCTTGCCATCAGGTCCTGGCTACTTTGCTTCCCACCCAGCTAACTGCTAACGCTCCAGGGAAGGCAATACAAAATGGCCTAAATCAGGGTCAGCGTATTGGCTCGACTGGCTAATCTTCCACCTGAAGCGGGGCATCCCATATGGCCTCTGGTTCGTGTCCCAACTGCTCGACTTCCCATCCAGTTCCCTGCTTGTGGCCTGGGAAGGCAGTTGAGGATGGCCCAATGCCTTGGGACCACTTACATGGGAGACCTGGGAGAAGCTCCTGGCTCCTGGCTTTGGACCGGCTCAGCTCTGGCCATTGCAGCCATTTAGGGAGTAAACTAGCGATGAAAGATCTTTCTCTTTGTCTCTCCTTCGCTCTGAAAATCTGCCTTTGCAATAAAAATAAAGAAATCTTAAAAAAATAAAGCCTAAATCTTTAAGCCTGTGCCACCCATGCAGCTGACCTAGATGAACTTTCTGGCTTCTGGTCTCAGGTGGGCCTAGATTTTTTGAACACTAAACCAGTACATGGAAGATCTCTGTCATTCTTCCTTTCAAACTCGTAAAGAAATCTTAAGAGAAAATACCATTATATTACTCTCTGTCTGCCCTACACGAATGTGTAATGACTTCTAGAAGGCACAAAACGTAAGAAGCAGTGGACACTGCCTGCCAAACAAAACAGGAGCATAGCTGCCTTCAAACTGAATGTTCTCAGATGCAGCTGCTCAATTATCAAAAAGTGCTTGTTCACTGTGGTTAAAGTCCTCCGCATAGCCCCCAAGGATCTGGGCTTCTTCCATCCCGTGGGGGAGATCGATAGTGAATGGTTGACCTCAGAGTTCTCAGCCTGCGAGAGCACTCCAATTCCTCGTGGTCTCCTTGGCAGTTGGGATGTAGTCCTTGGTGCCCATACTGATAGTCCTTGGTGAGGGTCCGGGAGTCTCCAGGGTGGGGATACAAGCCTCCTCCTGTCCTCCTGTTCCACTCTGGGGTGCCCCCCTGCTCTGTGCATATGATCTCCTGTTAAGGGGCTGTCAGGATCGCTGTTGGAACCCACTGTATGACACAGGCTCCATTCTTGATTCTAGCTTCCTTCCATTGCCAATCCCGAGAGGTGGCAGATGAGAACTCTACAGTCCCTGCCACCAATGTGGGAGACTCAGCCTGAGCTCCAGTTCCTGCCTTTGGCCTGGCCAACTCCAGCTGTTGCAGGTATTTGGAAAGTGAACCAGCAGAGAGATCTTTGTCTCTCTCTCTCTCTCTCTACCTTCCAAATACACAAAAGTAAACTTTTTAAAAACATAACAGATTGGAAATTCCCTTGCAAGCTGCAAAAGTAGGCTTGAAAATGACTGGACTACTTCAGTTTGAAAACAGAGTCCAGTACTGAATGAAGGTTGGCATAGCTCTGGGAAACAAACTCTGGCAACTGTAAACCCCAGTAAAATATTTATCTTCTACCAAATGTCCTGGTTGAAAATTCCCCAGGCTTTGGTATACACTGCAAATTTAACTTTGAACACTCCTGCATACTCCGTGGCTGTGCTCTCTGCTTCTCTTCTCCAACATCCATCTCGATCACCCCATTGCTCCAAGTTCTTTTTCAGAACGGTTCCAAACACTCTCACCTGCTGTTAGCTGGCAACACTTGATACGAGCAGAACTTTGTTCAAGCCAGCATGAACAGCACAGCTCAAGGGCACAGCAGATGGGGAGGTGTGACCGGGGAGACAGTCAGAGTGTGAACGGGGCGTGCCTGTGGGATGGACTGCCTTATGCAAACAGTGCAGCCCAATCTCCAGGTGCAGTGTGTGTCACACCAACGCTTTCGCTAGGCACAAGAAGAAAAGCTCGGGAACTCAGTTGTTGGTTTTCCAGAGGTTACAGTCACGACTTTCAGGGACCACAGCAGACAGACTAAAGATAGGAAATGAGATCACCCACACAGAATTCGTAATCATTTTTTTAATCAAAGGGTCACAGTCACAGCAAATTCCTATTCTAAGAAAGGAAAGTCAGGGCAACCCCAGAATTACCAATGTGATAATCTAAAATAAGACCCAATGCTTTAATACTTCTACTGTGGAAAAACAAAAAGGTTTTACAGTTTAAAGGTACATAAAACTTTATTTCCATATATTTCTTCAATCAGATATTTCATTAAAAAATCTCTAGTAGAGTCAGATTTACTACTGTTGTATAATAAGTGCTATTACATCAAATGGATTCATACAATGACTACTCAGGAAAGACAAGAAACAACAGATTATAAAATCTAATAGATCATAAAACATACTGCAATAAATATGTTAGCAATAAAAGAAAACAAGTCAATTCCCTAAAGACCTGGAAACTTCATAACCAATTTCAGTGCACTGTTTAACTTAATCTATAAGAAAACTCTGCTTTGGATAAGGAATTGCTTTACGAATTGGTCACCATTTCTCAGATTATAAGGCACGCAATGCATGACATTATAAACCATGAATCCGTGAGAAGAGCCGCAGCTAGCAGATGGCGCATGTACGCCGTCAGGAAGAGCGGGCGCCTCTGCAACACTGACGTTCACATCAAAGCAGCAAACAACTGTGCAAACGGAAAACCTACAACAAGCCAATCTTCCCTCTCTGACAAGGGCTAAGCCTGCTAACAGAAGATCACCCTCAAAGACCAAAGTCATAAAGCAAATTTCCTAAAATATTTTGAAAAAAAAACTTTCTCTCACAGTATGAAGCAGATCTTTTTTTGTTGTTAACGCTGTTACTTGCATTTTTAACAAATTTTTAAAATTGACAGTGACTGAGACAAATGAAATGGCAAATTCCAGGCTTTGTACTTGAAGTGATGTTTCTGCTAATTATGTTTTTGTGCAAATTGAAATTCTACAGTCATAATCTAGGTAACAATATTTTGTTAATACTTTTTTTTTTCCCTACGGTCATAATCTAGGTAACAATATTTTGTTAATACTTGAACGCCCTGGGATCCCATATGGGCGTCGGTTCTAATCCCAGCAGCTCCACTTCCCATCCAGCTCCCTGCTTGTGGCCTGGGAAAGCAGTTGACGACGGCCCAAGGCTTTGGGACCCTGCACCCGCGTGGGAGACCTGGAAGAGGTTCCAGGTTCCTGGCTTCAGATTGGCGCGCACCGGCCGTTGCGGCTCACTTGGGGAGTGAATCATCGGACGGAAGATCTTCCTCTCTGTCTCTCCTCCTCTCTGTATATCTGACTTTGTAATAAAATAAATAAATCTTAAAAAAAAATGCTTTTTGTTATATATTTTGTTAAACACAGCTATGGTTTTAAAAAACAGCCAAAATTCCAATGTGAGATTCTTGGGCAAAGATAACAAAAAACACTATTTCAGGAAATTGCTACTGTTGCCAACATATTATAATAATTATTTTCTCAGTTGATTTCTGGAATAATAATCAAGACTTAGAGTCGCTGTCCTTACGAATAGATAATGATGGTCTCTTAAGAGAGTTCGAAGCAGATTTTGCTAGTAATCCTAACTCAGAGTACTTTGCAAATTAGGATCCACATACATGAAGCAGACAGTGTCAGCATGCACTGTATGTCTGACTCAGGAACGCATTCTGGCCATTTTATAGTTTCATGTCTAAGAGGCATGTGGGTTCAAGTACAATGCTGTTTCCACAAACAGTTATCCTAAAATCTGAGTTACTGTCCTCAGAAAATGGCCTTAGAGGTATGTTCATCTAACTGAACCACAAGTAAAGCCAGATAAGCAGAGGCAGAAACAAAAACATATCATGGAAGAAACAGGACTGTGATACTGCACCAGACTGTCAAAGAAGAGAGAAATGGTTATAACAAATATAATTTTTAAGAAATTATACATGCCTCCTGAGCAAGAGGGCTGAAAATTAAATAACAGAAGCAGCTAGCTGTGTTTCTGATATTCACTTTAATGTTGGCTGTCCTTTTCTTTTCATCATCTGAGTCCCTGGCTTCTTCTTAAAAGTCCCTGTGATTACCTCAGACATCAATCCGAATTCCATTTTTTGAAGACATCACTTGTCTGGTCCCTGTTAAACACATGAGGAATGAACAGAGATGAGGTAGCCATGATGTAGTTATCACATAAAGCCAGAATGGCAAAGGAGAGGTTTTTCCAAATGGGCATATCCATAAACCATGACGGATTCCATCTCGGATATGGTGGGAGGCCCAGGATATAAACAACATCCATGGAAGAAAACACCAGGAGTCTTTTAGCTTCAAAAGATGCATAGCCAACTTCAGGGTCAGGACCACAACGGGTATCACAGTGGAACAGTGAAGGACAGGTCTTCGTGGAAGACTTAAAGCAGCCTGAGGGGAGAAGTGAGAGTCATTTCCTTGCTGGTAAGGCACAATTTCATATGCAAAGCTTCAGCATTATACTCTCCAGAATCATTTAGAACTGCAGGGCAAAACATCTTCTGTGCCACCTCAGAATACATTTCCAAAAACTACGTAGAAAGCAAAATCAGATTAAAATGTGTGAAGGACCTGTTTGCATCAAAACGAAACCAAGGTCTCTTTCCAGGGTCATTATTTTATTTGTTTAGACGCCAGCAATCACTGATTCCCTCCTTATCATGTTCCTAAGTAAAACAGGCGCTTTACCGGAAATGCTTTGTACTTGACACATGATAGGAAGAGGTGGTCATTTCTCATTTTTTCAAGTATCTACTGGACATCTATTAGATGAGCCGGGGGCTGTTGTAGCCTAGCAGTGAATGACATGGAGAAAAGTCATTCATTTGTGAGTTTATATTTCTTTCCTGAATACACTAAAGGTAGGGAAATCGGACATTCAGACAGGTTTGGGCATTTGGCAAAGTGGATAAGACACCTGCATCTCAGGCCAGTGTGCCTGGTCTCAAGTCCCAATTCTGTTCCTGATTGCATTTTTTTTGCTACTCCGCAGCCTGGGAGGCCCAGGTGATGGCGCAAGGGCTTGGGTCCCTGCTGCTTCTGAGCTCTGGATTGAGTTTCTGGTTCTTGGTTTCTACCCAACCCACTCTTGGTTATTGCAGGCATTCAGGAAGTGAGACACAGACGGGAAATATCTCCTCTCTTTCTGCTTTGCAAGTAAAACTTTAGTTTAAAAAAAAAACAAGGCAGGGCCCGGCGGCATGGCCGAGCAGCTAAAGTCCTCTCCTTGGAAGCCCCGGGATCCCATATGGGCGCCGGTTCTAATCCCAGCAGCTCCACTTCCCATCCAGCTCCCTGCTTGTGGCCTGGGAAAGCAGTTGAGGACGGCCCAAAGCTTTGGGACCCTGCACCCGCATGGGAGACCCGGAAGAGGTTCCAGGTTCCCGGCATCGGATTGGTGCGTACTGGCCCGTTGCGGCTCACTTGGGGAGTGAAACATCGGATGGAAGATCTTCCTCTCTGTCTCTCCTCCTCTCTGTATATCCGGCTTTCCAATAACAATAAAATCTTTAAAAAAAAAAAAATAATAAGGCAATACCGGAGTCACCACTTAGGCTGTATTCCTGTGTGAGGTAGGTCACTGCGTTGCTGAAGGCCTCGGACTGTGCACCAGAGGCTGTGCTCCAGCCGGTCCACTGCAGCGCATGCCCATGATAACAAGAGGACTGAGAGTCAGCTACAAGCTGTGCACCTTTCATGGAGCAACCCGGAGCTGTATACTGACTACACATAAAGACAAACGGGAAAACCTAAGTGTCCTGAAGCAAGAACACCGATACAGACACAGATAAGCCACCCTCTCAATGAAAGTCCTCTGCTTAAGTTAAACTAGCTTGGTAACACTTCCTTCAGGACTGTAGGAAATACTCCGCTACGAGCCAGTACTGAACGACTTAGGTACAGCTAGTGGGTTGGTTCTTGCCCTATTGGCATCCATACCACTTTGTCCTAGCAAACTGACTTGCTCAGCAACACAATTACAGGCATCTTTAGGGAAGTACTGATAGTTCAAAAAAGTTGAGAGGCACTGATGCTGTGGCACCACAAATTAAGCCACTGCCTCCAGCAGCAGCATCTCCTAGGAGTGCTGGTTCAAGTCCTGGCTGCTCCATTTCCACAGCAGTTTCTTCCTCATGCACCTGGGAAAGCAGAACATGGCCCATGTACTTGGGCCCTTGAAGCTGTGGGTGACACAGAGTATCTGGCTGTGGCTTCAGCCCGGGCTGAGACCTGGCCATTATGGCCATCTGAAGCACAAACTAGCAGATCAGAGATCTCTGTCTCTCCCTGTCTCTCTGCCTTTAAAATAAGCAAATATTTGAAGAGAAAGAAAAAAAAATTAAAAACATTTATTTTTTACTGGAAAGATTTACAGAGAGAGACAGAAAGAAAGCTTTTCCATCCATAGGTTCACTCCCCAAGTGGCTGCAATGGTTGGAGCTGAGCTGATCCGAAGCCAGGAGCCAGGAGCCTCTTCCAGGTCTCCCACACAGGTGCAGGGTCCCAAGGCTTTGGGCTGTCCTCGACTACTTTGCTAGGACACAAGCAGGGAGCTGGAAGGGAAGTGGAGCAGCCAGGATACAAACTGGTGCTCATATGGGAACCTGGCACATGGAAGGCAAAGACTTTGACCACTAGGCTACTGTGCTGGGCCCAGGAAGAAACTTTAAAAAATTGAATGGATAGGTTTTCTTACCTAAATAACTAATCCCCTCTAGGTCTAAAATGATGCTGGGAAGATCAGTATAATGGTGTTAAAAGAATTAAAGGAAAGACCAGATATTCATGTTTCTTACCTTTAAAGACAAGGATCTAGCTAGGAAAAAATGGTCTATATCAATAACAGAGGCTAGAAATCCAGCTAAGACAATTTCTCCAACATCAGTCTTCTTTTTGATCCCAATGACTATTGCCCAGGACCACATGCCAATCACACAATGCACTGCATTGTCTGAGAGGGCGCGAATCCAGTCACTTTGTTGAATTATGGAAAACTGAAGAATCCTGTCAGCTACTAGGCAAAATATCCCCAGACCAAGGCTGGAGAGGAGAGATTCAGTGCTACAGGCCTGGAGTAAAGCATGCGTCTTCTCTGTTTCAGCTGCCATGGTACACAGGTCAGCACACAGGAAAAGCCATCGGGAACGTCTAGTCTTGTTTTCATTCCTGGCACCCTACAACAGCAAGAAGAGAAAAACACTCCTGAACATTATAGTCTACCGCATCATATTTAATCAAAGTAATATCACAGTAATTTCACAAATGCAAAGCCACATTGAAAAACTGGCATCTCCTACATTGTTATAATATGACAAAGCTCAGTAAGAGATTAACTTTGAGGCTGGTGTGGTAACTCAATAGGGATTAACTTTGTAGAAACAACAATTTAGTATATAGCAAGGGATACTTGAGAAAGCCTGCTGACTGTAATCTGTTGCTCTGAGGTCATCAGATAGTCCTCTCAGTGATGTGTGCCACATGGAGTGAAGGACACTCAACAACCGTGTGCTATACAGCTAAGTCTTCTTCCTTTGGGAAACCTGCTTACCTCAACACCTGAACTCAAGAACTGGGCAATTGGTTTCCTCTTTTCCTAGGTACACTGATTAATCTAGTGATGAAGGTTACCCAGTTGGACTCCTTTCCAGAATTCTCCCAAACAGAGCTGGTGGGGAAACTATCTCTTTTTTGGGGAGGGGGTGGAAGGTGGGGGATGAGAAGAAGTTATGCTCCAATACATGACGCAGCTTAGAACAATGAAATCCCAGAAACTCAGAGAATAATCCGAGAGCATCTTGACAACATCGAGGTCTGAGGTTTAGTCTCTATGGTTCTCAAGGCTGATCAAATTCCTCAGTCTATCCTTTATTTTTCTGAGCAATTCCAGCATTTCCCAACAACTCGCCTTTTCATTTTTGTTGCCTCTAACCAGAAAATCCTAAGTGAAATAAAAGGATGCAGAGACAGTTGTTGAATTCAAACTTGGCACAGAAAACTGAAATCATTCATCTATTTATAGTTAACACTATATGATAACTGAGTTTTTGTATTATATTGCTTTAATTATGACAAAATGGAATCAAATGGTTTGTTGAGTATGACTCAACTTCTGTTCTACAATAAAACTGTACATGTCATTATATATATTTGAAAATTTACATGAAAAGATGAAGGACCCAGAATAGGAAAGAAACACTGAAACACAGGGACTAAGTGAAGGACATGTGCTCTCTGATTTTAAGTCCAAACCCAGGAGCCAGGAGCTTCCTCAGCATCTCCCACATAGGCGCAGGGGCCCGGGTGCTTGGACCATCTTGTGCTGTTCTCCCAGATGCATTAGCAGGGATTTGGATCAAAAGTGGAGCAGCGCCCATACAGGATGGTGGCAGAATGTGGCAGCTTTGCCCATAGCACTGGCCCTAATTTTAAATCTTATTGTAAAGCTTTGGTAATCAAGATTGTGAGGTTGTGAAGATAGAGAATTAGATAAGCAAAACAAGACAGAGAGTGGAATCAGAAAAAGACTTACACATGCAGTCAATTTATTCTGACAAGTTAATAAAAAATATCCTTTTCTACAAATGGTTCTAAAATAACTGGATATTCACATGCAAATACAGTGAACCTCAATGTATACCTTACCTAATACATAGTTCAAAATGACTCACATTGCTAGATGTAAAATATAAAATAATAAAATTTCTGGAGGAAGCTTTTATGTCCTTGGGTTATATAAAAAAATCAAACACATTAGCAAAAGATTGATCATTAAAAAAATTGAACTTCAAACTTAAGAATTTCTGCTCTTAGACACTCTTAAGAGAATGAGAAAAACATGTCACAGCTTGGGAAAAATATTTGCAAATTTCATAGCCAATAAAGACTTTGAGTTCAGAATATACAAATTCTCAAAACATGGTAATAGAAAGCCAAGCAACAAAAAAATGGGAAAAATATTTGAAAAAGTGCTTAACCAAAGATGCTGTACAGAGAGCCAGCCAGAAAGTACACTAAATATGCTCAATGTCATTATTAGGGAAATGCAAATTAAAATCATGGTGTGATATGAAATGTACATATTCGAATGGTTAAATTTAAAACAGGCAGTTCCAAGCATTGAATGGGAAATGGAGCAACTGGAATTTTCAAAGCAGGAGGGATGAAAAACAGTACAACCACTTGTGAAAAAACTTTCCAGTTTCTCAAATAGTTAAACATTCTCTAATTCTATGATCCAGTTATTGCACTTCCAGGCATTTTTCCCAGGGGAAATGAACATGTATATGTACATAAATACTGACGACTGAACATTCATAACAACTTTATCTGTATTAACTTTAAAGTGAAAAAAACTCAAATGCCCAGCAACATGTGAATAAAGAAAAATGGAATATAAAGAAGTGATATAATATAGATAAGATAAATATCAAAATAGTTATGCTAAGTAAAAGAAGCCAACCTCCTTATCCCCAAAATATACATATTAAAACCCCAAAAACCGGGCCCAGCGTGGTGGCCAGCAGCTAAAGTCCTTGCCTTGCACATGCCAGGATTGCATATGGGCGCCGGTTCTAATCCCAGCAGCCCCATTTCCCATCCAGCTCCTTGTTTGTGGTCTGAGAAAGCAGTTGAGGATGGCCCAAAGCCTTGGGACTACGCACCCACATGGAGACCCAGAAGAGGCTCTGGCTCCTGGCTTTGGATCAGCTCAGCTCCAGCCATTTCGGCCACATGGGGAGTGATTCATTGGACGGAATATCATCTTCTCTGTCTCTCCTCTTCTCTATAGATCTGACTTTGCAATAAAAATAAAAATAAATCTTTTTTAAAAAGTGTGACAAAAAAGTAGGAACATATTTATAACACGATTAATAATATTAATAAAACATTATAGGATATAAGATTCATTAGCATTAAGAAGTGTTTACAAGCTGCTAAGCTTCTAAGCCAAACCAACAATACAATATAAAATAAAATACTTTTTTTTAGAGTTGGTATTGTGATGTGGTGGCTTAAGCTGTCACCGTCAGGGCCAGCTTATGCAGTCACCTGCAATGATAACATCCCATGTGGACAGCATTTGAATCCCAGCTATTCCACTTGCCATTAAGCCCTCTGCTAATGTGTCAGGGGAAGCATCAGAACATGGCATATGTCCTTGGGCTGCTGCCACACCAGAGACGTAGATGAAGCACTTGATGCTGACGATTATGGTGGATGACTAGTGGGTGGAAGATCTTTCTGTGTGTATGCATGCGCACGTGCGTCTCCCTCTCTCGGTAACTCTGCCATTCAAGTGAATATTTTTAAAATGTCAATAAAATATGTTCATTGTTATATATTGGTTGATACACGATACATTAAGCTTTTATGAAAAATGTCTATATCTTCTATTTTTTTTTAAATCTATTTTTATTGGAAAGGAAGATAAATGGAGAGGAGAGACAGAGAGGAAGACCCTCAGTCCAATGATTCACTCGCCAAGTGACCGCAACAGCTGGAGCTGAGCTGATCCAAAGCCAGGAGCCATGAACCTCCTCCAGGTCTCCCACGTGGGTGCAGGGTCCCAAGGCTTTGGGCCGTCCCTGCATTCCCAGGCCACAAGCAGGGAGCTGGATGGGAAGTGGAGCTGCTGGGATTAGAACTGGCGGTCCCACATGAGACATTGGCACATTCAAGGCAAGGACTTTAGCTGCTAGGCCCCCACGCTGGGCCCAGAACAGCACTATCTCAATAGCGGTTCTAAGAGTTCAGCTTTCTGGCATCTTTCTACTCCAACTGTTTGTATAGACATGTAACATTTCTAGTAAGGTTTTGAATATTAGAGAAATGTAACGATTGTACTTTCTCTACCACTTATTGTCTGGCCATGACACCCAAATGTATCCATTTCTTGTTCTCATCTTTCTTCTTAATCATTTTCTTCCTTTTCTATTTCTTATTCCTCCTTCCACAAACAAAATGGAGTCTTGAATCACCTAAATTCCTAAGCTTTTAACTGGTGTTGGGAAGGTGCCTTCAGAGCAATGACTATAATCTTCCTTTAAATGTGTCATGAATAAAATCTACAATGCCATTGGTGTTTGATGAGTATTTGATTATACTGTTATGAGGGGTAAATAGATCATTAAGCTTCAGCCTACAAATGGAAGCTGTTATATTGGGATCTCTTTTCTGCCTTTAGTCATTTGGATCATGTATGTTTCTCTAGCATATGCAGGGACCACTCTGTACCGATCAAACCGAATCAAGCCCTTTCCCCATGACAGCAACTGCCTCTGGATGACATGCGCACCAATGCCTCCTTTCCTTAGCTCTCAAACACCTGATTATGCAGTCATTTTAACTACGCGGTTAAAGATTGGCCGGTAATAATCTCTTAGACATTATTTCTTTCATAACGAGAGATCTAACACATTCCCAACACAAATGTCATCTGTTTAAAGGCCAAAACATAAAAATGCCAAATGTAATGCAGTTAATCGGCAGAGAGAGAGAGAGGGAACACAGTTCTCGCTTTCACTTAAACTTTGTTCAGCCACCACATCTCTCCAGAAAGAATGTGTAGCTCCTGTCACTACTACAAATAAAACAGCTCGGAATAGCAACGTGTTTCTCAGCAAATTCCCAGAGTCACGCTTTCCCGAGGCGATGGCGATTGTTTTTAAAATGTCCGTTTCTAAGAATGGGGCAGAATGCTGTGACGCCTTGAGGGAAGGGAGCACGTCACACAGGACAGCACTGAACCGTCTACCGTTTAGGGGTTCCTTGCACCTGCCGAGGACACCTCCGGCCCCCTGGCCCGGGCGCCTGGGAGAGCGCTGGGTGTTGGAGGGACCCAGAGGGCGGGGAGCCAACGCGCAGCCCCGAGGCACGCGGCACCTGGCGGCCCACTGCCCACGCACACCCCGCTCGTCCCAGCTCCGGGACGCCATCCACACCAGCACCCGCGGCCCTCCCGGCCCCCCACTCGGTCTCCTGCCGCCACCCGGCCCCGTGCGGAGGTCAGCAGTACCCACCCTCCACGCTGCCACCGGAAGCGAGCGTCGCTCCCGCAGCACCCGCGCCTCGCCTCCGCCCCCGGCCGCGCACCGAGAGGCGGGCGCCGGCCAGAGCGGCTGCCGCGCGCAGGACCGCCGGAGCGCGCCCAGAGGGAAGGAGGCCTTGGTGGGGCCGGGAGACAGCCAATTCCTTCATTATTTTACCTCCCCGAGGAATGTGGGTGACGGGCTGTCCTGTTGGCTCCCCTTTCTCGGTAGAGCCGCCAGCACCTTCTCTCAGCCGCTCCTCCGGGGACGGTGAGCGCACAGACAGGGAGCTCGGCAGCTCCACCGTCCCCCAGGGGATGCCTCGGTAACTTGCTGGTGCTCCTGCGTCGCGGACGGCGGTGATGGGGCTGTCCTGCTTTGTGATGACGTGGAAGCGTCTACCTCCAACGTAGTCTGACTCTGATTAACTGGACCCCCGAGATAAGTTTGTATGAGGGGGGCCAGGCCTCATTCTACCTCCCGGCCTGGGAATGGTCGGGTGCTTCGCGTCAGACGTCCCGGAAGTGTCCCTTTAGAGGGACATCCTTAGCCCCGTCCCGCTTTCGGTTTAAACAAGTGGCAGCTGAAAAACAAGGACAGTAACTGGGCATTCTTGAACAGTCCGACTGCACAGAAAATTACCACATTGAGAGCAAATTCCTAGACTGTTCGTACCACTTTAGTTTAAAAACTGTAGAACTTTTCTTGTCACACTGTTTTTTTAAAGAATGGGAAAGATTCAGCTTAGTAGAAAATTATAAACATTTTAACCTTCACATAATTTAAAAGCTAAGTTAAAAATTATCATTATCACTTATTTATTCAAAAGGTAAGCAGCAGGGATCTTCCATTTACTGGTTCACTTCTCAAATGGTGGCAATGTCAGGTCACGCCAGGGTGAAGCCAGGAGCCAGGAACACCATGCTGGCCTCCGAACATGGGCAGCAGGGACACAAGGACCTGAGCTGTCTCCCACTGTCCCAGGTGCACTGGCAGGAGGCTGATGGAAAGTTGAGCAGGTGTCGGGTCCAGCACTGCAGTGTGGAATCTGGGTGTTGGCAACCCATGGTACCACACTGTTCGTCAGATTTAAACCCTTGAGTGCTTTTATTCATATCAAGGATGCATTTTTCTCAATTTAAACGCAGTAACAAAATTTGTCTAATAGTCTAGAACTTATGGGAGGACCAGCAGAAATGGCATCCGGTAAACCAAAGCAGAACAGTTTCTTGTTTTCCGTGTACCAAGTCCACTGCCTACTGGCACCTGTCCACGCAGCAGCACTTCGCCAGCAGCCGACATGTCGGGCAGTAGGCATGATGACTGTAGAGTGATGTATGGAGCCCATGTTCTAGCTGTAAGATCTAGATGAACAGACTGCAAAGTAACAAGGTTGTAATAAATAGCATTTTGGTGAACTCATTTCTCCTCAAGATTTTGCTGTGTTAGTGTTTTCATATATTCAGAAACTTAGAATCTGTTTCATGAGACAGCTTAGATGACATCTAATATTTGCTCAAGTGCTGTTCAGCTTGTACTAGGACCTGGATAAAGTTTTTCACTACTGAGATCTGGTTATCTCTCAGTTCTATTAGAAAATACTTGGAGACAATAAATGGCAAATGAACTATTTTCTGGTATATTAAAAAAAAAACTAAAAGATTAATATTGATTCCTCCATTTATTAAAAAAACAGCTTGACAATTTTACATGACATTTTCTGATAAATTGGAAGTGAGAAAGCAGTTCAAAATTTCAAGCTTTTATTCCCAGTATATATATTTATGAGTTATATAAAATAGATACAAAGTTAAATATTAATTCTCATACAATCATTGTACAGAAGCTAATACATACAATTTCTTGGCTTACTAATGATTTCATACCAGTCATTTGGAATAACATCCCTAAAATTTAATACTGTAATAATTCTGTTTTTCACTTTTTAGAGTTTAATAGAAGAAAGTCAATATCCTGTAGGATTTGAGAGGTTTTTTTCAATGCTACGGATACTCTTTTTTCATGAACTTCTTCTGGTGAGGTTTCTGAAGATAACTTACAGTGATCAGAAGACTGCCTGTTTTTCTTTGTGGAGATCTGATTTAGTACACTGCTATTCTCCACTAGGACTGAGTCATTTAGTTAAGGAGTTTTTTTCTTCATGTTATACCATATAGAAACTCTTTTCACAATTCCTGGCTTTCACAGTAAGATACTACCTCTCAACTGTGAGGCAGATTTCTTGGATACACAATCCAGGCGAGACTGTAGAGTTTACCAAGGCCGCCTCCTATCAGAGAGAAAATCAGTTCCCATTTAAAGAAGGGGGAGGGAGTCGAGGACAGGACAGAGAGCCAGACTGTGCGGAGGTAAAAAACAGTTTTTGAAGGGTGGTGGTAGAAGAAAACAGAATTAAAATTTCAGTAACACGAATGGGGACTAAAAAATATGAGACAACATGATTATAAATGTGTTGATACCTGTACTTTTTAATTTAAAAAAGATATAGATTGAAAAGAATCCTGTATTCTGTTCTAGAATGACTTTATTTAACATTACAAAAAATCATAAGAACAAATTTAGATGAATGTAGTGCAAATATATAGAACAAAAAGTTTGTAAGTAAATCAGAGATAAGTACTAAAAGAAGTCAGAGATAAGTATTAAATGGTAATCATTTAGAATTATATGAATTTCTAAGCAAAAATTCTCCAAGGGGATTATAACCCTGTTTCATTATGTTTTGTCTAATTTAGGCCCAAAGAAATGTATAAATTAACAGTGTACTTTCCATAGATAAGAAATATCTTAAATTACAATTTTAAATATCTGTTGACTCAAAAAAGTTCAGTAAAACATAAGTACAGATCACTATAAAGTATAGATGTGAATTAAGCTAAGCCGTAATGGAAGAGAGTATGCAGAAAATACACCCGATTTAAAGGATACAGTTAAACCTCCGTATCTTTTCAAGTTCAGAAGCAACAGACCTGTACAAGAAAAAAAGTTCCGGTTGGTGGTATGTTTCCTATATATTCATGAAATTTTACATAAAGCAAATTTGACTTTCTGCATAAGGGTTAGAACTTTAAAAAGAACCTAAAAGAATTCTCTTATATTTGCAAACAATCAACTGGTGTTCACTGAGTGTTTTGCAAGGCAAGTGAATAAAAGTCCCTGTCTCAAGAATTGGGCACAATGGCTCATGGCAAAATCCTCACCTTGCAAGCGCCAGAATCCCAGCTGCCAGTTCATGTCCTGGCTGCTCCCCGATTATGGCCTGGGAAAGCAGTAGAGGATGGCCCAAAGCTTTGGTATCCCGCAGCTACATGGGAGACCCTAAAGAAGCTCCTGGCTTCAGATTATCTCAGCTGTGGCCACTGTGGCCATTTGGGGAGTGAAACAGCAGATGGAAGATCTCTGTGTCTCTCCTGTTATCTGTAATTCTGATCTGCTTTTTCAACAAAAATAAATCTTTTCAACAAAAATAAAGTGAGCATTCTTCTTCTTATTAGTAATATGAACTTTCCAAAAAAATTTTTACAACAAAAAACAAAACAAAACAAAAAACCTAATCAAGTGCGATGATTGAAGGCAATGGGCCTTCTATGACTTCTTAGACCAAGACCACAAAGTACTTGGGCCTCTGCTGTCCATATGGGAGACTCGAAGGGAATTACCTGCGCCGGCTTCAACCTGGTCCAGACATGGCAGTTTGTGTTCACTTGCAGAATGAACCAGGATATGGAAAAATCTTTGTCCCTCCCGCTCTCCCTGTAATTCTGCCTTCTAAATAGATAAATCTTGCAAAAAATGTTTTGTGTACTTTGCACATATAATACATTATATATATTGAACTTTTACAGAATGGATGTTTGCGACATCTCAGTTTTTACATAGTTGAATTATGTGTCAAAGCATAATAACTTAAGAAATTCCTTCTGGAGTCTATTATTCATTGATTTGTTAAGCACAGGGCACTAACATCAAACATTAGTTCTTGCCATAGTCTACAGAAAGAGATACTGGGCCACTGGAGTGGAGTAGAAAGCTGAATAAACACAGTCCAAGAGGAACCCCTTACATGTGTGTCGTCTGTTGACTCCTCAGGCTACAATGAAAGATACGAGCACTGGCATAAAAAGAAAGAGTTTAACTTGACAAGCTTCCTACAAATTCAACAAGATCACCAGAAAAGGCTGTTTCACTGTTCATAGCAGGAGATGGCCTCCACTTTACTGGCTTTCTTACAATGAACCCCAGCATACATTCATTTCTCCTTTATATTCCAGCCTGTGGACGGAGAAAGTCCTTCCATCATTTTAAGAATATGCTGTAGAGAACTTGGACAGGACTTACTCTAAAGCCTGCTGATTCTTCAACCTTAGAGAACAATTTGTTGGGCCTGGCGCAATCGCCTAGCAGCTAAAGTCCTCGCGTTGCATGTGCTGGGATCCCATACAGGTGCCAGTTCTCATCCCGGCTGCCCCGCTTCCCATCCAGCTCCCTACTTGTGGCCTGGGAAAGCAGATAGAAATCTAAGTAGCTGTTTTTAGTACAGTACTGCTCCTCTTTCAACTCTTGACAAAAACTATCACAGTGGTGCTGCCTTGGACTTTGCAGAGAGAATGGATCTGCTTTCCAATTAATTTGCCTTATCTTTCTGCTGCTCACTATTTTACTTTTCAGTACGCCTCATAGTTAATTTTTTTTGTTTGTTTTCACACAAAAAGGCTGGAATTTTACAAGCTTTGCTTGCTGAGCAATGGTGAACAGTTTTCATAGCCATGCACAATTTTCTTTTTTCCCTCAATCCCTGCCTTTTTCTTTCATTTTTTAAATTTTTTTAATTTGACACACAGAGAAACAAGGACAGAGTTCCCTTCTATTGCTTTATTCCCCAATAACTGAAACAGCCAGGGCTGGGCTAGGAGCAAGAGCCAGAATCTGGGAACACAACCCAAGCCTTTCACAGGTGGATGGCAGGATTCCAACTACTGAGGCCATCACCTGCTGCCTCCAAGGGTCTGCACTGGCAGGAAACAAACTGGGAGCTGGAGTCAGAAACTGTATTCAGATCCAAGATGGAGGTAATTTAATTCCTGCCTCTAATGCTTGCACTCCACCCCTGTACTATTTTTGGCTAGCTAACTTTTCTGCTCCCAACGAGCAGTGGCAGCAGGATGAGAGGTCTGGAGAGCAGGATCCTCACACACTGAGATATTCAGAGAGCGCCCACGGATGTGATGTGAGACAGAATTCACCCAGAGGTGGGTGATCTACTATGCTATACTAAGCTACCTCACAGCTGAGTTTAAAATTGTTCCTGGTATCCTTTTCACTTCCTGATATCCTTTTCCCACGGTATTTAGACTGTACATTCAGTGACATTAACCTTTTGAATAACCTTTCTTCCTGTCATTTGTTTTTTCCTATTTGGGAACTTAAACACCCAAACAGCATTTGCTCCATTGTCAACAGTTTAGTTCCTTTAATATTACTAAAATATAAATAATATATCTTGTCTCATAAAGTTTTCAGGGTGAATTTGTCACATAAAATAAACCCCTCATTTTCATGTGAAGTTTTCAATGCAAAGTTTCTAACTTTCAGATGAGACATAATTTGGTGAAATATGAAAATCCAGATGTCTGGTTACGTATTAGTTGGATTTCTTACACAAATTAAGTTAAAAAGAAATAAAGATACCAATTTTCTTCAAGAACGGAAGACGAAGTATGGGTGGGCAACTCTCTGGCACTAGTCTGAGTCAGTCTTCTGCACCAGGACGTTACTGCTGTCACATATCTAGGATGAACCCATTGAAAGAAATAACTGAACTTGCATTTGTTATTAAAAATCCACAAATAGAAAAAATCACTAAGATAACTTGAGAGTGAGAGATTTGCTGGGCAATTTTCAAAATTGTTTACAGTGCACATAGGAAAGGCAAGTTTTCTCCATAATTCATCAAGAATAAAATAATTTACTTACATGTGAGATTATTAAAAACTTAAAATCAAATCCAATATTTATATTTTATTTGAAGTTTTAAATCAAATGTTAATTTTCTATTTAAAAATAATTTTCATTAAGTTTATCATGAAAATGTCTACAGATAAGACTAAGGGAGCATTCACTCATTGAAATTTAAGTGACCCAGAGCCTATGGAACTGTGTTCTAAAATGAAATTTAAAAAATAGGGCCCAGCGGCATGGCCTAGCGGCTAAAGTCCTCGAGATGAAAGCCCCGGGATCCCATATGGGCACCGGTTCTAATCCCAGCAGCTCCACTTCCCATCCAGCTCCCTGCTTGTGGCCTGGGAAAGCTGTCGAGGACGGCCCAATGCATTGGGACCCTGCACCTGCGTGGGAGACCTGGAAGAGGTTCCTGGTTCCCGGCTTTGGATTGGCGTGCACCGGCCCGTTGCGGCTCACTTGGGGAGTGAATCATTGGACAGAAGATCTTCCTCTCTGTCTCTCCTCCTCTCTGTATATCTGACTTTGTAATAAAAATAAATCTTTAAAAAAAAAAATAAAAAATAAATCGCTTCTTGGCCTTTTGGCTAAGATCAAGTGTAAAAAATAAAAAATAAATGAAAAGAAATTTAAGTGAGAAAACAAGCTAATGCACCCATAAACATACTTAGGAGGCCTTTAAAAAGTTCATGGAAATGTGTGCGTGGTTTTCAAATGTTCTGTGTGGCACAAAGACTTGTATTAATTTGTGTTTGCACAGAATCTAGAAGTCCTAGGGAGCGTGAACCATGGTTTGCAAAGGGCCCTAGCACAGGAACATGAGTTCTACTCAAATTACAGCAACAACAAACAGTACATTTTAGGTGAAGAATGGTGAAATCATTGGTACTTAATAAAAAGTTTAAGACAGTGCCTCCAAGATATCAGTTGTTTACAAATAGATAAATTCTTTTTAAGGAGATAAGATGATGTTGAAGATGAAACCCACCACAGAGACCATGCATATGAATTTGCAAGGAAAATATTAATTCTGCTTCTGCCCTAATTGAAGATGAATGATAGACATTATCCACATCTCAATTTCTTTGCCTTCAAAAATTCTGGCTAAAAAACTAAACTTTCTGTGTGATGGGTAACCAAAACCATTGTATCAAGATTGGCTACCGACAAAAGATATTTTTTTGAAACAAGTGAAATTAATATTCAAAAAGCGTTTCTTTAAAGAACTGGTACCTGGGGCCCGGTGGCGTGGCCTAGCAGCTAAAGTCCTCGCCTTGAAAGCCCCGGGATCCCATATGGGCGCCAGTTCTAATCCCGGCAGCTCCACTTCCCATCCAGCTCTCTGCTTGTGGCCTGGGAAAGCAGTCGAGGACGGCCCAAGGCTTTGGGACCCTGCACCCGCATGGGAGACCTGGAAGAGGTTCCTGGTTCCCGGCATCGGATCGGCGTGCACCGGCCCGTTGCGGCTCACTTGGGGAGTGAATCATTGGATGGAAGATCTTCCTCTCTGTCTCTCCTCCTCTCAGTATATCCGGCTTTCCAATAATAAATCTTTAAAAAAAAAAAAAAAACTGGTACCTGTACAGTTGTAAAGACAAAGCATGATCAAAGCTACCAAGACATGGAGGTGATACCATCAGAATAGAAGAGGCGTGGTCAAGAGAAAGGCCACAGCAGCTGCTTTCCGGGATGTTCAACTCACTTTGCTTCTGAGCTCTCAGAATGACATGGTAGCAGCTGCTTGTTATCAAAGTGTCTTGAGAAATTATCTAAAGCTTTAGTAGACAAGCACCGGAGGAAATCTTTACCAGATAGCCCCTCCTCTATCATGATACTAATCTTACTGATTCTTCTCATTGAACAACAATAGGTTTGTCAGTTTTGGACAGCAAATCAATAAGCATCCTGATTTGGTCTCTTCTGAACCCTTCCTCCCCCCCCATAAAATCTTAAGTCTTTAAAGGATACCCATTTTTCTTCAGTTAGATATACAAAAAGGTACACTGCAGTAACATTCCAGAATCCCAGTTCCTTGTGGATGAACTAACTGGCTAATATCACTAAGGAAATGTCTTAGCTTTGATGGACCTTATGTGAGAAATAAACTTTGTATTTTTTATTTTTATCTATTAATTCCATTTCCATGAACCATTTGAAGCACTCCTGTATATACACACAAGTATTATATATAATCCACTGCATATACAAAATAAGTACTCAGGTTTAATAAAATAAATGGGCTGAAATGATTGGCTCAAACAAAAAGTAATAGCTACTATAGATACTTTTAAAGAAAAATTACTCGAAATAGCAATGCCTGCCGTAGCATTTGGACCAAAAAAAAAAGGATAAAGTCAAACAGAAAAATCAATTCAAGCAGGATTTAAAAAGCAATCTTCTATGCACATTATCAAGTAATATCACTAAAGTGTAAGATTTTCAGAAACAGAATTATTCTTTGAAATGATATACACAAGTGAAAAAGCATAAACAATTGATTTTAGAATTTTATCCATTTTAAGAATTACCATCAGCTAATTCAATTGCCTAGTTTGCAGAACTGCTTATAATTTTAGTTATTTGTGGTAGAAAACCTTATTTAAAATTGGATAAGGGATGAGTTAATTGGTTAACACAGCTGACCAAAGTGAAAGCCAGTTATGTCTAAAAGATTTCATTCCGAGCATCACTGGAATTAGTAAATGGATGTGATCAGAGCTGACGCCATCTATTTAGTTGTGCTAAATGCCAATAAAATTACAAACTTTAAAACTCACTGAAATGGCTTCATTGACATGGAAAATCTAAGTGTCAATTAAAAGTAAAACATGAGAAGAAGTTGCTTTTCAGTACCTTTCATATGGTCCAGGGTATTCAGTTTGAATTAAATGATGCTGCCCATCAGGAAACGTTAACTTACACCAACCTAATTTGAGACCTTGTTTTACCTTAAGAAGCAAGAACAAAAAGTACACTTTATCATTCTAAATCTGAATACAAAAATGTGAACAATCTCTTCTAACTGCATTATCAGTTTTAAAGATAAGCAGAGGCATCATTAGAAATTTTGATAATTAAAATGTTGTATTTTCATTGGTTATGAGTATTTAGCCACTACTTTTATGGATAAATATTAATGATCAATCTCACTATAATGACTATCTTCATAAAAATAACGATTTGTCACACCATTCTGATTTTTTCTGGGAAATCCATGAGACCAGTAAGGCATCTAGACAGATTTTATGCCTCATAAAACAAATAGAGATGGCACAGTATTTTCTCTATTCTGCTTTCAGAAAAATAACCAGTAAAAGTAAATCTAAGTCTAAAGAATACACACCTGTTCATTTTCATCATCAGAAGAGCTCAAGTTCCAACTTAGGGTTAGAGTAACACCATCTAAGAAGATGGCGTGTACTTTGTCATCAGAGTAGGCAAGAAATCTTCCCACGTTAGGAATGAGTGATTCTTTCAAAAGGAAAGGCAGGATGCTGCTATCATTCATCCCAGGTACCTAAGCTCAAGGCGATAAAAATAGCAGATATACAAGTGCTATATGTCAATCAACAATCTAATAGTAATTAAAAAATTAAAAAATATGAAATATGAATTATCCACTGAGAAATTCAAAATAAAAATTAACTCTGAGGTAACTTCAGGGTCTTATTCAGAAGTTGAACATTATAGAATTTTTATATGTTTTAATTTTTCCAGAAGATACTGAAAACAATCTATTTACAAGCATATGAAGCCCTAATATTATTGCGAAGTCACTGTTCTGAACTTCACATAGACAGAAATTAGTTCAGAGGTTTGCATTTAAATCAATGTAGATACAGCAGAAATCACAGTCTGAGAATCACTTCCTCCAAATTATTAAAGAATTTAGTTTTTTTTTAAGACTTATTTATTTTTATTACAAAGTCAGATATACAGAGAGGAGAGACAGAGAGGAAGATCTTCCATCTGATGTTTCACTCCCCAAGTGACCGCAACGGCTGGTGCTGTGCCGATCCAAAGCCGGGAACCAGGAACCTCTTCCAGGTCTCCCACGCGGGTGCAGGGAGCTGGATGGGAAGCGGAGCTGCCGGGATTAGAACCGGCACCCATATGGGATCCTGGGGCGTTCAAGGCGAGGACTTTAGCTCTAGGCCACGCCGCCGGGCCCCCCAAAATTTAGTTTTACACTTGTGAAAATACGGATTACTCTAAGGGTTTATAACTGACCATTTTTACACAAAACCCAGTGAATTCCTGGCCCTTCTTCCATCAGAAAAAAAACTATACACAATAAGGTATAAATATAAAAGCCTGATTTTTCAGTATTTGTTTATTAGGTGGGTATTTTTCTGAAAAAAATATTGATATTGCAAATAATTTCTTATAGGACTTAGATGAAGGAAGGTTTAACTCAGAAATATGGAAATAAACAGGGAAACAAAAATTTCTTGCTTCTGAAATAATTTTCAAAACATACCATTTTCCAGCAGCATAGGTGATAGTTATGGCTTAAAGAAAGCCTCATCCTGGCACAGTGCTGAAGAATTCTGTAAACATGAAAAACACGTAAGCATTTGGAAATACTATTTCCCACTCTCAGTGTCTTAGAACATTTTAGATGGTCACTAAGTTGCTCACTTCCACCAGCTGCATGGAAAACTCTCCTTGCAGACAACATTAAGTTTCCTGAAAGGAACTACTGTTTCCTTGGAGCTTCTCAGCTAGCTGAGGTCTCACTCCTTTTTTAGGATACAAAAGATCCATGGCCAGGAAACTTGGTGGAGATGTGATTCAACCATGTCTATAACATCCAGCTACAGATTCTCCTTCAAACCTGTTTCAGAACTTTATTTATAAACTTATAAAAATATACAATTTAATTCAACAATCTACTTTCATTATTCTGGGTGCCACAGACGAAGAACATTTTAAAAACATAGAAACCAAAGAACCAAAATAGAGCATTTCTTTATTACAATCTCAGAAATCTTGATTGTCCTGAGTATGCTCAAGTTGTACAAAAACTTCAAATATGCCATCAGATTTCCAAATTGACTCCAAGAAACAATAAAGATGTCACATGTACCCGGAGAAGGTATTTATTTTTCTCAGAACTTAAACATGGATGCTTTTCTATGTTTAAAATTTAAAACAAAATGTATTTATCTGAGGTGGAAAGACAGAGGCACAGAGAAGTTCTGGTTCACTTTCCAACGACCAGCATCGGCCACACGGGGCTGGACTCCACCTGCCCCAGGTGCACAGCAAGTCCACAATTACTTGAACCTTCTCTGCCGCCTTCCAGAGTCCTGCTGCAGGTACAGCCACTGGCGTCTCAAGCTACAGCTGGACGTCAAATCTAGGAACTGTGGTGTCTTAATTTTTAAACACAAGAAAATGTGTCCAGGTTTCCGAACATACAACACTTGTTTTAACTGAATGTAAAGAAATTACCTGGTGGCCTGGTTAATTAGAGAAGACACAGAGAACAGACTTCCTGGTCGATCTGGAGGTAAGTTATTCACTGAGTAAGTTTTCTCTTCTCTCTGAAAATTATTTCAAAATGAAAAATCTTACTAGTAATAAACATCGGCACTTATTACTTAGTAATTATTTTCTTGAAATATGTATTTACATAGTGATAAGCAGTTTTTTAAAAAAACAATCTAAAACTCATAAAAAGTTATATTGTTTCCCATTTTCCCATTATACATTAAAGTTATATTCTAGTAGCCTATAACTTACCATCCAATTTAAATCTTGTCTATACCTAGATTAACATGATAACACATTAGCAGGGAATTTATCAAATAAGTGCCCTTTTCCCCTGATACAAAATGGCTTATATAAATTTTAAAAATTGTTGTGATTAAATAAATCTATCTTGATATATTAATAAAGAACTATCACTATAGTTTGTGGAAGTTCTTGGAATTTGGCCAAGATTCTTAGAATTTTAAAATGTTACTTTATTATCCCCTCTGATTTTTCTTTTCTCAGACTTGTGTTTCCAAAGGCATGTTTTTCAGGCTTCTCTTCTGCCTTTGGGATTATTTTTAGGTAATCCCAACAGGGTCGACATAAATATAACAGAAACATTTATGGAGCAGATTATTTTCTACACAGGAGTATAGCTCATACCTAACAGGGGAAAAGATAGGCAGGTGTGAATTCAAACCACAGGGAGGCCTCTTACTACCCAGAAGGCCAGGGTGGATTATATGACTTTTCTAACTTTCAGGGCCTTCAATCCATGAAATGGGGACAATGCCTACCAGTATCCTAAGGATTAATGATATTAACACATAGCTCTCTCATTCTGTCTCTCTGCTTCTCAAACACATTTTAAAAAGACAGTAGTGCAAGCTGAGCAGTCTACTACAGTTTAAACCCAACAACTCTGAAATATTACTAAGACAATCCACTCTGTATAAAGAATACATTTGTTTCATACCATTCTGAAAAACAAAGCAGTGTGATGATTTAGTGATCACTACAAATAGGTAGATGTCAGAGGTTAGATTGGGAATAAGCAAATTAAAACTCATTAACAAAATATCCACATTATATTATAGCCTAGTAAATTTATTATCTATTTCACTATTTTCAGTAACAAAATAATTTTAACCACTGTCAAGCAAGTGACAAGAAACTTAAAATTTAAGTGGTTAATAATGACCAGGTATCCCATCCCCCAGGAACAAGAAGAATAGCAACTTTGGAAACAATGAATTCACCCAATTTTCCCTAAACCTTATCCTTCCCACCCCGATCAACCATGTAATCATTATTTTAAAAAAAATTTTTTTTAAGATTTATTCATTTTTATTACAGCAAGATATACACAGAGGAGGAGAGACAGAGAGGAAGATCTTCTGTCCAATGATTCACTCCCCAAGTGAGCCGCAACGGGCCGGTGCACGCCGATCCGATGCCGGGAACCTGGAACCTCTTCCGGGTCTTCCACGCAGGTGCAGGGTCCCAATGCATTGGGCCGTCCTTGACTGCTTTCCCAGGCCACAAGCAGGGAGCTGGATGGGAAGTGGAGCTGCCAGGATTAGAACCGGCGTCCATATGGGAAACCGGGCGTTCAAGGCGAGGACTTTAGCCCGCTAGGCCACGCTGCCGGGCCCTAAAAAAATGTTTTTAAAGTACACTTCATATTGGGAAAACCATAGCTTTTATGTAAATATTAAAGAACATTTGTAAAAATTAAAAAAAAGAATGACCAGGTATCAATGCAGGCAGTAAGACTGTATTAATTTTCTAGACTGGGGAATAGGAACCTGTTACATAAAAGACCAAATACTCCACATACACATGGATTTAGAAAGAGGTATGTAATAGGATTCTTGTGGAGATCCCATTGTTGCCTACCTCCTCTGCTCCTTTGTGACTGCAGTAATACGTATAATAGCTCCCAAAATAAGTTCCCTCTGATTTGAAAATAGATCCGTCTCCAGGATAAATCTCTATTGAGTTCCCATTTTTATGGGTAAGTCTAAGGAAAAGAATTATTAAAGCATTTTTTCTCCTGTGATCAAATAAACCAAGAAGTCAGCCATAAAAAAAAAAAAACAGCAAATCAAGAGTCTTTTTGTTTAAACAGAAATGCAAGCCATATTTTGAACCAGTGGCTAAGAGATTCTGGAATTCAGCCATCTTATCATCCACTTTGTGTCCTCACTAGTAGTCACCAAAGCAACATCTATCTATTGCATAGGATTTGTTAAACACTACATTTCTAGAACAGGAAAATAAGAATATTTTGTAAAAATGAGATTAGAGTCCATAATATGACAAATGAGTTTGGCCATTTGTATAAGAAACCATTCTTTTTCTTTAAAGAGATTTATTTATTTGTTTATTTATTTGAAAGGCAGAATGACGAAGAGAGAGAAGAGATTTTCCATCTTCTGGTTCATTCTGCAAATGACTATAATGGCCAACGTTGGGCAAAGTCAAAGCCAGAAGCCTGAACTCCATCCTGGTCCTCTGTGAGAGTGGAAAGGCCCTATATACTTGAGCCATCTTCTACTGCTTTCCAAGGCATGTTGGGGGCGCTAGATTGGAAGTAGAGTAACCAGGCCTGAAACCAGAGCTCAGATACGAGACGCTGATGTTAGACATGACAGCGTAACCTGCTATTACACAAGTGTCACCCAAGCAATCATTCATAGGAGAAAGTGACTGACCTGAACAGCCAGGTACAATGAAGGCACTGCATATATACCACATAAAAACATAAGCCAGGGAGTCGGCATTTAGCCTAGCAGTTAGGAAGCCAGCTAGCCTTTCAGCCTAGGTTAAGCCACTGCCCACAAGGCTGACATCCCCTACAGGCACTGGTTCAGGTCCCAGTCACTCCATTTCTGATCTAGCATCTCTTCTGATGCACCTGGGAAGGCAGTGGATGATGGCTCAAGTGCTTGGGACTCTGCCACACACATGGAGTCCAAGATGAGGCTCCTGAATTTGGTCTGCCAAAATCAGACCCAGCCACCATGGCCATTTTTCTCTGTAACTCTTCCAAACAAGTAAAAATCAATTTAAAAAAATGCCACCTGGACTACTCATATCCAATATCAGAGTGCCTGTGATTACATCTTGGTTCCACTCCCAATTCTAGCTTCCTGCTAATGTAAATCCTGGAAGTCATGTTTACAGCTCAAGCAGGTGGTCCCCTGCCACTAAGCAGAAGACCTGAAAGGAGTTCCCAGCTTCCAGATTCAGGTGGCCCAGCTCCCACTGTTTCAGCTTTTTTGGAGAGTGACCCAGCACACCTTAGTTCTCTGTATCTTTGTTTTCTCTGCCTCTCAAATAAAGATAAATAAAAACTTCAAGTTAATTTTATTGCAACATACATGAAGACTGTATCATCAGAAGTGGTGAGGCTTCATACAGGGAAAGCTCACCCCCGGCCTCAGCACAAAGTCATCAGTGCTGTTCCGGTACTATCCTTGAAAGAGAAACTTGGCATCTGCCCAGCACTAGAAACTCTTGGGTTGTGAGGTACAATTAACTTCACCAAAGTGCTAAATGGAGGGTGCCAACTATCAACAAATAATTGCCACACAATAAAAGCTGAAATCTCCCTTTAGCTCTGCTCAACTTTAACTCAGACTATTTAATTCAAATGTTTTGAAGGAGTATCCTAAATAACTGATATAAATATCATTTGCATTAACAAAATTGACCTCTTATAGGCTTTGGAGCTGACACTGAAGTCTTGTAACTATAGGGTTAATGTGAGTCACAAGACCAATTTACTAATAAAATTAGTCTTGAGACCTGTAAAACTCAAACACAGGAGCATAACCCCCTCCTACAACACTGTGTCCTCTTTTTATGGAAAGTCTGCAAGGCCAGGTTCATGTCCTTGCTACCCGTTCCAACCCACATGCCTTACCTATATGTAACACCCCTGCACCAAAACACCTTTACTGGTTCAGGATAGGAATATTCTTCATCAAATTCACTCTGCAAAATTGAGTCACCAAAATTCCACCTGTGAGGGTTAATATACAAGCTCTTAGTTCTAGTTTCCCCACAAAATTACCTTTAAAAGTCAATATAACAGTGCTACTTGTAACAAGACTTATTTATTGTTTAACTCTTTAGACCAAATAACAATATAAAAGCATATTACAATTTAAAATACTTACTAAAACGCCTCTGAGGGCACCAGGCACTACTGTATTCTGGGGACGTAACAACCCCAGCCCCTCTCCCCCACCCAGCAGGTAAAGAAAAGCAGACATGGTCTCTGCCCTCGATAGAGATTCCTACACAGCAGGAAAGCTAAATAGCAAACATTTGTGATTTGTAAAGAAAAGGAAAGACTGGATGTTATGGGATGTACATGGACCTAACTTGCCTAAGACCTTCAAGAAAATGACCCTTAAGAAGAGAAGTTTCAGCAGAAATCTAGCAATGAGTACAAGTTAGTCAACTGAAGAGATGTAGGGCGTATGCACCTGACAGAAACCACAGGCTCGATGGTGAAGGCTTCAGCCAGCACTCTAGGCAGGAAATGAAGGTTGTTAAGGGTAGAGAGTGGTGAGTGACTAATACAGGAAGATACCAGACCAAGGAAGACCTGGTAAGCCAAGGATAATGGACTTCAATCTAAAGCCGGGGTAAGTTACTGAAAAGCATTAGCGGAGAAATAGGACATCTCTTTTTATTAAGTATATAATGCCAATTTTCCACTGTTAACCAGCTAATCATAGCAAGGCTGCCAATCACTTTCAGAGAATCCTTGGATTCAGTTCCTGATTCTCTATGAATTAGGTGTGCAACTTTAGTTATTTAACATTTCCCCAGTTCTCAACAAAACACAAGCAACAGGACTTACCTCATGAGATTACCAAGAGAATTAAATAGGTAAAACACAACAGCATCTGGCAATACAAGCACTTTGGGTGCAAGCTATTATCTTTATTACTTGTTTTTTATATACCGTTCAATTGACAAATCTCTATCTATTAAGCTACTCATGTCTTAGTGGAGGTAAAGTTTATTCATTGCCAGAGAGAAGCTGCTCCATGCATACCCCTTTTGCAAATGGACATGTTTATAATCAGGTAACCAAAGTCAGGGTAGCCAGCATTATAGCCTGTTGAGATCATGTTCCAGGAGGCAAGGTCATGGCCTCCAGCCAGCAGGTGCTCCTCTGGGCCGGCTCCTGCAGAGCCCTGCCAGAATTCCTGACCCATTACTTAACCACCTTCTAAATACGCCCTTCACTAGACTACACTGCCAGAAAGCAGGGACCAAGTCCTCACAGCAGTCACGATGCTCAACAAAGTAGCTAGGGTCAAGACAGCCTTCCTGAACATCCCACGCCTGAATACGGAGTAAAAAATAGAAAACACATTTGCTGGGGGAAATCATTTACTACATAAGTAATACTTATGATGTTACTATCTAAATGTAAAGTCTTGGGATCAATTAAACAAACTGTCCTTATGAACGGTTTCCAAATCTCTCAGATTTAGAAAGGAAATTATCCTTAGTTAGAGAATGGTGTTGGCGAAAGCTCTGTGACTACTAATGTGTTCTTCCTTTACCTGTGCAGATGTGGCACAGGACAGCTAAGTGCCACTGCCTTGGGAAGAATAGAAATCTCTTTTTCTCCTTCCTTGGAAACATCAGATGGTACAATTTCAGTCTCAGTGAAATCTGCCTCATTATTAGACATTTTGCTCACTTTATGATGAAAGCGCAGTGCTAAAGACAGAGGGTATTTCCATTCCTCTGGGCAGGCGGCCACAGACCAGCACTGCTTTACCCATGTGTAGGTGTACTTGTGTTTGGTGCCGGGGGGAGACAGTTCCTCCTGGCCTTCGCTTCTACAGCCTGTCTCCTCGGGAGGTTCTCGGCACTGCATGAGCTGCCAATAAAGTTCATTTTCTTTATTCTTCAGTTTCTGTCCTGATGGACTTCTGTATGCACAGATTTTGCCAGCTTTTCCAATTAGCTTGTCTTCGGAGGCTTGATTATTTCTTTCCAACAGTGCTGCAGATGAGGCTGGCTTCTGGCTAACTTTGCACAAGAAATGCACTGTGAACTCATGCTGGGATCTGGGCAGGCAAAGAGCTGCGTGACCATCAATAGAAGTGATCTTCACAGCACCACTCTCCAGACAGATCAGGCCATCATCGGAATCAAGATGGGGCCACCTGACTTCTGAGAAGTCAATGAGGACACGCTGAATTGAGGGGGTGAAAAGAGATAGTGAATGTCCAATATTTTCTTATGTTTTGTGCTGAAGTTTTAGGTTTGAGTTCTAGCTCCTTCACTTCCCACTCAGCTCCCTGTTAACATGCACCCCAGGAGGCATCAGACGACGGCTCAAGTACTTAGGTCCCTGCCAATCACATCAGAGACTAGAATTCAAGAGTCTGTCTCCTGGTTCTAGCCAGCACTAGCTGTTGCAAGGATTCTGCGAGTCTACCAGTGGATGGGGGTACTTTCTCACTCTGCCTCTCAAATAAACAAATTTTTTTTCACTGACAGGTAAACTTTCTATGACACAGTTTCCACAATTATATAAAAAAAACCCCAGATATACCTATTCTGATTGGCTGGATATTCATTTTGATCAGCAGGCACCCATGCCATACTGATGTTATTAAAGGTCTTTAATATTATTCCTAGGTCTTGGCATATAGAAAATCCTCAATAAATTACAGATATTATTCCTAAAATTCAAATAATATGCAAAAGAATAAAACTTTCATGCCCTGTCCCACTCTGAATGATAATATGTAAGTTACTAAAAATGGTCACAAAATTCCTCATGTTTCTGAGAATGAAAAAGTCTCCAATGTGAAAAATCTGATTAGAATTCCTGGGTACAAAGAAAATGGCACTACGAACTTCAACTTTTGTAACTTACATGTTCCCACACCCTGGGAATTGTATAGACCCAATATAGCAACATGTCTATCCCCAAATGTCCTGGAGGGGGGCAAAAGCCTAAATAGTAAACTACCCATTTCTCATTACAAATATTACTTATAAAAATGAGACTTAAAATATTACCTTTTTTCTTTCTGATGGTATGAGGTTCTCAGATAAAAAAAGGCAAGTAGCAGAAGAGTTTCGAAACTCTAAGGCTCGCTGCAGTTGCTCCTATATAAGGAAATACAAAGCATAGTCCTTAAAATAGGGAATGATTTGAAAGTCTGTTTGTATGACAGTAATCCAGAATGCTAACTTTTTAAATATTCTGGGCCACCTTGGCAATATTTTGATATTCAAAAGAGTACAGTTTGGTGACACTCATACTTACTCGGTATGTGCTAATAACAAAGTGCGTTCTTTGACGAATTCTTTGTGGTTGCTCTAAAGGATGTGCTGAAACAGGAGGTGGCTTTTCAAACAAAAATTCAGAGCCACAGGGAGAAAGCTGCAATCTGGAACCATCTACATACTGTACTTGCACTGAGTCATCTTCATAAAGTATCATTTGCACTTCAGTTGTCATTGTTGTAACAGGATTGTTTTCCAAGAGGAAGACTGAAGGGAATTAAGAAATTTAGTAGCACAAAAAGTTCTCTTTATGTGACAAAAGTTCAGTCAAATATAAAAATATTTATTTTCTGGGCCCAGCGTGGTAGCCTAGTGGCTAAAGTCCTCACCTTGAATGTACTAGGATCCCATATGGGTGCCAGATCTAATCCCAGTGGCCCTGCTTCCTGTCCAGCTCCCTGCTTGTGGCCTGGGAAATCAGTAGAGGACGGCCCAAAGCCTTGGGGCCCTGCACCTGTATGGCAGAAGCTCCTTTGCTTTGGATCAGCTTAGCTCTGGCCACTGCAGCCACTTGGGGAGTGAATCTTCCTCTCTGTCTCTCCACCTCTCTATATATCTGCCTTTCTAATAAAAAATAAATAAATCTTAAAAATATATATATTTTTCTTCTAACAACAGAAGGAAAACAAACTTCCAGTTCATTTACTACTATTGTTAGAGGAAAAGTGATCCTGGTTCCAATGCCTACATGGTCTGAATTTAATATTCTTAGCAGAATGCCTGAATTAACCCCTAGCTCTTGACCTCAATAACATAACCTAGATGGAGAAGACGGTCAGTTCAGAAAGTGCTAACTAGCTTTAGAATTTTAGTATTACTTCTCCTAATATGATTTCTCTATACCATGTCCTCAGGATCTCATGACAAGCAAATTCCACTGTTGCACTAAGAATGCATGCTGAGGGTAGACCAAAGGCACCTACAAGGCAACAGGGAAAAGAAGCCTGCAAAAGAAATGCCAACACCTGGAGGCTTGTCCCTGCTCTGGTAAGGAGCCAGCTCCGTAGCACACCTGAGAGGTAGGACAACTGATCAGATCTACGGGAAGGTAACTGTTCAAGGAAGCCTGGTCAGTGTGGAACCAGGGCTAGTAGCAATCCGGTAGGGAGGGCTTCGGGAGCAGTTGATATGGAAATGAAAGGCCAGAAACTCCCTAGTCTTCAGGTTTGGATAGCTGATCAAAGAGAAGTGCTTCCTCTCACAGGCAGAGGTGTGGGCACTCCCAGAGTTTTCAATTCCTCGAACCTTCCACGCAACTGCCTACAGAATCCTGTCTTTAAAGTCTGATGCTGTTAATAAACTTCAGCTATTGACCGTCAATCAGTAGTCCACGTGGATTATTATTTTTTAAAGATTTATTTGTACTTTTATTAGAAAGGCACATATACAGCCGTCCTTGACTGCTTTCCCAGGCCACAAGCAGGGAGCTGGATGGGAAGTGGGGCCGCCAGTATTAGAACCAGTGCCCATATGGGATCCCAGCGCGTTCAGGATGAGGACTTTAACTGCTACGCTATTACGCCGGGCCTCCACGTGTATTGTTATTGGCTCTGTGCACCAAGTCCATTGCTGTCAGACACAGCACACTGGCAAGTTCATCCTCCTGTGCTGTGATTTATCCTCCTCTTACTGAAGTCAATTTCCTCTTCTTGATCTCTCAAGTGACTCTGTCTTTACCTAAACTCTGTGAGGTGAGGCAAAAGGGAAGCCAGAATCAAGGTTCATTCAGTGGCCATTTACCCTTGGGTTACTTGTCTCCCCACTTGTAAAATGGGAGCAGTAACTTGATTGTGTGAGAATTAAAGAAGACATACTCAGCACAGCACTGCAAATGTGACCTTGCAGGAGCTCCGCATAGCTTATGAAATGCTTGGATTCCTTTACAATGCCAAGTGCATTCCCTCTACATTATCCTTGTCACATAATGTAATTCAGATGAATTGAGTCTCAACTGTCAGAAAAAAAGTAACTTTTCATAGTTAGTACTGTCTCTAGTTTACCCTGTTTCCTGCCAACAGATCTCTCAGGTTTAGTAGTCAGTCACTACACACTTTCTGTATCGACCATTAGCTGTCTCCCACTGACACTGTTTAGCAATGGGCACCGGTGCTTTGCTACACCCGATGACTTGCCATGACAGCGTGTTCCATCGTCCCTTGTACCCCACTGCACACCCCCCACTCCACCCTCCGGCCAGACTGGGCTGCAGTGGTCTCCCTCTCTGTTTATTTTCACTTCTGCTTTGAGTATAAACATTGTTTCTTCATCAGTCCCTGAAATCAAGGATTCTTTAAGACCTAGCCATGTTCTCCATTTCATTTCTTCTTTCTCTAAGCTCTTGTCACCGAAGCCTCATTTTTGCTTTTTTTTTTAAATCTTACTCCCTTTTATTTACTGAGAAATCAGCTTTATGTGACATACTCTATAATACTTTATGGCCTATTTCCGAATATAAATAAATATTTGAACATATGGACTCTCCACAGGAGACTAAATAGCCCTTTAATTTCTGTCTCTAGAGAACTTGTAAATCCACTTGACCTCTAACATTTTCAGCTAGCTGCCTGCTAAACTTCTCCCCGTGTCCTGGTCCCACAGTTAAATAAAACTCAGCCTCTCCCACCAAAAGCAGACTTCAGTAACATCCCTTAATTTTACTTTCACTCTTGCTTCCTGGATTCCTGTCTACAAACAACAACCAAAGGAATTTAAATAAATAAACAAATAAATAACAATCAAATCTATTCTCCTTTGGCTTAAACCCCAGGAATAGTTTCCACTTGCATTGAAAATCTAAACAACTACCATTTACCAAGGTCATGTGATCTGGTGCTACTTACCTCGCTAAATTTTGTCTTCTTTCAACCTTCTAAAAAGGCCTTTGTGGCGTGTCAGTAATTTAACCCAATCCTTTCCAGCTCAGGGTCTTTGCACTGCTTTTCCTGCCTGGCTTGGCCTTCTGACCCATCAGGAGAGTGGCGCTTGGCCTTTGCACAACTGAAGCCCTAACTTGACCCACTAAAAGTTGCTCCCAGCCATCTCCCAGTCATCTTTTTCCTACCTCATTGGTTTTGTTTGTTTGTTTGTTTGTTTGTTTTTCTCCTCACTGAATCTGCTAACACAAGACAGGTATCGTTGACTTCCTTGCTTCCTCTTTTCTCAGGATGATGTAAACTCAATCACAGCTGGGAGCATGTCTGCTTTACTCAACTGTGCCTCTAGTTCTAACACACATGAGGCAAACGAAAGGACACCAGGACGTCCACTAAATAATGAACATTTCAGATTCTGGGTCCTTTTGAACTTGCAATTAACTTATTGACATTTCAAGGTGAAGACCCGGTATTAGCAATATGTTCTCAGTCTGTTTTCTTTCACACCGCTGTAACAAGTCCTGACTCTTAAAGTTGGTTCTGCTCTGCTCACTTCCTGTCTAAAACCTTCTCCCTGTAATCCGCCTTTAGTCCTGTGGTCATCTGTAACTGCACAAGGCAGGCCACACCTGTAATCTGTAATCTATCCTGTTGAGGTACTTACCAAATGTCAACAAACTCAGGCTATCTTGGCCCCTCACGCGTAAGACCACGCACGGACACACTGGATGTGTCTATCTTCGGCCGCTGTACCAGCTATCCCGAGGGACGACTGCACTCTAGACTTCAGGCACACACAACAAAGCTTAACGTCTGGAGTTCCCAAAGGACTCACGATGCGGCGCCAGCCCACATTCCCAGCTTTGTGACTTCGACATTTATACAAGAATCCCACTTCAAAGGAAACGGCCGCCAAACCCCCACGCACTCACTCAGCGGTTCTGAGCCGACACGTTGGCCGCTCAGCGGCTCCTAAGCTTTCAATGGCCAAAGTGGTTAAGTCATTGGGTCTGCACCTCAGGTGTCTCCGGGGACGCTTCCAGAATCTGACAACAGGCCGGCAGAAAGTAACGGCAGAGGGGCTTCATGGGCGACGGAAAACCATCGGCGCCGTGGACGAGCGTGGCCACAGGGAGCGTGCGCTGAGACAGACGCCCACTGGGTCAGGGCTGCGGAAAAGCGCCGGTGGCGAGCCAGCAGGGCGGCCAGGCCAGCAGGGAGGCCAGGTCAGCACAGCCGCCTGGCAAGCCGCCTTTCAAACCTCCCCGCGCCTCTGAGGGCGCCGGAAGCGGGGGAGCAGCAGAGCGGAAGTACGCCGCTGGCCCCGCCCCCGAGGCGGGGCCCGAGCCTGCGCGGTGGGAGCTGGCTCTCCCACTGCCCGAGAGGTAACCTGGAATGTAGCTTTCAGTGCAGTGATGTTTATTTAAATAATCTAAATAACTCAGTTTAGCGTTTAAAAAAAAATTACTTGGCCAAAAGCAAGACCTTCTCATTTCCTACTTTAGTATCAGGAAATGTCCTCCCGCTGTATGTGTACTCCTAACCCCTCTCCAAATAGCAGTAGACACGTTGGCTCTTAGACGGCTGCCATTGAGCAGTACTTAGTGCACGCTGATAAAGCAGCCGAGCGGTCCACTGCCTCAGCGGGACTGAAAGTTAGCCATTGGATCAAAGTTGTGGTGTTAAGTGTCCTTGAGATGGAAATACAGAGGCCCTAGCGTGACTGGGGCTTAGGAAACACCTCCACTGGAACGGCAGCAAGGCGCCGAGGCCCAAGGGAAGGATGTTTCCCCAACAGCTGAGGCATGAGGAGCGAGGAGGGAAGTCTGGGAGAAGAAGCCTGCAATGGCTAGTCCCACTTCATGGATTTATGATTTAGAGACTTCAAAACATTTTCTGGTACCAGATGAGAGATATTTCTATAACCAAGTTGTTTTTCAATAGTTCTATTGAGGTATAATTATTATAGAGGCTTTATGAGAAGGTGGGAGCATCAAAAGATGGGCCACAAGCCTAATATGCAAGTGGATTGCAATCTTATGTTAAGGGTTAATACTCTCAGAAAACCAATTTCATGGATGTGTTAAGTCTGTACTATTCAGTACTAGCTTAGGTCCTACCCATCCCTTCCTTTTCCTTTTCCACTGAAAACTTTACATATAAAATTCTACTACAGAGTTTTGTGACACTATCTTGCATTTTACAAAGACTTGGAACTGTTGAGTAAGGAAGGGACTAGGGACTATCTATTGGGTGCAAAAGTAGATGTGGAAAAACAGGAGAATGGCACTACTCAGAACCTGTGGAGAAAGAAAGCACAGCTTAATAAAAGTTGAGGGGTGTGATTCAATCTGAGGCTTTAAGAGAGGCAGGAATCAAAAACACTGCCAGGATTTCTGGCTGGAGTGAGTCAGTGGCAATACCATCAATGAGAGGGAGACAGAGATAGCAAGGATTACTCTAAGTTCAGCTGGTGGAAATGGCAAGTTCAAAAAACTCTGCTATCACAAAAAAAGGCGAGGAGGGCAAGGGTGGGAGAGGAGAAAGCACTGTCTGTGTTAAAGACTGAGCAACTTGGATATCTCCAGTAACGCACAGGTAGGTTTGAGGCCATCTTTGATCAGCAGTCATCACACAAGCTGGGGGCCGTAACATTTTTATAGCTGCTGCAGGACCTTAGAACAAAATATTTCCTGTTGACTTTGCAGCTGGCTCTGGCTGTCCTTCCAGCCAAAATTGCAAAGCAGGTGTTTTGTCCATTTAAGCCAAATTTCAGTCATAAACAGGTTTTGACTATTGTCAAGTATTCTCTCAAGTGATTTAAAACAAAAAACAAAAAGCTTGTACAACATAACCCATACTCATCTGCCCTTCCTGTAGTTTAAGACTTCATGAAATACCTTCTAGGATTACCCTTTCCTTCTGACAGGCAACCTGCAGTGTCTCAGATCACTCCCCAGTCCGATCAAAGCCCAAATCCTGCAACAGGTTCTGAGAACTTCAGATACACCCTGCTTTGTCCAAGGTCTATGTTCTTCTCACTGTAACAAATCCAACATGTTCTCGTAAAAGTGTGTTCCTAGCAGTTTTTGGCTGGAGGGCACAGACATCATCAAGACAGTGGGTGGCTATGACTGCCAGGTTAAAACCTGCATTTTTTGCTTTCTTGCCAGAACAAAAGACTGACATTTCTGGGCACCACTGTGTATCAGCTCAAGGGAGGCCTGTACTAAAAATCCTTAAAGCTGTTTCATTCAAGTTTCTGTTGAAGGCCTGGCAACCCTAACAATTGACAATTGTGGCACACAGCCTTTTCATGATCCACTGTTGGTTTTAAGACATGACCACACATCACTTGAGAACATCTTATGTGGTTTTGTTTTAATAAAGTCATCAAACCCTGAGAAGCTACTGGGAATAATGCTGCAGCTCCTTCCTTAGAAGAAATCTTTTAAAAAGCCCATCTGAGAAGGTAGTCATCATGCTGTGAGAAGTACAAACTATATGAACAAAGTGTGGATGGTTCTGCTCAATAGCTCTGGTCTAGTCCTAGCTTCCAGTCATCAGAGTTCAGCTTCCAGCCATGTGAGATGATTCCAGATGACTATCTTCCAGGCTGCTTGAGCTATCATTGCCCCATAATTTTTCCATGTAAGACCTCAGACAACAGTGGGAGAAGTTATCCCACTGTGTCCTGTACGAATCCCTGAACCACAGAATCCATGAGACTAACAAAATGGTTGTTGCTGTAAGACACTAAGTTTATGTGGCTTTTTAAGCAGCAGCAGTATCTGGAATGTATCTTGCTCCTCTTCTTGGGTACTGTGAACACAGCACTGTTGAGCCAGTGAACAAATACAGGATGGTCATTCCTAAATAACTGCTAGGAGTCTTAAAGTATATACAGTGAGCATTCCCTGGTCCAAGGTACTACCTCTTCCAATACCTTCTTACCCCTCAAGTTTATATTCTGTGGTATTTTCAGAAAACTGCACATTATGGTAAGGGCTATCATGTTAGAACAATTTTGGAAAAAAAGTAATAGAATTCAACTTCCGCAAACCCAATATTCTATACATTCCCCTTTATAATAAAGAATCTGAAAGTTTTAATGTTTTTTATTTGCTGGTTCCTCTAGGCAGATTAGTTATTGAATTTAATTCTTGCTCAACAAACACTGAATGGACTATCTTCTGTTCTAGTATAGTTTGATTTTAAACCTCATGTCATATGAACAAGTTCAGTAAGTTATTTAAAATGCCATAATGCCACCTCAAAAATTTAGAGGAAACAAAACTATTTAAGTTTTATTTCAAAGTCTAATTTTAATTCAGACTGAACAAGCAAGCAGAAAAGTGAGAAAGCTAACTATATTAGCAGACACAGATGTACCAAATGTAAAACAGTGGGTTATTAACAGAACTATTTACATGCATATTTACAAGCAATCCTTTTGTACAGAAGTTGCCTTTAGTTGGAAAAAGATTTGTCAGTAAAAATATTTAATAGAGTTGAGGTGGTACCACATTCTAGTAAAGTGTATTAGAAAAGTGATCTTCAGTGTGTCTGAAAGTGAAAATTTGAATGATCAATATCTAGTAAAATTCTCTAGTACAAAAGTTAATGCAACCCATGCTACAAAGTGCAAGTGAGAAAACCATATAGATAAAGTGGAACAATGTTCCTGGCCTTAGGGTAAGGAGTGAACATAGGTAGAAAAACAGCAATCCTGGAATTGCAATTAACCCTCGGCAGAGTCTTGGTTGCTGAGCTAGGAGGTCTCTAAGCTTTTTATTTATTATTTTTGTATTTATTATTTATTTTTAAATGACAGTTTAAAAGCCCTTGGTTATCCAACAGCATGTACAGATGTAAATCAGTTGTCAAGGACGTATTCCAAGACTTAGTGAAGATTTCCATAGTTGTAATTCATACTGGAAACTCAATCACTGATACACTAAACGTCAGACTTACTATCAATCACTGATACACTAAACGTCAGACTTACTATCAATCACTGATACACTAAACGTCAGACTTACTATCAATCACTGATACACTAAACGTCAGACTTACTAGCTGTAATACTTGTAACTTGAGAAAAAAAAGAAAAAAGAAGGTTGCTAGGTTGCTACATTTTTGCGATTATATGTATTTCCAAGGCTAAGATTTTTTCTCAAGAAACTAGGTTTAAGGTGTCTAATCAGCTAGCAAAATTTACTTTCAACATTTATTTCAAAATCGATTTTATTGCAGCCAAAACAGAATTAACTGTACATAATAATCTATTTTATATATATACACATTTTAAGTTATAAGGAATAAAGTTTATTTTGGCAGATAAGTGTTAAACAAAATTAAAGTTGCATACATTAGTAACGTAACTCAAGATCCTTAATTTGATATAACAAATTTTCTTGCTGTCCTGCATTCTGCTAAATCACCATACCTAAACTGTTTTATAAAACTGATACACTGAAATTTACTTTATTGCTTTCGCTTACGCTCTGATTCCAAACAAAACTTTTCATAAGCTTCTTCTATCTCTGGGTCCATCTCATCATCAATATCATCCAAGTATCTGTAAAAGAAGCAAAATGTCCCATGAGTTTACTGTTTTTCCATTTGGAAAATCTGAGATGCTAAGCAATCAAACCAAAAAACCCTGTAAACAACTTTCTTAGACTGAATGATTATGTAAGTGGTACTCCTCAATCAAGTGTATAATTTGATAAAATTTCACACTGATTACAAGTCCCTACTATTTTAGGTTATAATAATCTTAAAAGTTAAAAACTAGACATTCTAGGTAAATTTAAAAAGAGAAATTCAATTTTAAGTTTATATTGGCACAAAAATCATTGAAACCGTTATGTGTGTGTTTTTAAAAAGTTACTGACAAATGTCAATCATAGGGAAAACTTTCCACGGATTTCACAGTTCTTGTGCTAACAAACTTTAATTTCACTTTCAACATAGTTTTTGAAGCTTCTATATATATACTTGGGGGTTGACCAATACTAATGTAAATATATAGATTATCAAGAAGCAATTACACTACCTAGAGACATATTTTCCTATTAGTCCAAACATTTTCATATAGCAGTCTGTTTTATTTATTTATTTATTTAAGATTTTTATTGGAAAGGCAGATTTACAGAGAGCACAGAAAGATTTTCAATCCACTGGTTTACTCCCCAAAGTGGCCACAATGGCCAGAACTAAGCCAATCCAAAGCCAGGAGCTTCCTCCAAGTCTCCCATGTGGGTACAGGGTCTCAAGGCTTTGAGCCATCCTCCACTACCTTCCCAGGCTGTAAGCACAGAGCTAGATGGGAAGTGGAACAGTTGGGACTCGAATTGGCACCACAGAGGATGCCGGCACTTGCAGAGGGTGGTAGCCAGTTGAGCCATTGCGCTGGCTCCTTTTCCCTTTACTCTTATTCCCCTAACACCTCAAATCTGAGTCTTTTTACCATGTGCCAGGAGGCTGTTGAGCATCTGAAGTTTTCTCATTAGGCTCTTAAGAAAACTGAATGAGAAATACAATGTTTGTTTTTTTTTAAAGATTTATTCATTTTATTACAGCCAGATATACACACAGGAGGAGAGACAGAGAGGAGGATCTTCCGTCCGATGATTCACTCCCCAAGAGAGCCACAACGGCTGGTGCTATGCCGAACCGAAGCCAGGAACCTGGAACCTCTTCCGGGTCTCCCACGCGGGTGCAGGGTCCCAAGGCTTTGGGCCGTCCTCGACTGCTTTCCCAGGCCACAAGCAGGGAGCTAGATGGGAAGTGGAGCTGCCAGGATTAGAACCGGCGCCCATATGGGATCCCGGGGCTTTCAAGGCAAGGACTTTAGCCGCTAGGCCACATTGCCGGGCCCGAGAAATACAATGTTTTAAAGATGGATCAATAGGTACAGTAATTGCCCCAAATCTTAAAATATTGGAAGTTATTATTTTAATATCTAGGTATAACAGTAAAATACGCTTAAAAGCATAATTTTTAAGAAATGGGCTACATAGTTTTTTTCTGGATCAACAAATATTCAGTATCACAGTATAACAATTTTCTGACAATTTGCATTATATGAACCATAACGTATAACATACTGTAACTTTCAAATCAAATGCCATTTTTTCAGTATCCTGTTCTCTAGCCAAATCTCCATCCACAAATTCACTATAGAAATTTCATGATGCCTCGGCGCAGTGGCCTAGCGGCTAAAGTCCTCGCCTTGAATGCCCCAGGATCCCATATGGGCGCCGGTTCTAATCCCGGCAGCTCCACTTCCCATCCAGCTCCCTGCTTGTGGCCTGGGAAAGCAGTCGAGGACGGTCCAAAGCCTTGGGACCCTGCACCCGCGTGGGAGACCCGGAAGAAGCTCCAGGTTCCCGGCTTCGGATCGGCGCAGAACCAGCTGTTGCGGTTACTTAGGGAGTGAATCATCGGACGGAAGATCTTTCCCTCTGTCTCTCCTCCTCTCTGTATATCTGACTTTGTAATAAAAAATAATAAATAAATCTTTGAAAAAAAATTTCATGATGAAATCTAGTAACCTTTCAAAAAGGCAACTTACGGATCACCAGCCCCGGATAAATCTGTTCCATTTTCTTCATAATCTGGGAAAAAATCTTCTCGTTCAAGTAATTCTTGATATTTCTCTTGGTAATCTAGGAAACAACATTAGAGAAAAACTAAATGCTGAGGAGAAAAATATAAAACAACCTGGTGCTCCTAAAAGTTTTTTTTTAATATTACTTTTCATTTAAGTAGGTCCAATGTTTAAACAGCAGAAAAGTTAGAATTACAAAAATGGTTTTTAGAAAACTTATATTCTAATATGGCTTGCTTTTGTACTCCCACGAAGTATTTGGAAACATTAAAATAATGATATAACTGCCCCTCTTGGTGGGTTGAAAATCAGAGGCACTGTACCACGCTAGATCTAATCTCACACTGTGCTGCCCTCATTCTTCACTGTTCTCTTACACACAAGATTGGTTATAGGACTACTGGGGAAGAAAAGTCTTCCTAAGCTATATTTGCTTCTAAAAAGGGCACCAATATCAAATACTCCTAGTTGCCAGCTCTCCATTACTATTCCATAAGATGGGGAAAGAAGCTATCTTGTAGCAGCTAACAGAAACTGGGCCATGTTTCCCAATCAAGTGAGGGTGACCTGTCAAGGCCGTGAGCACAGACATGATTCCTTTCT
This sequence comes from Ochotona princeps, assembly GCF_030435755.1. Lineage (NCBI taxonomy): Eukaryota > Metazoa > Chordata > Mammalia > Lagomorpha > Ochotonidae > Ochotona > Ochotona princeps. Next base: position 17,456,138 of record NC_080854.1, on the reverse strand, counting down.
TCCCTTAGACACAACAGGAAGGCAGCTACTTGGTAAATGATTTAGCTTTGCCAACCTTCCCTGAATTAGATATGCCAAAGTCAGACAGCTTCTATAGCTCTCTACCAGCCAACTGTCTTGGGCAATTACTGTGTACCTTTTAAAATCAGTGTTTTAAGAACCGAAGTCATTTGTACTAGTGTTGTTCTGTAACGCTGGCACCCATATAGGCACCATTTTGAGTCCTGGCTGCTCCCCTTCTAACCTAGCCCCCTGCTAATGCACCAGGAAAAGCAACAGAAGATGGTCCAAGTATTTGTGCCCCTTGGGAGACCTAGAAAAAGCTTCAGGCTCCTGGCTTCAGCCTGGCCCAGCTTGGCCATTTGTGCCCATTTGGGGCATGAACCAGTGGATAAAAGATTCTCTGTCTCTTTTCTCTCACTCTATCTAACTCTATCTAACTCTATCTTCCAAATAAAAACAGAAGCCACATCAAATTTTGATAGCATAATAACACTGGATATTTCAACATCTAATTTTGGCAATTTAGAGACAATCTTTTTTTTTTTAAATTTATTTATTTTTCTTGGACAGATATACAGAGAGGAGGAGAGACAGACAGAAAGGTCTTCCGTCCGATGATTCACTCCCCAAGTGAACACAATGGCCAGTACTGTGCCGATCCGAAGCCAGCAGCCAGGAGCTCTTCCGGGTCTCCCACGCAGGTGCAGGGTCCCAAGGCTTTGGGCCATCCTTGACTGCTTTCCCATGCTACAAGCAGGGAGCTGGATGGGAAGTGGAGCTGCCGGGATTAGAACAGGCACCCATATGGGATCCCGGCACATTCAAAGCAAGGACTTTAGCGGCTAGGCCACAGCGCCAGGCCAGTTTTTAGAGACAATTTTAAAAAACAAAAGGTACAACAAATGCCTGGGATACTAGATAGGACAGTCTTCATTTTTTTTCTTTATTTTTACTGGGAAGGCAGATTCAGAGAGAGAGAGAGAGACAGACACACACACACACACACACACACAAAGATCTTCCATCTACTGTTTCACTCCCCAAATGGATGCAACAGCTAGAGCCGAGCTGATCCAAAGCCACGAGCTCTTTCCAGATCTTCCACATGGGTGCAGGGTCCCATAGATTTGGGTCATCCTTTGCTGTTTTCCCAGGCAAAGGATGGGAAGTGGGAACAGTTGGGACACAAACTGGTCGCCATATAGGATGCCTGTTTTGTGGGTGGAGGATTAGCCTGTTGAGCCAAAGTGCTGGTTTCCTAAATGAGGCAATCTTTTAAGGGCATGAAAGAGTTCACAAAAAAGGAGTCAGCAGATGACAAAATAAAATGAACTGAAAGCCATCTGCAATTGCTGCTCATGTGGCAAGGAAGATGACAAACGACGCTGGTCTGAGGATATAAAAGGGCTCTGAATTTTAAAAACCACAAAATGGCGAGAAGGCAAGATCTTAGGCCCAGGTCAAACAGAAAGCTGGGATCCATGCTCCACCTCCATCTTTCCTTGCAAATCTGTTACCTTTCAAGGACTGTTACCTTCAGTAAAACGACACCCATGAAAAAATAAAACATGAATCTTCTTAACTGGCAAAGAGAGATGGCCAGGAATCCTGGCTGCTTCTGTCTGAGTTTGCAGTGGGGACAGAACACTCAAGAAGGTGAGTCTTCAGGAAAGTTTTAACACTTGCCCTGGCATTCAAATTCCTACTGCCCACATACAGAGCCCCTTGACAAGAAAGTAGTAACTTGTCAAGTCAGCAATATCCCTGTGGCTACTAGCAGAAGCAATCTGCAACCATTCTGGATTCGTGGGCCTGAAGTCCAAGCCACAGGGAGTTCTCATGAAGCAGAAGACAGTTAAAATATGGAAGTTTTCATACAAGGCTGTCATCTAACTTAGCTTGCAAATGGTCTGGAGAGAGCACAAGTAACAAAGTGAACAAAGTACTAGTTACATCCGGTAAGGGTACATGGATATTTTTTGTACAGTTCGGTTTTTGTTAATCTTCTCTCATTGGAAAATTATTTAAACTCTAGGCAGACCATTTAAACGAGCTTATAATAATGACATAAGAGACAACTCTTCTGAAATAATCTAACACAAAGATCTAGGATGAATAAAAAATGATCTGAAAGGGTCAAGATTATTTGAACAAAATGCAGAAATGAAATTCAGTTTGAAAAAAAAAAAAAGAAATTCCGTTTGGAAAATGGGATTCCTATAAAAAATAGTCACTGGAAATAGGATACACAGATTAGACAAAGAATCACAATGAAATCAAAGCAATCAAACATCAGTGAAGAGGAAGAGCTGGCTTATACACAGCACTTTAAGAGTGAAGTCTTGGCATAGAGACACAGATTAGCAGAAAAGAGCTCAGCAGTAGAACACAGGATTGTAGGGCAGTTACATGTTGCACAAAGAAAGAACTGTTCATGCCTGTTGCTAAGATAATAGCTTATGGAAAACACATTTAGACTCCATTATATGCTACATATAAAAATACAGCCAGTTGGACCCGGCGGTGTGGCCTAGCGGCTAAAGTCCTCGCCCTGAATGCCCCAGGATCTCATATGGGTGCCGGTTCTAATCCCGGCAGCTCCACTTCCCATCCAGCTCCCTGATTGTGGTCTGGGAAAGCAGTCGAGGACGGTCCAAAGCTTTGGGACACTGCACCTGCGTGAGTGACCTGGAAGAGGTTCCAGGTTCCTGGCTTTGGATCGGCATAGCACCGGCCGTTGTGGCTCACCTGGAGAGTGAATCATCGCACGGAAGATCTTCCTCTCTGTCTCTCCTCTCTGTATATCTGACTTTGTAATAAAAAAAAAATCTTTAAAAAAAAATATCGCTAGGTACATAAAGGAGCTAAAGACGAAAACAGCAAAAATAACATTCTTAGGGCCTCCCTAAGTGGCTGTTGAACTTGACTGGACAATAGGATGCTGGGTTCTATGTATGGTATATGCTTGCAATGAGGGAATACCAACGGAACTTAAGATGTGGTTATGCATCAAGATGGAGGAATCCACCGGGGGGGGGAGGGTTTGGGGTAAGGGGGGAGAATCCCAGTACCTATGAAATTGTGTCACGTAATACAATGTAATTAATGAATAAGTGAAAAAAAAAATAACATTCTTATGAGAAAACTCAATTTGAAAGTGTTACAAGTTTTTCAGATCACAGAAAGCAAAAGCAGGAGTTATAAATTTTGTTTACATTAAAACAAAGCTGCTGTATGACGACACATTTTAAATGGAATGGGAAGTGGAGGTGGAAAACATAAACCGAAATGTTCAGCCAATTAGGAATCACTTTTTTCCAAGTTGTATAAAGAATTACAAGCAAGACAAATAAGCTTAGCAGATACAGGGGCAAAGAGGATAAAACAGGCAATTCTTCAATCAAAAGGTCAACAGAAACCAGGAAAAGAAATTACCACATGCCAGGGAACTAACATGGCAGGAAGACGAACAATACACTATCACACTAACAAAAACTAAGTTTAACAGAAAGCGCTGTCAAAGAGCAGCAGGCACTCTCACATGCTATTGCTGGGAATATAACATGGCAAATTCATGCAAAAAGCAATGCAGCAACACTTAGTGAAGGTGACAATATTCACAGCCTATAACTTATAGCCATGTTGTCTCCTTAAAGAAAACACCTTTGTTTTAGACATAGAAGATGGCCAATGACTGCTCTCCAGAGGAAGGTAACTGGAAAACTGGACAATAAGCTGGCTGTAATTTGTACTAAGGGGGAAAAATTTCTCTTGCCGACCTTATTGTTTATCACAATGAAAACAGTCTGTTTAAAAGGCCTGTGTCTAGAAAAGGAAGCATGCAGATTTAATTAACTCTGAATCATCAGCTGGAAATGAACTCTCAGTTTTAACCCATTTTGGTAAATCACTAACTATGGGAAACCAGGAATCTTTTCCCTCCCTTCTAATCACCTGAAAGTTCAGTAAGAGTACTACAAAAATGGATGGTAACAATGGTTGCATGTCATTGAGGAGTTCCTCTGATCTACTGTAAAGTGCAGATCAAAACACTACACAGTCAGATTTTCATCTGAAATGGCACACATGGTCTCCAAACAATACAGGAGACAAATCTTTCTTATGTGGAATGATGTGACTCTGTGAAACAGAATTCTGTGGTGGTGCTGATGGGCTTTCCATGATACACTATTTACCAAAATCTTGGAGGGAAAATGATTGAGAAAACATACCTGGATCAGCTGCGGTGAAAGGAACACCATCGGATGTATAAAATGTTGGTTCATTCTAGGATGAATCAAAGTGATTATACATTTCTATTCATTACAGAATCTCTTAAAATACATGGATTAATAAATCATGGCTAATGTCACATATCTACTCCTGACAATGCAAGAATATGCCAAAACAAAACAAACCTGAGACACAAAAGCACATTTCTTAACAGCTATTTTCACTTTCTCAGAAAAGTCTATGGGTTTCAGAACATTTTTCCTCTATTATCTCAAGTCCTTGTGACTCTAATCTTGCTACCTATTGTCTGGGATATTTACTACCAATTGTTTTATTGTGCATTGCTTCAGGGTTGGTTAGCTCATTTTCGGGCATGATTTCCTTCCATCTTCCATTTCTTTACTTATTCCCAAGCCCAGGTTCTAGGGGCACTCTTCCACAGCCATTTAACATTGGGTCATGTGAGCAGACTGAGGGCATCCCTGATTGTTTTTATGTTATTTTACTTTAATATTTAACACAATATGGACCAGTCAGTCAAAGATGCAGATCTCTGGTTCTAACAGCTTCCTGGCATCCTTTTCAGCCTCCCTTGTCATTGATGGATATTTTAGTCTGCCCCTTTCTCTCCCTAGGATTTAACTGCTTCCATTTATGTGCTCAGTTGGCTGGTAGGTGATCCTAAGCCAAACAAGAATAACTGCATAAAACTCATTGAAATTCCAAAACAGAATTCAAACGGTAAGCACAAGCAACCATGACTACAAACATACCATGAAGTAGTTAGGATCATTCTCAGGTGTTGCTTCTCTGTAGGTTGAAGTTGCATGGACTCTACCCCAGTTACTTGACCGCAGCTCCACCAGCTTCAGCAGCATCTGCTTTACGTCTCTGCGACAAGAGCCGAAAACGAGCTGAAGTATACTCATTGTAAGTGTTGGCAGGCTCTCAAATCTCACACATGCCTAAAACCTTATTCACTAAATGTAACAGGTACTACCAATGCTTTTTCTGGACCTTTCCCATGCCATAAATTCACTTCAAAACAAAACCAGGTCATGAGATTTGCTCCATAACTGTGACTACATGGTTCTTAAAGATAGTGCCTATCCTTTCATTTTTCTCTTCCGTAATACTTCTGGTAGTACTTCACCCAAATTTTTTTTGAAAGGCTGAAGTCCGCATCTTTATTTTTCACTAAATTCAAATCATTCCACAGGAAAAAATTCTAAGTGAAATTGAACAAAAGTGGCTATTGAGCAGAAATCATAGGTAAAATATTATACCGGTAAAGAAAATTATTAATCTGTAAGACATCAATTACAACTGTCAAGTACAGAATCAAAAACCACCTACACACAGAAAGCAAGAAAAGGAGCCCTGCCCACCCACACTGTCCCACCTGCTGCAGTTAGCATCGAGGACAACATTTTCAATTCTCTGAATAATTTCTTCCATATCAGTCTTGGCTTTTTCCTTCCAGGCATCTTCCAAAACGGATCCTGTCAACTAAAATGTAGGCATTAGTAAAATACAGTATAGAAATTCGCAGAAGTAAAACATTAGAAGCAGTTCAAATATTCTTGTGGATTAATTTGATATGTTAAGTATTCAATTCTCTGCCCATAATTTAGTCAGATGACCAATTTTTTTTTTGGCTACCTCAATTTTTAATATTTACCAGATTCAGTGATTTCTAGAACTACTTTTTTATTGATGAAGAAAAACTACAGTGGAACTGTAATCGTGGCTTGTAAATGTCACTGACTGTGTTATACAGAGGCTCAAAAAGCTCACAAAAAAATGCACACTCGGGCTCGGCAGCGTGGCCTAGTGGCTAAGGTCCTCGCCTTGATCCCATATGGCTGCTGGTTCTAATCTCGGCAGCTCCACTTCCTCTCTATCTTTCCTCCTCTCAGTATATCTGACTTTGTAATAAAAGTAAAATAAATCAAAAAAAAAAAAAAATGCACACAACCTTTTAGCTTCATTTTCTCAAAAATTTTTGAAGGCATTTATATTCCATATATGACGAAGGCTGGCTATTGCATTTAGATAACATTGTTTGAAATAAGCAGCAAGTTACAAAAATAGAAAAATCTGAATTAAAAAAAGGAAAATATGCTTCAAGAAGTTAAGGATATAAACAGACAACTCATAAAATTAGTAAGTGGCCAATAAACATGAAGAAATGATTAAATTAGTGATCGCAAAATGCAAAATTCCACTCAGCATCTATGCCAAAACAAAACCCATAACTGATTAAATCCATATATTTCACCATTGGTACGATACACTCTGGTCTGGCACTTGGGACTAGTGCACCCCGCTACTTGTCACTATAAAAGTATACAAGAGGGCCCGAGCGATAGCGTAATGGTTAAGGGCCTCGCCTTGAACGTGCCGGGATCCCATATGGACGCTGGTTCTAATCCCGGCAGCTCCACTTCCCATCCAGCTCCCTGCTTTGGCCTGGGAAAGCAGTTGAGGATGGCCCAAAGCCTTGGGACCCTGCACCCATATGGGAGACCTGGAAGGAAGTTCCTGGCTCCTGGCTTCGGATTGGCACAGCACCAGCCGTTGCAGGCACCTCTCTGTACATCTGCTTTTCCAATAAAATAAATCTTTAAAAAAAAAAAAGTATACAAGATTCCTGATTCCTCAAATCTATCTTTTAGAATCTAACCTGAAGAAATATCTGCATTAAAAAGATTAAAGATTACTAGGGGCCAGCACAATAGCTCAACTAGCTAATCCTCCACTTGCAAGTACTCATATGGGTATGGGTTCATGTTCTGATTGCTCCACTTTCTGTCCAGCTCTCTGCTTCTGGCCTGGGAAAGTAGCAGAGGGTGGCCCAAAGCCTTAGGACCCTGCACCCATGTGGAAGACCTGGAGGAGGCTCCTGGCTCCTGATTGGCTCAGCTCCAGCCACTGTAGCCATTTGGTGAGTGAACCAGCAGATGGGAGATCTTTGTCTCAAAATCTGCCTTTCTAATAAAAATAAATAAATCTTTAAAAGAAAAAAAGGATGAAAGAATAGTAGCATTGTAATTCAGGAGTTAAACTGCAAACATTCAAATGAAAAAATGACAAATTGCATACAATAGGATACTAAAAAGTTACTCAGAGAGGTTTATCTGTGTGCCATGGAAAGATTTAAGAAATTTTATCAAGTGACAAATAAAAAGGCCACAACTGAATAAGACCTTGTAAATGGAGTTCACACTCAGACACAAGGAGGGAAGCATGGGGAATTTACAGAGGGTGATGGGCGAAGGACTTTAATTTTCTCATTTCCGAATTTTGTTTCTTAGAGTATATGAGAGGACTGCAAAATGATCATGGAAGAATTAAAAGATGTCTAATTTATTATTTTTTAAACAATTAATTTATTTTTATTGGAAAGGCAGATATACAGAGAGGAGAAGAGACAGAGGAAGATCTTCCGTCCGATGATTCACTCCCTTAGTGAACACAACGGCCGGATCTGAGCCAATCCGAAGCCAGGAGCCAGGAACCTCTTCCAGGTCTCCCATGTGGGTGCAGGGTCCCAAGGCTTTGGGCCGTCCTCGACTGCTTTCCCAGGCCACAAGCAGGGAGCTGGATGGGATGCAGGGCCACCAGGATTAGAACCGGAGACCATATGGGATCCCGGAGCACGCAAGGCGAGGACTTTAATCACTATGCTATCATGCTGGGCCCTAATTTATTATTTTTTAAAATGGTTTATTTTTTTAATTTATTTTATTTTTATTGGAAAGGCAGATATATAGAGAGGAGGAGAGACAGGGAGGAAGATCTTGCATCGATGGTTCACTCCCCAAGCGTGAGCAACGGCAGGTGTTGCGCCAATCTGAAGCCAGGAGCCAGGAACCTCCTCCAGATCTTCTACTTGGGTGCAGGGTCCTTTGGCTTTGGGCTGTCCTTAACTGCTTTCCCAGGCCACAGGCAGGGAACTGGATGGGAAGTTGGGCTGCTGGGATTAGAATCAGTTCCCATTTGGGATCCCGGCGCGTTCAAGGCAAGAACTTTAGCCGCTAGGCCACCACTCTGGGCCCAAGATGTCTAATTTTGTATCAAAAGTCTTCAGATGTAGATTTCAAAAGTTTAAGGAGAATGTAGACTATAGAAAAACTATGTGAAGATTTAAAAAAAACAAAACACACTCATCTTTTAACAGCAGTTTCCCACTATTTTTGAAGGACCCTTGCATATTTCTTTTGTTAAACAACCAAGATAAAACATCAGTATTTAACTTAAAAGTAGAAATCTAGTTATGTACTACAGTTTTCCTCCAAATTATAAATTAAATGAATAAAAGATTTAAACACCTACCTTCAGTAATTTCACTGCACAGATTAAGTTGTCATCCATAGGATTAGAAAAAAGCGCATTCAGCAACTCTCGAAGACCAACTTGAAGAATATCTGCTCTCATAACCTGTCCATTTGTTCCCTTGATCTTTTAGGACAAAAAAAACAAGTGATGATGTTAAAACATAATACACGTAATTAAATACTTAAGAAACCGTTGGTAAAAGTAGTTACTTTAGGTCAACAAGAGAAAAGTCACAGCAGCACATATTGGTATCTTCACCCAATCTCAATCACTTTATATGTAACTAAGAACTTTAATAAAGCTATTCAGCTGTAAGTAAATTATTTTTATTTTTCACATACAATTGCTAAGGAAAGAAAATTTTTAAAGATCTATTCTCATTGGAACATTAGATATACAGAGAGGAGGAGAGACAAGAGGAAGTTCTTCTGTTCGATGATTCACTCCCCAAGTGGCTGCAACAGCCGGCCAGGCAAATTTAAGTTCATCTGATGTCACCATTTCAGAAAGCATTCTCTGACCATGCAATACTGACACAGAGGTATCTTCCACCTGCTGATTCATCCCCACCTGGACCTAACTGTTGGGCTAGGCCAGGCCTGAAACCTGGAACTCAATCAAGGTGTCCCATGTGGGTGGCAGGATTGCTAGCACTGAACCACCTCCACTGCTTCTCAGGCACAGCAGTGAGGAGCTGGAGAACTACACCTGCTTTGACGTTCACAGACATGGCTAATTACTTCCATACAGGAAATACTCAGAGAAGCATTCTTAGAATGACTTCATGAAATGACATAGTAGATTGGTGCTCTTATTTGGCTTACATAAGATTAGTCTGAAAAAGAATAAGATATACATTTGATTGTGGGTTCTTTTGTCTTGATGTATACATCATGCTGTTTTTGACTAACTCTCAAATTAAAGTTTAAGAAGCTATAAACTGGGGGTTGACATTCAGTACAGTCATTAAGTCAGTACTGGGGGGGAGGGGACTGGTATTGTGGCATAGCAATTTAAGCTTTCACCAGTGATACAGGGATCCCATATGAGCACTGGTTTAAGACCTGGTTGCTCCACTTCCGATCTAGCTCCCTAAAGGTCTGGGAAAGCAGAACTACCACCACCCCTACTCCTGCCACATAGGAGACTCGGAAGCAGTTCTGGGCTCCTGATTTTGGCCTGGCCTCAGAATTACAACCATTTGGGGAGTGAACCAGTGGATGGAAGATGCGGTCTCTCCTGCTCTCTGCAACTCTGCCTTTCAAAACTAAAAATTAACTGTGAAAGACCCTGCTGGGGTATTCCCATGCCATGTCAGAATGCCTAGGTTGACTCAGGCTCTCTAGCCTCCAATACAACATCCTGCTAATGTGCATCCTGGGAGGCAGAAGGTGACGGCTCCAGTACTTGGGTCCCTGCCACCCACACGGGAGACTGGAGACCCAGACTGAATTCAGGCTTTTGGCTTTGGCCTGGCCAGTTCCAGCTGTTGCAGGCATCTGGAGTGAATCCAAAAGATGTCATCTGCCTCTCGAATAAAAACGAAGTTGTCTCAAAGTATTTATTTTATAAAAAGTACATGATTCACCAATAAAAAAAAAAACCCCAAGTAAACCCATTATACACTAATGTTCAGGTATATTACCTAGATATATTTAGCTAAGGCTACACAAATGAATTTCGTGACATATATATTTATATGGACAAGTAAGGACCACTAGGGGCTGAGAATTGGAGATTCTTCTTTCATTTAGGAATAGCAAATCCAAGAGATTATACTTTAGTTATTTTTAATAATACAGTATATAGTTGAAAATTACAAAGAGAAGATTGTTTCTTTCACAGATTTATTTATTAAAAAGCTGAGTTAGAGAGGGAGAGAGCAAAGATGATCCATCTTCCATTCACTCCAAATGGCTGCAACAGCTGGGGCTGCACAAGGCCAAAGCCAAAGTTTTCATCTTGGTCTCCCATGGAGAGGCAGAGGCCGAAATCTTCCTGGCCCATTTTTTGCTGCTTTCCCAGGTGCTATAACAGGGAGATACATGGGAAGTGAAACAGCTGGGATTTGAACCAGCATCCATGAGATGTTGGAGTAGCATTCAGCCACTTAACCTACTATACTACAACACTGGCTCCAAAATGTAGATTCAAAATGTATAATGTTCTTATCACAAAAGAAATTTAACCTGTCAACTTTAAAAAAAAAAAAGAGAAGAAAAGAAAAATTTAAGCAATCAAAGGTGAGGGGCCAATGCTGTGGCACAGCACTTTAAACCACTGCTTGCAACATCAGCATCCTATATAGGTGCAGTTTCAAGTTCCAGCTGCTCCACTTTGAAGCCAGCTCTCTGATAATGTACCTGGAAAAGTAACAGAAGATGGCCCAAGTACTTGGACCCCTTGCCACTTACGTGCAGAAACCAGGATGAAATTATTAGGTCCTAACTTTGACCTGACATAGGCCTAGCAGTTGGGGCCATTTAGGGAGTGAATCAGCAGATGGAAATCTCTCTTGTAAAATAAGTAAATCTTAAAAAAAAGGGGGGGTGGTGCTAGGTGAAATCGCAGTGAAGAGTCAAACCTCTGGCCTCTCTGCATGTACAAGCTCAGGGCAAAATGTCATAGAAATTCTATTAAAGGACCGATTGTGAGGAGGTGCTGAGCCATTTTCTTTTTTTCCCACTCCCCTTTTTGTTAAAGTTAAAAAAATTCTCACCTCCAGGTTAAGGAAGAGTTCTCCGAGGAAGAGGACAAATGCATGAAACCGTTTCCGAGTCACTTCATCCCCTTTCGCAGCTTGATCTTTCACTTCATACTCAGTCCGACACCTAACAGAGACATCTTTTGTGATCTTACATTGCTTTGTTTTTCTTAAAAAGCTAAACAATACAGCCACTTGTTGGTTTGGCTGTCCACAGCGACAGACAGTAACCACAACGTCCCACTGCCCTGACCCTCTATTTCCAAAGGAAAGAGCTCTCAGCCCAAAGCCACGCTCATTAACTTTTCCCATGAAAGCTCTCTATTTTAGGCAGCTGATAGGAACAGTTAGTATGTCCTACACTGTAACTTAGAGGTTGTGAATATTTTTACCTTTTACAATGTTAAGAACTTTGCAAGATCTTTAAAAATATACAGAAATGCATGGGCTCCAACAAAGTTGAAGAGAAAATGAATTTTTAAGTCCACCATTCTTACAATTTCTATTATATCAGAAAAGCATTACAGTGAAGAAAATCTCCCCAACTGGAACCACACTACAGAAAGCTACTAAGTTGGTCTCACTTCCTCAGCCTCTGAATGCGTCAACTGACTTCCTCCCCTCCTATTTTCCTCTGAATTGGCCCAACTGCCTCAGAGAAAACAAATCTCAGAGCTCATGATCAGGGTTGCACAAGATACCTAAACTAACCACAGTAGGTTTTCACTATTGGTCAAAGAAAATCAGTATCAGCATCTATTATACTGAGATGGATTAATAGAAACTTATAATTTGGGTTTTAAGTACTGTTTAATTTTATTGGTAATGTGATGAGAAAATGCTAGGAAATTTATTTGTTTTCTAAAACTTTTTTTTTTTTAACAGTTCTTCTTAAAGACAAAGAGGAGCGCTTATGGAGCATGCATGGATTTCAGACTGCCTGTTAACCGTTATTTAAAAAAAACAAAAAAAAGCAGGGCCCAGCACAGTAGCCCAGAGGCTAATGTCCTTGCTATTTGGGCACCGATTCTAATCTCTGTTGCCCCACTTCCCATCCATCTCCCCATTTGTGGCCTGGGAAAGCAGTGAGGATGGCCCAGAGCCTTGGGACTCTGCAACCACCCACATGGGAGACCTGGAAGAAGCTCCTGGCTCCTGGCTTCGGATTAGCTCAGTTTCAGCTGTTATGGCCACTTGGGGAGTGAATCAGCAGATGGAAAATCTTCTTCTCTGTCTCTTCTCTGTGTATCTGACTTTTCAAAAATAAACAAATCTTTAAAAATAAATTCTTGCCCAATAATTTATCCTGGGAAAGTTTGGGAGTCAACAATTAGCCCAGCATAGCTTCCTGTGCCTGCGGATCAGCTCCAACGTTAGCAGCTCTATTTACTCAGCACTACCTTCTGTTTGTGTTTTAGGCATTTGTTGCTTTCTCATTAACTCATCAGGAAAACAGCAGGGAGCAGATATTTGTAAATGGTACACTGTGGTTAATAATGAAAAAGAGCAGTTAATTAATGCCAACTCAGCCATATTCTCACCTTGTTGGCTGCTTTCCTGTTAAAATGCTGGAACTTCAAGTTTTTAAGAAACTTGTTTTTTTCCATAAATGCTATGAATACAAGGGTACTTGAAAAAGTTAATGGAAAATTAAAGTTTAATCTTAACCATGTGTATGAGCAGTCTTCAAAAAAGTGTGTAGAAGGCCTATTATGATGGCTCAATAGCTAATCTTCAGCTTGCTTACAATGTGATCTCATACGGGTGCCTGTTTGTGTCCTGACTGCTCTACATCCCTTCCAGCTGCCTGCTGGTGAGCTGGGAAAGCACTGGAGGTTGGCCCAAAGCTATGGGACCTTGCACCTGCCTAAGAGACCTGCAAGAAGCTACTGGCCCCTGGCTTCAGATCAGCTCAGCTCCAGCCACTGCAGCCATTTGGGGAACAAACCAACAGATGGAAGATCTTTCTTTCTGTCTCTCTGTAAATCTGATCTGCCTTTCCAATAAAAAAATAATTAAAAAAAAAAAAAAGAAAAGAAAAATCTGTAGAGCGGGAGGTGTTGTGATATGATGGGTAAAGCCAGTAGGCATCCCTTTTGGGTGCCGGCTTGCAACCCATGGCTGCTCCATTTCCATTCCAGTCCCTGGGTAACGGCCTGAGAGAGGCAGCTGAAGTATTTGTTCTTTGCCACCCACATGGGAGACTTGAATGAAGTGCCTGGCTTTGGCCTGGCCCACCCTGGCCTTTGTAGCCATCTGGGAAATGAAACAGTGAGTGATTGAAGAGCTCCATCTGTCCCTCTATGTCTGTAACACTGACTTTCAAAGTAAATCTAAAAAAAAAAAAAAAAAAAAAATCATGGAAATCTAGACTTAAAAAAAAAAATACATGGATTTCAAGTTAATTTTGATGCAAAAATATCATTTAGCCCATTTTCCAAAAACTTTGAGATACCTTCACACTAGTTTTTATGAGACAGTAATTACATCCCTGCAAAAGTAAATCCCTACCCCTCTACATGAGTACAACCTGTGTGAAGACCCTAAACCTTTTGAAGCTAAAAGCCTTTAAAGTTTAAAACAGAAAAATCTAAAAAAACAGTCATCCCTAAGACTATTTTAGTCATAGCTAAGAATGATGCTTTGTTTTTTACTTGTTATAACATGACCATTTTTCTACATTAACATTCTTACCAGCATTAGAGTGCCACAGAGGCATACACTGGGAGAATGAGAAAAGCTGTTCTCAACCCCGGCTACACAGCAGCATCACTTAGGAAGTCTCAGGAAACCATCCCCAGGCTTCCCTATGATCCAATTACACCCAATTTCCTGGGACTGGAGTAGATGTGAGTCCTATTTTAAATATCTGAGTAAGCAGAAGACATCGCCAGGGGCAAGTACTGGTAAACAGAGTTAAGGGAGCATTTCAGGCATCCTATCTTCTAGAAATCCATCCTTTCCTATCTTTCAGGAGCTGCAGCGTGTGTTATAATTATACGTAAGGTTTGCTATTTACGTTTTTCCAAACTGTACCTATTCAGAGCCATTCCAAGGATTTCCATAAGACAGGAGTCTTACTCCTAAGAGGTCCCTTTTTCATTTAAAGCAAATGAACTCACTGTCATGTGTTATAAATTTTTCTGTTTTATTTCACTTCATATAATTTATGTCTTCCTCTCCAAAGTGATAATCTTTATGTAACTAAATTCATTAATCTCTGAGTTTGGGACCTCTTGGTATCTTATCTTCCTTCGGGGGATTTTACCTAAGAAAGATTTTTGTTTAATTTTCAATTTCCCTCTTAACATTTGCTGCTTCAATTTAGGTGTCTGCCATGTTTGGAATTTATTCTGGTATAGCACTGGGACAGAAACACTTGTTTGTTCCTGTAAAGTAGCTATCCAGTTGTGCTATCACACTTCCCTTTTGCATGTGCGTTTCAAGTACCTTATGCATCAAAAGCTTCATTTTTAAGTGTCTCTGCAGTCTTCTTTTATAATCTTAATTCTATTCCACTACAGTTTAACCATACAATGGAACACAAGTAAGGAAAATATCCTTACAAAATAGAGAAACTAACAAAACTGAAAATAACTTTACTACCAAACTCAACTCAAAAAGGTAAAACTTTTCCCTAGATTAGAAGTATCTCTCAAATATCTATCAAATAACGAAGGTTGTGAGGTTTCAAACACTCATTGTAAAGTTCACTGGCAAAAACAAGCCCAGCGGAGACACTTTAATGAAAAACAAACAAACAAAACAGATTAGTTATTTCTAATATTAGAGTTTTTGTATAGCTATTATGACAAATTATGATAAAAGGAACAGATTGAGTGGAAAGTGGAATATAAAGTTCAGAATCAAACTGCAAATATAAAAATGCAACATGATAAATGTAGTTCAAGCCAGTAAGAATAAATTCACTTTTATTCTTACCTAAATTAGATCCTCAAACATTAAGTGATCATTTTTAAGATCTTAAAAAATGAAACTCTTCTAATCACAAAACCAAAGGTAGAGACTATTAAGTAAAAAATATTGACAAATCTAACTTAAAAATTTTAGGACTGCACAAATAAAAATGATGTACTCTATTTTCCCTTGTAACTTTCTGTAACAGATGGTCTTTAAGAAAAAGGAATGGTCAAATTCTAGTACGTTTAGGAATAGATTTCCTTTAATTTTCATATTCACACTGACCTTTGAAGTAGCAATTGACGAAAGTTGCCACTCTGTGGGCTAATTGTCAGATGATGGGACAAGTAATTACACAGGCGAGCTCCCATGTAAGAGAAATTTGGGATAGACGTAGCCTTGTGAAAAGAAAAGTTTTGTATGACACAGATATATCATTAATGCAAACACTTATTAACGTTCTAAAAAAACATTTTGGCTTACAAAACTGATATTGTACAGAGAAATGTAGAAGTCTAACTAATAAGCATAAGAAAATGTATGCCCACTTTCCCTCCCAACATCTGCACTTTCTCACTTTCAATTCTCTGACTAAAATGATTTTAATCTCTATACTCCATGAATGAGATTTTTCAGTTTAGATGAGTTTTTAGCTTCCACCCTGCTTAGCCTACCCCACTCCATTGTTTCCCAGCTCTTCCATCTCATATTGTTTTTTACTGCGTTTTCAGTTGTGTTTCCATTTGCAACCAAATCAAATATTACATTGATTATTTTCCTTTTCTGTATAACTATGCAACTTCGAAACTTATTTCTTCTCCTTTGCTTTTACATCCTCTGATTTATTCCTAAACTCACCAGGTTGTAAATTTCTTCTTCGTGCATTTGAACACAGTATATGTCGTCATCTTACCAGGGAAATCTTGCCTGTCGCCTCTGACCTATGCCGGCGAAACTGGCTACTTTAGACCTACTGTGAAGGTTGCTATCATCTTGAAATCTTTCACCATAATCTACATGATTCACTTGGCTTCTCCTGTAGAAATTCCATTTCCCTGGTTCTCCTGGGTTTGCCTTTCGTTCAAGTCCCCCTGCTGGTAATAAAATTCCTTTGCTAATTTCCCAAGAAGTATCCCAAGAAGTTCTAAGTGGTTATTTAATGCAGAAACGAACCCTGAGACTCTCAGATTCTCTACCGAGTTTTTCCACTTCATTCCAGCCCTACTCCACACAGGCAATTCTCTGCTCTCGCTGCAGCCGACAATCCAACGTGGGGGCTGCCAGGACAGTTAGCACTCAGCCACTTGTGTAGTTAGCACTCAGCCACTTGTGTTCCAGTCTGCAAAATGAAAGCTTTTCCTTCCTTCCTTCCTTTTGTTCTTATGCACCTCCAAAATCCCCAAACTCTCACTGTCAGTGGGCTTTGGGGGGAGGAAACAAAGTTGAAGGTGTCCAGTTTAACCCATCATCTGTTAAAGCGAGCAATAATCATCTGTTAGTTGCTAGGAATACATTTCCATTTTATTTACCTTAATGAAGTTTAAAAGCTATCAGTGAATCTGTATCTGGTCAATGTACTATTGACTAAAGGATGTTAAACCTTAAACAATACAGATGCCATCCTGAAGAACTGGTTAAGAAAAATCATAGAACTGTATTATCAGTTTAAAAACCCAACCCTAATTAAGATTATTTTAAAAAAATAAATAAAAACCCAACCCTGAAGAACAATAATCATGCAGACTGTTAAACAGCTGAAACTAAATAGAGAAATAAGGGGAAAAAAAGCATATTCCTCCACTTTCTTATTTTTTTAATCCAATTAAAAAATACAAGAAATCAGAGTAGAGCAGTTCTATCTTTGGAAAATCTCAAACACTTTCTAAAATCTGAGAGTTGGCTAGACAATCCTGAGGTTCAACAGTGTAGAGCAACCTGGAAAAGTGTCCAACAGACACTTGCTATTGTACTCATCTCTTCATATATTCTATTTTTTAAAAAGTTATTTATTTGAAAGAGTTGCATAAAGAAAAGGGGAAAGACAGAAAAGAGCCAGCTGGTTCACCCCACAGAAGGCCTCAATGTGCAGGCCTGGACAGGCCAAGGCCAGGAGCTTCAGCTGTGCTACCTGCGCGGACAGCAGTGACCCAAGTACTGACTTAGGTCATCTTCCACTGCTTTTCCAAGTTATTAGCAGAAAGCTGGGTTGGAAGTAGAGGAGTGAAGGACTCAAACCGGTACCCAAAAGGGACACTGGCATCTCAGGTGGCAGCTTTGCCTTCTGTGCTACAATGCCAACCCCTATTCATATTCCAAATTTGAATTACTCTTTTAGCAATGATTGAAAGAACAATAAAGTTGGGGCTAGCGCTGTGGCATAGAAAGTTAAGCCGCTGCCTACAGTGCCAGCACTACCCATAAGGGTGTCAGTTTGAGCCGTGGCTGCTCTGCTTACCATTCAGCTTCTTGCTACTGTGCCTGAGAAAGCAGGGGAGGATGGCCCAAGTGGCCTGGCCTCTGCACCCACATGGGAAAACTAGAAGAGACCCCTGGCTTCACCCTAGCCCTTTCAGGCTGTTGTAGCTATCTGGGGAGTGAAGCAATGAATGAAAAGCCTGTCTCTTCCTCTCTCACTCAAACTCTTTCAAATAAAATAAATCTTAAGAACAAAAAACCCAGGGGCTGCTGCAGTGGCACAGCAAGCTAATCCTCCACCTGGTGCACCAGCATCCCACATGGGCACTGGTTTGCTGCAGCTGATCCACTTCAGATCCAGGTCCCTGTTTGTGGCCTGGGAAAACCGTGGAGGATGGCTCCAGTCTTTGTCACTGAACCCACGCGGGAGACCCATGGGGAGCTCCTGGTTTTGGATCAGCTGAGCTCTGGCTTCTGCAGCCATGTGGGGAATGAGCCAATTCATGGAGGGCCTTTCTCCGCTGACTTTGCATTTCAAATAAAAATGAATTAAAAAAATACTAAATTTATTTTTTGTACCTCTCCTACTATCCTCTCTGCCAGTTTTATACTAACCTTAAACTGTCTTGGTCTTTAAGTTTGCCTTCAAAAAAATAAAACCTGTATTGGGGACAGGCATCTAGCCTAACATTGTCAGCCACCTGCCCTAGTGGAGTGCTTGAGGGTGACCCTGGCTGCAGTGCCTGATTGCAGCATCCTGCCAAGGCAGATTGGGAAAGGCAGTGGCGACAGCCCCGGCGGCCCCAGACACCTAAGCAGGAGGCCCAGCTAGCTTTCTTGGTTCCTGGCCTTGGTCCTAGCCCAGCCCTAGCCACTGTGGGAATTTCGGGGAATTCCAACTTTCTCTGTCTCTTTGCTTCTCAAAACATTTTCCTCAAAAAGTCTTAGGGCCCAGCGTGGTAGCCTAGCAGCTAAAGTCCTTGCCTTGCACGTGCCAGGATCCCATATGCGCACTGATTCTAATCCCAGCTGCTCCACTTCCCATCCTTATATTTTTGGCCTGGGAAAGCACTCTAGGATAGTCCAAAACCTCGGGATCTTGCACCCATGTGGGGGACCCGGAAGAGGCTCCAGGCTTCTGGCTTCAGATCAGCTCAGCTCTGGCCTTTGCAACTGTTCAGGGAGTGAATCAACGGACAGAAACTCTTCCTTTGTGTTTCCCCTCCTCTATGTATATCCGACTTTGCAACAGCAACAAAAAGTCTGTCGTAAGATGCCAGTGTTGTATATTATGTTTCAATGCTTAATATGCTGAGACCAAAACCAAAAGTATGAAAAACTGCCATTAAACTTCCAAGGCATTAAAATATAAAACCATATACTTGGGGGCCAGACACCATAGCAAAGCAGGCTAAGCCTCTGGTTGTGGTTCTGGCATGCAGTATGGGTGCCAGGTTGTGTCCCAACTGCTCCATTTCCAATCCAGCTCCCTGATTATGATGTTAGAAAGCAATAGAGCATGGCTCAAGTCCTTGGGCCCCTACACCCACGTGGGAGACCCAGAGCGAGATCTGGCTCCTGGCTTCAGGTCGGCTCAACTCCAGCCATTGTGGCCATCTGGGGAGTGAACCAGTGGATGCAAGCTCTATTCTTCTCTATAGCTCTTCCTTTCCAGTGAAAAATCTTAATAAAAACAAAAACCCCTTTCATCCTAAATGAAACACAAAAATGTGAAGATTTAAGATATATTTTGCAGTATGACTTTTATTTTGTTGCAGCACGACTTTTTTTTTTACTTTTTTTTTTTAATTAATTTTTAATCATCTTACTTCGTTGACTAGGGTACAAAGGGTCAAGGGCTACAGGGTGAAAGTGGGTAATACCATTGTTTCCACACTAATATAATTTTTTCCCTGTAGCAGTACGACTTTTTAAAAGATTCATTTATGCTGGAAAAGGTTCGCTGCTTTTTGTCTTCTCAGCCACTATAATGTCACATAATTTAAGACAGGAAGACAAAATTGCAACCTTTCCTGTATATTTTTCATTTCAGGTCCTACAAAACAGAGAAGGGGAGAAGTGATGTGACAGTCTTCCTCAGATCTCCTTCTGTACTTTATTGCCTACGTAGAGCCATGGTTACACAGATGAATGTGCAGTCCAGCCCAGCCCTAGCTTGAGTCCTTAACTACAGGAATCTAGTACAAAGTAGACCTAAAAGTATGAGCCATGAAGAATTACTAATTGTGGAGACAGATGAAGATGAGGTCTCCCAAGGACTAACCACTACACCCAACCTACCTGTTGATAGATGAGTTCGACAAGTTCTTGCAAAGCATCATCTGTTGTAACCCAACCGTTCAGGGTCTCTGCAAACTGTTCAATTTCAGTTTCAAAACTGCCAGGCTGTTCTGTGAGATGATTCAAAAAGTCCTGGACATACTCTGATAGAGTGGGATATTCCTCACACCCATCTTCATAGGATTCCTATAGAGTAAAACAAAAACAACAACAACAAAATAGTTATTCCATGATCTGATCAAAAGCAGCAGCCCAAGGTAAATTCTCAACCGGCATCTCTAGCACAGTTTTATGCTGAAGGATGTTTTACATGCTAAAGCTCAGCAATGTTCTTAACAGAATGAGGTACACTGAAGTATCCTTCTTTGCATAACTGGAGTTGTTAAAACACATCAAATTGTTATCTGGATGGAGCGGTCTTCTCACTAATACTTTATAAGATCACTGAAAAAGTTTAAATTCATTTCAACACAATACTGATGTCAACACTAAGAATATTACTGGGGCCCAGTGCGGTAGCTAAGCGACCGAAAGTCCTCGCCTCGCATGCACCGGGACCCCATGAGTGCTAGTTCATATTCCAGCTGCTCCACTTCCCATCCAGCTCTGTGCTTATGGCCTGGTAAAGCAGTCGAGGATGGCCCAATGCCTTGGCACACTGCACCTGCATGGCAGACCTGGAAGAAGATCCTGACTTCAGATCGGCTTGGCTCTAGCCACTGCAGCTACTTTGGAAGTGAACCAGTGGATGGAAAATTTTTTTCTGTCTCTCCTCCCTGTAAATCTGATTTTCCAATAAAAATAAATCTTAAAAACAAAAACAAAAGAAGAATATTGCTGAAACCAGCTCTGTGGCACAGCAGATTAAGTGGCATCCAGCAGTGCCAGCACCTTATATGGGCACCCATTAGACCAGCTGCTCCATTTGCAATCCAGCTCCCTGCTAATGGGCTGGGAAAAGCAACAGGAGAGCAGCCCAAGTCCTGAGCACCTGTCATCATGCGGACAAGCCAGCCTTCTGGGGAGTGAACCAGCACATGGCAGATCTCTTAATCTCAGTTTCTCTTCCGTCTAATTCTGCCTTTGAAATAAATTTTAAAAACTTAAATGTTGGGGTTCAATGAATCCGAGCGAGACTCCAAGGCGAGTGAGATGACTTTATTGCCTAGTACAAGCAGCAACCTCTTGCCATAAGCAAGAAGCACTCCGAATGAAATAACTGT
Organism: Ochotona princeps; assembly: GCF_030435755.1. Taxonomy (NCBI): domain Eukaryota; kingdom Metazoa; phylum Chordata; class Mammalia; order Lagomorpha; family Ochotonidae; genus Ochotona; species Ochotona princeps. The sequence goes on along the minus strand of NC_080854.1, from coordinate 17,434,997 downwards.
GGGATTTTCACAGTAAAAGAATCAAAAAGCTACGTGACAGCGAGCAAGTACATGATTGGGGCTAGCAGTGACACAAAACAGAAAGCATGCGATAGGAATTTACAACGTATAGGCTTGGGGGTCCTGATCATATCACTTCAACGCAGACAGTAATAAAACAGCATGCCTTGGAGGGAGCTATCCTTCCTGCAAATCCAAAAACTCCAAGATTCTCCCTATCTCCTGCCTGCTTCCAGGTCTTTCAGGAAACAGGAGCTTTGCTCCTAACAGGAGGCAGGTGTCTCTGGAGATTCCAGACTTCTAGGAGTAGTCACCTTTACAATTAACCCTCTCACTCAAATTACTAACAAGAAAAAAACACAATATTATCAAGAATGAAATAAAATCTAGAATTTGCTTCAGATTGGAAAGGGATGTATAGCACAGGGAAGGATACAGAAACAAAATGGGCCTATGTCACTTCTTATTGAGGCCTTTAGACTCATTTTATCATTTTCTACAGAGATGTTTGACAATTTCCATATGGAAAAATTCCAGTAAGGCTTGTCATCTGTTAATCCCCAATGACAGAGAGATGCATGTAGCCACTCTAACAATAAATCTCACCACCGTATAAATCGCAGGAGATTCTTCCTCCTGTCAGAGGCTTCTAAACACTGACAGGAGTGACACTGACAGTGGCTCACATTTCCAGAGTGTCCAACCCTGTCACTGCTGTCAGGCCTTAACCTCTTCATTAAAGCTGGGAGGCTGAGCAAGAACATTCTGCACAAGGTCCTTCACCACAATAGCAACCTTAGCACTCAATGTCCGGAGCATCACTCAAAGCATTTCCAGTTGATCAAACAGTTGTGTCCTAGGAGCAGCTACACTGCTTGATGAAAAGCTCCCTTCTCCAAATGGAGTCAAATGAGAAAACATATGAAAAAAATTGTGACAACGATACAGAAACATTTCAGAATGAGGTTAAGTTTCAAAGTTAGTGAATAAGAAAACAAAGCAAAAAAAAAAAAAAAAAAAAAAGGCCAAAACCCTTAGAAAAGCTGCAAGTCAGAGCTACATACAAAGTTTTTGTGTCTACCGACACACCTGGTCAGTGATTTTTTTTCTCTTTAAGGACTAAAATTAAAGGCTTTGGCTTGGCCCAGCAGTTAGGGTGCTTTTTGGATACACAGGTCTGTTGTTGGATGCCAGGGTTTGAATCCCAGCTCTAATCCCAGTTCCAGATAAGATGTAAGCTGGGAGGAAGCAGATGACACCCAAAATTCTTGGCCCTGCCATGCATGTGGGAGAACCAGAGCTCCAGGCTCTCAGCGGTGGCCTTGCCCACTCCTAAATGTTATGGGCATTTGGGGATTAACCCAGGGAATGGAAAGTTCTTTCTCTCTCTGCCTTTTAAGAAATTCAAAAAATATACTTGACTCTATCAATGAACAGCTCCAAGATAGTATATTAAATGAAAGGAATACAGACCATATCTTACAACTGTATATAATTTTTAAGAGATTTACTTGCACAGGTGGAGAAAATCACTGAACAAAGGGCAACAATACCTCTGGATAAAGAAATGTTCCTATTATATATACTGACACATTATTATATCTTATGAAAGCCAAGATGCCTAACAAATGCACACGCTGACATACTTGACATCAAACATACACATATGAAGTTCAGTGTTTTACAGACATGTTGCAAGGACAATGAAAAAAAAAAAACAGGAAAGCAGATCTGCAGGGTCTTACCTAATGGTTATAATTTTTTATCAAACATTATTCACTTCATAAGAAATGTGGTCTAGAACACTAATTGCCAGTTTCCCATTATGTTTTTTGTTTTTGTTTAATTCTGTTTTTGGTAAAGTCAACAAAACTCAAGAAAATCTGAAACTCCTAAGCAAAGGATGTGTTTCGTGGAACAGGAGCCGCAGCACATTCTGAACAGAAGAGCACTCTGGGATGTTGGATGTAGAGCCTGCTGTCCTACTTTCTACCCAGCTGCCTGCTCATGGCCTGGGAGACCTTGGAGGATGGCCCAAGTGCTTGGGTCCTCTGCACCCTTGTGGGAGCACCAGAAACTCCTGGCTTTGGATTGGTTCAGCTCTGGCCGTTGCAGCCATTTGGGGAATGAACCAGCTGATGTAAGATCTTTCCCTGTCTTCTCTCTAAAGTCTGTCTCTAAATGAAAATTAATCTTTAAAAAAAAAAAAAGGAAAAGGAAATTCTATTTTACAATTCAAGCTGATTATGAGCTCCTCGTGAAGAGGTGAAGAGATGAAATGGGAAACTTAGCCTGGAATTCCAAGAAAAAATTAACTTCAGGATTACTAGGACATGAGAAAGTTATGGTCCAATCCTAGGGAATCATTAGGAGATAATCAGATGGGCGGGAAATAGGGACCTGAGGGACTATACTCTGAGTAGAAAGCAATGATCTTCAAGTTCCAGGGCAAGAAAACTCCACAGAAGCTGAAGTGGAAGGTAAATGACAATATGTGCACGATGTGCCTCAAGCGCCACAACATACAGTTGTAAGGAGAAATCTAGAAGAAAATGGTGCTTGTAGTCTAGGGAGCAACAATGATTACATGCAGAGAGGAAAGAAATCACAACAAAGCTACAATACTTAGTTAAAAGAGAAGCCTTGGAAAGACTACAAAGGGTACTTACCCTAGCACAGGCCCTGGAACATCTGAAACTTCGAAAATGCTGTGCTGTGTTCAAACATGAGGGTTAAGCGGACAGCAATATGAAAATCAGAAGAGCATCATTAACTTGGAATTGTGGTAGCAACACATTTAAGGGGATGAGACTGCAAAGGTCCGCACGGTCCAGAGAGAAATCAGTGCAAACAGTGCGAAGGTCACTGATCCCAAGACAGAAAAACTGGCACTTAGCTTGAAATGTTCTTAGAAAGAAAACTGAGTGTGGTCCAATTAATGTCTTAGGAATTCCTTTGGATAATTTTCGCTTCTGGTAAGTGAACTATGATTAAACATTGAAGGTGTAATGGCTTATTTAAGAGGCACAAACCAGAAACAGATGGATACGGAACTGACTGGTAAACAGCTATGGAAAGCAGGAAATCATAGGAACAGGATTAGAGGGTCTGAAGATAAAGCGGATGCAGCTTTGAAAGAGTCAAAAAAAAGGAGCAAAAGGTTACCATTAAAAGCTGTCAGAAAAAGGTGGCATTCCTTGTGCAGACCTATCTCAAGAATACCAGAAAACTGATTTGTATGTGTTGAATAAAACACAAATGAGGGCAGATATGTAGCCTAGCCAAGACACCTCTATTCCACATCAGAATCGTGAATACCCACTTCTCCCTCTGACCCCTGGCTCCCTGGAAAGCATTGGTAATGCCTTTAGTTATTGTGCTTCTGCCCCATGTGGGAAACGCACCTGCCAGCTTCGGCCCTGCTGCTGGGCGGAATGAACTGGGGGAAGGGACTCTGTGCCAAGCAGACTGGGTTTTTTTAATGTGATGTCATAATCTACTATGATATCATAAACTACTGTGATGTAATAATCAGTTATAATGTCAAAAATATGCAGTTATAAATATGCCAATGAGGCACAATAAATACAGCATGGGATATTCATAAGAGGAAAAAAAGCAAAACATACAATTTCTAGAAACTGAGCTGAGAAATGATTAGAATAGAGGTTCCATGAAAACAGATTATTGTCCACTGAGTTCACTGCTGCATGTCCAGGGCTTTAATTACAAGTGGTTGTCAATATTTACTGAATGTATGAGTGAATGTATCTAATTTTGAATTATAGTTGCTGTAATAACCATAATCAAGAACTTATAACAGGTAAAAACAAGACTTCTGCTTTTGTCTAACTGGACTGAAAAAAAAAAAAAAAACCTCAACATCGGCCAAGGATAAACATTAAAATAAGCTAGTAAGTTTAGACAATATACCAAAACTAGGGCTGCAAGTCTAAATGTTTATAGAATTCAGATGGGTTACAAATGAGAGAAGGCAGGGATCAATTAGGGCTCAAACAATCTATCTAAAGGGAATGCCTGGGCTGGTGTCACAATTCAACAGGCTAACCCTCCACCTTCAAGCACCAACATCCCATGTGGGTGCCAGTTCATGTCCCAGCTGCCCCACTTCCAATCTAACTTCCTGCTTATGGCCTGGGAAAGCATTAACGCATGGCCCAAGTTCTTGGGTTCCTGTACCCATGTGGGAGATCCAGAAAAGGCTCCTGGTTTCAGATAAACTCAGTTCCAGCCACTGCAGTCATTTAGGCAGTGAATCAGCAGATGGAAGTTCTGTTCTCTCTGTAAATATGTCTTTGATATATATATAAAATATATCTTGCATATAAAAACACATTTAAAGGGAATGCCTCATTGGGAGTCCATCTTTTAGTCAAGCAGAAATCCCAATGAAACTGTTAAACATATCTTGACAATAGCACGCTGGGCTTTCTACCACTGTCTAGATCTACAATGTCAAGATGCATTTAAACAGTAGAATGATGGACTTGTGACTGTTGCTGAAGGACTATCTATTGTAATAATATAGGGAAGTCAGTTGGGAGAGGGGAAGTGGGAAGGGAAAATCCCCGAGCATATAGAACTATATCATACAAAATAGTTAAATAAAATAACCAAACTGAAAAATAAAGCTAATACTGCTCTTCAGCTCCAGCCAGCTGCTTCTCCTCTGTCAAAGTGCCAGTCTATGACAGCCAAATCAGACACGCTTAAGTCTGACATAACTTGAGTGTTGGTGATGAATTAAAACAATCTAATTTTAAAATTATTTTTCAGAAACAGCTTTTCAAACACACACACAGAGAACCCATCACCAAGACTCAGCTGTGCCGAGTTCAGACAGGTGTGGCAAGCAGAAGGTGCTGACCTACTGGGGGAAGGCAGAGCTTCCAACACAGCTCAGGATTCATGGCAAACACGAAAAAACATCCCATTGGGAACTATGGGATGGGGACTGGCAGGGACACAGACACACAGCGCTCATCACAGGACAGCCAAGGCAACAGCAAGGGAGGTGAACTGGAAAGTTCTGCAGCTGTACAAGACAAGCATCCTTCAGAGCTTACTCAACTACTCAGAGCCGGCTCTTTACCTCTCAGAACCAAATACAATTTTGTGGCAAGAGTAAGTTTCTCTCATTTCTATTTTACAAGATAAATGGCCCATTTCACCCCATGTCAACCTCCTTTTCCTATTGCCTATACCTTTTCTTTTACAAAGAAAGTATGCATAGTTTCTTGGGGAGTACAGCTTTTCAAATTTATCCTGTCAAATAAGAAAACATAAAGGTAACAAAAAAGATACGCTGAACTTTGCTGTTGTGGCATAGCACATTAACCTTCCACCTGTACAGTGGGCATCTCATATGGGCACCAGTTCAATTCTGGCTGCTCTACTTCTGATCCAGCTCCCTGTTACTGTGCCTGGGAAAGCAGCAGAGGATGGACCAAGTTATTGGGTCCCTGCACCTATGTGGGTAACTCAAAAGAAGTTCTGGCTTCCGGAAGGCCCAGTCCCAGCCCTTGCAGCCTTTGGGGAATGAACCAGCAGACAGAAGTCACCTCTTTTTCTCTGTCCACGTAACTCTTTCACATAAAATATTTTTTAAGAAAAACAAAAGCATAATAATTAGTTGCAAAACCACAACCAGATAAAATAAACAGCGGAATGGCTGAACAGAAAAATACTAAGTGCTGACAAGGAAGTACACTAACTAGAAATCTGAAAATCAAATCCAAGAATGCACAGTGGAGCAATCTCTGGAAAACCACTTGACAGTCTCTGTCAAGGCTGGCAGATTATATTCCAGCAACTTACTCCTTACCATGAACCAAACAGAAAGAAGGCATCTACCGAAAGGGACAGGAACAGCAGCCCTATGTGTGGAAGTGCTCCGCTATTCATAGACGGTGGACTGGGATACAGCCATGTGATGCAAGGCTATCAGAATAAACTGCCTCCAATTACACACCAGAGGTTAACGCTGACAGTGAATGACAGACACAATACATTCTGTGTGATTCTGTTCACATCAACTTTGAAAGCAGGCACAAGATCAAAACAGGGTTACTCTAAGGCAAGGCGACAGAGGGCCTTGAGGGGGATATTGACAACGTTTCCTCACTGTGACGCTGGTTACCAGCATACTAACTTTGCGGAACATTGAGCTAACCCTACGAATATCATATCTTTCCTAACACTAAGATAGGAAAGTGTTACAAATCACCTCTTCAACCTGGAAGAAAAACTGCCCCCTCCACTTTTCTTCAATCAACCCCCAAATATTTACTCATCTAGGCTAACCTAGCACAGCACTCTTTTCTACACAGCCCAACTCAGCTTTGTGTTTTCTGTGCTTTAGAAAAATGTGCCCAATTTTTTAAAAAGTTATATAATTAATATAAAAATGAAATTCAAAAAAATTTTTAAGGGTTTATTATTTTTATTGCAAAGTCAGATAGGAGGAGAGGAAGATCTTCCGTCTGATGATTCACTCCCCAAGTGGCTGCAACGGCCGGAGCTGCACCAATCCAAAGCCAGGATCCAGGAGCCTCTTCCAGGCCTCCCACGTGGGTGCATGGTCCCAAAGCTTTGGATAATCCTCCATTGCCTTCCCAGGCTACAAGCAAGGAGCTGGATGGGAAGCAGGGCCAGCAGGATTAGAACCGGCACCCATATGGGATTCCGGCATGTTCAAGGCGAGGACTTTAGCCACTAGGCTACCACACCAGGCCCTAAAGGTTCTTTTAATCTCTGTAAACATTTGCGAAAACTCCTTACATCTCTGCATTTAATAGGTTAACTACACCAAAAACATTTCTGTTTTAATGCAATGACGATAACCGTTAAACACAAGAGACACGCGTGTATTCTCAAAATGCAAACAGGCACCAGAGGGGAGGGGTTAGGCAGAGGTGTTAGGCTGCGGTTTGGGATGCCCTCATCGCGTAGCAGAATGCCTGGTCTGGGTCCCAGCTATTTCTTTCCAATCCAGGTTTCTAACACAGAGGATGCAGCAGGTGAAAGCAAGTATCTAGGTCCCGGCCACACATGTGGGGGATTCACTTAGCTCATCCAACCCCAGCCATTACACACATTTGGGGACAGAAATGGTAGATGAAATTGTGTATTTTCATCTACTGGAAAGGCAGAGAGAAACAAACACTAAAAACATTATTAGCTTGGTCTGGCTGCTCTTGTAAAGAGCAGACCCATAAAGTCTGGAAACAGGTTTTACTTTTAAAAACAGAAGATGTCCTTGCCAACATCGGATGCCCCAGGCTACAACCACTCTAGGCGCAGGGGCACCGCAGGCCTCCAAGGACAAGCCTGCGTTGTCTCGAGCTTGTATTCTGACACCACCTTCCAGAGTTGGTTTTGTTTCCTCCAGACTCCAAGGAATCTGGAATAAAGTGTTTTCCTGGGCAGTAAAGAAGCACCAGCACATGTATCAACGCGGTCACAGCCCCGAGTACTGGAGCCACGTTTTAGCCCAGAGTTGGAAGAAAAGGTTTTACTCACTGTGTAATTAGAATAACCTGATGGGTAGAATTCAGGGGCATTCGCAGACAGCTTGGACATTAACACGGGCGCTACAACCACCTGGGGTTTAGCCATTGCTGACTCCGAGTTCTGCTGTGGGATTTTCTCCTGTGAAGTAGGTGGAGCTCTCAGGGGTCTTGCTTGTTCTGAAAAAGAAATAAAAGGGCGGGGGGAGGGCAGGTCTGTTAGACGCTTCCCATTCCTTTATACACCGATTTACTAATACGTGGGGAAAATACCTGGGGAGCACCGAGATTTTAAGAGTTAAACGGGAATCATCATGAAATGTAAGCTTATTTCCAGGATATATTTACAGAAAGCCTACGAAAGGGGAACAAAAGACTTGCTGCTAGCTCCTTAACGAACACACCTGCCTCCCAAACGGACGCTTGGGGGCTCCCCGCCTCCCCTCTTCTTTTTTCTAACAGTGGGTTAAGAGGTGGTCGGGCTTGGCGGGGCTGGGGAGGAGGAGAGGGGCTATCTTGATATCCCCAGCCCTCCACCCCCAGAACGGCAGAACTCGGGAGACCCCACGGCCGGCCCCTCCCCCCCGCCCGCCTGGCCGCACAAAGGATTCCAGCGGCCACCTTCCAAGCCCGGTTCCGAGTCCGTCCCTGCCCCGTCACAAACGGGTCCCTCGGGGCGTGCTTTGGGAGAGCCGGGGGAGGCGGTCGGGTGGGGGTGCGGAGAGGAGACAGCGCGCCAGACCCAGGCACGCGCAGAGGGTCGGGACAGGATGGGGGAGCCTGGGGGGTTAGGGGGGGAAGGGAAGCGTTGGCCCAAGGCGACAGGGACCCTCCTCGAGCCGCTCCGTACCTGGGAGCGCCCCGGGCCGGGGAGGCCGCTGGGAGCCGGCCGGGGCCTCGCACTGGACCCCTGGCGGCGGGGCCGTCCTGGGCTGGCGCAGCGGCGGCGGCTGCTGGAAGCCCGAGGCTTTGGGCTGCGGCGGCGGCGGCGGCTGGTGCCGCGTCCGCTCAGCAGGCCCTGCTCCGTTCGGAAAACCGCCGCCCTCAGGCCCGCCCCCTCCGCGGCCCAGGCCCCGGCTCCGGCCCCGACCAGCACCTGGGGCCCGATCGAAACCGTCCGACATGCTCCTCCTCCTCCTCCTCCTCCTCCTCCGGGGGCCGCTGCCGCTGCGCTCCGGGACAGGACGCAAGAGGAGGCGCCGCGGCCCGGCTCTCGCCTCGGCGCCTCACTCGAGCCTCATGGAGGAGGAGGGCGGCTGGGCCACCCCCCCGCTCGTCTCCTCGGGCGCTCCGGGCCGAGCCGACGGCAGCCTGAGCAACCCGCCCCCCTCGGCTGGCTGAGTCCTCCCCTCTCGCCTCCCCAAGCCAGGCTCGTCCGCTTTGAACGCGGCAGGGGCCACGGCGGGTCACAGCGGCCCCCCGCGGCCCGGAGGCCCCGGGCGCGCCCGCCGCGGCTCCTCCTGTTTGCGGCTGGCCGGTTGCCGCGGCCCAGCAGGCCCGCCGTGCGAGCGGCCTCCCTGCCGCCTGGCCTCCCCTCTCTGCTCGCAGCCGGGCTCCGGTGGGGGGATTATCTTTTCTTGGAGGTGCCAAGCTGGGGTCGAAGGGGCAATGTGGGGCCGGGGGGCGCTTACCCCTTGCGGGCCCGACCTACTCGATGGTGGTTCTCCGGAGAGAAGTGCGAGAATGACGGTTGATGGCAGGAAAATAAAAATACGGGGGGAGGGGGCGTGGACCCAGCGCCGGGGTTCGCGGACGCGCACCTCCGTGGGCGCGCAGGTGTCTTCAGTGACCCCGCTCCCGCCGAGACCCGATAACTGGCGGGGGAAAAGCAGGGAGGCCTGAAACAACAACAAAAAACACTACCACCTGTTCCGAAAGCGGCGGGAGCTGGGAATAGAAACAGCATCAAAACACGCCGCCCCTGCCTCCATGGCTGCTAGCTGTGGATCTCGGGAGATCCCACCTCCCGTGTCCACCTTCAACTTCTTCCCCTCTCCCCTCCAGAAACATTAAGAAAACGTACTCCCTTTTATTGCAAGTCTGCCCCCACCCCCTTGTTTTTACCTTCTAATAGGACTGGCCAATAAAGACATAATGAGAGCCCACAAATGCAAGCCACTTATATAATTAGGAATTTTCTAGAAACCACGTTCCTAGTTTTCTTTTCTTTTTTTTTTCTTAACGGTGGAAGAGGTTTCTTTTTTAATGTTTTCTTTAACCCAATATATCAAGCATGAGATCTTTGATGATGATGGTGGTGGACTTATTTGAGAGACAGCGAGAATATTTTATCAGTTTCCCAAATGGCCACCAGTGGTCAGGGCTGGGGCCAGGGCCAGGCAAAGCCAGGTGATCCGTATCCGGGTCTCCCGCATCGGAGCATCTTCAGTTGCTTTCTCAGGTGCATTAGCAAGAAGCTGGATGAGAAGCGGCACTGCCAGGACTTGGATAGGCGCTCGCTGTTTGGGAAGCTGGTGTTATAGACAATCTCAATCCCCCTGGCCCCTCTTATTTGAAAGTACTAGCAGAAAGGCAGTGTGTACATTATATTCATGGACTGCTTCAGTTGGGATCAGGCCCCTTTCAAGAGCTCAGCAGCCACAAGTGCTCCAGTGGCTACTGTACTTAACACAATTCTAGACCTTATTGATATATCCATTGGTATTTTTGTCATGCCTGTTGATGTTCATGCCAAATGAGAGCAAATACAAGTAATAAAAGTAGGGAGAGGACCGGCCTAGCAGCTAAAGTCTTCGCCTTGAACGCGCCCCGGGATCCCATATGGGCGCCGGTTCTAATCCCGGCAGCTCCACTTCTCATCCAGCTCCCTGCTTGTGGCCTGGGAAAGCAGTCAAGCACAGCCCAAAGCCTTGAGACGCTGCACCCGCGTGGGAGACCTGGAGGAAGTTCCTGGCTCCTGGATTTGGATTGCCACAGCACCGGCCATTGTGGTCTTGCGGAGTGAATCATCGGATGGAAGATCTTCCTCTCTGTCTCTCCTTCTCTCTGTGTATCTGACTTTTCAATAAAAGTAAAGCTGAAATGGGGTGGGCGGGAAACTGGGTGGGGCTTCTCCCTCAATATCCCCCTTTACCTCAGATACATGATGGAAACAATATGGACATAATAGTATTACCCACTTCCCTATACCCCCTGAACCTTTTTTTTTTTAACCGTAATTAAGTATGTAAAGATTGTCAACAACAATACAATAAAATAAATTTTAAAAAAAGTAAATCTGAAAAAAACTTTTTTAAAAAAGTAGTGGGAAATAAACTATTTTCAATTGGATTCAACCATCTTCACAAATTGATTTTAGCCTTATGTTTTGAGCAGAACTTAGTGTTTTTCAAACTTCTCACCTTAAGAATCAGTTCAGTAACATAATCTCTTGTTAGCCATTTGCTCTTCTCGCTAGAGAACATCAATGTCTTCACTTAAATCGAGGAGAAACATGGCTTTCTTGAGGGCAGTCAGGAGTAAGTGATTTGTGCTGTTGATTTTAGGCAAAAAATAATGAGGTCAGCAAAAGAAGCCAAGCAGTAAATGTGCTGCTTTGGTGTAAGGAATTGGGATTTTAGCCTTGACTATTAGTGTTTCTGTGCTCTTAAGCAGGTCAGGAGTTTACCCTCTCTAGTCTTCAGTTTCCTTATCTGTAAAACAGCTGTTTTATAGTAATGCACATTTTTAGTTTTTTTCAATTTTAAGATGTTTTATTTTTAAAACTGGTCACAACACTGAATTTTTGGTTCACTTTGCCATTTTATAAGCTACAAGTGAAGTAGATCGTTTGAAAAGTGAATAAAACTCCATGAAAAACAAATATTCCAGTGGTTCCCAGAGGGATACAGATAAGTGTGACCCCATCTCCTGGTCTTCCATATTTCTTTGCTAACCCTATTTCCACAGCTTTTTTTTTTCCAAACTGACAGCAATTATGTTAAATGGGCGCTGAGTATTTGCTACAAACATTACAGCTGTAAAATTAGGTGACAGTCGTAATGTTTTTTAAAAATGTACCAGTGTATATGATTGTCAGTTCTTTTTCAGTTTGATTTCTCTGTTATGTAGGAAGACCTCGAAGGTATGTACAAACAGAGGGAGTATGCTAGCACGCTCCGGGGAATACAGGCCCCCTGTTTTGTTCCAGGCTTTTGCTGGCATTCACCTTTCGTTTCACCTTGAAATGTGCACAGCAAGTAGCACCTTTACTAACACGTGGGGCTCCTGTGAAGACAGGGCTATTGTCATGGCAGCTTTAGAGCTTCTGTTAGTTAGATAAATTAGCCGATTGAGCTCTATCCTTCATCTTCTCTCTGTCTGCTACTATGTAACTTTAGCCCTGTCATTGTGACATGGAAGGTGCACTAGCATATGTTATAAATGAATTTAGCATCATGATAGTCATAGCTAGTATTTATTATTATGTGCCAGCTGCTCTTGTGTGAATTTTATTTCATTTAATTGTTACGTCCTTTAAAGCTGCTGTTTTAATATCCCTGTTTTAGGAAAGTGCCAAGATAACACAAGGCTTCAGATACATCTGGAGACTCTTGCAGGGCTAAGTGCCAGATGGTAGGTATTTCAAACTGGCAAGAGACAGAGTGCCAGCCCCCTCCACCCTCCACTCTAAAACCACTACGTGGAGCTCCCTGAAAAGAATCATTAAAAATGATTTTCTGTATTCATGCCTTTGGAAAGTAATTTATGGTGAAGGGAGAATTAAGTTCTGAGAGGTTGGAAAATACCTATTGTGGGAAAAGGTCCTGCCATGGACTATAGCCCTGAAGGGTGCTCTCCAGGGTGACTGTTCCAAGCTTTCTGGCCTTAGAGCCCCTCTCTTCTCACAGGTACACAATGGGCGAACTTGGTCTTGACTATTAGTATTTGGCTTAACTGCCTCTGCCACTCAAGTAGCTCCTTAAAGGCAGAAAATGGCCTTTAATCTCTCCATCTTTAAATCCTAACCTGGAATTTATTTCACAATGGACGTTTAACAGTCATTGGACTCACCTAAAAAAAAAAAAAAAAAACTTGTCATTCCTCGGCTCACTTATTAAAGAAGAGCGATTTCTCAAAACTTAATTATTGCAAATTAAAGTCCAAAGCATACTTGTATCCATAATATACAGAGAACTCTGTAAACCCAACCGTGGGGTCAGCACTATGGCGCAGTGGAGTAGGACTCCACCTGTGGGAACCAGGTCAAGGCCTAGCTGCACTTCCCATCCAGCTCCCTGCTGATGGCCTCGGCGGGTGGGGGTGAGGCAGCAGTGAGTAGTTAAGGCTCTTGAGCCCCTACACCCACATGAGAAGCTGAGACAAGTTCTTGGCTCTTTGCTTCAGACCAGCCCAGTTTTGGCCATTGGAGCCATTTAGGAGAGTGAAACAGCAGGTGGAGGATCTGTTTCTCCTCTTCTATAGCTCTGCATTTCAAATAAAAATAAGTCTTAAAACAAAAACCAACTGTGAAAGAACAATTCATTTAGAAAATGTACAAAATACTGGACTGGATATTTCATCAAAAACAAAACAAAACAAAACAAACCCATACAGATAGTATTTGAGCTCATTAAAAATTTCAGCATAACTATCCATTACATAAATAAAAGGTAAAACATTTCATTACTTGCTTATCATAATTGCTAAAATAAAACATATATACAACACTAAATGCTCAGAAAGTAGAGAAACTAGAAACCAATGAACTCCACATTGTTAGAACATAAAATGACATAGTTACTCTGGAAATAGATTGGCAGTTTCTTTAAAAAATTATGTACAAAATTACCATGCAACCCACTAAGTGCCCTCCTAGACATTAATCCCAGAGGAAAAAAAAATACGTGTTTACACGAAAACCTGTATCCAGATGTTCATAACAGCTTTATTAACAACAGCCCCAAACTGGAAGCAACCCAAATGTCTTAAGGAGTTGTAACCTGTACTATATTCATACCACAAGAATCCTGCTCACCAAGAAAAATAAATTGCTAAGGGCCACCAGAAAGGAAATACACACAGACACACAGACACACACACACACACACACACACACACACACACAATGGGAAGTAACTGTAAGAGCCCTGAGGGAAGGGGAGACAGGAGATGGGGTAAATGTATACAGTGTAATCTTCAGATGTCAAGTCTGCACACTCCTGAGCCTAACAAGCTACTCCCTTTTCAATTCCCCTGATTAGTTCATGCAGCATGTCTCATTATCATACACTTTCAGTTCCCTGATTGGTTGTCATCCTTGCCTTGGCTATTACTCTCAACTCCTGATTGGTTGCTATTCTGTTTCTCTCCTGATTGGTTAAATTTGCACTCACATTTCAGAAAGGAGCTAATCAGAGACCAGCTTTGTGTACAAAATGTCCCCACTTGCAAGCTGCTTTGGCAATTCCTTCCTTGGAATCCCCTTTCTGATTGCTGCAGCAGGTGGTTTCTCACTGTGACTAAATCTTGCTTTGTTCGTTCCCTGTTGCTGTCCATGTGACAAGGACTGTTTGCCCTCATTGTCCTGCAAAGGAATAACCACTGACACAACTTAATTGGATCTCAAAGAAGCTATGCTTAGTGAAAAATAGTTTTGAAATAGTTTTATATTATCATATAATCCCATTGATACAGCTCTGAGGTGACAAAATTGTAAAGATGGAGAACAAATTAATGCTTACCAGAGATTAAGAAGGAGGTGGGGTATGCAGCCCCTTCAGGTGAGCACAAGAACCAAGACACGGAGCAGCCCAGAAGAGGACAGGTTACAGTACCCACCAGCATATGTGTTAGTCAGGTAAGGGATGGGGACCAGACTAGGCCAGTTCATAACACCCCTGGCAGATTTGAGAACCAGGATGTGGTGTGGGACAGGCCAGATTGGGCCACAGCACCAGCCAATTCCCATTAGGGCTGGGACTAAGGGCTGGCTGGAACTGGGGACAGAATGGGCTGGGCCAGGCTACAGCACCCACCAGCATATGCCAAGGTAGGGCAGGCCGTGCTAGACTGGGCCACAGTACCCACAAGCACAAGTGTGACCCAGGGGGAGGGGTGCAAGCCCTACACAGGAGGTGTGGGGGGACTCGCATGCAGGGCCATTGCTCCTGCTGGTGAGTGTGAGAGCTGGGACTGGGGGCAGATCAGACCAGGGAGGGCTACACCACCTTTTGGCCTGCATGTGAACTGGGTTATGGGAAGAGCCAGGCTGGGCTAACCTACTATATCCACTGGTACAGGCGTAAGCCAGAGTAAGGGCAAATTGGCCAGGCTTTGTAGCAGCATCAGCTGGCAAGTGCTAGGACTGGGGGCAAGTCCTGTTGAGCTAGACTGCAGAATCACCTGAAGAGTGCAAGATCTGGGGTAGGGAGTGGGTCCAATAGGGAAACTGTGGACACTTCTCTGATGGGCTGCAACACCTACTGGCAGGCACAAGAACCAGAACTGAGGGCAGGTCTGCCTAGATAAGCTGTGCCACCCACTAACATAAAGAAGGGCTAGAGGGTGAAGTTGGTTAGGTTGAGTTAGGCTTCAATGCCCAATGATTTGTATGAGATCTGAATGGGATGGGATATGTCCACTGCACACGCTGGCAGACACAGTAACCAGGGCTAGGAACTGGCCCAGTGGGGATTATTGGGATCGCTCTGACAGGGTTGCAACTCCAGATGGTGGTCATGGGGGCCGAGTGTGTGATGGATGAAGTTGAGCTGGGTTGTAACATCCATTGGTTTGTGTAAGAGATGAGGTTGGAGATAGATCTGACTTAGCAATTGCAGCTACCAGTGTGTGTGTAGGCTGATGTGGGTGACAAAATGAGACGGACCCTGTACCGGCAGGTGCACACAGGAGTCAGGTCTGGGATCACCTTAGATAAGATTTCTTTATGAACCCAGAACTCCAAACCATGGGGACAGTGACAGGATCTGTGATCTGACAGTGGAGTGCATGTGTCTTAACAGGGTCTCTTCAGTTGCTGAAGATGGTGCAATGGACAGCATACCCAGACGCCTATGGAGGATTAGGCAGCCCATTGGAGTCTGCAGAGAACATCTGGTATCTTAGCAGAGGAAGGATGGCAGAACAAATTGGTCAACTAGCCCAGAAAAGCTTGACAGTTAATTTCTGGGTGAATGGAGACTGGGGTGGACTGAATCAGCCAATGAACCTTGAAAGGATCTCCTCATTCTTAGATCTGTGAGATCAACAGCATGTCAAAACTATCAAAACCACCTGAGCAAAACACTCAGAACATGCACCACATCAGGACCCTGGGATGACATCGGGTGGCCGTTCCTTATCCCTGGGCACTGGTTGGGAGGCTGGATGTGCCTTCTCCCCTTGTTTTCCCCTTACCCTCAGATATTGGAAGAAGGATAAGGAAGGTGTGGAAATAGTGGTTTCACCTGCTTTCTCCTAGGATCCCATATGGGAACTGGTTCATGTCCCATCTGCAACACTTCCTATCAAACTCCCTGCTTGTGGCCTGAGAAAGCAGTACAAAATGGCCCAAAGTCTTGGGACCCTGCACCTGCATGGGAAACCTGGAAGAAGCTCCTGGGTCCTGGTTTTGGATCGGCTCAACTCTGGCCACTCCAGCCACTTGGGGAATGAACCAGCAGATGGTAGATCTTTCTGTCTCTCCTCTCTGTAAATTTAAAGGAGCTGGGACAACACTCTGAGCCATCTTGCTACCCATAACAACCTGCTGCAAGGGCCAAGAAGCCTGTTACCAGAAAGGTAATTTTGTTTTGCAACTAAGGCAGAAAGATAAGGGCAGAAGGAGCTGGAAGGCATGGTTAAGGGTAGACAAAGCATTGAAGAGGGAAGACAGAAGACAGACTGGAAGAAAAGAGGAATCAGGTAATAGAAACTACTAGTTGGAAATAAAAAGCAGGAATAAGAGGATTTGGAAATTTTGGGGGACTTTGAGTGAACAGTTACAGCATGAAGTAGTCTACTAGTTGCATAAGTTCACTAATTGTACTGGTCAGCAGCGAGGTCATAGTTGGAAATACTCGTCAATCAAATGATGTCCATCGCCCATGTGTGGCACTGAAGAAACACGAGTGTCAATGTTCACTATGTCAAGTGAGAGGTGCCTTACCACTGGCAGTTCTTTTTCCCTATCTCCAGGTCAGTCCATTCACTGTTCTTGGTGTGAAAAGCAGTCAGAAGTCAGCTGCTGGGCTGTTTCAGTTCCTGTAGGAGACTGGCAGCTATAGCGATGATGGTTCCCAGGGAGATCGCGACCTCAGCCTGAAGAAGTTAACTCACGCTGCCCCACTGTATTTCCTTTAGGAAAGGAACCACCCTGTGGCTTCAACAAGTAGGCGGCAGCCAGCCTGCCTAGATGGCACTCCTTCTGTCGATTTAGATACCTTCTCAGACTCAAAAGCCTCCTCCACCCCACCTCCTTCGCCTCAGTTCTATGTGTCTGGAGAACTCCAGGGGACACCTGATAGAATTAAGGAGCTGAGAGCGGCAAATGAACTTGGTACAATTTGCCCTAAAGCTCTCAAGCCAAAGGAAAGGCTCGGACAAATGAAGAGAGGCGCTGACAAATGAAGCTGCTGTGACACTCTTTGTGAAAGGAAAAAAAGCAGGAAGCAAAATGTGGGTTCAGCAGACACATTCTGGAAATATTAGCTAACACTGGTTCTGGGTGTGAAACCCTCAGTGCCCTGAAGGATGCAGAAGTTTGGCAAGGGCTGAGAGTCGATGCCAACTGGCAGGCTTCCCTCCGCTGTGTGGTAAGAGGGTGCCCCTGGGAGGACTGGATGTTGAGGAACTGGTGAACTACTGCCTAGACCGAGCAGGGAAAATCAGTGAATGAAGTTGGTACCCGTCTAGTGCCAGGAATATTTACTTCCCATAGAACAGTTCCTGACTCAGAAATGGGGAGGACTAAGAAATGCTTCTTACCCAGTTATGCTTGTGTGTTTCACAGGCCCCTGGTAAACAGGTGTGTGTGTGCTAGGTTTTTTTTTTCCACCAAAACCAGAATGCAATACCATCTTTAAAAATTAAAAAAAAAAAAAGTGAATAAGCATTTGGGTCTTACAGTGCCTATCTAAACTTTGAATGAGTTGCAAAGGCTTCTGTGGGAACACCACACAACTCAAATAAAATGAACATTATAGGTTTAATCCAGGAAAATGAATGTGGGGGGCAGAACGAGAAGGACTTTGGCCTTTTAATGTTTGCACAAGATAGTCATCTCCCCCAATCTCTGAATGGGTCTCCATGGTTCTTCCTTTTATATTCCCTCCACACCCCCCAGGGCATTTTACCTCACAAGGAATCACCAGATTTATAATTAGAAGACTTATATTTAAGTCAAAGTTTTATCTCTCATGGGTGTGACTTAGTTTCCCTGACCCAAGCTACACTTCCTTTTTCTGAAAATGAGGATAGCAGTACCTATTTCAAATTTACTTAAATGACCAGTTGAGATAATATATGTCAAATTGGTATATAAGCTGTGAAATATTATGCAGGTTTTACCTATTCTTCCTGTTCTAAGGCAGCATACTTCATGCTTTTGTACTGTTGAACTGATTATGGAGATTAAGGTAGAATTTGTAACTATTAATACAACTTTGCAGATATTTTTCAGGTCTACCTAGTTTAAGCCTCTAAATTCACTGTTCCCTGAAGCTATTTAAAATATTTGACCTAATTCTGTAAGTTATTATAATTTGTCCTTGGGCCCGGTTCAATGGTTCAATTGGCTAATCCTCTACCTTCAAGTGCTGCGATCCAATTTGGGCTCCAGTTCAGGTCCTGGCTGCTCCACTTCCCATTCAGCTCCCTGCTTATGGTCCTGGAAATCAATGGAAAATAGTCCAAAGCCTTGGGACTTTGCACCCATATGGGAGGCCCAGAAGAAGCTACTGGTTCCTGGCTCTCGATAGGTTCAGATCCGGCCATTTGTAACCACTAGAGGATTGAGCTAGCAGATGGAGGATCTTTCTCTATGTCTTTCTCTCTGTAAAGCTGCCTTTTCAATAAAAATAAATAAATCTTAAAAAGTAAATAAAAATAATTTGTGCTTTACTGGATGATATATTTCATCATCTGTTTGAAAGGCAGAATGACAGAAAAACAAAGATTTTTCCATCCACTGGCTCACTTTATAAATGGCCATTGTGGGGACAGGCCAGGCTGAAGCCAGCAGCTAAGAATTTTGTTTGGGTTTGCCACTTAGGTAGCAGGAATTCAGGTACTTGAGCCATTATCTGCTGCTTCCCAGATGCAGGCTACTGGATTTGAAGCAAAGTATCCAGGAGTCTCTAATATGGGATGCAGCGTATTGGATTAGAAGCAAAGTATCCTGGAGTCTCTGATATGGGATGCAGGTGTTGCAAGCAGTAGTTTATCTGCGGACAATATCCATCTCTACTAAAAAGCCCCAACAGAGATTTTGACATTTGGCCTCATGGTTAGGATGCTGGTTAAGATGCCCCCATCCCATATCTGATTGCCTGGGTTCAACATTCATTTCCGGCTATAGACTGCAGCTCCCTGATGTTGCAGACACTGGGAGGCAGCTGTACGAGGCTCAAGGATTGAATTGCTGCCTCTCAGTCTTCTCGTTAGCCTGGTCTTACTGTGGAGTGAGCAACTGGAAGGGAAAGTTCTCTCTGCCACACACACACACACACACACACACACACACAAGCCACCTAGCCAGCTGTGGCTGCTGAAGTATCACATTGTATTATAATGTGTTAAATGATGCAATCTTTAGTCATACTGTAGCTAAAAAGACCATCAGGAAAGGACTTGGTAACTAGCAGGCCAAAAATTGAAAACATTGAAGAGGTGGGGAGTAGGAGTTACAAAAACCTCTTTATCCCTAATTCAGCATGATCTCTACCATCAACATTTGCTTCCTCTACTTCAGAAAAGCCCCAGTGATGTAAGAATCAGTATAAGAATTCATAGATGAGAATTGCCTTCTTGTTTTATGGGCAACTTCAACTGACAAACATAACACAGGAAAAGATGAACTTATGAATACTTTAAAGTTTATTATTTATTAATTTGAGAGGTAGAAACAAAGCACTTCCATCCACTGGCTTAATCTTAAATGCTTGTGATGGGTGGAACTGGGCCAGGCAGAATTTAGGAGCATGGAGCTCAGTCTACTAGATGGATGGTTGGAACCCAATTGTATACATCGCCTTTGGACTCAGGAGTTGGAGGCAGGATTTTTTTTTAAAGTAACCAATTTATTTACAATGTAGAATTACGGAGAAACACAGGGAGACCTCCCTCCCACTGGCTTACTTCCCAAATGGCCATAAGGAAGCCAGGAGCCAGAAGCTTAAACACTTGTGCTGTGTTTCTGCTGCTTTTCTAGGAACATTACAAGGAGCTGGGTGGAACTGGAGCACCTGAGTCTCAAAACAGTGCTGATATGGGTGTTGGCATTGCAGGCTTCCGCTTAAACCAATGAGCCACAACGTGGAACCTGGAGGTAGATATTGAACACAGGCACTCTGAAATACATCCTGGGCATCTTAGCCTGGTATCTTAACTGGCAGGCCAAATGCCTGTTCCTTCGATACCTTTAATGAGGTGAATATACATTACTTCTATCCTTTAGATTATGCATGGGATGCAACTTGAAAAATTACAATGGGGAGCATCTTTCTTTTTCTCGTTCTAATAAGAAATACAGCTAAATGGAAAGAATATTATATATTCATGTGCCATACCTATCAGCCAGAGTCTATCAATATTTTGCTGTATCTACCAAGCTTATTTTTTAATCAATCAAATTACTTGAAAAGAAGAGTGATAAATACAGAAAAACACTGAGAATCTCCAACTACTGGTTTGTTTCTCAAACAGCCAGGGCTGAGCCAAGCCAGGACAAGGATCACAGAACACAGGCCACGTCTCCCACATGGGTGGCAGAGACCCAAGGACTTGAGTTGCCACCTGCTTTCTCCCAGGATCACATCAGTAGGAATCTGGACTAGAAGACCAGCCAGGACTCAAACCAGACACTCTGACATGGGTCGCAGATATTCCAAGTAACACCCTAACTACTATGGCACCTGCTCATCATGGGCTTCATTTTTAGTTAAGCTTTTTATTTTGACCTAAGTGTAGATTCACATGCAGATGAGTGAAATAGCAGAGATCTGTACTGTTTAGCCCAGTTCACTCAGTGATAACATCTTGCCAAACTACAGTACACTGTCACAAACTGTTAACATTGGCACAATCAAGATCCAGAACATTTCCATTACCACTACGATCCATCAGGTTGCCCTTTTATGGCCACATTTACTTCTTCCTCACCCTAATCCCCTCCATAAACTCTTACAACTGCTAATCTGTTTTTCATTTCTATAGCTTTGCTATTCCAAGAATGCTATATAAGTGGAATCATACAGCGCCTGGTGCA
This sequence comes from Ochotona princeps, assembly GCF_030435755.1. Lineage (NCBI taxonomy): Eukaryota > Metazoa > Chordata > Mammalia > Lagomorpha > Ochotonidae > Ochotona > Ochotona princeps. The sequence goes on along the minus strand of NC_080854.1, from coordinate 17,414,042 downwards.
AATGGCTCAATGGCTAAATCCTTACCTTGCAAGTGCCAGGATCCCATATGGGTGTTGGTTCATGTCCTGACTGTTCCACTTCCCATCTATCTCGCTGCTGATGGCCTGGGAAAGTAGTAGAGAATGTCCCAAAGTCTTGGGACCCTACACCCACATGGGAGGCCCAGAAGAAGCTCTGTCTCCTGGCTTTAAATTCCAAATGGCCACAGCAGTGCAGGCTGGGCCAGGCGGAAGCCAGGAGCCAGAAACTTCATCCAGATCTGCCACATGGGTGGCAGGACCTCAGGTGCTTGAATCATCATCCGCTGCTGCAAATATGATTAATTAAGGGTCTCAAGATGAAACGACACTGGATTTGGTTAGAGTGGTCCTTTCATCCACTGATCAGCATCAATATAAAGGAAAGGAGATTTGCAAACATACAGACAGGCAAACAGACAGCAAGGCAATGGGAAGATGGAGGCAGGGGTTGGCTGCACCTACAAAGAAGGGAACACCAAGCGTTGCTGACAACGATCTGAAGCCAGGAACATGGCAGGCAGCAGTTCTTCCCACAGTACTTCCAGAAGGGATCCATGCTGCCGAGGTCCTGGTTTTAGGCGTTTAGTCTCTAGCATTGTGGCAGAATACATTTCTTACACATTTTTTGTTGTTGTTGTTGGTTGTCAGGAAGTTTTAAAATTTCCCTCGGGAGGTTCTACTTTTTAGTCTGTAACATGACTGGCAATAGACAGATTACCAGGAAAAAAATGTACTAAGGTTTTAGGTGAAAGTAACACAAGATCCACACAAAGTATGAGGCTCGAAGAGGGATCCAATGGTTTGAAGTGTAAATAACTTTTTGAATGACAGAATTAGTTTGCTGGAGGAGAGAGGTGGAGACTCAAGTTACAGAAGGATGGAAGGAAAATGTATGGAGTGAAGATTTCCCTATTATGAAGCAGATATTCCCAGGACATTATCATCAGAAGGTCACCTTTGGGAATCTTTGTGTGGGATGAGTGTTAGATCCCCCAATCTCTTTCCTATGAAAATATTTTTTTTTTTCTTGGCAGACAGGGAAAACCCTATTTGTATCTGTTGATTTCTTCTACTTCAGATACAAACTTCCTCCCCGCCACTGAAAAGGACAGCTTTTGTACTTCCAGAAATTTTTTTTTAAATTTATTTGTTAGAGAATCTTCCATCTCTAGTTCAAAGCCAGGAGCCTGAGACACTGGAGACAGCGGCCCATGTGCCTAGGCCGCCTCCTGATGCTTTCCCAGGTGCAAAGCAGGTTCCTGGATTAGAAGTAGAGCAGCTGACTCTGATATGGTGTGCTGGCTTTTCAAGTAGCATCTTAACACACTGTGCCACACAGTGCCAGCCCAAGGATACTTTTCTAGAACTAATTCTGTGTCTGCAGCCCCTCAGAAGAGCCGCCTCAAAGTACACTGACTATATTTTGGGGTGGCCTACTTTGACTTTCATGGGACATTACTAGTGCAGCCCTAGAAGGCTAATACAATCTCTATCCCTAATTGTCTTCTATGGCCCCAAAAAGTATCATCACATCAGTAATTTTCTATTTTGATGAAAAGAGAACAAATTTTTAATAATTTGTACATAGTATATGGAGAAGACAATATTCACAAAATTATGCTGAAAATTATTATCTTTAACTATGTATTTGAAAGGTAGACTCAGAAGGAGAGAGAGGGAGTGGGAGAGAATCTTCTACTTTCTGGTTCCTTCCTGAGATACCCGTCATAGCTTGAATGGGCCACAACAAAACCTAGAACCTAGAGCTCAGGCTTGGTCCCTCACATGGTTGGCAGGGATCCAACTACTTGAACTGCTGTTGCCTAGGATGCAAATTAGCAGGAAGCTGAAATTGGAAGTAGAACTGGAAGCTAAACTCAGCACCCGTGATAAGTGATGCAAGTGCTGAGGCAACAGCTTAACCACGCGCTGCTCCAATTGCCTTCCCCTGAGTTGGCTTTTTTAGTTGAGCTAGGTAATTCCAAATGAAGGCTAGCTTTACTTAAACAGTTTTAACAAATTTCCAGCGTTATTGGTAATGGCAGCTGAATGTCCGTTCTGATTCTTTTCCAATTAACGTTGACTAGCATCAGCTTAGTTAGTCAATATTTATTTCCTGAATCAAACACTCTTAGTGAGTTTGCCTGGGAGAAGAGGGCAAGACTGTCAATGCTGGGTCCCTTAAAACCAGTCAGGTATTTGCACTAGCAGACATTACTGGAGTTCCAGAATCTTACCCTTCTGGAGCTGTTCACTTAGTAATACTAGTGCTCATGGGCCTCACAATAAGGAGGTTTGGACAAGAGACTTTAACAGAATAATCACACTGAGAATATGTGAAAGCTACATAAGTAGTTGCTAGATTTTGGAGACTTAATGTTTCAGGCTCATCTTACATTTAGATTTTTTGGCCCGTGGGCTTGCTTTGGTTCTAGGTTTCAAAGCCGATCCCAAGGTGTATTTTTTCCTTCCAATGGTATTACACTCCACTCAAGACTGTGTGCTTTTGGCTTATTGAGAGATTAAGGTCGAATATTAAATAGTGTTTTTAGGCATTTGTGACGACACGCTCCCTTTCTGAGAGGTTTCATTTTGATGTGTGTCCTAACTTAAAACCATATTTATAGTTAAAGTATCCAGTGACATAATGATCTGTAAAGTAGCTTGTGTACACGTGGAGAGGAGGGTTTGGAAGCCAGGACGACCGAGCAGGAGGCATCACACACCACAAGGAGGTAAGTCCTTCCAGCGCAATGGGAGCACAGCATCTTTACAAGAAGTTTATACAAAACAGCATCCAGGATTTGGAAAAAGCCAACTGACAATGGAAACAATCTCATATTTTGGGGAATCCATCTTGAGGAACAGCACTACGTGAGGACTCAAACCGAAACTCTGAGAAGGGAGGCCCGGGTTGTAGGTCACACATTCATGCACAGCTCCACAGTACTGGGGGAAACTGCTGATTTGTTTTAAGATTTATCTACTTTCATTGGAAAGGCAGATTTACAGAGAGAGAAGGAGAGACAGACAGAAAGATCACCCCAAATGTCTGCAACAGCAGGAGCTGAGCCCATCTGAAGTCAGGAGCCAGGAGTTTCTTCTGGGTCTCTCACATGTGTGCAGAATCCAGGGCTATGGGACATCTTCCAACTGCTTTCCCAGACAAAAAGCTGGATGGGAGGTGGAGGGGCCAGGATAAGAACTGGTGTCCATATGGGATGCCAGCACTTGGAGTTAGGGGATTAGTCAATTGAACCATCGTGCCCGACCCTACTGATTATTATTATTTTTTAATCTCTATAAGAGAAAGAAGGAGTTGTTTCTTCCTCCCCCTCACCTATAAGTGGGAGCACAGTTTATACTTACACAGATCAGTTCTTGTACCTGCACTAGCATGGACCTGTCTCTATGGAGAGTTCATTACCATTTTAAAGCATGGGCCCAGGTCCCTGCCCAGTGGGAACTCTTCCAGGACAGGCTTCAGGCTTTTCACCTTGTTTGGATCACACTGCAAGTCCAAGAGTTGAATGACCTTCCGCGTTGTTAATCACAAAACACGCGGTCAAAGTAAACGTTTCTCTGCGGTTCCTTTCCTTTTAAAAAGTGCAGTCCTGTTTCGCTTTATACCTTTCCGTTTTATGATCCTTTTACTTGTCTTCAACACCTCAACTAAGCACGAGCGACTTTACACTGACTCATCTCTGGGTTGGTGAAGCATTTTGTACACAGTGCATGAGTCCTTCCTGCCCTTTATGTCAAAATACACCTGCCCAGCGCTAAGAACGACATGAAAAGAACAGCTAGGTCTTAACCGGTTTGCATGGGCCACTTTAGGAAAAGTAAGATTCCTTGCAGCCGCAGGAATTCCGTCTGAACTCGGGCTTCCTCCCTGATAGCTACAAGGTTGGAGACAAGTACGAAGATGGGTGTTAATTTTCGGGCCTTGACATCGGATCTGAGGAATTTAACTCCACCTCTCCCTGCCAGAATGGAAAACAACGCCCCTTGCCCGCCTTCGCCTCCTCCCCCTTTCTTTTCCCCCGGTGGCTCACTCCCGTTACAGAAGTTCTGATTTTCTTTCCTCGAGAGCTAGAAGAAAGTCTGGTACCCACAGTGGAGTCAAAGCCTCCGCTCCCGCGCCCTGGTGGGAGAGGAGAGAGAGGAAATCCCACTGGCAGCCCGGGTGCTGCAGCGGGAAAGGACAAATGGACGGCTGAGAACTTGAGCGGCCTCCAGGGCACCAGGTTTGACTGACCGGCCGAGGGGAAGCGCGGAGGCGGGGCGGGGAGCCGGGGCCCAGGCGCAGACAAAGGCGTTCGGGCTGTGCCGCGGAGTGTGGAAGGACTCTTTGGGGGTAACCGACCTTGGCGCTCGGATGGGGGTGCATTTCGTCTGACGCCTTTCCAGGACCGAAAGGGGACAGGCGAGCTGGCATTTGGAGGGGGAGGAGGAGGAGAAAGGCTCCTCGGGAGCGCTGGAGGCCGGGGGCGGAGACGGGGGTCGCCGGGCTGGAGTTGGGGGGCCTGCGCAGCGGTCACGTGGCTGCGGCGGCCGCCTTGAGTTTGGGGCTGTTCTTCCGGGTTGGAGGCGCCGCGCCGCGGGGCTCGAGCCCGGGTCCGCCAGCACGGCGATCCCGCGGCGCGCAGCCCACAGCGCGCGCCTCCCGGGGCAGGTGAGCGTGGCGGTGTGGGCCGCCGGGGCGTGCAGCTGGGGACAGGGGCTCGGGGCTCGGCGCCGACCACCCCGGCCCCCGCCAGAGCCGAGACCTGTCAGAGTGGCCGGAGCGCAGGGGCGGCAGTGCCCCGGGCCCCGGGAATGCAGGGGCGCCTGCAGGGCCCAGAGCTGGGCCGCCCGAGAGGGAATAGCGTGTTCGGCGGGCCTTCCGTTGGGGCAAAGCGAGAGGCAGTGGGTGGGTGGGTTCGGGAACAGTGGGCCTGCAGCAGGGCGAGAAACGAGGGAACAGCTGTGCAACTGCAGAAAGTGGAGCTTTAGGGAACAAGAGTCGTCCGGGGTCACTTGGACCTTCAAAAGGGGGTTGGGGAGGAAGGTCAAAGAGAACTTTCCAGATGGTTTGCAGTTGGCTGCCCTGAAACTGGACTTGAATCTGGAAGGGGTTAAGGGAAGATGCCCGGTACGGGACGTAGGAGTGGGAGAAGGTGTTGAGTGCATGTCCCAGCGGACGCGTAGTGGCGGTGCGAACTTCCACAGGACAGAGAGAGGGACCCGGACCTGAGGGGTGCAAGGTGGATGGTGCGGGGGGGCGGGGGGGAGAGGCAGAGGCAGCGGAGGGGCAGGCTGGTACAGCCTATTCAAACTCCGGAGAAGGAATGACTATTATGCAGCCCGGGCCAATAGGCTTCTAGCGAAGGTTATAAATAGCGGTCTCGTGGCTGCCAGCGGGTGCAGATTAGTTGCCAAGGGAGGGGCGGCACCAGTGGTCATGGCCGAGGCACCGTGGCTTTGGGCGAGGTCATACTGCTTGCCGGGCTAAGCTGGTCGGGGTAGGGTATTGTGTCCTTGCCAGTATTCGCGCCTTTAGAAGCCGGCCTTGTTTATGGTTACCAGGTGTCCTTTATTCGCCCTGGGGTGCAGGGCAGTTCTTTAAGCGGTGTGTTTGTTAGTCAGGAGTCTGGAAGAACAGAGCATTCAGAGGTGTGAGGCTTCACCGCCTATCCCCTCTTCGGAGTTGGAGTTAAAGTGCCCTCTTTTCTCTAGGACATCCCTTTTCTTTGCAATCCTGGCTGTCTCACTTAGTTTTAAATTAAACAGTTTGGGTTTTATCAGCAGGTGTGCTCAGCCGCCTGTGTTTACTTACAGAAATAGTTTGCCACGAGGCTACATGAATATTTGATTTTCAAAGGAAATTTCCTGAAGTGTCTTAGAGAACGTGTCCAGTAGGTATCTAGGTTTCAGGTTATCTAGTGTTAGCGTTTCTGTCTCTCAACAACACCCTTCCCTCCACCCCCTCTCCCGGCCCCAGTAAAAAAGCCAAAACCAAAACCAGACCCAAGCCACCCTTATTTTCCCTTACTTTTTGCCAAGCCCTGGGTCAGAGGTAATAACATGTATGGAATAGTTCAGGATACTGTGCTCTTTTAATCCTCCTGGCAACCCTAGGAGTTCCATGCTGTTCTTACCCTCTGAAGTTGGGGAAGTCACTTGCCAAGGTCACGCAGCTTCCATTTCTGAACTCGCCCTCTCCCTCTCCTTGGTATTCTCCCTTCCTGGGGCTATCCCCCAGGATTTTAAGGATAAAAATCCCCCAAGATGTTAAGACGTGTTGGGGTAGTAGTTACCTGAATAAGTCACATTGCACAGTACATGAATGCTATAGTGTATGGGGATATAAAAGTTTTTTTTTTTCTTTCAAGTTTCAGCTGTAAACTTTTCCACTACTTGCTTCAAAGCCTTGGAAGCTGGTGGAGAAGCAAGCAAAGCGGTTTTAAATAGAAATAGGAGCAAGTGTGCCAGCTGACACCGAGCACTACGGTGGATGTAAACATGTACTGGCAATTGATACAGCAGACTGTCGATTGGTTGTGCAGGGCCGTGGGTGTTTGGTTTAGGCTTAGTGATGTGGGCTACTCTTGGCCAGTACACTGTCTTCTGATGTATGCCCCATGCCTTCATACCTTAATACTTTAATACCTTCATACTTTAATAAAATACAACTTTTTTTTTTTGAAGAAATTGACTTCTTAAGGTCTTGGTCCTTCTGATGGTGAATGCCCCTTCAGGGATCTGCTTAATAAACTATTGTTTTCCATGGAATTGGGGCAAAATCCCTAAAACTGGAGACCGTAGGGTGGGCTGCAGCTCCTGTGTGCAGCTTCCTGTTGATGCATGCTCTGGCAGGCAGCAGCCATGGCTGAAGCGGTTGGATTCCTGTTACCCAGGCGGGAGACCTGGACTGAATTCCTGTCTCCTGGTTTCAGCCCGGCCCAATCTTGCTTTTGTGGGCAATTTGGAGGAGAACTGGCTGGTGGGAGCTCTCTTCCTCTCCCTTCTCCAAAAATAAATTTAAAATAATATTTAAAAAGACCAATATTCCAGCTGGAAAGCATTGCTGAATCCCATCAAATAAGATTTCTAGAGACTGAAAGGATGCCAGTGACCTGTGTTCCTATGCTGTTTTTATAGATGAACAGACTGGAACTCGAAAAGGCTCAGATCAGTGCGCGAGTGGCAGGCTTGGACAATACGGGACTGTGTTACAGAGAACTGTGCTCATTTGCTGCTGAGGTCTGGCAGGGCTTTGTGATCATGTGAGAAGGGTGGTTGCTGGGTAGCTAGAATGTCCAAGAAGAGAAACATGGGGAGGCTGAGAAGGGAGTAGGTAATTTAGGAAGGGAGTAGGTAATTTAGGAAGGTAAGAAAAATATCTCCCTGAAGGCAACAGTTATCCTGTAGGGGATCTGTGTATTTATTTCCCTTGGTTTTTGGCATAGACTCAGCAAATGTGTTGATCCTGTGGCTGGATGTTGAACTAACTTGCTCTCCTCCATTGTCAGTCATGAGTAACCCTACCTAGATGTGATCCATGAATGAGTGAGGAGGATATTTATGAGACTTGGGAATGCTTCAGGAATGAAACGAAAAGACGTAGGCGTGTGTTGAAAACACTTTGTAAACGTAAAAGTGTCTAATCAAACACAGGGAATTCATCTACACATTTTTAGTTACCTGCTTGGACACATCTTTCATTCCTCTCTCCTCCCCCCAGCATTTTCTTCTTTCCATTTTGCCTTTTGCTTGCTTCCCTGAGCCTCCTGAAAGCACGTGATCTTCTTTGTTCCCTGGACGAACTTTGATCTTCTGTTATTGGGCTTTTACTTATTGACTTTTCTTATCTCCAATTGTGGAGCCCATCCCAGCCTGATTTGATGGGGAGCTGCTTAAGGGCAGTCCCTCTGTCTGAGACGCTGTCTTCACTGTTTACGGAATTAAAGTGCATCTCCTAAATAAATTTTGTCTGGATTGAGAATTTCTGTAACTAATGTTGTTTTCTGGTGTATTTTTTCTTAAAAAAAGATTTATTTATTTTTCGTTGGAAAGTCAGATATACAGAGAGGAGGAGAGACAGAGAGGAAGATCTTCCATTAAGTGGCCACAACAGCCAGAGCTAAGCCAAACCAAACCCAGGAGCCAGGAATTTCTCCCAGCTCTCCCACGTGGGTGCAGGGTCCCAAGGCTTTGGGCCATGTTTGACTGTTCTCCCAGACCACAAGAAGGGAGCAGGATGGGAAGTGGGGCTGCCGGGTTTAGAACCTGCACCCATATGGGATCCTGAGGCATTCAATGCGAGAACTTTAGCTGCTAGCCCACCACGCCAGGCCCATCCTGGTATATTTTTTAAAAAGATTTATTTATTTGAGGGCAGAAAGAGAGAGAAGGAAAAATGCAGAGAGATCTTGATTCTACTGGTTCGTTACCAAATGGCCACGATTGTCTGGGCTGGGCCAGGTAGAAACCAGAAACCAAGAGCTTCATCTGGGTCTCCCATATGGTTGATAGGGGCCCAGGGCCATCTTGCTCTACTTTTCCCAGGCCATTAGCAGGGAGTCCAATGGGAAGTGGAATAGCTGAGACAGAAACCAGTGCCCATATGAGATGCAGATGGCAGCATTACATGCTATGACACAATGCAAGTCCTGTGGCAGCAGCTCTGAGATTAAATATAAACCAAACCTCTCTTCCTCTGGAGTTGAGAAGAGTGTTTATCAAATCTGGGACCAGCAGGACACAGCCCCATATGCATCCCTATGTCAAGTAAAGTCTTAAAGGCAGAGTTCACGGCTTCAGCCAAGCTTGACTGACAGAAACTCAGCATTTTTCCATTCTTGAAGGGAGGAGGAGAACATCTGGAATCTTGGGGCAGTGGGGGATCCCTTCAGTGAGTCCCTGGACATCTACCTGGGAAGGCGACGGAGGGAGTCACTAAAACCCCAGTACCAACAGGGATCAGTGCCTCCTCCCCTAGTCCAGCTGGAGTTGACAAAGTGGTCTGGTATGAGAAGCACTGACCAAAGATTTCATAGTTGGCTCCTACATCTGCAGGTGCAAGCCTGTGTGATCAAGACATCATGGAATTCTTTCTTTTCTATCCTTGGAGTTATTTATTTTCTTTGTTTTTTTTTTTTAAGATTTATTTATTTTTATTGGAAAGGCAGATATACAGAGAGAAGGAGAGACAGAGAGGAAGATCCTCCGTCTGATGATTGACTCCCCAAGCAGCCGCAATGGCTGGAGCTGAGCCAATCCGAAGCCAGGAGCCAGGAGCTCTGTTGGGTCTCCCATGTGGGTGCAGGGTCCTGAAGCTTTGGGCCGTCCTTGACTACTTTCCCAGGCCACAAGCAGGCAGCTGGATGGGGAGCAGGTTTGCCAGGATTAGAACCGGTGCCCCTAAGGGATCCTGGCGCATTTAAGGCGAGGACTTTAGCTGCTATGCTATCACGCCGGACACGGAATTATTTCTTATGCATGTATCATTTTCTTGAGAAATATTTGTGACAACCATGGCTCTTGGGCTTAGTAGGCTCAGTCCCACGGAGCCTCTCAGGAAGGGTATCCTCGCAGGCGTTTCCTGTGTAACCTGGGAAAATGGAAAGTTGTACTATATCGTACAGCATCTTTGAAAGAGAAATTCAAAGATAACTTGACTTGTAATTTTTTTCTAAATGGCTGACACAGAAGATAAGTTTTATGCACCATGTCATGTTGTTCTATGGTTAGATGTGATCTTTTCAAACTTTTCATCCACGTTAGGGATCAGACAGATTTAGGTGACCAAGAGTTTGAGATTACATAATGAGTTTGTAATTCCTATTTTGGTAGGAAAATACCTGAACTGGAAGCAGACTTAAGAGATTGCCTCTGCAGGTGCTTGATAAATTCTTTGCAGATGCCCACATACTGCTGTGTGGTAACTGCTATGCTCTCATGAATAGTAATGTTCATATTTTTTGATGTTCCAATGATACTGTTTTCTGAGTATATAAACACTTATTTTTTTTTTCTCCTTTCAGTGGTTTGTCTCCAGGGAAGTTGAGGAACCAGTGAGTTGGTAGCTCATCTCGGCATGGCGAACCTGTTGAAAACAGTGGTGACTGGCTGTTCGTGTCCCTTACTGGGCAGTTTGGGGTCCTGCAAAGTTCTACCTGGGAAGAAGAGTTTTTTACGAACATTTTATACTCATCAGGCACTGTGGTGTGAAGCCCCTGCCAAGCAAGGTAAGGCAGCACTTCAGTGTTTGTAAGTCAAACCCTCAAGTCATGGGAGCTAAGAGAGGAATTGCCTGATGATTGGCAAGCAGAAAACCATGCATTTTTGGAACCTGGTGCTACTGAGTAATCAGTGTAGATTGAAAAACAGTAAATGGAGTTTTGTATTTTCCATGTAGAGAGGTTCCAGTGCTAACAGGAGAAAAGAGAATGGAACCAACAGAGTTGTACCTAGGCATACTCATTGCTCATAGTAGCCATGTCCCATAGCAGCCCTTCCAAGTAGTTAGTATTAGGGATTTTGCCATATGTGGCTCATTTGTGCTCAGGAATTAAGTGCATTAACTGAACTACATTAGTGATTTCCAGTTTAATAAGTAATGAAATTGTCACAGTTGCTCAAGTCAGAAATCTTGGCATCATCAAGCATCCTCTATCTCACACCCGTTGTTTGTCCTTTCTTCATTGTTCCCTGTGTCGTTTTGGTTCATGCCATCACCGTCTGTCACATGGATTAATGCACAGTCACCCAGTCTCTGTGCTTCCTACTTCTGTCTACTCTCTCGATGCTGCACACGTGAGAACAGTTTTTAAAATACAAGATCATTGGGGCTGGCATGTGGTTCAACTGTCTAGTCCTTCACCTGCAGGCACTGGCGTCCTATATGGGTGCTGGTTCATGTCCCAGTCACTCTACTTCCCACCTAGCTCCCTCCTTGTGGCCTGGGAAAGCAGTGGATGGTGACTTTAAGTCCTTGGACCCTGCACCCATGTGGGAGACCCAGAGGAAGCTCCTGGCTTCAGATCAGCTCAGCTCTGGGCGTTGTGGCCATTTGGGGAGTGAACCAGTGGGTGGAAGTTCTTTGTCTCTCCTTTTCTGTAAAATATCTGCCTTTCCAATAAAAATAAATAAATCTTTTTAAAAAAGAAAGAAAACAAAAAAAGAGAGCAAAATACACAAATAAAACATGAAAAAAATACAAGATCATGTCACTCTTCTTCAAATTCAGGACTGCCTTCTCAATTGATACAGAGAAGGGGCTCAAGTCTTCTGTGTGTGGAGACCTGGGGCCTGGTGTGGCCTCTGATTGCTTCTGTCCTGGGCCGGAAGGAGGAGGACAGTGAAAGAGAGCCATGCGAAGTGTGAAACCACACACTGAGTGTCCCAAGGACAATCCCACCCTCTGCCTAGCCTTCCATGGCCAGCACTCAGACATGTGGCCATTTTTAGTTGTAACAGAGATTCAGACATTTTAGTCTTTTATTCCAGAAACATATCCAGTCAGAAATGGCATTCTGTAACTAAGGCGGAGAAAATCAATGGACCTTTGGTGAGCAGTCTTCGCCACAGAGAATAATGCCCTTTGTTTTTAAAGTTTGTAGTGCTGTCTGTCTGGTCATCTGGTCATTCACCCAAGTTTGTAGTACTCTTTGTCTATTCATCCTCAAATGCTGGGCGCTTTGAATTCTCATGTCTGTCTTGAGTAGATTGTGTAGCCTTCATTGTTGTTGCTTTAAAGAAATTTTGGAGAGTCTGTTGCTTTGCCTGCCATGTGCTTTTCCTGCCAGAGTTGAAGAATGAAGCTTTAAAAAAATACTTAGATTTTGAATGTCAAGATACACATGGATTTTAACATCTTTGAATATGTTTTATTGCATTGCCATTAGTTAGTATTCTCTTGATGCTCAGGTTATCTCACTTGGTCAGTGGAAAACCCTTTGTTTTTGACATGACTTTAAGCATCTTCTTTGGTCCCTTATTTGATTTTTGACTAATAGGTTCAAAAAATAATCCGGCATTGTCAGATAAATGAACTTCAAGTAAATGTGTATTTTGTAAACAATGCACATCAATCCCAGTTTTTGCTGGCTTTTTATTATTTTTCTCCCTCTCCTTCAAGTAGGGAGTAAGATTTAACATTTTTTTTTACCTTTGGTTTACTATAAATTATACCACATAGTAGTGTAGACTTTAAAATTATGTTCAGATTCATGTGCTTCTAGATTTACTTTTATTGGAAAGGTAGATTTATTGAGAGGAGGAGAATCAGAGAACAGCTTTCCACCCACTGGTTCACTCTGCAAATGGCCACAATGGCTGGAACTTAGCAGATCTAAAGTCAGGAGCCAGGAGCTTTTTTTGAGTTTTCCACACGGTGCATGGATCTGAGGCCCTGGGTCAACCTCTGCTGGTTTCCCAGGCCACATGCAGGAATCTGGATGGGCCCAATTTGATTCTTCTTACAATTATATTCATAGTTAGAGTTTAGATAGCAAAAATCAACATCCTAAACTTTATTAAAACTTATATAGAAACAGCTGTTTACATAAAAATGTGTTTATACCCACATATTGGGTAAAACATCAGGAGAAATCAATGTCATTTTGCTATATTGTAGGGATTCTTTTGGGTTGCAGGGCACAGAATTATGTTATGTTTTGTCATATTATATAGATTTTGCGGGCGGCATGCAAAACCTAGAGCCCTGCCATCTGGTGCTTGAGTAGTGGAACATTATACTAGCTTTCGTAGTAAGAAGCCCGTTCTCTCTGTACATGTCCAGCACTGATATGTCTCCGTCAGGCATAGCATTACTAGTTATTTTCGTACCATTTTACTCTTTTTGCGTTCTCTATGGATCTGCCGTTCAAAGTCTTGAGAGTGAACCTGATTAATCTAAGTAATCACTGGCTAATATAGAGCCTTGGTGCAGCGTTCCTGGTAAGTCATCTTACAGGTGTGGCTTTCTGGTTTTCCACATGTTTGCCCTGTAGATGTTATCTTCCACCTGTTGCTCATCGCTTGTTTCATCAGTCGTGGCTAAGGTATACGCTCTCAAAGACATGCTCTCAAACATACAGCATCTGGAAACCCATGAGGAGTTGCCTTTGGCCAAATTGCTAAGCAGGGGACTTTTCTTTTTTTGTTTTTACATTTCATTATTATTGCTATCATTTTATGATACAGCTCCATATTCCCTTATCCCCTCCCCAATTCCTCTTCCCCCACCTAGTTCCTCTATATCATTACTAACATATAGTTCTTCATACTCAGTCATATGTCCATCATTGCGGGCATGGACAATGGCAGAGAGTCCAGAGTCCTATTGTCAAGATATAGTAAGTAGTTTCATTGTAAGTCCATCTTTGTCTGGAAACAGAAATGCATACCACACTGCATCCTCACATCTGAATGTTAGTCTCCATTTCACAGCTACTGTACATCCCCTTAAGTGAAAAGTCATGATACAAAATTAACAATAGAAGGAAAAAAAGAAATTTACAATGCCATGAAGTTAAATGACATGTTACTAGATATGACAGTCTCCATTACACAGCTACTATACATCCCCTTAAATGAAAAGTCATGATACAAAATCAACAGGGGACTTTGGATGGGGCAGGCCATCAGTGTTTCCAAGTACAGATTGTTCCTCAAAACAGTGAATTAGGAGCAGGTTTTGTGACACAGCAGGTAAGGCTGACACCTGGGAAGTCTCTGTCCCATATCTGAATGCCTCTGCTTCTGATTCAGGTTCCCTGAGAGGCTGGAAGGTGCTGGCCCAAGTCCCGGGGTTGCTGCAGTCCATGTGGGGCATCGAATTGGGCTGGCTAGTGTCCCCTGTTGTGACTGTTTGGCAAGCGAATCGAGGGCTGGAGGATTTCTTGATCTCTCTTTCCATCAGCATTTCTCCGTTTTTAATGAATAAATAATACAATACAAAACAAACAAAAAAGTGCATTGCTTGGCCTTGTTAAAGAGGCCATAACCTGAGACAGTTAATTTCCAAGAGGGGAGTTAGCATTTTGAGTGATCTCCCAAACTCCCAGTTGTTTTCCTAAGACTAAACTAAGCTTGCTTTGTGCCTTGAAGGGAGCCATTCGATTAAGTAGGATGGGAGTTTAAGGAGAGTTGGGAACAAAAGTTTTTCATCATCTTTTCCAAAAAAGATGAAAGAATTATGATTATGATGCAGACACATCATTTTGAATAGCAACCTGTGTGTGTAATGTATTTCGAAGAAGAGAGTACACATTTCTACTTTCTGAAATCTGGTTATGGAGCACTTCGTTATTGTTTTTACCAATCCTTTTTTGCCTTTCTTTTTTTGTTTGTAGGAATTCCATATAAGCAGCTGACTGTTGGAGTCCCCAAGGAGATCTTCCAGAATGAGAAGCGGGTGGCATTGTCTCCTGCTGGTGTGCAAGCCTTGGTTAAACAGGGATTTAATGTTGTGGTAGAATCTGGCGCAGGGGAAGCATCCAAGTTCTCTGATGACCACTACAGAGCAGCAGGTGCACAAATCCAAGGAACGAAGGAAGTGCTGGCCTCTGATTTGGTGGTCAAAGTAATTATTCCTTTTTCCTTTCCCACTTACAGCACACTGACTTTCTGAAATTACTCTCTCTGTTGTTGTTGTTGTAAACCTCTCTTTCTCTCCCTTCCTTCCTTCCTATGATAATCATACATACATACGTATGTATGTATAGACATGGACCTGATATAAAGTAATTATATATACTCGAAAGCTGCAGCATGATGACACACACAGAGAATGTTTAATGATGAAATGGGCGTGCTTAGCATATCTGTCATCTCAAACACTTACCGTTTCCGCTTTTCCTGTTTGTAAACAATGTCCTTTTCTTGAAGTATTTCTGTGTGTTGCATCTGGGGGATATTGCTCATGTTCCTCTAGAACTTTTGTCTGGCTGTGTGGTCCATGTTTAAAACCACGAGTAGAGAAAAGATGATCTTTATATCTGCTGTGTGGAAAATTCTCTTGTAGTTAGGGAAAATTTTCAGGATATGGTCCAAACATACCCAGAATACCCACAGGTGAGTATGTACTGTTAGAATGGCAAGATATGGGCCTTAGCCTGGGACTGCATGTACAGTGATCTGCCACCTGAAGGCACAGTGGTTAACACGGATATAAGTGCTGTCTCTAAGAGGGTCAGACTACCCTGAGAAAGGCAGCGTGGGACTGAGTGGCATGTAGCCTTAGGATAATGGATAGATGAAATCCGACTGCTGAAGGACTCTGGAGTTAACATTGGAAGTCGAACTTCACATGGGGAGTGAGGGAGAGATTATACATAAAGAATCCACAATAGGATATGAATGACCTAGAGATTTTGTTTTTGTTTAAAACATGCATCCCAGAGGCTGTGTTTCCTGTGTTTCTTTGCCTGAAAGAAATGCTGTGTACCGGTAGCTAATGAAGTGATACGAAAATTGATTTAAATTTGGGCAAAAATATTTAAAGTACTCTTAAAATGGAGTTTTGCAAATTTGGCTTTGAAGAGTAGGCAATTGAAACTTTCAAGCATTTGGTGTATTCATTGATTCATCTGAGACTTTACCTAACAATATATGTTACAACCTTTTGATTAAACTCAGTTCAACGGGAGTGTTGGTGTGAATTGTGCATGTCTTTAAATAGTCACTTGGGATTTTAAAGTGAGAAATCTCTTAACACTAGCAGTTTTATTCTCAAACATTCCATTCCGAAGTTTATGATTGCCAACATTAGCAAAGATTGAATCTTTAAACATGCAACAAAAATTTCCTGGTCATTTATTCTAACATTTCTTAGCTTTACCCGAGTGACAGGTTTTGGAGGAAAGGTTTGTTGTACATAGTTGCCGCACATTAACAGGTGTGCGTGCTGTTTACTGAAGCCACTCAGTGGGTCCTTAGTTTAAGATAGGTGATATGTGCCTGTATATCACCTTGTTAATGAAGTTAATCAGACATCAATTGGTGAAATATTTATGTCTGGAATATTATTTTAATAATGACATGTTATCCAAATATGCTTATTTACTTAAAATATACTTAAGGTGTTTGTATTTTTTATCTTTGTCTTGGCTTTTTTCTCAGGTGCGAGCCCCCATGGTTAATCCAGCATTAGGCGTTCATGAAGTTGACCTTTTAAAGACATCAGGAACCCTGATTAGTTTTATTTACCCAGCTCAAAATCCAGACTTGCTAAATAAACTTTCCCAGAGAAAAACGACAGTTCTGGCAATGGACCAGGTTCCAAGAGTCACAATCGCTCAGGGATATGACGCGCTCAGCTCCATGGCCAACATTGCTGGGTAGGTTGATTTTTTTTTCCCATTTCCACTGAACAGAAGTACAATGGCAGTACAGAAACATCCACACTGTGGCTCTTCTCTCTTTCATTGAGCTTACTTGTAATAATTGCTAGAGATTGCAGACCTTGGAGGGTGCTCTTAAATTATTTTTAAGACTCCTTTTATTGTTTCACAGTGCTTTGATTGCAAATGAACGCTCCTGTTCTCTGATATAAGGCAGTATCCATGCAAAATACAAAACAACTAGATATATAGGTAAACACGTATGTACATATATTCTCATGGATGACATGTATGTTGGAGACTAGCATACTGTGAAGTGAAGATAAATTACAGTATATGTCACTACTCCTGAATAAAAGGAGGACCCCCAATGAGACTGTTAAATATAACTTGACAGTAGGGTACTAGATTTTCTGCCATTGGTTATACCTGCAATGCCAAGAGCACTTAAAGAGAAGAATGTTAGACTTGTGACTGTTGCTGAAGGACTGTACTATTGTAATAATGTCAGGGAAAACATTGGGGTTGGGGGAGAGAGAGAGGGAGAAAGAGGAGGTTGAGTGGGGAATCTATACCTAGAAAGCTGTATCATGGAAAACAATAACAATAAAAAATCGTTAAATAAACAAAGCCTAAATATTGGCAGTTTCATATGGTTAAATATAATATGGATATTTTACCAGATTTGTGATCTTAAATTCATAAAATATGCACTGAATAAGAGAAGGATTTGCACCAGAGAAAGTTTCATCTACTGTCAGACCCTGGACTGATAATTGAAAGCTAACTGTGTCCTCTAACCTTCAAGGCCCAGATGGTTGGAAGCCTCACTTGCCTGGCAGGCACCTGCTCATTCTCTATTTATTGCTTGCAAGGCCATGAAGGGAAGGATTCTTAGGTTCACTGTCCTCAGAGGAACGTGGCTATGATTGAGTAATCATGTCTGTCATGGATGAGAGAGAGGAATGCTGTATGAACGTAGTGTCTTACTGACTTTGCCTTACATGTAGGAAACATCCAGAAATGGATGATACTTGCAAAATCAGGTCATCTAAGAAACTAATTGCCTGCAGACTGAAGAGGAAAATATCAGTAGTTGACAAGAGAGATAAATGAAATATCATTGAGAGAAAATACGAAGCAAAAGTACCAATGCATGAGAAAAAAAAGATGACATGAGGAAACCCTCCTATTGCCTGATAGATATAACCTGAAAGTTTGTTTATATTTCATATTTTCAATTATGATGTATCAAGCATGCTACAAATTTTATTTTCTCTTTCAACTATTTACTTTTGCTATGAATGAGCTGCAGTAATCAAGAACGAGTCATTAAAGACAGGTTTTGTTGTCCTTGACGTAGTGTGAGAAACGATTTGAAGAGTCTTTTTGGGGTGTGCTATAAAAAACACAGCAAGGGACAAAATTAATTATTTAGTTTGTAGAAGAGTTATGTTGTGCAATGTGGAACTTGAAAATGTGTGTATAACGTGTAAAAAGTCGCAGGATCTTAAAGAATGCCATTGATTTTGTCATGGGGATGTATGTGGAGAATGTGCTCTGGCCCAGGGGCTTTAGTTGCACCATCTTTGGAGCGAAGGAAGCAAGATGCGGCAATATAAATGAAGCCAGCACAGAGGGGCCCTGGTTGTATTCAGCGTGCCAGTTCTGTCTAGACGCATGCTTCTCCTGTGTCCCTCCTCCCCTGGCCTCGGGTTAGTCTGAAGGCCCAACTGACAATCATGGGACGCAACGTGAAGGATCACTCCCATGTCCTGAGCTGTGGTGCACAAAGGGCATCATGGGAGATGAATCCAGCATACATGCCACATCATGTGTGCTCAGCTGTTTTGTGTCACAGCCACATGACAGGGGAGAAGTACTTCATTCATTGTTAGTGTTTGTGCTGATCTTTTATGAGTTCATCAAGAAAATACCCAGTCAGTCCCCTTTACTCATGATCAGTGTTTTCTTAGGCATTAACCTGTGTAATCAGTCGTTTTTTGTAATTTTTTTTTTTAGGATAGCAACTGTCTCTTTGAAAATTGTAATTTCAAAATTAAATTATTTTTAAAGATTTATTTTATTTTTATTGCAAAGTCAGATATACAGAGAGGAGGAGAGACAGAGAGGAAGATCTTCCATCCGATGATTCACTCCCCAAGTGAGCGCAAAGGCCAGTGCTGCGCTGATCCAAAGCCAGCAATCAGGAACTTCCTCTAGGTCTCCCACAAGGATGCAGGGTCCTAAGGCTTTGGGCCATGCTTGACTGCTTTCCCAGGCACAACCAGTCGGCTGGATGAGAAGTGGAGCTGCCGGGATTAGAACCGGCGCCCATATGGGGTCCTAGCACGTTTAAGGCAAGGGCTTTAGCCTCTAGACCACTGCACTGGGCCCTCAAAATTAATTTTTTTAAAATGATCTTTGAAACTTTGTCATATTTGTCTTTTGAAATATACTATTTCGGGCCCAGCACTGTAGCATAGTGGTTAAAGTCCTTGCCTTGAACTCACCAGGATTCCATATGGGCACCGGTTCTAATCCTGGCAGCCCCGCTTCCCATCCAGCTCTCTGCTTGTGGCCTGGGAAAGCAGTTGAGGACGGGCCAAAGCCTTGGAACCCTGCACCCACTTGGGAGACCTGGAGGAAGTTCCTGGCTCCTGGCTTTGGATTGGCTCAGCTCCAGCCATTGTGGCCACTTGAAGAGTGAACCATCAAACGGAAGATCTTCCTCTTTGTTTCTCCTCCTTTCTGTATATCTGCCTTTCCAATAAAAATAAATAAATCTTTTAGAAAAAGAAATTTACTATTTCAATTGAGAAGTAAAACTAATAGATCATATAATCTCTAAAATATCATCTTTCTGTTTGAGAATGATAAGCATAAAGTAATAGTAGTGACCTGTAGGATTTTGGATCAATCTTTGTTTTAAAAAAGGGAGAAAGGATTTGTTGTCACCTGGTAAGTGGTGTTAACATTAAATAGCTGTGTTACAATAGGCAGAGGCTGAGTATTTATCAGTGAGCAAGAATGTGTAGAGGTGCTTTTTAAATGTATACGGAAAAGAAAATGAAATTAGTGTAGTTTTAAAAAAATATGTTGCTAAGAGACTGTTGGTACATATTATCATTATTGCATTATTTCTTTAGCTGAAATACTTGCTGATTATTGACATTTGTATTGTGACAAGTGCTATATCAGTTATTTCACCTATGTTATTATTTTTTAAAGATTTAGTTTTGTTGAAAAGTCAGATATACAGAGAGAAGGAGAGGCAGAGAGAAAGATCTTCTGTCCACTGATTAACTTCCCAAGTAGCCGCAATGGTTGGAACTGAGCCAATCTGAAGCCAGGAGCCAGGAACTTCCTCCAGGTCTCCCACGTGGGTGCAGGGTTCCAAGGCTTTGGGCCGTCCTCGACTGCTTTCCCAGGCCACAAGCAGGGAGCTGGATGGGAAGCTGGGATGCCAGGATTAGAACCAGTGCCCATATGGGGATCCCAGCGCGTGCAAGGCAAGGACTTTAGCCACTAGGCTACTGCACTGGGCCCTCACCTATATTATTTTATTTCATCCCCACAACATCCCTGTGAAAGCTTTTTTGGTGTTTACGTTCTAGATGAGGAAGCCAAGGTTTAGAGAATCCCGGAGATTTTTCCCAAGGTCATGAAGCTCATTGGTTGTAGAAGTAGACTGTGAGCACAGGCCCGTTGGTCTTACGCTTCCAGGGATTAAAGATCCCAGAGGAATGTGTTTTGTTTACTGTGGTTGGAAACTTATGTTCAAGCATATGGCTAACCTAATTTTTTATTAAACATTTTCCCTCACTGTTGAATGTTACATCAAAGAAAATTGGGATGCCATAGTGAAGGAAGTAAAGTGGAGGATGTGTTGTCGCAGCACATCAAGCAAGCTTTTAGTAGTTTCCCATCTTTGCTTCCTTGGTTGTTCTCGGTGGGTCTTTTACAGTGAGTTGTCAAGACGGGGCAGCATGGTGGCTAAGACTCTGCCTCCAGGGATGGGTTTCTCCCGCAGACTTTCAACTCAGACACTTACTTGCTGAGTGACCTTCCACAAGCCATTATTCTGCCTCTCTCCTCTCTAACCTAAAAAAGAAGGGTGGTAGTTGTCTCTTTCTTGGGCTTGTTGTAGAGGTTAAAGGTATAAGCATATAAGTGTATATCCAAGATAGACCTGTTCTTGCCACAGAGTGTTATAGCAACGGTAGTTGTACTTAGTTTTTGACAAAGTTTAATGTCAGTTTGTAATGCCATAAGAGCCTAAGTTTTCATTTTATGGAATTATTTATCTGTCTATTTTTTTAAGTTATAAGGCTGTTGTCCTGGCGGCAAATCATTTTGGACGTTTTTTCACTGGTCAGATCACGGCTGCTGGAAAAGTTCCTCCGGCTAAGGTAGGTACGCTTCTAGTGTTTCTTCATCATGTTAATCAATTCAAGGTAAAGGCATACTAAGCAGATTTCTTTAGAAAGTTCATGGAAAAGTAAAATGAGAAACTTGTTTTGGTGTCCAACATTTTGAAATCTATTCATATTTTTTTCCATACATTCTTCATGAGCTTTTTGAACCTCATGCATGATTTTAAAAATGTTTTTCCAACAAGAGGTGACCTTTTATTTTTCAACTAACTTTTTGAAGTATGCTTACATATTAGCTTCACACTGATGACTTTTGTGATACGTACAAATATATGGTTGAGCCTGGAAGCTGAACATCTCAAGTGATCACCGCTTGCAGTACCCACATCCCATTGAATTTTGGCTACTCCGTTTCCAGTACGTGGGTGATAGCCAATGACGGATCAAGTGCCCAGACATTTGTCATCCACGTGGGAGACCCAGGTGGAGTTCCTGGCTTCTGGGTTTGGCCTGGGTCAGCCCTGGCTGATGTGGGTATTTGGGAAATGAACTAGTACATGGAAGGTATGCCTCCTTCCCTTCCTCCCTTCTTTCCTTTTCTCTTTCAAGTAAATCAAAGCACATACTTTTCAAAGAAGCTGGACATTCGCAATTGCTTATAAAAATGAACTTTCATCTTTTTTTTTTAAACTTTCAGTGTAATTTTCTGTTTTTGACTTATTCGCTTAAATTCTTAAAGGGAATTTAGATAACTTGTGTGGCTTGTTTATTACAATTTTTAAAAAACATCCAGATATCATTTGTCAAATTCTGGGTTTCTCAATTATTGCAACATTTTGGTTCATAGAAAAGACTATGGTTTCTTCAATCTTTGTCAATTTTTAGGTCACAAGAAAAGAACATGGAAGATGGTGCAATCAGGGCAATTTGGTGCAGGAAAAGGTTTTTTTTTTTTTTAAAGATTTATTTTTATTACGAAGTCAGATATACAGAGAGGAAGATACTCTGTCCGATGATTCATTCCCCAAGTGAGCCGCAACGGGTCAGTGCGCGCTGATCCGAAGCCGGGAACCAGGAACCTCTTCCAGGTCTCCCACATGGGTGCAGGGTCCCAAATCTTTGGGCCATCCTTGACTGCTTTCCCAGGCCACAAGCAGGGAGCTGGATAGGAAGTGGAGCTGCCGGGATTAGAACCGGCACTCATATGGGATCCCGGCGCGTTCAAGGCGAGGACTTTAGCTGCTAGGCCACGGCGTCGGGCCCCCCCTTTTTTTTTCAATCCAGATTTAGAATCTAGAAAAGTTAACAGTGAGAGGTGGGGATAGCTAGATGGAGGAATGGAAGGTTACGGTGCAGCTGTTTAAAACTTTGGGCGCAGTTCAGGCGAGGCTGGCAGACAGGATTGTCAGTGTTTTCTTCCTCCTGCCTGTAGGTGCAGGTTGACCTGGGGCTTCTTTGCCTTCAGTACTTTGATATATATATCCAGAGTCCTCACGCAGCATAAATCTGGAAGAAAAAGAAAAACAAAACCAAAAACAAAAATGCCAAGAGCAGCTCTCAGAAATCCCAGTACATATTGCTTTGAAAAATAGGCCAACTTAAAAAAAAAACGGGGAAATGGTTTACATGGAAGCCAGAACGCTTGGTATGAAAGTGTGAGCACCCAACACAGGTGCGATATGTGAAGTGATTGTATTTTGACCTCTCCGAAGTTATAAGAAAATGTGTGGCACTTAAGGTAGCAAAATGTCCAGTGCTGCTGCTCTTTTTTTTTTTTTTAAGGGTTTATTTATTATTTTTATTGGAAAGTCAGATACACAGAAAGGAGAGACAAAGAGGAAGATCTTCCATCTGATGATTCACTCCCCAGTGGCCACAATGGCCAGAGCAGAGCCGACGAAGCCGCGAGACTGGAACTTGTTCCAGGTCTCCTGCATGGGCGCAGGCTTTGGGCCGTCCTCGACTGCTTTCCCAGGCCACCAGCAGGGAGCTGGATGGGGAGCGGGACAGCCGAGACACGAATGTGCCTTACAAAGGTGAAAGTGGTTATCTTCAATGAAATTCCAGTTGCAGCTCAAGGTTTTTGATTACATGCTGGATGTAATTTTCTGAAACTGAGAATTTGACATTATTTGGTGAGCTTGCATGCTGTTTTATTTGAATTTCCTTTAAACATGGAGGTTTACACTCTTCTAGAATAGATTAAAATCAGTCCGCTGAAACTTTACAGATACCTGAACAAGATAGGCAGCCATCCCTGCTGTGTAAAACGTACATTCCTTCAGGGGTCACAGTGAGTAGCCAAAAAAAGCAAAAAAAAAACAAACAAAAAAACCACACACACACACACACACACACACACACAAAATAAATAAATAATAAGCCTCAAAACAAACAAATATGAGATAATTTTAGATATGAAAAATATAGATGATGTGAGTTGAGTAATTAAGACAAACCAATTAAGTTAGGTCCTTGGGGAAGACTCTTACGACATTTGAGCAGAGACCTGAAGGAAGAGAAGCCAGGGTGTGCAGGGTTCCAGGCACAATGGAAAGCGTGTCTAAGGGTTCTGAGATGGGCAGGGCTTTAGTGTGCTCTAAAAGTAGTGAAGGACGCCCTTGACCTTGAAGCATAGTGGCAAGGTGGAGGGTGAGCCAGTATGATGTCTGGTTGAATCACAGGGGGGCCCTTCTCATCGTTTGTTATTGCAGATAAGCGAAGCGCCCCATTTTGTATTTTTTAAAAAAATAATCAGGCTATTTTGTGGGCACTTGGATAGGACAGAAGAGTGAAGGCAAGATGTGTTGGGGACAGGTTGTACCTGGGAAGCTGATGTCCCAGAACACATACAGTGTGTTAAGCCCCCACTTGGGATGCCAGTATACCGTATCAGAGTGCCAACAGGAGTCCTGGCTTCTGTGCTTCCAATCCAGCTTCCTGCTGATGCTCCAGGAGGAGCAGTAAGGATGTGGCCAAGTCCTTGGGACCCTGTCACCCATGTGGGAGACGCAGTTCCACGCTTTTGACTTTGGCCTAGTCCAGCCCTAGCTATTCTGAGCACTTTGGCAACAAACCAGTGTGTAGATCTCTCTCTTCATCTCTCCTCTCCCCAGTCTCTCTGGCTTTCAAGTAAATATGCAAATCTTAAAAAAATAAATTATGGGGAGCCTGGCACAATGGCTCAGTGGGTAAATCCTTGCCTTGCACACACTGGGATCCCATATTGGTGCTGGTTTGTGTCTCAGCTGCTCCCCTTCCCATCCAGCTCCCTCCTGGTGGCCTACGAAAGCAGTCAAGGTTGGCCCAAAGCTTTGGTATCATGCACCCATGTGGGAGACCCAGAAGAGGCTCCTGGCTCCTGGTTTCAGATTGGCTTAGCTCCAACCATTGAGGCTACCTGGGGAGTGAACCAGCAGGTGGAAGATCTTTCTGTCTCTCCTTCTCTCTGTAAATCTGCCTTTCCAAAAAAGTAAACATATCTTTAAAAAATTATGGGGTATTTAGTGAATATGGGAAACCCTTAGCATTTTTTTTTCTTTTATTCAATTGTTTCTGTTGTAAATCTTTTTTTTTTTTTTTTTTTTTTTAATTTTATGTGACACAGTTACATAGATACTTGGGAAACCCTTAGCGTTTGGAGAGGGGTGATTAAAATGTCACATGGATGACATCCATTGTAAAACTAGAGGGGAAATCAATGCGAGGCAACCCCAGAGCCTATGGAACTATATGATAAACCGAAATCGAACATGTTGTAAGAAAAAGTCACATGGCATTTTATAAAACTAGCTTTTCTACAGTGGGGGAGAATGTGTTCATCTTTAACTCATGTCACACTGTTGTGCCTTTATCCTGTTTCCACTGGTACACAACAGGCTCTAGTGGACAGGCTATTTTTATGGAAGGTTGTGGGCTTTTGCCAGCAGTTGTCCCTTGGGTAAATTTTTAAAGAGTGATTAGCTAAGGAAGAGTTTGTCCGTTCTTGACCTGTGTTGGGAGCCAATCTCCACCTCCACCATAGCACTGCCATGTGTTGAAGGCCCACAGGGTACCCCACACCTATAACTGCTAGTTGGTGATTTTTCTTATAGCCAGTTGATAACGAGCTTTATTCCAGACATGACTGGTTCTGCCTTCTTTTCCCAGATTCTCATTGTTGGTGGTGGTGTTGCCGGGCTGGCTTCTGCAGGTGCAGCAAAATCGATGGGTGCGATCGTTCGCGGCTTCGACACTAGGTAAGGACTTCGTCAGGTGTGGGGAGGAAGGCATCCTGCTTCAAACATGGTATTTTACACTTGCCTTAGAATGTATAAATTGAAATAGCACATTGAAGCGGATCTATAAACCCTTCCCTTTAAAAAAAGTTACTGCTTTGAAAAAAATAAAGTGAAAATGAATTTCTCACTGGAAAAAGAAAAAAACGTGGGGGAACCTAGCCTTAGTGCAGCATTCTTAATAATGATAGTAATAGTTAAAATCATTGAAGACTCACAGTTCACGGTTCTGTTTGGCTGCGTGGAGTGGCCATGACACCAGTTATCTCTGTCTTGGGACCCTAGCTGCTAGGCGAATGTGCCGGGCCCAACGGAATATAATTTTCAATTCGTCCTTTTTTTTTTCTTATTAATTATAGACATTTCTGAAAAATTTGAAGGGAGTTGTATGCCTGTGGTTGCATGGAATGGGAAATACCAACTCAAATCAGCTCAAACCACAAGGAAATGTATTGTTGCCTCTAACTGAAAATCTACAGGGAAGGGCTCTTTCTCATTAGAGTCGGCAACACATTGGTCCTGCAAAGGATAGGATTTTTCTGTTTCTCCTGTCTGCCATCCCAGCTTTGGCTTCCTCCTGAAGCAGAGAACACCTGTGATCGCCGCTTGACCTCCAGAAGCAACCTGAGCTACCAGACTTTTGGAGGCAGCAGGAACATCTTGTCCAACAAGGGACTGTGCGTCCACTCAGCAGGATGGTCCTTAGGGAGTTATTGGCTCTGACTTGTGTTTCCAAGAATGACTGGTAGCTCTTGCTAAAAATGCAGTGCTGGCCTCTTTGCTGGAGATGAGAATTCAGAAGGTCTGAGGAGGGGCCTGGAGGCTTGAATGTTTACATTGTTATTAGGGCAGTTTAGAATTTACCATAGAGGAATGGATATTATTGAATTTAAACAACAGCGTCACCAAGCCGTGATCTTTGTTGATTGTGTATTCCAACCAGGATAGAGTGTGTAGGTAACATTTATATAGTTTTAAAAACTGAGCTTACATAGTTTAATGAGATGGGGAGCAAGATTTTACTAAAATGCTTCTGAGACATTTATGTGGGAAAAGTCCTCCATGAAAACTCCAGGTAGAGTGATTTGAATTCTATCAGATGTTAATGCCTCCGAGGTGACACATTATCAAGCCTGGAGCCACAGGAAATGTGATCCATTACTGGATGACGCAGCTCCTTTAGCAACTAAAGACAAAGTTGAAATTTCCAATCATTTTCCTTTCTCATAAAAATATCGTAAAATTGTTACCTGCCTTTAGAAAACACAGAAACAGTCATCTAGTGAGAAGATTAAAAGAAAGCTCTTTTTCTTTAAATAACACTGTTTATTTTCAGTTTGGCAGCCACTGCATCTTTTATTTTGATATTTTTGTCGAGACTTATTTATTGGAGGGGTAGAGATAGAATTCTGTGGTTCATGGATGCCCCAACTGGGGCACATCTGAGTTGAGTGAGACTGAGTGCCCGAACTCAGTCTAGGCCTGTCACGTGGGTGGCAGGGCACGCGCCGGAGCCGTTACCCGCTGCCTCTTGGGGTGTACGAGCGAGGAAGCAGGAAGTGGGAATGGAGCTGAGAGCGAAGCGCAGGCATTCTGGCAGGAGTTGCAAGGGTCCTAACATTGCTTGGCTGAAATGCCCAGCCTGCCCTTCACTCCCAAATACATGGAATTGTTTTTCTTAAAAATGTGAGTGAAAACGATGATCTTGATTTCTGTATGACAGGATTCATAGAACCGCATTTTCTTTTTTCTCCCCATCTTCACTAATCACCGTTAGAGCTGCAGCCCTGGAGCAGTTCAAGTCTCTCGGGGCTGAGCCCCTGGAGGTAGACCTGAAGGAGTCCGGCGAGGGGCAGGGAGGATATGCAAAAGAAATGTCCAAAGAGTTCATCGAGGCGGAGATGAAGCTGTTTGCTGAGCAGTGCAAGGAGGTGGACATCCTCATTAGCACGGCGCTGATCCCAGGTAGGCGTGCACGCCCAGCTCGAAGCACCGCACCGGTGGCTTTCTCAAAGTCAAGGTGAACAATTATTCAATATGCTATTTGCTTCAGAAAAGACTAGTTTTCTACTATAAAAGTGCTGGGCAAGGCGAAAGATGTCACAAAAATCACTGCAATCCCAGGAGGTACCAGTCATTAACTACCTGCTGCGTTTGCCTCCAGGTTTTTTTTTTCCTGGGGATTTTCACGAACTATAGAAATGATCCCTGAAGGTATAATCTTTTCTGGGTATTTTGCACTTTGCTATAATTATTATTTTTAAAAGATGTACTTATTTTGTTTATTGGAATGTCAGATTTACAGAGAAAAGGAGAGACAGAGGAAGATCTTCCATCGGCTGATTCACTCCCCCAAGTGGCCACAACGGCCAGAGCTGAGCCAATCCGAAGCCAGGAGCTAGGAACTTCCTTTGGGTCTCCCGGCTTTGGGCCATCCTTGACTGCTTTCCCAGGCCACCAGCAGGGAGCTGGAAGGGAAATAGAGCAGCTGGGACATGAGCCAGTGCCTATATGGGATCCTGGCGTGTGCAAGGCAAGGATTTAGGCACTAGGCTACCGCGATGGGCCCTTCTGGGTATTTTCATATAACTGTGTTCACATATCACATCCTGTGTACAATATTAGATTTGTAAATTGTTTGCTCCATTTAAACCCTTCACAGATTGACTTTTAATTTATTTTTTGTTCCCTTTGCTAGCGTATTATACTTGATTGTAGGACATTCACATAGTAATGAAAAATATGATGAAAAATGGTACAGAGCATCTGAAATTAATTAAAAATGATGGTTATTATTCTGCTTAAGACTTTTGATTCAGAATAATGAGGGGACTCTGTGTATGTGTAAAGGAGTTTCCAGTGTGCATTTTTTTTGCTTAAGCACATGACACATTGTTACTTTTCAGGCATTTCCTTTATCATGTTTCATCCTTTCAACGAAGTTGTGAGATTTTGATGGCAGGAGCTTCTCTCTAGACCCTTTACAATATCTTTTGAAAAATAATGAATTTAAGAAGCAGAATGACCAAGAGAAGAGAGACAGATATTCCATTGATTGATTCATTTCCCAAATGCCAACAATATTTGAGGCTGGACCAGCAGAAGCCCAAAGTTCATGAGGTCAGAACTTCCAGATGTCTCCCCTGTGGTGGCAGCAACTCCAGTGCTTGAGCTATCAAATTCTGTCCTCCCAGGTCCATTAGCAGGAAGCCAGATTGGGAACAGAGCAGGTGGACTGGGAGCAGGCACGCTGTATGGGAGATCAGGTGTTCAGGCGTTCCAAGTGGCACTTTAACTCATTGCCCCACAAAATCAGTCCCTATGCATCTGCTAAAGAATGTTTTATACTCAGTGTGTGATTGGTGTTAAACCAGGAAGTGTTCATTGGTCAGGAAATGGTAGTTTTTTTCTTAAGAGATTTATTTGCTTTTTTATTTGAAAGACAGTTACAGAGAGAGAGGGAGAGAGAGAGAGAGAGTGAGATGTTTCATCTGCTGCCTTGCTGTCCAAATAGCCATGGCAGCCACAGCCGGGCTGACTGGAAACCTGGAGCCAAGAGCCTCTGCAGGGTCTCCCTCATAGGTGCAGGAGTCCAAGGACTTGGGCAATCCTTTGCTGCTTTTTTCTGGCATATTAGCAAGGAACTGGATAGGAAGTGGAGCAGTTAACTCTGGAACTGGTGCCCATATAGCATGCCAGCACCACAGGCAGAGTCTCAGCTTGCTACACCACAGCACCAGCCCCGACTATCTACCTCTTATGTTCTTTCTTCTTCCCTTCCCTGTTCATTTCTTTTGTAATTAAATAGTGAAGACTAGGCCAGTTCTGATTCGTTTTCCTTTCTGAAAGAAGGTGGGCCAGTTGATGAGGATTTAAAGGATAGTTTCTCTAGGGTTTGTGGAGAATTAGAAGTTATCATGAGGCCATGGGAGAAGTTCTTTCCTGGCACACTTTCCTCACAATCTGGCTAATATAGTAAATCCAGTGGCAGGCACCAGATCCCTGAGCTCGGGGGAGAGTCTGTCCCTGGCCTGCTGTATCCTCTGATCGCACAGGTGAAAGGCAAGCCAGTCTTTCCAGACACTCCCGTGCTACCAGAGTGGGTGAGATGAGGTGGAGATGCAGGGCCATTAGGTCCCTGGTGAGCTGCAGGAGGCAGCAGGTCAAGGGACTTAGAATGGTAGTTGTGAAATCTGTCAGTGGGTACAGAACTCAGCCTCAAGCCGTCACAGGAGGGTATTTTAGGATACGTCCTCTCCTGTTGTGGCGGTGGCTCCAGACTCAGCTGCTCCCAGCTGGCTCTGAAGGTGTGGAGAGAGGTGTATTTAGCTGACCTTTGAGAGGCAGGCAGCTAGCTGCCTGGGCCAGGTCATGTGCGAGCAGAGGAGATGCAGCAAGTGGCCAGCAGAGGGAGCCACAACATTTACTCCTGCGATAAATGATACCAGGAACCTCGTTTTCGTCAACTGCGTACTGTTAATAAAGAACTTAGGATAAATTGAACATAGTGGATCTGTTGTTGATTATGAAGGCAAAAGTGATAACTCAAGCCTTGTTACTGCGTTTTAGGGTATGCCTTTTGCCCAGTGATAGCTTAATGTTTCTAAGTAGTTTCAAGTTAGTGTACTTTAATAAAGGGTCAAGTTGTGGGACGGTTTTGAAGACTGCTTGATGAGGGCCCGGCGGCGTGGCCTAGCGGCTAAAGTCCTCGCCTTGAAAGCCCCAGGATCCCATATGGGCGCCGGTTCTAATCCCGGCAGCTCCACTTCCCATCCAGCTCCCTGCTTGTGGCCTGGGAAAGCAGTCGAGGACGGCCCAATGCATTGGGACCCTGCACCCGCTTGGGAGACCCGGAGGAGGTTCCAGGTTCCCGGCTTCGTAGCGCACCAGCCCGTTGCGGCTCACTTGGGGGGGTGAATCATTGGACAGAAGATCTTCCTCTCTGTCTCTCCTCCTCTGTGTGTATCTGGCTGTAATAAAAAAATGAATAAATAAAAAAAAAGACTGCTTGATGAAATTTTATTTATGCATTTAAAATTAAAATTATATTTAAAATAAAATGAACCTCTCCTACTTTCGGGAACCATGAACTTTACATTCATCTTGCACAAAGTACAGACCTTGAGCCATCTAATTCTGCCTTCCCAGGTCCAAAAATGAGCAGAAGGCTGGGTTAAAAATAGAATAGCCAGGACTAGAACCAAGCACTCTGATTGGCCCACAGTTTGCTCTTAAGAAAAACTTTCTGAGAAGGAACTTATTTTTTTCTAAAAACCAAAAGAGAAAAAAAAGCAAAAGAGAACATTTTATTAGGGTATTATAAGGAAAATACTGATTTTTTAAAAAACGCATTTGTACCTCTAAGGGATTGAAAACTGAAAGCATTTAGTAAAGTGACTGAAAAATCACATGAAGTTAAAATTGCTCTTTGGGACATAGGGTTGTTGGCATTAGACTTTCTGGTTTACGTTCCGAGCCTCTGCCTGCATCTGAGGGTATGTCCTCCTCCGCTCAAGCTCTTAGGGAAGAAGTTGCTGTCAAGTTTTTCATGAATAGATTCCAGGGGACTAAGTCAGTCATCAGAAATTCTCGAAGCTGAGAACCCATGGACGCACAGGAAGCTGAGTGAGGACTTGACACAAATCAGAGTGTCACGTAGCGCGTTTCAAGTAGCCACCTCAGAGAGATGGCAGATTTTCATTGTACCCGTGTCTACATCAACACTGGGCTGAGTGGAAGCCAGGAGCTTGGAATTCAGTCTGGGTTTCCCAAATGGGTGACAGAATGCCAAGTACTTGAGCAATTACCTGCTACTTCCCGGCGTGCACTTGTGCAGAAATCTGGAATCAGAAGCAGTTTCCAGATGTTCCAGTATGGGGGTAGGTGTCCCAAGTGGTGTCTCAACTGCTAGGCCAAATACTTGCCCCTAATTCAAATTCTCTACAGACTCTTGAAGGTCCCGAGAATGTAGACTACGTGTAGAATGAAGCAGTTCTGTAATTAGCCAGTTTGTGCTGCTTGATGTCTTATACCCTCATACAGGCCCCTCCAGACAGGGTCATGGATTATAGGTGGCACTTTCACTTGGTAAAGATACAGCAGGAAAGAGCTGATGGTCCCAGTGTGTGATGCTCTGAGCTTCAGGAAAAGCTCCCCGATTTCCCATTCAGCTCTTTGCCCTTCAGCTCCGCCATTAAAAATAAGTTAGCTTTGAACACTGGTCATGTTCAGGCTGTGTTCCTAACATTTTCAGCTAAAATATCTTGTAACATGAGTCATTTTTCAGCCTGGACTATTTTAGAGAGACTTTTGCTATAGGCTTTAAATATTTAGTTAGCAGTGGAGTGAATTAGGTTGAAAATGCGTTCTGAAGTGAGAGAGGAAGGGAAGAATCCTAATGATTTTGCACTGAGTGTATCTTGGACAAGTTTTCCCTAAATCCCACTGAGAGTTAAGGATGCTGTGGGGTACATTGTAAGTTCACCTTTGTTCAAACTACGTGGCAGATCGTTCCTGATGGCTACTTAGTTAAAACTCATGCGCTCTATGTGGTCCTGTAGATTCGTTGCCCATACCCTCCCCATCTTACAGCTCGTCCTTAGCAATAGAATTGTGATTATGGCAAGGCCTGAAGTTTTGCTCAGTTTCTTAGGCCAGTCGAGCTCCCAGCATCATTAGGCAGAGGCATCCACATTGGTCAGGGCTGGATTACAGCTTCCTGCCCCCCCGCACCAGAGCTATGGAGTCTGTACGGTTAGGTAAGGTATTTATTGCTTCTGATCTAGCATGCGGGTCTCCTTTTAAACCAATGTCTCTTTCCTGGAGCCCGATTTCAGGCAGGCTGGCTGCTGTTACCTCTACAGAGACCCGGATACTTCCATGCCTTTACGCATATTGCTTCTCTTTGCAATGTTATCCCTGCCCTTTTAAATCCAGTTCAAGCCAGTTGCCACTTCCTGCATTCATTTGCTGCCTCCTACCGCAACAGCAGCCATTTTTTTTTTCTGCACTCTCAGCATCTTGCTAGGGCTTCCTATTACAGTGCTGTGTCCACTCACCCCTCACTTGTGCCTTTCTGGAGTGTGGCAGGTGTATGCTGGTCATGGAGTGACCCGTGTTGTATGCAACAGTAGGTCCAGAAAAGCTGAACTAAAAAAAAAAAAAAATCTGGGCACTTTTCTTGAGTCTTGATTAGCAGAATCTGTTTTATTTCTTCCAGTGCTGCCAAGGGAAAAAGAGGGCACGCCGCTGGCTTGCTTTCTGACAGGAACATTTCAGAAGCTGATTTAACAGTAGGAACTTAGCTCTGCTAAATTATTCAGAACAAGGATAAAGGTCCAGTTTGTCATTTGAGCTTTCAGGAGATAGAATTAGTAGTGGCAAGTCTGTTTAGGAGTTAGTGTCTTTCTGGACAGGAAGTAAATCATTTGTGACTTCATTGTAAATTATATACCATAGGACTCATGTAACTGAATCTCAGACATAATGCAGATTAAGGTAGCAGTCCTCTTTTTTTTATATTTATTTTCTGTTTAACTGTAGCTGTTAAGATCTGTAAAATACACCCCAAAAGAATCCTGGTGGAAATTTTCCATGACCTTTAAGTATTGGGAGGGAGAAATTTTTCTCTGATATTTTCCATACACTAGAGTGAACCAAAGATGTTTTACAGTCGCCTGGAGAACCAGCACTTGTTATCAGCCTGATGCTGCCTGTCTCCTTGAATCCGTCTTGAATACATCTTTGAATCTACTTTCACCACTGGGAGTAATGTACAAAATGATTTTGGGGACTGATGGTATGGCATAGTAGATTGAACTGCAGCTTGCAATGTTGCATCCTGTTTCAGGGTGTTGCTTTGAGTCCTGGCTGTTCTCACCTAGCTAAATGCTAATGTATCTGGAAAAGCAGTGGAAGGCGGCCCCAGTGTTTGGGCCCTTGTCTCTCATGCGGGAGACCATGATGGAGTTCCTGACTGCTGGCCTCAGCCTGGCCCCTGGTCCCTCACGGGCTCTTGCAGCAGTTTGGGCAGTGAATTTGTGAATGGAATTTGTCTTTTTCTCTCTGCTTTTCTCCCTCTCTCTTTTTTTAAAGTCTGTATTTCAAATAAATAAGTGAACGAGTAAATGTTTAAAAAATAAGAAGAATGATTTTTCTGCAGTAACTTTCGAACTTGCACTTTGAGGCAACAGAAGAGTCATTGATGCTCTCCATTTGTGTAATTCTAGAAGGATAACATTGTTTTTCTTCAAATAAGGGCTTGTCTTTCAGCTTGTTCTTTTCCTTCTTCTATATGCATTGTGGATTTGTTTGGAGATAAAACTCTTTGCTGTAGATGAGCAATGCCCACTTTTTAGTTTATAGTAATAGTTTTTACGCTTGGGTTCATCAGACATCCTCTTCTTTTTTATATGTATTTCCTGACTGTATTGCCTTTTTGTAATGTTACTTCTACAAAGATTCATCTATTTGGAGAATTTTGAAGGACAGAGAGAAATATTTGCATATTGCGACATCAAGGGTTGGTGACCACAGGCTGTCTACATACCTCTTTGTAGCTTTCAACACAGACAAAGCAACTTGTCATCAAGGAGAGGGTGCCAACAGTGTGGCGTTTTCCGTTGCCATTTGTCAGTCTTGATTTCTTCGGGTGTGTTTAAGCACATTTAGTGAGTGAGTGGGCCAAAATTGAACAAACACTCTGTTAGGAAAATTTATGGCGTGGGGTTCTATTCTGGTTTGGTCTGCTATTTCTCCAAAATGTGTTGCAAGATTGGGAAGCATTTGGGCCTGCCGCCTGACAGCCCCCTGCCTTCCAGAGGGCAGGAAAGCTGGAGTTGTCTCTAGTACGAAAATGCTTCTGGTACTGCCCACTCAGGGGTCTCAGTGTCCCTTTCATTGAATTTCCCTATGCGTTCTTGTGTATTCATTAGAATAATCTAGCTTTAGCTACATAGCTGTTACCGCAGTAGATCAACCCACAAGTCAGAATGTATAATACATGCTTGTTTTAATTTTTAAAGGACTTTGGTAGCTAGTAAACATCTATATATGTATTGGAGAGCATACAAAATGGTTATGGTTTCCACAGGAGTATCATTTATGTCCATATTTGTGCTACCACTTAAGCTTGGTATATTGTTTTTGTTTTACTGAAGAATTCCTGTAGCTTATGGAGTTTTGGTAAAATATGAACTAATTTAATTCCTATCTATACAGAATTTTGTAGCTATAAGAAGTAAATTAATAGAATCCTTTAAAATGTTTACAAAAGTGTTTTTTATGGTATGAAAATTTTTAGTTTTATTATTTGAATCTTCAAAGATTGTTTTCAATATGCTGAAGTGTGATTGAATCATCATGTTTAGTAAGTACTGCATTTATTTTTTTATACATTTTATTATTATTCTTATTATTTTATAGTACAGTTTCATATTCCCTTATCCCCTCCCCAGTTCCCTCCCCCCCAGTTCCTCTATATCATTACTAACATATAGTTCTTCATACTCAGTCATATGTCCATCATTGTGGGCCTGGACAATGGCAGAGAGTCCAGAATCCTATTGTCAAGATATAGTAAATAGTTTCATTGTAAGTCCATTTTTGTCTGGAAGCAGAAATGCATACCACACTACATCCTCACATCTGAATGTTAGTCTCCATTTCACAGCTACTGTACATCCCCTTAAATGAAAATTCATGTTTCAAAATCAACAATAGAAAGAAAAGAGGAAATTTACAATGCCATGAAGTTAAATGACATGTTATTAGATATGACAGTCTCCATTACACAGCTACTATACATCCCCTTAAATGAAGAGCCACAAAACAAAATCAACAGCAGGAAGAAAAAAGAAATTTACAACACCAAGAAGTTAAATAACATGCTGTTAAATGACTAATGTGTAGCTGAAGAAATGAAAATCAAGAACCTTCTTGAAGAAAATGTTGCTGCCATATGATCTACGAGTCATTGAAGGATTTAATCCGAAGGAAGTGTTTTGAAGAGTTGAAACTAACAGAGAATAACAAAATCCATGTGATATAGTTTCCGCTAATCTTTGTTGAAGTGTGTCTCCTCCAGACAATAAGCAGATGGGTTTTGTTTTTTAATCCATTCTACTAATCTATGACGTTTGATTGAGCTTAAGCCATTTACATTCAGTTTAATACACATGGGTGTTACGTTGGTCCTGTCATTTTAGGAATGGGTTGTTCATTGGTTTAGTCTTCTGTTGTCATTTTACTGGGATGTTCTTCCCATTTGCCTTTGGTTTTGGTAGGTGCTATTCCTCTTCTCTGCCAAGAGAACATCTTGAAGTATCATTTGTAGGGCAGGTTTGGAAGAGGCAAATTCTTTTAGCTTTTCTTTACTGTGGAAGAATTTTATTTCATTTTCAAAGACAAAAGAAAGCTTTGCTGGATATGTTATCCTAGGCCTACAATTTTTTCTTTTAGAATCTGGAATATGTCACTCCATTCTCTTCTTGCCTGTAGAGTTTCCTGTGAGAGATCTCCTGTGAGCTTAATTGGGATTCCTTTATATGTCAATTGATTTTTTTCACGTGCACATTTAAGGATCTTTTCCTTATGTTCAATTGAAGAGAGCTTGATTATCATATGTCGTGGTGAAGATCGCTTTTGGTCAAGCCTGTTGGGAATTCTGTGCCCCTCCTGGAACTTGTTTCCCAATTCTTCCTCTAGATTAGGGAAATTTTCCTTTATTATTTCATTAAATACATTTGCAAACTCAGCTTCTCTTTCTGCACCTCTGGGACTCCCATAACTCTTAGATTTGGCCTCTTAATAATGTCTTTCAATTCTTGAATACTTGTTTTGGCCTGATCCAGCTCTGCTTCCAGCTTTTTGTTTGCTTCCCCCTGGTGACAGGAAATACTTTCCAATTCTGAGATTCTTTCTTCTGCTTTCTTCATTCTATTTTGGAGACTCTCCACTGTACTCTTAATTTGCTCTTCTGTGTTCTTAATTTCTGATATACCAGCCTTGATTTGCTTTATTGCTTCCTTGAATTCTTTGAACTCTTGCATGAGCTTCTCATTGTTGATCAGAATCTTTAAAATGAGTCTTATGGATTCTGTGTGCCCCATTTTCTCGATGTCTTCCTCAGTTAACTCTGAGATTGGCATAGGGTTTTGCTCCCATGCAGGAGAGTTTTCGGTAATATTCATTGTGCCTTTGTCTCTTCTTTTGCTCTTGTTCATTGTACTTCTGGTTAGCAGAGTCTTCTCCTTGGGGTAGGTTTCTAAGCTGTGTCACCCACAGGTCTACAATGCGATTTTACTTATTGCGGTTGGTACACAACTTTTTCCTTGCAGCCACTTGTACCACAACCTCCAGCAAGTTCCAGGTCTGGGTTCTTATGTGAGATTTCCATTGTGGTCTCCACAGCCCTAGCTCTTGGCTCACCACTCACCACCTCCTGTGATACGGTGCTGAGGCTGCACCGTTGTCTCTGCAACCTTTCTCCCACTTCCGGTTGGAACAGGTCCCAGGATTAGAGAGACACCAGGTGTCCTATATAATTAGGTTGGTGGCGCTGATCTTGCCGGAACCTATTGGACATTAGGTCTGGGTGCCACACGGACCTATTTTGACCCGTACGATGACACAGTCAGTATTATTTTCCTGCGGGACCAGTGTAATCTCGGACCTCAGCAAGTTCTCGCGAGATCAGCACATGCGCAGTTCATTGTTGTCCCCTGCAGTCCCAAAGTTATTGCCACAGTGCCCAAAATGGCACCTGATGTACAACCACTAAGGTTCTTGATCTGCTGGCCGTCAGATCCGAGGGCTATCCCAGACCTGCCCTGAGTGGAACCCGTAGAATGCCACGTCGTTGCAGTTCACTGAGACAGAAATGAGCTCACTCCCAGCTCAGCGCATGCTCCGTCCCTTCCCTCACCCTTTCCTCCTTACACAAAATGGCGCCCAATTCAGCTCAAAGGGACTGACTGGACTGTGAAATCCACTCCGTTCTCGCACTGCCCATCTGAGATCTGCTGCTCTGTCTCTGTGCTTGGTCAAATCAAATGGACTAGCAGGACGGACAGTTCTTTGTTTGGGTTCACCACCCAAGCTCCCAGTAAAAGTCCATTCCCACCTGGTTGCTGGTGGAGTTCCGGATGCTGTTGGAGTTTAGATCTCCGTGCTGGAGTATCAGTCTCTGCAACACCACACCGCTGTGTCTGCTGCTTTCCTGTGTCTGTCAGTCTTCAGGTACCCCTCTGCTGTTCTGTCCCTTCCTATTTCCTGAAATGTGTCCTCTCTGCTTCATCCTGGTTAAATGTTTTTCCGTCTGTATAAACGTGTCCTTACCCTATTCCGCCATCTTGATTTGTTCAGTACTGCATTTAGAAATATCAAGGCACTCAGTTTGTGCAAACCAACTATTCAGGGCCCGGCGGTGTGGCCTAGCAGCTAAAGTCCTCGCCTTCAAAGCCCCGGGATCCCATATGGGCGCCGGTTCTAATCCCGGCAGCTCCACTTCCCATCCAGCTCCCTGCTTGTGGCCTGGGAAAGCAGTCGAGGATGGCCCAATGCATTGGGGCACTGCAGCCGCGTGGGAGACCCGGAGGAGGTTCCAGGTTCCTGGCATCGGATCGGCACGCATTGGCCCGTTGCAGCTCACTTGGGGAGTGAATCATGGGACGGAAGATCTTCCCCTCTGTCTCTCCTCCTCTGTGTATATCTGGCTATAATAAAATGAATAAATCTTTAAAAAAAAAATCAACTCTTCGGCATCTTGATCTTGATTCCTTATACAGATAATTATGCAGAGAGAGCCTTCCTCTAGTTCCAGGGCTAGAACTCACATATAAAGTACTCGAAATGTGTGTTAGAATTTGATCCTGTTCGTGGACATAGCTGTCTGTAGCTTCTCTGATCATGCACCAAGAGGTACAAGTTGCACCTAGAGCTTGCTGTGTGTGCTGCCTTGCTGGTTAAATTGGATGGTCAGTGGAGCAGAGATTCAGCAGTCTTTCCCCTTCCCATCTACTGTGTGAGCAGCTGTCTCCTCTTCTCATATACTTACACGTGCAGATAAAACCCTTTTGACCTCATCACTGTGTTTCTTAAGCATAAGACTCAATACTTTAACTCCGTCTGCAATTCTAAATTTCCAGAAGAGCCTTTGGGGTGTGTTAGAATGCTTTATGCTGCTGGGGAGACAGCAATTCAACACAGTCTAATCTGCCTTAAGGAAGAAGATTTTCTTTTTGAGTTATCCCAACAGAAAACAGTCTAATTGTAGCTTTGGGTTGATGTGGGTTAGGGCATGGTCCTCTGGAATCTGCAGGAGGTGGTCCCTACTGCAGGCCTCCAGCAGGTGTAATAACACACCCAGAGCACACTGTAGGTCACTTCTGATGGCTCCCTCTTGAAGAACAAGGAAATTCCTTGTTCAGAACGTTAAGCTACCTTTCTGTTGCTCTTCTTACCTTAACTGGGTTACATGCCAATTCCTGAACCGTTCCATGTGGAATGGGACAATGAGATGCGGCTCAGCTCACACCTGGGTTTCTGATGCAGCCACTAATGGCCTGAAGAGACCGCTGAGAGGCTAGGCAGACCTGCCTTGGGAGAATTTTCTCAGGTCATCTGTCCTGAAACTCATGGACTGGGACAAGAGAATGGAGATGGGAGTGGTGACCAAAGGAGGAAATGGATCCTGGGTAGATAAGTGTTACAATGCTCCGTGTAATATTGTACAAAGTTTCTTAATGAGTTAACCCTGAAGTTCAGGATGTTTGGCTTTCATTGGTTGATTTGTCATTTAGTGAGTATACAGTATTGCATTACTAGGAAGACAGTGTTGTCTTTCTAGTACTTGTTCATCACAAGTATGTTTTGAGTTGGATAAATGTACTTTATAATTTATATTGTTAATCATTTGCTAGGGTAGAGTCAAAAATACCATGTTCTTATTAAAGTAGAAAGTTTTTTTTCTTGAGACTTTGTTTAATTTGATAGCTTACAGGCCAGGAAGTTAGGAATTTCCCCATTTGATTATATGCCATTGAATTATTCCAGTAAATAATGTGGTTTATTCTTAATTTCATTCTTTCTTTTTTTGTTTTTAGGGTGATTAAAGTTGTCTGTGAGGCCTTGATTCTTCCCACAATAAGATTGAATCTGAAAATTTATTGGTTCCAGATGATCATGTTAGGTCTGACTCATTCAGAGATATAATACACTTGTATTAACAAGACTTTTCTTGTAAATCCTTAACCTTTGCTAACTCACTCTTTGAATTTAGTGTTGTAGAGACACCATGATGCATTCTTTTTACTACATATCAATAGACTTATTTTTAGGAATTAGTTGTTTTTAGCAGCTTTTAATACTTTGTGAAACTACATCTTAGTATCCATTTAAGAAAATGCATGGTTTTGAAAAGGTGATTTAAAACTTGATAATATTAAAATGAATTGACAAGAATTCTATCCTTATTTGCATATGTCAAGAAACAGTGTGCATGGCTGAGGTACTTCTTTAGTCAGTAGTCACTTCTTTGTGCACATAATTCAAGGCTCTACTCCCCTACTCATGCCAAATCAATGAGGCCGACCAAGTGGGAAACTCTTCAATTAAATTCTTACATGAGTGTTTCAGTGATAAATTCATCTGTTTCAGTAATAAATCTGTTGGCAAACTTTTAAGTACAGCTTTCTTTAGTTGCAAAATACTGGGTCCTAGAGCTAACTGTAGAATTTTCCTTCCCATCTGTGCTGTTCATGGGCAGCATGAAGCATTAGGTAAGTCAATGAATGAATGAATCTTTGAGTGGTGACTATGGGTGTGCTGTGGCCCACAGTTGTCTTGGCAAAAGTATAGCAGTAACTCCCAACAGAGAAGGAACTGCGTAACCGTAGAGGGGAACCTAATGTTCACATACCAGCAGGGAGCAAAAAATATTTCATGATTTCATGAAGTTGGACATTGCACCAGATTTTTTTTTTGTATTATGCCAGGAAATTAAAAAACATTTTTCTCTCCTTGTTAATTTTTTTCTGTTAGAATCATTGCTGTTTTTAGTGAGGGCTGGTTTTGGTAAATGCCATGGTGTTTTTGCGTGTACCACTTATTTCAAATAAGTGACAAAATGAACAGAAATGAGTTTCAAAAGCCAAAGCTCAGCTGTGCCTTCAGCTTTCATCTACCTTCTTTCATTAACTCTTCCACGTTCTTCTGCAGTTAGGTTTTGAACACGTAAAACAATCATATTGTCTTTTATTCCTGCACCTAGAACCTTCTCAAGGCTGTCTGTTAGGTATATGGTTCATCTCAGCATATTTGAAGGATTTGCAATAAATTTCAGGTGTATGTTCCTGTGTTACACATCGTAAGATGAGTGTACACATCCTCCTGTTGGCTACGCATCTTTACTTGTGTCTCTGCTTTCATGTGTTTTGCTTTACTTTTTTTAAAAAAAATCTTATTTACTTGGAAGGTAGAGAGGCAGGATGCTGGAGTTGGAGCAGTGCTGGGAATGAACCCCAGGCACTCCAGTGTGCCATGCAGTGTCTTAAACAGGACACCAAACACCTGCTCCACTCGTACCCTAGGGAAGTCTGTGCTGATGACATAGCCTCATTCACAGTGACTGGAAGTTTCTTTGTAACAGGCAGGGCAAGTGAAGACTTTTCAGTTGGCGAGTAAGCGGGTTGATCTAATGTTTTTTCTAAGTGATTTTAATCTTTCAGTACCAAGTCTGAAATCATGTCTTTGACTCAAAGGAGAAAGCGTTTGTGATTTTGAAGAAGTACATTATATTATTTTTTACAAAGATGATGTGTGATTTTTGTCAGAAAAGTACAAAATAAAAAATAAAGAACTCTGGGGATCCCTCCACTTAGTGATAAAAACTGCCAACATTTTGCCACTTCCTGTTCAACCTTTTACCAGTGCATTTTTAATAACGTTGAGACAAGATACAGTCTCCCTTTATTTCTTTAATTTAATATCATAAGGTTTCTCCCTTAATATAATAACTATGAATCACCAGAAACTCTTTGTAAGACATGTATTAATGTTTTGCAGAACTTTTCTTTTGGACTTACTTTGTTTTATTTGACTGCTCCCCAAAGTTGGACTTTCAGTTTATTTTTAATTTATATTAA
This sequence comes from Ochotona princeps, assembly GCF_030435755.1. Lineage (NCBI taxonomy): Eukaryota > Metazoa > Chordata > Mammalia > Lagomorpha > Ochotonidae > Ochotona > Ochotona princeps. Next base: position 17,372,895 of record NC_080854.1, on the reverse strand, counting down.
ACATAGTGCTCCTGTGACATTTTTCTTCTGTGTAATGTGTATGTTGGTACTTTCATTTATTTCCCCAGAATTAATTCTACTTTAGAAGGGGAATAAGCAAAACAGTAGAGTGACTAGATGAATGGATATCAACAGTTTCAGGCAATTGATAAATGCTTGATAAACTACTTTCCCTTTTTCCTTCAGTTTTGTTTGTTTATTCATTTGAAAGGCAGCATAAAGGAGAGGTAAGGACGATAAGAGAGGGAGTGATGGGGAGAGAGAGAGAGAGAGAGAGAGAGAGAGAGAGAGAGAGAGAATTTTCCATTTGCTTGTTTAGTCTTTAAATGCCTACAAGGAGCTTGGTTGGGCTAGGCTAAAGCCAGGAGGCAGGCACTCTGTCAGGTTCCACTCGTGTGGGTGGCAGGGTTAGGGTCTCCTGGCATCTCCTGCTGCCTTTCAGGGTGTAGAAACCTGGACTGGAATTCAGAGGTGGGACTCAGTCCCAGGCAGTCAGAGGTGTGGAGTGAGGGTCCTGTGCAGCAGCCTAATGTACGACTCTACAAACCCTGACCCTAAATTCTGCTTTCTTAAAAGATTCTGCAGGGGATAATTTTATCAGTTGGTGTCCAGCTAATTGTTCATTCCAGCATTAAGTACTATGATGTTTTGACACTGCTGGTTTATTAGGCAAAAAGGAAAAAAGTGTCTTATTTTTTGTACCAAAGTTCTTTGATTTTTAATGTTTTTTTTAATTGACTATTTGTATTTATTGACCTATTTTAATCTTAGTGTTTTGATTTTTCCACTTCTGTGAGAGTTTTGTTACGTTTTTCTCATGTGTTTTGTGGGCCTTAGTGTCTACATTTTCATTTTTAAAATTGATATTGTTCTTTGTAGTTTTTGCTGTTTTAATTTTAGGATGTCTTTACTTTTTTGTTCCCCCAGTAGACGGGTAGTTAGTTTCGTTAATGATGTACTAGTGTTTTAGTTTCTTCATCCACAAACTAGAAAGAGGTGCATCAAGGTTTTCTTTGGTTTTGTTCTTTTGCTTTGCGAGTTGAGTCTCTTTCACCATTAGTTTTGATCTAGTTAATCATCTTATCCCTTTTATTCTTTCCAATATGAAAAGCTGCAATCCATCATCATTCAGTTTTATCATACCAGCCTAGAAAAGTAGATATTTTGGAAATTAGAAAAGTAGAAATTAGAAAACTAGAAGTTTTGGAATTGCCTTCTCAGGCTTTCCCTTTCCTGACCTAAGCTGTTGAGGATTTGCTCACTTGCAATTTTTATTCTACCCTGCTGCCCTTTTGGCTTTATTTTTCCGCCTCTGCTTTTAATTTTTCATTTCTGTACTTTCCAGATTTTCAAAAAATTGATCCACATGTGAGTACTTGAAGCAGCTGCACTGTTAACATTCATCATTTTATTCCCTGTAGCCCTCACTGAAATTTCAAAATTAGTACATTTTGAAGATAAGGAGAAGCACAGAAAAGAAAAAAGAACTTAGTCTTGACATTCAAATATATCCTGGAATTGTTAAACACTATAGGATATTTGATTCATTTTTAAATGCCATAATCTATGTAGTGTTTTATGTGTTAAGTGTATGAAATAATTGTGTATATATTTTAAACACAAATATTTTATTATTGGCTTTTATTTATTTTATTATTATTCTTATTTCCCATGACATGTTTTTTAGGTACAGGGATTCCCTGCTTTCTCTCCCATTTCTTTTTCTGCTCCCAGCATTTCCCTAATATTGTTGCGGTAGTGTAGTTCTTAAGTAACAGTTACACATTTAATATTCTGCTATTTAAATGTGTCACTGCATTGTAGGTATAGGCCAGGGTAGAAAATCTAGTATCATATTGTCAAGGCATATTAACTGTTTCGTTGGGAGTCCACTTTTAACTCAGAAGTAGAGAAGCCTACTGTAACATATCTTCATTTCCCAATTCAGTTTTTCTTAAGATTTATTTTTTTTAAGATTTATTTTTATTGGAAAGTCAAATACACAGAGAAAAGGAGAGGCAGAGAGGAAGATCTTCCGACCAGTGATTCACTCCCCAAGACCACAATGACCGGTGCTGTGGCAATCCAAATCCAGGAGCCAGGAACTTCCTCCAGGTCTCCCACGCGGGTGCAGGGTCCCAAGGCTTTGGGCCGGCCTCGACTGTTTTCCCAGGCCCAAGCAGAGAGCTGGATGGGAAGCAGGGCTGCCGGGACCAGAACCAGTGCCCACATGGGATCCCGGTGTATTCAAGCCGAGGACTTTAGCTACTAGGCCACCACGCTGGGTCCCCCCAATTTGTTTTTAACATATAATTCTATATCTTTGCATAATCTTCTTTGATTTAAGTAAATACAAGGATCTATTTATTTTTGTTTTATTTGAAAAGTATAAAGAAAAAGATGTCCCCTCTGACGATTTACATCCCAAGTGACTGCTATTGCCAGGGCTTGGCTGGGCTGAAGTCAGAAGCCTGCAACTCAGTCTGGGTCTCCTACATGGCTTAGAGGGACTCAACTCATCATCTGCAGCCTCCCAGGATGCAAATTAGGGAGTTGGATTAGTCCAGGTGCTGGGATTTGCAGTAGTACTCTGATTTGGGCTGCAGGCATCCCAAGTAGCAACTTAACCACTGAGCCAGATGCCCACACTTTAAGTACATTTTAAAACTTAATTGTTAAAACCATCCCCTCAGGGCCCAGAGTGACGATCTAGAGGCTAAAGTCCTCACCTCGAAGGAGCTGGGATTCCCATATGGGCACCGGTTCTAATCCCAGCAGCTCTGCTTCCCATCCAACTCCCTGCTTGTGACCTGAGAAAGCAGTCGAGGATGGCCCAAAGCCTTGGGACCCTGTACCTGCATGGGAGACCTGGAGGAAGCTCCTGGTTCCTGGCTCAGATTGGCACAGCACTGACTGCTGGCAGTCACTTGGGGGGTGAATCATTGGACAGAAGATCTTCCTCTCTGCCTCTCCTTCTCTCTGTATATCTGACTTTGCAATAAAAATAAATAAATCTTAACAGAAAATGCCCTCAGTCTGTACACTACTAGGTGACCCTGTGGGAAAGAATATTCTCATTCCAGTGGTAACTGAGAGAAGTCCTGTCTGTTGTAAGAAAATGGATGAAAGTGAAAACCATTTTGCTTAACAAAATAAGCCAGTCCCAGAAAGATAAATGTCATATATCTTCTCTGATTTTTGGCAGTTAATATAGAATACACAGACTATAGAGACATGAAATGGACAGCTTGTGATGTGGTGGTTGCCTGAGCCCTTGTATGTGCTCCTGTGGGGCAATGGTCTTTGTTTTTGTTGAATATCATGGATGGCAGTAAATTGGACCTGTGATTGTAGAATGACTTGGAAATGTGATTTTGCAGAAGGTGGGAAAAAAAATAAAAAGTGGAGGAGGACTGAGGGAGAGAGAAAGGAAGAAAGTATAGTCTCTTCTTGGAACAGTAAAAATTAAGTATGTGAAATCCTCTCTTTATGTTAATAAAAAAGTAAGTAAGATTTGAGAAAGAGCTGGCAAAAAGTGATTGGGCAACCAGCCGTGTAGCTAGTAAAGCTGCTTTGGGCAATACCAGCATCCCATATAGGTAGCAGTTCATGACCTCGCCTCATCATTTGGCATTGATCTCCCTGTAAATGACCTGGGAGGAGCAGCAGAGATCGCCCAAGTGCTTAGGACTCGGAAGCCGTATGAGACCTGGTGTAAGCCTGGCTCAGTCACATCTGTTATAGTCACTTGGAGAGTGGAGCAGCAAAGGAAAGACACCTCTCTCTCATTCTCTGGCTATGCCTCTAACTCTGACTTCCAAGTAAATCAATCTTTTTTTTTTAAAGGTGATTGGATTTCAGAGTAAGATTACAGGCAAAATACCTTGAGTTATTTCATAAGATGCAGATGTGTGCCTGTCTCAATGCTTGTACACTGTTTTGTGAAGATCAAATGAATAAAATCAGAGGAGAGAATAGGTTGTGCATTTGATGTTTTCCAGGGAACCTAAGTGGTTTTGATCTTGCTGTAGGGAGACTGAATGGGCAGGAGAAATGAGTTAGAATGTCAAATAAAAGTTGTGAGGTTGATGGCTCAGTTGGTACAGTCAGAAGTCAAAGGGGGATAAACTTGGCTCCCAAAGGATGTAGAGCATGAGCACCTGAGACTGGAGGGTGCAAATAAATGGGGGGAACACTTTCACCCACTACAGGAACAGAGCGCGGGGCTCAGCAAGGAAAGGGAATACCTAGAAAGCACAGATCAGCACTGTGAAATTTCCAGTTTGTATGAGCCAAATCTTCATCACTGGAGAGCTGAGCAGCCTGAACTTTGTTTCAGGTGGAATCCTCACTATTTCCAGCACTAGCTATACCTAGATGCACCATGGGCCAGAATAGCTAATATTGAGTGGGAATAAAAGTGTATATGTGATACCTAAACCTTTTGGAACAGTTATATCTTACTCTTTTCATTTCATAGTACTCTCTGCTTCTCCTTGGAGTTATCCTGTATTAAGTGAAGGTAGCGTAAGATAATTTGTTGGAAATAAAATCTCATGCCATTAGAAATGTCTGATTTTGCAATGGATAAAGTAGTATTGAATACACCCTTCACATTTGTCACCTCCATGAATTGCTCAGTTTTCTGATGGACTGTTGCTATGTATTCAATTATTTATTTTTTTAATACCAAACAAAATGTTTGCCTTTTCATGAATGAAACTAGATATAAACCAGTTGGGACAGGCAGCTCTGAGATCTGCTTCCTGTGCAGGTAGTCAGGCTTGCTCCCAGCTCACTGGTGACACAGAACTCTGCAGCTCACACTCATCCTGCTTCTTGCTTAAAATAATGAGCACTCTCTTGAGAGGTCTGTTAGCTGTTCAGTTGCTGAAGGTCCAGAGAATGGCGCAGTAAGAAGAATTATAAAACTGTAGAAAATTATAATTTTCTTTCTTCTTCTTATTTCTTTTTTTTTTTTTTTTTTTAGGTAAAAAGGCTCCAGTTTTGTTTAGTAAAGAAATGATTGAGTCCATGAAGGAAGGTTCTGTTGTCGTGGATTTAGCTGCTGAGGCCGGAGGAAACTTTGAAACCACTAAGCCAGGAGAACTTTATATTCATAAGGTATATACAAAAAGTTGTTTATTTATGAATGATTTCTCATCTTTAGAGATTTGTGCGAGGCTGTTTTATTCATATTTAGCAAAATAGGAAAATATTTTAAAGACCTGAAAATATTTTAAATAGGCCCGTTTAGAATTTTTGTTACGTGTGTGTATCTGAGTCTGTTATGTGTGTGTGTCTGAGTGTGTGTATATTTATATGGATACATAGTTTAAAAACTTAGTTATTGTGAATAAGAATTGTCCTGGAAGGAGTGTGAGCCCTAAGTAGCAGACCTTTCTGACTGTGATTTTGTTCGTTTAGGGAGTTACTCATATAGGCTACACTGACCTTCCTAGCCGAATGGCCACGCAGGCCAGCACCCTCTATTCCAACAATATCACCAAGCTCCTGAAAGCCATCAGCCCAGACAAAGACAATTTTTATTTTGAAGTGAAAGACGACTTTGACTTTGGTACCATGGGTCATGTCATTAGAGGAACTGTAGTAATGAAGGTAGGTGGTGAGATATGTCCCTCCCGTGGCTTTGAAAATATATTTGTGCTAAGATTTCTGTTGAGGAAAAAGTTCTCTTTTGGAATTGAGATGTATTTTAATGTATTGATGTACCAGTTTGTACCAATGTAATTGTTTAAGAGTGTAGGAGAATGTAAAGAAAAATATTTCAGGGCCAGGCACACATGACTCACTGAAAATATATGTTAATTTTAAGAAACAGAAGCAAATAATTGAATAAATACTGAATATTTTCTCCACCTACCTGCTTTTAAGGGTTTGAACTGTATTCTTTCACATGTCTTAGAACATACAGATTTTTGTATCTATGGGTATTTAACATACATCTTGTATTTATAACACATACATTTATGTAAAATGTTATAAAGTGCATGTATTTATATAAAATTGCTTTTGAAAGAAAAGTAATTTTTTTCCAGCAGTAAGCTGCCTTCCGTAAATGTTTTCAAAATGCCATTTAAAAAAAATGGTAACTTCCAATCTCTGTTAGGATGGTGAAGTGATTTTCCCAGCTCCCACACCAAAAAATATCCCTGAAGGTGCCCCAGTAAAGCCGAAGACAGTGGCCGAGCTGGAAGCTGAGAAGGCAGCAACCACTACCCCCTTCCGGAAGACGCTGACCACGGCTTCAGCATACACAGCAGGTGAGCGCCCACTCTCCGGCTCAGCCGTGACGGATCTCTGTAATGCCTTAGTTGTTAGCATTGGTAAATGAAATGCTGTTGTTATTTTGATCCCATTAGTGATTAGGTCTGATGGATTTGACTTTCCACCAGTGTGTAGCTTGTCCCCTTTTTGTACAGTTGCAGACAGTGTTGATTGACTGCCTCTGTACTGATACTGAAATGAAAACATACACTTTATATACAGGATAGTAATAGTTTTTCCTCTTATAGAACACAGTTAAACATATGCATTCATATTTTTATTTATATCACATATACTCAGTAATCATGCGTGAAGATACTTCACAAAATTTATGGAAAAATGAGATGAGAAGATGTATCAGGGAGTGGGCCTTTGACACAATAATTAAACACTCCCCAGAGCAATGACATCCTGCATCGAGTCATAGGTCTTGGCTCTGACCCAGCTAGAGGCTTAGCAACCTGCTGATACGCAGTCTGGGAGGTAGCAGGTGATGGCTCGAGTATTTGGGTCCTTGCCACCCAGAAGGGAATCACAGATGGAATTATGGTGTCATAGCTTCGGCCTGATCCAGTTCTGTCTGTTGCAGTCATTTGGGAAATGAGTCCAGAGATGGAAACTCTCCATCTGTCTGTTGTCCTGTCTTTCAAATAAATAGTTAAAATAATTATGTGAAAAAAATAATGTATGGTGGAAAACTTGAAATCCATACATAGTATTTCTATCATATGTATTGTCCTTGAACTTTTTGAAGAATGTGTGTGAAGATGAGAACCATTTATTTGGACCAAAGTAAGTTTATCTTTTAATTCTAACTTTTCCCTAAATTTTTTGAAATACCGTTGTGTGTCAGATTATGTTGATTTTAATTGTGTATAAATCTTATGGGGGTTTTGTGCTTTGTAAGACATGAAGTGTGATTTTCTGTACTGTTGGGTAGTACTGGAGAACCAAATGCTTGCTTTGAAGGATACACACAATGATATAAAGTAATGTCCACGAACATATGTAATAACATTCTAAGTTACTTACCTAGTGACAAAAATTCAACATTGTAAGTTGATTTTCTTCCTTTTTTTTTGAATTTCATATAAGTTACTTATTTAATGTTTAAAGGTTTATTTTTTACTTGAAAGAGTTATGGTGGGGAGGTGAGGAGACAGAGAGAGACAGAGATCTTCAGTAGCAGGTTCACACCCTTAATGGCCAAAATGACCAGAACGGGGGCGATCGAAAGCTGAGAGTCAGATCTCCCAGCTTCTGGGTCTCCCACTTGGGTTCAGGGGCCCAAAGCCATGGAGACACCCTCAGCTGTTTTCTCAGGCTAATAGCAGGGAAGTTGGATCATAAATGGAGCCACCAGGAATCAAGCTGGCACCCAAATGGAATGCCAATGTCACAGGTGAAGGATTAGCTTGCTGTGCCACCTCACTGGCCCCAAATTATTTTTTAAATTCATCTTCATGAAAACACTAAAAACGTACTGTTGAATTGTGATGAATGTTCAATTTGCCCATGTATTATTAGAGACTGAAAAATTTTTGTTTGACTTTTCTTACATACAGTGCACTAAAAATGCTATGCAGATCTACGTAGGGCTAAAATAAAAGGAAAACAAAGCAAATGATAAAGAATTAAGGACTGGTACCAGATAAGCAGAATTCCTCTTACCTCAGCTTCCATGTGGGTCTTCATGCTAACTATGTGTTCCGCCTTGCTTGATCTTAAACTGCCTCTTTTATATTAAAAACAAGACTTTGTCTTCTCTGTGTAGAGAATCTATATAAGATCCTTCAAAGAATGTGATATACTTTAGTCTGCTTCCTGGTCACTCACTGTCATTGTGTTTCTACTGACCACCAGGTAACCCTTTCTTACGCTGCAGAGCAATCGTCACATGTTCGCCATTAAGGAAGGCGATAATTAAAGATGTATGTTCGGGACTGACTGTTTGTGTTCTGCACATTCTTCACTTAATTTGTATTTTTCCCTTTTCTTTGTAAAAATCCTGATTGCTGACTTGTGTTGAGGCTGGAGCTGACCGCCCTGGCCAGCAGTCCAGTCCAGATTCAGGAGCGAATTGCAAAACCTCTGTCCCGGGTGGGTGGAAGCCATGTGTTTTAGGGAGTTGCTGGAGTGAATGAAATTCTTCTTACTCTGCTAAAACTCCTGTACCTCAGCCAAAGCTGAGAGTGACATGAAATTGGCCTTGTAAAGCCTCTGTCTTAAAAAGGTTATGTCTTTCCCAAGTAGAAAATGCTTTGGTAGGACCTCTATAGGCGTATAAATCTGTAGTAAAAATGCTGTAATAAAAACATGTGGCATTGTCGGTGAAAGTTAAAATGGAAGAAGGCAAGATACGTGGGACAAAATGTGCAATTTATTATTAAGGTGACTCATCAATATTACTTGGTCTTTGTAGTTTGCCTGGGGAGGTTAGTTGAAAGTTGAATTTTGTTCACAGATTTCTTCCTCAACCCCACTTCTCCAATCGTGAAATATGTAATAAAATACCTGTGCAGTTCTGGCAAGGGGGTAGAATTTAATACATTGGCTGTTCCAGGTGTTGGAGTGTGTGTGTGTGTGTGTGCATTTTTAATATGACTGAGATAACAGTTATCTTAAAATTGTTATCCTCTTTCTCTAGGTCTCACTGGGATGCTGGGGTTGGGCCTGGTGGCTCCCAACCTAGCCTTTTCTCAGATGGTGACCACTTTTGGTTTGGCTGGCATTGTGGGCTACCACACGGTCTGGGGCGTAACTCCCGCCCTGCACTCACCACTGATGTCTGTGACGAATGCCATTTCAGGTTTGTTCCTTTCTCGGGTTTCCTCATCTTGCATTTTCAGAGACTCATCTGGCCTTAGGAATGCTTTCAATGTGGCTTAGAAAGTCTTTATTTTTCCAATTGTTTTCCTTCGTGTTTCGTGCCACATTGTGGTAACTCTGAGGCTCTCAGAGAGTGTAAGATGTGGGCTTGTGAAGTAAGAGGGCATGGGAATGTGTCAGCCCTCTGGGCTGCTCCCATTTCAAGTAGTGCAAATCCACTGGTATTTATTTCAAATACGGTTTACTTTAAGAAAAGGATTCCACTGGTGAAATGTGAAAACCAGAGTTTCTCAGAACCATTGTTGCAACATCCTTAAGGGATTCCCGTTAGCTTTGTGAGGTTGGATGTTCAGTTGAAGCTACAGTTGGCCACACATGGCATTGACTTCACTGTGAGGCTCATGGGACTGGAAACGTGGCCTGCTGGTGGGACAGCCGGGACTTCTCTTTGGTTCTAGTCTACACAGCAGTCCATAGGCTGCCCAGGAGCTCTTCCCTTTGTCTTCTATTCAAGCCTCTGATGTCAGGGAATAAGATCCACATTGGATGGGCATGGGAGTTGCACTGGCCTCAAAGCCTCAGGGCCCACAGACTCCCACAATACTGCTGAGGATTCTAGGATCTCTGCAGAGAATAGCCCAACACCCAGGGAAGCCCAAAGCCCTATTATCTTCATCATAAATAGTTCTTTCCATTTCAGACATATGTATCCACTAGCAGTCACTTTTTTGCCATAAGCAATGCTGTTTAGAAACCTCAATGATTTATACCTTTTTCAGTAGAATACAGCTAGAAAGTTAAAGGCAGGTTGTATCCTTATAGGGAAGGTGAAAACGTTTTATAAACCCTTTGCTTGAAGTAGTACTTTAAGGGAGAAAGAGGAGTGTTGTCAATAGCCTTCCTCAGGAAAGTTCGTTACATTTGGCCCTGTACTTCCTCGTGTTCTATGTAGATTCAACCAACCATGTCTCAAACATATTCAGAAAAAGTTACATCTGTACTGAACATTTACAGCCATGTTCTCATTGTCATCAATCTTAAACAATATAGTATAATAAATATTTAAGTGATATTTACATTGTATTATTAATATTATTATAAGTAATATAGAGATTATTTCAATTATAGAGGAGGATTTGTATAGGCAATATGCAATACTATGCTATTTTATATAAAGGACTTGCGTATCTGTATCTGCATATTTTGATGCCAGTAAGTGTTTTTCTTTTTTTCCCCTGTAATCAACCCCATGAGATTGACAATGTAGCATTTCAAGGAAAATGGCACAACAACTGTTTTGATATTGAGAACCTTTGCCTTTCTGAGTGTGAGTGGGGTGCTGTTGGGACTGTTCACTGGGCTATGCTTCCCTTCTAGGACTGACTGCCGTCGGTGGCCTGGCGCTCATGGGAGGACAGCTGTATCCATCCACAACTGCTCAGGGCCTTGCTGCTCTTGCCACCTTCATATCCTCAGTCAACATTGCAGGTAGAAGGAGGACGGGAGAACGTAGGAGGCTACTTTTAGTGGAGACCTACCAAAAGCAATTCATAAATTAGTTTCAGATAGAAATTCTGATTGTAATAATTTAGTTGTGGCTTTAGAAAGTCTTTCACTCAGACCGTCAAGGTTCTTTTGGTGAAGGCAAATAGTTTTGCTTGTCTGTAATTTTTAGAAAGTAGGATAAGAGAATAAGACCCCTCCTTAATATTCCAAAGTAAACAAACATAATAATGCTGCTACAATTTAACTGGAAAGTTATTAACTGCATAGTTTTTGGTTAAGCAACCATAACAACTACAAATGAGTATATTCTTAGATAACATTTTGGTTTTTCCCTTTATTCCAGTACAGCCGGTGTTTATTTTTGAAAATTGAAAGTCTAGCACATTACTCATGTGTGAGACTCATTTGATAGTATTTTATAGCTAAAAATTCTTTAATGTGTCCAAGAATCACAGAACTTATTGGCATGTTTTTCCTATTGTTTATTATACGTATTAACAAATATAGTGACTTATTGGAAAACAACCTAATCTGTGATTCTTTTTCATTCCCAAGATTTTTGAACGGCTCTTTACTTTTAGTCATGCATAAATAGTAGATTTTGCATTCAGATGGCAGGTTTTTCTTATTTTTGTTTTTTTGTCCTCTCCCCACTAGAGGAATTGGCTTCAAGAGTAGGACTTTTACTCTTGAAGTTCTAGAATGTTATGTAAGGTTTTTATTAATCCCTGGGTAATAAAAATAGAAAAAAAATGTGATACTTTAGAAGATCTTGGGTCATTAGGTTGTTAAAATTATGTATGTGAAATACACAAAAATTGTTCCTTTTGTGTAAATAAAAATGAATCCTATTCAATGTTTGTCTCTGTTTTATATTTGCTTTGATAAGGTGGTTTTCTGGTGACCCAGAGAATGCTGGACATGTTCAAGCGTCCCACAGACCCTCCAGAGTACAATTACCTGTACCTGCTCCCTGCTGGCACCTTTGTTGGTGGCTATTTAGCTGCTCTCTACAGTGGTTATGACATTGAACAAGTAAGAGTGTTTACTGAATGCTGTAGTGTTTTCTACAAAAAATTGTTTTCTTCTGTGTCAGACTTAGCATTATTGGTAACTAAAACTCAACCTATCAAGCAAATATAGCCCTGGAGATAGCTTGATCAGAACATTCTGGTCCTCTAAGGATCTGGCCCCTGCATCCCAGAGAAAGATTTGTCTGTCGCATTGGTTTAGCTGTGTGTTTCCCTCACGTAGAAAGGCTGTTGCACAGACCCCTCGGTCAGACTTGGGCCATTCTTGTCTCATGCATGAGGAGCATGGATGGAAGAGATCAGGAAAGCGAGATGTGTTTGAGGGCAAAGGGCGAGTGGACGCTCAGAGGGGCGCACAAGGAACTGCAAAAGGCAGGGCTGCAGTTAACACGGTTTGGGTTCTCCCTTCATAAAGTAGGCGATGGTGTCTGGAACAAGGCTTCGCTGGATATTCAGATGTGGGCACAGATTGCTTGGGGCTGAGCACTGCCCCCTGCCCTTTTTGAAGTCTCAAAAATATCCTGATATGTGATGGGGCTGTGGCACGTGGTGAAGTCTAGAATGTGTCATGGCATCTGAAACACAATGGGGAGGGAGGGAGGCTCTGATCTGGAATGAGTTCTTTTTTTTTTTTTGCAGCATTTGTTCAGGTCTGATAGTTTCAGATCCAATCATAACTGTTCTTGTTAACATACTTTTCTATGTGTTTATGCATAGTATAAAATCCAGAAGAAACTAGTCTATTTAAATGATGCGGTTACACATTTAAAATGTTTAGTATGTTACTATTCTTACTGGATGGAAAATATATATGTTCTCAGACATTCAAGCTTCCATAGGAGAGGTCCTTTGTAAGTTAATAGCATGAAGGTTGTAATAACGTCTCTCTCTTTCTCCTTTTCTCCGAAAAGATCATGTACCTAGGCTCAGGTTTGTGCTGTGTTGGGGCCCTGGCTGGCCTTTCCACCCAGGGAACAGCACGTCTTGGCAATGCGCTTGGTATGATTGGGGTTGCTGGAGGTCTGGCAGCCACCCTAGGAGGTCTAAAACCGAGCCCAGAATTGTTAGCGCAGATGTCTGGTGCAATGGCTCTGGGCGGTACCATTGGTAAGTATTTGTGGGCATCTACTTTTATATGAGTGCATGCACTTCAAACCCCTGAAAGCAGTTAGGTTCATAGATTGAGGAGTACTGTGTTAGAAGTAATATCTTGTAATAACAGCATATTAATTGTTGAACATATATTTCTGTCTGAGATACATAGCAATGAAAGAATTATATTCCCTTAATGGCAGTTGCTTCAAAAAAGTATGTATTTTGGTAAAAATTCCAAACAGCTGGGAAAATTCTCAATCTATTATACAAGCAAAAACATCATATGCATCAAGCGAGTCAAAATAATGGCTATAGATCAGCTTGTGCTGAAAATGAATGGCAGGACACACTTCAGACATGATCCTAACAAATATTCTGAACTCCATTCCTCTGTAATCTGTCTGTAGCAAACACTTTGCTGTCACCTAATTCAGGCATTACTAGTCAGGTTTTTGCGTTTTCTGCCTTTGACCCATCTACTTGGAAAACAATGCTATTGTAGCTGTTTATTTCTATGTGCACAGGAGCAAGTCCTGGCTGTACAGGATAGAACCTGTGATATTTCTTCCTCGAGGAAAATGTCAGGGGATCTGACTGGGACCTTGAGTAATGTGTAAAAGTGTTTCAGCCCTCCCCTCCTTGGGGAATCGGTTGGAATTAGTACGGGGAAGGGACAGTCATGGATGCTGTGTGATCGTGCTCATTAGCATAGGCATTGGCTAGCTGAGCTGGATATATAGATAAGAGTTAAGGTTTTTACCTTCTATACAGTCCCTGTAGAGTGGTCCATTCTGGGAGCAAGGTCATGTTTGTTGGTGATGGTGATGGGGTCCCTTAAATGTGATCTTGGTTGTCGCTGTTCCTCAGAATTCTATTAAGTTTTAATATCTCTTTGACCTTCATTTCCCAATAGGATTGACAATTGCCAAACGCATCCAGATTACTGATTTACCTCAATTAGTTGCTGCTTTCCACAGTTTAGTGGGTATGGCAGCTGTACTTACTTGCATAGCTGAGTACATCGTAGAATATCCACATTTTGCCATGGATGCAACAGCAAATCTCACCAAGATTGTGGCCTACCTTGGCACTTACATTGGTGGTGTTACCTTTAGTGGGTCTCTTATCGCCTATGGGAAATTGCAAGGTAAGTGACACAACATAACCTATGGGGAAATATCTGTTGTTGAGGCTATTTATGGGTCTCTTTCAATTTCGGAAAATACTGAACTGTGAAAACTGTTAGGTGATGAGTGCAAGGTGCTCAGAAATTGGTAAAAATTTTTTTTCTTCCCTCTGTGGATAGTTTGACTTTGCTGCCCCTTACAAGTCTCAAAAAGCTTTGAAGCTATTCCCTCCTGCAGGCAGCCACTGGAGGAAGTTAGAGAATGGAAACTGGCAATGGAGGGAATTAGTGAACGGAAATTGACCTGGAGGGACTACTTCACATCTGATAATACATATGAGCAAAATAACATCTTCATAATCTTTGGTTAGCGATGTTAGCGTAGAGTTCATAGAAATGAACTTGGTACATTTTCCGGAACAGAGAAAAGCTTGTTGAATGAGATGGTGTGATTGAGAGACCATAATTTTGAAAGTAAATGCATATTTCAAGGCTACAGCATGGCAACTTTCGGTTCTGCTAAAGTAAATCATGAAATTGGAAGTGGAGAGAAAAAGCCACGGTGGCTGCCTCTAGTGTTTTAACAAAAATATGAGTGTCTGGAGAAACTAGTTAATGATAATAAAAATGTGGTTTTGCTCCTCAGTAATAAAGTCATTAAAATTAGGTGGGGACTTGTATGAAACTTAAAAAGCATAAAAGAACTTCGAGTCTACATTCATGTTTCATGCTTTGTCTTCAGAAACAACTAACAAATGAGGGTTCTCCCTTGGGCTCCACTGATACAATCAGGAAGGCTAATGTACTAGGACTCTGTATTGAAGTTTTAAATAAGTAAAACCACAGTTAACAACTTCTCTATTGGTCATACAGGAAAAAAAGTGCTTTTTAAGATTCTGTAATAAAGAGTAGGAAAGTGTGATCAAAGTCAGGAAAAGAGCATTGCATGGAGCCGTGCTTTTCCTGTCTCCCTCAAATGTTATGTGTCATAACTTTAATTTGTTTTCATGTTTCATATCTGGTGGTATAAAATGATGTTTTAATAATACCCTGGTATTATTCTAAGAGTAGATTTTGAGGTTTGAATGACGTACACTTGAGTATGCCTGACACATTCTGTGTGCTTGGTTCTAGGTATCCTGAACTCTGCCCCTCTTCTGCTGCCTGGCAGGCACTTACTCAACGCAGGCTTGCTGGCTGCTAGTGTGGGTGGAATAATCCCATTCATGATGGACCCGAGCTTCACCACGGGCATTACCTGTCTGGGCGCTGTGTCCGCCCTTTCTGCTGTCATGGTAAGGAATCAGACTGCCGGGCACACGTTGAGGCAGGCGTTCAGCCTAGGCAGCACATTGGCAGGCCTGGGTTTGACCCTTATGTCTAGGTTGCCGGATTCAGCTGCCAGCTCCCTGTTAATGCCTGGTAAAGGCGCTGTCCCCTACCCAGTGGTTCAGGATTCAGTTTGTAGCTCCTGGCTTTGGCCTGCATGTTGCAGGCGCTTGAGGAGTGAACCAGTGGATGTAAGAGCAATCTCTGGCTCTTTCACTGAAAAAAAAAGAAAAGAAAAAAGGTGAAGAAGATATATATACATTTAGAAATGGGGAATTCTTTGTTAGATTACTCTCTAATCACATCTGTAGCTCTTTAAGACCCCTCTAATGGAAGAAAAATATTTTAAAATTGTTTCATTTTCATATTTTTAGAATCTGGGAAATGACAAAAGAGTAAGGGAAAAAACTCCACTTTTTCTCTCTACTATTCATTTTCATGTCACAAAGATACCTTTATTGCTCTGATTTCTTCATTGGATAAATATGATGGTGAATAAGAGTTTTAAAAAGCCAAGGCTTTCTATTCCAATCATTCGGTGCCTACTGTGTGACAAGCCTAGAAAACAGTGCTTGGCTATGTATGTAATATTCAAAATGTAGTCTTTGAAATAGCCAGGAAATGTTAGTCTCCACCCATTAGTTGGACATCCACTGAAAGATATGACACCAGATTAGATAATTGTATGAAGTGAAATGCAGGCAATTACCCTGTGTGTCCAGTGAGGGGCTTTTGTGGTAAGTCTGATATTCCTCTTCCTCACTAATTTTTGTGTTTAATATTTCTCAGTGGTTCCTGTGCTTAGTATTCTTACAGCATTTGTGTTAGTTATCTGTGTGTATGTTACAGTTAAGCACTTTATCATACCCGTGTGTGCTACTGGTGCATGCGGTAGTGTGTTATTCACTGATAGCTTTGTGTTCCTCTAGTATATTGTCGACTTTGCAGGCAAGATTTACATTTTCCAGTTTTAGAAAATTATATGCAGTGTCTGGCACAAAATTAGACACCCCATAAGTGTTTGCAACACATTTGCCATCTCCTTGATTGAGAAACACAGTGGTGCTTCTTTTTGTGTGCTTGTAAGAATTAGGTCATGATTTCAGGACAGAAGGTTCGACACATTGAGGAGGTCTTCAAATTCTATCTTCATATTAATGCTAACGATCCGATTTTATTCTGGCTTAGCACTGGTTTTGTTTTATTTTAATAGAAACATAATTTTGGCATTTTAATGTGATCAAGCAGAAGAGTTAAAAGAAAGTCTGAACACCGAGTCTGTTGTTCAGAACTATAAAACTTGAAAATTATTGTTTTTGAGAGGCAGTGAATATGATGGTTAAAAGGTGCTATGCATATTGACTGTATGAGAATGCTCGAGTAAGAAGAAGTATTTTTAGAATTATTTGTTTTTGGCTAAACTAAGTAATATATGAGCACATTTGCATTGTGAAAAACACACAAAAAAGTAGGAGTATGACGTATAAAAAGCTAAAATTGTTGTCCCTCCATCCTTTTTCTTTCCTATATTTCATAATTTTGGATTGCATGGGGGACATTGTTAATGATACATTTTAAAACTTTTTGTGTGTGTGTGTTCACCCAAAGAGAATTAAGTATAATTTTTATTCCTTAACTTTTGCATGTAACTAACTTGGCTGAATTTAAACTTCAAATTTCTTTTCTGGTGTGGTGGGGGAATCTGATACCTCTGTTACTTGAACAGGACTGCTTAGAATCTACCTGTCATACGTATAATTCAAGAGTCAACCATACACTTTAGGTAGGATTTGCACCTGGAATTTGGCACTCTCCGTAGTTTGTTCCTTTGTAGCATTTTCATTCTCACTTTTCAGCTGTCTTTGTTATCCCAAACCTTGTTGTTGGGATCTTCACACTAGTAAGACTGTGGGCGTATATGTTAGTTTCAGCCACCACACGTGGTATCCATAAGGGCCTACCTTCAAGTCTGAAGTGGTAAATCTCACCTGGGAAATTCACTTACTGCTATATAGCTTTCCCTAGTATGGACCCTCTCAAATTTGTGCCCGTGTTGGTCACTGCCTTTCTTTAGGCATTTTTTAATAGTGGGGTGGAGTTGCTGGCCCAGAATTGAGTTGTTGCATTTGTGGGAGAGCTGGTCGTGCGGGAAATACTTGGTTTTTACCCAAAGTACAACATCCATGTACACGTGCTCATAGGAAATGACCCAGAAGCAAGATGTTAGAGGGTTTGTTGTAATATTATCCGTCTCGAGTTCTGCTGTGATCTTCATCCCAGGGTGTGACTTTGACGGCGGCCATTGGGGGCGCTGACATGCCTGTTGTCATCACCGTGCTGAACAGCTACTCGGGCTGGGCTCTGTGTGCGGAGGGCTTCCTGCTCAACAACAACCTGCTGACCATCGTGGGTGCTCTCATCGGCTCCTCTGGGGCTATCCTGTCCTACATCATGTGTGTGGTAAGAAACGCAGAAGCCGTGCTCTGGGGATGCGCACGTGTTTGCCTTTGTTTGCAGTAGAAACAAGTACTGAAGTTTTAATTGTAACAAAAATCCCCCGGATAACATCCAAGGCAATTTTCAAAGTATAATGCTACAGAGAATTAGTAAAATTAGATATAAAGGTGAAAAATATGGGCGGCTGTGTAGTGTAGCGGTCAAGACGCTGCTTAGGACATCTGCGTTTGAGCCTGGAGGGCCCGGGGTTTGAGTCCCAGCTCTGCTTCTAGTGTCAGCTTCCTGCTCCTGTGCACTGTGGCAGGCCACAGGGGATGGCTTGCATGGCTGGAGTTCCCAGTTCCTGGTGTCAGCCTGGCCCAGTGCTGGCAGGTGCAGGCAGGTGCAGGCAGGTGCAGACAGGTGCTGGCAGGTGCTGGCAGGTGCAGGCAGGTGCAGGCAGGTGCAGACAGGTGCTGGCAGGTGCAGGCAGGTGCAGGCAGGTGAGGATTTGTTTTTTCTATTTCTGTCTCTGTCTCTCCATCTGCCTCTCAAATAAAGATAAATAATTAAATAAATAAATACAGTTAAAAAAAGATCTTGTAACACCTCTTTGTATCTGGAGATAAACACATAAGATTCTGGCTTATTTTCTTCCATGATTTTCTAGTGTGTATGACATATCTGTACGTTTATTTATTTGATCATATATTACATTATATATTGCTTTTCATTCAATTAAAAAAATCTTGTTCTGTTCCTGACTTTTTAACATTAAAATGCTGTAACATTATTTGAATTTATACTATTCTATCATATGATATGCAAACTGAATTTTTCACTAGTGCTGAACAGTTTAGACTGATTTTTAAATTTCTCTTGATGTAAGTGTATTTTGGCATTTATGATTTTAGTCTTAAGTTGTATTCCTAGAAGTGGAAAAAGTACTAATTTTTATAGAAATAGAAAACTTTAAGTTTTATAGATTCTGTTCTTGAAATAATAGCTTTGAGTTTTATTTAAAGTATAAATAAATATAAAGCCAAATAAAATGGTTTGCCATTGATAAATAATTTAGACAGAAAAGAATATTGTATCTTTATTCTTTTGTTGTATTATTTAAAACACACTTGCAAGTTAGAATTTTCCTTATGTTGTAACTGAAAATCCAGTCATAATTAAGGTTATAGAATTGCTTTTGTTTCTTTAGCCATATGGCAAAGCAAAGGATCTGGTGTTACAAATTCTCAGGAGATTATTTTAAATGAAGTCATCTAAAATTTTCAGGGTTTTGGAAAGGGAGAGGTTATTGATCCTATTTCAGAATTGGCAAGCTTGTAGAATTTTATATGCAAATGTTTTTAAAGAAGAAAGCACTTTATTTGATTTTATTAGAAATTCAGGTTTTTCTCAAACATTAAAGCCTTGGTTTGATTTTGCTTTGCTTGCTGTATTTGAAGACCAGCAGGGGGCAGCAGATTGTCATTATTGCTTACATGTGGTTTGTCAGAAAAGAGCCTTTAAAATGAAATGGGAGGACTAGAATTTTAAGAAAGACAGTGGCAAGCTGATAAGCATGAGGCTGAAGAGAGGTCTTATATTTTGTTTATTTTTACCTACTTATTTATTTGTTTATTTTAAAGTCAGAGGAGGTTAGGGGGGTGGTGTGGAGAGAGGGAGTGGGTAGCTCCCAGTCCTTGGCTGAGTTCCCAGATGCCTGCAGTGGCCGAGGCTGGGCTGTGCCGAAGCCAGGGGCCAGGGCCACAGTCCAGTCTCCCACCCAGGTGGCGAGGACCCAGCTACTTGATCCACTGCGCACAACCTTCTTCCATCACCAGGAAGCTGGCACAGCAGGGAGCAGAGGCACGACTGAACCCAGGCACTCAGATGGGAAGCCAGACACGACGTGCCTTCCTGACTGCTCTCCCAAATACCTAGCCTTGTATCTACTTCTAGAAATGTTATCATGGGTATCTTCTTGCTCGGATGCTTTTTTTTCCTTCAATGATTTTCCTTTTTATTATAGTTTAATTTTTTAAAAAAATTTTGCATTGATTTGAAAGGCAGAGGTAGAAATACACAAACAGAGAGATCTTTTTTCTGCTGGTTTGTTCTCCCCAAATATCCACACAGCTGCTGATGCACTCCCCAAGTGCCTGCAATCGCCAGGCTAGGCCAGGCCTAACTCTGGAGCCAAGAATTCCTTCTTGGTCCTCCACCTGGGCAGCAGGAGCAGTGTCCAGATGCTGCAGATGTCTTTTAATGCCTTCTTAGGTACATTAGTGGGATCTGAAGTAGAGTAGCCCGGACTTGACTCATCAGTCAAATATTTCCATATGTTAGTGTTACAAGTGGCAGTTGCAATGCAAACAGTAGCCAAACCCTCAGTGCTACAAGGCTGGCCTCAAAAAAATTTTTTTTTATTCATTTGAAAGGCTGAGAGACAGATGACAGAGAGCTCCAGTTCACTTGTCCACTTCCCAAATTTCTCCGAGGATGGAGGCTGCACCTGGCTCCAGGAAATCAGTTAAGGTCTCCCATGTGAATGCCAGGGGATGCAACTACTTGAGCCATTATCTGCTGCCTCCCAGGGTGCCCGTTAACAAGCAGCTGGAATCCGGAGTCAGAGCTGGGAATCAAACTCAGACACTCTTACTGGAGATGCAGTCCTGTCTGATGAGCTAAATGCTCGCCCCGAACCTAAAACAGGTACTCGGCAGTACAGAAACGCTTCCCAAAATCCTCCCGTTTAATTCTCACGGAGGCAGTTCCAGCCCGGAGAGGCTGTGTGACGTGCGGTGGCCCACACAGCTCACATGGAGGAGACAGAGATGGGAGCTCCTGGGATGACCTGTAGAACTCTTGTTCACCTCTGCATCGGGTCGCTGAGGCGTGCACAGGAACACCACACAGTCCCAGAGACCCTCAAAGGTTTTCTTGAGGTTCTTGAATGTATCAGCCTATCTCCCAAATGTCTGCCTGTGAGTCTTTTACTTCTCTCCCTTTTATATCTTTTTGAAATTTCTACCATTATTAGTTATAACGGCAACAGTAACCCTTACACTAATGGATCTTTAAAAGCAGCTAGATAAGGTAGTAATTTTCTGAAATAACCTCATCTTTTTCTAATTTTATCCGTTCCTTATTTATTGTTTTAAATCAGCAATGTTTTATTTCTATATAAAGATCCTTCAGTAAATATTGATGTATTTTTGCAATCATATTATCATAATTTCTTTTATATAAGAAAGCTTGTCTAGTTCTCCCGCCTCTAGCATATCACTACAGAAATTTTTTATTGTTGTACCACTTGAAAAGCTAATCATGATAGCTGACTTTGTAAATATCATATCAAGGCTAACTAATACTCTGTAATAATATCAGTAAGTTTGTATGGTGGTCTTTATGGAAGGTGTATATTATGAAAAAACTATGCATGGATTTCAGATTTTTGCACTCAAATAGATATCCTTTAATTCCATAGTTCTATGACCTTCTCAAGTGTTCTTATGTTAATTTGAATTGAAGAGCATTTGAAGCCTTAAATTCCACTTCCGAAAGTGATAGATGCCTACTGTAGGAAATTCAGAAGGAACGGAGGAGGGTCCAAAATAAAGTACGATTATATAAACTTTCATTATTACTTAATTTGTCTAATCTTTTTCCTTTGTATACATTTACATGCATTCTATTTAGTGCATTAATTTTCTAATTTCAATTTCAGTTTAATTTCTTTACTTTTTATAGTCTACATGTTATATCACAAAGACATGCCATAATCTGTTTATTCAAATCATTTTTATTTTTCCACTTTCCTTGGTTGTGTTATTCTTCTTTGTGTATCTTCAGTTATATTCTAGGATCCAGTTTTGCACGTGCAATTACGTGGTCAAAGGGAATAAGATCTTTTTGTTGGTTTTAAGTGCAAGATTCCCCAGCTCTTACCAGTCATGTTTGCTCTGCTGGCGTGCTCTGCCCCGTGGTATTGCACAGCAACGGTAAATCAGCAAAGGCAAGCCTGCCATACTTTAGACATTGAAGATGGAACTTTTTTTTTCCTTTCAAATTTTTCTGATTTATAATTTTCAGAATTTTTATTGAATCTTGGCTTGTGCTTTTTGTTGGAAGGCATTGTTTCTTCTTGGTAGTACCTGGCAGAAAAAAAGGTAGTTTGTAATAAAAAACACAAACGAAGTCGCTACTCAGAATTGGGCAATAACTCGGACTCCAGGTGTTACATGAGGTGCTTAACAAATATTGGCTCATTTCCTTTCTTTCTTGATTCTGAGGGTAGGAAGTAGCATTTTTAGGTGCAACCTAGGATTTACCATTGTGTTTCTTGTGGTGGACCTAGCATCTGGCATCAACAAAGGTTGTGTTTCTTAAATGAATGTTAGATGGGTATTTTCTATACTAGTTCATTTCATGCTTTGGAGTTCTCTAAATAGTTTTGGTAACAGATATACCAAAGCTATTTTGATATTAGTATACTGGTCTTGATTATTATTTATGGAAAGAAACATCCAACTGGTAACCAGAAAGGGGTCGTTTTGTCATGTGAGAGAGAATGAAATGCATACCAAGTGGCTAACCAGCTATTTCTGAAACAGATTTTTTGTTTTCACAAAAAATTCTTTTGCATGTCCTACAAGTCTACAAAACTCCCATTATAGAAACTGAGAAATGTTTACAGAGACTAAGTAGCCAGCTCAGATGGATGGTCTGGCTGATGTTCAGCTGTTGTGACCTCTCCATGTTTTTATCGGGTCTACTACTTGGATTAGTGTGCCGATTGTCTTGTAGACAGAAAATGGAATGGTATTTTTAACCCAAAGCTTTTGATTTTTGCATTTTCCCTTTGTTTCCAAATGAAGTTAGAACAGGGTTAAGTGGGTCAGAAAACTGTTCTAGAAGTAATATTTTTTTGCTTTGCTTTACTTTCTGAAATTTACCTGTGGGCTGATGTCATGATATCGTGGGCCAAGCCTTTTTATGTCATCGGATATGGTCACCTATGTGTGTTCTGGTTGCTCCACTTCCATTCTAGTTCCCTGCCTACAGCCTGGGAAAGCAGAGGAGGATGACTTAAGTCCCTGGGACCCTACAACCACGTGAGAGACCCGGAGGAGGCTCCTGGCTTCATGTCTGCCAGGCTTTGGCTGTTGTAGCCATTTGGG
Organism: Ochotona princeps; assembly: GCF_030435755.1. NCBI lineage: Eukaryota > Metazoa > Chordata > Mammalia > Lagomorpha > Ochotonidae > Ochotona > Ochotona princeps. The sequence continues at coordinate 17,350,078 of NC_080854.1, read as the reverse complement.
GAGTGAACCAGTGCATGGAAGATCTCTCTATCTCTACTTCTCTCCATGGTTCTGCCTTTCAAATAAAAACAAATAGATCTTTTTTTTTTTTAAGATTTCTATTTTTTAAATTTTTATTACAAAGTCAGATATGTTGAGAGGAGGAGAGATAGAGAGGAAGTGGAGCTGCCGGGATTAGAACCAGCAGCCATATGGGATCAAGGCGAGGACCTTAGCCACTAGGCCACGCTGCCGAGCCCAACAAATAGATCTTTAAAAAAATTATTTGAGAGGCAAAGAGAAAGGGAAAGAGAGACAGCAAATGAATGTACAAGCTCCCTGTCCACTTGCCTGGAGCTGGTAGTGATGAATACAGTGCAGGGCTCCCGTGTGGGTGACAGACTCAACTTCTTGAGCCATCACAGTCTTCCTCCCTCAGCCTGCACTGTCACTAAGCCTGAATGGGAAACCAGAACCAGGAACTGAACCCTGATACTCGGATGTGGGCTTCAAATATCTTGGACACTAGACCAAATGCCCATAGCCCCTTTTTTGCTTTGTCGTTAATTAAATTAGTACCTACAAAATATTGAAATGAGAGATGCTAGTAAATAATATATGTGCTACTATTGCTTTGTCTATTTTATAGTCTTCCTTTTGTTTTTAGATTTTTGTTTACAGCACACTCAAAATTATAGGAATTAGGAATCTAATGTACAATACAAATTTCATTATAGGACTTAATAGCTTAACAGGAATGGTCTTGGAGTATGGTGCAAATTTTTTTCTTTGGGAGCTGGGAACTTTTCAATATGTGAATCAGTGGTCAGAGCATAGTCCCATTAATCACTTAAGTAATCCAAAAAAAAAAAAAAAGGAAGAAAGAAAAAGCCATAAACTGTAAGCATTTGTTGAAAATGTGATGTTGCAATGGTAAATTTAGAAGTGAAAAATAATTTAGTTTTTAAGAGACCACATGGAATTAACATAATGGTGATTATGGTGTTTAACAAGTTGACTTTATTGTTAAGCTACTGTGTTGTTCCTATTCTCCCTAAGATGCCATCAGAACTAGGTACACATTAAATATCCTCAGAAGTTCCTCTCTTCTCCTTCATGAGTTTTGCGGTGGAAATAACAGGTCCTTTTAAGCCTTGTTGGAGTAATGTGCTTATTTCTCACTGTATCTGCCCCTCCTGTCCTGGAGAGGGCTGCAGGATGCAGGTGACAGAGCCTGTTCGTCAACGTTTCCTTTCTTAGAAAAGTTATTTGTCACAGAGTAACTTAATGGCAAAAACACTCACCATTTTGGAGCAATCAATTTTTTAAACTACTTATTCTTACTGGAAAGTCAGATTTACAGAGAAATGGAAATATGGAGAGCAAGATCCTCTGTCTGCTGGTTTACTCCCCAAATGGCCACAATGACTGGAGCTGAGCTGATCAGAAGCCAGGAGCCTAGAGCCTCTTCCGGGTCTCCCACATGGGTGCAGGGTCCCAAGACTTTGGGTCATCCTCAACTGCTTTCCCAGGTCACAAACTGGGTGGGAAGTGAAGGAGCTGAGACATGACATGGGATCCTGGTACATGCAAGGCGAGGATATATATGCTGAGCCATCATGCTGGGACCTATACATTGTTTCAAATTATATTTATTTCATAGTTGAAGGGCAGATGGAGAGAGTGTGAAAGAGACGGGTAAATGATTACTTGCATTTGGTTCTTTGCTCCTCAAGCTCTCACAACCCAGGGCTGGGCTAGAGCGAAGCAAGGATCCCAGAACTACATCCTTCTGTGTCATGTGGGTGGTGGAAATGCGAGTACTGTGCTCATTCCCCGTGGACTGCTGCCTCGCAGGAAGCTGGATCAGAAGCAGAGTGACTGGAACTCAGACTGACACTTGGATATAGCATGTAGGTGTCCCAAGCCTTGGGTTATCCTGCACTGCCACAGTGTGTGCCCCTGAACAAAATATTTTTAAGGGAAAAATTTGGTAGAACACATTTTTTGATAAATTAATTTCATAATCCTGCAATTCGAAATCAGGAAGGATTCATCACAATGAGCAGAAGTTGAGTGTATGAGAAGTATAGGGTACGATCTTCTGAGCTTTCATTAAACCTCGGATTTAAATATGGGAAGGTGTGTTAAGAGTGCAAAACTTCGTGTCCAGTTGGATGATGAACTTCATTAAAAGTATTAATTTTTCCCCAGCTTTCCCATTAATATTATACATAAGGCTAGTGCAGGCTTTGTTTTATTTGTAGCAATACACATTTTTTTAAAAATTGGGCTTTTAGTGCTGAGAAATGGGTTTGCATCTGATGAACAATTTAAAATCCACTGTGGTCAATAAAAATCTGTGTTTCTTAAGGGTGATTTTATTGACGTGCCAGCTCTTTGTTCATCTTTATGTTTCTTTTCCTTGCTGTCTTTGCCTGGCTTGTACTTCAGCCATCCTGTCCCCACCAGGATGGCAGCAGGCTGTGCCATCCATGGATGAGTGGTCATGTTGTTTGTTTGTTTCCCCTCGACATTGAGTTTATGATGGAGCATCTCTAGGTACTTAAAAAAAATACGTTGTCTTTTAAAATATAGGTTGACTCTTAGCTTTTAAATGATGTATTGGATCAATGATGTATGCATCACAACTCTGAAGAGAGGGTTTCTCCATTTGTTTTGTAACTTTGTCTAAAATGATTCAGTTAGGCTCGTTTAGCTCGTGTACTGTAGGTTTGAGTTGGTGAAGTAGGCTTGAGTAACATCTAGCTTCCTTTGTGTTATGACTGAGCTTCCAGAGGTCCATGAGTGAGCCATTTTCAAACCAGCTCAACTGCTGTCACACATTTTGGTTGTGGCATTTTTTTTGGTCCATCCTTGATTGTCTGTAAACGAATATGCAATGAGAAGTGTCTATTATTTTTCTCATAACATTTTAAAAAAGATTTTGGTGTGGTTATTAATTATACAGAGTTTGTGACATTATTCATCTACCTTTTTGGAAGGAAAGTATTTTAGAATTGTAATGATGAATGTTGTTACATTCATGTGTAGGCATGAAGTTTTATGGAGCTGTAATGGATTGAAAGCTGATTATCAACTTGTGTTTCCGGTTTGTTGACGACAGAGGGCAGCAGAGACCTAGATGAGGTGATAGTCATTCTTTCCAGTTGCCTCTTGATGACTTGTATCTGGTAGCAGAAGTCAACCCATGGGGACACCTTGTAAAAAATTTTATTCTTGTCATTCTCTTTGTTCCTCTTTGACTTTAGTGAAATACATGCATATGTGGAGACAGCAGTTAATCAGTGCATTCAGGCAGTAATAACTAGATGCTAATTTTTATTCATTTTTTGATTTTACTGGTAATTTTCCATGAAAACTTTTGTTTTCATTTATCTTTTTATTCGTGTATCTTTGGGTAGTTGATTTGGTAGGGGAAAGTTAGGTGGTTCTCAGATGTCTTCAGTCATTTAAAATATCAAGATAACTTTCATAACTCAAATTTATCCAGTTAAAATGTTTTAAATGATCAAATAAGCCTGTTTAACTGATTCTGAATATCACATACACAAATTGGAAACCATTTTCAAAAAGTTATTTAGATCATAATCTCTCAGCTAATCATTTTGTTCTGTAGGCAATGAATCGCTCCCTGGCTAATGTGATTCTTGGAGGCTATGGTACCAGTTCAACAGCTGGTGGAAAACCCATGGAAATTTCCGGCACTCACACAGAAATCAACCTTGACAATGCAATTGACATGATTCGAGAAGCTAATAGCATTATTATTACTCCAGGTAAAAAGGGGAAAGCAAGGAAGAATAATAGATATTGTAGTTGGTTACATTAAATTGATTTCTTATAATAGGAATCCCAGAGGTGGAATTTCCTCATTGTGAAAATATAATGAAAACAAGACATTGTTGAACCTTTGTTACTTTTTCTTAATAATAGTTTTTGGACCTATTGTGAAAATTAAGTTAGATATAGTATATGAAAGTGTCTAGTTCATTCATTAGACCCACTAAGAAATTGTTAACCTTTATAAAAAAAAGTATATAAAAAAACCAAGAATCATTTGGATTTCAATAATGTTGAAGCCATGAGCAAAGCTGAGCTGTTCAGGTAGAGTAGAAGGCTAGTGCTAGACCCCTGGGCACAACTTTGTCACTGAAGAGGGACAATAAGAGGAGAAAAGTTGGAGAAGTTGGAGGAATTATAATAACAAGGTTAGGAGGAGATCCGAAGGCTGCAGTGTCATCAAAACCCAGGTATAAAGAAAATTGGAAGAATATAGGAGAGAGAGAGAGAGAGAGAGAGAGAGAGAGAGAGAGAGAGAGAGAGAGACATGACAAATGTGTGCATGGTGGGTGGGGAGGGAGTGTTCAGCTGTGCCAGACACCATGAGAGATTGAAAGACTAAAGACTAGATTTTAACTTTCAAATACTCCGGGTTGGATTTACTTTAATTTCTGCTTCTGTTGATGGATTGCCTGTGTTGGCAAAAACCATGTTTGAATGCTGTGAGAATTTGTAGTTCACACGATTTCAAAATAGAAAACATGTTCTGCTTTGTTCTCTATGTTCCTTATAGGCTATGGTCTCTGCGCGGCCAAAGCCCAGTACCCCATTGCTGATTTGGTAAAGATGCTCACAGAGCAAGGCAAAAAGGTCAGGTAAGTGTTTCCAGTGAGGAGCTGCAGCTTCTCCAAAGATGTGTCAAGAAAAGGAAGTGGATGGCTTGTTTTTATGACCACTCTTTCTTCAAGTGACATTTTATATATATAATCCTAGTCAAAGAAGCTAGGTTGCTGTTCATCCCTGCTCCTCCCCCCAGAAAAACCCTATTGTGGTCTTAGCTTTATTTGCTAAGTAGTTTTTGTCTAATAGCATGGACTCTAAATAGGGACTGATTTTAGGAAGAAAAATTTTGTTCTAAATTCCAAGATATTTAATAATGGGAAAGAAGAGATGTCTTGTTCTTCTCTGATTTGAGCTGGAGAAGGAGTTTCAGGAAATTAAGTTTTGTTTCTTGGTTTCTGTTCACGTTGAAGACAAAAGGTCTCTAGTGAAACCCAGAAATAAATTTGTGGAATGGCAACTGTTCTGCCAATTTGCAAGTTAAAAAACATGAAAAGTGTTCCTGTTCTAAGGCCATCCTCTGTTGGAAATATGCATTAGAAAGGCTGCATTCTGCCATATGCCATTTGGGCACTGGATTCTCTTCTTGGGAGGATTCTTAGTAAAACATCCAAGTTAAGGGACCTGGATGAAGGATTTGAGGCATGTGCAAATGGGGATATTGATGAGTGAACCTGGTGACCCTTGTTGTCTGTCCTGTTCATCTCTGGTTCCCCATTCAGGACTCTGATGTCTGGACTCCCTGCTTAGAGGCCACCTGTTCCCTGTTTTGTGGGGAAGCTGCTTCAGAAGCAGTTACATGGGCATGGCACAATGAGTCAAACATGCAGGGCAGCTCATCATCTAGAACCAGCTTATTCACCAGCATGGGATCATTTGATGACAGAAGGATTAATGTCTGTTTGCAAAAATCCTTTGAGATGTCACCAGATCCATGTATCTGCGGGCAATTAATGAGAAGATAAGCCAGCTAGTACCTAGAATCAGTCAGAGTATCTGTACCAGAATGGATACAGGATCCTAATCTATGGTTTGATTTTTTTTCCAGTTGTTGATGGTGGTAAAAGGGCTTAGCTGATGGTAACCCAAAAATTAAACAAGCTGTCTAGGTGGTGTCAGCCATTTTCCTTTCTTTCCTTCCCAAATTTCCTTTCCTCCTTTCCTCTTGCCTCACTACTTCTTACAACATTTAGTGTGCATGGAGTCAACATACAGTTTTGGGGGAGAGAGACCACTGTGCTGTGACATGGATGATTTCCATGAATAGTGATACTCTTAGATAAATTGAAGATAGAAGGTGAGAAAAGTTATTGTATTTTTCAGTGTCACCTAAAAGCCTTCTTTGTAGTTACTCATTCCCATTTTCAAACAGAGTATTAAGCTTTGCTACATGGTCACACTCTTGCCACTTCGAACGTTTGTAGACCTGAACGTGAGAAAGATGTGTATGATTTCCTAAAATCATAAAAAAGAAGTTGTTTTCATTATTCAGTCTGCATGTGAAAAAGCCGTAACATGTTAGTAAAACATTTTATCACCATATAAATGTTTAAGAGACAAGTGACAATCTTAATACAATGAAAGAAGATTGAGTCCTTGTCTTAGTTATCCTTCGGGGTGGGGATGATGAGGTCGACACATCTCTCAGTACCCAGGGGTCAGCTGAAGTCAATGAGATGTCCTGCAGAATCTGTCCACGGTGTGATCAGTGGTTGGAGGGTAGAGGAGTGACGTAAGGCTGAGAGTAGTTTGAGGCAAGCCAGGCTGCAAAAGGAAGGAGGAGCATGCAAGACAGGGAAAAGTGGAACAGAAAAGGGGTAAGGCAAGTAGTGTTTTTATTTCTGATATAATATATCAGCAATCATTTTAGAATGATTGCTGTCACTCTGCATGACAATAGTAATTATTTGACCTAAAGCGTATGAGAAATATTTAACTGAAAATATGTATGTGAATACTTTCTCAGTTATGCATTATTTTTCATTGAAGCAATTTTGTAAACATAATAGCAGGCTCTTCATGAGAGAACTTTTGTTTCATGTTGTTATTATAATTTGTTCAGATAACTTATTAATAAATTAATCGTTGATTAGGATCAGAATAATATTGATAGTCTGATTTCTGAACTTGTGAGTTAGGAAATGTTAACTACTTAAATTCATCTATCTTTCATATTAAAGGTGAAATGATCTATTTAGTATACTGTAGTTCTTTTTCCTGTAGTATGTGATTTTTCAGCATGAACTTTGTGGCATGTTATATGTAAATCTTGAGTTTCAACTAAATGGGGGGGCTGACTATGTTTGCTAATGTGATGATAATACTAGCTCATTACGTTTTTGCTTTTCTCCTTTGTAGTTCCTGCATGAAAATTTTGTTTTTATGTTTTGTTTTGTTTTGAAAATCTTAAAAATTTTGTTGGCTTCGCTTTATGTATAACCATCATTTTTTTTATGGAGATAGTGCAATTCCTTGTGAAATTAGGAATATGTATATATTTATGTTTATGTGCATATATATACATATACACAATTATGAGCATTTTTTTCTTTGAGGAAAAAAAACAGGCTGTTTGAACAAGAGATGGTTGCAGCAGTTACCTCGTATTTTAATGAAATAAATCTGTATTTACAGTTTGCAGTAATTGAGTCCTTTCATCGCTCTCTGGAGCTCCCACGGTGTTCATTGAGTGCAGCTGCTGGGCCTCTGGTTTGAGTAGGTCTTTGTGCCTCAGGACCCCAGCATGCCTCGCATCCAGATGTGGTGACATATTCGCACACATCCCCCGTGGAAATGTGCCAGTGCGGACATATGATTGTCATCAATTAGTTATGCCCAAGTGGTGCCAAGAAAAATTGCATATGTCATACAGTCTGTCTGGCTTCATGGCCCATGATTGATTTAGAGACACTCCTGTTTTCCTTTACTTTGGCCATAGTCATAACATGCGCACAAAGAGCTCAGATTATATAATGGAGCGTATGACATTTCATGACAAGACCTCGTTTTAGAACGTCATCAAAGTTCATAAACTTAGCTTTTGTGTAGTGGCCAAAATATCATCATTTCTTAGTTGTCCGGAACGCCTGTACAGCTTGCCTCACTTATGTTTGGTCTCTGAAAGCATTTTATGACACAATTTTGGGAAACAAGAGCGCAGGCATATTTTTTCTTAAGTTCCTAATCTTTGATTGATTATATGAATATGATAGGCTCTTCATAATAATGTGAAGCTAGTGTTAGAAAGGGATGAATTTTTCTTTGCTTTTGTAATTAATCACTACTTGATATTTCTTATATAAATAGTTATCACTTGTGCTGTTACAGAAATCTGAATTCTGAAAAGAACTTTAGCGTTCTTTGACTAACATCATGATCGCTTTTTATATTAATAATTTGTTAATAGGACTATTATGTGGGGCTTATAGAATAAAAGTACTTAAAATTCCATGGAAATAGAAATAAAAGAGAAGTTTATTTTGGTGCAAAGACATTTGAAGATTGCTCATACGCTTGGATTTCAAAATTTTCTGCACCAAAATAAGCTTGCTTTTCTTTTCTTTTCTTTCTTTTTCTTTTCTCTTTTCTTTCTTTCTCTCTCTCTCTCTGTCCTTCCCTCCCTCCATCCCTCCCTTCCCTCCTTTTTAATAAAACATTTATTTTACTTAAAAGTCATATACAGAGAAAGAGGCCTAGTGGCTAAAGTCCTTGCCTTGAATGTGTTGGGATCCCATATGGGCACTGGTTCTAATCCCGGCAGCCCCTCTTCCCATCCAGCTCCCTGCCTGTGACCTGGGAAAGCAGTGAAGGATGGCCCAGAGGCTTGGGACCTTGAACCCATGTGGGAGACCTGGAGGAGGTTCCTGGCTCCTGGCTTTGGATTGACTCAGCTCCAGCTGTTGTGTCCACTTGAGGAGTGAATCATTGAGCACAAGATCTTCCTCTCTGTCTTTCCTGCTCTCTGTATATCTGCCTTTCCAATAAGAATAATTTTTTTTTAAAAAAAGATGGGAATGTAGATAGATAGGGGCAACAGAGAGAGAGAGCCCAAAAGCCTATGAGCAAGCTGCGCCATGGCAGGGAACCTGGAGTTCAGTCTGGATCTTCCAGGAAGTGGCAGTTGTTTACCTGCTTGAGCCATCGCCTGCTGTCTTGCGGAGAGCTCGTTCAGTGAAGGAGGGATGGGGAACAGATGGGTATGTGGTGCGTTAGTACCCAGTGGTGCCTCACCGGTCATGCCAACCCCCATTGTCATACTTACCCTCATTCCATTTTGCATAAACCCATTATAGTTCCCTTGTACAAGGATGTATAAGCCCAGGTCTTGCTCTTGAAAGTTTTTAGCAGTGATCGAAACAAGTCTGTTAGCGTACACATCAATGAATGAATTCCATGTCCTGTGGTAGCAATATGTGAAAAATAGAAATGTATAAAAATTGGTTAACACTGTGAAGGATAGGTGTAATCAGCTGCCCAGGGATATTTGTTTTTATTTATTTATTTTTAATGTGATTTCTTTTTTGGGGAAACAGAAGGAGTGGAAAGGCACCTCCTGTGGCCAAGGATATTTTAAATGTTTTAAACTTTTAATAATATGACTTTTTTTTACAGCTTTAAATCTCTCTCTTTCTGTTCCAGATGCTATCTTTCTCTCCCTCTCTGTATTTTTCTTCCTCTATCCATCTGATTGCTTATAATATTTGCAGCTTAATAGTGTTTTATAGTCTTGTACGACATGGCTGTAGAATGTTTGTTATTTTAATGAAGAAATAAATTTTTTGAAGATACTTAAAGATGAATTATTTGGTTCATGGATTTCATGTGATTCAAGTAAACAGAGTTTAGATTTTTTGGATTTGTTATGCTTTGGGTGGAGAAAGAACTAAGACACGCACACTTGTGAAATAATGAAGTCACAGGCTTCGAAGAAAGTAGAAAATAATCTTAATCAGTAAGCTGCTGTAGTTTTTTTTTAAAAGATTTATTGATTTTTCTTACAAAGTCAGATATACAGAGAGGAGGAGAGACAGAGAGGAAGATCTTCCGTCCAATGATTCACTCCCCAAGTGACCACAATGGCCACTGCTGTGCCGATCTGGAGCCAGGAGCAGGAACTTCCTCCAGGTCTCCCACGCGGGTGCAGGGTCCCAAGGCTTTGAGCCGTCCTCGACTGCTTTCCCAGGCCACAGGCAGGGAGCTGGATGGGAAGTGGGGCCTCCGGGAAACGAACTGGTGCCCATATGGGATCCCGGTGTGTTCAAGGTGAGGACTTTAGCCACTAGGCCACGCCGCCGGGCCTGCTGCTGTAGTTTTTAAGCAAGAAAAAACAGACAGTATTTAGCAGATTCATGCCAGCTTTGTAATAGCCTGTTTCGAGAAGACTTGAATGTCTGTATCAATGAGGGTTCATTGCACAGTGTTGTACAATACTTTGGGCACACCAGAAACCCATTGTGTCCCCTTTGAAGATGATCAAAAAAGAGCAGTTATAGAGTACATTATTGCACCAGAATTTCCATATCACAGCTGGTATGTTTGGTGATGAATTGGCCGGGGCTTCCACTGTTTTCAGAGTATAGTGTGTTTTTGCACTTTGCGTTGAGCCTGCCTTCTTGAACAGTGTGGTCTCAGGAAGGTGGGTATCATGGGATTTGGGTAATTGGGCGATGTAGTGAAACTTGGTGGAAGAGAGGAGAATAAGGAAAGTATGTGTGTTTGGTTATAGCTACATGCATGTTCAATCTATTGCATAGCACTTCCTGGAATCCCTCAGATTAAAGGTGTTTGATTTCTTCCTGGGAAATAACAGTCTTTATGTCATACTGTTTGGCTTTGTGTATCTACAGCCTATTGAACTGTAAAAGTCTGTGTTTTTGTGTTCTGGAAGGTCCCTCCCAGCCATAGCACTCTAGGACTCACTTCTTACAAATTGTCGTCACAAGCATACCACTGGCCTGAAGAACGAAATTCTCACTATTGTCGAAACGAGTTCTCTAAATATGAGGGTTACAACTGAATTGTAGTTTCAGTATTGCTTGTGATACGCTCTTTAAGCTCAGTTTCTTCAGCTGAAATGGCAGAACGCAAATAAATGAAAGTGTTCCTCTCACTTCATGTTCGAATTCTTTGGTATCTGTCTTTTAATTTTCATTTTAGGATGCTTATTAGCCATTGCCATCCAACAGCCATTCTACATCATCATTTCAAGTTATTCAGTCAGGAAAATGAAGTCATGTATAATTTTAACTGAATCTCCAATATATTGCAGACTATAATATTCTAGAACATGAGTCACAAATTGAATTTTTGATTCTTCTCTAACATAATTTTTCATAACCTTGTGATTTTGAAATAAAAACAGTGTTGGTGTCATACAGTTTCTATTCTGGGCTTTTAGCTAGATTTGGTTCAGTGATGGAAAAGCCAGATTTGGGCCTGATGTCTAATTAATCTTGGCATGGAGCAGTAGCGTTTGATGTGTTCTGCAGAGGACTGAGTGGATGTTTGCCTTGGATCATTGTACCTGGTCTCCTTTAGATGATGTCACTCATCTCTTTGGGTGGCCTCCGCATTTCAGACCACTCATACAGATGGAAAATGTGACTATAGCCATAGCCTGTCAAATATTTCCTCATTTGCATTCCTAGGACGGGATCTGCTATTCTGCACTAAAAGAATAGTACCCATGAGACATTTTTGTAAGTTCTTTGCCTTTATAATTTTTTTGAAGAATGGAAAGCCACTGAAGAACATCAAATTTCGTATCTGGAGTAACAGTTTAGTATTTACCTGGTTCGAGTAAATGAAGGAAATTATAAACCATTCTGTAATTTTGGCTTCTGGAAAGTTCTAGGAAATTAAGTGCATTTTTTTTGAATTGTATGAGTTTGTCTGAGTTGCTGTTTCTAAGAACTGTCCTTATGTTTAGAAGGCTGAATATCTGTCCTTTCTCTAAGAAATACCATTTTCCATTTCCCCAAGATTGAATTGATCCCATAGCCTTTCTTGTTAAAACATACCAGTTTTGGCAGTTTCGGGACAACAATTGTGCTATCTGGAAGCATCCTTATTTTTTTTTCACTTCACTGCAGTATTTCTTTTTTCTTTTCTTTTCTTCTTCTTGTTTTTTTTTAAGACTTGTATATTTTTATTGAAGGGCAGATTTACAGAGAGAAGGAGAGACAGAGAAAGATCTTCGTCCTCTGGTTCATTCCCCAACGGGCTGTAATGGCTGGAGCTGAGCTGATGAGGAGCCAGGGGCTTTTTCCCAGCCTCCCATATGGGTGCAGAGTCTCAGGTGTCTCAGTCATCCTCTATTGCTTTCCCAGGCTACAAGCTGGGAGCTGGAAGGGACGTGGAGCAGCCGGGACAAAAGCTTCTGCTGAGATGGGATTCTGGTGGATGCAAGGCGAGGATTTAGCCATTAGGCTATTGAGCTGTACCCCCATTTTCTTTTAAGATTTAAAAAAATTATTGGGAAGGCAGATCTACAGAGAAAAGGAGAGGCAGAGAGACAGGTCTTCCATCCATTTGTTCACTCCTCAAGTGGTCGCAACAACCAGAGCTGAGCCAATCTGAAGCTAAGAACCAGGAGCCTCCTTTGAGACTCCCACATGGATGCAGAGTCCCAAGGCTTTGGACCATTCTCTGCTACACAAACAGGGAGCTAGATGGGAGGTGGAGCAGCCAGGGCACAACTAATGCCCAGATGGGATCCCAGTGCTTGAAGAGTGAGGATTAACTGATGGAGCCACTGCCCTGGGCCCGTGCAGGATTTCTTTTCAGATGGGAAGACTTGCCCCACAAAGTTGCTCTGGCCTTTAGTCAACAACTATAATTTACATAATGTTTGCCTTCTGATTTCATGTTTCCATTTCTGATTCCAAACTGATTTACTAAATCAAAGAAAAAAAATCTCTTGTGCTTTTAATTGGTGGTTTGTAACTTAACCAGAAGTACTGATCAGTAAGTGACAAACCGAAAAATCTAACCATTTTATCTATCACTTTTTTTTTCTGCAGGTGAAATGCATAATCATGTATAAAAATATAGAATATGATTAAAATTCTTTTGTTACCTCCAGGGTCCCTTCTCAGAGTGGAGCATTGCACTTGAAACAGAATACAAAGGGTCCCTGTGTTAGAATTTCATAGCTATGTATGTGACAAAACATTGTACATATTTCTGGTGTCATTATAAAGCATTTCTGCCTTGGGAAGTGGCTGGATTGGAGGCTCTTTGAGGTCTCATCCTGATTGTTGTGATTTTTCCTCTACCTGGCCTTAAGGTTTGTCTAAAGAGATTGGCAATAAAATCTATTCCTGCCCTGGCAGGGCATGAGGGGAGGTAAATAAAGGTGTTCACAGTGTATCTTTCAAGGGGCATATCTTTATCCTGGAAAGTGCCCTAATGCCACACACATGTCCTTTTGGCAGAATAGTGGCTTCCTTTGGCAGACATCTTTTATGGTCCTTGGCTGGTCCTGGAGGAGAGTTAGATTCATAGGGGAGACATAGAACATAGGGCACAACAAAAGCAGACCGTATCACCTGCAAATCCCAGAGTGAAGTGGGCTGCTTATGAGAGCGAGTGGGAAGATTTGGAGAGGAGGCGTGCTGTGCTCCACCAGTTGTTGGTGGTAGTGGGGTATACACTTGAGATGGAGAGAGTAGAGGAGCATAGAGAGAGAACATCAACTCCAAAACCTTTATTGGAACCCAGGGTGATACTCAACCAATCTACTTCCAGGAAGTTCTGATTGGCAGCTTTAGGCAAAACAGAGTCCATGGTGGCCCTAGGTATGGTCACTGTAAGCTGTCCATATTATCAGTCCATGCGTGGGCTGCTGATCAGTGGGAGAGTCCTATAGATCGTATCCATGCGAGGGGATTTCAAAAAGTTTATGAAAAAATGAAATTAAGCTTAGTCAGCTTATTTTTGTAGAAAAAAATGAAGTCTGTACTTTTTTCAAAATATCTGTTTCAATGAACTTTTCACATGCATGGATTAAAAAAAAATCTGGGGGCCAAAGTAAACTATTTGTTCCTTTTTTTCCCTTAGTGAACTGTGTAAAGTCCCCAATGTGTACTGTGTAAAGTACATCCCAATCTTTTATGGAGGTGGTACCTGGCCTTGTGGGGCAGATACCTGGATCAATGACCAGGAGCGGCGGTGGTGGTTCAATAGGGTAGACATCTGGATTGGCTACAGGGAGAAGGCAAAAGCCACTAAGTTTTGCTTCTTGTATAATACAGTTAATTCTTTACTCTCAGTGGATTTCAAGACAACACAGACTTACAAACACTCATTACAAAGATTTTCTTGGTGTGCAGATATTTACAGCTTAAGTGCAGGAGAGTAAGCAGGTTTTCAACAAATGATTACTTTGTCATTCTACTAAGCAGTCAGAATAACATATTTAGGAAAATTGTGGGATGAAATTGTGAAAGCAAAATTATGAAATACTGTCAAAATTCTATATGCAGTTTGATCTTTAAAATATAAAGCATATTAAAATAAGGGATGTTAATTTTAACCCTTTGGCTATCTTAAGTGCAGAAATAAATTTGCATCGTAACTCCCAAAATTTATAACCATACAATTGAAGGTTGTGAAGAATCTCTTAAAAATGCGCAAATAATTTTTATTATTTGTAATGACAAGAGGCTGTAAAATGGGGAAACACTTGCTGCTTCAGAAGGGAACCTAATTGTCTCTGCAGTTACTTTGTGTAATTGTTGAATTGGGTTGCCTAATTCAATAAACCATTCCTAATGGAGCTAGATATCTGGATATTTCCATAATGCCCATAATGCAAGGAGGAAAATATCATTTGCTTGAGCAGTTGTGGTAGGACCTATGTGGTGAATGTTTTGTATTCTCTAATAGCCCCACATACTCAAGAACCACCACTTTTAATGTACCCCATTTGGGACATATTATTTCTATGGCCTGTGATCTTGCAAATTCAAGTTGTAGTGTTCCTTTAAAACATGTGGTTTCTGTGATCTAATATGAGCTTGCAAAAAAACTGTAAGAATGGGGTTTATGTATTGCAGAAGAAGCTTTTAAAAATATTGCTCTTAAGTTACTTTTTCCTCACCTTTGATCCATTTACTTGTTATTTGTGAGTAGTTCTTGTGTATACTCTCATTTGTTTCTATTCTTTCTTAATTTAAAGAAAGGTCAGGTAGTTTCATAACAGTAGATTATTCCCCCCTTTTTTTTTTCAGATTAGGCCTTGGTATATTTTTTTCCAAAAGATTTATCTTTATTTATTTATTTATTTATTTATTTATTTATTTATTCATTTATTAGTAAATCATATTTATAGAGAGAAGGCGAGACAGAGGGAAAGATCTTTCATCTGCTTATTCACTTCCCAAGTGGCCACTATGGCCGGAGACATGCTGATCTGAAGCCAGGAGCCAGGAGCTTCTTCCGGGTCTCCCACATGGGTGCAGGGTCCCAAGCCTTTGGACCAACCACAACTGCTTTCCCAGGCCACAAGCAGGGAGTTGGAAGGGAAGTGGAGCAGCTGGGACACAAACTGGTGCCCACATGGTGTGTGCGTCCTTGGTATATTCTTAATGGATGACTGAGCCCTGAGCTTTTAAATTATATTATGTTTTATAAATGAAAAAAATTATTATCCTATAGGAGAGAGAAAGATGGCAAAAAATGTTGAATTTTTTTTTCTGTTTCAAGATATTGAAGAGATTGCCCTAACTCGATGATGATGTTCATTGTGTTTGCCAGGGACCAGAATTTCCTGAGCTATCATCCACTGTTTTCTAAGGTACCTGTTAGCAGGGAGCTGGATTTTAGAGGCGGCAGGACCTTTGCTCACATGCATAATGTCTCATTTTCTCAGGAGGTCTTTTGATATAGTTGCAAGTACAAAGAGCTACCTTTCATTGAATTAAACTGATGGTCACTGAGATTTCAAGATAAAAAAGTCAAAAAGCCACCCCACCCAGGGAATATTTATGTCTCATTATTTTAAATATTTGTCAGTTTTATTTTTTTAAAAGGCAAAGAGAGAGAGAGAAAAATCGTCTATCTACTGGTTCATTCTTCAAATTGTCACAACAGTCAGGGCTGTGTCAGGTAGAAGTTAAGAGCCAAGATTTTTCTTCGGTTTCCCACATGGGTGCAGGAGGCTGAGCACTTGGGCTGTCTTTCATTGTTTTTCCAGTCTCATTAACAAGGAGCTGAATGGAAAGACGAGCAGTTGGGGCTTGACCTGGTGCCCGTGTGGAATGGTAGTATTGTAGGCAGTGGCTGAACCTGCTGCAGGACAATGTCATCCCCAGAAAGTGTTTCTATTAAAGCAAAGTTCGTTTTTGATGAGAAAATATGTATCTGTTTGTATGGGGTAATCATTTAAAGATGCACATTTGTTTGAAAGATACAGATGAACATTTATATTACAAAAAGGTATTTGATACAATATCATACTTGTTGTAAACATTTGTTCAAGGCTTATGTCTGCCAAGCACTAGTTTAGATAGAGTCCTTTGTCTGGAAAATTCTTTTCATGAATGATCTCATTTAAATATCACAGTAGTCATCTGAATAGGTTTTCTTGTCTGTTTGATTGCAATGCTAGGAAACAGTCACACAGAAATAACTGGTCTGGATGCTTTGAACCCTGGCGGTAACAACCTAGACCTCTTAACTGCTCCCCTGAATTCTTTCCCCAAGTAGAGATACTGAAAGTTCAAGCATCTGTATGCCTTGTTTCCTGCAATATATTGTTCAACAATCCCTTCCCTCGCTGTAACTCTCTGAGTCCTTACAATAGAGTCAAGATGATAAGTTACCATAGGGTTAAGTAAAATGTGTTTTCTGTTCTCAACAAACTTCCAACTTGGAGAGCATGCATGGCCTCATCAATATAGTTACAACACTGCAATATGCGAAGGAGGAGATAAGTTAAAAATCAGTTTTGGGAGCGTGGAAGGATTTTCTGTGATCTGGTCTTAGTAGTTGTTTTCCTTCAGTAGAATCTTGTCCTAGGGACAGCCGATTTTATTTTCTAAGCATGTGCCTAATAAAAGATAATTTTCATGGTTCAAAGGAAAGAATTGAGAGGCTGGTAGGCATTGCAAGATGGAATTCTGAATATTCTTCATGTGATGATGGAACATTGATGAGCTTTGGCCATCAGATCCTGGAAATTGCTGATTATGGCCAACCAGTGTCTGATATAATTAATTTTAATACATGTTTTGGAGATTAGCCAGTTACATGGGCCAGAATTGTTACAAACTTACATTAATTCATCAGTGTGCACATATATTTTTACAAAATTGAGTGTGTTCTGTTATTTCTCTCAAAACATTGGCATTCTCTTTTAATAATCTTGCATGTATTTTTTTTTACCTCAGAGTCTTAAAGTTTAGTGTAATAAATTATTATGCAAACAGATATAAAATGATCTGTCCTTTGGGACATTCAGCATAATGTGATGGTTAGCTTGGTGATTATTTAGCCTTCACAACTAGCCAAACAGAAACATTGTCTTTATGCCGTCTGTAGCTAATCAAGGCGTTTCAATAGAACTAATATATTTAGAGGTCTTTGAATTTTCATTTGGTCCAAGAGACTCAGTTAAAGCAAAAAGATGGTAGCCAGATGGATTGAGGATGACAAAGGCACTGTTGAAAACAAACTAAAATTGGACAACAACAAATTGGAATTAAGGAGGGATGCAGAATCCAAATCCAAGTGTATATTGGGTTATTCATCTGGAATGGAGACCCTTGTCCGTGGAATTTTAGGAGTGGAGGACAGGGCTTCGTTGTATACTGAAAATGGTCCTCTCAAAAGTGTCCACATCTTGATCCCTGAAACTTATATCAAAACTCACTTTATAGATTTAATCATGGCAAAGACTGATTGAGAAAGAGAGATAAACTCAGATTATTCAGGTGATCCCGTGGAATTGGTAGGGTCCTTAAAAATTGGGAAGCTGTTCGAATCAGAGGAGGGACTGTGGCAGTGGGAACAGAGACTGCAGTGGTGTGGCTGTCAAATGCAAGGCATGGCGGCTGACTTCAGGAGTCAGAAAAATCAGGGCATGCATATTCCCTGAGAGTTTCCAAAAGGAATGCAGCCTGGCCAGCATTTTTTTGTTTGTTTGTTTTTAAGCTCAGGGAAACTGATTTTAAACTTCTGATCACCAGAACTGTAAGGTAAAAGTTTGTGTTGGAAATTTTTTCTTAGGAGGAGTTTGAAAACAGCTGTAGTAGTGCTGGATAATATTGTTATGAACATAAATTGTTGGTGTTTGTCTTATTTCATTTGTTGTCAGGAGTGGTTATAAACCCAAGTTGAGTGTATGTGATGACATTAGGATAGTGATGTCTGCTAAAGGAAAGAGCAATTAAAAAAGATTTATTCATTTATATTTGAAAGGCAGGTTTATAGGGAAAAGGAGAGATAGACAGGTAAGGTAGGTAGGAAGGAAGGAAGAAGGAAGGGAAGAAAGAAAAGAAAGAAAGAAAGAAAAAGAGGGAGCGAAAAAAGATGGAGGGAGGGAGAGAAAGAGGGAAAAGAAGGAAGGAAGGAAGGAACGAAGATAGATACAGAGAGTGACAGAAAGAAATATCTTCTGTCTACTGTTTTGAGTCTTCACATTTTCCTCCCCAGTTGGGCTCTACTGGGAGCCGGGACTATGATGAAGCCTGCTGTGTGGGTGGCAGGCTTCCAGCTACTGAGCTGTCACTCGCTGCCTCCCAGGATGTGCGTTAGCAGGATGTTGGAACTGGGAGAGGAGCAGGACTCCAGTGTGGGCTCGCGGGTAAATGGGCATCCCAAGCTGTGTCTTCAACTGCTGTACCAGATGCCTATAGTCTGGAATGATTTCTTAACTTTTAGTTAAGTGCTGAACTATCTGTTACATTCTGAAAAACAACATGAAAATTTGTGGTTGAAGGACTTAAAAACTGCTTAAAGATGATGAGACTGGTTGACCACACTGTGGAGCAAATTAATAAATGCCCTTAATATTATTCAGAAGGAGCCCAATGAGGGAAGAGAGCAGATAGATGCCTTTCAATGGTCTTAGATTGTTAATAGCTCATTCTGTGTTGTTCAGTGCCATTTACTGTCTGCGATGAGAAGAAATATATATATATTACCTATGTAAACAATGAAAAACTGTAGCAGCTGTGTAGTGAGAGGGTTGGGTCTCCAAGGAAGGGAAAGGAACTGGAGACAGAATTCAGTTGCTGGTGACCAATGATTGAATCGAACACTCAATCACCACTATGTACTGAAGTCTTCTGATCGCCATCTCCCTACAAAGGGAAAAATGAATTAGAAGACCAGGTTCAGGCTGGTGGAGATGTTGGATGTCTTGGAGTCTGACCTAGGAAAACTACTCATTGTATTGTTCCCTAGACACTGTATGTGAGTCTTCCATTATTAGGCTAATCCTGATTTTACCCTTTCCACTAAGTTAATAAATTTTAGGAAAGTGTTTCTCAGAGTTTTGTGCGCTGTCCTATCAAGCAGAGAAGGGTCTCATTGGTCAGAAGTACAGATGTCAACCTGGGCCTTGTGACTGGCATGTGCTGCGAGGGGAGTCTTGTGAGGTCAAGCCCTCAAACCCATGGGGTGTGACATTTACCCCAGTAGTTAGTGCCTGAATGGAATGGGAGAGGGTCAGCTCCCATGTGCTTTAATCTTGCCTCAGCAGGGCCTATGTTTAGAGTTAGAAGGCTGGGCTTGGCAGCAGTTCCTGTGAAAGGCAGCAGGGTATCTTAGATAACCATCATTGTCTACGAGCCAGCAGTGTAGCAGTGTGCTGTGGCATCCTGAATGCTCACACAGACTTGGCTTTACCTGTGAAGGTTCAGAGGGCATGATTTTCCTGCTGTGCCATGCACGTGTAGATCTCCTTTGGCACATTGCATTCATTCTGGAGGACTGAGGGTTAAGTCAGATGTTGACAAAATGGGAGCAGGCAACTCAGGGGTGAGTCAGGGAGCCCTGTCCTTCACTGGACTGTAAAAAGAATGCTTAGTAAGCACACTAGAATAGCTGAAAGGAATCTACATAAAAAGAGGCAGAAGAGCCATAATGTTCTAGATGAGAAAACTACAGACCTTGGCAACCAGTGCGATGAGATTTCTCTTTGGCTTAATGTTGTATTTGTGTCTGTGTATCTGTACATTGGAACCACATAGTTTAGTTCTCATTGGCTTGATATGAATATGTATACACATAAATGAAGATATTTGTGAATATGTTCATATGCATACATATTTCTATGGTCTAATTATGGAATAGTCTTAGAATGGAGTTAAGTTTATTATTTTGTACATGTATTATCATTATTTCAAATTATTTATTTAGAATGCTCACAGTGGAGTGCTGTATTCATTGACATCTCCGTGGGGGATGTACCAAACAGAGCATATAGGCATTCCACAACCATAGATCAACTTGCAACTGTGTATGTGTTTTTGCCCTGGAATCTATTTTGAAAAACACTTCAAAAAACTTTTGTATGTTTTGTGGTATTCAATTTCTTAAGACGTAAAGTGTAGATAACTTTGGAAACATACTTAAATCTTAGTATGTCTTAAAAATTTCAAACCTTTGTAATTTTTATTTAATTTTCTCTTTTCCTCTCAATCACCAAACCAGGATATATTTTTCTTTCATCCCCCTACCCCCAAGTTTTCGTTTCCAATCACATTGCATAGAATGGGTTGGTCATTACAGCATCTTGGCTAGCTAATGAGATGGGAATATTCTTCAAAAGAAAGTTTTAGACATTTATTTATGTGGCAAAGGAGCAGGTAAGGTTCAGGTCACTGTGTTTAAGCTGAGGTTGGATGGCTTTCTATGAAGAGATGCTATAAAGTGCATTTCTTCATTGAATTTATTCACTGACTTAGTTGTTAGGAAACAACTGTGGAGGAAGCAGATGAAATTAGTGGGCAAGAAGCTGGGAAAAGCTGCCAATACTCCATTGTACGAGGACCCTCAGAAAGTGTACAGAATGCAGACTATTAAAAAAATAAATGGATTTTAAATTATCTCTGCACTAACATAAACTTAATTTTTAATTCTATTTTCCACGAGGTTTTGAAATACATGTTTGTGGGTTGAAATAAATTGCTGCTGCTTCAGTTTCCTTTGCCTTAGTGTAGAGCTCTGACTAGGCTTTCCCTACTGTGTCCTTAACACATTGTGGAGAATGACTTGCCATACTTTTTCTGTGAAGTGCAACTGACACTTTAAATCACTTTTGAAAAATACTATAGACCCTTCAAAAATACTACTTGCAAGATAAAGAGAGAGACAGAGAGAAATAGTTTGATTCTTTACACCCTTTGGTTCACTCTTCAAATGCCCCCAGACAGCTGGGACTGGGTCAGGCTGAAGCCAGGAGCCAGGAACTCAATCCAGTTCTCTCAGGCAGATGGCAGGGGCTCAGCTGGGTGTGCATTAGGAGGGCGCCAGCTTTAGGAGTTGAAGCTTGGGCTCAAATCCAGTCATTCTGATACGGGATGTGGGCATATATCCAAGCAGTCTTAGGTGCTGTACCAAAGGCCCACTCCAAATTGTAATATGTATTACAATATTTTATTTTCCTGTCTTTGAATCAAGGTTAATGTTGAATGTAGAGTCTGTTTTGGTGGGATAATGTTGACTGTGTTCATGGTAGACATTTAATTCCAGTCTAACTTAATGTGTGTTTAAAGAGTCAAGATTTATCAGAAAGCATGGTAAACACATAGAATATGTTTTAAATTTAAGGTGATATTACTTAATATTTTCAAAAGTTCACTGTGCTTAAAACATATGGAAGAATCAGTTTCCAAAGTTACATTTTTATTTTTTCTGAGGGAAATTTTAGTTTGTTTATGATAAGACATTGAATGTCCAACTTTGATATTTGGAAATTGATCACATATCTGAACTAATTCTACTTCTTCCCATGGAGATCAATACTATCAAGATTAAGCAAAGGTGCCAGGAACACAGTGTGCAGATTTGAGGGTGACAGTGGGATCTCTTTACATTTTGGCATATCAAGTAAAGCCAGCTGTTCGTTTGTTTCATGTCTAGGTTTGGAATTCACCCAGTTGCAGGCCGAATGCCTGGCCAGCTTAATGTGCTGCTGGCTGAAGCTGGGGTGCCATATGATATTGTGTTGGAAATGGATGAGATCAACCATGATTTCCCAGGTAAGTGATAGGGATGGTGGTGAAATTTAATTTTTCTTAGGGCGAACAAAGCCACACTGGACTAAGAATATGAATTGTGGAATCAGTGAAGGCTGTGATGATGATTAATGCATACGTAGTAGATGTGCAATCTGAATTAGGTAGGTGAAAGACAGTTTTGAATAAGATGCAAAAGTTAATCAGCAGGGATAGATGTTGTTGCCCTGTGAGGAGCTGGAGGACAGGGAACATTCCGGGGCAAGGTACAGGGTGCCAACGGAGGAATACGACAGTCCTGGTGTTGGAATCCAGGTTCTAATGCTCAGGGGTTTGCATACTGAACCTTAAACTGTTCATTTTCGAAAATGCTTCTGTTGACAATTCAATGTCTGATTCTTGTCAATGTTGGAGATTTTACTGGTTTTCCCTTGTGTCAGTGTGTGATCAGTGAACTCGTCTTTGTCTCGTGTACTAGGACTTCACTAGATAAGGAACTGTGCTTTGTAGCTGTCACTGGGCAGATGTTGAATGGTAACGACATTTTGGCCCAAGATCATGTTTGCTAAAATTAAGCCAGTTCCCTCTGGCAAGTATCCACTGTAAACTTAAAAAAAAAAAAAAATTGTTTATTAGAAGAAAAAAAAGCAGAGAAATCGTGTGTATGTCTAGATGCACATGGCATTTTTGGCCCCATTCTAAAGTAGTTTATTTTATAGTCCTTCAAGAGAGAATTCAGGCATTTTAATTTTATGCCCCTTTTCAAATCTTGCTGTTGCTAAATTACGTGTAAAACCAGCCAGTTCCAGGAATTATGGACACAGATTAACATAATACAGACTTTTACTTCTCTGTTTTTTAGACATCAGATTACATCTTAATTGATGATTTTTAAGTTGCAAACAGTATGCAAATCTTAGAAAATCATGTGACTAGCAGTATCTTTTGGGGATAATAAAAGAATTATAAAGTCAAAATGGGTAGATCCACTGGAAGACTGAAAGCATTAATAATGCAGGCTCTTGTCAGAAGGCTCAAGCTCAGAGCAGCTTCTTAGCTGTGTGACATTGGTTAGGTTGCCTCACCTCTCTGATTAAGTTCTTCGTACAGTGCCTTCACAAGTGAGTATTCTATAAACATTAGCTTTTGTAATTGTTATTACGTAGTTATATCATAATTTACTTGAATGAAAGTGAAAATGACAACTTGAGAAGTTTATACGTTTTTTTCTTAATTGCTTTTTGCAGACACTGATTTGGTCCTCGTAATTGGAGCTAACGACACTGTGAATTCAGCAGCACAAGAAGATCCTAACTCTATTATTGCAGGCATGCCAGTTCTTGAGGTCTGGAAATCAAAACAGGTAATGCATGTACTTCTGATGATCAAATACACACACAAACACATACACACTCATGTACTCACACATTCATGCAAACACATGTACACATGCACACTGAACATACACATGCTCTCACATACTCAAACATACACATACTGTCACACATGCACTCACACACATGCTCACATATATAGACACACACACTCAAACATATATACTCAGATGCGTACACATGCTCTCACACAGGTACCCATGCACATACATACACACCAAAACACACACACACACGCATATACACACTGTTCTTTGGTCATTTGATGCAAAAACTAAGATGTCCTGTGGGAGGCCCAGGAGAAGAGCCTGTTTAGATGCCCTTTCCCTAAAGCCGGCTTCTGTCTAGTCTCTGGCTACCTGAGAACCTGTGCGAATGCCCTCATCATAGGCAGAGCCAGATGAGATTTTGTGGGGGGATTAGCAGAATCTGTAACCGCAGCTGGAAAAAAGAGCTGTGAGCTTTTGGAATGAGTTTGGCTGGGTTCCACATGGAGTCCAGCAAAGCAGATGGCTTCCCTCCGGGACAGTGAGTCAGTATCATCGCCTTCATATACCAAGATGAGCACATTTTTTTCATCTAAAATTTTTTAGAGGGAATTTGTGTGTTGTTATGGAGTGCCTAGTACTAAGGTGATTTGAAATCCAAAGAATAGCAGACATAAGGAAGCAAGCTTTGCTCACATGCATTACTTCTGAGAAAGCTGATGGCTATGTTTGGAGGATCAAAGACTGATAAATTTTCCTGTGTCCCAGCAGTGTGGTATCTTTTCACAGTTCTGGTATCATGTCTGCATTATAGGATTCACAATGATAAAATGGGCACTTTCCCTATAGTTTTGTTTCCCTCTCTTTTTTTTTTATATATGTGTTTTATACATATATATATAGTCACAATGTTTGTGCTGAGAGAATAGATACTAAATACACTTGTTCATGGGTAGATAAATACTCACCATCAGTAGTTAATTGTATTAGTGCTATCTGAAATCTGGATACATTGCACTGTTTCCTTTTTTGGGTGGATTCCACATCTTAGAAGACTACAGAAAATTTTTCATCTCTTTGGAACTGACCTGGCCTTCAGCAGAACAGCAACTGGGGTCTTAAAAGTTACACATAATGGAAAAAGCCCAGTGTTACAGATTGACTTATCCCTTCCATGCTGCTTTGCTGGTGCTTTCTGTTGGTCATTAGTTTCATCCTTATGAGAAATTGGATTGTTCTTGGGTCTTTCTGATATACTTTAAAATGGCTTTAAAAAAGATCATACCATATCCTTGCCAACCAGATTTATTTTAGAATTTGCAATGGGGACTCACATACTGTTTATTCTCTTCGGTATAGTCATAGAAAGATGCTTATTTCTCTTACTAGAAAATATTATGCGTGATTATATAGGAAAGGATTTCCAGTGTCTTAACATTGGTAACTGTCTGAAGTTTGAGGAGCTAGATGTTTTTACCTGATTGGACATTACCCAATGGTACACCATTAATATGGATGTGTCAGTTATAAAAACAGTATTATTTAAAAACAAGACAATTAGGCAGAGCTGTGTTTCTGTCCCTGAGAGGTCCTAGCTTCTGTTATACACATCCTCTCACTTAGTGTTTGGTTCATTCTTAGGTCATTGTTATGAAGAGGTCTTTGGGAGTTGGCTATGCTGCAGTAGACAATCCAATCTTCTACAAACCCAACACGGCCATGCTTCTCGGTGATGCCAAGAAGACATGTGATGCATTGCAGGCAAAAGTTAGAGAATCCTATCAAAAGTAAATGCTAAAGGTGAAGTGAGCATCTGAAAAAGCAACCTCTTCAGTTGTGGGAACAGGAAAATGGAGGTGCAGCGTGACTGAGGCACATCCATGACGAATCTCTTGAAGAATAAGAAAACTGAAGAAAGCAAGGCTACCAGAGGGAGCTTTTTCAAAAACAATGATCCCTTCTTTTTTTAAAAACAGTTTGACAATCCCAAATGTATTTGTGCTGAGATATTGTGTTTGAATCAAAACCATTTTATAAAGGGGAAAAGAACAATTCCATTTTTTATGTAATCCCATTGGATTTTTAAAATTCCTGTTCAATAACCAGAAATATTTTTAAGAAATTGAGGTTCAGGATTTCAGAATTGTATTACACTTGGGTCTGAACAAGCTGGCCTGTGTAAATACTGCAGACACTTCCATTTATGTTTTTTGACAAATGTAACAAATTTGAAACTTTTATCAATTCTTCAACAGTCCAAGTGAAACTTAACCGTAGTTTGAACTGACTACATCAAAGCAGCTTTAATTTTTCAAAATGTACTTCAGATTCTAGAGTTCAAGGGTATATTTTCTCACTTGCATTTTAATGCATTAAGAGACTAGGTCATCTTTTATGAAATTTGGGAAAAGTCATTTGCTCTGTGTTCCATTGGAAAATGAAATGTGTGAGTTGGGATTAATAATACTTGTTGTGTTTTAAAGAAACCCACTTCCAATTACAGATCTTTTTCTCATGCCAATCATTTTAAAATATGTAGTACTGTAATAAGTGCACTTGAGTGGAATTCACCTGTTTGACAAATAAAATCAGTTCACCATATTTGCAAGTGATGTAGCAACTGTCTCTGGTGAAAAGTGCTCAATCACATACTTCTGCTTGTTGTTAACCCCCAGGGAAGACTTTCTACTACGAAACTATGAAATTAACTTGCTTAACTGTTTATAACAAATTATTTTTTAAAAAATAAAAATGTGTTTGAGGTCTTATGTAAATTGTGGTATTTGAAGGGAATTGGAGCACTTTTTTTTTTAGCCACCTCTTTGTTTATGTAGGCCCTAGAAAAGATCATGTCTTCTTGTAGTACGAGTCTAGCTTTTTTTGGTGATTGCTGTTGTGTCAGATGCTCCAAATATGGGTGAATGTGTGATGAATAAATAGGATGTATGATTAATTCGGTACTAGGCTTCTGAAAAACAATTATTAATTCATTAAAATTCTCAAACTAGAAAAAGAAGTATCCATTACATTTTTTTTTTACAGTGATGTTCACATTTTCTGAGTGCCTATTGCTTTGGTGGTAAGTTTTTATTTTGCTGTGATTGCGATTAAGATTTTGTATGTTTGTGTATGTGTGTGTGTATTTTAAACCAAAAAAGACTTTTAAATTTGAAGTGACATATGCATCTTACGACTGAATCTTTGTCATGAAAATTCTGTTAGAATGAACTACTCAGAGTCTTTATTCATATTCTTTGCTTCCCTTAAAGTATTTCTAGGTTTTGGAGTTGGATTTTTTTTTTTTTAAGATTTATTTATTTTTATTGCAAAGTCAGATATACAAAGAGGAGGAGAGAGAGAGAGGAAGATCTTCCATCCAATGATTCACTCCCCAAGTGACTGCAACAGCAGAAACTGAGCCAATCCAAAGCCAGGAGCCAGGAGTTCTTCCAAGTCTCCCACACGGGTACAGGATCCCAAGGTTTTGGACTGTTCTCGACTGCTTTCCTTGGCCACCAGCAGGTAGCTGGATGGGAAGCGGGGCTTTTGGGATTAGAACTGATGCCCATATGGGATCCTGGCACGTTCAAAGCAAGGATTTAGCTGTTAGGCCATCATGCCGGGTGCTGGAGTTGGAGATTTAAAAAAGAGTTTGTTGCATCAATCTGAAGTACAAATGATCACATTTGAATACTTTGAATTTTTAAAATTTACAATTAAAGTGTTACCTGCCAATCCAAGTGGTAGTTAACTTGAAAATTCATGTGTACTTGGGTTTAATTTCCTTTATTGGTTAGGATACTTAAAGGATATACATATATAATTTCTTTTTTAAAAGATTTATTTATTTATTTGAAAGGTAGAGTTAGAGAGTGGGGAAGACAGGGAGAGAGAGAGAGAGAGAGAGAGAGCGAGCTTTCATCTGTTGGCTTGCTCCCAAATGGCTGCAGGGGCAGGGCATGGCGAGACTGAAGCTGACCGCCAAGAGATTCATCTGGGCTCTGGTGTGGGTGTGGGGTCCCAAGTGGTTGCATCACCTTCTGCTGCTTTTCAGGCACATTAGCTGGGAGCTCAGAACAAAAGTGCAGCATCCAGGATTTGACCCATGCCCACATGAAATGCTGGCATCAATGGGCTTAATCTACCACAACACTGGAGCCAGGCATATTATTTCTTACATTAATGCTCTGAAATTATCGATCATGGAAAGAACTAAAAAGAACCGAAATTATTTTTATACATCTTATTTTATTATTCCTTCTCTTTTGATAAGTCAAATAAGTGATAGATTAACATTACTTTTTTATTGTTTACTATATTTGTTGATATTCAACTACAATCTGAAAAGCCTGTTGTACCCTACACGGTTACAATAAAAGAAATTATCTTTAAGTAGTAAAGTGCAGGTGTTCATCTGTCCTTTAGCTCTTATTTTCTATCCTTTTGTTTGTCTTACATTGCTTGAAATGCTCATCTAACTGAAAAGTGTACATAGGAAATGTGTAAGTTTGACAGTTATGTACCTATATCTTCATCTCCTTTAAGGGGACCATTTTTGGTACAGAGAAACTTTGTCGTTCGTGCTAGGTCAGAGAAACAGTGAAGTATTTGATAATGAATCTGGAAAATGGGCCTTGCCCTTTGTAATTCCACCCAAGTCATGACCCGAAGTTTGACATGTTGCTGTATTTTGCTCATTTATCTAGTCCCAAAGCTTTATTTGATATAATTAATAACTTATAACCCTTATGATCACCTAGCTTAGAGGCAAATATTTGAGTCCCCCAGAGCATGAATCCTGAGAATTAAAGCATTATAGTGTTGGAAAGCTGGACAGTTCTTTTGTATAGCTGGGGAGAACACTTGAAGTATTTGATTTACAGCTCTTGCCAATTTTTGAGAGCCTTTGCCAACAAATATTATTGTGTCAGAGTAGTTAAAAAAACAAAGCCCAAACCCTTTACTCCAGTGGCAGTTACTTGCACAATAGAGTTACTCTTTAGACTCTCAAAGGAAAAAAGTAATTAATAAGGAGAAAAAAAAATTTTAAGGGAAGCTTCTAAAGTGTTGGTTGGTGAAGTGCCAGAAGTGGTCATGTATGTATTTTTTAAAAAGATTTATTTATTTTTATTGGAAAGTCAGATATACAGAGAGGAAGATCTTCCGTCCACTGATTCATTCCCCAAGTGGAGTTGATTCACTCCCCAAGTGGTTGCAAAGACCGGAGCTTGAGCGGATCCAAAGCCAGGAGCCAGGAAGCTCCTCTAGGTCTGCCATGTGGGTGCAAGATCTGAAGGCTCTGGGCTGTCCTCGACTGCTTTCCCAGGCCACAAGCAGGGAGCTGGATGGGAAGCGGGGCTGCCGGGATTAGAACCCGCACCCACATGGGATCCTAGCGCATTCAATGTGAGGACTTTTTAGCCACTAGGCTACTGCGTCGAGCCTGAAAAACTCATTTTAATAGATAATTTAATTGGGAGAATAGCGGGAGATCATATTGGATAGGTAGAGATAGCTCACTTTGTGTTATGGAGAACTTGTAAAGAACCCTAGTGGTTTGGTGTTCGGCAGCTGGCTCACGGTGGCAAGCGGAAGCCACGCCCCCTACCTGTGCAATATTTTTTGCCCACCTGTGCGGCCGGAGGCGCATCCCTGTGGCTACGTGGGCCCAGGAGGGCGGTGCTGCGTTCGTGCGTAACCACGCCCCTCCCAGGTCCCTCGAGGCGCCCGTGAGGGTGGCGGGCCTCGGTGCTCCGGCGTTGGCTCTCTTCGTGGCTGTGGCGGCCTCCGGCTTCGGCGTCTCGTGTACCTGCTTGTTTTCTTGCTTCACATGGACAGAGTCTGTAAGGACAAAAGGTAGCCATCTTTCCCTTACTCTTTTGCTTTCTGGCTCACTGTCTCTGAACATGGCCTACGTATGTCTGCGTTCCTCACTCTCTGGATAAATGTTACCACTGGTTTTTGC
This sequence comes from Ochotona princeps, assembly GCF_030435755.1. Taxonomy (NCBI): domain Eukaryota; kingdom Metazoa; phylum Chordata; class Mammalia; order Lagomorpha; family Ochotonidae; genus Ochotona; species Ochotona princeps. Next base: position 17,320,923 of record NC_080854.1, on the reverse strand, counting down.
CGTGAGAAGGAAGAACCTAGGAAATATTTGGCCCAAACCTAGACTACAACGCGCTAGGTAGTGGGGATGTTATGGGGTGCAGCCTGTGATAGCCAGCACCCACTGACAAATGAAATTTGGCTGGGTCCCCCAACCTCTGTCCTAAAGGTGGATCCTAACAGCAATGGAATAGTAGTTGCATCCTCAACCACTTCCCCCACATCCTAAATGAGCCAGGATACTGGAAGTCCAATTAGTTTAGGTATTTTTAGCTACCAGCCCTGTCCTGGCCATCCTAACGAGCACTAATCAACTCCTTAGCCCACAACACTTAGGTATTCGCTCCTGCCCACCTGTGACTCACCTATCAACTGAGAGGGGACGGTATTACATTGTTGTGTAACCACTCCCTTCGCAAGCCCCTTTAAAAGGCCCGTGAAGCAGGGGCTCTTTTCTTTCTGGCCAGGTGCTTCCATTACGCTAGCACCTCGACTCTTGGCTGACCCAGGACAGGTAATCCCCTGAGCATGGTCCCTGTGTGCTGCTTAGAAGGGACAATGGTTATAGTGATGCTGTTTCTGGTTTGTGTATTATCTGGAGTTCCAGGAGGGGTGAAGCCAAGCAGTAGTAGAATGTGGGCAGAGAAGCCAGGGAAAGGTGAAGGTCTGCAGCGTTGTAATTGTGTCCAGGTTATTTGTTGCATGTCTCTTAAGATAACTTATGTTGTTGGGGAAGCTGGGACATAGGTCTTCAGCTTAATAGATGGACTTAAGGGTGATGATCATTTGTTTCTTTTAGGATTATGCTTGGTTGGATTATAATTGGGTGGATTGCTGTATGGACTTGTAAGTTGCTAGTGTGCTCTGTTGACTTCAAGCTTGATTAATAAAGACTCCTTTATAAACCTTAGATATGTCTGGTGTGATCTCGCTCGCACCCTGCAACAGGGAGGTATTGTTATCTCTGGTTTATTGCCTGTCAAAGCATCTGACTACCTCATTTGAACTCTGCTTTGCAGTTCTTGCCAAAAGTGCGTTTGTAAAGAATATTAGTGGAAAAATGTTTTCTCCTGAACAATTTGTATTTTGCCCGTAGATTAAACGAGACTTCCAGAGAGGTGGGTAGTTGGGCTGTGTTAGTTGCATCATTGTGGAAAAAACAAAGACATAACAATGGTTGTGTTTGCCTACAGTCAGTATAAATTCTGGGAGAAACGCACAGGTCAACAAGAGAATAGAAGTGGATTGTTGTAGACTTTGCGAATCAAGGAGAAGATTTGGGTTTTTGGATTTGGGGAATGCAGTTGGTTCTTAGTTTACTCTTTGAGACTACAATGTGAGAATGGAAAGGTGTTTGGTCCTAAGTCATGCCTGTATGTAGAGTTAGGAGAGAAATGTTTTCTTCCCCACAGGGTTGAAATGGTGTCGGTACTTTATCTACAGGATGTTTTGTTATGGGTCTTTGAATTTATTGAAACCATGGTGTCAGAAATTGCTCCTTTCCAGAAAAAAATTTTTTCAGGGTTACTGATTCATGGAAAAGTTTGTGCTTTAAAAATATGGCCAGCTGTGTGGTTTTGCTCAATTGGGATGTATGTGTATGTGGGAGTGTGGATGTAGTTTGGTCAACACCCTTATATGTTATTGGGAATAGTTATTGCATTAGGGGTGGTTGTAGTAATTTGGACTTATGGTCTTAGGAAGATTGTAATACCGTTTTTGTAAATGAGACCAACGGACTACCCAAAGAATATGAAAGAAAATTTATGGGGGCACCATCTATGTATAAGGACCTTAGAGAATTTATTTTGGTTTTGATTCTCATTGCAGTGTTTCTTACCCAAGCTATTGTGTGAATAAGTTGAATCACAGGTGCATTTTAGAGATAAATTTGGGATCAATATTTGGGCAGTGGTATCACTGTGAAAGATATCACCATTTCCTGCATAATGAATGACTTTTAGTCTTGTTTACATCCAATAAATAAGCAGCATGCAAATGTTTAAGTTGATAGTGTTGCATGGCCTGCAAGGTGTTATGAACATCCAGCAGCCCTTGGCAGAAGCAGCTTTCCCCACCCCCATCCTAAACCTTCTGTCAGTCAGAATCTTTGTGCTGTGGATTTTTATCTCTTAGGAGCTGTGAACTCAGATGTGCTAAGATGACGATATATATATATTTGGTATAACTAGATGAGCTCCTCTTTTCCCTAGTGTTGGAAACGTGATTTTTAATTCTTGGTGTTTTTCCATGCTTTGACTCCTGGGAAACATGAGTCTGAGGGCAAGGCCAGTGTCATCTGGTCACAGTGTGGATGAAGTGAGCTGGGTCCTTGGGCTTCATCTGTCCAAGTAGGCATTCCACAGCCCTATATTGCCCTGTCAGACTTGGTGACTGATATATTCGCACTTGGTTTTCTTCTGTTTTCATGTTTGATGTAAATAATGTAAGAGGAGTGACAGTGGGTTTAAAGCAATATGAAATGGAAGAAATACACATGGGTATAATCATTGCATCATATCTGGATAATTTCTATTCCATTTATATTTGGCTTGAAACTTTTGAAAGTTTGTATGGGAATGGAATATTAGTGCTATTTCAACAAGCAAAATAAGTAGGTCCTTTCTGTAATTATTTGGAATGGAGTTGAACCAAACACTTCAAGCATATTAAAAGGAGGAGCCGTTTAATTTTTCTCCAGAGATGAGCAGAATTGCTTCAGAAATCTTGACTTTCAGATATTTAGAGAGATGTTGAGTTGTTTTGGGGAAGGCCTCCCTCACTATTCTACGAGGAATAAAAACTACTCTGTCATTGAATTTGTACTCATTTATCAGCAATGCTTTGCTATTAACTCTGTAGCCAAAAATTGAAAAGAACCATTTATTCATAGTTGGAGCATATCTGAAACAAAGAAAGGTCAGAACAGCTTTTCTTGATAAGTACTCTCTTTTTCAGAACACAAGTTAGCATTTCTAGTTCATCCAATTTTTTTGTACTGATGTATTATTCATGAAATCTTTTTTAAATGATTCCTGAGTATGTAATTAATTGTAATTTTCACTGGAGAAATTGGAGCACAAAACACAAGCTTCCCACAGTTACCGTATGGCAGATGGAATAGCAAAACTCCTATCTTCTGCCAATGTTTTTTCCCCTTAAATTGCAAGTACGTGGTCATTTCAGTAAATGTCATGGTTCCCATTTTATCCACGTATTCTTTTCTCCTTTGGCATGTCTTCTTCCCTGTAGAACAAAAGGAAGTTGAGAAAAATGGAACAATACAGATAAAGATGTTTAAAGTTGCCATGATTCATCCTTTTCCTGTCGCCACTCTAGCATGTACTTAGAGGGTGTCATAGAATACGTGGTGTGAGAGCAGCTTGTCAAGGTGGAACACGGGTCCAGAAAAGTGATGAGAACCTAGGAACCTTCTAATTTTCCAAGTGACGAGGAGGGAAGCCCCTATGGCAGAAGAGCGACCAGAAGAGCATTGGGAGAAGGAGTGAAAACCAAGCCATGACAGTTTTTTTAGATTCAGAATTATCGTAACGAACATCCAAAGTGAGAAGAGCCAGAAAGATTATTGGCGTCAGATTCTGGGAAAGGATGTGGAATAAGTTGTCAATTTCAACTAAAAGAAGCCCTATGATAACAGGAAGTGATGAGGTGCCGGAAGAAATTTCCTAGGCTTGAAGTGTTGCAAGTTTCTTTCTGCTGTTGACGTGGTTTGGTTTCCCATCTACAGAATGTATGATGAAGTGACAATGGCAAGCCCTACCATTTATTTTTGTGTTTACCTTGTGCTGTACCTGGTAACAAATGAGTACGACATGACTCTGCTCTAAAGAAACTTGCAAAATGGGATGCATATAAGGATGATCAGATTCTATTTATTGAAATAAACGATTGACAAGTTATGGAAGCAGCTCATAGAAGGGAATGAGTGTAATTGCCTGGTGGTCCCTGCAGAGGGGATTCTGGGGCATTTTTAGCAGAGCAATATTGGGAACCAAAGAAGGGGTAACCAGTTAAGCATTTTTAATGGAGGAGAAAGTATGTGAACATTCACCAAATCAAGAATTTTAAAGGAAATCATGTTGTTTTAAACATGTAATGTAATTAGGTTTTTCAATTCATAGATTTTGTGTTCCACTAATTTTGTGAGAGGACTGTGTCCTTTTGATGATACCTTGAGAAAGGAGATTTGGATTAAGACTCCAAAAATACCCAGAATAAATTGTTGTGAATATTTGTCAATGTTGGTATTGGCCAATTTCTTGTACCTTGTTTTGTACAATCTCAGGGAAAAATAAAAAGCATCCTCAGGTTTTTGTTTTCTTCTAAAATCTGTTCTTGAGCCACTCTTCTGTCACTGCGTGAGTGAAGGAGGAACACTCTGTTCTTTGCCCTACAGAAGGCTCAGGTTACCAAGAACATCTCCACTCAATTGAAACCAGGCATCAGCAATTCAGTAGTACCAGTTTCTGTACCTTCTGGGGGTTTTCTGTGTCTTCTAATTGGATCTCAGATCAGTCTGTTGGGCAAGAAGTGACTCCGTGTCTGATGAGAGCTGGGCATAGTTTCTGTAGTTCTGGGTTTTCTTGGCTTGTTGGAAGTTTGTTTCTCAGAATTTCCTTCCTCGGTTGATTTTGGGCTAGCTTCAGGAGCAGCGCTAAGAGAAGCCCCAAGAACAATTGTATGAGAGTTTGAAGATAATGGGAAGCAACCACCATTTTGCCTTGAGGGTTTGTTTGTAGTCCCAGGCACTTGTTAGCCTGGTGTGACTGCTGGAACCACAGCTTCTGTTTTTGCTCAGCCTCTTTGGACCCTAGGGAAGGCTCATGGACAGCCCTGTCTGTGAGCAGCAGCTTGTGCAGGGCACCTGCAAGGTGTGAGGACAGTGTGGAGGTGCCTGGTTCATGTCCTGTTGGCAGTCCTGCTCAGCTGTTATCATTTCAGGCCCACCAGCAGCAAGAGAACCTTTCATAGACTTCTTCCTCTGCACCCATGATTGAAAACAGCCTAATAAATACATAAAGTCTATTTCCTAGTAAATGTTTTTACTTGTGGTAGCTTCATGTCCTATAATGAACCCTTACTGATACCTTACAGTCTATCGTGAATACCAACATAGCTAACTTGTGGTTCCCGATGGTGGTCAGGAATTGGAATGGCCTGAATTATTAACACTACAGGCAATCAAAACATCTCACCTAATAATTTCAACCATTTCTTCTAACACATGAAGAAATGCAGTGGCTTATCCTCTTATTTTATTGCTTTTTACAAGTAGGTTGAAACATGAATATGGTTAATAATTCTCCCATGTCTATGATTGGTTTTTGATTTCTCAAAGGGGACCATTTCATTCTGATACTTGTAAAATTTTTCTTATCTATGAAAGAGAGTAGCAATGTGTGGGAGATGTTTACAGATGTTAGAAAAGGGGAAGGTTAAATATTTTTGGTGATAGTTTAGTGATAATATGTATACACACAGAGAAAGTTTGACATCATTTTTGAAATCGAAGAGTGCTTGATCCTGCAAGTCTTAGTCCTTTTTTGATCTGAGTTTGACCATGTGACTTGTTTTAGCCAAAGGGACATTGACAAATGTCCTCTGAGGAAGTGTTTGCGCATTGAGTCTTGGTTTGTTGGAAAGTTTCATTTTGGAATCCAATTATGATGTTGTAAAGAAACTTGGGCTTAATTTTGAGAAGCAATGTGGCCAGAGCGTTGGAGGGTTGAGGTTGTCTTGAACATACCAGCTGAAGATAGCAGTATGAACCAACATTACGTGCGGTAGGAGAATCATCAGCCAGTCCTTGCTGGAATTCATGGAAAGTGAAATTCCAAGAAATGAAAAATTGTTACTTGGGGGTGGTTTGGTATGCAGCGGTGGAAGACTGCAACAAGCCGTGACTGAGACTTAGTGACAGATTTCATTCTTTCTCCCTTAAAAAATAAAAACAAAATGATCAATTAATGTAGTTCTATTTCCCCCTTTAATTCTGAGTTTCCTTTTAGTTTCATCGCCTTGTCTCCACTTTTCCTTTTTGCCATGCAAACCTGGGTGTCAGTTCTGTAAGTGGTGCCAGCTGAGAGACAGCGATGAGCCTGTTTGCTCCAGAGAGACCTCCTCATCTGCTCGTCCTGGTACCTGAAACTTCAACCTGATGTAAATGATGGACTTTTTCCTGTGGCTTCAGAATTTCTATCTGAAAGAATGAGCATGCATATTTTAGAAATATGTCAGTTTCATCCTCTGTCACCACTGAGCCAGGATCAGTGGGTAAATTTGCTTTTCTGGGGCACAGCCAAGGCAGAGAGCGAGGCGGGAGCTTGCTTGGCAGAGGGTCTCACCTTGCACACTTGCCTGCCAGACTTTGCACTGCTCTTCCTTCATTTCCTGATTTTATTAATGTTGGGGAGTTTCCTTACCCCAATAATTAAGTCAACTTGTCCATTATGGGCTGAATAGGAGCTGGTATCTGCTTTTTGGAGGACTTGCTGCTATTCCATAATTGTATTTGTACTCCTTGGAACTGTTAGCTTCAAGAGGGCACCATCTTGTATAGTTTTCCCACTATAGTTGCCCCTTTTCTGCCAGATGTACATCCCAAGACCCCTGTGGATGCAGAAAACTACATTTGGTACCGAACACTAAATATACAGTGTTTTTCCTATGTATACGTACCTATGATACATTTTAATGACTAAATTAGGCTCAGTTATTTATTAACAAAAGCAGATAGGAAAATTATAGCAATGTACTGTTTTGTACTATTTTGATCTTTGTGTTGACAGGATCAAGAGGAACACTGTTATTTTGGGGTTGTGGTTGGTCCATTGGTACTTGGACCAAGCAAAGAATAACTGCAGATAAGGGAAAGCTGCTATATTCCTGATGTTTCCCATAAACTCTAATACCTGGGGTCAACTCCATATTTGTTGAGTGAATGAATGAACAACTCTAAACAACTAGCTTCTCTTTCTTACTTTCTTCCTTCAGAAATTCTTGTCTTTAGAAATTCTTCATGTTTTATTGCCACAGGGGGCCAGAAGGCAGGCACTTGGCATCCTGAAAGCCCTGTGAGATGTTTCAAGAGGGGACATTAAGGCTCAGCATGTTATGCTGAAACAAAGGCTTTTGAGGCCAATGTGGACTCCCTTACAGTCCACGCCTTTTAAATTCTAGCCCATGAATAAAGGCATTCCCAGAGGCAGGAAAGCTAATAAGAGCTAACATGCATGGTACTAGCATGCATTGTAAAAACATCACTAGGATGCCATAAATATTCTTCTTCTTTTTCCATGCAATAATAGTTAAAAGCTTCCCCTCTCTTTCATAATTAAATAAATTCAGATTTCTTAAGGAAGAGCTGAAATGCTTTAATATACTTTGCAGTTCTTAGATTTATCTTCATTAAAGTCTGTAATAATTAAACACAAAATTTATTTATTTTGGGTTTACTAATATGAGCAGAAAAATGGAAGTGATGGAAATTTAGATTTTATTTTAATCTTGCTATTCTGACTTTGAATGGGTTGAGCAAGAATAGCAGATCATGGCTTAACCATTATCCAACTTATGAAATGCATTTTTATGGCTCTCGGAGGGGTCAAGTCAAAAGCCTCCATTTATATTCCCTTGGGGATCATTACTGTTTGTTCGAAACTGACAGGGGAAAGCGTTTCTCAAACAATAATGCTAGTACCAGGTGAGAGAAAAATGCATTCTATGGTCACATAATTTCAGGAAATGCTAGATTAAGTAGAATTAAAAGAGGTTTATTTTTAATCACGGGATTGACAATAATGTGTACTGTGAGTTCTCTAAGAAGGATGGATATAATGGGCAGTACTTCCCATTGTCATCTGACTCACTGAATTTTTAAGTTTCATTAGGTATATTTTGTTTGCTTGGCAAGTTCTATGGAACTGAAATGTTCTTTGTGTAGCGAGGTATGTATGTGGCCAAATCTCAGTTGACATGGTCTCTGTACCTTCCCATAGCTGTGGTCCTCCAGTTGTAGGAACTACTTCCTGTGCTTCTGTTTTTGTAATAGTGTTAATAATCAAAACAGCTAACATTTGTTGAGCACTCACTAAGGACCACGTAGAGCTCTGAAAACTTCTCATTAGTCACAACAAAGGGATCCTGTAAGTAGATGTCCCATTTTTACATATATGACTTTAATTAAATAGGTGGGGGAGTCAAAATTTTAACCTGAGAGGTCGCCTTCGCTCTGAACCACAGCACTGTTCTGTCACAGAACTGATTTGCCAGCTAACTTTGAGAAAACAGCTTCTGAAGTAGGGAGCTACTTAACAATTTGAGAATTCTCCAGGCTGTTAACTAAAGAAGCGAAGTAGCTTAGTGTACCAATTTGACATTTGCTTAACTTTATGCATGTGTTTGGCAGGGTCAGTTTTTCCAAAAGATTTCTTCACCTTTAGGAAACACAGAATCTGTCGTGTTGGTGTGATGCCATGAGAACGGTCGTGTGCTTTGTGGCTAGGACTGGGCTTCTGTTTTGAAGTGTAGGCTGCTTGCGAGCTTTCCCTCCTCTTCTCCAAGCTTCCTTTCCCTTCCCTTGCAGTTTCTCAGTTCTGTGTTGACCGTCACTCTTTCCTCAGTTGGAAATGATGAGGCGTGCAGTCCAGCCCTGTCCTCCTGTTTCTGGTCCTCTTCTGTATTCTTTCTACTCTTCCCACCTTCCTCTCTGTCCCGTGCTGGTCCTTGCTTCCTAAAGATGTTCCCTCTTTGCAGCAGAGCTGATAGTTTGTACAGAAAATGATCTACTGTTGTTCACAGTGTTTCTCCACTCATCTTTTTAAAAAGCTGTTAAATTGATCGGTGGAGAGATAGGTGAGGTCTTGCTTCTTGATGTCTTAGTTGCCTACCAGAGCCAGGGTTGAAGCAGGCTAGAACAATAAGCCAAGAACAAAATTCGGATTTCCTGCCTGCGTGTCAGAGCTGCAGTGGCTTAAGCCGTCACCTTCTCTCTCCCAGGGTGTGCATTGGCAGGAAGCTGACACGGAATGTTCTCGACCCAAGCAGGGTCTTAACCACGACACCCAACGCCTGCTGTTCCCTCTTTGTGTAACTAGTCCCGGAGTTCTCTGTTAAAATGTAGTTCCTCCATGTTTCCCTAAATAATAGTCTTTCAGATGTTTAATGAAAAAGTAAATGTAAAATCAAAATAATAGACATAGTTATTATTAGAGACAGAGCATAGCTGAAACTGGGTAATAATCCAGGATTACTAAACATACAGCTGTTCAGTTTTCATTATTTATTTTGCTCTAAGTTGTATAAAATTATATCGAGCTTTTCTTAAAATAGGAGAAGAAAACATCGGCCCAATGTTCTTTATCTTTTTGCTTTAAGGATATTTTATTTCTTTATCAATTAAAGCGCTGCTCATATTCCTTTCGGAAACACCTTTGTCATTGGTAATTTGCCCGATTATTTACTGTAATTACTCTTGTAAGTTGACAATGATCTCCTCATCACAAAATGTAAATTTTAGAATGCATTTTCTTGATTGTTTCTGTAACAGTTTACACCACCAATGAGCCATTACAGAAATGTTTCTTCTCTGGGATACTGTTACTTTAATTAATGTAATCTGTGAGCTCACTAACTCTTGATATTTCTTTTTCCACAACCGTTATTGACTTTGCTCCCATTTAAACATCCATAGCTTTTTTGTTTGACTCGTTCACGCCCATTTTCTATCTTTTGGGCTTAGGTTCCTGAGCCTACTGTTCAGGGAGTTGACTAACACTTCTGAATTCCTGTCACCAGAAAAGATGGCCTTATTTTTGCATTGACTTTAATGAGCAGGAAAGAATGTCCTCATTTTGTAAAGTATAGGACAAAGCGAACACGTGCTTCAAACTCCTCTTGAAGGCTGGTGTTGCCTAAGGGAACATCTGCTGTGGAATATGAAACACTCTTTCACCAATAAACTCGGCAAAATGGCAACCAATTTTATTTGACCATTCTTATTAGGATTAATTCTACTCTACAATCTATTCAGTTGTAATAGCTGAAATACTTTTTTCCTATTGCCTAAGCCTACTGGACTGTGAGCTTCTTGAGGCTTCAGCGAATGGTCAGGTGAATATATTAAAAAATTATAGGGTGCTAAATGAAAGGAGACAAGAGGCAGAACGTGAACTCATATAACAAGCAGATTTCCAAAACTATTGTAGAATGATGGTATCATGAAATGTACACTCCTATACCACCTGAGATCTCTGGTGTTGGTAGCAGAAAGGGCAATAAGGTGCTGAAATGGAAAATAGATGAACTCTTAATTTTTTAAAATAAATTAAGGCAGTAGAAAAAGTTGAAATAAGTGTTTTTCACTTTTAGCTGTGATGTCTGCATTTAGAAAATCTTGTTTCATTTTAGAGTGATGATAAACCGGTGCTCTATTAGGCTCTGGTACCGTGGATGAATCAAGGAACCCTGTCAGGAATGTGTGTAATTGCTCTGTTTCTTCACTAGATGGTGCTTGTGAGCCAATGAGAGGAAAGAATTTATTTTCTGTTCACTTAGGGGAATACTGGAAATTTGTGAATTAAGCGGAATAACACAGTGAAAAATTAGAATAATTTGACAGTCCTTCATAGTTACATTAAACTACCTCAAGGAAATAGTGGTAAAAATGTTAAACTCCTGGAAGGAAAAAATAACCCAACTGATCAACACTGTTACAATTGCCTAATTCTGAATGTTTGGTGAGTTAACTCTGAAAGCCTAAGGAAACTAAGAGATTCTTTTTACTCTCCTTAAAATATAGCAGAAATGCTTGGAAGAAGAGTCATTTAAATTCTTGTTATGAGGATAGCATAGCCTTGTCACCTAATGTTATGTGATATGTATTCAGTTTTAATATTATTTAATATGCAATATTTACTTTCTTTTTAAAAAAAGATTTATTAATTTTTATTTGAAAGGCAAAGGTGTAAAGGGAGAGAGAGAGAGAGAGAGAGAGAGGAGGTACCTTCCATCCCCTAGTTCATCCCTAAAGTGTTTGGAGCTGGAGCTGTGCTGGTTTGAAGCTAGAAGCTCGGGGCTACATCTGGGTTTTCCCGTGGGTGCTGGGGCCCCAAGTTCTTGATCCATACTCCTTTGCTTTCCTGGGGCATTAGCAGGGAGCTGGGTCAGAAGTGGAGCAGTTAGCTCTTGAACAAGTGGTCTTGTGAGATGCTGGCACTGGAAGGGGAGGCTTAGTTTGTTGTGCCACAGTGTTGGCCCTCAGTGTTTCTTCAGGGTCATTAAAATGTAGAGATGAAAACTCAGCCCATTCAGCTTGAATCTCAGGTCTGCCACTGAGCAGCTATATGATCATGGTACTTCTCAACCCATTGTTCCCCTCATTTTACAAAATGAGGGTATCATAGTTCCACTGCCGAAGTTAATAGTATAGGCACAAGAATTAGAATGGTGCCTGGCACACAGCAGGCACGTAAAACAGTTAACAGTCATTACATTTTAAATTGCATTTTGTTCTTAATGAAAAAATGCTATAGGCCAAGTCAAAAACAGTCAAGGGAAATCCCACTTTAATTAACTTATGTTTTATTTTCTTTCTCATTCTAGAAGTCTAATCTATTAGCATTGTGCCTTTATATGAGAAAAAGGTATATATATATATATATATATATATATATATATATCTTTCATTAGAAATAGTTATATTTTAACAGGGGGAAGGAAGGAACAAATTATTATTATTATTATTATTTTGTGTTGTAGTCTTTGGGACTGAATTACGTGAAAAAGAATGCAGAAGACTAGCATCTGGATACATAAATCAAGGCAAGCAGTAAAAATGCCCAACTACAGCTTCTGCGTCTAGCTTCCCACTGAAGCAGGCACTGGGAGACATTGGTCAGGGTTCAAGTAATTGAGTTCCTGTACTTCATGAGACATGGCTAGAGCATCTCTGACTCCAGGACACAACTCTAGCCGGCCTAAGTCCCAGCCTGGCCTAAACCCCAGTCCCGCCCCAGCCCCAGCCTGGTCCCAACCCCAGCCCAGCGCCAGCCCCAGCCCCAGCCCAGCACCAGCTCCAGCCCCAGCCCCAGCCTGGCCCCAGCCCAGCGTCAGCCCCAGCCCGGCTCCATCCCCAGCTCCAGCCTGGCCCCAGCCCAGTGCCAGCCCCAGCCCCAACCTGGCTTCAGCGCCAGCCCCAGCCCAGCCCCTGTCCAGCCCCAGCCAGGCCTCAGCCCCAGCCTGGCCTCAGTGCCAGCTCGGCCCCAGCCCAGCCTCAAGCCCAGTCTGGCCCCAGCCTGGCCCCAGCCCCAGCCCGGCTTCAGCGTCAGCCCCAGCCCCAGCCCAGCCCTAGCCTAGCTCCAACCACAGCCCCAGCCGGGCCTCAGTGCCAGCCGGGCCTCAGTGCCAGCTCGGCCCAAGCCCAGCCTCAAGCCCAGCCTCAAGCCCAGCCTGGCCCCAGCTCAGCCCCAGCCCCAGCCCCAGCCTGGCTTCAGCACCAGCCCGGCCCAAGCCCAGCCTCAGGCCCAGCCCGGCCCCAGCTCGGCCCTAGCTTGGCCATAACCTGGCCCCAACCCCTGCCCAGCCACAGCTTGGCACAGCATGGCTTCAGCCCCAGCCCGGCCCTAGCCTGGCATAGCATGGCTTCCGCCCCAGCCTGGCCCCAGTCTGGCCCCAGTCTGGTCCCAGCCCAGCCTCAGGCCCAGCCTAGCCTCAGGTCCAGCCTGGCCCCAGCTCTAATCTGGCCCCAACCCCAGCCTGGCCTCAGCCCCAAACCGGCCTCAGCCCAGTGTCAGCCCGGAACCCAGCCCCAGCCCGGCCTCAGCCCCAGCCTGACCCCAGCCTGGCCCCAGCCTGGCCCCAGCCTGGCTTCAGCCCAGCCCAGCCCCAACCCGGCCTCAACCCGGCCTTAACCCCAGCTTGGCCCCAGCCCCATCCTGGCCCCAGCCCCAACCCAGCCTCATCCCAGCATCAGCCCAGAACTCAGCCCCAGCTTGGCCCCAGCCCCAGCCTCAGGCTCAGCCTGGCCCTAGCTAGTCCCCAGCCCGTCCCCAACCTGGCCCTAGCCCCAGCCCGCCCCCAACCTGGCCCCAGCCCCAGCCCGGCCTTAGCCCCAGCCCGGCCTTAGGCCCAGCTCGTCCCCAACCTGGCCAAGCCCCAAACCAGCCTCAGCCCAGCGTCAGCCTGGAACTCAGACCCAGCCTGGCCGCAGCCCCAGCCTGGCCTAAGCCTGGCCCTCAGGCCCAGCCCAGTCTCAGGCCCAACCCGGTCTCAGCTCGGTCTCAGCTTAGCCCCAGCTCAGCCCCAGCCTGGCCTAAGCCTCAGCTCAGCCCCAGCCCGGCCCCAGCCCTGCCTGGCCTCAGCCACAGCCCAGCCTAACCCAGCCTGGCCTCAGCTTGGCCTGGCCTCAGCGCCAGCCCAGCCCAATCCAGCCTGGCCCCAGCCCGGCCCCTGTCTGGCCTCAGTGCCAGCCCAGCCCAACCCAGCCCGGCTCCAGCCCGGCCCCAGCTCAGCCCCTTCCTGGCTGAAACCTGGCTGGCCTAAGCCCTAACTTGGGCTCAGCCCTAGCCCAACCTGGCCCCAGCCTCAGTTCACCCTCAGCCCCAGCCCAACCCCAGCTACTGTGAACCAGGGAATGCTCTTGGTCTGTAGGTCTCTATCTTCTTCTTAAATAAGAGAATTAAAAGTCAGAGACTAACTAAATCATATGTCTGCATCTGGAAAGAATGAAGGACAAATTTATGAATCAGTTTTTTGTTGATAGTTCTATTTTTAGTGTAGGTGAACACTTGCACTCTAGTTGACAGGTAATAGGACCTGTGGGACTTGCACTCAGAGATAGGAGATACTATGTAAATATACAATGAATTATTTTTTTCATGGACATCAATGACTGGAGGGCTCCAGTGTGACTCTGGGGTGGCACTGTGCCATGTGGTGGTAAGCTACCTACGCGAGCCATCCTGTCTAATGCTCACCACCACTCCACAGAACAGCCAGGATCGTTGTCCTGACTCCAGCATTGAGGAAATTGGGGTTTGGAGAATTAAATCACTTTTTAAAAGAGATTTATTTATTTTTATTAAAGGCAGAGTTATAGACAGAAGGAGAGATAGAAATATCTTCCATCTGCTGGTTCACTCCCTAATAATTGGCCACAACGGCCGGAGTTGAGCCCATCTGAAGCCAAGAGCCAGGATCTTCTTCCGAGTTTCCCATGCAGGTGCAGGATCCCAAGGCTCTGGGTCATCCTCTGCTACTTTCCCAGGCCGCAGAGAGATCTAAGGGAAGGGGAGCAGCCAGGGCATGAACCGGCTCCCATACGGGATGTTGGGGCTTGAAAGGCGAAGATTAGCGAATGGAACCATTGCTCCAGGCCCAATAATTAAGTAACTTAGATTATAGGGCCTGTGATGGCAGGACTAGCATTGAAACACAATTCTCTCTGAGCCCAGAGCCTCAGTGTTTACTCATTCTCCTGAGGTGTCATTTCAAACAAAGGCATTGCTTCAGTTGATTCTGAAAGTATAGGCAGCACCCTAAATGACACATTTTCTAATTGGTCTTCACTTATTGAGACATTAACTTGTCAACAAAGGGTATTATCCTTCATTGGTTCCCTGCATGCCTGGGTAATTAAGGAATCAAACTGTCCTTCATAATTTGAGGATGATACTACCACATGTGAGCCTGTGGCTGAGGAAAACCAACATCTGACAAACAGCTCTTTCCGCATCATGTATACATGCAGATTGCTCTTTGGTTTGTGGCTCAAGCCTCTGCTGGCAGAACTAAGCTTCTGTATTTTGTTCTGCCAAAGCATGGTTAAGCTGATCCTACATCCTCACCACGGCCTCCTCTGTCCTGGTCCCCAGCCATTCCTAGCTTTATCTCACCCTCCTGGGGATGGCAGGGTCTTCAGATGTCTTTCAGCCTTTCAGCTTCTATATTGATTCCTGTTTGGTGTACAGTGGTTTATTTCTAATAGATGCCTGGCACCCTAAATCTGAGTTGTATGATTTATTCTTTTGAAGCTAATGGACTGAGTGAATGGGTTGATTGGATATTGGATCTTGCATTTATTCACATTGTTAACATAACTGTTCATCTGGTAGGAGATGGTGGCCACCTGTTAGAGTAATAGGGAATGTATTTTCTCACTCTTCCTCTTTTGTAACATTTCATTTTGGTCATGTACCTGAGTCCTCATCCATACCCACCAGGTTGCAATTCTTGTCTAGCCACCCTGTGTCTGACTGTATTTGTAGGTGGAAAAGTGGCAGCCTGGGTTGTGGGGAGGGGGGTCAGTGACATCAGGCCAAGGTGTCTTGGTCCTCACTGCAGAGTAGCTGCAGTAAGCTCATCTGCCTTGCACAGGTGCCTTCTCCCTCCTCCTGTCTCTTCACTTTTTCATTTTCCTGCCTTCTTCTACCTCTCCTTTTCTCTCGTCCTCTTTTGGGATGATATTTGTTGAGTACATGCTTTACGTTAAGCTCTAGTCTAAGTCAGGACTGTGCAGCCTCAGGCCCTTTTACATTTTGTTCTAGATAAGTTTTGTGGAAGGCTATTCTGTGTGTCATAGGATGCTAACAGCATCCCTGGTTTTACCAACTAGATCCACGTGACAGCATCTCTACCTCCCCAGTCTAACAGTCAAAAATGACTCCAGACAATTCCAAATGTCCCTGTTGGGAAAAAGTTGCCTCCAGTTGAGAACCAATGTTCCAAGGGTATTTCCTGATTTAGTTATACAATGGCTCTATGAAATAGACAGAATCAGTTTTTACAGCCCATATAGGGGCTTACAATATTAAATAATTTGTCCAAGGTCACATGAAGAGTACATTTCTGGAGCAGAAAACACAAATCTAACCATAGACCCAGATGTCTTACCTATATGTCATACTCACTACTATTATATGAATTTTGGACTCTATGATTTATCCAGAAAATATGTCTTCTGATAATTTATGACTTAAATTGAAATCATCTGCTCCCAAACCTTAACTACTTTGCATGTCTGAATATCCTCATGTTGCACTTTTCTTGATTCTGTGCCTTTGCATAAGTTGTTCCCTTTGTCTAGAGTAGCTTTGCATCTTTATCCATTTACAGAAAGCAAGTTCACTGTTATAATCTAAGCAATGCTACAGTGTCTTTTGTGATACTAGAATTAGCCACTACTCACAACCCTAAGCACTTTCATTCTGACAAGTTGCCCTAGTAGCTTGTATTTATGGGTAGATTATGGGTGTCACAGTAAGTGACAAAGAAAAAAAGAAGCCATATTGTACTCTGTTATGACATGTAACCAAAGCATACAAACCAGCTTAGTGGTTTATAAAGTTACTTTACTTTGCTAAGAGAACAAATGGTTCCCTGGTTTAAAAGCTGCATGGAGTCCTCCTCACCTTGTTTAGGTCTTGACTTCTGCACCTGCTCACTGTATGGATGCACGGTAGTGTCTAGGGGTCATAGGGAAGGACTCTTTGCTTCATGTGGGCTGGCTGGATACTGCATGCCTGGCCACACCCCCAACCTGTGAAGGTCCTCTTTTCATTTTGGGTCCTTGTACTTTGTGATATCTCACCTCTACTCAGGTGCACCTTTTAAAAAATGAAATATCTATTTATTTTTATTGGAAAGGCAGATCAGATTTATGGAGAGAAGGAGAGACAGAGAGAAAGGTCTTCCATCTACTGGTTCACTCTCTAAATTGCTGGAGCTGACTTGACCCAAAGCCAGAAGCCAGGAGCCTCTTCCAGATCTTCTATGCAGGTGCAGGTCCCAATGCTCTGAACCATTTTCTGCTGCTTTCCAAGGCCATAAGCAAGAAGCTGGATGGGAACTGAGCAGCTGGGATATGAGCCGACTTCCATATGGGATCCTGATGCTTGGCAAGGTGTGGATTTAGCCGTTGAGCCATTGTGCTGGGCCCTCGTGTGCACTCTACTTGCCTTGCACAGGCCACCCCTTTGTAAGATTCCCCAGATCAGGTCATCTGGTGGCTTACGTGTCCTCCTCCCAAGATTTGGGCTCTGCTCCTGCATATTCAATTTCTCTCCCATGTTTATATTCTTTTACTCTTCTTGGGCTGCAATTCTTACTCTAGTCTCTCTGTACGGGTACCTTCCTCACTTCTTTCTTCAATAAGCTCTGGCTTCCATGGTATGTATCAGAGAAAAGAAGAGTTCAGCGAAAAAAGGAGATGGGGAATTGTGAAAACACAGATGACATTTACAGGCCTAGGCTCACCTGGGAGTGAGAATAGGCAGACAGCAGAAGAGGTCTTTGTATGCCCACAGTTGAAGTCTTGGAAGATAAGGAAAAGCTAGTAAATGAGTCTGAGTAAACACAGCCTTTCAGATGGGAATAAAAACCATGAAAGAGAGTGGTGTCCCACGTTGTCAAGGGAATGAAGTATTGTAGGAAAATAATACTGATCATTCGGTATAGAGGAAAGCTGGTGATGCGGATGGTATACAGATGATAATACCCTCGATAAAATGAAAATGGATGGGGACCTTGTGCAAGGGGAGGAGTTAGAACTTGATAGAACCAGAAATATTTACTATTTGTAGCAGTAAGAAGATAGGGTCTATAGAGAAGGAAGTATGATGGGGCAACCCCTTAAACTTTCTCTCCTGTTGGATTTTATTTTTTCAGTGAAATTGGAACTTAGGCCAGAGCCAGGAGGGAAGAGACCCAGAAGGTATTTGTATTTTAAAGTGATAAATACTTCTAAGGGATTGAGGCAATGAACTAGAGAAGTGAGAATTGCCAGACAGTATCAAGAGCCTGTTGTAGCTTACAAGAATTAAATGTAAAGTGTGATTCATTATGAGGTGGTTCCACTAGCCATACAGAGTAGCTGAGGCTGTTGTGCAGTGAACAGACTGAACAGAAAACTGGGAGGGGAAAAGAGAACTGAGAGTGTACAAAAAGGTGTGAACTCAATGATGGGTCTTGGAATTGAAGTTGTATAATAAGAGATGACAAAAGGAAAATGAGAATATATAAGTAATGACGTTAATGGATTGAAAGTCCTATGCTGGTCAAAAATTTGTTGACGAGGTATTTGGTAGTGTGAGTTAAAATCACGCAAGATGCTGGTTGAAAATGGAAATGCTAGGAAATTCAGGAGATGAAGGGGTTATGCTGTTAGTCAAGGCTATTCCACTTGCTTGGAAAGTTTTTTCCACTATTTTCCTTTTGATATCTCTTATTTATTCTTTTGGGTATAGATAGCCTTCCTTGCCTTCTCTTAATTTGATGAACTTGTTCTTTGTATATATTCGCTTAACTCTTTTAAAAATGCATTTTTATCTAAATGGCAGATTTATGGAGAGGGAGCGAAAGACCTTCCATCTGCTACTTCAGTCCCTGAATGGTCATGATGACCAGAGCATAGCTGATCTGCAGCCATGAGCCAGGAGCTTCTTCTGAGTCTCCCATGTGGGTGCAGGGTTCCAAGGCATTGGAATATCCTCTGCTGCTTTCCCAGGCACAAGTAGGGAGCTGGGTGAGAAGTGGAGCAGCTGGGACATGAACCAGCACCCATATGAGTGGCACTTGAAGGTGGAGTATTTAGCCACTGAACCAGGCCCCACCTTTAACTGTTGATGTGAAGCTGTTTCATAACAATTTGCACAGTTTCTTGTAAATCTTTAGTTTACTCATTTGTCTTGCTGGAACTACTTCTTTCTTTTTTTTTTTTTTTAAAGAGATAGGACTTTGTATAAGACATCCTTATCTCCATGATTAGCATAGTGTTTGCCGCACAACCAGTATTTGAAAAGCTTGTGGAAAATGCATAGTATATAAAAAAAAAAACTAGATGTAAACTTTGAAAAAAAATTTATACCAAAGTAGATGTACTGTAGAAAAAGATGTATTTATTTATTTGAAAGACAGAGTCTCTCTCTCTCTCTCTCTCTGCTTCATGCACACATGACCAGAGAGAGAGAGAGAGAGAGAAAGAGAGAGAGAGAGAGAGAGAGAGAGAGAGGAGAAAGAGAGAAGTTTTTCCTTCTGCTAGTTCAACTCCCAAATGGCTGCAAGAAGCCAGTGATGAGCCAGTCTGGACCTGGGAGCCTGGAATGTGAACTGCATCCTGGTCTTCCCTGTCACCAACTAATTGTTCTCTTTACTTAATACATTCTCAGTAATGTAATTTTGCCTGCGTTTGTGGAGTTAGAGATCTGTGTCTACCACATCAAGGAAACATGTATTTTAGTGCTGATAGGTGATCAATAAGAGTTCTTATGTTTTGTTATGCATCTGAAATAGTGTTAAACATGGTTGACTGGAATTCCTTTTCTTTTAGTGTCATAGAAAGTCATTTTAAAAGACTCCGATTTTAATTGGATAGAACATTTCATTAGATTAGTTTGTGTAACTGTAATAGCTACAGTTGACTTAGAATTTGTTTTTTAAATGTTAGGCACTTATGAGTGTGTGTGTGTACTTTTATCTAATTATCACAAAACACTAGGTAAATGGACACTTTAATATCTCTATGGCAAAAGAGAAAATTGAAATGTAGAGAAGTTAAACAGCTTAGCAGTGGGATACACATCTGGATAAGTGAAAGAAATAGCATTTGAGAGCAGGTTCACTTGATTCCAACATATGTGTGCTTTCTCTGACTATAAAAATATATTTTCTTGGAAGTGTAATTTTTGTTCTTAAAAATAGCATAGTAGTGTTATTACAGCTGGTCTTTATGTCACAGTTTTTATCCCTTCTCCCTCTATAGTACCACGTGTTTAAATGGACTGAGAATGTTTTTTGGGTATCTTTTAACAGTGATGTTTGAACATCTAGCTCAGCAGCCTTGATGTATAAGAGGTCTGTAAAATTCCCACACAACTTTGACTATGTATTTTTATTTTTTAAAAAAGATTTACTTATTTTTATTGGAAAGTCAGATTTACAGAGAGAAGGAGAGACAGAGAGAAAGATCTTCCATCCGGTGGTTCATCCTCCAAGTGGCTGCAGTGACCCGAGCTGAGCCAGTCTGAAACCAGGAGCCAAGATCTTCTTCCAGGTCTCCTATGTGGATGCAGGTTCCCAAGACCTTGGGTTGTCCTCTTATGCTTCCTCAAGCCACAGGCAGAGAACTGGATGGGAAGTGGAGCAGCCAGCATAAGAACTGGCACTCATATGGGATCCTGGCAAATGCAAGGTGTGGACATTAGCCATTAGGCTACCATGATGGGCCCTATATATTTTATTTCTAATATGACCCTTCTGTGATGCAGTCTATAGAGAATGCAATAGTAGCAGAAAGCGGGTAATAAATCTGGTTTGTGAATTTTGGGCATGGCTCATTTTCATTCAGCTTTGAGATCTAACTACGGTCATTTTTCTGGAATACCTGGAATAATTGTTCTATGCTTGGTGAAAAACATCCAACATATGCAAGCTCAATATTACCTTAATGCTTATCAAAAGCTTTCATGATGTCACTAGCCTGGGGGCCAGCTGACACACATAGTATATATCATTTTTCGAAATTTATTCAATCTCTTATTTCCTTGACCTGGGGCAGTGTAGAGCTGGGACACTTGATGAATAAGGAGGATGGAGGATGAGCAGAACATCATGTGAGTGTGTCAAGTATATGACAGTTATGCTTCTTAGATGGAATGAGGAAGATGGTTCAGCACAGGCTCTGAAGAAGTTGTTGATGATTGATCATGTCACAGCTAAACCCAACCAAGAGTTTACAGAATCTTGTTACGTAACTTTTCAACATCTGTGAGAGTGAATTGGTGTATTGAAGTGCAATGTATTAATCACTCAGTTTCACAAACTGTTAGCAATTTTCTCATTTTAGCCTCTTGCCCTGTCCTCTCTGTGACTTCCCTCTCTGCCTCCATAGCAATCGCAAGCGAATTCCAGACTTAATATTATTTTATCTATGAATACTTCAAGAAAGTATTGTTACCGATAAGGGCTTAAAATGAAATAGTGTTCTTAAGCCTAACAAAATAATACCAGTTCCTTCATATCATTTAAAATGTAAGGCCACCTGTATGTTTTTTCCAGTTTCCTCAGTAATGTCTTTTTCAGTTATTTTATTTGAAGCAAGATTTAAGTGATGATCATGAAGTGTTCAGCTTTCATTCCGTTAATGCAATAAATTGCGCTGATTAACAGCTGGCATTACTGTCAGGGACAAATCCCATTTGATCACAATGTATGATCTTTTTGATGTGTTGTTGAATTTGGATTGCTAATATTTTATTGAGGATTTTAAAATCAGTGTTCATCATAGCTACTGATGTGTAGTTTTTCTTTTCTTATAATGCATTTTCCCTTTCCTGGATTATCAAGCTGATACTGGCCTCATGAAATGTGTTTAGAAATGTTCCCTGTAGGTCTAGTAATTGAAAGAATGTAGGAAGTATTGAAATAACTTTGAATGATAGAATTCGGCAGTCACGGGAAGTCTCTGATTACTTCTTCAATCTGTTATTGGTATGATAAGGCTGTATTGTTTTTCTGATTCAGTCTTGGTAGGTTGTATTTCTGTAGGAATTTATTAATTTCCTCTGAGTAATCCAGTTTGTTGACATGATTCTGCATAATATTCCTTTAGGAATTTTACTAACCTTTCTATTTCTAAGGCATCTGTTGTAATATCTGCACTTTGATTTTTAATTTTATTTGTTTCTGTATTTTCACTTTTTTATCTAGCTAAGGAAAGATTTGGTAATTTTATTTTGTTCAAAAAAACCGACTTCTGGTTTGTGTTGATATTTTCTATGATTTCTCTGCTTGATTTACTCTGTTCTGATCTTATTGTTTACTTCATCCCACTTTGGAGTTAGCTTGTACTTTTTATCATTTCTTGAGGTGTACTATAAGGCAATTTATTTGGGGACTTTCTTCCTTTTTATGTAGGCATTCATTATTATAAACTTTCCCCCCTAGACTTGCTTTTGCTGCATCCGATAGATTTTGCTAAGCTGTGCTTCTATTCTTGTATGTGTAAAGGTATATTTTTTATTTTAAGGTATTTCACATTTGTTTCTATGTCAAGATAACTTTAAATTTCCTTTTTTTCTTCTTTCGTAAGCTTTTTGTTACTTCATGTGTAGTTCAATGTCTACATATTTGTGAACCTTCCAAGATTCTTGCTGTGTTGCTTTCCGATTTCATTCCGTTGTAATTGGAAACAATACTAGAGATTATTTAAATCTTTTGGAACTTGTTAAGATTTGCTTTGTGGCCTAACATGTTATCTATGTTGGATTAATGTATAGTGGCGGAAAATATTCATCCTGTTATTTTTCATTGGAAAGCTATGGTTAGGTCAATATGAACTAAAGTATAAATAATTGCAGTATTATTAATTTTCTGCGTGATTTAACCATCAGTAAAAGTGGGGTATTAAATTCCATGCTATTTTTGTTTTACAATTTATTTCTCCTTTCATATCAGTAATATTTGCTTTATGCATTTAGGTATTCTCATGTTAGTTGCATAAATACTTTTTGTTTTTATATTTGCTTTAGCAATTGACTTTTCTATCATTTCAATGATTTCCCTTTTTCACTGTGAAAGTTTTTTATTTGAAATTCATTCTCTCTGGCATAAGTGTTTCCCCTGTCTGTTCTCTTAGCATTTGTGTAGAAATCCTTGATTTCTTCACTTTTAGCCTTTGCAAGTCCTTAATGCTAATGTGGGCCTTTTGAAGCTACCACATGGCTGGATTTCTTTTTCTCAAATACACTCAGTCACTTTATGATTTTTTTATTTGGGGAATTTAAAGCCTTTTATTCCATGATATCATTGATAGGTAAGGATGTCCTATTACCATTTCGTTATTTAATTTCTGGACGTTTTTTAGAACTGTTGTTCCTTTTGTCTCCTTTTAGAGTCTACCTTTGTGATTTGATAATTTTCTGTGGTGCTAATCTTACTCCTTTTTGTCTTTCGTATATCTGCTATAGTTTTTCTTTGCTTTGTGATTACCTTGATGCTTGCATAAAATATAGTTACCCATTTATTCATTTCTGGTAGTCTGTTGTAAGTTTCCTCTTCAAGTTGAGTTTTACTGAAGTGGCAGATATGCTGTAAAACAAAGAATAGCACTATTTTTGTTGTTATTCTATTTTAATCGATATTTTTATAGTTTTTTATTTCAAAGGGAAAATTTATAGATAAGACTTTGTTTTGTCCTTTCAAACTGTCAGATAAAGTGACATGATAGGTCAGCGGTGTGGATGTTAAGTGTTGGCATGGGAGTCATAATGCTAGGGTTCAAATCTTGGCTTTCCTGGTCTCTGTTATGTGACCTGAACAATCAGGAAACTGATGGTATCTCTAAATTCACCACCTTGGTCTGTGGATTAAACGAGATAATATTGTGAAAGGCTTAGAGCAATGTTTGTGACAAAACAGCAAATCAAAGAACTGTTTGATAGATTACAAAGAAAATATGTGTACTCTACTACCCTTGTTAATCAGTTTGATTTAGATGAAGGTAAGACGAAGTCAGTGTCAGAAAGGAGTAAGTGTTTAGGTGAAGGAAGAAGGCCACAGCTGGGAGGTCTGATCAGTATAGGGAGTAGGACCCTCATAACTGAAGGTGGAGGTGGTCAGTTTCCTGTACCAGAAGGAAATCCCTGGAATCAGAAACAAGAGCAAAACCGTGACAAGTCAGAGAAAGGCTGCTGTAGTAAAAACAGAGTTAACCCTGTCAACTCATATTCTGCTTGATGGACTCTTCAACCACTTCCCATTACATGGAATGCTTGTTCCAAGCCAATAAACGAACCCTGTTGACTGACGCTCAATTCCATACGCAAACTGTGAATATTTGTAAATAGGGGATAATGAGGCTGGATTTCTTTCCAGTTTTTGTAGATTCATAGGAAAATGAGAAACAATTCAACACAACTCAGCAACCATTTTCAGGGTTGCTTTTGATACCACACCACAATGTGGAACAGAATAGCCTTCAGATGTGGGTATATTTTGTCCACAGTGTTGTCATTAGTCTCCGCTAACAATTCTGCAGTTCAAGCTCAGGGATACCACAAAGGGTGAAATTAAATGGAAAATCAGGCAACTGTGTGCAAGAGTACAAATGGCATAATGAATCCTTAGGGCCATTACACAATTGTTTGCTTTCAAAGAAAATTTTTACTGTCTGTGCTTGTGGAGAAAAGTTAGTAACATAAAATACTAATATGAAATGAAGTGTGCGCTGGTGCCAATTCAAGCAAAAATGCCTCCAATTACAACTCTCCTCAAAGGTTCAAAATTTCTTGCACTTTATTTATCTCCTAGGGTTCATTTTCTAGCCATTTTTGTGCAGTAATTTATTTATTCATTGAAAACATATTTAGCTATTCATGCTATACACTGTTCTGGGAACAGAGATCTGTGGAAGACATGGTATGGGGCTTACATTTTAATGATGGAAAACAAATAATTACATAATTTAAAATAGAGTTCCAGGTAGTTATCTGAGATTGAAAAAATATAACAAGTTTGAGAGATTTTAAAATATATTCCAACTAGGAAAGGCTTCTCTGAGAAGAGGACATTTACAAGGAGGCTTGCTTAAGCAAAGGAGAAACTTGAAGACTTCTCGGACAGAGCTTTCAGCCTCCAGGGAAGAGAAGCTACACAGGCCAGTAGCTGGAGGATCCTTAGTACAGTTGAGAATAGCACGAAAGCAAACCTGGTTGATGGGAGTAGGGTGAGGGGAGTGTCAGAGGATGAAGTTGGAGAATGAGTCAGTGACTAGATCACACAGGGCTTGATTGATTGTGACTTATCTGTATGAATGGAAGGAAGCTGTTGGAAGTTCTTGGCCAGGGACTGAAATAAAATGTTCATTTCTTTTAACATCTCATTGGTTATTATGTGAAAAAAGAAAAGGACATCAGAGGACAAGAATGAAGTCAGAGATTGGTTGGTGAATGCTTCATGGTTTGTGCACTGATGCTGCATTAGAAGAGGCATAAAGGAGTAGAAAGTGTTTCTTCATAATTCTTTTTTGGGGTTCTGCTTGAAGGTGGCCTCAGTATTCAATCCCTTGGCCATAGAGAAGAAGGTCTTGTATGTCTCCTTTGGTGCTTTATTTCTACATGGTTGTTATTATTTCGAGTAGCAAAAGACAAGCATCTAAGTGATACCTAAAATATCCAAAGAAATGGTGGATTAAATGGCAGCAAATTCTTACCATAGTAATGTTCTTTGGGACAGCAGAGTGATTGTAGTCTGTAAGAGTTTATGATTTATTTTGTGAGGAACTGAAAGAGTCCAGAGGTTCTCCACACAAACAAATGGTAAATGCCTAAGGAAATGGAGATACTGGGCAGCCTTATTTGATCATTATACACTACAAACATGTGTTGAACTCTCATACTGTACTCTGTAAGGATGCAGAGTTTTTATTGTCAATGAAAGATAAATGATACAATTTAAAATCCTTGCCAATACTTATGTGTGGTAAAGTGTGTAAAATCTTCAGTTAACAATGTCTTGGGCATAACTAATTCAAGGAAAGATTTAATGCATCATCTGCATCTATAACAAATACATAATATAAATGATATAAATATTCTGCTGAGCATGTTGAAGAGTGAAGTGAATAGGCACTGATACAGAATTTTTAGGATTATCAAGTAGGAAAGGAGATAGCTTGTTACAGATAGATTTAATGCACTTGGTCTGGGACCTGCTTAGGAGAGATGTGGCCACACCAGGCTCAGGAATATTGAACTTTTTGTATCATGTATTTTGGGGGAACTTTGCTTCCCTCTATGATCTACAGCCAGTGTTTTCCCCATGAAACCTGTGTTTAAGCAGGAACACTTAGTCCCTATAGTAACATTTGGTAATGAAGTCAATGCCTGTAATGGAACCTCCGTCACTGTGACCATGACTGCATTCAAAGGAATTCTGGAAAGAGGAATGATTTCTTCATCTCCCGAACTCTGGCATGTGCCCTTCATTGAGAGACTGCGCATCCTAGCTAGTACAGCTAAACACTTGGCAGCCTAGCTCACTAGTGACCAAATGGTCCACTTAACAAGCTCCGCTGATCAATGTGTTGTAATTCTTCATCTGCTTTGACTTCTAAAGTGATTACATGTGAGTAGTATCTCATGGGAGATTGAGGAAAAGGAAGAGATTTTTTTTTTTACGTTTTGGAAAATCTGTTTGTTTAGTTTTTTTGTTTTAAAGTTGCCGGACAATCCCATTGTTTACAAGTTTTTCTGTTGTGTTGTTTGTTTGCCAAGAAAAATCTTGCACCATACCAACTTGTGTTAGTAAAACAAATGGCTCTTTTCACAATGCAGCTCAGTGTATTTGTATATTTACATGAGTTTTCCAGCACTACTTTGGGAGGAAAGATTCAGCTACATTTGCACATATTTTGTTTTCCCTTGTGTGTAAGCTTTGACCTTCCCAACTAGCTCCCAAAGAACCCACAGGCCATGGATTAGTTGGAGGCATTCTGCTAAGTCTTCAGTTGGATAGAGTTTTTGTTGGATTCCCTGAAATAAATAGGGTGTATTCAGGGAGTTTGAGCTAATTTTAGTAAATGGGTGAATTATGAGTGAACAAATGACAAGCCTATGCCCTATGGGCTGTGCCTTGCTCAGAAGACTTGAAGGCTACTGTCACTTAGTTGGCCAATATTTTATTTGTGTAGATTAACAGATAAACAACTTGGGACAGATTCAGAAACGTGTTGCTATTCACTGTCTCCAAGCTGGCAGCAGATTGGAGTTGCCTCTGTGGAGTTGCCTACACTTTCTTGATTATCCTAAATTTTATGATTGGCCAATAAGTAGGAGACAAACATTTTCAAAAGGTTTAAATAACTTTCAGTTATATGATGTATTTCTCCAAGGAGTTGAGAGAATTTTTTCAGTAGCTTTGCTCTTTACATTTTTCATCTAACCAGTCTGGAGTTGAATGATTTTTGATAAATGACTTCATTTCTTTGGCTTTTGGTTTCCTCTTCTCCAAAACGTGTGTAATATCAATTTCACAATCCTGTTGTTTGGAACGAATGAAATAAAATGAGGCATCTAGGCTAATACTAGGACATAGCACACTTTCTGTAAAAAGGAGTGCTGCTCTTATTACCACATTTTGATTAGCTGTGGCTAAGATAGTATTAGTTATTTCTGTGAATGCAAGGGGCAGGTGAGTGAATCTGGGTAAGAGTGAAATAATATGTAGGTAGGTGGTTACTCCCTCCTCAATATACCAAAGAGGTATCTGGGCACAAAATTGAGATGCTCTGGAATTATGTATCAACCACTTCTTATGAAGGTGTTCCATTCATAGCGAGAAGAATTTGGCTGTCTCTTGTGATGTGTTCTAACCTTGGACCAGAATCAACTTTGACGAAGTTTTGAAACTCTCAATTCTACACTGTGAAGGAAAGCATCCTACTTTCAAGCACACTGTTTAGCATGTTGAAGTTCACTGGAGCACGACCACATCTGACCACATTGGTGCCAAGAAAAAGGCCAACACAAACCATCTCTGTCTTAAGATGAAATTTTTAACCTTAGCCTGACATGTTGCCAGTTTTGGCCAGTGTGGAAAGGCCTGTGATTCTTACCCTGTATTGTTGCTATTGAAGGATGGAGTAGCATAAAAAAGTCTCAAGGCATTTTAAGTCAGTTCAACTTCCCTTTGTGTCAGTTTGGCAATAGAGAAAGTGGCAGTGGGGAAAGAGCCAAGTAATTCTCAACATTGTCTTTGGAGTGATAGTTAAGATGGCTACTAGTGCTCTTGGAAAACTCTACTGTGTCATGTACAGGATTTTTGAATAGGATATTTTTGTGAATAGAGATTTGGTTTTCTGGATGCCAGTGTCATAAGACATTGTAATAAATCATTCAAAGCCATAGTGGGATATATTGGCTATTCTTGTAGCAAAATGAGTAATTTCCCCTACTGCTCAGGGCAGTGTGGATTTTGTTCCGTAGGCATGCAAGACAAGGTTGCGCAGTCAGTAGAGCTGGGTGTAGATGACAAGTGTTATTTGATGGCACCCATGATCATCTACCTCTGGAGTAAAATACTAGGACAGTCAGTTTTCAGGATGCAAATCATGAATACTTCTGTGAGGAGATTTTATGGCATTGTGTAAATCAGGTAGATATAAATTTATAATAAAGCTGCTCTTTCAAGTTAATTTTTGTGTTTAGAAACGTGGGGTCTAAAACTGAGGATCTCAAACGTAATCAGTGGCACCAATGATTGGTTGATCAAGATTTCTGTAATCTTCATTTCAAAAACAACTTTCAGACCTTTTCAGTCCAACATCCTGATTCTACAGGTAGTGTTTTGTGCCTTGTGAATGTATTGATTTATAGCTCAAAATTATATTAATAATCTGTGGTATATCTTTGGCAAGAGAAAAGATATGGCATGCATGTTGCTGACCGAATTTTATTTCCCTTTCAGTTTCTTTCCCTCAGTTTATGTGATTCTTTTCCTTCTGTGTTTTAAAGTTATTGTATCTTGCTGTATTAAAGTTTCTTTTGAAGCTGCCATAAAATGCTGTCTGGAATAAGTCAAGTACCAACAAACAAATAAAAAAAATTATTCATTTGTAATAATTAGACCACCCAGTTGGAAACATGCTGGTAGTTTTTTTTCCCTTGAAAGGACAATAGAATTGTTATTTCATCATTCCTTCTTCCTTTCTTTGAAACCATTATTCTGTGGCTTTGAAAACTCCCATAGAGGAACAAATAATCCATTTGAATCTAGAGTTGCGAGCAACTAGCTTGTATATAAGCAGCAAAAGTGTAACTTTCTCCTCTGGTTTTCTTGATGCCTATGAATCGAGACCTATGTCATTTCTTACATGGTACTGCATTAGTTAAGTTGGCTGTTCTTCAAGTTCTTTATCCCGTGAATGGCACCGTGCTTAATCATGTCAAACTGAAAACAGGCATTTGCCAGAATGTGGGATGGTTCACGAAGTGGTAAAAATACTACGGCAGTTTGACAGATCTCAGTAAATAGCAGATAATAGAATGTGGTCTGCCTTTACTATTTTAACATTGACTTACATTCAAGAAAAGAAAAGGAAAAACGGATTTAAGCACTGGACAATGATGCCATAAATGAAAATGGAAATTGCAGAGGCTTCTCTGTTATTTCATCTGCCAAACACCTGTAGAGTTGTATTTCAGTTATGTGTCTGGGTCAGGTAAGAACTGGCTGGTTTCTGGCAATGGTCTTTCCAACAGGACGTCTCTGAGTGGGGGAGCTGCACAAGAGGCTAATGTTCATTTCCTATGAAAGGAACTGAGAATGTCAAAGTAGATGGGGAAGAATCCGGGCAGGCATCTGGGACATTGGCTTACACTTCAGGAAGATGTTGTGTCAGCAGTTACAGAAAGTGGAGGGAAGGGGTCTCCCACATGTAACAACTGAATTTCAGTGTTTTGCTGTTGGAGGAACATCAGGAGGTGGTTTCTCTCTAAACGTCCTCAATAAAACTGAAGTCAAGCAGTCACTGATTTCATTATTCTACAGACATCTGCATTTGAAAAATACTTAAAATTCTTCTCATATCAATGGATTTAAATGTTATTCACTCGTAATTCTTTGGGTCTTTGAAGGTTTCAGCTGAAGTTTTGGCCTATGACTCAGTGTTACCTTAAGTTATTGACTATCTGTGGCCATCTTTCATGTCAGGAAGCTCTTCATTTACTGAAACTATTTGTTATGATATGCTGTGCATTCCTCCCAAAGAAAAATTGCTTTAAAGTGATCTGTCCAACCAAGCTCATTTGTTATACTCATGAGTTTTCCCTTTAATTTTCCTAAGGGGAGAAGCACATTTAGTATTGATGAAATGAAATAAATATTGAGGTATACACTTATTTTGAATTTTTAAAATTTTATTCTCCACATGAAGTCTATCCTTAATGCATATTAGCAAATGTTAGAACTGTTTTCGAAACAGAACTGCAGATATTGGCTGTAGAAATTCCTATTGTGTAGGGATATATATTTTTAAATTTGAGGTTTGTTTTTGATAAACACTTAACAAAAAAATCTTAGCCTCTAACTTCTGAGCTGCATTGTACATTTATTTAGCAATTACTTTGGGGATAAAAATGAAAGTTTTTGTTTCTCTGTGAGAGCATCCCCTGTACTCAGTGTAGATGACATGTTTCCCAAGGATCAGCAAAGTCAGCTTGAGGGCAATCTAAAGAGCTAGCACATTTCATCAGTGAGAATGCTGCAGTCATGTGGTGCTAACTCACCTGTGTGTGAAGTTAGTGTTGCTTGCCAGGGATCTTAGCAGTTACATTGTCTGTGGGGATGTTTAACTTTTGTCGTGTTGCCTTAATGATGGATGCATCCTGACTGACTCCAGCAGCCATTCTTTTCATCACCCTGACTTCCACAATGGAGATGAATGTGGAATGTTTCATGGAGTAAATCTTCGCTCCTCAGAATGATCTATATGCTCACTAGCACTTCCCTACAAAATTGGAAAACAGTGGTACTTGGGAAGGAGTCTTAAAAACATCTACTTACATCTGTTCTCGTATTTTGATTTTGTGTCATCCGTATCAGAGCGTTTCTTTAGGACAGTTTAAATCTCAAGTGCACAAAGTTTGAAATTTCCATGAGTTCTGTAGATGATGGAAGTTTAAAACTATTGTAATTTGGGGTTATGATATTTATATCATTCCATGAATATTGCTTTTACTGTATATTTAAACATTGTATTAAGGATGAGTGAACTGACCTACACAGTGTCAGCTTGACACAAACCAGAGGCAGACAGAATGAGGTGCTTGGACAATATATCTTCCACAAGAATAATGTACCATTGGCAAAAACACTGCATATTTCACTGTTCACACAGTAAATGACCAGTGATGAACTTTGAGACAGAAATGATTCAGAGATGTTATGTAAAGATTTTAATAAAATCTTAATGTAGAAACCTATGTCTTACACATTGAGGAATTTCACTTTTGATATCATGATTGGAATGGAGTAAAATGTGGAAGGTTGTAGCAAATATTTTAAAGTGCTTTAACTTGTCCGTGAGAGAGAGTGAAATATTTGACAGTTACATAATGCTAATTCCCTACAGGATTAACATTTTTCTTGTGAAAGCTACACTTCATAATGCAACAATGAAAATGTAATTCTAGCAAGTGTATTTCCACATATGTGGTTTGGGCAGTCAATTCATTTTTTTTTGAAACATGTAGCTTTACAAACTGGTAGGAAAAATATAGTTATACCAAAAAATACAGTTCCTGGTCAATTCCTCAAATCACTTTAGCAATAACTCTTCATGAAATGACCAGCAAAGTTCTTTTTTCTTCTACTGGATGTGGAAACAATTTTGAAGCTTCTCATCATTTCTTCATTAAATTGAAGGATTGGCTGAAGTGTTTCGTGATGCCTTCTGGTTGGCATTTGAACTTCATGGTCTAAAAGCAAGGGTCATAGCCAAGAGAAAACATGCCTGGGAGTAAACCTTTCTCTAATAAGAACTTCAGGGCTAAATGGCACTTAGAGTCTTTGAGGTGAACCCAAACTGGGCGTTTTTTCAGATAGTGGCAAGGCAGTTTAGGATGCAGATTCAGCGATTCAGCACTGAGATGAGATTGTAAGCATGCGCGTGGCTGGGGGATTCCAAGCGTGTTTCTCAGGCAGCCTGGTGGATGGGAGAAAGTGGATTTGTACTCAGAGATTCCTGATTGGGTTTAGGAAGGTTTAGGTGAGGCAGCTGGACAAAGGCAGGTAGTGATTTGTAACTAAGGATTACAGTCAGCCAGAAGGAAAAAAACCCAGGAGAGCAGAGGAATCTTCTCAAACTGAACAGTTGAGTGCTTTCCTACAATGTCCACGTTAATCTCAAGATGCAGACAACTCCTATTTTGTTATTAAGTATAGGTTCGCTTTGGAGTGAGCTCAACTAATCCTCTATTGGGTCTTTTTTTAAAAAGATTTATTTATTTTATTACAAAGTCAGATATACAGAGAGGAGGAGAGACAGAGAGGAAGATCTTCCTCTGTTGATTCACTCCTGAAGTGGCTGCCATGACCGGAGCTGTGCCAGTCCGAAACCAGGAGCCAGGAGCTCCTTTCAGGTCTCCTATGTGGGTGCAGGGTCCCAAGGCCTTGGGCTGTCCTCCACTGCTTTCCCAGGCCACAAGCATGGATCTGGATGGGAAGCATGGTTGACGGGATTAGAACTGGCACCCACTTGGGATCCCGGCTCGTGCCATGTGAGGACTTTAGCTGTTAGGCTACTGCACTGTGCCCATGGTAATTCTATTTTAAGAATTGTTATTTATTTTTATTTTATTTGACAGGGAGGGAAAGGAATAGGGAGAAAGGAAGAAAGGGAGGGAGAGAAAGAGAGAGCAATAAATGGAGATCTTTCATCTGTTGGCTTATTTTCTTATTTTTTCTTTTTAAAAAAAAGATTTTTAATTTGCTTTTTATTGGAAAGGCAGATTTTACAGAGAGAAGGAGAGACTGAGAGAAAGATCTTCCATCCACTGATTCACTCCCCAAGTGGCTGCAATGACTGAGCCGATTTGAAGCAGGAACCAGGATCTTCTTTCAGGTCTTCCAAGCAAGTGTAGGGTTTCAAGGCTTTGGGCTGTCCTTGACTGCTTTCCCAGGCCACAAGCATGGAGCTGGATGGGAAGTAAAGCAGCTGCGACGTGAACCAGCCTCCATATGGAATGCCCATGTTTGTAGGGATAGGGTTGGCTAATTGAACCATTGTGTCAGCCCTCCAACTGGTGTCTTAACCTTGCATCTCTTATTTTTAAAAAAAGATTTTTTTTTCTTAGAAAGATTTACAGCGAGAAGGAGACACACAGAGAAAGATCTGTCTGCTGGTTTGCTCCCCAAGTGACTGCAGTGGCCAAAGCTGAGCTGATTTGAAGCTAGGAGCTAGGAGTTTCTTCCAGGTCTCCCACATGGGCGCAGGGTCCCAAGGCTTTGGGGTGTCCTCCACTGCTTTCCCGGGCCACAGGTGAAGAGCTGGAAGGGAAGTGAAGAGCTGGGACATGAATTGGCACCCATATAGGATCCCCGCACATGCAAGGTGAGGACTTGAGCTACTGGGTTTCTGTGACAGGCCCATAACCTTGCATCTCACCAGAGTTGTTCCATGTGTAATGCTTTCTGGGACATTCATGCTGTTTTGCATAAAAGATGAATCAATTTACAATCCCATGAGGAGTATGTAAAGACTTTCTCTACATCCTTGCCAGCACTTTCTGCCTTTTGTGTTTTTCATAAGAATCAATTAGAATTAGGTAGGATCTCATTATGTTTTTGAGTTGCATTTCCCTTTTTAAAAGATTTGACCAGAGACATAAAAAATGTAGATCAAAAACGTTGACTTGACGTTATTAAGCCTGGCGGTCATGGAAGGTGTTTGCCTGTGCCTTAGTAGGATTTCAAATTACTGCCTGTATTAAAATGATAATGTAAAGAAATAATTGGAAAAAAATTTTAATTATGCTTCTCCTCGTTCTGGATCTAGTAAAGAGAGTCCAACTGGAAGAGGGCATATAATTTGATAGAAATATGCAAATCAGATGGTACATGATTTGGAAATTCTTGGCATCTGGACATCTGCTTGGCATTTGCTTTTATTGCTGATGGGTGAAAGTTCAATACAGTATTACATAGATGGTTAACTGATGTATGTGTCATGTACTTTTCTATTTGCTATCACTGTGTGAAAGAAAACATAATGTGGGGAAATAGTGGAATATCTTCTTCTGGATACTTGGAGTCATCCAGGAAGTCCAGTTGGCTGAGCCTACCCCAGATGTGAATTAGAGAGGGACTCAACAATCCTGGACATTTGTTCTGTCAGTTGGACTGTGGGATTCCACACCACACTTGACCTACCAGGGTCTTATTCCAATTGTATGGCATTTTAAATTGTTTTGAGTTTATAGCTATATGGTTGCTGGATTTTCATATTCACCTATGAGACTTCAATGTTTTGTGGAATTAAATCTAGGAATTTTATCTTGTAAATTTTATTACCATAATCCTCAGATCAAGGAAGGGAGGGCACCAGTTGATGGATAAGAACACATCAACAGTTTAGCTCCCACATAGCAGATCTGGGAAAAGTTCACCCAGGAGGAAAACCTAATTCTTTAGATGTAGATATAGTTCTTTAAACACAAGCAGAAAGTCCTTTCCTCCCCCCGCCCACCCTTACCACTCTTAAAATGAAATCTGTGGAATAACTGTCATATAAGGATCACATATGGACATCTGAGGTCACCCGGGTCATTTAAAGTGACCTAGGAAATTTGCAGCTCTGACCTAATGCTGTGGATGAGATTTGGCCCTTCCTCAGCAGCCCCACACTTGTCTTTTCTGAGGATTCACTCCGAGTCAATTGGGTGAATTTCGTTGTCTTCTGTCTGGGTGATCATTTTCTTCATCCAAAGCTCTATTACTATCTACTTTTCCCCAGAGCAGGAAAGAAACTGAAAGTTCTTCTGTTCCCAAAGAATAAAATTCTTTATTCCCCCTCTCTGTAGTTTTTAGACCCATCACTAACTGCATTTATATTCCTAATGTAATTTCTGAATTTCTGCGTGATTGGATTTTCCTCTGGCAATTATTAAGACAGGGCTTAGTTTCCTTTTGACAGTTGCTTCCTTGAATAACAACCTTAGTAACCTCTAAAAGCAGGTATATTGAGCACCAAAACCATAGTAAGCGCTATAAACTACATTTTAAAATATATATATATCCTTAATAGTAACAGCTACTACTTACAGTATCATTTTGTATGTACGTGCCAGTCATGAAGGCTTTTTGAAATATTCATTCTAGTGCTCTTAATTATAATGCATATTAATACGTATGGATTATGTGTAAGAAAGTTGAAACCTGGAAAGGCAGCAGGTAGTATGTAGAGAAGATGGTGCTAAAATATAAATTCTTCAAAAGATGTCCTATTGATGTGTCTAACGGTTATATACAGAAACCTTCAGCTGACACAGTGTGTGTTAATTTTCGGAAGTGTCTCCTACTAGTGTTACTTGTTTGACAGTTCTACTCTTCTACATCCTCATCATAGCCAGAAGCCTAAAATAGTTATTGTGTTCCACACATATGCCAGCATTTAGTTAGAAGGGAGGGGTGGGAAAAAGAGGAAGCTAGTAATTTATTCAGGGTTTTTTCAGTGCAAAGACATGGTTGTTCCTATGTATACTTAGAGCCTACTATAAGTCATTTTATAGTAGTTTATGAGTGAGAGAATTAAGACTCTGAAAGGTTGAAACCTGCCATAAGTCAAAATCTGAAGTCAGTAGAAGTTACAACGAAGTCTGTGGTTGAACCTTATATTCTATCTCTCCAGTAAGCAACAGGCAACGTACTATTAAAAGATGTAATTGAGGGATAGGGATCTAAAAAAATCT
This sequence comes from Ochotona princeps, assembly GCF_030435755.1. Classification (NCBI taxonomy): domain Eukaryota; kingdom Metazoa; phylum Chordata; class Mammalia; order Lagomorpha; family Ochotonidae; genus Ochotona; species Ochotona princeps. The sequence continues at coordinate 17,285,468 of NC_080854.1, read as the reverse complement.
AATTGTGGTTAATTCATTTTAAAATTATCATTAATATGTTTTATTTATTTTTTACTTATTTTTTTATTGGAAAGTCAGATAAACAGAGAGGAGGAGAGACAGAGAGCAAGATCTTCTGTCTGATGATTCACTCCCCAAGAGGCTGCAAAAGGCTGGAACTGCGCCGACCTGAAGCCCCCGGGAGCCAGGAGCTTCTTCCAGGTCTCCCGCAAAGGTGCAGGGTCCCAATGCTTTGGGCCGTCCTTGATTGCTTTCCCAGGCCACAGGCAGGGCGCTGGATGGGAAGTGGGGCTGCTGGGATTAGAACTGGCGCCCATATGGGATCCCAGTGTGTGCGAGGCGAGGACTTTAGCCACTAGGCTACTGCACTGGGCCGTAAATTATCATTAATATAAAGAGAACAGATTTCATGTATTTGATAGGTACAATTCTAAGACAACTATAATGCTCCCTTTCCATCCCTCACCATCTTCCTTCTTGCTTTTTTAATGTTTGTAAAAGCACCATTTCAGTATGTTCTGTTATCGCAACCTTACTGAACTACTAAGCATAATATTCAACAAGTAAAATAATAGAAAGACCATAAGTCCCTGGCAAGGAAAATAAAGAATATAAACAGCAATCCAATCTCAAATGTCAAGAAACCGGTTTCATTCATAGACTTTTTTTGTATCCTATTCGATCGGCTGTACATATGCGAAAACATGTGATACTGTTCTTGAAGAGACTGGCTTACTTCACTAAGCATAATGGCTTCTGGTTGCATCATTTTGTTTCAGTAGCCAGGATTTCATTCATTTTTATGGCTGAGTAATATGCTATCATTTATGTATACCATATTTTCTTTATCCAGTCATCAGTTGGTCACTATTTGGTTGATTTCATATCTTACCAATTGTAAATTGAGCTGCCTTTGTCACAATAAACCAGGCTGCATTATCTTCCTAAACTTTGATGTATGTGACCTAGGGAGAAGAACATTCAGTAATACAACAATAAAGAGAATTAAATGAAGAAAACTTAATAATTTAACACTGTAGTGTTTATAAACCTATATTTCATATTTTACTTTTTCCTTGTCCAATAATATCCCTTGTTTGCCACTTTTCAGATAGAATTCAATCAAAAGTCCATAATACACTTACTTGTTATCATCTTTTGGTCTTCTTTCATTTGAATCAGTTCAGTTTTTTTTAACCCTTTTTATAAGATCCGTTTATTTTTATTGCAAAGTCAGATATACAGAGAGGAGGAGGGACAGAGAAAAATATCCTCCATCTGATGATTCACTCCCCAAGTAACCGCAGTGGCCTGTGCTGTGCTGATCCAAAGCCAGGAGCCCAGATCCTCTTCCAGGTCTCCCAGGCGGGTGCAGGTCCCAAGGCTTTGGGCCGTCCTTGACTGCTTTCCCAGGCCACAAGCAGGGAGCTGGATGGGAAGCAGAGCTATTGGGATTAGAAGCATTGCCCGTATGGGATCCCGGTGTATTCAAGGGAAGGACTTTAGCCGCTAGGCCACAGTGCTGGGCCCTTAATCTTTTTTTAATTCTGACATTTTAAAAAGAAAACAAGCCAAGCATTTGCTAGGATGTCAGTAAATGTGGGCTTGTGTGAATATTTCCTAATGATTGAATTTGAGTTCTGCGTTTGTGGTCAGACTATAATTTGTGGATGTCTTATTCTTTTGAAGCTGTCAGAACTAAAGTATGTGATGTTTGGTTTTCATTGGTGATGTTTACTTTTTTAAAAAGATTTATTTATTTTTATTGGAAAGATCTTCTGTTTGATGATTCACTCTCCAGGTAGCTGCAGTGGCCAAAGTTGAGCTGATCAAAATCCAGGAGCCAGGAGCTTCTTTCAAGTCTCCTACGTTGGTGCAGGGTCCCAAATGTTTGGGTCATCTTCCACTGCTTTCCCAGGCCCCAAGCAGGGAGCTGGATGGGAAGTGCAGAAGCTGGGACACAAACTGGTATCCATATAGGATCCCAGTGGTTGCAAGGCAAGGATTTAGCTACTAGGCTACCATGTTGGGCCTGGGGATGTTAACTTTGGGCAGTCTGATTTCTCTGCTGTGCTGTTGTGATTTTCTGTTCTGTATCTAATATGAAACCATTGGGAAGAGATTTTGAGACCATGCGAATACGCTGCTTCTCATTCAATTTCAACATTCATTGATGATCCTTGCCTGTATCACCTTTGTCATAAAGCAGATCTCCATAAGTAGTCTTCTGTTTTTGGATTCTGTCCTCTACCGCACTGGTCTTTTTGTCTGTTCATGTGTTAGCACCATGCAGTTTAATTTACGTTTTTTGATCACCTTTTACAGATGAAGAAACAGTGTCTTATCCCAAACTGAGAATGTGTAGACTCAGGACTAAATGCTGTTCCTGATTTATGATGCGATAGTTTTCCTCTTACCGTGTGCTGTTCTCATCTTCTCGTGTTTTTCTTGGGAGTGGAAAGTGTAGTTATGTGAGCAAATCCACTTTGTGGAGAGAATAATAGCCCCTGGATTATACTGCTGTTGGGTTGGATTCATAGAAAGAATCCCGAGGCACATGGCTGCTGCCTGATCTGTTCTCTGCAGAGTTTGAACAGAAGGGTTACAGGTTGTGTGGTAGGGAGGCCATCTGCCATCAGGAAGCTGAGATGTAGAAGGGTTAAGTGATAAGCCCAAGGTCATATGGGCACGCTAGTGACAGAGCTTTTGTGTTAACACAGATGCCCCAGTAGACTGCCCCACGGCAAAAGTTTGTCAGACACTTTTTGAACAACGGCCTCTTTTGTGCTGCTGTACATTAATGTGTGTGCTAAAATTTGACCTTACTGTGTGATGTCTGGCACAAAAAGTTATTGGTAGCCTGCTTATACTTTACTCAAGTTTCTGCTGAAGGTTTTTTTTTTTTTTAAGATTTTATTATTATTATTGGAAAGCCAGATATACAGAGAGGAGGAGAGACAGAGAGGAAGATCTTCCATCCGATGTTCCGATGTTTCACTCCCCAAGTGAGCCGCAACGGGCCGGTGCGCGCCAATCTGATGCCGGGAACCTGGAACCTCCTCCGGGTCTCCCACGCGGGTGCAGGGTCCCAAAGCCTTGGGCCGTCCTCGACTGATTTCCCAGGCCACAAGCAGGGAGCTGGATGGGAAGTGGAGCTGCCGGGATTAGAACCGGCGCCCATATGGGATCCCGGGGCTTTCAAGGCGAGGACTTTAGCTGCTAGGCCACGCCACCGGGCCCTCTGCTGAAGTTTTAACCTAAAGAATGAAGAAGTTGTTGGATGCGTTTGGAGAGACAATTCTTATAAATAGTAGTAAAACTTCTTTTTTATATGGACCTGTTCAGCTAAAATCTAAACAACAAAGACATTTGATTTACTGCAGGCATTAGGTTGGAGTGTTAAGTGGTTGTTTTAATTTCAGAGTTTTCATAAAAGAGCTACTCTCACCCTATAGTTGATTACAATTTAAAAACAGAGACATATGATTTATGATAAACAATGTTTTTTTGGGAACTAAAACTTTTTTTGTAGAAGAACTAAAAATATGTATTTCAAAAAGTTTCAACTCTAGGGGATGAGGGACCTGACTGTTTTATTTCCCTCTCCTTTGGAAATGGTGTGTGACCATTGAGTTTTAAGCGACCAAACCTTGGTGTCATCAAAGAGCAGGAGCAAGGAAATGGGAATATTCTAGGTTCTGCATTTGGGTTTCCAGCAACAGGATGGACTCTGCAAGGAAGGCTGGATTGCGGTAGTATGCCCCTGAGTTGCTTTGTCCTTTCTAACTGTCCCCTCCCATCCAGTCCATCCATCTCTGTCAGTCAGTCAGCAACAAGAATATCACAGGTCAGTGTGGCAGGCTATACTATTCAAATCTGTCCGTGTAATCCTTACCGTACAATTCTTTAGCCTTTGAGAATGCCAGTATCCAGCAGAAAAAAAGTGTACAAAATGATACAGAATTCCAATTAGATGGAAAAGATAAATTCAAGAGATCATTTGTCCTGTGTGGTAACTATAGTTAATAATAAAGTTGTATATTCTTGAAGATCACTGAGTAGATTTTAAGTGTTCCACCACAAAAACCAGAAAAACAAAAAACAGTAAGTAGTGAGGCCATGCATTGATTGCTTAGCTTGATTTAGCCCTTTCACAATCTTTCGTTCAAAACATCGTGTTGTATATTAAAAAATATGTAATTTTTGCCAGTTGAAATATTAAACCAACCAGTCATCTAATACAGAACCTGGCGCAAGAAGGAGCTCAGTCATTTCTTTTTACTTTGTCTTCTCTCAGCTCTCAGTCTTCCTCCCCAAAGGTGGGGGCACAAGGCCTGTGCTCCAAGTTCTCTACTTTCCATTTATCTGGGCCTCAGGGCCTCTTCGGTCAGCAAGCTAAATCCTTGTGCTAACTGCTAAGCCATAAAATGAATGGTAGCCCAGTGAGTCCAGTGCGGCTACCTGTGAGAGGTGGCAGGGTGGGAGGGTGGATAACTGGATACCCCTGGCTTCCTTCCTCTCAAACAAGAATAGAAGAATCTCATCATCAGAAACACTTACAGAATGAATCCAGGGCTCTGGAAGCAAACATGTCTGCACGTTACCTCTCTAACAGAAAAATGATCAGTGAAGCATTTGATTTTGACATGCTTGCTTTGTTGACATATCTCAGATGTAAAATGTTTCAGGAAAAGTTTTTTTTTAAAAATTCTTTTTATTGGAAAGTTAAATATACAGAGAGGAGGAGAGACAGAGGAAGATCTTCTGTTCATTGATTCACTCCCCAAGCGGCTGCAATGGCTGGAGCTGTGCCAATCCGAAGCCAGAAGCCAGGAGCCTCTGCCGGGTCTCCCACACAGGTGCAGGGTCCCAAAGCTTTGGGCCGTCCTAGATTGTTTTCCCAGGCCACAAGCAGGGAGCTGGGTGGGAAGCGTGGCTGCTGGGGTTAGAACCGGCGACCATATGGGATCTTGGTATGTGTAAGGCAGGGACTTTAGCTACTAGGCTACTGCGCTGGACTCTCAGGAAAATCTTGTACAGCATCATTTCTGAGAGATAAAACAACCTGAGAAAATTTTCTTGGGGATAAGTTGCATTTGAGAATGAGAATCTCTATGGTTAAAGCCTGATTTTAATGAAAAATGAATGTAATTCTGATAAAGTTCTTCATATTTCACAAATCTCAACATGGTATCATTTATATATTATGTATAATTATTGCACATGCTGAGGCCAACACTCAAATCCAAAATGCTCCAAAATCTAAAACTTTTTGAGTGTTGAAGTGATGCCACAAGTAAAAAGTTCCAATCTGATTTTATATGACAGATTTCAGTCAAAACAGAAGCACGCTAAAATATTGCACAAAATTATCTTCAACCTACATGTATACAGTACATATGAAGTATGAATTAATTTCAACCATTTGTATATAAAAAAATCAGAGGAAAATCATAAATCCTAAAATAACCTTAGTCCCAGGCATTTCAGACAAGGAATACTCAACATGTATTCCATTTTCTCTCTATGTTCTCATCATTCCTTCTTGCATCTTGAAAACTGATTGTATCATCTTTAAAACTGGTGTAAAAAAGCAAAATCAAATGGGGTCCGAAGCAAATGATGTAGTCCTTCAGTTCCTAAGACCTGGGTTTATCCTGAGTACTGGAAGAAACGTTTCCTTCCTCTCTCCCAGCTGCAGCGTAGCACTCAGCGTTAGTCAATGATAAGCTGCCTGAAACAGAAAGGTGCTGTTAATAAGCCTGCACTTTTTTGGGGAGGGGGAAATAAGTGGAAGATTACTTTAGCTAAAAAGGGTTGTTTTCCAGGTCTTCTTGCACCAGAATTAACTGAAGTCCTTTTAGCACTTTAGTAAACAGAGCAATAAATTTTTTTGTATGCTTGCATATATTGGTCTGTATTCTAAATGGTTTACATGTACTATTTACTTAACTATAGGCATCTACAAGGGTTTAATTTTTATTCCCATTTTATAGACAAAATTAAGAAACACTTTCAAGGTCGCAGTAGGAAAAACTGGAATTTGAACTTACACAATGTTCCAGTTAGCTTAGTAAGTCATACTGCTGCTGCTCTGCTCAGGCCAAACCGACAGTGGCCAGCCCTCTTACACCACTCAGCTCTGCTCTGAACACACTACATGGCTTTTAGTCTTCCTCAAAACCCCTTGAGGTTTTCTTGTTTTCCAGTTACTCCTTCATATTCTTTCCATCCAGTACCCTTTCCTGCCTTAAAAGATTGACCTTAAAAGAGAGAGAGAGAGACCTTTGGCAATGAATCTTTTTCCTTGTCTTTCCTTGTCTTTTTGAGTTGTATCTTGTCAGTGGGAGTGCCCAACATGAGATCAGAAGATGGAAGCAAAGTGAGGTCATAGTGCTTGTTACACTCATACTTTACTTTTTGCTGGCACTGTGAGTTGACTGTATCCCTCTTAAGACTGTAATATTTGTTTCTTTCTTTTTTGATTCATTTATTTTTGTTGGAAAGGCAGATTTACAGAAATAAGGAATGACAGAGGAAAAAAATCTCCCGTCCATTGGTTCACCCCCAAATGGCCACAATGGCCAGAGCTGAGCTGATCTGAAACTAGGAGCCAGAAACTTTTCCAGGTCTCCCATGCGGGTGCAGGGTTCCAAGGCTTTGGGCCATCCTCTGTTGCTTTCCCAGGTTATAAGCAGGGAGTTGGAAGGGAAGTGGCACAGCCAGGACATGGACTAACACTAATATAGGATTGGCACCTATACGGGGAGGATTAGCAAATTGCGCCATCATGCCAGCCCCAATAGTATCTGTTTATTTAGTCTTTTTGAGTAGTCAGTCTCTTTAAATTTTGGTAGCAGCTGCTCCCTTTTTGCCCATGAGGCTTAGGGGTGGTAAAAATCTTTCTGCTTTGCTAGCTTAGGGATATGCTCAGCTTCTGTTTATTGCTTTGTAAAAAGTCTCTTCATTGAACTTTTCTCAGTCACCTAGTACATGGTTGTTTTTCTGCTGGTACTCAGACTGTCTAAGCTGTATTTGTTATTATCTAACTTGTTAGGCATGTAGAAGCTAAGTAAAGGACACAAAGTAACTAGAAAGGACTCAGGCTGTTACATCAGCACCCAAAATGAGCACCAGTTTGAGCATTGGCTATTTCATTCCTGATCCAGTTCCCTGGTAATGCGTCTGGGAAGGCAATGGAAGATGGCCCAAATCCTCCCTTCATCCAATTGGGAGACTTCACTGGAGTTCCAGGGTCCTGGAATCTATCTGGCCTAGTCCCAGCCATTGCAGCCTTAAGATTCTCTCAATCGCTTTCTCTCTCTCCCCTTTGCTGTAACCCTGCCTATCAAACCAATTAATCAATCAGTTGATCAATTTTAAAACAGGTTTAAAGACCACGATTGTCGTCACTACACATTTCTGCTTCAGCTGAAGTATGCTGGGCCTTCTAAAAAGAGCTTGGAATTCAGTTATTACATATCAAGGTATAGATTACTGCAGCTGGTGATAGGGCTGTAAAGATTTCTAGCATGAAAGTGCTGTGGGGTAAATATAAAGAATTCATTCATACATTTATCAAACTTTTTATGTGTCAAATGCCTTGACTCATTTTTGGGATAAATCACCAGCAAAATACAGTCTTGGTTTCAAGAAATTGTAGATAATCCAAAGGCATACTTTCTCTTTCTTCAGTGTTTTGGATTTGATTGAAGAGCAGTGACATGACATAAAAGCAAACAATAAGGGAAAAGAAAACCTTGTTGTTTGATACACTATTGTTATTCAAGATATGTAATTTTAAGAATTTTCCTTTATTTATCCTTTACTGAGGATATTCTTTTTTTTTGATTTTTTTAAATTGTATTTTTGTTGACGATTACTGAGGATATTCTTAACTAGTCGGTGATTAGTTAGCAATGTGCTTTCGTAGACAACACAGGTTATCCTCTTAGTGACTGTCTGCATTCAAAATAGGCACAATTTAGTCCAGATCTAGGACTTATGAAATCTAATGACTTTTTTCATGCTAGTGCTACAGAGTTTCCTTTCTCTACTTGTTGGAATATTCCCTTTGAGTCAATCATTTCACAATAAGCTTTTAAGAAAAGAACCAGTAGTTCTACATTCTGATCATAACTTTGCCTGTAACTTTTCAAATCTTGGTTCAAACAGACTAATTGCTTGAGACTACAGTTTTTATATCTGTGTGATGTTGGGACTGCACTAGAAATGATTCTTTTAGCTTCTCTTATTTTATCCCTACCCCCAAATACTACAACATACCAAGAAATAGAATTTATCTAAGATAAAAAACAGCACTTAGTGCAGAGTTGATCATATATAAAATTTTTGGTACCTTTCTTGTCATCAGCCCTGAGAAAGAATGTGTATCAATTAGGATAACACTGTCTACTATAACAGATAGACCCAAAATATACTAACTTGAAAATAATAAAGGTTAATTTTTAAAAAGTAGTTCTTTACTCAGGGACTCTGACTGATTCAGGCTCTGTGTTTTTTGACATGATGGTCAAGATCACTGGGGCTGACTCCATCTTTGACAGAGGCAAAAAGATCACCAAGGAAAATATTTATATTTAATGTAGGCTGCTTTTGGAAGTGGCCCTTGTTACTTCCATTCATATTCTATTTGATATACATCAATAGATACATGGTGCCACCTCTAGGGAAGCAAAGCTATGTAGTAGAGTTGTGTTCTCATGAAAGAGAGAAGCACACAAATTCTAATGAACCATTGACAGCCTGTACTATAGAATGAAAACAACAGATGAAGTACACTTTTCTTTATTTGTAGAGAAACTGTTTTACTCTTTCTAGGTTACCAGGAAGCTTCATTTTGTCATATTTAAATAACGTTAGGTCCACAGATCCTCTCTCCATCAGCTCGTAAGTTTCCATTTGCAGCTGTTGCTTCTTCTGGGGCATTTTTATGCAAGTTACTTAAAATTAAAAAAAAAATAAAGGCATGTCATGACCTAAGTATTTTCATAAAAAATCCTGGGGAAGCCAGTAAAAAGGAAGATGCTAAAGGAAAATGAAACAGTAAGAAAGACAAAAAAAAAAGTTTCAGAAAAAGGTGAAACTGGGCGATGTGGATGGAGCTCCCACTGAAGTGCCTTCTTTGAAGAGAACTGACTCCTGAGTCATAAGAGGAATATGGCAGCGGGATGTGCTGCCTTTAGGAATGTCCCTGGCAGTCCCTGGAGAGCTGTGAGTGGTGGTGTTGGCCATTTTCTTCCTGTTTCTTGCAGGGTTTCTCATGTGTTCTTTTCTGCAGCAACAAAATAATAATCATGCCTTGAACTAGTTTGCTTTATATCTTAAATCATGATCCATGAATACCTTTTATTGTAGATTAACCTGCCAAAGGCGAAGTATGGAAACAAGAAGTCAGGAAAATCACATTTTGGGGTTTGTAATTATGAGACTTGAGTGATGGAGAGGTCAAATATCATTACTGAAGTTTGATTTATTATTATAATGCTCTTGAAAATATAAGCTAGAATGTAAGAAATCAAAATAATAAAAGGTGATCACCCTAGGGAAAAACTCACAAGGTAACAGACAGATGAAGGTAACATGGGACTACAGTGTAATTTTTTTGTGTATTGCATATCTTTAGAGTAAGCAAGAAGCAAGTCCTATAAAAGCTTGCTGTGATGTTGCTAGCCCGTATCATGGTTTCAGTGCAGTCACTTTGGTCTCTGGTCAGTGTTGTTACATTTGTTCAGAAAGTAGAGAAGGATTGTTTGAGTCACAGAAAGAGCACATCATTCCTAAAGAGGAAGTCTGTATTTCATTGCTAGCTTGCTGTGATTTATGCAACATTAGGCAGATTATTTGTCCTGTGTACTTCAAGGTTCCTCTTCAGCACAATATGCTGTAAATGATGGTCCTTGAAGATCCATTCAATACTGATATTCTCTAACCACCACCTATCATGTCCCTTTCTCCAAGAAGAATCCATGTGTATGAGAAGTCAGACTTCTGACTCATTCTACATCTTATGTTTTGCCAGTAAATGGCCAAAATGTAATGGATTTTGGTTCTGATTCATTATTTCTGAGATGTGATGTCTATGCTAAAAGGCCAACGTTTGTCTTCAATTTATGTAGAAACCTTCCAGCAGTGCTGTCTGAGTAAGGCAAGAGCACATAGTCTCTAAAAGTTACTATACTGGATGAAGAGATGATTAACCAAATAAAACCACTCTCTTTCACATCTCTATTCCTTCTTTCCATTCCTCTTTTTCCTTGAAAATTTAGGTACAAGTCTTGTCTTATCACTTGTGATTCTGAAAAGACATCTAACCTCTTGTTGATATCTAAAAGAGAGTTTCACTGCACGAGACAGACCATCTGAATCATGAGAACATGGCTTATCCTACACTCACTCCAGAAGTTTATCATAGTATGATGGATACAAAGAGGTTATGATGGCTATTTGTAGATATTTAACAATTTGTTATTATTAGGGGGCCATCTGACTTGGGTACGACAGATGCAGCTAAATGACATCTGGAGGCCTTTTCAGTGCTGTTAACTCTGTTTCCCAGATGTTGGTATTGTGGTTTACAGATGCTGTAATCAGGAGCCACATGCAAAGAAAAAGGGATCCAAATGCCCTTTGTGGCATTTCTGTATCTCTTTAATTCTCGTGCATTTCTAGAAACAAAGAAGTTAGTTGTGTTGGCAGCAAATGGTAGTGAAGACATTGGCAATGAATAAGGGGTATGCAGACTTAACACAAGGCATGGAGCCAAGTCTCCAAAAAAAATCTCATGTTTTTGAACTAGTTTCATTTTAATTGCTCCATGTTTACTGTCTGCTAAACTAGAGAATTGTCTGCACAGGAAACCTACACAACAGCAACAGAATATATTGTTTTCATATAGTGGATTTGAAAATGAATTATGTTTGTGAATTTTTATCAAACTTCACATCGTTATATTTCAGTGTCCTAGACAGTCTTAGCATATTAAAAAATTCAGAGTGTGTAAAGCAACTATGTGCAATACAACGAGACCTAAGAAACAAAGCCAGGTTCAGTGGAGGGTTAGGATTCAGCAGGGACAGTAATTGAGGAATATGGTGAAGAGAAATCAACCTAATTTAGTGTCAGGAATTATAATGTGGAAGACTAGGGAAATATTCAATTGAGTTGGTAAGTCATATCAATTGAGGTTATTTTTTGGGTTGTAAGGTATGAATATTTATTCCTTGAAATAATATTTAAAGTCTTATTAAAAATAGAGGGTTTTTACGTAACTGAAAGGATAAAGAATTTCTTTATTGGTGGAAAAATGATTAATTGCCAGGTCAGCTACATAGCTATTAAATTTGGGTAAGTTCCCAAATGCGTTGCTGAGATGAAATTTCTTCTAGGTTTATTTCTACATTTTTAAAATTGGAGATTAGATGATTTCTTTAATCCTTTTTCTATTAAAAAGTTTTATGATTGTCTAACAATTAATGAATTCAATATTTAATATGTATTGAGGATTGTGATGAGCCAGGAATTACTCTGGATACAGAGACAAATAAAAAGTAATATGGCCCAGTTACTGTTTCAGTAACTATTTCCTCTCTGTGTTGGCACATGTTCTACAGTGGTTCTTTCGAATTACCTTGTTTAATTTTTTAAAATTTATATAAAAGAGAAGTAAAGATGGAAAGAAATCTTCCATTACTAATTCACTTGTCAAACGCTCGCAGTAGCCAGGGCTGGGTCAGGCAAAAGCCAGGAGGCCAGAGTGGCAGGGATCAAATATTGAGCTATCACCTGCTACCTGCAGGCAGTTAGATCTGTAAATGGAACTGGTATTTAAACTTGGGCACTCCATTATGGGATACAAGTGTCCCATACGGTGTCTTAACCTCTGCACCAAATTCCTGTCTTAGAGTATCTACCTTTTTATTCGCATCCGGAATCCATACATAATATGTTGTTGGGGATGTCTCTGGACACAAACAGTTGGTCATGAGTTAAAGAATGGGAAATGAGAACATTAATCGATAGTGATGGATAAGTCTGAAATAAGCAACATGATGGCACTTATATCTTGAGGAGTTAAGCTGTTTTTGTCCTTTTCTGGCCATATCATACCATTGAGATTTAGAGTTTGTTTTCTGGAAAGAGACAGATAATGTTATCAAATGTTCCAAATGGTTCCTGTTCAGTTCTGAATTTACAGTCTGTGGTCTTGTTGGCAGTGGTGGGCAGGGGAGTGAGCCACAAGAAAATGAAGAGCAGCAGTGGTATCAGAGGAATGCTCACGGGAGGCAACACATGTTTGAAGATGTGCTGGGAAGATAAAGGCTCTTCTTGGTGGGAGCACATGACTTAAGTTCATGAGTAGGAGTAGTTTAGTAGGCAGTTGACATTTCTGTATTTCAGTGCATCAAAACTTGGGAAAACCTTTGGGCCTGGCATGGTAGCCTAGTGACTGAAGTCCTCACCTTGCATGTGCCAGGATTCCATACGGGCATCAGTTCGTATCCTGGATGTTCTACTTATGATCCAGCTCTCTGCTTGTAGACTGGGAAAGCAGTGGAGGACAACCCAAAGCTTGGGACCCTGCACCTGCATGGGAGACCCAGAAAGAAGCTTTTGCTTCCTAGCTTCAGATTGGCTTAGCTCAGGCTATTATGGCCACTTGGGAAGTGAACCAGCAGATGGAAGAGCTTTCTGTCTCTCCTTCTCTCTGTAAATCTGAATTTCCAATAAAAATAAATAAATCTTTCAAAAATTTTGGGAGACCCTTTGAGGAATGATAGATAAACTTCCAGAAAAAAAGAACATTATGAATAGCATCATGGTTTTAGGAGACCCATTGCAGAATGATAACATACTAAGCAATGGTTGAAAATACATTAATGTGTTATGAGTAATAAGCAAATTGTTAAGGAAGGCTAACACGTTTGCATTGTGTTTTAGAGAAGATAAATGTTTTTGGAGTGAAGGTTTATGCTAGAGCCAGGCTGTGTGGGTCATAGACCTCATTGAAGTTTTCATGTTTTTATGAATCAGCTTTTATTGTCAGGTTCACTATATTTTGTATTTCAATATCTACTATATATTATGTTGTGTGATGATATGATGTTTGTCTGTGGATGCTTAAATGATCAGCGTAATGAGCTGGGGTTAAGTGTCTGAAGAATAAATGACTGAGTTTTTCAAATATTTAGTTGTAGAATTTGCTCATGGTTTGAAGTGTAGCTCAACAATTTGGCTGAGGTTTACAAAAATTGTTCATTACTTGTTGAACTTTATGTTTTATCAATAAAAATTAATAACTTCTGAGTCAAATGTTTTAGTGTACACTAACATAGTAAATCATCCAGAAAATGTGCTGAAAATGCCCTTCTTTCCAGATGACGATTTAGGCAACTCCAGCTGCGAGTCAAGTTTGTAATGAGAATCTAGATACAAGAGATAAATCAGGGTTTCATTACTTCTTCTGTCTTTGGAGTGTCTTAAATTTTTCTTCTTTTCCATTTATTTTGTATTTTGAAAAATGGAGAGGTGCAAAGGCAGAGAGGGAGGGGGAGAGAGAGAGAGAGAGAGACAGACAGACACACAAAGAAGCTCCCATCTGCTGGTTTAGCATCCTGGGCCAAAGCCAAGAGCTGGGAATTCAGTCTGGGTGTCCCATGTAGGTGGCAGGGACCTCATTTCTTAACCCATCACCTACTGTCTCCTGAGATGTGCATTACAGGAAATTAGAATCAGGAACAGAGAGAGCCAGGACTCAAACCCAGGTACTCCAACAGTCTACGCAAGGATTCTAAGCATCATTTTAATTGCTCCACCGAATGCCTGTAGCTGATTATTATGGATGACAGTAAACATTTATTTCTATAAAATGATTATATAATATTTTAATATGTGATTATATATATATGATTTCCAAACAAAAAAATCAAACAAACCATAGTTATGGCAGACATATCTGTTATTTACAATAAGGCATAATATGGAATCCAGGGCTTTTTAATTTGATACGAATTGCATGGAATAAACTTGCCTAACTTATTATCATTTATAATGGAATTATAGTCAAGGTGCGGTGGTTTAAGCACATGTTCACAAATTCTCTGTCATTCTTACTACCTCTAAGGAGTGAGTCATCCAAACTGCTTTAACCCGTAGAGTGTGAAATTGCTGTTACTTGGGTGGGACACTGATTCTGCTGGCTTGCAACAGCCTAGCCTCTTAATCTGCACAGCTGCTTTGAGGGGCCTGCACTAGGAAGCAGCTGAGAGTCACTCAAGGGGGAAAATCATACAGAGAGCCCCTGGGGCTCCCAGAAGAGGCAGCTGCCAGCCAACCTTCAGCTCGCTCAGCTCTGCTGACTTTGGTCAACATGTGAGTGAAACCCTTGGAGCCAGAGCAGCCCAGCTAAGCCCTTTCAGAGTTGTCAACTCAAACAAATAGTGAGAAGTAATGACTAATATTGCTTTTTTTCAGGCCACGGAATTTTGGATAGTAGTTAGGGAATAAGAGAAACTGGGACAAAAAAGGAAAAGTAAGAGATTAAAAACTATTTAGGGAAGTGATTTTTAGTATTTTATGAGTTCAGTTTGAAGATGGTAAAGATTTGAGTATAATGTGGACTGCTTGGACTGTTGTTGAGTACATGGAGCCAAATGCTATGAAGTGGACAGATATAACCTATCAAAGCATTTGAAAACAAGCTTTGAATTTCTTTTTGAAGTTGGGCACTATATGATTAAAGGTAAAAAGGGTCTTGAGAATAAATTAATAAAATATTGTTCAAAACCACATTTTAGAATTGGAGATGAAAATTTATGTCTATATTAAGGAATAATGATGGCATATTTATTATTTAAAGAAGCTGAATTATGTTTGTAGCTTATAAGAGCTAATTTTTCTTGTGGAATGCTTTGTAAGTTTGAATTCACTAGTGAATTTGTAATTTTTAAATCTTTCAGTGTTCACACAAATGGACAGAAATATAAACACACTATTTTTTCTTGCCAACAAAAGTTGTTTTAAGAGCTTTTAATTTGATTCTATTTGATTTTAATTTGATTTTATTTATCTTCATTTCATTTGAAAGGCAGATATCTATATCTATATCTGTATCTATATATCTATATCTATAAATATTTAGAGAGAGAGAGAGAGAAAGAGAGAGAGAGGCATTCAGATAGAGATATTTCATCTGTTGGTTCACTCTCTCCATGTCCACAGCAACTGGGAGTGGGTCAGACTAAGCCAGGAGAAAAACTCAATCTTGCATGCATGTGGGGGAGCAGGAAGCTTCAGCAGGAAGCTGGACCAAAAGTGAAGCTTGAACTAGAACCAGCTCTATGATAAAGGATGAGGCATCTTACGAGGCATCCTAACTGCTGTGCCAAGTACCTGCACCCATCTTTCATTTTCATTTAAAAACCAATGTATTTCTACAAACTTTCTGCAAATACATTCATCCTATGCATTTTCTTCTTGTTTTAGAAACTTTAACATATCTGTATACACACACATGTATACACACACATAGACATCTCTGTGTGTGTATGTATATATATGTATATACATATTTATTTGAAAGAGTTACAGAGAGATAAGGAGAGAGAGAGACGTACGTATTTTCTGTCCACTGGTTCATTCTCCACATGATAACAAGGGCCAGAACTCGGCTAGTCCAAAGCTGGGAACCAGCAGTTTCTTCCAGGTCTCCCACATGTGTGCAAGGACCCAAGTACTTGAGCTATCCTCCACTGCTTTCCCAGGCTATTTAGAAGGGAAATGAATTGGAAGTGGAGCAACCAAGACTCGAACTAATGCCCAGTGGAATGGGAGTGCCACAGGTGGAAGGTTATTACTCAGAATTTCATGATAGCTTGCCGTGATTCTTCCCTGGCCCCAAGAAACTAATTAACCTATTGTTAAGATTGTATCTGTGAATATTTCTGTGGATGCCCATTGAAAGGCAACAAAAACGTTTCCTGGGATTTAAAGGCTTTTTAAGAATTTCTTTTTGATAGACTTAACACTCTGATTTCTAGTTTTTTAGAATTCGCCAAAATTAAAAAATATGTTGAATTTTAAGTTACTGTTGAGTGAGAAAAGGTACAGTATCATTTCATGTATAGTTTTCCCATTGTTTATTTAAAAATTTTCTAGTATTTTATTCCCAAGGAATTTTAAAGATACATAAGAAAAATTGTGAGGCGGTAAAAGAGTTTCTATATACCTGTGTCCTGTTTCCTCTTATTTTCTGAGCCACATGGCATTTTTATTGGTAAACATCCTCAGAAAACATGCTTAGATAAAGAACATGCCTGAAGTGTGTTAGCCTCACAGCATCCATACAACCATGGAAAATATTGAATTCTTGGAGATTATTCTTTGCCAATGATCTTCCTCCTGAACTGTTCTTTTCCTTTGGTTTTATACTTTATATCTTTGACATTTATTACCAACACCACAATGAAGAATTCAATATGAAAATTATATTACCTGAGACTGTATCAAGCAATATTTATATTTCACAAAACTCATGCTTTTCTCAGACATAATAAAAGTAAATTTTGTATGGTAATATTTTATTTTCCAAGTAAAAGAACTAGATGGGGATGTGAAAAAAAGACAAGGTCCTCAAGAAAGCATTTTATGTAACTGTGAAAGATATCTCTGATAGCAGAAAATTTACACAAAATATTAGAAATAATTCTGAATCCTTTTCATAAATAGTTTTTACTCAGAATTTCATGATAGGCAAGAACTGTGGAAATTTAACTTAATGTAAAAATATAGATAACTGAAATACTGATTTGGAATTTGCAGTTTTTGTAAACCTTACATTGAGCTTTTTATATGTGTTTCTAGAGAAACCGCTTTCCTAGTTTATAAGGTTGATATTAAGTTGCTGACTTCTGCAGCAATATACTTCCTCTTTTCTCTCGCTATTAGTGCCTTTTGTTTCATATGATAATCTAATGTAAAATACATTTAATGACTTAACGGTTTAATATGACTATTACTAAAAATCGACTAAATGTAGTTTAGTGTCATCTTATTTTGAATGTTGTTGGTCAGGGGAGTTGCATGCATAAAATTTATCCATCATTTATGAGAATATTGTTGTATTAGACTAGGACTGTTAAGAATATTCATGTCACTAAACAAGGAGAAACATTGTAAGGCTCAAAGTTACAGTCTTATATATCCATAACTTAATTATGATCCTAAAATGTATGTTTTTGAGATTGTATTAGCAATATATTTCCAATATATTCAAATAAAAGCATCAAAATTAGTCAAACGGTAAGATGGCTTTCATGTGTTCAAGGATTCAAGAGTAAATGTTGGTACAATGTTATGCAAGTGATTAATAGTAAAAACATAAGCTAGGAGCAGGATAGCAAGGAGAGAGGCTAAGGCAGTAATGAGTCAGCTATGTGATGATAACATTAATACCACAAGCCAACTTTTTCCATGAGAATAATCTGTTGGCTAAATGCTAAGGTATTAAGAGCAGAGCTTGGTGATACAATCCTTGTCTCCCCTTCAGACCTTGTAGGTTTGTGTTCTTCTGATTTTCTGATAGAAAGATTAATCCTCCCCAGCTCTGTTTTCTCTTAAAGAACAAGTTTCTTACTTTTTGAAATCTTATACGTTAGAGACCTTTTCACCGTCTCCAATACCATCTGTTTGGCAAATATGTGCTGCCATATTAAAGAAAAAACCACCCATCATCAAATATGACTGCAAAAGTGCTAAGGTTTGTGAGTTTTTATGTAAGATTTCTGGAAAATGTCTTGCATAATAGAACAATATTACCTAAATTATTCTGAGCATCAAACCTGAGAAAATATTTATTCATTTGAAAGACAGAGAGAGTGAGGGAGAGATGCGTGGATAGATATCTGCTGGTCACTTCCCAAATGCCTGTAGCAGCTGTGGCTATGTCGGGACAAACTAGGAGTTCCACTTGAAATCTCCCACATGGGTGATAAGAACCCAGTGCAAGAGTTGCCATCCATTGCCTCCTGGGCCCATTAGCAGTAAGTTAGATAGGTGGTGTGGAGTAGCTGGGACTTGACCTGACAGTACAGTATGTGCTGTGGGTGTCTGGAGTAACATCTTAACACACTGTGCCACAACATCTGCCACATCTGGTAATATTGGTAGGAATCTATACGGCAAGGAAATATAGATATGTGTGTGTGTGTGTGTATTGTGTGTATGTGTGAGGTGGCTGTTGGGGAAATAATCAGAAGTCCCAAGACAACTCCAAGTACCTAGGCCTGATATAAAGTCAAGGACAAGATCTAGAGGCTACTTTTGTGTTCTTGGTGATCACTTTTGTCCGGGTTGCTAACTAGGGCTCAAGAGCCTGAAGATGTGAATCTTGAGTCCATAGTTCTCTGGTTAGGTGACACTGGAAATTTAACTTAATCTTGATAAATTCCAATTTTCTCATTTGTAGAGTTAAAATGAAAGTGACTGTAACAATAGTATTATTCCAAATAGATATTATGAAGATAAAATGAGATTGTAGTTTAGCCCAATAATTTAGCAGTTAGGCTTATATTCTACTGTTACCATGATTATTACTAATTGCAACTAGTGTCACTTGTTTAATATCTGGCTAGTAAAAATAAAGAAACAAACAAACAAAAAACTCCTCTTGTTCGCCAAGGTGTAAACATGTGGCTGTGGCTGCTACGTGTGCCAGTGTTGTGGCCATGTCAATGATGCCTCCTGCTGGGAAGGCAGTGGAAGATGGCTCAAGTCCAAGGGATCCTGTACCCATGTGGAGACCTGGATGGAGTTCTAGGCTTCTGACTTCAGCTAGGTCTGTCTGTCTGTCTGTCTGTCTTGCTTTCTTTCTCCCTTTCTCTCTCTCTTTCTCTCTTTCTTGCAAATAGGGAAACAAATGTTTTTTCTTTAAGGATTTATTTATTTTTATTGGAAAAGCAGATATACAGAGAGGAGGAGAGACAGACAGGAAGATCTTGCATCCGATGGTTCACTCTCCAAGTGGCCACAACGGCTGGTGCTGAGCCAATCCAAAGCCAGGAGCCAGGAACCTCTTTTGAGTCTCCCATGTGGGTGCAGGGTCCCAAGGCTTTGGGCTGTCCTCAACTGATTTCCCAGGCCACAAGCGGGGAGCTGGATGGGAAGCAGGGCCTCCGGGATCAGAACCGGCAACCACATGGGATCCTGGCATGTGCAAGGCAAGGACTTTACCCACTACGCTATTGTGCCGGGTCTGGAAACAAATTTTTTAAAAAGAGAACACAAATAGTTTTGGGTTCTCATAAACTGTAAATTTACTTATAAATTGAAAATGTACTAAGATTATTTTTCTAATTGAAGACACATAAAGAAGGCTAATAATGATCTTATTTAATTGGATTTCAAGCCGGTGTTGTAGGCTGTTGGTGATTGCTGTTTATTGCTCATGACTGATGTTTTAAAAGAGAAAGTGTATTCAGAGAATTATTTGAAGAATTGAATATATTTGGAGGAAAAATGCATAATTTTTCTTTTAAAAAACCCTTTGGAAAGATATCTCTAACATTTTGTTTTAAGTGTCATTTGAGTGGTTACAAATGCTTGATGAAAATGACATCCTAGACATTCAGGATGGCAGAGGCCAAGCTTTAAAAACTAATGAAAAAATGACTTGAGAGAAATATTTTCCATTCATTACCTCACTCTTCCTCGTATCTCCCACAGATGGGACAGGGGCCATGGCCAACCAGTAGCATGAAACATGATCCAAATGTTCCACATGAGGGGCAGGGATCAAATAAATGAGCCATCATCTGTGTTCGCAGGCAGTTCTGATGGGGAATAGGGCTGGGACTGAATGCACGCACTTTGATATGGTCTGTAGGTGTCTTAACCATTGTGCCAAAGGCCTGCTCCAGTGGCCCAACTTATATGTTTCTGTGTAGATGTAACTCTTTGCATTGATAAACATTTGGAGCTATCTCACCTGTAGTTATTCATTATTTTTTATTGTCCATCTACCCTATTAAAAGAAATTCCATTAGAGTAGGAATTACATTATTGCTTTGTTCATATTTTATTTTCACTATTTAGAATAGTACCTCATCTGTAACAGATGCTTAGCAAGTATTTGAATGTTGTATCTAAAATGTACAAAGAAATCATTTCCTTATTCCATTTGGGGATGTGGCTTGTTTTCCCCAACTTTTGGTGCCTTTAAAAATTTATTTCATGAGACAAATAAGAATATGTTCAATGAACTCAGAAATTTTCAGATAGAAATTATAATTAACTGCTTAATTCTTATTGGTTATCTGTCAATTCCTCTTAGAGGTCAAGTGAGTATAAAATGAATATAAAGAATCTATTTCCTATAACAAAATGTGTAAATTGTCTAAAAGAAGGATATGTAGAAAAATGTATTGCTGATTATATACTGAATTGGTAATCAACTAGGTGGGCAGGATTCTCTTAAAAATAAATTATGCCTGATTTATAATGGAAGGTAATCAAAATATACATTTTTATTACAAAAACAGATTCAGGATAGGATACTACAAGTTGTTTTGAAGTCTTTGAAATCTCTAGACTCACGGTTGGAGTTTTCCAGTTACATCATTTTATGTTTAAGATTATCTAGCAAGCTCAATTACTCAGATTGCCAATATCAATCTTCCTTTCATTTAATTAGCCTGAAATGATCAACGTCTGAAATTCATTTAGGGACTTTGGGACATTTTTATGTGGTAGGCAATCGCTTAATGTATCACCATTGAGTGCAGTAAGTGGTCTTTAGGGACCAAATGGTTAAAGCATTTTACCAATATTGTGATTACTTTCTGAGATTAAAATTCATTCCCAGAAGAATTTATATTCTAACATAAAGCTAACTGAAAACAGAGATTTACAATATTTTGAACCATGGTGATGCTAAAATCGGCCTTGGAGATTCCAATCTTAAGATGTCTTAAGAGAGGACAGAGAAGAAAATAAAGTTATCTTGTGCCTTACTAATGACAATCAAAAAAAATTTCATATAAGCTGCTAGCTAAATGTATGGAAAAATTAATTTGGATCAGTATAAATAGCTCAAAATGGTACACATTTCAAAAGTGAAAATACATGTTATAATTAGCAAGAAATATAATAACTATTATACATATAACTACTATAAAACAATTGCTATATTTTTTTCCCATTTGTTTTCTCAGAAAGACCTATTCAGTCTCAGACCAGATGGTTCACTCTTTCATAGATTTAAAAAAAAGAAGAATTGTATTATTTTGGAGAGAGGAAGCTTTTGGAGTGTATGGAATTTAGATTTTTAGCTGTGCATTATGTTTTTACTCAAAAGATAAACTTTCTAAAATATTCTCTACTCAGGCATACTGGCTTGGAATTCCAAATGAACCCTATTAAATTGTAATGCAGTCTTAAAAATGTGTCAAGATGTGCCTTTAATAATTTATTTGTGCCATATGGAAGAGGGAAATTATGTCTCATCTACCTATCCCATTTATCTATCTACTTGTCTATCATCTATACTTCACATTATTTTCTATCCATCTGTAAATGTTAAGATAGTAGTTCAATTGATATATAGATGATTTTAGGTAAAATAAACGTCATGTTTAAAAAATTCCTTTTCTGTGTGTGATTATGTGCACATATTATCTTACCTATGTACTCACTATCTGGTCTATTTGTGATTTTTGATCTCATATGGTCTAAAATGAGCTTTCTGCATATTTATCAATTGAAGATTGTATGCACCTTTATGTATTAATTTAAAATAGTAGTGGTAAATCAGGATCTTGAGCTTCATAACATTTAAAAATGGAATATTTTAAATATTTCATTTTAGAATTATTTTGTTTACAAAATGAAGATTGTAAAGTGATGATAGGATGAGTTCCAAGATACTCCTCACCATATTTCTCCTTTAACGTGTCATGTTTGTCACAATTCATGATCCACTCAGTGTTTTAATTTTTTAATTTAAACTCTTGTGTTTTCTGCCTTTCTTAACCTGTAGTAGCCAGTCTGCTTTATCAATCTGTATTCAGATAGATAAAAAATTAAGGGAGAGCATCTGGTATTTTATTTCTGTCTATCTTATTTAACAGAATAGTATGTCCTCAAGTTCTATATACTTTGCCACAAATGATAGGATTTTATACTCTCTCTCTCTCTCTCTCTCTCTCTCTCTCTCTCTCTCTCTCGGGTGAATAGTATTCCATTGTGTATATATCTAACACATTTTCTTTACCCACTCATCTGATGATGGCCACCTTGAAAGATTACAGTTATTTTGACTATAACAAACATTTCTGCCATAGCACAGTGAAGCGGGCATTTCTTTGATACAATGATTTCACATGTTTAGTCATGTACCCAGTATTTGGATTGCTGAATCACATGGGGATTCCATTTATAGTTTTTAAAAAAGATTTATTTTATTTTTATTGCAAAGTCAAATATACAGAGAGGAGAGACAGAGAGGAAGATCTTCTGTCCGATGATTCACTCCGCAAGCTGCCGCAAGAGCTGGAGCTGTGCCGATCCAAAGCCAGGAGCCAGGAACTTGCTCCAGGTCTCCCATGTGGGTACAGGATGCCAAGACTTTGGGCTATCCTTGACTGCTTTCCCAGGCCACAAGCAGGGAGCTGGATGGGAAGCAGGGCTGCTGGGATTAGAACCGGCACCCATATAGGATCCTGGCGCGTTCAAGGCGAGGACTTTAGCCTCTAGATCACTGTGCCGGGCCCTACAGTATTTTTAAATAAAGATTTATTTTATTTATTTTATAGGCAGATCTGGGAGAGAGAGGCAAGAGAGATGTTCCATATGCTAGTCCAATCCCCAATTGTCTGTAGCCATCAAGGCTGAGCCAAACTAAAGCCAGGAGCAAGAAACTTCATCTGGGTCCCCCACATGGTGCAGGTGCATAAATTCTTGGGCCATCCTCTGCTGCTTTCCCAGGTATATATAGGATGTGATGCTCATTTAAAATGCCAGCACTCCAGACAGTGGCTCAACTTGCTGTGTCTCCTGCTTCTAGTTTTCAAATAGATTTTGATCCTCTTCCTCCTCAGCTGGCTCGGTTCACATCCCTACCAACAGTATATAAGAGCTTCTCTTTATCCACAAGTTGCTAGTGTTTGTGGCTTTATATTCTTTTAATATTAGTCATTCTGATAGAGATGTAATTTTTACTTAAAATCGCCTGATTTCTAGTAATGTTGAGCACATTTTTATGTACGTGTATTTTGAGAATTGTTTCTGCAGGTTCTTTGCCCATTTTTTAACTGCATTTGTTGTGGTTGGTTTTTCCTTTGATAAGTAGCTTGAAAATATTTTCTCTTATTTCACTGGATATCTGTATAGTATATTGTTTGTTTTGCAGTACAAAAGATTCTGGATTTTATATAAACTAATTTATCTAGTTTTGTTCTTGTTGTCTCTAATATGCGGGTGGTATCCCAGAAGTCATCCGCTATATGCCAGTATCTCAAAGTGTTTCACCTTTACTTTCTTTTAGCAATTTCATACTTTTAGAACTTACATTAAACTATTTGATACATTTCGAGTTGCTTTTTATATGTAGTGGGAGCTAGGCCTCTAATGCCATTTTCATCCTGTTTTGTCAGCAATAAATATTGATAAGCCTATCTTTTCTCCAATAGGTGTTGTTGTATCTTTGTCAAAAAACAGTTGGCTGGGTCCAATGTTGTGGCATGTAGATCTATTACTTAGATCACCAGTATTCCATATGGGCATTAGTTCGAGTCCTGGCTCCTCCACTTTCAGTCTAGCTTCCTGCTTCATTTGCCTGGGAAAGCAGTAGAAAACTAGTGCTTGGGTCCCTCCACTCATGTGAGAGACCTGGAAGAAGCTCCTGGTTCCTGTCTTTGAATTGGCTCAACGCCAGCTGTTGTGACCAAATGGGGAGTGAACCAGCAGATAGAAGATATTGCATTTCTGTCTATCCTCCATCTTCTGACTCACTTCTGAAATGGATATGGCTGAGCCAGCCTGCAGCCAGGAATAAGGAGCTTCATTTGAGTTTCCCACATGGTTGGCACATTTTTTGATAGTTATTGAGAATGGAATTGCTTTTTTGACCTCTGTTTTAGTAAGATCCTTTTTGCTATTTTTTTGTATGTTGATTTTGTAGCCTGTGATTTCGCTAAGTTGGCTTATCAGTTCTAGCAGCTTTTTGCTGGAGTATTGAGACTTTCACATGTACAACATCATGTGAACTGCAAACAGAGATATTGGACTTCTACCTTTCTATTTATTTATTTTAGAAAAATCCATTTACCTGGAAGAATTGTAGGTAGAGAAGGACATTATGGAAGAGAGGGAGAAGGAAAAGAAGGGTAAGAAGGGGAGAAAGGGAGGAACGAGGGGTAGAGAGGGAAAGAGAGGGAGGAAGGAGGGCAGGAGAGAACTATCCTTCATCCACTGCTTTACTGTGCAAAACGGAGGCCACAGCTGTTGGGGCTGGGTCAGAAACCTCCAAGAACATCTGGGTCTCCCACATGGGTGGCAAGGGCCTAAACACTTGGTTCCCTTTTCTGTTGTTTTCTTGGGTGCACTGGTAGGGAGCTGTATTAGAAGTGGAATAGCCAGAACTTGAACTGTGCTCCTGTAGAACACCAGTAGTAGAAGTGATTGTTTAATCCGCTGTGCTGCAATGCCAGCCTTCCTCCTTTCCATTGAAATACTTTGTCTTCTTCATAATTGCTGTTGCTAATTACATTGAATTGAGAGTGGGGAAAGTATATATTTTTGTTTTGTTACAGGTCTGAGGAGAAATGTTTGGTTTTCCTTGCTCAGTATGATACTGGCTGTGTGTCATATATAATCTTTATACTTTTGAAATATGTTTCTTGTATCACTGATTTGTTCAGGATTTTTCTTGTCAAGATATGTTGAATCTTATCAGATGCCTTCTCTGTATCTTTTGAGATGATCATATGGTTTTTGTTCTTCATTTTGGTTATGTGATTTTTATGACATTTATTGATTTGTAAATGTTAAAATTCCCCTTGAAACTTTGGGATAAATTCCACTTTATTGTGATGTATTATCTTTTTCTTGTAATGTTCAATTTTGTTAGTATTTTGTTGAATTTTTGCATATGTTAATCAATGGTACTGGTCTGTGGTTTCTATATTGTGTTGTTTTGGTTTTCAAATGAGAAATGTTGGCCTTTTGAAAAGAAACTGGCAGTCCCGGCACAGTAGCCTAGTGGTTAAAGTCCTCACCTTGCTTGTGCCAGGATCCCACATGGATGCTGCTTTGTGTCTTGGTGGCTCTGCTTCCCATCCAGCTCCCTGCTTGTGGCCTGGGAGGCACTAAGCACCAAGGTCTAGGATGGCCCAAAGTCCTGGGACCTTGCACCTGCTTGGGGGATCCGGAAGAGGCTCCAGACTCCTGGCTTCAGATCGGCTCAGCTCTGGCCATTGGCGGCCGCTTGGGGAGTGAATGAATGGATGGCAGATCTTCCTCTCTGTCTTTCCTCCTCTCTCTGTGTCTGATTTTCCAATACAAATAAATAAATCTTAAAAAATGAAATTGGTACAGTTAAAATCTTTTTAATGTGTTTGAATAGTTGGAAAATATTCAAGTTAATTTCTGTAAGTGCTAAAAATTTGAATATTTTCAAAAATCAAATTATCTGACAGACCATGATTCTCATATTAACTTATTTTTCTAGTGGTGACTTTTCATAGTATTTAATTAAGTTGAAAATGGGTTTCCTAAGAGAGAAGAAGTGTTCTTTACGCTTTTGGAACCCAGGTAAGCTCATCCCTTTCCTTCCTCTGAACGTCTTACTGTTCTGTAACTCTGACCCCTATGTCAGTACTTCACTGATGCCCTGGTTTATAGCTTGATTATTGTTTTTTTTTTTGTTTGCTAGAAATACTATAATTGAGCTTGTTCAATTAAAAAAATATTTATTTGAATGAATCGGGGAGAGAGATTTTCCATCCACTGGTTGATTCCCCAAGCTGGCTGCAAGAACCAGGGCTGGGCCAAGCTGAAGCCAAGAATTTGGAGGTTTTTCTAGGTTTCTCATGTTGGTGACAGTTGATCAAGGATTTAGGTGATCTTGTGCTACTTTTCTCAGACCATTAGCACGGAGCTGGATTGGAAATGAAGTAACTGGTATATTTATCAGCACCCTATGCAGCCTATGTCCCGAACAGCAGCTTTACCCACTTTGCCACAATGCTGGCCCAGTCTATTCAAATGTAAAAAACCAAAAACCAAAATTATAATGCAAACTGTAAGCTTTTAGAACACCTGTATTTGCAGTCAGCCATCCCAGCTATTTCTTATTCATTTGATTGCTGGAAACATACGCAATTTCTTTCTGTTTTATTTTCTTTAAGATAATGTTTTCATGGTTCAGATACATCACTAGAATTCAAAATTTAATAATGCAGTTTACACTCATTAATTAATATCTAACTCAGCCAGAATTTGTAACACCAAATTAGTTTAATGGTAGCTTAGGAAAGACTTTATTTTGTACAATCTTTAGAGTGTAGTTACTTAGTCCAACATTAGCCTTTAATGATTACAAGGAGTTGTATTCACAGATTAAGACAGAGACGTTTAAGTACTATCTCAAAGTCATTCATCGATTAATGGTGGAGCCACTACTGCGGCCCCAGAACTCCTGATTCCCATTCACAGGCAATTCAGAAGAAGAAACGGGTTTCAGGCAATTTAGAAATTCCATCTGTGTATAGAACTTGCTGAAAGCTTATAATTTTTTCTGATTCATCTACTTTGTTGTTGTGCATGCCCCCTCTACTCCAAATAACAAGATGAGAATATTTCACCCAATTTAGAGGTACAAATTTCTAGCTAAATGAAGTTTGGGGATAATTGAGGGAGTGAGAAGACCTTTAAAGAACTGTAGTATCATTGTTAAGCAAGTCAAAATTGAATTTAGTCACAGGGTAAACTGATATGAGGAATGTGGCTAATGCTGTCTGGGGAAATGGAAATACAAGGAAAAGGTTTATGAAAAAGATAAATAAGGGGTTATGGAAGTGTTCACGCACTTGGACGTAAACTGGCCCACAGGATGTTAAAAGAAATCATTTCAACTCCAAGTTTGTGTACATGTTGGGGAATTGGTTGGTTACTCAATATGGTCTTTAAAGGAACAAACAAGAAAGGAAACGATTTATGTCTGTCTTTTGAGTAACACAGAGGAAATGATCAGTGATGTAGACATAAGGGACTGTTTAACGGAGTGATAGCCATCGTAATTCAGTTAGATTGTAATGGGGAATCAAGTGAGACCCAGAGAAGTAAAACTTGGGATGATGATTGCCAAAATGAGGCAAAGAAAATGCTAAAAGAAAAGCGATACTTAGACTTTCAATTTTGTTCTCTCCTTGATTCTATGAGAAATTGTCACCAAACCGCTGAACAATTTGTGCGTGTTTTTTTTTTTTTGTGTGTGTGTGTTTTAGAGGAACTAGGTCACTTTTTATAATCCAGGAAAAAAATATAGTGTGTGAATAATGAAGTGGGAAATACAGATTGAGGCCAGGAAATATTGCAGAATGAAACTAAATCTATAAACCACAAATAAATTTGTACTGGCGAAAGTAAACACGATTGTACAAGAGCTGACATTAAGGAATAAAATCTTCTTTGAGATTTCAGTGTGCAGAATTTCATGAACACCTTCAACTAGCCCTAGAAAAATGACAAGGAGAACTTATGGGTAAAAGAGGTGGATATACTGTTGAGAATAGTAAAATGATACTTGAGTTGACAACATGCATGGCCTAACCCGTCTGCTTGGCTTTGAGGATATGGATCATTGTTTTACCCAGCAGCAGAATAAAGATCGCAATTTATTTGAGTGTTAGGGAAGTTCTATGTTAGACGTCACATTAAAAAAATGACATATTACTAGGCATAAAACTTTGCAACCCCTAAATGAAGGAGGTGGTGCTTTTCTTTGATAGGAGTAAGGCAGTGGAGAAAATCATAGCCTTGGAGTCGGTAGCATGGGTCTCAGCCAAGTGTACCATATAGCACTGTAACCATTTAGACAAATCATGTTAATTGTGGGATGTGTTACTTCTAAGTTGCTTGTTGCATAAAACCACCAATCTGTTCCTTGTATGTTGAGATAGAAGAAAAGCAAAGTATCAGAATAAAACCCAAATCTCCCTTCTCTTGATCCTGGACTTGTAACAACAGAAACTCGGCTTAGGAGAAGGAAGCACCTAAACTTGTCTCCCCAACTCTTTCTGCCGCAACCTTTGAACCTAATAAGGATTCTCAAACCAAAAAACTGAAGAGGAATTTTCTTCACAATTTGAAGTGATCTGAGAATAGGAATCTGTTGTGAAAATCAGAAAGTGTTGCCATTGTGTTGGATCCTTGATTGTGGATAAGCTCTGTTGCAGTTTTTTTTTTTTTTTTTAAACACATAGTGATTGTATTCAATGTGGCCTTTGCCAGGCATCTATTGGGATTCACCTTATGCTAGGTATGTATTAGAGTGTTTGTATACAAAGTGGTAAGGCACCATGGGCTGCTACTGTGAACTCTCTATAATAACCTGAATTTCAGATATTGCATTGGTGGAAATGATCATGACATTGTTTTAATTGTTTTCTTTTTGGAAATTAATCTATTTGGCAGGGAGGGGAAAATAGAAAAAGAAAAAGACAAAGCACTGTAATCCACTGAATCTTTCTCCACATGTTTGCAAGGCTTCAACTGCGAATTGGAAACTCAGCTCCACCTGGTTGTTGGGAGTCCAAATTCCTTGAGCTCTCAGGAACTGCATGAGCAGGTAGAAAGAGCCAGGAGCCAGAGTGAGAGTTGCATTTCAAAATCACTTGTTCTTTTTTTTTAATCTCTTTTTAAAATTGCATTTCATTTTATGACGTCGTTTCATAGGCTCTGAGGTTCCCCCAACCCCTCCCCCCATGGTGGATTACTCCACCTTATTGAAGTATTACAATTCAAGTCCAGTCATGCTTCTTTCATTGCAAGCATGTACCATGCATAGAGTCCAGCATCTTATTGTCCAGATCATTTCAACAGTTTCTTGGAAAGACCATCTCTGGTCTAAAAGCAGAGCTGGCAGAATATCGTCCCGACCAATTAAAAGCCATAACATAACATCACCAACAGTTTACAACATTATGGAGTTAATTGACATGGTATTGAGTGACTGATATGTTAGAAAATGCAAGTTCTTAATCTCATCCTGTGACTACTTCATTGACATTTCAATTTTAGTTTAGATAAAAACAGTTTCTATCCACCTTAAAATGGCTATAGGATATTATTCAGCTATCTTGTGTCTATTTTCATTTTTGTATTTAGCAGTTTATTGCATTGAAGCATAATTTTTACTGAACTTGGCAGATTTTAGGATAGTCCAAACTGGCTTATAACTTTAACAAGGCCTATGTCAACAGTTGAGGCACAGAACAGTTTTAGGAGGGGAGTGCAGAGAAATCTTCAATACCCCAGTGAGGAGTAACTTAAAATCACTTGTTCTTATGTGGGAGGTGTGGGTGTCTGAACTGCTGGAATCAGTGCCTGCCTGATCATGGCATAACTGAATGGCAACTTGGGTACTTTCACTGAATACATTTAAAAAGTTAGCTGCTTGATACTACAGTACTTGTTTTTTTTTTGATAGCCATAAGTTGCTGCATTTTAAAATTTTATTTTTTATATAGTTTTGTAGCTATAGGAGTTTTTCTTTTTCCCCTCCTCTTCTTCTTTCCTTGTCTCCTTCTCCTACCCACTATTATTCCCCAAATTATCACAATAGTATACTCCCTTAGTAATAGTTACAAGATTAATTTTCTGCTGTTTAAGTGCATCATAACACGGCAGGTGTAAAATCTAGTATCATTCTGTGCAGGTATGTTTACATGTTTCAAAATGGGAGTTCTACTTCATTTTTAAAACAATTTATGCATTTTTTTAAATTGGAAAGCAGAATTACAGAGAAAAGGAGAGACAGAAAGAAAGATCTTGCATCCGCTGGTTCAGTCCCCAAATGGCTGCAATGACCAGAGCTGAGCTAATCTGAAGCCTGGAGCCAGGATCCTCCTCTGGGTCTCCCATGCAGGTGCATGGTCCTAAGGCATTGGTCTCAAGGCTCTGGTGCTTTCTCAGGCCACAAGCAGGGAGCTGAATTGGAAGTGGAGTAGCTGGGACACCACCCAGTACCCACATGCTATCCTGCTGCTTGCAAAGGGATGATTAACCAAATGAGTCATTGCACTAGGAGTCCTACTTTTATTTAAGAGTTGAGACATATATTATAATGTAACTTTATTTCCCAGTATGCCAGTCTGACAGTGAGAGTATATGTATATACTTGATGAATGACTTAGATATCTACTTAATTTGTATTTTGCCTAAAGTCTGTCAAAGACAGAACATGTGGTATTTGTCCTTTTGGACTGGCTTATTTTTACAGAGCATGATGGTCTCCAGTTGGGACCATTTTGTTGCAAATGGTAGAAGCTCATTCTTTTTTATGGCTCAGTAGTATTCAACAGGGTAGGTGTACCACCGTTTTAAAATCCATTCATCTGCTGAAGGTCATCAGGGTTGGTTTTACATCTTCACCATTGTGAGTTGTGTTGTTATAAATATAGGTTTGTAGGTCGCTCTCTTGCCTTCAGGTTTCATTTCCTTGGGATATATTCACAGTGGTGGGATGGCTGGGTCATATGGTAGATCAGTTTTCGGTTGTGTTAGCACTCTCCATACTGACTTCCTTTGTGCCTGAATAAGTCATTTTTATGAAATAAAAATAATGTTTCATCAAATTTAAGACAGTAGTTATTAGGTATATTACAACTATACAGTTTGGGGAAAAGAAACTGCCACGTTCATGTACACAATAATTTTCTGACATATTCCAGTTTCCAGACCCTTAAAATAAGAAAGAAACATGACTTATCATTGAAGAATGGTGTGTCAATAATAATAAAGCAGTTAACTGACACCTACTTGCTCTGAAGTTAAATGGCCTGGATATTAAAAAAAAAAAGGCAAACCAAATTATTCCTAAGCCAGAAAGATTTAGCCTGTCTCCCCTTACAGTAGTATAAAAATATGTAACAGACATCTGCAGCCTTTTGAACAAATCACATCACTATTTGTGAAGATCTCATTGTGAGCCACTGGAAAGCAATGAAGCTTTTTTATGCCAACCTGGGTATTTATCCCAGATACACTGTCCCCATTGAATAGGCCAAGAGATTATTGGACAGGTTAAGCTAAATTGTCCTTACTGAGTTCTCGCTGAGAATAGGAAGCAGAACAGTGGGGGCAGGGAACAGATCAAAATTTGTCTAAAGAGTATTGCAATAAGTTTATGAAAAATTGAATTAAGTAATTTGGGAGCAAAATAATTTTAAAGTTTATGCACTCAGGAGAGTCTTCTGACAGTTCATGGAAAAATGTAAATTTACAAAACACCATGCATGAAAATAAAAGGTTATCTTTAAATTTCATCATTATTTCTTCAACATTTTGAAGTGCTTTCCTATTGTCTACTCATTACGGACAATTGTAAGGCACAGGAATGAATAATTGAATTTATAGTGATGGACAAGTTGGACAAGCAACTGTTACTACAAATGGGGGCAAGCAAGAACATTCACTAGCTCTTGCTTTGAAATAATCATATCATCTAAAGCACGTGACACTTGGATGTATTCATTATTTGTCTTGTTTTGTCCTTGTGTGTTTTTATATTATTCCTCTAAGAATATAGCACACACATAATTATAGATATTTACCTATCATGCAGCTGAAACACATGCTCATACAA
Organism: Ochotona princeps; assembly: GCF_030435755.1. Classification (NCBI taxonomy): domain Eukaryota; kingdom Metazoa; phylum Chordata; class Mammalia; order Lagomorpha; family Ochotonidae; genus Ochotona; species Ochotona princeps. Next base: position 17,253,589 of record NC_080854.1, on the reverse strand, counting down.
CTTTAAAAACATTATGCATTGCTGAAAAACTAGGTTTGAAGTGATATGTACAGGGAAATTTGAGCCAAGAATATGTAGAAATGGATTTTGGGTGCCAAATCTGATTTGGACAGCAAATTGGGAGTTGCTGCCAAGAGTATTTGTTGTAAGTCAGAATTCTTTATGTAAAGTCACAGAAAAAATTTCCATAGCAGGTATATGGTATATCATATGACAAAATCATCTTGAAATGAGCTAATAAAATATTTTCTTTGAAGTACGCACATATATAACATATTTAACTTAATTAGAAGTCTATTCTGTAATAACACTACATCTGACTATTGGATTTTTCTTCTATAGATGATTCACCTATTGCAATAGACTGAATGTTTATGTCCCCCTAAAATTTATGTGTTAATATTCTAACCCCCCAAAGTGTTGCTATCAGAAAGTGGAGTCTTTGGGAAGTGATGCCGTCAGGTAGGCAATGCCTTCCTGGATGGAATTAGAGCCCTTTGAAAGAGATTTTCGACTCCTTTTCTCCTCTGCGAGGACACAGAAATAAGGAGCTGCCTGTAAACTAGAACAAGTGTCCTCACCAGACACAGCATATCCTGGAACTTCAGTGTTGGGTATCATAGCCTTTGTAAGAGTGAATCATTCTGTTTATAAGTTACTCTAAGATTTTTTTAGTTTGTTATCAGAGACTGAATGAGCTAAGACTTTCTTAGATAGCTGTTTGTCATTTATTTATCCAGCCAAAACTTGGGTAACATGCAAAGAAATAGATGAATGGAAATTACAAAGTAATAAAATGATGTTCTGACCCAGCCTATGGGGAGAATGGCAAGGATAACTTTACCAAATGGTGAGAAACACATTGCTTGGCCTAGGAGTACATGATCAGGTTACAGTGGGAGACTCTGAGGCAGATGTTGTGTTGCAGCACTTTAAGCCCCCATGTTAGAAAGCATGGAAGTGAGTCTTGACTCCATTTTCTGTTTCAGTTTCCTGCCAGTGTTCACCCTGAGAGGTTGCAGATGATAGCACAAAGTGCTAAGGTTTCTGCCATACCTGTTTGAGAGACCTGAGTGGAGTTCCTAGCTCCTGGCTTCAACCTAGCCCAGCCTTTGAAAGTTGTGGGTGCTTAAGGTGTGGGATAGAAGCAGATAGAAGATCTCTCTCTCTCTCTCTCTCTCTCTCTCTCTCTTCCTCTCTATATCTCTTCATACCTCTTCAATTAAAAAAGAATAAATAGAAACTTCAGAAAAATAGAATGTGTAGGCTCAGCAGTACTACTCAAGTAGCTGATGTGTGAACTATTGGCTAAGATTTCCAAAGAGATATAAAGCTGTGCCAGCATTCAGGGAAATGTCCTGCTTTTCATCAAGAAATACTGGCTACCAAAAGGAAAAACAAAAGCCAGCTGAAATGCTGACACCATCATCGAGAAAAGCTGCCTACCAGCAAGGCAGTTGAAGTGAGCAGTGTGCTTAGTGACCCGTCCTCACCCTCTGTTAACAGGTCTTTACTGTCTCTCAGCAACAATTTGCACACCAGCTCTGGAGTGGGGACCACAAGACTGGCTACAAGGATTTAAGTTGAAGATCACTAAATAGGTTAAACAAAATCAGTGCAGTATGACCAGTAAGGATAGGAGGAACAGTTTGGGTTGAGTAAGTATCTAGAAAGAACAATAAAGAGAATGTGGGAAATAACTGGTAATGGGGAATGACAATAAGCAAAACAGTGTTTGACTATTTCCAAAATTCTGGCTTCGGTAACTGGTGTTTCATCAGCATTGGCATACATTAAATCAGGTTTATTGGAAAGATGATGATGGGGTCAGTTTTGAATGTATTGGATGTGAGGTAGAACAGTGGAATAGTCTAAGATATATGTGGAAATATGAATCATGTCAGGTTAGACGTTCTGACTGATTGATGCAAAGGTCACTGGAATTAAAGATAGGTGAACTATTGATTGCATGTGAGCTTATCCAGGGAGTGTAAGTAAAGTAGGAAGAGAAGCAAGGTTTGGAAAGGGTAAGACTGTGGAGACTGTCAGAGCTAATGCTATAAACAGCTGCAATAAAAAGGATTAACAGGGTCCAATTCTCTAGGTAATGACTTGCATAAGTCAATGGATTTGAGAATTGTTTTGTTATTGAGTATATATTTACCTGGTGTCTATTATAAATGTGTTAGATATTGGTGATTCCACAAGGAACAAAAATGAATTTGTTCTTGCTCTCACTGAACTTACAGTTCATGAGGAACAGAGAGGTTAGTTGAAGTAAGACAGGAAGGCAGAGGGAACAGAGCCACCCAGGAGCAGTTTCTATTATTTGGAGGCCCAGAGGACAGGGGCTTGATTCTTTCTGATTGGAAAGTAAACAACTGTTTCGGGGACCATGACTAACCTACATTAGCTCACAGCTCCTTCTACTCTCTCACTGTAATGCAGAGACTATATGTTCATGAATACAGCTGCCAGCTGCTGTGATGGCAAGCATCCCACAACATAAGAAGCCCAAAGGAACAGGAGCTAGATCCTAGAAAATGTCCACTTCCCAGGAAAATCACAAATATCCTCCCCCCCTTTACTAGAATTAACCTCCCCTTTCATTAAATGACCCATAGAATGTTCAGCGCAGGGCAGGCCCGATCGACTCCTGTCTGACTGTGGAGTGTGGGTTTGTGCTTGCTTTCTCAGTAGAATGCTTGTTGCTTGCTGTTTGTGATTCTCTGACTCATTTGTGAACTCTTTCCTGAGGTGAAGTAAAAATCCTGGGTACTGGGCAATGCTGCTTCACTGTCCAGTGCCAAAGCAACTACTAAAATAAATATCAAATCACAACCATGATAGCTTCTATGAAATGAAGATAGAAAGTGACCTTAATGAAAACAGCTTCAGTGAGATTGTAAAGACCATCAGTTTAGCAAGTCCCTTTATTGAGCTGTAGCTTCTTAACAGGCTCCTCTCATAAACATTGATCCATATCTTCTACTAAAAAATAATGATTTAACAAAAACATCGTTCTCCTCAAATGTCTTAATTCCCTGAGTTAAAATTTAATAAGTTGAATAAACTTAGGAGGACTCTCTGAGCCATAAGTTTTCTCATAGGGCTTATTATGGGAATTAAGCCAGATGATGCATTTGAAATTATGTCCCTAGACAAATAGAAGAGGAAAAAAAAGCAGAAGATAAATAGGATAAATGTTAGTAGCTATTTTATTTGGTAGCAGTTGCTATAATGAACTTTAGCTATTAGCATATTATTGGTTTCATCAGCAATGGTATATGTGGTAGTCATTTCGCATTTTTTTTATTCACTGGTAAAATGGAAATAGTATTTACTTCACAAGCTTTTGGAAAGAAGGAAAATGCTTGGCAAAGCATTCAATCTGAATTGGCTGATCATATCTCTGTAGTAATGGTTTCAGGCCCTGGGTTAATAATTTGTAGGGAGTTATTTAATTTTAAGGAATAGAAGATAAGAATTGTGCACCTTGTCATGAGCCCAACCTACTTACGCGAACAGTAGCTTAGGGTGAAATACTTGTTCACTTTTCCAGTCTCTTTTGTGGTTATTGCCCCACTAATTCCTTGGGTTCTGCCTACTAATAATTAGTTGTATTTGGTTCTATGTTTCTGTGAGAAATATCCTTTGCAAAATGATGCTTCCCTTTTATTTCCTCCAAAGAACTCCGACACATTCTTTAAGATCAGATTGGAAAGCATTTCCCAAGATAGAATTATATGTGACTGCTTATAGAATGTGCATGTTCCATCAGAGTTACTAGTTTCATCATCCTCATCAGAGATAAAAGATATGTTTTCCTTTTGGTGCCTCTACAATCTAGCACATAATACATGTGCAGTGAAGGAATGTGAGAGCAAAAGCTGCTCCTGAATTAAATAATTAGAAGAGTGGAAAAATGATCAATCATTGAGATAACTGCCATCAAACATACAGGCACTGAGAATTTAATTATTGTTGCCATCATGTCCTAATATGCTGGTGATTACAAATGCCAATTGTTTCAACATTTATATTGACCTATAAGAGATAATTTTGAATTTGATTTTTCTGCTTAAAATGTCTGAAATCTTATTTAAGGAGTCTTAATTTTTCAACCTTCGGGAGATTCATCACTTTCCACATATTTAAGGGGACAAAAGATCATTTCTGTTCTTTGGAGTGGGCTATTACTGCACAGTGAAGATAATACTGTTGATACTGAGAGCTTCATGGCTTCGTGAACCTTGGCTGGAATCCCTAGAAAAGGAGGGAACGTTGTCAGTTAATCCTTGGCATTATTCTCATCAGGTTTTCTGCCAAATGTGAAAATAAAGTTGTGTAGAAATACGAGCATAACAGGCTTGTGGCCAAGGGGGCATTTGGAAATAAATTAGTTTGGAGGGAATGAGGACAGGAGCAGCTTAGGTTCTGTACCTTCGTGGCTGCTACCATAAGGCACAGAGTAGCAGTCTTGGGAAAGGGTTGCATGGGTGTGGAGGATTTATGAGGGTTTTGATATTTGGGTTAAACTAAATAGGCTGTTTTTCTCTGTATTCCAATGTATGTGTTTGTTCCAATTCCATGTATGAAATGAGAATGTAGATAGAATCTCAATTTTGTGAGCAGGAAAGAGGAAGGGGGAAGAGTTGGATCCAAAAATGGACCAACTAAGGGTGGAAATGGTTGTAGTTTTCAAGGTCCTTAAAGCCTTTATGAAATTATTATTTGAAAGGGAAGAAAGCAGGGGGGAAGGAGGAAGAGAGACAGAGAGAGACCTAATTCCCATTACCATGAGATTGGAGGTTATAGTTTTAACGTGAATTTGAGAAAACTTGAATGCTCAATCCATAGCAGTGTTTGTTCCTGGATAAAAGTTGGAAGTTCTGTTGCAATAAGAATGGAAATAAATATTGATAATTATCGGTCTCTGTGACAAGAGTTATGAAGATGATGAATAAGGTGATGGGGTAGGCTTTTTATAATACTTAACTGGAAGATATTTTCTGTTGCTAGGAATATAGCCTGTAATCCATTAATTTAATCAACATATTTATTCACTGTGACAGGTACAATGATAAGCATTATGGAACTTATTATTTATGTGTAATAAATATGGTGAATATTACAGAGGAAGAAATACTAAGTTCTAAAAAAGATTGTATACTAGGTCAGCCTGCTCTGGAAAAGGCTTCCCTAGATGAAATTTGAGCTGTGATGTTAAGAAAAAAAAAAATGGAGGAAGAACACTTTAAGCACTGGACAGTGTGTATACAAGTGTCCTGAGACAGAAAAGAATTGTGTTTGTTTGAATTTAAAAAAATTAAGGATTAACATAACAATTGAAGGGATTATGGGTACATACTGAAATTGTAGGCATAGAAAGGAGTGGTGGAAGGGAAAACATCTTTAAGATATCTCATGTGATACTATTGAAGTAGTTAAAAGTTATGGTTATTGACACATTTAGATTCGCATTTGGAAGTTCTTACTCAGGTGGTCTGAAGGAGAATGAATTCCTGCAAATGTATAAAGACAAGCAGAAGATTAATGGATGGATCCACATGAGAGATGATACCATCTGTTTTGGAAACAGGCAGTAGCAGCAGTGATGGGGAGAAGTAGATGTGTTCAGAAGACAATTAGATTATGAAAGAACCTCAGCACACCTTGTAATATAATTCCAATTGATATCAGAGAAACAGGATATTGGAGAGTAGGTAACAGGGATGACTTTTTTTGGCTTCTGGTTTAAGTAACTGGATGAATGGTGTATCATTCACTGATTGGGGAGGGAGGCTTTGGGGAAAAAAGTCATTTTCAATAGAAAGATCATGACCTGGGTAGATTGAAGTTTAGGGCCTATATGCTATTTAGATATCAAAAAGGCTGTGTAATGGCCAGGAGTGCAGAGTTTAATCTGTCTGGAGACGTAACTAGGGAAGCATTTAAAAATGGAAATTAACCAAGGCCATACCTGAGGTGATCCAGAGAAAGAAAAATATTTGGGGAAGGGCTTGAAGAAATAAAAGCATTTAAAGACTATTCAGAAAATGGAGGAAACAACAAACACGTAGAGATAGAAACAAGGCAGTTTGGAGGCCATGGCATTAAGTAAGACCAGAAGAAGAGAAGTTTAATGCTGACAAGGAGTCATCTGAGATGAGGGCCAAGCGTGTCCTCTGAATGCCGTCAGTGGTATTAGGGAGACTCATTTAGGACGCATGAAATCCAGTAGACTGAGAAGCACATGGAGTGAGGAAGGAAACACCGTGAGTTACACTCAGACAGAGGATAGACTGAACTTTGATCTTTGTTCATGTTCTGCCCTTACCCCTGGCCCTAAACAGCTGGCTGTTTTCTCTCATTGGTCACAATTTAAAAAATTCAGTCGCACCCATTTGAACTTTTCTACTTTTTAATTATCATTATGTTTATTCATGAGAAATCTTGAGCTTTTCTTTTGAAAAAATTACTAAATGCTGTCATACTAAACATGCTCTTCTATTTCTTTAATTTCTCATGTTGTTATATTTTTCCAGGTCATCCATGTGAATTACTAGTTTATGGCAACTTGTCAGTTGTAGGAGTTACCTCAAATTGTAAATGGAAAGACTCTTGGAGACCATCTCCCATTTGTCTTCCTCTTAGATTTCAAATCGATTGAGTAAACTTCCTGATGTTTCTGAGAACATGTTTAAATAAGAAGATTCTGAGTCATCCAGTTCCATGGAAGTAATAGTGTTAAGCAAAATGAATATGTAGTTTATATTCTTGCTTATTTGGTTGTCTTGTATTTTATTTGTATTGGTCTTCATGATAATTTCATAATCCTATCCTTCTCTCTTGCCATTAGCTACAAAGTATTTCCACAGTATTTCTTTCCTACTTACATTCTGTGTTATATATCTGAAGGTGTTTTAGTTTACCTGGTTGGATTCAGATAAACTCATGCAAAAAGTAAGATTTTAAAGAGCTCTTTAAGTAATAAATCCAGATTATAAGTGAAGCACATTAAAGGTCTTTTTTTGGGGAATAGGGGTCCAGAATAACCGAGCCAGTATGTGTAACACTAATGTAGACAGAGAATTATTTAGACACCAATCTCTCCTCACTAGGGATTTGTGATGATTTGATAGACTGAACGTGTTTTCATTTTTTTTCTAACTTTTTTAATGATGAATCTCATTTTCTTTTAAAATTTTACTTCTTTATTTATTTCCAAGGTAGAATTACAGAGTGGGGTGGGACACACACACACACACACACACACACGTATCAGGTTTCTCCCCCCCCCCCCCCCACACACACGGAAGCATAGGGGTCCGTTCCCTACTGCTTTTCCCATGTCATTAGCAGGGAGCTGCACTTCAAGTGAACAGCTGGGAGGCAAACTTTAACCCTCAGGGATGCAGGCTTTAAGCAGCAACAGCACAATGCTGGCCCCTAAATGTCAAATTTTATCCCCTTTATCCTGTTGACTGAAAAAATAATTAGCTTTTAATTCTTTGAACTTGTAAGACATGCCCACACTATTTTAATTAATGGTGTCTGCTGTAATGATAATCTGGGAAATAAGGAAACAAGGAAAACATTTACAACCATTAGAAATTCAGTGGTCAAAGTGATTTCCATGCGTTTTGGTATCAATTTTTTTAAATAAATTGTTTTAGCTTTCTACATTTAAAATTTTTATTTATTTGAAGTTCATTTACATGAAGGAAGAGAGGGAGAGAGAAGGAAAAGAAAGAAAAAGTCTATGTCAGGCTGAACCCAGGATTAGGAATTTCATCTGGGTCACCCACTTGGCTGGTAAGGGTCTAAGCACTTGGGTCATCTTCCATTGTGTTTTCCAGGGTGTTAACAGGGAGCTAGATTGAAAGTGAAGCAGGGGCCTGGCGTGGCAGCGTAGTGGTTAAAGTCCTCGCCCTGAATGCGCAGGGATCCCTTATGGTCGCGGGTTCTAATCCCGGCTGCCCTGCTTCCCATCCGGCTCCCTGCTTGTGGCCTGGGAAAGCAGTTGAGGACAGCCCAAAGCCTTGGGACTCTGCACCCGTGTGGGAGACCCGGAAGAGCTCCTGGCTTTGGATCGGCTCAGCACCAGCCATTGTGGTCACTTGGGGAGTGAACCATTGGACGGAAAATCTTCCTCTCTGTCTCTGCTCCTCTCTGTATATCTGCCTTCCCAATAAAAGTGAATAAATCCTTAAAAAAAAAAAAAAAGAAAAGAAAGTGAAGCAGTTGGTACACAAATTGGCACCTATATGGGATGCTGGTGTCACAGGTGGTGACTTTTTCTGTCACTCCAGAAAGCCAACCTCAGTATCCACTCATTAATAACTGTGACACCATGATATTTAGACACCTAGGAGCCCATTGCTTCCCACTTTATATGCTACCATTATGTTACTCTTGTTATTTCTGCCTCTAATACTCTTCATACTTCTGCTTATCTTCCTCTTTTTTTAAATTAATTATTTATTATTTAACTTCATTAATTACATTGTATTATGTGACACAGTTACATAGATACTTGGGTTCTCCCCCCGCTCCCCATACCCTCCCACCATGGTGGATTCCTCCACCTTGTTGCATAACCACAGCTCAAGTTCAGTTGAGATTCCCCCATTGCAAGCATATACCAAACATAGAGTCCAGCATCTTATTGTCCAGTCAAGTTCAACAGCTTCTTAGGTATATCCTCTCTGGCCTGAAGACAGAGCCAGTAGAGTATCATCCCAGTCAATTGAAAGCTCCTCTTTATAAACATCAAGTTCAGATATTCTAAAAAGTGGTATAGTTAATCATCACCCATTTAAAAATATTTATTTTGTCTTTATTGGAAAGGCAGATTTACAGAGAGAAGTGGAGAGACAGAGAGAAAGATCTTCCATCTGTTGGTTCACTCTCCAAATTTGAAGTCAGGAACCAGGAACTTCTGCTGTTTCTCCCATGCAGGTGCAGGGTTTTAAGGCTTTGGGTCATCCTCCACTGCTTTCCTAGGCTATACACAGAGAGCTGGATGGGAAGTTGCGTAGCAAGTACACAAGCTGTACCCATATGGGATCCTGGCACTTGTGAGGGGAGGATTAGAAAATTGAGCCACTGCATCATCTTCCTCCCACCATCACTCATCTCTGATCCTCTTTTCCACCCAAGCATGGTCAAGTTGCTAGAGAAGCCCACCTCATTGTCTTGTAGTCACTTTCTAATAACTGCATCTGAGTGTGCACCCTCCCTCATTCAAATACCATGGCCAAGGTGTCAGGATTCTCTATGTGTAAGAAAGTGAGAACTTAGCTGGAGTCCTAGCCTTCCTTGAAGGGGTCTACATTACTAGGAAATATCTAGGTTGAGCAAATATATGTTACATCTGTTTTAGCATTCATGTAGGAGATACTTACATACTTCATCTATATGTCTGTGATAATTCCAAACATTTGCTTCAAAGCTAGAGTGGCCAGCTTGTCCTGTGTTTCCTGGGAATTTCCCAGGTCAAGTAATGAAAGTTTCATACCTTGGAAAATTGTTCAGGCTAAGGAAAATTGGAGACCAGTGTTTGGTCATCTTAAAAGCCCATTCTTCCCTTCACCTTCTTCCTTCTGCCTCTCTCTTCCTTCTTCAATGTTTTCCTTTTTCTTTCCTTCTCTCCTCTCCTTCTTGTATTCCACAAATATTGACTGAGTGCCTATTATGTAGTCTCTGTGCTGGGTGGTGAAGAAATAATAAAATGAATTGGAAAAATGCATTCTATGTTATTTTTGAATTTGTTGGTTTATAGTAGCAAACAGAACTGAACAAGCCATTCTAAATGTGATGAGCAAGTGGAAATGCGAAGTAGACGGTATCCAGAATATTGCGACCTTGAATAGCCTTCATTCGATTTAGCTCTGTGGAGGGGGTGGGTTGTGAGGAAACAATTGATAACAAGACACACAAACTCTCACTTTCACGGGTTTTCATTCATGGCTTACATTCGTGTGTGTGTAGTGAAGGAAGGGTGCTAACCATCTGGTAAAGAAAATGAATGCTCTGAAACAAATAAAGCCAAGTGATGAGGCAGTGACTTGGCAAGAGGTCAAGTGGTCAGAGCAGTTCTCGGTGGGATTATAAGCTTTTGGCTTATTGTCGCAGGGCAGGAAGAAGGCAGTGCTCCATGGAAAGGTTAGTGTTACAGGCATGAGAGGAATGAGTAGTGGGAGATGAGGCCAGAGACACAGGCAGGATTCAGACCACATAGTCTTCAGTCTATAGACCACGGGATGTGTCTTGGATTTTATACTAGAAGTGATCATATAGTTTTTTAAAGATTTATTTATTTTTATTGCAAAGAGAGACAGAGAGAGAGAGAGACAGAGACAGAGAGAGAAGGAGAGACAGAGAGAAAGATCTCTGTCCCCAAGTGACCACAACAGCCGATGCTGTGCTGATCCAACACCAGGAACCAGGAGCCTCTTCCAGGTCTCCCACATGGGTGCAGGATCCCAAGGCTTTGGGGCTTCCTCCACTGCTTTCCCAGGCCACAAGCAGGGAGCTGAATGGAAAGTGGAGCTGTGGGATTAGAACCGGTGCCCATATGGGATCCCGGAGCTTTCAAGGCGAGGACTTTAGCCACTAGGCCATGCCTCCATGCCCTTTTATAACTTTTGAAATAATAATAACTATTTGCATTTGTAAACAAACAATCAAAATTCAACTTGGCCAATTAAATAAAGTAGATGACTAGATAGTGTTCTTTCAGAATGGACAAAGTTTTTTTTTAAAAAAAGATTCATTTATTTGAAAATCAGTTACAAAGAGAGGGTGAGGTAGAAAGAGTTTTCTATCTGCTGATTCATTCCCCAGATGACTGTCATGAGCAGGTTGGACCAGGCCAAAACCAGGAGCAAGGAGCTTCATCCAGATTTGCCATGTGGGTGTCTGGAGCCCAAGTACTTGGGCCATCTTCTACTGTGTTCCCCGGCTCTTAGCAAGGAGCTGGACTGGAAGTAGAACAGTTGGGACTCAAACAGGCACTCAGGGGAGATGCTGGCATTTCAGGCAGCAGCTCTACCTGTATGCCACCATGTTGGCCCCAAGGATGAGCAGATATTAAACAAAATTTTAGAAAAAATATGCAAACCATGGGCAGATTTCAAACAAAATTTTAGAAAAAAATATGCAAACCATGAATATTAATAGGAAAACTATAGACAACAAACATGAGCCTGGTCTAGATCAATTCACTAGTTTTTATTTGGAGCAGCCTGTTTTTGGCAGAAGTCTTTTGCTAGGAAAATAGCTGAAACAATTACAGATACCTTCCATCTCAGTGGTTTTGAATCAGAAAGGCCAAACTGGTGTGCAGCTCAGCCATCAAGAGGAAAAAGGAAGCAAAGGGAGAAGTGGAAAGGGAAGAAAGAGAAGAGTGATGTGCTTAGAGCTGGGGAATAGGGATTCAAGAGTGTGGGGGCCTGATCTAAGATGCTGTCTTCATGTTAGATAGAGGGGGCAGGAGAAGGAAAGTAAAGAAAGAATCTCAGCATGAGTCCAGGTGTCCCTCAGGATATGGGGAGGGGGATTTGGGATATGAAAATCTGGAAAGTTTGGATGGTCAAATCCCCTATGTTCTAATATTGGCACATAACCTGCACATATTCTCTTGCATACTTTCAATCGTTTTTAGACTATATATAATACCTAATACAGTATAAATACTGTATAAGCAGTTGTTAAACTATATTGTTAATGAATAATGGCAGGAAAATATCTGTAGATATTTATAGAGATTCACTTGTTTCCTGATTTTTTTGGGGGGGAGGTAGGCAAGTCACATAGATGGGAAGGCAGTTAGACAAATTAAGTAGATAGAAAGAAAACTCCCATCTGTAGGTTTACTCTCCAAATGTTTGGAACCAGTAAGTTAATCCAGGTCTCTTTGCGTGTCAGGGACTTAATTAAGCCATCATCTGATACCTCTCAGAGGGTACATTATTAGGAAGCTGTAACCAGGAATGAATCTGGGACTTGAACCTGGCACCAGCATAAGTGATATAATCAAACGCTCTCTCCTTCTGCTTGTTCTGTATCAGTGGTTTGTTGATCTGTTGATGTAGAACTCATGGATTTGGAAGCCGAATTGTATAAGCTAGGACAGTCATGCAGAATAGGATGAGTGGAAAATCTTCGACTTTTCAGGATTTTATAATAGGTGTTCTGATGTCTGAAAGGTAGATTTTATTTCTGTTGTGGACATGAGACAAGGGTGTGTGACAATGTGTGCAACATCTCTAAGGCAGTACATACTTGAGGCAAAACGAGAGCTACGATAGTCATGTGCACTTTGTTTTCTAGCAGTCATTACTTGAAATGTCTTCTTAATGATACCCAGAGAACATGATTTGTGAAACCATATGTCTTAACTTGCGAGAAGGCACATGTTTTAGGTCCTAGCCAAGCAATCTTTCCATTACACTTACCACATTATTTCCCACAGAGAGTCCATGAGATTTTGTAACTTTGACAGATATTACTCTATAAGAGGTTTACCCAACTGATATCAAGCAGAGAAAAGAAATTTTTCTCACAGTTGGGATGATTTACCCCTAAGTTAGGAGTGACCACAGAGAAATGTGTGTGAGATGGGATTTAGGTAATATGACTCAGTCATGTTCTCCATAGTGGCATTTATTTACTTAAGCAATAAATATTGTGGGATAAAAGGAATCAGTGGTTTTGTATAGTGCAGCACAGAAGCATTTCATCTTCCTAACTAAAGTGTTGAAATATTTTGGCAGTGTGGATGTAGAAAATATTAGAAATAGGACAGAGATGTAGAATGTCCTGGGAAGAACCCTTACATGGTGCTCATCTACTTATTCTGCAGGTTGAGAATGCCATCTGTGGTTTGGTATAGAAGAAATATTTTGTCTTAAAAGAGAATAAGGAATGATCATTAATGATTTGACAAAGGAGAATTCCAAAGTTTAACACTGGTGCAAGAATGTAAGGCATGTACAGTTTGAAGCTGAGCAATTCAAGCAGGTGTGGAGAGAGTGTCTTTGTGAAGTCGACTGAGGGGCAATATCTTGTCTTGAATGTAGGTAATATGTAAAATGAGGATCCAAATTGTGAACAGCACAAGCCTTTGGAAGCTTAACAATTTTGAACTGAAAGTTTCACTGGTAGGCATACTCTCTGATCTTAAAAACACAAAGTGCTTCAAAAGATGTATGAAAAATGAGCAAAAGGATAAATTGATTTTGTTGCAAACTTATTTTTGAAATTCATGCATAGATGTATCATAACATACATTATCATAAACGTTTTGAAAGGATTTCACTTTATATGCATTAAATATATTTATCTTCAATTTTATGTAAACTTTTTTTGAAATATACATGCGTATTTTGTAGGGAACATTTTATTTGAGTGAAGGTTTTGCTAGAAGTACAGAATGGTTTATACGTTGGGAATAATTGAAAACAAAAAGGAGCTTCTAGAGACTTACAGAGCCATATACCATTTCTGGAGAAGAGATAATGGAGTTTCTATGGAGCAAAAATCTTAGAAGGGTGCTCAAGAAACTTGGGTCTCGTCCTCTTTATTGGCCATTAGTGTAAAGAACTGCTCCATTTGCTTTTGGCGGTTATCTTCCTCTTTGTCCTGTCGTCTCCTCTACCATTCATCCAAACTGTGTTACTCTCATTTCGGAACTCAGGAAGGGTGCGTGGACGAGGCGCAGAAAGAAAGAGACGGACCACTAGGTTTCCATGATGATAGTGGACACGGCAATAAAGCCGTCTGCTTTATTTATACAGAATCAGTTAAACTCTGGCTCAGACTTTCCACGTCATGGTCAAGTGGGTGTTTCTAAGGACAACCATGCCATCTGCTTTATCCAAAAAAAATAGAAATTCCTGCTACAATTCTTATCCTACAACCTAATCTTGTATTACAAAGAAAAGGAGAACCTAAAGATTAAGGAAAGGATGAAACCTAAACACAGGTCCTTTGATTAGCATAAGGTCAATGGGGACACCCAAAACAGTAGGAATAATAGAAGGCCCTTTTGTAAGACATTATCATTGACATTAACCTCCAAGTTCACATTGTGTAAAAAGCCAGTCTCACAATAATGAAAATGCCTGGACAGATTAGAATTCTTCCACTGAGCTGGCATAGTAGGCACGGGGAATGTCCAAGTGAAAAGCACACGGAGACCATGGTGGTGGTAGAAGTGCTGGGAGCCATCTGCTCCAAAGCCTCCTTATTAGATATTATCTCCTCTTCCCCCCAAGTCCATTAACAGGACAATAGGACGTCAATGAGTCTGCAAAGGCCAGGTGCTACTGCCTTAGGCCTGATTCCTGAGTGCTCAGCTAAAGCAATGTAAATCAGCTCCACAGCCCACAACAGGAAAACATGGCTAGGAAGGGGTGGAATAAATGGCAAGTTTTTCCTTAGAAGAACAATGGTCACTGATGGGGCTTTGCAAAGTGGTTTGGGAGCAGTGAGTGGAAGGAAGGGGAGATCTGCATTGAAAAGCCCAGGAGTGGGATATTCAAGACTGAACATATGATCATCTCCTTTGTGAAGAAGCCCCAGATGGAGTCTTAAGCCCGTGGAGATACCAGTGGATTTTTTTCTGATTGAACAAGCCTTTCACAGAACAATATGGGATGGATTTATTGGGCATATGAGGTGTTGGTGTTAGAGGGACAACATAATTTGAAGGTTGGAGGTGTGTTTCAGGAATGAGGAGAGTAAAAAACTAAATCAGAAAATATGGGAGATTAGAGAGAGTTCAGGGGAATAAAGTAAGAAAAGGAAGAAGTAAATGTGAAGGAAGTTTTGACTTTGCATTTTAAAATCTGATTATTGACTGTGTTTGACATCAGTGGGTTGTGGATTTCAACACTAACTATGTTAGCTAATAGCTGAAGCTAGTAAATTAACATATTTAAGCCCATTTCTTAATCTTTGAAATGGAGGTAATAAGATTTACCAGACATTTCTGATAGATTGTCGTGAGAATTATATTAAACATGATTAAATCATTTTAAGTAAGATCCTATTAAAATATATGTTTAGAGCAGAAAATCTTATTTAAGTGAAATTACATGGTAGGCTGTAAATAACTCTTTGAATTCAACAATTAGGATTATTTTTCATTAGAAAAGTTAGAATTATTGACCCCAAATTTCTTTTTGTTTTAAATTTCAAGCCCCAAATTTATGAATGGAATGCTAGCAGGAATTAAGATTTGATTATTTGGTGATATGTGTTTGAACACGTGACTGTCTCTGCTTAAGAAATCAGTATTTCCTTTTCCTATGAGCTATATCCTATGATTGGGCATCAAGACTTGTCAGAGGGAACTGGATCCTGGAAGCTACTGAAAGATGGAAGAAGACCAAAGTTAGTGTGACCTTAGGCACTATGTATGTTCTTAGATCTTGTGGTTTTCTTGCAAGAACAAGAATAAGGAAACAAATCAAAAAGGAAGAAGAAAATTAAAAAATTTAACCCTCCCCCTTTTTTTTCATTTTAAAAGCAGTCTTCAGATGTCTGCTTCTTCCTGTCATGGCCAAGCTGGTTGTTTTATTGACAGTTGTTGCCAATACTATGTGCTGTGTTTAGGAGAAGGGTGCTAGAGGGGAGTAATTACAAGTACTTCTGGTCTTTCATCTAAACCCAGGAATCTTAAGTGACAGCTGTTTGAGGGACTTGTCATTCAATTAAGTGGTTTGAAATTCTTCCAGTGGTTAAGAAACCTGTGGTTCCTATGAGTGTGCAGCCACCAGCCCCACAGTCTCTCCACAGCACTTGCATTTCATTGGAAACCACTGCTTTGTTGGCCAGAAGGATGCTGGGCAGACATCCTGACCACGTTGTTTATTTCTTGAGGGCAAAAATCACAATGGAAATTGGACCTGAGTCTAGCAGAAAATGATTCCCCCCCCACAATGTATAACATAGCATTTAGAGATGAAATGACTGTAAATATGTGTAGACCATTGGGATGATACACAAAGGCTTAGTGCAAGAAGAGATTTTCTTTTATTCTTTCTTTCACACCATATGGAGACCCCATTTAGACTTCAACCCACAGTTTTTAACCCTATTTTTGGTGAATGTTATTGTACATGATGCATAGGGTATAAAAAAGTAAGTAGAAGGGCCCGGCACGGTAGGCTACTGTCCAAAGTCCTCACCTTGAACATGACAGGATCCCATATGGGCGCCAGTTCTGGTCCCAGCAGTCCCACTTCCCATCCAGCTCCCTGCTTGTGGCCTGCAAAAGCAGTAGAGGACGGCCCAAAGCCTTGAGACTCTGTACCCATGAGGGAGACCTGGAGGAGGCTCCTGGCTCCTGGCTTTGGATTGGCTCAACACCAGCCATTGCGGCTGCTTGAGGAGTGAATCATTGGATGGAAGATCTTTCTCTCTGTCTGTCCTTCTCTCTGCATATCTGACTTTGCAATAAAAATAAATAAATCTTCAAAAAACAAAAAAGGAAGTAGAAATCAAACTATTTTCCAGAATTTGTGGATAATGTCAATTTCAAGGCCAATGCATAAACTGCAGTAGGACCCTCAAGAATCCATAGCGTTCAGGAAGCCTGAGAATTTTGAAATGACCTCCTCCAAATGAGCCCCCTTTTGAACAGGTGGCAAGAATGAGAACAACCATTCAGTCCATGATGGAAGAGGCAAACGTAGAATTACTCTGATCAAGTTCTCTATGGGTCAGTATGATCCATTTCTCTTTGTTACCTGGATTTAGGTTGGTTTCTGCTTGCCATTATTTTCACCTTGTAATTGAAATATTTTATATATCAGAAATCCAAAATTAATTTAGTAATCACTCTTCCTCCATCTCATTGATAAAATATTGTGTCCTAGGATTGTATCTGTGAGCTCTGTTTGTTGGGATAATTTCCTAATCTTAAGAACTTTTAGTAAAACCTTTCAAATCTGTATTAAGAAAACCTTTAAAGCCATGATAGGTGTAGCTAGATTACTTTCTTACCTACATTTTATGCCACTGTAATTTAAACAGGTATTTTGGATGAGTGTTGCTGAACTTGTGTGAATTAGAGATACTGAAGTATAAGAAGACAAAACAAGGTTAACCTGTCTTCATATTTTATGTCCTTTCTTGATATCATCCACATCATACCATTTCAGAATAATGTTGCCTTTATTTTAAATGTGAGGATCAGGCAGGAAGCCTTTATCAATATCTGTCCTGGCATCATGAATTAAAGAAGCTGATTGGCTCAGAACAAAGGGCAACTCCATTCAAAAAATTGCCCCCAGTAACCCTAGCCTGATACCTGTTTGCCTTTAAGCCTTACGAGAATATCATTTCTCGGGCACACAGAAGCATCTTCTCTGCCAGCGCCACATTTATCAGCAGAAAAAAAAGCAAACATGGCCATTTCACAGGTACACAGTGTCTCCACACCTATTACAGGGGAGGGCAGTGGTGACCTCCCCCTGGCCCACACCACCCACGAATAGCCTTTGATGTTGCTGGAGCCTCATGTTTTAATACAGTCTAAACATCCCATGTTTGAACTGCAAGAATCCTGTTTCCCATACTAGAAGCGGTATTGAGGACCTTCACATTTTCATGATCTTTCACCCTAGACAGGGCAACAGCGAAAGGAAGTCTGATGAGGCTGCTGTTTCCCTGTTTTTAACCTTCCTGCCCATCGACATTCCATCCCTCCTTCCCCACACTTGAGCCACATGTCTGTCACCAGCAGAAAAGACTGGTTCTGGGAAAAGAAAGAACCCTCAGGGAAAATGAACCCACTTCTTTTTACAAGTCAAAAGAATACTCCACAAGAGACCATTCAACACTGACATTTCCCAGAAGAGTGGGTGACTTTCATAGTTGGGGTTAGGCACTTGGTGGATTTACAAGCCTGTGAGAGTCCTCTCAGGAGGAGGGTGATTAGCAAGTGGGCCACAAAGCCAAGAGTTCCAGGTTTCATTTTCCAGGCTTCAAGCTGGTGGTCATTTGAGCAAGAAGAAAGTGTGACAATCATCTTATACCAGAGATACATGAGGATATTAATGGTGCCAGAGTCAAGTCTTTATTGGAAAAAGATGTTGGAATCAAATTATATCAAATACAGGATGGTGTTGGAAAGCTCTATAGGCTGTCTTTCTATATCTCTTTTTGTAATACACAGAAGAGTTAAACCTCGACACTTCAAGATCATTCTTGTTTATGGATTCAGAACAAGAATATACATTTACTTTGTGATTTCGAGTTTCAGGCTGTTCTAGAAATTTAACTAGATTTAGCCCTGACAACAACCCTGTGAGGTGGGTATGGTTATTGTCATTCCAGTTTTCCAGATGGCACTATTGAGGCAGAGAGAACTTAAGAATTGAACTCAAGGTCCTTAATCTAGGAAGTGGCAGAAGGCCAAGGCCAGGCATTTGGCTGCTGAGTCCATGCCCTAAGCCATCATGTCATGCTGTGTCTCTTACCTGATTGAGGCAGATACCTAAGTTTTACAGTTTTTACTGGTATTAAATTAAGATGATCAGATGAGCTGGATTTTTTTTTCTTGAAGACTATTATGCTTCTCTGTTTGTGTTGCTGTAGTCTTGTCTGTGTAATGATATGCAAACATTCCATCGATAAGTTGTTTATTTCCATGCTCATCAACATGTACACAAGGAAGAAACCACGGAAGAAACCGTTACAGAGTTTTGATCTAATTGTCCCATCTGTAGACTGCTCTGTAAGGAAAAACATCTTTAGACGCTTCTTGACAAGACTTTGAAATTGTTGAAGCTTTTTATTTATCACTGTACATTGTTAAAAGTAAAACTTACCCTGTGCTCTAAATGTTGGCCCAGTTGGTTAATCTTTCAGGAGTGTTGAAAACAGGGCCTTAATTAGCAGTTTTATCAGTTAACCCAGTCACTCAGCTCCAGCTCTTATCTGAGTCCTCAGTAGTGCAGGCACTTAGGGACTTCAGAAAAGGGCCGACTTGTCACTGTGACAGTTGAGAGGACTTCTGTGGACGGGGATAAAAAGGACTTCAGAAATGGACAGTATTAAATGGAATCTGATACCAATGCAAAAGAAATTATCTCACCAAAAGAACCTAGAATAGGACTTGGTTTCTCTTGTATTTCTCTGTAATCCTCTATGGTATGTCACCTTTGTTAGTCAAGACAGAGTCAGTAGTCAGAGACCTAAAACAAGTGAAATTTCAGAGCCAGTTGAGAATAACCCTAGAGTTGTTCATCATTCTTCTTAGAAAATCAACCTAGGGCTTAAGATATTCTAGTAATCTAACATGTGTAAAAAAAGATTCACTTTTTGCCTTCTCTAATGCAATGTGTCCTAAGAAGCCTGAATCTTTTTCCTAACTTGAGTTAATTTTTCCCTGTAGCATTGATTCTTATTGATTGCATTCTTGATTCACTGAAAGTCTTATTTTTTTCTGTAGATAAACTACATTAGAATCCATCATGGTCTGGGAGTATACTTTTACTTCTTCAGAAACACAAAGCCATTCAGCTATTAAAAAGAAGATCCATAATTTCATTATCTCAGTGTGGACCTGCTATGACTGCAACAGCAGAGCAAGAAACAGGGGGAAAAAATCCATAAGGGAAACACTGGAGCCAGGAGATATTTATGCTTGCCTAAGCAGTTCTGATGATTTGATAGTTGAAATGTTTATGCTTTTGTTCACTTAGATAACATACTTAGGACATCTATTTTAAACAATAGCTAATCGTAGTGGTGTACTGTGGTGGCTGACATATTGGTTGTTCGTATCTGAGAATTATTAAACAAACGTAGCGGGTTTTAGCATAGGGTGACTACTTTTGGACAAGCAGTACTTAGTATTTCATGCTAAAACATGATAGTGTTTTAGATTAATTATAAAACTACAAAAAACACGTTTTTCTTCAGAAGCATAAGCATGGAACATTAGTTAGAGCTTAAGGAAAATTTACATTGTTCTTATTTTCCCTTCAGTTATGCTTGAAAAGAAGAGTTGGCATATGACTTTTATTTCATCTTTTGTTCTGAATTTGTTTTTTCTCTTTATGGTTTGACCTAATTTCAAAGTAACTAAAAGTGCCAAAATCAAAGACCAGGTTAAATTTTCCCTGAAGGATATTGAATATCATGGCCATTATTCTTATAATAAGAGGTTTGTTTAGCTGCTTTGACTTCCACATGTTTGATAGTCCCTTTTCTCTGGAAAATGCCTCTTGCCTAACATTTTCTCACAAGTAAGCAAGCTAAATATCGTGCTGATCTTCACACTTGCTGTAAATTGTAATCCCTGGTGCTTTTACTTATTTATTGAGATACAGGGAATTAGGGGCAAATAAAATGCAAAATCTAGCACAACAGATTTATTAAGTTTGTTTTTTTTTTACAGATAAATTCTATAGAAGATTTTAATCTTATATCCTCTAGTTCCATTGACAAGACTGGAAACAATATTTCTAGCTGTTCGTATATAGCACTAAGGATTTCTCAGGGTTTGATTACTGTAACTGTTTACAATAACTACATATAAAGGCTGTAATGACACACACATACATATATATATATATATATAGTTCTATATTTATAAATATATATGTGTATAATGACGAAAGCTTCAACTGGTAAGCTTAAATATCTGTTTCACTGACTGTTGCCTCCTGATTTCCCAGTTCACATCCTCTTGTCCCCGCTCCTATACTAATCTGCTACTGATCTGTTGACACAGTCACATTCATTGTTCCTCTCCACTTGCATGGTCTTCCTTTTTTCATTTTCTGGCGTAAACTCTGCAGGTGTATGTAATCACTCACTTGCATATGTCTTCAGCCTTTTGCCCCCATCTCACTGTTGTCACTTCTTGCCCCCTCTGCTCATTATAGACTGTTAGAGAGCTTGAGGATGGGGCTGGTCACTAACATGACCAAGCCTTGTAATATGTGAGAAGGATAAAGGTGCTGGAGATGGAGTTAATCATCATTGGCCGTCATCATGTCTGTAATGTGAAAAACCCATTTGATGGAGTTTGGGGGAAGAGTTTGAATTGACAAACGCATCCAAGTACCAGAAAGCAGGTTCATACCAACTAATAAACAGGAGCCAGTGGACATCGGAAGGGTTCCCTCATCCTTTGATTTGTTAGATCGACAGCGTTTCAGAACTGTAGAAGGCACGTGGGTGGCAGGACTCTCAAACCCTGCACCACATTGGGACCATGGGTTGATCTGGGATGGCCAGTCCCCAGCCCTGGGTATTGGGACAGTTGGGTATGGCTTCTCCCCTTGTACCCCACTTCCCCCAGTAATATGAAGAAGGAATGGACAAAGTGGAAACAATGGTTGCAACTATTTTCCCCTATCCTCAGTCCTTCCCACCTGATTAACAATGTAAGCATCATTAAAAATAGCAAATAAATAAATAATGGATTTCCTTGCTGTAGCAAGGTTCATCTGTGCTATCATAACTGAGTTTAGTAATGAGCTTTTATGTGTCCTGCAAGACTTTCTGCACTTTTTATTGTTATTGAGTCTTGAAAAAAGTTAGCTGTTTACCTGTTTCTAATACTATCCTAACTCTGATCAGATCTGGCCCGTAGTGTTTGTTAGCATGTTCAGTTAAGGGGTTTTTATTTTGAACAAATGAGGGGACCCCTGAATTCTTCAAATTCTAAATCAAGTCTCTTGACTTTGGGGTTTCCAATAGGATCCCTGGAACTCTCAAAGAATAAGACTCAACTTGGATGTTATGATGGTCATTTGAGTTAATTTAAATAGTAAGGTTATAAAATTTTGCCAGATTTATGTTGTTTTAATGTCACTGTTTATAATTAGATCTGTGCTGTAAAAGAAGCAAATTCTGCATGCAAGCTTGTGTGTTCTACAAAAGAGAGGAAATAGTCACATCATTTTATGAGTTTTTGGTAAAGTTTTAAAAGTGGTTAATGTATATTAGTGCCTATGTTTGTTGGTCAGGATGTCTTCTAACTGTAACATTGTTCCAAGTTGTGCAATAATCACATGTGTTCTTATCTGCAAAAAGCTTTTTTTGTAAGATATTTTGTCCTATAGGAAAACAGTGAATTCTTAAAGGATGTGTGGTATAATTGATCATATGGTTTACTGCATTTTCTAAATATTTGTCTTTGTTACATGTAGTTAAACTCTGATCCTTTGTTGAAGCAAAACAGTTTTAACATTTCATTTTAAGCAATTTTCATCTTATTGGTGAGTAAATCTTTTAGCTAGCTGCATTAAGTTCTAGTTCTGACTCTATTAAGTTGCTTCAAGGCATGAAATAAACCAATGTGCTAGCTCTTATCCAAGAGTTTATTTTCATTTTGGTGACAAACCAGATACATAGTTTTTTTTTTTTTTTCCTGTGGAGAAAATGTTCATGTTTTCTGTCTCTCATTGAGTTCTCTTTGTTTAGGAATGGCATCATTGTTAAATGTCAGTTCATTCTGTCAACATGGATAACTTCTCTGCTGTATTCTGGGCAGTTGAGCTATGTGTCAGTTTTTATGTCAGTTTTGTGTTGTTTTAGTTGTAAACAGTTAATAGTATGCTTGGAAATCAGGTGCTATAATATCTCTATATTGATTATTTTTTTCCTTTCAGGATTGCTTTGGATATGGTGAGTCTTTTATGGTTCCATACAAACTTTAGGGTTGCATTTTTTCTAATTCTGTGATTAATACAGTAGGTTGGGGCTGGTGGTGTAGTGCAGTGAGTAAGCTGCAGCCTGCGAAGCTGGCATTCCACATGGATGCCTGATTCTGTCTGGCTGTTCCACCTCCATCCAGAGCCTTGCTGATGTACCAGAGAAAGCAGCAGAAGGTGGCTCATGTACTTGGGGCCCTGCAAACCAGGTGGGAGACCTGGCAGAGGTTCCTGTCTTTCCCTGGCCTAGCCTTAGGATGCTGGCGCCATCTGGGAAGTGAACTAGCAGATGGAACATTTCTTTTTCTCTCTGTATTCAAGACTCTGTTTTTTTTTTAATAAGTCTTTTTTTTTAAAATTTTTTTTAAATTACAAAGTCAGATATACAGAGAGAAGGAGAGATAGAGAGGAAGTGGAGCTGCCGGGATTAGAACCAGCGGCCATATGGGATCCCGGCACATTCAAGGCGAGGACCTTAGCCACTAGACCATGCTGCCGGGCCCTGTATTCAAGACTCTTTCAAGTAAATAAAAAACTCTTTGTTTCAAGAATGCTGTTGGTGTTTTCATAGATATTGCATTAAATCTATAGATTGCTTGGGTGACTATTGTAGGTAATATGAACATTTTAATTTTTTAATTCTTTAAGCTGTCATCATGGACTATTCCATTTGTGTGTGTGTCCTTCATGATTCTCTCATGAGTACCTTGCAATTTGCATTGCAGATTTCACTTAGGTTAACTTTATTCCTAAATATTTGTATTTTTATGCTACTGTGGAATTTCTTTTCTGATTTGTCTTTCAGCGAGAAAATGGTTTGTGCTTAAAAATGCTACTGTTTCCTTTTGTATGCTGCCTTTGCATGCGTTGTATTCTGTGACTTTACTGAAAGTTTTTCTGTGGTCCTGGTTTCTTTGAAGGATGAATTTTAAGTGCAACTTCTGTCTCATTACTTTAAGGTTCTGTAGAGACTTTGCATTTTCTTGTTTTAGTCCCGTTGGATTATACATACCAAAAAATCTGTCCATTGTTCTGAGGTTTTCCAATTTGTTAGTATGTACTTGTTCGTAGCAATTTCTTACGATCCTTTGTGTTTCTGTAGTGTTGGTTGTGTTGTCTCTTTTTTCATTTCTAGTTTTATTTGTATTTTTCTTCACTTCATTAAAGTTTTATCTTTTGTTTATCTTAAAAAACCCTCTGTTTTGTTAATCTTCATTTTCTTTCTTAGTTTCAATTTCATTTATTTTGTTTTTTTATTATTTCTTATATTTCTTATCCTTTGCACTAATTTTGATTTAATTTGCTCTTGTTTTCTAAGTTCTTGGTATTTTCATCTACTTCTAATGTTAGACTTCAGGATTTCTTTTTTTTTTTTAAAGATTTATTTTATTTTTATTACAAAGTCGGATATACAGAGAAGAGGAGAGACAGAGAGAAAGATCTTCTGTCCATTGATTCACTCCCCAAGTGACCGCAACAGTCGGTACTCTGAAGCCAGGAACCTGGAACCTCTTCTAGGTCTCCCTCGCGGGTGCAGGGTCCCATTGCATTGGGCCGTCCTCAACTGCTTTCCCAGGCCACAAGCAGGGAGCTGGATGGGAAGTGGAGCTGCTGGGCCCATATGGGATTCTGGCGCGTTCAAGGCGAGGACTTCAGCTGCTAGGCCATGCTGCTGGGCCCAAGACTTCAGGATTTCTTGTAAGGCTGTTCTGGTTGTGATGAATTCAGGTTTTGCTTGTTTAGGGAATGCTTTATTTCCCATGAAGTTCTAATGGATAGCTTCACTGGATATCATATTTTTGGTTGAAATGGTTTTTTTTTTGAAAATTTTAAATGTATATTTTCACTCTGTAGGATTTCTGCTTAGAAGTCTATTGTTAGTTTAATGGACTTTATATTTAACTTGAAAGTTTTCTGCCAGCGTGATTTTTGGTTGAGTCTGGAGTTCTTTGAATTTCTTGCTTCTGAAAGTTTGTATCTCTTTTAAAACTTGGGAAGTTTAACTACTGTTTCATCAGTAGGCTTTTGATGCCCTTACCCCTCATATTCTCCTCAGCTATCTCTATAATAGGAATACTTATGGTTTTTAATTGTATCCCTTTTGTTGCATGGCTCTCTTCATTCTTTTAAATCTTATATCTATACATTTGTCTGGGTTATTTTAATAGCTTTTGTTCTGGATCAGAAAGTCTTTCCTTTGCTTAGCCTATTCTGTTGAAGCTCTCAAGTGCATTTTTAATTTCATTGGTTAATTTTCAGCTCTGAAATTCCATTTTGGTTCTTTTAAATGCTTTATTGAATTTGTCACTCATGCCATCTATTGTTTTTCTCATTTCTTGAAAGCGCATATTTATGGATGGGAGATTTTGCACTGGTAAGGGTGAGTCCAGATAGGTGTAGTGCAGGTAGATTATTCGTCGGTAAGTTTGAGCAGTCTAGTGCTGGGGTCATAGTCCTGGAACTGGAGGATGCAGTGGGGTTGTTACTGTTCTTTTACAACTATGTAGTATACAAAGGCGGAGTGATAGCGTTGTTTTTCTTTTGAATTTATGACTAGGCTCAGAGATGTTTTATGACAACTGTCCTTACAAACTATCAGAGGAATGAACCATTTTATCAGAGAAAGTGACATAGTGGACAGCACTAGTTCCATTGATTGTGAACACATGTTTCCATTTGGAAAGAGAAAGTGTATTAAGCTTTGCAATAAATTGATTCATGCTTTAATTTTTTGATTCAGAATTTTCGATTTGATTTAAAAATTGTTTATGCTAATAGAGGTCACAGAGAAGTTAGTGACTTGATACCAATGTCTAATGGTTCACACCTGTCCTTTTATTTTGTAACATTTTAAAAGACATGTATTAACTTTCACAGGATATCTTTGTATGAGATGTCAGAAGTTTTTGCATATGGAACAAACTCAAAGAAGGATATTAACTTCTGTGGGGTTGAACATCACACAATCAATGGTCTGTTACTCAGAATGGCAGCTGTAGGTCAACTAATTACCGTGATGAAGAAATGATCTTTTACACAGTAACAGGATCAGAAAAATATTTGAATTTTGTATTATCTGATATTAAAAAGAATTTATATAAAATAGTTAAAATTGACATCTCAGTGTAAACTCTATTGTGAAACTAAGGTGTAGTTAAACATGGTTATATTGAAAGATTACATCAATGTGAGAAATTATTTACAATATGCTGCCAAATAAAAGACCTGAAAGATAATACGCATGATGCTATATACTTTTGGAAGCAAATAGCCATAGGAATATACACGTGAACATGTCAGGTACTTATCTGTAAGAAGTGGTGTGTTGCTTGAAGTCACTGCAGTCACCCCAGTGATTTTACTGAATCACTTATTGACTTGAAGGGTGGGAATTTTTCAAGTATTTGTAAGTTTCAAGCTAACGTAGATTCTACTGTGTTCAGTGCATGGTTTCCAGTGCCACCTAAAAAATGAGTCAGTTGGTAAATGGGAATGAGGGGGAATAGAACAATTAAATAGGGGAAGGGCTAGTTTATGACACTTTTGTCTCACTTTTGACACTTTCTGCAGAATTAAATTGCATGGACTCACATATTCATAAGGGAGGTAGTAATTGTGTGATCTGTATGCGCAGGAGAGAAAAAGAAATGAGTTTTATTGGTGCAGAGCAGTGCCTGCATTGGAAATGTATTTAGTCAGTCACATAGTTTGCTCTGGTTTTAAAGTGGCCATTGAATTGCTGTGCCTGTTTGAGTCAACGACAAGACCATCAGTTGAATTTGTACCCATTCTCATTACCATTTCTCCACCAGAACTGGAGACTGGCAACAGTGTTGAATCCAAGGGCTCTAACTCAAGCACCACATAGTATTGGCTTTTTGATATGACAGCAGTACACTCTCACTCTTTTTAATCTCAATTTTTATTTCATTGGGAGTCAGTACTGCTATGTTATCAGTTCCCTGAGCTTGACCAATCATTAGCCATAATAACATATGGTCACAAAATAAAATGGCTAATTGCAACCACACAGGATGTGCATAGGATAACAAGTTTCCATCATTAAGGCCAAGTGAGAAAAGCCTCTGCAATTACAGGTAGAAGATCCTGTTTCTAAACAGGTCCAAGGACATGTTCACTCTATGTATTTTAGAATATTTACACAAGGAATTCTCTTCTCCTTTGTTTCTTCACACAAAAAAGGGAGATAATAACAGTTGCTTTTATCCCTTATAGCCTTGTGAAGGTCAAGTAGTTTTTATTTTTCATGTGTGCATGTCAAGGATGTGTCTGATTTATGCAGTTTTAGAAATATGGGCTTTTACAGTATTTAGCTAAATCCTGCTGAATATTCTGTATTTGGCTTTTAAGATCCATTTTCTAGTCTAGTCTAGTCTGTTCAGTGATGAGCTGATGTACATGCGACCTTGTGCCAACAGAGAAGGTCCTGAAGGGAGGGTCTGTTGTCATCTTTCCTGTGCAACTTCTGGTCGCTCCTCAGGAAGTTGTGTTTGTTTTCTGAACATTTCACTTTTGCTATCCTTCCTTCAAAATATTGCTTTGGCGTGGCATAAGGGTTTAATATATAACGAGATTGACCCTATATCCTTGTTTCACTGGGACAATTTAAATTAATTAAATTCCAGTTTAATTATTAGCAGCAGAGACTTACAGTCTTAAAAGTTTCCCAGTTTGGATAATGTTTTAGTCTGTTTTCTGTTGTTAATAACGCACTACCCCAGAATGGGAAGGTTATGTAGAAAAGGCGTTTATTTTTCTGACAGACCTCATCCTCGGTTAAAGGGGTGCATCTGGTGTTGAACTTGCTGGGAGAATTCTCAGGCTTGCAGTGTATCATGTGGTAAGCTGGGAGCATGGGAGAAACCTAGCCAAGCTGACTTTTATAGCAGATTCACTCTTGAGACAGACCATCAACCCATTAGTCCATTAATTTCAGATTCTGTTCTCATGCTTTTGGGCCTGATTGCTCTCTCTAAAAGCTACATTTTTGCTTTCTTACTACATTCCTTCCTTCAATTCATCAGCCTGTTTCTCTCACCTTCTGTTGCATGTAAACATACATGAATTTAAAGCTCACTTCACAATATAATTGTCAACCCTGAGAGATGGCAGAGTTTTGACCTCATGGAATTTTGAGTAGAGGAATTTTCATGATATAACATTGAAGACTTATGAGATAAGAAATTGTAGGCAAAATTTTATGCAGTATTATCACACGGAGATTAAAAGCTTAGTCTTAGAATGTGTGGAGAATAAATAATCTAATAACTGCGTGGATTTTCCCTCTAGCAAATAGTGTCTGTTAGATAACCACCTAGCCATGAAGCACATCATCAGTAAAATGTTTCACTTGTTTAAGTATTTTTTTTAAAGATCTAGTTTTTTTTTTTTTTTATTGAAAAGTCAGATCTACAGAGAGAAGGAGAGACAGAAAGATTTTCTGTCCACTGGTTCACTTCCCAAGTGGCCACAATGGCCAGACCTGAACCGATCTGAGGCCAGGAGCTAGGAGCTTCTTCCGGGCCTCCCATGTGGGCTCAGGGTTCCAGGACTTTGGGCTGTCCTTGACTGCTTTCCCAGCCCACAAGCAGAGAGCTGGATGGGAAGTGGAGCAGCTGGGACATAAACTGGTGCTAGCCATTGGGTTATTGAGCCAGGCCCCCCACCTATGTAAGGATGTTGACTAAGTATCAGAGTGTCTGCTCCCTTCATTTATTCCAATGTGCATGTGCTTATATTTTAAAATTATTTTGATTTCTCCAAAGATTAACTCTGTCAGTTATGCACTGAGCGTTACTGCATGTCAGGCATGGTGTTAGGTAGTGCAGATAAGAGTGAATGAGAAACTGTGGTACATCTACTCCATGGAACATTACTCAGCCATTAAAAAGAATGAAATTATATCTTTTGCAATTAGATGGTCCCAACTAGAAACCATTATGTTCGGTGAAATAAGTCAGTCCAAAAAAGACAAATACAATATGTCCTCTCTAATATAGGGAAGCCATCATGCAAACTCTGAGTTCAGTAACTTTTTCCATACTGTTTTTACTGTATCCCATGTGTTTTGATGTTTTTTTATTTCATTTTCATTTCTTCCAAATGGTCTTTTTTCTCTTGTCAAATTCATCGCTGGCTCATGGATCACACAGTGGCATCATTTTACCTAAGAGGATTTTGTGTTTTCTTCTCATTACTCATGCGTTGGTTATTCAGTGGCATGCTTTTCCAACTCCATGGTCTGTAATTTGTTGTTGTTGCTTTGACTTCATACCTGCTGTTGACTTTGCTTCATATATATTCGTTCAAGGGAATAGATAGTGATGGCGTAATAGAGACTACCATATTCAGATGTGAAGATACAATGCAATATGCATCCCTACTTCCAAAGCAAAGATGAACTCCCAATGAAACTGTTGAACATATGTAGACAATGGGGTGCTGGACTGTGACATTGTCTGCATCAACAATGTTGGGACACACGTAAATAACAGACTGATGGAATTATGACTGCTTATGAAGGACTAGACTATTGTAATGATATGGAACAAATGAGTTGGGAGTGGAAATTTGGGGTGGTGGGTAATTCCAGACCCTATGGAATTGTACGATAAAATTAAAAATAAATAAATAAAGGAGTGATTGAGAAAGACAAAAATCATTGTTCTCAGGGAGCGCACAGAGTCATGAAAAATAGGTACTAGAAGAACAATGTGTTGAGATAAATACCAGTATAAAAACTGCAGCTTCTCAGATGCTTGGGGGTGGGACAAGGTTTCTTGGAAAATGTCCAGTTCATTCTGTGCCCTAGAAAGAAGTGAGAGTTGTAAGGCAGAAGTGGAATGGGCTGGGAGAATAGGCAGAAAGTGTTATGGGAAGAGAGGATGATATGTAGGGATACATATCATTGGTTACACTTAGGGAGCCAAACATTCTGCTGAAATGTGGCATGTAAGGAGTAGGACGAGGTGAGAACAGGGTTGGAGTGTAAGCAGGGGAGTGATTGTCTGTAAATGAAGACGAGGGAAAAGGAATTAACGGTGAGAGTACAGAGGCGTATGAATAACCTGGTGTTCAGAGCCTTCTAGTGAGTATCATCTGGCCAAAGACTTTCCATTGCCTCCCCCCTTTTTAAAAATAATCTTCCTATTTACTAATGCGTGCTTGGGAATTCAGTCAAAGCAGATCATGATCTGTTACTCTTCGTATTCATCCCCAGGGCCTGTATTTTCTGTCCAACTTGCACTGATTTTCATGGTTGAGAAATGCTGTCTTCCTGTTTTGAATTCCCACAGCTCTGTGCTAATCTCTTAGAGTCCTACCCCATTGCTTTTATGTTTATGGTATGTGTTACCTCCTTGCTAGATAGCATTTTTGAGGATGGGGGTCTTTGTCATGCATTTTATCTCTAATAGCAAGTTGTATAAGAATTAATACTAACAAAATTTGTTTGTTTTAGACTTAGTATTTATAACCAATGAATCTGTTGGAAGTGTTCAATCTCATTCAACCAAGATCCTGAACTTTTAAGACCTTTTTTCTTATCCATATCTAAGTACAGTTGCAATTCTGCTCGCAGACAGGGACAGATTAGAACAGCAGGCCTCTGTGATCTCATGGGAGAAAAGGGCTGGCACTAGGAGCTGTGGTGCTTGTAGGGAGCAAAGGAAGTGTTGGCGCCTTTGTTGTTTTGTGATTGGTGCATCATCATCTTGAATCAGAGCTGGAGAAGAAAAAAATGGTGCCACAGGATTGATATAGTCCAGTGGACAGGATCTGTGAATTCCCAGGTATATTTGAAAGTAATTGCAAGGAGAATCCTGTGAAAGACGTAGAAGTTAAGCTAGTGAAACAGCTTTGTAGGGCTACCTTTGTGTTTCAGTTTGTACCCCACATTTGGTATGCCCAGTACAGATACACCACACTGTACTTAATTTGTTCCCTTAACTGCACACATAAATGTCTTCCAGGAGAAGGACTGCAACTCTATAGGACTTTTGAACAGCATAGTTAAAGAAGTAGGTTTCTCTCTTGCTGTGGCTAGTAGCTGGGCTACAGCAATAATATGGCATTGTCTCCAACTCTTAAATTGTTTGTGAGTTGTTTGTGAATCTGAAAGAGAGAAAGAGAAACACAGATGAAAAGATATTGTTTTCACTGTTTGACTCCCCAATTGGCTATGATGAGCTTGACCAAAGCCAAGAGCTTCACCTGGGCCTTCCACATATGTATGAGCATACAAGCACTTGTACCATGAGCTACAGCATATCCAAGAGCATCAGCAGCATCGGCAGGGAGCTGGGTTGGAGGAAGAGCAGCCAGAATTTGAACAGGCACCTGTGGAAGATGCTGGTATTACAGGTGGTGACCTAATTTGCTACCCCATAACTTGGAGGCAAGGAGTTTGGGAAAATTGTGTTAATGGCAAGTCATTTGAAAAAGACAAATCATTTGAGAAAATTAAAGTAAATGTTGCTTTATTTTTAATCACTGAGAGATTTAGAGAAAACTGTGAGTCAGAGAAAAGTATTGACTCCAAACTCTAACAGGAAAATCACAAGAACATGTGGAGAGAGTAATTTGATGGGATGAGATGAGGCAATTGTTCTACAACGCACAGAGGTCTTTAAAGCATTATTCTTGGATGGTAAAATTTCCTGGTGGCTGCCAAACTTCTATGGCATATCATTGTATTTAACATTTAGTATTACCGGCGGTGCATGGGTTCTGGGAAAAAAAAAAACATTGCGTTGAGAACTTACATCTAAATCAAACCACTTCCAAGCACCACATACATGATAGCTTTAAGGAATGCCAAAATGATTCAAGATGAGATGCTTACAAAGGGCTTGCAAGGAGCAATCTTAAAGTTGCTTTTGAGATAAAATTTTGCAAAGAGTAAGAGAGATATTTTAGATAAAAAGTTAATTTTCTGAGTAGTTGACATCTGGTATGTGAATTGCTTGTTTATGTGGAATGTGATATGCAGAATTAAGGCAGTGTTCCATACAAGATAATTTTAACATACCAATGCTTTTAACTTTAGACATTTTTATTATTATGTATCACATTCCTAACTAAGGATTTCAAATAGAAAACATTTGAAAGATGATTTAATTCCTTTTGGAGTCACAAATGTAAATAGCAGCTATTAGTCTAGTATAGAAACAGCTATATCCTAAGTAGAATGGAGTTTTTAAAATGTTTTCAGCTCCTTCCTTGGAAACTTAGCATTTATAGATTGGTTTCCCTTGTCTTTGTTAAGAATATGGTTAACTTATTTAAAAGGAATTAAATAATAGAAAATACATGTGAGAAAAGAATATGGTTTTTCAGAGTTGCCATAGTGTAACACAACTTGCAAACAATAGTTTTCATGAGTCGTTTTCATTCCTGAGAGAACCTGAGGATAATTCTGCATCTCTTGAGGAAAGTGTCGTGTGTGTATTGTTGATATGTTTTTCTGTTGCATGCTTTTGAAATCTGACACAAAAATACCTGTTTAAATATTTATCTTGTCTGGTAAATGCTGCTCTAATTGCTTAGAAGATCTTAAAAAGTTTCAATGTCTATCATTCACCTGTTAAGGCTGTTTATCCATTACCAGATTTCCAGAAAATAAGGATATATTTGAACTTCAACCTGATCAATGAAATTGGTTCTTAGTTTGCTGACATTGATGAATAGAAATTTGTGATTTGCAGAATTGATAAGTTAAAAATCATATCTCAGTTGCTGTTAAATTTTGATGTGTTTACAATGTGATATAAATTGCTGTGTGGTTTGTTACTAATGGGACATATCACTGAACCATACTTTTCATCTGTGGTTTCTGAATAATATTATCTGGGACACGCCCTTGTCAAATCTACTTCTTTTTCATACAAGTTAAAAATTCTACTAGTCTTGTTTCTGAGATTTCCTTGAACAAGTGGTTCTATTTAAATTTTTGCTTTATAGCAGTGTAATCTGATGAACTCAATCTGGTTTCTGTATTATAGGTTCTGCCTAGAGGATGAAGTGTGCTGTCACAGATATACCTCTTTGGTGCCTCATTCTTGCTGACGTGCCAAATCTCTGCCATTAGTTCCTTCTTCAAGTTCAAGTATCATTGTTGGTTAATTTTGATGTCCTTACAAATACTGTGCCTTTGAAGCTCACAACTTTTATTTTAAAAATTCTTAAAAGTTTAATTTGAAATAGTTACAGACAGAGAGAGAGGAAGAGACAAAGAGACAGAGAGACAGAGAGAAAGATCTCTGTTCACTGGTTCACTCCCTAGATGGCCACAAGAACCAGGGCTGAGCCAGGAAAAATCCAGAAATCCCAGGAGCTTTGTCCAGATGCCTTATAAGAGTCATAGGCCCTCAAATACTTCGGCCATTTTTTGTTGCTTTTCTCAGACACATCAGCAGGGAGTTGGATCAGAATTGAAGTAGCTGAGACACAACCCAGTGCGCTCATGGGAGTTTAGGTGGTGAGCGCACCCAGGAGGATATGGATGGGAGAGCAACCTTCCTTGATAGAGATTGGAGGTAGGGAATGGTGTGAGCCTTGGGTCTGTCTTGGAGAGCTGTCCAATGTGGTGAGTTAGCACTGGCACACAATCCAACTGTCCTTTCACAACCCTGCCCCTTTCTTTATTTACTCTAAAGAGGTAATGATTATCCTATCTATGTATCTCATTTCCTCAAGAAGTATTTCTTTAAGCATCTTGTTTTGGACTTCATATAAATGGAGTCATACTTTTGTAA
Source organism: Ochotona princeps (assembly GCF_030435755.1). Lineage (NCBI taxonomy): Eukaryota > Metazoa > Chordata > Mammalia > Lagomorpha > Ochotonidae > Ochotona > Ochotona princeps. Next base: position 17,220,126 of record NC_080854.1, on the reverse strand, counting down.
CTTGCTTTTATCAGACAATATTATGTTTCTGAGATGGTTATGATGTGTATAGATCTATTTTATTCATTCTTAATGTTGCAGAGTATTATGTGAAGATAAAACAGTTCTCTATGAATATATTTAGGTTTATCCAACAATATAAAATTTGTTTTCTGCTCTTGCTATTTTAGCAATGCTGCTTTGAAAATTCTTGTAAACCTCTTCCTGCATACATAATGCTAAAATTTCATTTGACCATGCTTTTCAGTCTGGTTTGTTACACATTCTTTACTAGATTATGAAATCAATTTAATGAATTGTGAGTACGATAAAATGCATTCTTAGAGTGACTAAAGTAGAATATGAAAAGTCAAGTGCATTCTACCTACAACATCCTTTATCAATGTATACTAGAGCTGTTTCCTAAGATTTTGCTTCAGTTTATGTGACTTATATGCAACAGGTCTATTAGGATTAGATGGTGATAGAAAATATAATCTTATTAAGTCATGGCCCCAAACTTTGAGAGCCAAGCAGTGTGTAAGAAAACCAGCTGTATTCATGCTGGCCAGTGCTCAATATTTTAGACATTAGTTTTTAAAAAAATGATTTATGAGAGAGGGAGGTGAAAGAGGGAAAGACATAGAACTCTTATCTGTTGACTCACTCTCCAAGTGCCTGCTACTGCCAGGACCGAGTTGTTCTGAAGGGTGATGGGGACTCGATGTAGATCTCACACACGGAAGCCAACCCGCTTGTAGCACATCTGCTGCCTCCCAGTATCACCTCGGTAGGAAGCTGGAGCAGGAGCAAGAGCCGTGGATTACTCGCGTACTCCACCATGGGGCACGGTGTCTTAATTTTAGCTAGTGTCTTAATTTTGAGGCCAGATGTTGGCTCCGACCTTGGTATTTTAATAGTCTGTTGGGTAACATAGTATCTCTTAGTGGTTTAAATGCTTAATTCTGTGATTATAATTAAAGCAGTGTTTCTTTTCCTGCTTGTTGTCAGGTTCCATTTTGCCCCGCATCCTTAAATAAACAACAAAGTGTTTTTCCTTTTAAAAAAGAATAGCTTACCAAAACAAGATGGTTTGAAGATTTCTCAATCTTTTATAAGCTTATGCTTTTCACAAAGATTTCTTTTTTTTTTAAAGATTTATTTTTATTACAAAGTCAGATATACAGAGAGGAGGAGAGACAGAGAGGAAGATCTTGTATCCGATGTTTCACTCCCCAAGTGAGCCGCAACGGGCTGGTGCGTGCCGATCCGAAGCCGGGAACCAGGAACCTCTTCCAGGTCTCCCAGGCGGGTGCAGGGTCCCAAGGCTTTGGGCCGTCCTCGACTGCTTTCCCAGGCCACAAGCAGGGAGCTGGATGGGAAGTGGAGCTGCTGGGATTAGAACTGGCGCCCATATGGGATCCCGGCGCGTTCAAGGCGAGGACTTTAGCCGCTAGGCCACGCCGCCGGGCCCCACAAAGATTTCTTGAAGAAGCTTGATGAATTACAATTTGAAAATACTGCCCATCTAGTAAAGGTTTTTGTTAGATTTTTTTTATTGACCTTCAAATTTAAATTAATTCTACAATAATGTGGATGATAATGAAAAATTTTGGAACAAACATTTCACATAGAGATTGAAATGCTGTTTGGGGTCCCTTCAGCCTGCGTTAGAGTGCCTGTGCTTGGGCCCAGCCCTGCTTAGATGGGGAGTCCAGTTCCTGTTTCATGTGTGCCTGGACAGAGAGGATGTGTAGCAGGAGATAGGTTAGGTAGTGAGGTCCCAGACTGAGTTCACAGCTCCTGGTGTTGTCTGGCCCCAGCCCTGGTTTGTGGCTTCACATTTAGGGAGTGAAGCGGTGGATAGGAAATCTCCCTGTCTTTCTCTGTCTTTTGAATCAACAAATAAACTAAAAAAGAAAGATCAGACTCATTTTTGGTTTGTGAGTTTCTTGAGATGGTGTTTTGCATTTACTTTGTGAGGCAGAGGTTTGCATGTGGAGATTGGTTTTCTTCAGGTCAGCAACTGTCATTTTGACCAACTCGTTTTCTGCTTTGTAGTGTGAATAGAGAATTGGATGCTGTTTCATTATCATATGCACATGTTATTGAGGAGCATTTGTGATTTTTACGATTTTTCAAATATTTATTTGAAAGTCAAAGTTAGAGAATGAGAGGGAAAGGGAAAAGGGAAGAGATAGAGGGAAGGAGGGAAAGAGAGTGGAAGAGAGAGAGAGAGTGAGAGAATGTTTAATTCACTGATTCATTCCCCAGAGGCTGCACAGCTATGACTGGCCAGGCTGAAGTTCAAAGCCTGGAACTCCATCAGAAAATCCATCCGCGTCTCCATGAAAATCCACATGAGTAGCATGCGTCCAAGCATTTAAATTGTGCCCCACTGCTTTCACTGGCACATTAGCAGGGGGCTAAATTGAAAGTTGAGCAACTGGGACTTATACCAATGCTCATATGGGATGTTGTCATTGTAGACAACAACTTAATGTACTCTGCCACAACATAGACCCTATAGTAGTAACTTTCCAGTCTTCCTTTAATGTTTGGGCAACAAATTTCTCTCTCTCTCTCTCTTTCTCTCTCTCTCTCTCTCTCTCTCTCTCTATATATATATATATATATGTGTGTGTGTGTGTGTGTGTGTGTGTGTGTGTGTGTATCCACATTTCTCTATATATGCATACATGTATGTCTACATATGTATGTGTGCGTGTTAAAAATAGGCCATATAGTACATCTATATATTATATATACAATAATTACTTGATTTTTGTTGTAGCCTGTCCCATTATCTTAAAATAACCTTCTAAATTTTTACAAAATCATTTCAACATTTGTTATGTTAAATACCAATACTTTAATATAAATTTGTCTTGTGAAATCATGTCACAAATATTTTGAATGATGTTAGACTAAGAATCACTTTTTAAAATGATAGTTTATTAATTTTGGAAAGTGAAAGAGAGTGAGAGAGAAATAGAAAGGAAGAGATAGAGAGACTGACACTGTCCCTGTCCGTTGGTTCATCCTCCAGATGCCTGGAATGGCTAGGACATCCCTGGGTCTCCCATGTGGGACCCAACTTGTCGAACCATCAGCTACTGCCTCCCAGATGGTACTTCAGCAGGAAGCTGGAATAGGAAGTGGAGCTGGGATTCAGGAAATTTAATATGGGTTGCAGGTGTCACAGATGGCACATTAACCCACCCTTAATTATTCTTGAAAGTACACAAGGTTATGAAAAAATTACATCTTGGCTATTGGGGTCCCCCAGGGTCTCCCGTACGCCTGGAAGAAATCACCCGACACTCCAGGCTCTGTTTCAAGAGCCGCTTTACTTCCAACCAGTCTTTCTTCGTCTTCGTCGTCGTCTGTCCCGTCCGTCCGTCCGTCCTCTGTAGCTCCCTGTAGCTCCCTCTGTCCCGCCTAAAACGGGCTGCTTATATATCCTTTTTTCCCATGGGTCCACTGGGTGCTACCTGTTCTCGTCTCTCCACTTTGCAGAGCAGCTGCCTGTCCTGGGTTATTGGCCGCAGCTGCCACCGCGGGGCTTTCTTCAGCAACCCGCTCCCCACACTTTGCCATAGTTGAATGTAGCACAGCATCTTCTACGCAGCCTCATGAAAGCTGTTGGTCACTGGAACATGTTGATGCCTTGATTTCAGACTGAAGGCTTGAGAAAAATAAGGTAGTAAGGCGTTAGTTGTAAGCATGGAAATGATCTCATCCCCATGAGGATGACCATTATCAAGAAGAGAGAAAATCACAAATGCTAGCAAACATGTGGATAAAGGGGAACTCCAGTGCACTTTTGGGTGAACACAAATTGGTACAGCCACTATGGAAAATCGTATGGAGCTTCCTTGGAAAAGCAGAAATGGCAGCCAGTGCTGTGGAATAGTAGACTAAGCCTCTGTCTGCAGTGCCAGCATCCCACACAGGTGCCAGTTCTAGTCCCTGCTATCCAGCTCCCTGCTAGTATGCCTGAGAGGGCAGCAGAAGATCGCTCAAGTCCTTGTGCCTCTGCATCTATACGAGAGACCTCAATGAAGCGCCTGGCTTCAGACTGGTACTCTAGGATTTTGGAGGGTGAGCCTCCTAATCCCTCTCTGTTTCTCCTTCTTTCTGTAACTCTGCTTTCAAAAAAGAAAAGTGTAAACAGAACTTGCTTGTTATGCAGCCATCCCACTACTGGATCACCAATGGATATGTGATCATTTACGAAAGAGATGCCTGCTTCTCCATGTGTGTTACAGCACTTTCACAGTAACCATTACATGAAGTCAACCTGTGTGTCCATAAACAGATGACTAAGTAAGGAAAAGGTGTCATATATACATATAAAATGAAATATTACTCTGCCATTAAAGAAATGTAAAGATCCTGACATTTGCATCAAAATGGATTGTGTTAAATGAAATGAGCCAGACTCAGGAAGACAAATACTGAATGTTGCTTCTGATATGTGGAAGTTAAATATATCATACAGATATATAAATATTATGTATTTGTATATATGTTTTCAGCCCAAGTTTAAAAGTAGTGATTACCATGGAATGGGAAGGGCGAATTGGTGGAGGTAGGAAAGAGATGGGAAGGAGTTGGATAATGGGTACTGAAACACAATGGGGTGAATGTCACTGATTCTGGTGTTTTCAGTGCAGTGGGGCGAAGGCGGTTATGGCTAATGTCTAATATTCTGAATGAAGAACTGGAAGAGAGGAGCTGGTAGGCTCCATACACAAAAGATAAAGACATGGAAATGCAGGTTACTTTATATGTTGCATTCCCCTTAAAATGTGTCACTAATACATGTTAACCACAAATTTAGAAATAATTAAAAATATGAATATTTGAGAACTGAGTTTGTGTAGAAATATTGAAAAGGGAAAGAGCCTGACTATAGGAAGAAACTGTTAGGAAATGTCCTAGAACTCTGATATGCTGTCTGTCTGAGGCACACACTAGAATTCCAAGTTCAGGTCAAAAGCTGTTTACTTGCTAGCAAATCCTAGCCTGGGGCTTTGTCCAGATCCTAACCTAATCTCTCATTTTCTTTTTCCTGTGTTTCCCAAGAGGCATCAGGTGAGGAGTTGTGGAAACCAGCTGGAGTTTTCTGATTTTTTTTTCTAGCTTACTCTCTCTCTCTTTTTAAAGTAAAAACAATTATGTATACTTACACACTACCGTGTGACCTTTGAGTACACGTAAACAACCTGCTCTGACCGGATCAAGATAATGGATCTTTCCACCTTCATGACATCGCTTCACTGTTGGAGTTCTGGAGCTCTCCTCTGTTTGTTCTGACAATATATATCAGATTATGTAGCACCAAAAAGTGCTCTGTAATACTAGAGACCTGTTGCTTCTGAAGAACTGAATTGGCATTTGTTACCCAATCTGTCTCTACCCCCTCTCCCAGCCACATGGAATCACTACTCTGTGTTCACACTGAGGATCACTCTGTTAGTCCTTTTTTTTTTTTTAATTTCCACACATGCAGAGCATGGAATATTTGTCTGTGTCTGACTTAGCATAGTAATCTTCAGTCATTTTACAACAAATTCCAGGACTTTATATTTTAATGACAGTAGCGCTCTATTCATTGTGTGCATGTATCATATTTTCTTTATTATTTCATCTGTTGATGGATACCTAGGCTGATTCCATATTTTTGCTATTGTGAATAGCACTGTAATGACTGTGAGTGCAGGTATTTCTTTAAAATGATTTTGTTTCCTTTGGATATGTAAACAGAAGGCAGAAAGCTAGGTTACTCTGTGGTACATCTATTTTTAGGTTTTTGGGGAGAGCACAAAATGTTTTTCACAATGGCTGTACTAATTTTCATTCCAATCAACTGTAAATAAGGGTTTCTTTTCTCCATATCCTCACTAGCATTTATGTACCGTATTCTGGTTTGATTTGCATTTTTCTCATGGCTAGTGATAGCAATTATTTTTTTCTAGTGAATTCACCAGCAGTGGAGTAGGGATCCCTTTTCCCCGCAACCTCGCCAACAAGTGTTGTTGGTGCTTTTATTCATGTGGGCCAGTCTTACTGGCGTTAGGTGGTACCTCATTGATGTTTTAATTTGGATTTCCCTTATTGCCAGGGAACTTGAGCATTTTTTCATATGTTTATTTGCCATTTGGGTTTGTTCCTTTGTGAAGTGTTTGTCCATTTCCCGTGCCCATTTCTTGAGTGGCTTGTTTGTTTTGACATTTTGGTTGTTTTGTAGCTCTTTGTATATTCTGGAGATCAGCCCTCTATCACCTATGTCGTGTGCGAAGATCTTCTCCCATTCTGTGGGTTGCCTTTTTACTTTGTTGATTGTTTCTCTAGCTGTACAGAAGCTTCTTAGTTTGATGAGGTCCCAATTGTTTATTTTGGTCTTGATTTCTACTGCATCTGGAGTCTTTTTTAGGAAGTGAGGGCCTACCCCTAAGTGTTGCAGTGTGTTTCCAACATTTTCTTCCAAAAGTTTGAAGGTTTCTGGATGTAGGTTTAGATCTGTTATCCATTTAGATCTGATCTTAGTGTATGGTGAGAGATGTGGGTCTATTTTTTTGTTTCTGCAGGCTATTAACCAGTTGTCCCAACAGCATTTATTGAACAGACCTTCCCATTTGCCTGGATTGTCGTTTGTCTTTTTGTCAAAGATTATTTGGCTGTATCTGTGTGGGTTTCCTTCTGGTATTTCTATTCTGCTCCATTGATCTTCCTCTCTATCTTTGTGCCAGTACCAGGCTGTTTTGATGACCACTGCCCTATAGTATGTCCAGAGGTCCGGAACTGTGATTCCCCCTGCTAACTTCCTGTTCTTCAGGATGGTTCTAGCTATCCGTGGTTTTTTGTGCTTCCAGATGAACCTTTGGATCATTGTTTCCAGTTCCATGAAGAATGTTTTGGGCAATTTGATTGGGATTGCGTTGAATGTATATATTGCTTTTGGCAGTATAGACATTTTAATGATATTGATTTTACCTATCCAGGAGCATGGGATGTTACTCCATCTTTTGAGGTCTTGTTCAATTTCTTTTTTAAGTAGTTTGTAGTTTTCTTCAAATAAGTCTCCTACATTTTTGGTTAGATTTATTCCCAGATATTTCATACTTTTCTCTGTTATTTTGAATGGTATCTTTCTGGTTAAGTCTCTTTCCATCTTGGGGCTGTTCGCATATTGTTATTTTTAATGAAATAACTTTGAATGTGTAAATTACTTTTCATTACTTGGGCATTTAAACATTAATTTTCTAATCCATGATCATGGGAGATATTTTTATTTCTTGTATCCTGTTCAAGTTCTTTCAGCAGTGTCCTGTAATTTTCATTCACAAAGATCTTTGACAGTCTCCATTAAATTTATTCTAAGTTATTTACTTTTTATGTGTAGCTACTGTAAATAGAATTTTCTTGTAGTTTTCTACTTGCTTCTGAGTATTGATTTTGTATCCTGCAATTTACTGGCTTTGCTTATAAGTTCTAAAAGTCCCCAGTGGAGTATTTTGGTTCCTCTGCAAATGGAGGAATATAATTTGCAAATGGGACAATTTGACTTCCTCTTTGACTATTTGCATCCCATTTCTTTTTTTCTTATGCCTAATAGCTCTGCAAAAACATCCAGTTTTGAATTGCAATGGTAAGAATAGATGTCTTTGTTTGGGTCCAGAAATTAAGGAAAATGCTTTTAGCATTTCTCCATTTAATATATTGACTGTAGCTCTATCATGTATAACATTTTTAAAAAATATTTATTTATTTTTATTGGAAAGGCAGATTTACAGAGATAAGGAGAGACAATGAACTTATATCTGCTGGTTCATTCTCCAAATGGTCACAATGGTAGGAACTTCTTCTGAAACCAAAGCAAGGAGCCAGGAGCTTCTTTTAGATCTCCCTCACAGGTGCAGGGTCCCAAAATTTTGGACCATCATCTACTGATTTACCAGGCCATAAGCAGGCAGCTTGATGGGAAGTGGAGCATCCAGGTTACAAACTGGTTACAAATATGGGAACCCTGCACTTGCAAAGTGAGGATTTAGCCATTGAGCCACCATGCTGGCCCATGTATAATCTTAATATTGAAGTATATTTCTTCTATATTAAATTTGTTCAAGTTTTTTTCTTTTTAAAGATGTAATTATTCATGTGAAAGTCAAAGTTTCAGAGAGAGAGAGAGAGAGAGAGAGAGAGAGAGAAAGATCTTCTGTGCATTGGTTCATTTCTCTGATGTCCCTGGCTAGGCCAAGCTGAAGCCAGGGTCCAAGAATGTCTTTCGGGTCTCACCAGCACATGGACTATTTTCTGCTGCTTTTCCTAGATCATTAACAGTGAACTAGATCAAAAGTGGAGTGGCCAGGACACAATTCAACAAACCAAGCTCATGTGAATTGTGAGACTTGTTGGCTGTAGCTGTACCTACTGTGACACAACGCTAGCTATGTGCTTGTAGTTTTTAAATTTGACTTTTGTTGAATGTTTGTTGTGTATCTTTTGAGGTGATGATATATTTTTTACCCTTCATTTTGTTGATGTTACATATTTTGTTTATTGATTTTCCCATACTGAGTCCCTGGGATAAATCCCATTTGGTCAGCATGAATGACTTTTGTAAGGCATAGTTGGGTTCAACTTGCTGAGGATTTTTACATCTGTATTCATCAGGGATATTGGCCTATTTTTTTTCTTTGTCTGGCTTTTGAAATAGGGTAATGCTATATTTTTAGAATGGGTTTGGAAGAGCTCCCTCCATTTTAAGTTTTTGGATGGTCTGAGAAGAATTGGCATTATTAACTACTCTTTTTTTAAAAAAAATTGAAAGGCAGATTTACAGAGAGAAGGAGATACGGAGAGAAAGATCTGCTCATTGGTTCACTCCAGAAGTGGTTACAATGGCCAGAAATAAGCCCATCCGTAACCAGGAGCCAGGAGTCTCTTCGTGGTCTCCCATGCAAGAGCAGCGTCCAAAGGCTTTGCTCTTTCTTTGACTGCTTTCCCAGGCCACAAGCAGGGAGATAAATTGGAACTGGGACAGTCGGAACACAAACTGGCACCTATATGGATCCCAGTGTGTGCATGGCAAGGATTTAGCCACTAGGTCATTACTCCAGGCCCCAGTAACTACTCCTTATGTCTCAGTTCAAATATTAATTCCTCTTGGGGTAATCCCTGGTTACCAAAGAAGGGCTTGGATGATGCCACTTCTCTCAGGCTCTCAGTGCATGTTATATGCAAGCAATGATCCAAGCCATGAGTGCCATTAACTTGTAGAACTCTGTGTGGTTTTTTTTTTTTTTTTCTCCTCTTTAAAACAAAGTTACAAGGAATCAGCTACCAAACCTGCTTTGTTGGAAAACTCTTATTCTAGACTCTTCTTCCCTATTTTTAATACCAGTTTTAGTTTTAAATAGTCTGAAGGATAATCACAAAAGAAATTTATTTTTGCCCAACATTTCCAGAATTTATTGACCATAGAAATCTCTTTTAAGAAACTTTTACCCACAGATTTCACTGAAAAAAGGTTGAGAAGTGCTGCTTTACTGTATTATGATTCATTTTCTTTGCATTGTGTATCTGCTGTATCATTGTTTTGCCAGACACATAGTAGGTCCTTAAAGAAACTGTTGTTGAATATAAACGAAAGAGATAAGAAAGTAATGATCCCCATGTTTACAGCTTGGAAAGGCAACAATGATTTTTTGATTTCATATTGCCACCCTGAAGTTTATTGGCATAAAACTTTTTTTTTTAATGCTCATGCTTGTTGTGAGTGTGGAGTTAATTAAAAGACATTAGAGGTGACTTGCCCCTTTTACATATATCTGGGATGATGCAAATAGGAGGGCTAGAGGCAGGAGAAGCGGGGATGGGAGCACCCACTGACAGGGTGTTGTTTGTTCGCTTAACTGGCTGGGACAGCTACAGCTGGCTGGGACAGTGTTAGAATTGCATTATGACCCAGGGATTCAAGAGCGAGTCTCGTCAGGGGTGAGACCCAATCCCAGAAAGTTCAGTTATGTGAAAAAATTTGTAGCCTCTGCTCTGACTTCCACAACAACTGTGAAAACAGTAATGCTTCTCTTAGTACAGATTCAATAGAAAAAATTTCTGAATTGGAGAGAGTAATAAAATATGTAGTTTTACTAATGTAAAGCATATGTAAGCATACTAGTGGGGCTATCCGGAAGCAGTCAGGAGGATGTGTCTAGATTTGAGAGAGAAGGTATTTGAAAGTGAGGGCTATGGTGTATGCCGGATGGGTTCTGTAGCACAAAGGAGATTCTTTATGGAGAATTTGCAAAGGAGTGGGAAGAAATTTTGAAATAGATCCAGGAATGCCAGCCTTAGAACTGGAGGAAGATAGAAGGGAATGGGGCCTGAGAAGCTATAACGTGGTAGTGAGAGGGGAAGGACAGAGTGGTCCTGAGTAGCCCAGGTGAATTTCAAGGTCAGGATGGTTAACACATGCCGCAGGGAAGTTGGGTAAGGAGGCCTGAGAAGTGGCCATCCCATGTGGCTATCATGGAGTCCCATAGAGGGTGAAGAGGAATAGCAGCCAGGGTTGCTGAGGGGGGCCATTGCTGGAAACTGCGGTGTGGGATACTGAGTGAGGCTGTAGTTCACCTCCTCCAGGCTCCCAGCTAGGCTCCATTCAGGTGCTAGGAGTGCTCCTTTTTCCACTCACCAGTCTTCTCTTGTGGTTTCATTATAGAGTGACATGGCACCTCATTCACCATTGTTAGAAATGTGTAAAAGTCATTGAGTGGGAAAAGCTTTTAGGAGCACAAGGCAGCCAGAGTGGATCACATAACAGCCCAAACATGTGACACATCCCTAGATAAGTCTGAAGCCACAACCAGTAACAGCTCTGTAATCTGCCAAGGAGTAGCTGCTGTGAGGAGCAAATACGCTTCCTCTGTTTGGCATCTGCTAGCTGTGGGGAAAGGCATTTAGCAAAGTTGATTTTCATGATAGGTTAGGAGTCATGCTGACTCTGTTAAAGATACATCTGCGTGTGGGGAGTAAGAATCAAGGGGGCAGGAAAGTGCTATGTCATCTTGCACAGTATACCAGTCCTTCTGACAACTCCCCTTTAGGAGAGGCAAACACAAAAATCACATGTTGATACTGAATGTTTCAGATTTCGTAAAACTTAAATGTAGCTGTTGGAAAAAATTTTTGGTTGATAACATTGTGATTAAACTGACTAATGTGCATAAAGCTATCAGGACAGTGGTTTTTCTGAGAACAAACACTACATAAATGTAAAGTGTTATTTAATAGTTTTTCATTATACACTAATGAAGGATTATAGTTTGTTATGAATGGAATGCTATTTTCCCCTTATTTTGTATTTCATAGCTGAGATAATTTTTTTTTAAATTATGGGGCTTTTCTGGGAACATTTTAAAGATAGCAGCGAAATTTCTTTAACCCTGAACAAGAGCCGTTACCAGAAAACAAATTGGCAATGATCTGTGTGTGCGCAAAATTGAGTTTAAATGTGACAGTTGATTGCTTGTATCTAACCTAAATGAATGTCTTTTGTAGCTGGTGGGCTTTGATTCCAGGGGCTTGGTTTTTGTTTTTATTCCGAGTATCTAGGTTGAGAGGGAATCCTTTGGGAAGAGCAGTGTGCTCAAATGACCCAATGTATGGGTGTAAAGTGATCTGACTTGAAGGTCTACTGAAAATCAGCAGTCCTTTTGTGCAGCCCTGGTCCCTGTAGCTTTCTAGGAGGGAAGAAATGCTAGCAAGTTCAGGTCAGAAACTGTTTACTTGCTATTAACTCATAGCCCAGGGCTAAGTCCAGGCTTCTTGATCTCTCTCATTTTTCTTTTCCCCCGTGTTTCCCAAGGGGGAAACAGGTGAGGAGTCCAACAGCCACCTGCGGAGGTCCAGAGTGATATGGAAGGGGGATTATCTTACTCCTTTATTCCTACTCTGACAATACGGTCCTGTCTAGCAAAATCTTCTTCCCATGCTTTCCCTTCGAAAGTAGAACTGCAGTTTGACTTAATACCTGCAAAAGTTTGATATAAATCTATGACAAGCTATGGATTATATTGTAGGAAAAAAAAGTAAAGATGGAATAGTCTTATACACACCTACACAAATATGAAATATGTGCACTTAGAAGCATGAGGTGTTTATTTTGAAATCTTAGTTCTCTGATCAGAAAAAAATAGTTGGAAGATTTATATAAGCTTAGAAGGACGTTTTAGGAAGATGAAACAGACTATGAAGGAGTGAATGCAATGAATTAACAGTCAAAGACTTGCCTAAAAGCATTCCTCTAGGAACTAGTGTTGTAGCATAGTGGGTAAAACTTCCCCTGGTATTGCTGGTTTTCCATGTTAGTATTTGTTTGAGCCCTGGATGTTTAGCTTCAGTCCAGCTCCACACACACTGGGAAAACAGTGGCTGATGGCCCAAGTTCTTGAGCCACTGCCATTCTTATGAAAGACTTGTGTGAAAGCTCCTGGCTTCTGGATACATATAATAATACATATAATATATGTAATATACATAATTTAATAATATATACAATTTTATTATTATTCATATACACAGCCCTGATCGTGGTAGCCATCTGGGGAGTGAACCAGCAAATAGAAAATCCCTCTCTGTAATTGTGATTTTCAAATAAATAAATGAATCTTAAATTTGTTTCCACTAGATAGAAATAGTCTTGCAAAGTATTTTGGATGGAAGTAGTTTTGGGCAAATTATAAAAGAGCATGAGTATGATTAGTCAGATCCGTGAAATGCAGTCATGGGGGTTTTCTAGCACTTTTCTGAGGTAAGGACCGAGTAGGAAGAGGTCATTTACTAGAATAAGAAGGGATGACTTGGCCTGACAGATTATGGACTTACAGTGCTAGAAAATCTAAGTAGGGTGGTCTCTGATCCTTAAGTATGGGATTTAATTTAATCACAGGGATAATCCATGTGTTTTGCACACAGCAGGTGTTCCTTAAGTGCTTGTTGTTCATGGAACATATCTGAGTTTGTGAGGGTTTCATTGATCTTAAATTCCTGAGATGCCTTTTTTCCTTTTGCTACTAGTGCTTTGTGAAGTTAAGCTGGGTCTTGGATCTTCATCAGAATATATATGTGTGCTTGAAAACCTGGGAATTACTGTACTATCATGTCTGTGTTGGAATAATAGTATGTCTATTTCCTTCAACCCTCTTGGCAAATAAAATGAAGTCTGCAACAAGGCATTTTGTGGCCATAAATATCAGTTCAAATGATGGGATTATGAATATGGGTCCTTACTAATTTTCAAGACTAGGAGCTCCCACCCTCCACAACGATGTGGTTAAAGTCAACTGTTCATAAGCTCAGTTTTGTGGGATCAAGAGTAGAATTAATGCTTATGAAATTCTTTTGCCTCTGAAACTTACATACCTGTTGATTTATGAACTAGAGCTTAAGGTTATTAAGACATGAGCAAAAATATATTGTTGATATATAAGCAGTAAATCCAAACACTCAAGTCAAATTTTTTCTGATTGGTGTGTGTAGCAAGAGGAGATAGAGGAATGTATTGTTTTTTATTTGAAAGGCAAACCTATAGAGAAGAGGAAGGGAGGTTAGGGAGAGAAAGCAGAAGGGAGGAAGAGAGAATAAGAGACAGAGAATCTTCCATTCTCTGGGAAACTCCTCAGATAGTTGCAGGAGCTAGAGGTGGGCCAGGGGCAAGCCAGAAACCAGGTGATTCCTCTGGATCTCCAGTGTAGACACAGGGGCCCAAGGACCGGAGCCATCCACTGCTGCACACCAAGGCACAAGCAGGAGCTGGATCAGAAATGGAGCAACCAGGAGATGAACCACAGGTGGAGGATTAGCTTGCCATGCCCACAACACCAGCCCCATAGTCCCCAGGTTGGCAGGAGACAGGCAGGGAGTAGAAAGCAACAGAGACTGAAAAGAAGTTGCTGGTGTAGTAGAAAGAAAACCAACAAATTAGTGTCCTAGAAATCAAGTGAAAAAGAGAGTATTTTTTTTTTAAAAAGTAGTTAAGTTGAAATACTGCAGTTAGGCCAGTAAAATGTTCTTTGGATTTAGCAAAGAAAAAGAAAGATCTAACAATTTTTGACAAGAGCTGTTTTCCTGGAGGTTGAGGAGTATTGTCTAATTACACCACTCAAAAGGGAATTATAAGAAAGAAAAAGAAGACAGTGAGTATAAGCATTTCCTTTGACTGGTTTTGCAACAGATTAATATAGAGAACATGGAATTTGTCTAAGAGTAAGGAGTCAGAGACATTTTAATTGTGCTTTGTTCTCAAGAGAGAGTGTGGGGTGATGTACAGAGGAGGCTATGTGATGTGAGAGAGAAGGGAGCAAACCTGGGAGGAGGTCAGTGAGAGTCTGAGGGAGGCTGAACTCGGGTGAATATGCAGAGGTGGCCGTCTGTGGCGACACGGTGGTTTAGGTTGGTGCTGTCCAATAGTCAGCAACTCCTTTACCAATTTGTTACTCATATTTTCTTTCTTTTTTAAAAAAGATTTATTTGTCTTTTTATTGGAAAGTCAGATATACAGAGAGGAGGAGAAATAGAGAGGAAGATCTGCTGTCCATTGATTCACTCCCCAAGTGACCGCAGTGGCCGGAACTGTGCCAATCTGAAGCCAGGAGCCCAGAGCCTCTTCCAGGTTTCCCATGCAGGTGCAGAGTCCCAAGGCTTTGGGTTGTCCTTGACTGTTTTCCCAGGCCACAAGCAGGGAGCTGGATGGGAAGTGGAGCTGCCAGGATTAGAACTGGCGCCCATATGGGATTCTGGCACATTCAAGGCAAGGACTTTAGCTGCTAGGCTACTGTGCCAGGCCCACTCATATTTTCTATATTCAAAAACTCTCTTATTGTTACTTGTGATAAGAAAAATAGAAAATGCAACTGCATTGAAGGTACCATTTTTATCCACTACACTGGTAAAGATAAAAAATTCTGATAGTACATGATGTTGGAAGAATGTAGAGAAGTTATTGTATAAAGCAGTTGTGCGAGTATAATTGACTCAGCCTGTTTGGAAGACAATTTGGCAAATATTTACTGAATTTACAATTGTAACATATTATGCCAGAAATTCCACTGCCAGTTTATTTTACAGATATTCTTACAGATGTAAGATGTGGCATTCATTCAAGACTTTACTACTTATTGCAGCTTTGTTTGTAATAGGAAAGATTGAGAAACAATTTAAACTTTTCTCAGTAGTGGACAGATGTATAAACTGTGTGTGTCCATATATTGGAATTTAATGCAGACATAGAATAAGAACAGAAAATATGTTTATGTGTTGATTGGGTGAAATCTCTGAAAAGCAGCATTTGGTAGCAGAACCAAGCATAGAACAGGATGTAGAGTTTGCTGTCATTTGTGAAAAGATCCTGTGTATATGATTTTTTTGTATGCCTATGAATAGCACATTTATATTTATATGAGGGTACTTAAAAAAGTTTGTGTAATTTAAAGGCCCCAGCGTGGTAGCCTAGTGGCTAAAGTCCTTGGCTTCCATGTGTCGGGATCCAACATGGGTACCAGCTCCTGCCCCAAGTGCTCCACTTCCCATCCATCTCCCTGCTTGTGGCCTTGGAAAACAGTCAAGGATAGAGCAAAGCCTTGGGACCCTACTCCCATTGGGAGACCTGGAAGAAGCTGGCTTTGGATTGGCTTAGCTCTGGCTGTTGAGGCCATTGGAGGAGTGGACCTGCGGATAAAAGATCTTTTTTCTGCCTCTCCTTCTCTCCACAATGGCTGGAGCTGACCTGATCTGAACCCAGGAGCCAGAAGTCTCCCATGTGGGTTCAGGGTCCTAAGGCTTTGGGCTGTCTTCAACTGCTTTCCCAGGCCACAGGCAGGGAACTGAAAGGTTGGTGGAGCAGCAGGGGTTCCAGTGCATGTAAGGCAAGGATTTACCCATTAGACGACCACACCATGCCCTATAAAATCTTTTAAGAACACGTTATTTAGAGGGTGGCTTGCTATTTTATTTTTCATATGATTCTCTGGTTTAGTTATGACATCTATTATATACAGAAAATGAAAATATATGAAAAATAATAAAATTGTTTATGATTTCAAAATTGTTTAGCCAACAAGTGAATATTTTAATGGAATCTGAAAAATCAAATAAAGTTTAGTGATTGTACTAAATAACCTATTTCACATTTTCATTTGCAGCTATTTCAGAAAAATAATGTAATTTATGACAAAATTTTGTCAATTTTGATGTACTTTAAGTAAGTTATATCGACATACTTGCATTCAGTAATAATGCTCAATAGTATATTAAATGCATTGTTCAGAAGATACTTAAAGATAAGTTCAAATATAATATTTCAGATATAATACTAATAAATGTTAAATGTGTTGGTGAAACTGGCATGGTCCGATAGTTTTAAACTTCCTGATTTGTTTTTTGGTTTTTATTTTTTCCCAGATTATTTATCTATCCATCTATTGAGCTGTGGATCAATTTCTCCATGTAGCCATCCATCTAGATAAATAGCTGTATTCTACTATTGCTGTAGTGTTTATGGAAAAAGTTATATAGTTGTAAAAAAAAAAACCCTAAAGTGATTCTTTTAATTTAACCCTGTTTTGATTCCATTACTTTCTTTTGGATTCTGAACAATTAAAAACCTTGCTTTGTCCTATATATTTATTTTCTGTTCAGTTTACTTAAATTTTACCATAGTTCCCGCTCCCTCTCTGTATGGGGATCGTATAACTACTATACATGATAAATATGTCATAATGCATGTATGTTGAAATCAGATCTCAGAGTAATCCTTTTAGTTTCCTTAAAGTGATATCAGATGAACCTGCACTAAATATTTACACATTTTGAATGTAGGAGTCTGTTTTTTAATGTTATTTATTGAACTTTCTCAAGTGCTACCTGTCAATAAACTTATTTCTACGAGTCAACAAATGGTGTCAATTTTAAGATTTCTAACACATAGTCTTGAAACACTATAGTGGTATTTTTTGTTGGAACAAAGTACTAGTTGACAATTCAAAGACATACCTGTCTCTGAATGGTGTATTGTTAAGAGGAAATGCTTGTGAACAAAAGGTGGAAATAACCAGAGGAGGAATCAGGTATCACAGGTCGAGAATAAGAATAGCAGATAGAATATATGGGCAAAGCCTAAGGGTTTGAATGACAGCTCAAAGACAAGATGGGATTTCACCCATGTTCAAAACATTACTTTTGTTCTCTACTTTAAAGCACCTGGCTGTGTCTCTTTAATTCAAGTGATAGTAAGTGTTCAACGCTTGGACATATGGGTGAGCTTTCCTTGACTCAAAGGTGACTCCATTCAGAAGCTCGATCCTTTTGAAAGATAAAACTCTAAAGTAATTTTTTATGGATTCATTCTTTCAATTTATATACCTAATGGATAACTTGTTCCCCTCACTTAAAATACTAGAATTGCGGTACTGAGAGGAAATATTATAGTTATATTTAATTTACCCTATGATGTGATATAAGATCCAGTTAATGTATTAAAGCATATAGATAATCCCTACTAGTTGTTCACGTTTGAGAAGATGTCTGAAAAGTTTGTAGTCTTTTGTGATTCTAATTAGGCTATTTTTAGTGACCTGGAATACCCTGGTCATATTATTACCAGAAAAAAAAAAAAAAGACAGTTCAGAGACATGTATTTTTTCCAAGCAAGGTTTTTTTTTTTTTTGCGTGTGTGTGTGAATGAAAGATAAATATTCGTCATGAACATGTGAGGACCCAGACATAGAACAAAGTTAGGTAATGAAAATAGGCAAAAGATCACACAAGTTTGAAAGATATATCAAGGACATCATTTGGAGCAATTATATCTATTTTGGAACAGTGGCAATCCAAACCAATCATCATCAGGGAAAAAAAATAAAATGACTGGCATTTGGGTGGAAGCTGAGATAGGGTTTTGGAGCAAAGATAATTTTTGTGTTAGGAATTTGTGATGTAATAGGAATAATGAGAATATTTACGATGTATTTCCTGTTATTAAAACTAGGAGCATTCTGATTAGCTAAGTCTTTTGAAGAGGCATCATCAATTGGTTAGTTGTCGATATTTTACTGAATAGAATATAAGAAACATTGGCTCAAATTTAGTTGACCACAAAAATTTTAATAGAGCAGATTAAAAAGAAAATATAAGCAAGGCTGTCATCCTCAAAATATTCATGCAAAGAGCCTTTTTGTGTTTCATTTAAGGCAGATTATAATGAAAGCAACAACGAAGTAATTCTTCTCTGACAAAATGAAAACCCTAGCCGTCGTTTTATCTGAATAAATTTTCATTTTAGTTTGAACATTCTTCATTACTTAAAGAGGAACCTGCATTTTAATCATTTCAGTGATTCACAGGAAAGAGTAGTTTATTGTCACCCTCTAGATGTATTTTAAATAGACACTGTTCTGCTGGACATTAAGATAGGACTCTTGGTGTATATTTAGAAGTGAAATTAGAGAAGGAAGGAAAAATCCTTGACATCTTGGAGTCCTGAACTTTAAAAAATTACCTTAACAGGGCCCTACGCAGTAGCCCAGTGGCTAAAGTCCTTAACTTGCACATGCTGGCATCCCATGTGGATGCCGGTTTGTGTCCTGGCAGCCCCATTTTCCATCCAGCTTCCTGCTTGTGGCCTGGGAAAGCAATCAAGGATGACTCAAGGCTTTGGGACCCTGCACCTGCTTGGGAGACCCAGAAGAAGCTCCTCGCTCCTGACTTCAGATTGGCTCAGCTCTGGCCATTGTGGCCACTTGAGGAGTGAGTCAACAGATGGGAGATCTTCCTTTTTGTTTCTCCTCCTCTCTGTATATCTGACTTTCCAATAAAAATTAAAAAGAAGTATATGTCATGAATTAAAAATAAATAACCTTAATCAGCATTCTCTAGGCCTGATTTTGAAAGCAGTGAGTGTAGTGTAAAGGAATGAATGAGGCCCAAGGAGATGAAAGAACTTGTTCATGTTCATGCGCATGGTGGCAGTGCTGCGTGGTGACTTGGGTCTCCAAACTTCTTCTTGATGTGGTGGCTCCTTAGAACATTACAAACAACGCGCTGTGTCTTTTACGTTCCTGCCTGTAATGGTAGCTTGGCACCTGATGGGCGTGTTTAAAGTACCATATTAAATATTTAACCTGGCAGTCATTCACCATTTCCCTGTCTTCATTCACATCTGTACAGTCAGTTTGAATGACAGTTGATCCAACAGTGCTAGCATTGAACGTCCTTCCATTACATTGGAATTTAATTTCTATTTTGAGGTTTTAAGAGGGTGGCAACTTAATTGACTATTAGGTGTAAAGTTGGAATTTTAGGGAAGGGATGAAAGCCAGGCTCAAGCAGCTAGCTTCCTGCTCGAACTGAACTTCTAGCTCCCAGCTACAACCCTCTGGTACATTCTATAAATCAGCAATGAAGTAAACCTCTCACACTCTCGGAAATGTACATACACACATGATTTTAAAAAATTTTAAAGAAAAACTCAGATCTATTCATGGCAAAGAAGCAATGAAATCCATGTACTTTGTGATTTTAAAAAGGCTGTTTCTTTTGTCTGAGTGTGTAACCATTTCTTTCATTCTCTAAACCATTTATCTGCCTGAGGAGGAATTCGGCTTACTATGGAAGGGATGTAGAAAAATTTGTGTGACAGTCACATTTTGATGCTTTCAAACAGAACATTTTATGAGAAAAGCATCTGGCAAAGTAGTTGCGTTAGTAAAGCATTTCTTTGGCTCTTTTTGTTCCACACGTCCCATGGAATAGACTACATTCTGGAGCCCTACACACACTGCAGGGTGGCTAGATCGTGAGACATGCTGCTTTGTGGTTAATTGGATAACAGCTAGTTCTTTGGACACAAGTGCACATTCTTAGAGCATAGGAGATGTGAGTAGTAAACAAGACGTGATCCTGATTTTGCCCTGGAGAAGGAAGACAGATTAGACAAGGATGGTAAATTCTCTGTTCTATAAAACCAGCATTTCTGGTAGTACTTACTTACTAGAAATAGTAAGTTAAAATATGAAAAATGATGTTGTATCTAGAATAAGCAGAATTACTGGTTTTAATTCATTTCTGAAGGAATGAGAAGGTCATCCTGGGTAGTATATCGATTGACTGATTAGAAAAGTCAGTTTTTCCCAATTTCATTACTTCTATGAAGACAGTGATTTCTGAAATATCTCTAAGACTTCTGCCAAAAACTGGTTTCATGATATCACTCTGCCATCTTCTATTAGTGTTTCTAACTCCTGCTACATCTTGGTTCACTTTCAGTTCTGTAACTGAATACTTCAGTCTGGGATACTTAAAAATAATAAAGTTATATTTAGCTCCTGATTCTGGCTATTGGTGAAGGACTTCTTGCTGCGTTGTAATGTAATAGAGAGCATTATGTGGTGAGATAAAGCCAAATTGCCAGCTTGGATCTCTGTCTTAGAAATCTACTGCCATCATAGTGGCCCCTCTCTCATTTGATCGTAATTACCTCCCAACAGCATCACTTCCAAATACCTTTAACACATCACCTCCAACATGTAAATTTCGAAGTCACATTGAAATCATAGCAGATGTCAATCTTTCTTAATTACTTCAAGTCTTTCCTTCCTTTCTTTCTTCCTTCCTTCCTTCTTTCCTTCATTCTTTCCTTCCTTCCTTCCTTTTCTTCTTTCCTTCCTTCATTCTTTCTTTTTTCTTCCTTTTGTTTTTTTCTCTCTCTTTTAAAACATTTATCGTTTTCTTTTGTTGGAAAGGCAGATTTACAGAGAGAAGGAGAGGCAAAGATCTTCCATCTGCTGATTTACTCCCCAAATGTCCTAAGCCAGGAGCTTCTTTTTGGGTCTCTGATGTGAATGCAGGGTCCCAAGGCTTTGGGCTGTCTTCCACTGATTTCCCAGGCCACAAACAGTGAAGTGCATGGGAAATGAAGCAACCAGGACACAAACCAGTGCCCGTAATGGGATCCTGGTGCATGTAAAGTGAGGATTTAGCCATTGAACCCTGTGCTGGGTCCTCAAGTATTTCTTATAAAAGAATTAAGATAAATAGTAACTAATATGTTGTGAAAGTAAATGTTAATAAGCATAGTTTGAATGTGGACTTAAAAAAAAAACCCACACTTTTATTTTGTCCTAAACCATACATTGTAATGGTCACCCGGTGCTTTTCTTGAAAATTTCAGGAAGTTAGGAACTTGATGTTCATTCAAGTCCCTGTGATCTATGAGGAAGGATGAAGTGGAGAGCACATGTCATAGAGTAGTGACAATCACTATTGCTTTTGCAGAAGTGAATAACCTCTGGTGGAGTTCTTCTCTATCCATTTGGATTGAAAAGTAGGGAATGAAAAAGAGATTTCTGTTGGATAGGGTGCTACAGTGTTGCTCTATGATTAAATATAACAAAATTCTTTTAGGAACATTAGGTTCTAGAGTAGGGATCAGGAAAACAATTGGTTGCAGAATCCCTCAGCGGTAGGCTATCTCCCCTCAGTTCTCCCTGAAGGCCACGATGAAACCATTGCAAAGTATAAAGATGTGGGCAACACGTACCAAATAAATTGTCATTGTTTTGATCTTCAAGCACAGATCTCATAAAATGAAATTATTCTAAAGGAGGATGGAATGCAAAAATGTGGCTTTGAAGTAAGCCCATCTTTGGTATACTCATTTTGTATCCCCTTCCTAAGTGGATCACAAATGCAACAATTTTATAGTCAGTAGTTAATTTTAGAACGTTCCTCAAATTTTGTTCCTTAATATAAAAAACTTCCACACAATTTACACCCTAGCAAACTCATCATCTTACCTCTTCTTTGCATTTCTTTCTTTCTTTTTTTTTTTTTTCTCTTCTTAAAGTTGGCCACTTCAGCATAAGAATTATTGGTTTTTTTCCCTTCTACTTCTTTTAGAATCCTGGGATTTATATTTTTTAAAATTGGCTTTTTGTTGGGTGGTTTGATGTGGGTAGAGTATTTTAGCCCACAAGACAAGTTTATTAGTCTTATCTATCTTTGTTTTTTCAACAAACTTGAGATACAAAAAGTTTAAACACACAGTCCTCCTTTACAACAACAAACAGTAGCAATGGAAGCAGGACTGGGGATATGAAAGAAGAGAGAGGGCATATTCTCTTGTAGATCTTTGTTATACTTTAACATGGTAGCTGTTTAATTCTTTGGAAAGTTTAAAAATGCAATATATCTGGGGAATGCATAGTGGTTCAAGTTGTGCAATATTATTTATGTCTATTTAAAAGAATAGTAGCTGGCATGTACTTTGGACTCAAATGTTGATAGTATTATGTGGAATAAATTTAGTAAACTCATCACTTTGCTTCATCTTAAAAAGCTTTTAATTTTTTTTTATTTTTTAAGGAAGCTTTTGGAGCAACATATCAAAGATAAAACCTAATAAAATCTTACCTTCGGGGAAGCCTCTTGTATATAAAATCAGAGTCCGTAGTGCCAGAGCTATTAGTACCATCCATTTTGTTAGCATTTTTCCAATTTATCTTGCGTTACTAACTCTCAGCGTACTATGCCTATTGTAAATATTTAAGCATTACTGTTGACATAAAGATAATACTGACAAATTGAGTTAACATTTCTGTTGAGGATTACCGACCATGTGTAGCCCAGAACAACTTTGACACCAGCACCAAACTCTATACTCAAGCCAAATTGTGTTTAGTCTACAATGCAGCACTGCTCCCAAATTAATTTTTAGCTTTGATTTACACAAAATCATGAAACAACCTTTCTTGCATCAATTAATTGTTTGACTTTTCTAATATATTTCCATTTTAACTGGATGATGTCTATATCAAAGGAAAAGAAAAGTGTGCAGGATTGTCTGTGTCCTGTGTACGTGCACCAACCCATTCTGTGGCTTCATAACTTTATGTGGTGAATAAAAGCGAACTGTGTATCCCTTTTAGCATACTCACCTGACACTCCGCTTCCTCTTGTTCCTCAGGTGATATGAGTGTTCACATTGTAATGGCTGTACATGTTATTTGACTGCCTAAAAGGAGATGAGTTAGTGAACTTTATACTTTGAAAAATCCTATACCCAACGTTGAAAAATTCCCAGGCAAAGTGAGAAAGACATTCTAGACACTCTAAAGGGGAAATCCATCCATCCATATATATATATATCCATAAATAAATATCCATAAATATATATCCATCCATATATACATATATATGTATACACACACACATATATGGAGAGAGAGAGAGAGAAATTTATTTATACATATTTCTGAAAAAGTGTTGGGAAATTTTTTTCTTTTACTACCCAAATGATCAGACAATGAACATTTTGATCTTTAATTGAGCCTTTTGTATCATTCTTGGCTCCAAATTTATGACGTATCATCACTGTAAGAAATGTATCACAAAAAGAAATGCAGTGGCATTCTTACTTATCACTTAATTACGGAAACATTTTAGAATCCTGGTCTTTTCAGACTCCAATATGTTAATAAATTAGTGTGAACAATTCTCTTTTCTGTTTTGATTAAATTCAACCTCCATAGAAAACTCACAACTACCATATTAATGGAGTTCAAAACACACATTAATTTGAGTTATTTTCCTTTTCTTAATTCACTGACTTATTTGGGAAAACAGTAACAAAAGCCTGGGTTACATCAGGAAAGCAAAATTGTATTTTGGTTGAATTGCCTCTTTCTCAATTACTTTGCAATTTAATTTCCCTCATTGCTTCAGTTCAGAGCCCCAGGCCCTATTTACAACTGTGGCTTACTCCAAGAAGAAGAAAGCTATACTCTTAATCTTATTCTTATGAAATTATTTCTGCATCTACTGCTTTATTTCTTTGAAATTTCTATAATAATTATCTAAGCCAAAGATACCTTTCATTGCCACTAGCTTTTTTTTCTGTGTAAGTTATTTTTCACCAAAGTGCACAGATATGTCATATGTGGTTACTTTTGAAAAGTGTCATACATATAGGATCTAATTAAAAATAGAAATATTCATTGCAAGGATTTCATTTTTCTCGGATAGTATATGATCCTGTTTATCATGGAAAAGTCATGATCAAAGTGTATTGAGAATGTAGACACAAACTGGATATTACATTCAGAAATGTTTGGCTAATGAAGCTGTTGAGAACAATTTCCCATTGAGATGCTCTTCCAAAAAAAAAAAAAACCAAAAAGATTCAAATGGGAAGAAATTTGTGAGGTTCAAGATGGCTGAGGTTCTCATCTGACTTCTCCATGACAAAAATCCATGAGGTTGAAGATGCCAGAGGTTTGTTTCATTATTTCTTGGAGAGACCTACATCCTTATATCAGGAAGTACATGACTTTGTTGAGATTCATCAGGCTTTGTGACATCAAATAGCTCTTACAAAACAATAGTGTTTTGAAGAATCAGAAACAGATGGGTTGAATTTCCCTTGAAGCACAATAGAATTTAAAAATGATGGGAAGAAAAATATGATGCCAAATACTCAGTGCTTGAAAAAGGGCTTGAGATGTTTCCAGCCTCAGATCGATGTTAGGTCCACTTATCACAGCATGTGGGCAAAGGATCCTGCAGAAACCCACCTGTTCCTAAGAAAGTCATAATTGAAACAGTTATTGATCTGATATTTGGTGGCTGACCAGGTGATAGACACAGCCTTCCAAATGACATCATACTGGCACCTGATACTAAGCTGCAGTTTTTCCAAATCAAAAGTAAATGACGTTAGTAGAATTTATGAAATTTACTTATTTATTTTATTTTGTCATTAGGACTTTTAGGACTTTAGGAACAAAATGTGTTAATGCTTGTTTTTGTCCTCCTTTTATTTTGAGCTGAAAGAAAGACCAAAAAAGGATGATTTCAAAGGCCCAGAATGCTCGGAGCAGATGACAAAGTAGGGAGGCATCTTGTATGGTATTTTCAATACCATCTTTAGCAAGAAATGTTTTATATACAAATAGTATGAGTTCTGGGAGAAAAACATTCAGAGAAAAAAATGGTGATTATTTGGGTGGTTAATAAGTGGAATTTGGACAAGACAGTGTCATGACCAAGGTTCAAGAATGGCTTGGCTATAATATTATGATGCCTTAGATACGGATAATGATGATACTAACAGCTGAATTCTATAAATTTTCGTTAGTTGTTGAGTATGGTATAATTCTTCTTACATGCATTGTGTTATCTCTCTCCCTTAACCACACTATGAAACTATTACTGTTATCCCTGTTTTCTAGATAGAATGACTGGAACTTAAGAAGTTAGACTTGCTAATGCCACACAAAGTGGGTTAGAGCCAGCCCTGGAATTCAAGGCAACATTTTTCAACATGTTGCTGTGCAGAAGTACATGGTATAATACAGTCACCACCTGAGATCCATGGAGCCTTTGGGCACCAAAATCGTGATTGCTTAAGTCCTTTATACCAGTTGGGTGGACATTTTGCATATACTCCACAAAACTCATTGCATAAGACAACTCTGAATTCCTTGTATTACTTAATGAAGGGTATATGCTCTGAAGATAATCGTTGTGTTACATTGTTTCATGAAGAAAGACAAGAAAATGTCTCTGTGTATTCGGTACCATTTACTACTTTTGCCCAAGTGTTCAGACACTGGTTTAGTCCACTGCTTATACTAACAAACAGGAAGGCCAATTGTAAACAAACTGAAGTGTCACAGCTATTAACTCAGTTGTGAAGACTCTAGAAATAAAAAAATAACATGTGTTTGTAGTGAAATTGAATGGAAAAGAATATATCAATATTTTGAACTTAGGAGACTGATGGAGAAATCCAGTGTTTTGAATGCAGTGATGATGAGAGGGTAAACTGATTCAGAGGAAGAAGAAAGAAGGTGGGAGATTCTGCTTTAGATATAAGTTGAATTTCATGAAACTGTGATGCATCTGCATGAAAATGTCTAGGAGATGGAAGAAGTTTAGTTTATGAGAGCTGGTGGGCCTGAATGTGTGGAGTATTAAGATGGTAATGAAAACAGTGGGGATAGATGTACTCGTACATGTAGTGAACAAGAACAGGAAAGAATCAAGAGTAAAAACTAAGCTGTGAGGGGTGGCCAACAAGTAATAGCCTTGATTTTGTCTTAGAGTATTTCTCTGAAGCATTAATATGGAGAGGAAGAATGTTATCAATTGCTCCAGTGCCTCTGGGTAATGTTTTGATTGAATAGAAATATACTTACTGTTCAATTTTGTTTTATTTTCTTTAGCCATGATTTCTGTATCGTTGTATCTCTCCCATATGTATCAACTCCTCTCATATTTGTATCATTCTGTTACTGTTATCTTGTTTTTGAAACAAAAGGAATAGCTTCTACTTTTTCATTCATTTTCCAAAAATTGTTTAGAAAGTGAAATGTGAGGGAATCTTGTTTGAGCCATGATTATGCCTTCAGTTTCTCAATACTAAGCTCCCAGTGTTTTTTATCATATGATGTAAAAAAGAAAAACCACACCACATTCTTTCCAACAAAATGATGACCACCATGTTATTTTACGGAAACAGATACTCTTCAGAAACTTTCATAAAATGGAGCAATCATGGGGCAAATGAACATTTTGGTTAATTATGTACAAGCAGGAAATATGCCAGTAATTTACATAGATCAGTAGTATGGTTTAGGAGACAAATCAGTAAATCTTGATTTGAGACCAAAGATATTTGGGGGAACAATTATGTAACCCACAACAATCTACCCCATTTTCTGTGCTTCAGTATTATGAGATAATTAACGAACTGTCTTCATTTGCTTTTTAGACTTTTGTGCTTGTTCTCTGGGCTTGCCATTTTAGCTCTTTTCTGGAACTATTGTAAGAATTTGACACGTAGGCTCCATTCTTCTCCTTTCAACATTCTTCAGTTTATTGGTTTATTGCTGCAGTTTGAAGATTTGAGTGAACATTCCATTGTCCTGTTGAAGCACCCTTAATACTAGACTATTTTCCTAACAAATTATTCACCAGTATTACCAAAATTAATTCACCAGTATAGTGTATAACATTTGATGATCTTTATTTAGTTTCTGCTAGTTTTCCAGCTCTGTCTTTCCATGAACTTTTCTCATGTGTCTAAATTTCTATGAAGCTCTCTAAATACCATCCTCTACAGTCCTTCATTATAATTACTGGAAAGCCAGCCATTTCTGTTTTCCATATTCACCCACCAGTTGATTTTATATAGGAGAAACATGAATGAGAAATTTCCTTAAAGACTTTATAGCTCTGAGATAACATTTTACTCCCAACAATGTGGAGAGCAGGAGCAGTATTTCCTACATCTGTGACTTTTTATTTCATAGCACAATTTCTGACCCATTCTACACACTGAGGAAATGTTGGTTGACACGAGTTGTTTCCTTGGATAATTCTGGATCCTCGGAGTGTGACAACATAACAACAACAACAAAAAAAAAGGCGGCAAGAACCAAAGGCTAAGATAGCCCTGGTGGTTCAGAAAGAACATATTTGAAGCTGTCTGTTCCAGAGCATTCTGGCTTGTCTCTGATCAGAAGTCAGTTTTCAGGGTTCCATAAGATAACAGAAGGCATGGTCAAAACAGGTTCATGGGAAACAATTTAATGAGGAGGTATATGAATGATGGTGTAATAACAGAGAAACCAACAAGGTATGATGATAAACCCATAGTCCAGCAGTAGTAGGGAGTAATGACTTTCCACTTATCAGAATAAAAGTTGTTCCTCAATGTTACTCGCCAGAATAGTCTTTTGCCAGGAAACGACACTTGAATATCATAAAATCTCTCCCATCAACACATTTTTGCTTTTATTCTATTCAAAGGAAAATATCCAAAGAAGTCCAGAAGTGCCTTGGTGCTCTTTATATAGCCACACGTCTTCCTGAATGTTAATTAGGGCAATGTGTTTGCAGAAGCATAAAAAAAAGCTACATATACAAAAATTCTGCTTGTAGCTTAAGAAAAAAATTCATTGGCCTGAAAAAAAGATACATTGATGTTAAAATTTTCCTTAAGTGTCCTAACTCTACTGCAACATCTCCAAAGGCAAGTGAAGCCCTCCGCGTTCTTTGTGAGATTACAAGTTTTAAGGATTTGTAGCTATACAGAAGTCTCTCTGAAAGTCTAACACAAGATAATGGAGAGGCAGAGGTTAATGGGTTGACTTTCAAGATTGGCTTCTTTAAGCTTCTGATCTCTGGACTGAAAAACTGGAAAATGGTGTTTATTTGACTTGTCTGTATTATGAGGTCAGTAAAGCACCACAAATACCATCTTATTTTTATTTATGAATTCCGTTTCCTAAAAGCAATGAGACACTCATTCCCTGCCATATGTTGTTAGGCTGTGACTGCATACTTCAAGTGGCTAAATCAAGTTGGTTTGGAGTTTAGTGACTCATCACACTCATACCATTCATCAAGTAAGGCAGTACTGCTTGTCTGCTTGCAATTTGGCAAGCAGGATTCAGTCTTCCAGAAGCACTCAGAGGAATTCTTCCATCAGAAGTGAAAGATGAAGAAAAGTGTCCAATGAAATTAGCAAGACAAGATAGATATTGGTCCTAATTAGACAGCAGTCATAAAGTTTCTACTAGGATGTGTTTTCCATGGTGATGGTCGTTATTGTGTATAAGGAATGGGAAATGAATTAATCTTATTATGCCTCAGTCTTTTGTGCAAAATGAATAATGACATCTATGTTGGGAGCATAAAATAGATGGTGATTTCCAAAGGAAATCTGTAAGAGGAAGCTACTCCATAAATTCACGCTAGGGGTTACATTTATTGTAATTTTATGTTTGTACTGAAGGATAAATCATTCAATTGTTTTAACAATATTTAGCCTAATTTGCTATGTGGCATAAATTAAGTCTTTCACCTGCTTATATCCTTGTGGTTTTTTTTTTTTTTTAAAGATTTATTCTGCTTTTGAAAGGCAGAGTTACAGAGAAAGGGGAAAAAAAAAAGGAGAGAGAGAGCTCCCAAATGCTGATTTATTTCCCAATTGACTGTAAGGCTGGAGTTGAGCCAGTCCAAAACTGAGAGGAGCTTCTTCTGGGTCTCCCACATGGGTGCTGGGGTTCAAGATTAGAGTCATTCTGCACTGCTTTCCCAAGCCCTAAGCAGGGATCAGGGACAGATGTGGAGCAGCCAGGACTTGAACTGGTGCCCTTTTGGGATGCCAGGGCCATCATCGGTGGAGGCTTACATACTACGACACAGCAGAGTTATATCTTTGCTGTCTCTCTAGTCCTATATCCTTCTTTGGATCCCTTTACTTTATAACACTCTAGTCATCATGTTCTTCTTCTTTTTCCTTTGCCAATATCCTCCAAAGTCCTCAATAAATTAAAGTGAGCTTATAATAGTATCCCTGGGGTGGGCATTGCGATGCAGTAGGTTAAGCTGCTGCTTGGTCTACCCACATCCCATATCCAGTGCCAGTTCTTCTTCCTTATCCTCCTCCTCCTATTCTCCTTTTTTTCCTCCTCCTTTCTCTTTCTTCTCCTTCTTCTCTAATTTTTCTCAAAAGGTAGATTACAGGGGAAAACAAGACAGAGATCTTTCATGCACTGATTCACTCCTGGCTGCAATAGCCAGGGCTGAGCTGATCCAAAGTTGTAAGCCAGTAATTTCTTTCTGGTCACCTATGTGGATGCAGAGGTCCAAGGATTTGAGCCAAATTCTGCTACTTTCCTAGTCCATAAGCAGGGAGTTGGATTGGAAATGGAGCAACCAGGACTAGAACTGGTGCCCCTAGGGGAAGCTGCAAGTGGAGCATCAGCCTATTGAGCTGCCATACCTGCCCCCACCCTGAAGTAGCAATTCTTTTCCTGGTTCCTCGGCTTCTGATCTAGCGTCCCTGTAACATGCCTGTGAAGAGCATATGGCTCACTTATTGTAGGCTCTGTCATCCCCAAGGGAGGTCAGAATGGAGTTCCTAGCTCCTGATTTGGCCTTGGTGTGGACCTGGCTGTTGTCATTTGGGGAATGAAATAGCAGGTGGAAGATCTTCTCTTTTTGACTCTCTCTCTCTCTTTACCTCTCCTTCTCTCTAGCTTTTCTCTATAACTATACCTTTTAAATAAACAGATGTCTAAAAAATCGTTTTATGGTGCAGGAAGAAACTGGGGAGGAAGGAGGAGGAGGGAAGGGAGGAATTTATACCTACAAAACTGTATTATGGAAAACAAGCCAAATAGAAAAAATAGCCTTTTGTGTTTGTATTTTAGGAAGCAAGTAAAATAATAAATGATTTTTAATGCCAGAAAAATGTAGGTTTAGATTTTGCTTTGTATCTTTCTGTTGGGTCCTGGGTTTATTTCATCTTTCTGATTATTTTTTTCTTATCTACAAGCTGGGTATAATAAAACACATGCCCAGTGTCTTTTTGTGGACTAAATAAGCATGTGTGGTCTTAGCTCAGAGTCCTGGTGGCACTAAACAGTTGGAACATATTATCAGACTGAAAACTTCTACAGTTATATTTTAAATATTATATTTGACTGAAGTTTGAGGTTTATATGTGTTTTGTAGGAAATCTAAGACAGTTTGAATTATCTTTTTACCTGTTTGGGGCTTTGTAGCTATAGATTCTTTTTTCTTTTTAGCATAGCTTCACATGTAACAGTTTATAGTCAAGCATCCACACCAGCTCTGTATACATTTTCAAAATGGAAATAAAAATGATTTTTTAAATAAACTGCCATATCCATTAATTTCTTTTTATAAAATCATGCAATGTAATGTTTCAGTCAGTGACTACCCATATATAGGACAATGATTTTTATAAGAATATATTGTCTAGCGATATCATAACCATCTCAGAACATGTTAAGTGCATTCTATGATATTTGTGAAAGTACCTAGTGACTCATTTCTTGGAATATATCTCCATTGTTAAGTGAAACCTGTCCCTTTTCATTAGGCCAAAGGGAACCATGACTGACTATTCTGAATCAGAAAATGTGCTCTCCCAGCAGTATCGTGGAACATTCAGGCAAGGTGAGCCATTGAGACAGTTGTAAATCCATTGGTCAGATGATAAGATCCTAAGCTAAGTGTGGATGGGGTGGTCTGCAAAGGAGTGAAATGACCAGGGATTTGGTGTCTAGGAGCTGACATTGTCTATTACTTGGGGCTTAGTTTTATTTATAGACATAATTGATCTGAAATGTTGATTTGGAACACATGATTTCTTCCCTTGTAGCTTTCCCCTTAGTCAAGTCAGAGATACATCTTTCCTATTCACCTGTGGGAATAGATTAGTTAATATAGTTATTAATGACACATACATATTAGTGACACACATGTATGTTAGTAACACACCCATATATATAGAAACATGTATAAAATTATATATATATATACAATCATAATATATATTCTATCTTGTGTTTTGGATAATTTGAACATGAAATTGGTGCTTATAAATTTATATAGCTCTCCTAAAATTTGATTGTAGAGAAAACCAAATTTCATGTTTTTCCTTAACGCAAATATGGATTTTTAAAGGTACATTTCTGGATCTGAAGCATTGTATTCTGTTTGGCTGATAGAAGTGAAAGCATCTTAAAATCTGTAACTTTCCATGTGGTTTGTGCTCACTGAGAAAGAATCTCTTGGCTAATTTGGGAGAAAAAGAATGTTTAAATAAGGAAGTTAAAAGTGAATCAAAAATAACACTTGAATATGAGACCAGAAATGCCCACTTCCTTTAATTATGAAATTACTTCTGTTGACTATAAAGAATTGTAAACACGCAGTATCATCATCAGTTACATTGTGTAGTCTGTGTCAGTGTTTCATCAGTCTCCATATTTGGACCCATTTTCTGCAGCTGTATAAGTATTTTGTAAGAATGTTGAAGACATAGAAATTATCTTCCAT
The DNA here is from genome assembly GCF_030435755.1 of Ochotona princeps. Lineage (NCBI taxonomy): Eukaryota > Metazoa > Chordata > Mammalia > Lagomorpha > Ochotonidae > Ochotona > Ochotona princeps. The sequence goes on along the minus strand of NC_080854.1, from coordinate 17,188,206 downwards.
TCTCCCATTTATTTTCCTATGGCTCTCAGTATTTATTAAATTGAGAGTTGATGCTAGCTATTAATATTACTCATCAAATTACTTACATGATGTAATTAGAACTGAAATTGTTAACAATTTTTCAGTTTGTTGGTGATGAGTTTTATATAGAACTTTCGTTTGGGAAGCTAGATTTAATCTTTTTCTAAGTTTTTTTTTTAATTGAACTACAGACTGGGAAACAGGGAGGAGAGAGAGAGAGGGAGAGGGAGAGGGAGAGAGAGAGGGAGAGAGAAAGAGAGAGAGAGAGAAAGAGAGAAAGGAGAACTTACACTGGTGGTGCATTCTTCAAGTGGGTTCAATGGACAGGGCTGTGCCAATCCAAAGCCAGGAGCCAGGAACTTCATCTGGGTCTCCCCCTTGGGCCATTCTGCACTGCTTTTCTAGGCGCATTAGCAGGGAACTAAATCCAAAGTGGATCATCCAGGTCTCAAACATGTGGCCATATGAGTTATTGCCACTGCCACTGGCAGCTTAGCCAGTGAGCCACAGTGCAGACCTCTATTTTGGGTTTAAATGCTAGTGATGTATCACATTGTAACATTAGATAAGACTGGCAGTGATGTAAATTTTTTTCTCAGAATTGTTATATATACCTACAATTGGGTTATGATTATTGTATTATGACAGTGATGTTATTTCCCAATGAATTTTATGAATTTCTTGGCCTGTGTAAGGTATATCATCTTCAAAGACAAGCTTGGACCATCCCTTCTCCATGATGCCTTATCTAACAACTTAGCTTCATATTGTGGTTTCTATTATTTAAACACTGAGAGCAATCTGTGGTTCATATCATACCATTTCTCTTCTGAGAGTTCATTATGGGGTTGCTTTCTGAGCAAGGGATAGGCAGCCTATGGAATGCCTCCCTGGCGATATATATGCTTCCGGACATCCACACTCATGGTAATTTCCTCTCCTTGAACGTGAATGGCAAATGCACTTTGGTACCCAACAATAAAACACAGCAAAAGTGAGAGCTTGTCGATTTTATTATGTTGCATCAGACTTCACCTGGCCTGCAGATTTGCATTTCTGTAGTCACAAGGAAACTCATTTTGCCAACAGCCTGAGTAAACTTGGGAGCAGATGCTTCCTTAGTTGAGCTTCCAGATGAGTAAGCAGCCTGCCTAACATCTTGATTGCAGTTTTGTGTAATCCTGTGCAGAATTACCAGTTAAGTCATACATGGACTCCTGGCTAATAGAAGCTGTGAGATCATAAAATGCGAGTTGTTTTCAGTGGCTTTGTTTGTGGAAGTTTGTTACACATCCATGAGTAAGAGCTATAGGTCTGATTGATTGCCCAAGAAGTTTTGGAAGGCCTGAAGGACTAAAGTGGTTGATATCTCAGGCGACACCAAACGTGCTGAATTTTGATCACATAAACTATTGAATATGCATATATATATACATGTGTGAATTCAGATCCTATATTCAGATATATATTTCTCTTTTGAAGAAAGAGACCCTGAAATATTCATCTTTGTATCTTGTCTACCTAATAGGGGTATGACACATAGTTCACACTGAATATATGCTGTCAATCAAGGTTAGTAAGGGAGACAGCCACTATGAGTTATAAACCAGTAAAAGGTGACCCAGTGGTCAAATCTGACCCGCTCGCTGTTGTTCAGTTATTGAGATAGTAGCAGCTTTCACAGTTTCAGTGTCATAAAACATCAAAATAATTTTTAGATGGAAATGATATGAAATTCAAGTTTCTGAGTCTCCATGTAAATTGTTACTGGAGGACAGCCACGTTTCTTCATGTACATATTATGGATGAGTACTTGTGCATCTGTGGTGTAGCTGAATTTCTGTAAGAAAGAGCATCTGTGCTCTTCTGCACTCCCATGGCTTTGCCCTGCTACTTGGCACATTACCAGTGGAGGGATGCGGTTGTTACTGGACAGTGTTTAAACTGTCATGCATATTGTCAGACTGCAGCACTTTGTTTATTTTTTTTTTTTTTACTAGAACGTATCAACTGTGCCAATAGGAAAAAGCTGTACTTTGAATATTGCTCCTTTAAGGTACAGTTTAATGTGTTTATCTTGCTATCAAATGAGATGATAATATTGTTGTATTTTGTTCAGTAACACAAAAGCCGTGCTGAAACACCACAGTATTGTTGCTATTGTGAAAGGAAAAAGGTCTGTAGATATTTAAAATAAATAATTTTTCCCTAGAGTATTCTGTCTTACTGCTTTTTGAATACACAGATGTGGATTCTACAGATATAGAAAAGCAATTGCATTTTCAATTTTTAAAATGCAATGGAAAGGAAAGTTGAGCAACTGTTCAATCACAGGCAAGTTTGTTAGCAAAAGTAATGAATTTTTGGTTATTTCTTATGTTAGCCATGAAAGCTGCTAATAATAATAAACTATATTATGGTTCTCTGCACCAACTGGAGATATTTGTTAAAAAAATGACTTGCTTAGTGCTATTAAGGTTTTGATGTACAAAGTTTTTCGGACAGCAGGGGATATTAGAAGCAACATCAGGAAAAAGGTAAGTGACTTAACTGGCTTTATGTGGCTCTTGATGAGTTAATAGAAGATCCTTCCAGCTGTTATTGCTGTTTGAAATAAATTTCAAGTCAATGTCAAATTAGAAGTGACTAGAGAATTAGAAACTGAATAGTCTGGATATATCAGTTGCAGGTGAGAATACTGTTTAAAAACCACTCATACAGTACAACTTAGTGAAATCTGCTAAGAAGTGTTACAACTGATGGTGGTAAAATATGTATGAAATGGAAAAAATTTAATTGGACAGTTGTAAAAAACTACCAACATGTAAGGTGTTTTCAGTTTGTGGTTATATTTATGAGACATCTTTTATAAACAATTGGAGTCTGTCAGTTATTATTGAATCAGTATCAGCAGTAATAAATCTCATTAGCTTGCAGGAATGAGTCATTTTTAGTTGCAAGAATTTTTGCCAGAAGTGTGAATTCAATACACCAATTTTTCCTATTCCACATCAATTCATTGGAAGTGAAAATAGAGTTTTCCTGAGATTCCTTTTCTAGCTTATGGAAAAGAATGAAATTATTGTGAGGAAGTACTCAAATCTAGTTTTGTGTGTGTGTGTGTGTGTGTGTGTGTGTTTTACATATTTTCCTGGATTTGGAAATTAGCTTGTGCTGGTAACTTAGCGTTGTTTCCTAAAAAGTTTGATCTAAAATCACAAAGGCAAAAATAGCATGTACATATCAAACTTACTGGTTAATTATTTGACTCCTGACTAGGAAAAAAGAATAATGTGTACTATTTTCCACATTGAGTATGTTCAAATGTAAAACAGCAATTTAAATTTTCATATCAACACAAATTTGCTGCAGATGTGTTTCCCAAGGTCTAAGTATGGTTACAGAATCCTCAATTTTTTATATATGTAAAATAAAACTTATCCTGTAACCATTCTAAGTGTATAATTTAGTAGCATTAAGAACATTTCATTTATTGTACAACCATTGCTACCCCCCATTTGCAATTTTCCATCATCTCAGACACTTCATACTCTTTAAATGATAGCTCACCATTTACTCTCACTGACCTCATTCTGCAGTCCAGTTTCTGTTGATTATGTCACTGCTCAGAGGGAGCATGTCCACTAATCAACCCTGGAAAGCTGCAAGAAGTGGTTTTGAGCCAGAGTTTTCATCTCACGATGTATGAAGATGTACGTTGCCTACGCAGGGGCAACGCTCCTGCTTTCCCTTTTCTGCCTCCTGGATGTATATTGCAATCACAAAGGACCCTCCTAGCCTTGTTCACATTATGAACTTTCAATTCCTGTGAGAAAAGCCAGGAAAAGCTGCTTTTCAGGCAGGTGCTTTGGAGAACTATACTTTCCCACTGTCTTCTTCACTCATATACATGCAAAACTTTCCTTTGAGCAACTCCCAATCAAGACAGACTTTTCAGCAACACACCTAGCAAATAGACTCCTTGTGTTCATTAAAAAATTGGCAACACAGTTGACTGTCTTTAGCCTCCAGATGGGGTAACTGGGAACCAAGAATGAAATGATTGGCAGCATCAGCCCATCCATGGTTTACCTACTCTTGGAGAATGGTTGCTCTCTCTATTGGCATGAAAGGGTGCACTTGGTATCTGTCCTGAGCTGTGATCTGAGAGATCCAAGAAATGAATGGTCCCCTGGATTCATTTGAGTCTAGCACCTCATAGAATCAAAGACTGAGTGAGTAATCTTGGATTGCTTTTCTGATATGTGTCTAAGACCTGCTGCATGTGTGAAAGGCAGGACAGAAAGTGCATTATCAAGAGGCAGCTAAGAGGTAGAACCTTTTTCAGGATACTGGAATGAGTCAGGTTTTACTCTGGGAGACTGAGTCACCAGAAGAGAACTCCAGTAAATCTCTGATCTGAGCTTCTATGCTACCCGACTGTTTTTCTGCGTTTCATTGACAGGGTACAGCTTTATCCACGTTTATGGATCTCTATAGGGAACAGATGAAAAAATAGTATGGAATGTCATGATTTAGAATTGATAAACTTTATGATGTCTTGGACTTGTCTCTCCACTGCTTCTTGGTAGTATGTCTTGAATTCAGTTCTTTTTAAAATCCATTCCTTAATGGTTTGTGCATTTTGCTACTTTTCTTTGCCTGCTCAGTTGGAAAGAACTTTTGCCCAGCATGTCTACTGGAGTACTGTTGCTGGGTTTAGGTATACTTATCCTGTGTGGCCTGTGTGGTACCACCCTCATCAGAGTGGAATGTCTGGATTTGGGGCACTTATCATCTGGTTCTTTATATAACTCAGAATAAAGAGAAAAAAATAACGAGAAATAAGTCTTTTCATGGGAAAAATGCTTGAAAGAGGGTCTCTTTAGGCATGAAAGGATAAGGAGAAAGAGGGCAGGCCTGTCTCTGGTACCTGAGCTTTGAACCTGAACCCTCCAATTCTATTGTTGATAATATACAAAAAATAAAATCTCATCCTACTGCCCTGACTTGTGCCTGTTTATCTACAGGAACAGCTCTATCCCTTCTTAATAGCACAAGCAGAATTACTGGCACAAGACAAGCTATATGCTTGGAAGGTGTGTTTCCATCCATAAGGCTCAAAGTAGTAAAGAAGGATTGAGAAATGTGTGTAGGCCATTTATCACCTGTGACTTCTCTTATTGCAAGTCACATCATAAAGGTCTCAGAACAAACCCAAAGGAAATCCTGTCACTGGATATGAGCGTATATTTCCAACTCATACTCCATTGTGGGTGGATATTCAAACCTTAATTACCACCCTCATGGTTGCAGAGGAAAAGTCAGCTGTGTTCTAAAGTGTTGGAGAAGAAGCTGACAATATGAGAATCAACCTGAAACCAGGTATGAAGACTGATTGAGGAATCAATTCCAAACTAGTCCTATGCTGTGACCTGAATGTATCAAAGGACTCAAGAGAGTAGAGTGTTAGCAGAACATGTTGCTAGGTTAAGCAGGAAATGAGTACCTTCCTTAGTCCTTGGGAAGGCAGGTATCTTTCTATCTCAGAGTTCTTTGAACATCTAGAGAAACTGGTTGTCAGTTCAGACACTTATCCCTCTTAGTTTTTAGTGATTATTTTTGAGGTTATCCAATAACTGAGACATGGTAGAACACAGGAACAACAGAAACAACAAAATAACAACGAGACTAACAAAAAGAGAGTAACAGCCGTTGTGCTCCAGTCTGCTCCAGATAACCCAGGAAGGTCAGGGAAGCTCCCCTAAGTAAGTAATCCTGGCCCCCACTGTGGGCCAGCAGGCTACTAGCTAAGTTATGGCCTAATCGGTGTGCATACCGCATGTAGGGTTTAAACAAGAGTGTGTAAGCCACTCCCAGAAGGGGGAAGACTCAGTGCAAACACAGTTTCTTTCAGTTCCCTTTGACAGTTGAAGAAAATCGATGAGGTCCAGGGGCACCCTGTTTGGCTCTGCATAGTTAAAATCCAAATTTCCCCCAAGGAGTTCCTGGAACTTTATAGAAAGAAGGAGAAACAGTAGAACATTGCTCAACAGCATAGTCGCATTCTCTGCCTCGATTATTAAAAAGGGCTAAGAGGGAGACTGACATTAAAAGACTGGCAGGAAAAGGATATATGAGGAGATTGATGGAGCATGTGACCTGCAAAGTAGGTTCTAATGTCCTGACTCACTGGTGTGTGTCCTTGTATGTCACATCTCGTTGTTGGGAAGAGAGCTGTTAAGTAAATTAAGCCCAATATGTACAGAAATAGAGATTGAGTAGAAGTGTAAGTCCCAAAAAGCCAGGGGCGGAATTCTTGGCTCTCCTTTGTGTAAGGGTCCTGGTCTTGGGTTGATTCAGGAGTCTGGGTTCAGGGCCAGCTGGGATGAGCTGTTAACATCTGATCTGTAAAGGTAAACTTTCTATTTTTCTTCCTGTCGTTTTGTTTGATGGCTTTTCATTTAAGGGGGTGTACAGTAACTGTGTAATGGAGACTAGCATAGGCAGATATGAAGCATGCATCTACTTCCAAATCAGATATGGACTCCCAATGAAACTGTTAAATATATCTTGACAGTAGGATGCTGGACTCTGTCGTTTTCTATACTTACAGTGTCAGGATACACTTAAACAGAGTGATAGATTTATGACTGTCATTGAAGGAATATTCTATTGTCAAAATATGGGGGAAATCAGTGGGGGAAAGAAGGTAAAGAAGGGAAAAAGAAGGAAAGAAGGGAAATCCCATGTCTTATGGAATTGTATCAATAATTTAATAATAGATAAATTAAATTAATTTAATAATAATAAAAATGATAATACTTAAGCAGACCCAGACCAAGGGTAAGCAGTTTCTTCTGAAACCCAAAACTGCAGCTCAAATATTACCTGTTTCTAGCAGACCTTTTAGTTCTACATTGATCAGACTCTATAGACATCCTTGTAAATTTCTATGGTATCAATTAAGACACCCACATGTGATAATTAGAGAGTGTACAGGGCTTGGTGACTATGAAAGAAGCAGTTCAGGACATTAATCGCACAATATCCACTTCCCATCCTCTGTTAGCCACTTTATAAGAAGTTACCAAGTTTTTACATTGTTTTAGACTTGAAGAATTTGTTTAAATCCTGAGCCTCAAGAGCTGTTTGTTTTTGATTGGGAGATCTGAAAAGTCAGCAGAAATTACAGTATGCTAGGCTGTCATAGCACAGGAATTTACAAACACTTTTACAGTTTTCAGGGAAATGTGGAGTAGAGATCCAAGGTGGCTACAGCTGAAGAACAGGACATTCCTCCACTACATGGATGGTATACTTATCACAAGCCTCAGAGGGGACTTATGCTAAAACACCATCTTTAAAACCTTGGATTATCTGGCCAAGAGGGATTAGGCATGAGAAAATCTTCACATTTCTGAAGAAGTTCTGAACTGTTTAGGTTTTATAATAGCTCAAGGACAAAGGAGCGTAGGCCAGGAATGTAAATTGGTAGTCTGTAAACTTGGTGTTGCATGAGACCATAAAACAGTCATGAAGATTCCTGGGAATAACTGACTTCTGGCAGCTTTGAGTACTCAATTTTGAGCTAATAGCAAAACATCTTTTCTAATGTCTTTTTGGCCATTGAGATCTCTTTGAGAAAAATGTCCATTTAAATCCCCTGCCAATTTTTCAATTGGAGCTTTTATTTATTGCGGAGTTGTAGTACTTATTAACCATTGTGAATATTTTCTATTTGATCCATGTATGTTCCTGTCTATACTTTGTAGTTGTTTTCTCCCACTCATAGCAAGCAGTTTTTATACCTTGAGGCAAGTGCAAAAGGAGATTTCCATTATTTCACAATTTGTTTAACTATGGATTTTAGAAGCTTTCATCTGTACTTCAACTGGGAGTAATTAATATTCAAAATGATGATATAACTAAAGTCAATAAAAGAGAAGAATCCATTAGATATCCATGAGTAAAGAATATGAATGTCATATATTCATGGGGTTAATGAATGCTGACTTCACCTTCCTTCTGCCAGATTTTCATTCTTCTCATTACTTAATCTGGATTCTGAAAATTGCACTCACTTATGTATTTTGAATTTCACCTGTGGAAATATATTAATATTGGTTTCTTCTTTGAAGAAGAAGAAGCTCTTATGGTCTACTTTTTAAAAAAGGATTTATTTATTTTTTATTGGAAAGGCAGATTTACAGAAAGAAAAAGATGCAGAAAGATCTTCTATCTGCTAGTTCATTCTCTAAGTGACTGGAACAGCCAGAGCTGAGTCCATCCAAAGCTAGGAGCCAGGACCTTCCTCTGGATCTCCCAAGTGGGTACAGGGTTCCAAATCTTTTGGGTCATTATCTACTGCTTTCCAAGGTCACAAACAGGGAGCTGGATGGGAAGTGGAGCAGGCAGGATACAAGCAGGTGCCCGTATGGGAACCCAGCGCGTGTAAGATAAGGATTTAGTCTCTGAGCTGTTGTGCTGGACGCCTTATGATCTATTTTTTAAACTTAATTTTTATGCATGAGATGAGGTAAAGATCAATATTTTTTTTTTCGTTTAGGATTCAGCACCACCTCTGAAAAGACTATGCTTCATCTGTTGAATTATCTTGACAGCCTCATAATAATTAGTGACGTGTGTTGCTGAACACTCTGTTTGTTTTATTGATTTGTGTGTTTATCCTTTGGCCAACGTTGTATTGTGCCACTTATTGTATCTAAATAGTAAGTCCTGAAGTCAGATAATGTAAACTTTTCAACTTTGATTTGATTAACCTAGGTATGTGGTATTTCTGCATAAATTTTAAAATAAACTTTAATTGGTGCCAGAGATCAAAACCAAAATGAAACCAAGGAAAACATATCTTCCTGTAACTTATGAATAACATTGTATTGAGTGTATACATTAGTTTTTGAACTGATGTCATGTGAATTTCAATAATTAAATTCATAAAGATCCTGTATGTATTCATCTTCTTAGGGTCTCCTCTAAGTTGTTTCAGAAGCGTTTTGTATCTCTGAAAGCACTGGTCTTCCACTTGTTTTCTTAAGTATTTTTCTCTAGATTTCAGGCTTTTTGGATGCTTGTAATAGATACAAATAAATAGATACAAATTTCAAATTTTGTATTTCCATCCTCTTTCTGATAGTGTATTGAACTACAGTTAATTTTTTAGATTGGCCATGTATTCTGTTAGCTTGCTCACCTCAGTGGTCAATACTTATTAGGTTTGGTGATCTTACAGTTTTCAGTATGTCATCATCTCATCACTGAACAGTTCCTAATTTTTGTGACAGCATATATAAGCATTTAGATCATTTACATATCATGCAATTTCCTTTTTTACTGGAAATTTACTCCATTTACTTTGTTTTCTTTTGTTATCTTTTTGTGAGTTGCTTTTTAGTGTTCCTTTTATCTCCTAAATTGCTTTACCAGCTACACTAACCTGCCCTGTTTAGTGGTTTTTCTAGCAATTACAGTGTGTATTTTTCAGTTATCGCAGTCGTTAAAATAATGTTATGCTGCTTCTCGGGCATGTTTTTTTATTTATAAATTAGCGTCTAGTTTTTCTTTGCTAATTTATTGTTGTTTGATAATGGTTATCACATTGTTGTAATGATTAAGAATTTGTTCTCTTTTTAGCGAATGTCTCCATCTCCAGTGTTTTGCTCTTCTTTCACTATTTGTCTTGGCATGTGTATCCTGTATATACAATCGCCCCTGGCTGTGGTTCTCTTTATTTTCCAGAATGAGTCAGCATCGTTCCTACCAGGCTTTACCTAATCTCTTCCTGAAGTTCTGCAGATGTTCACTTGAACCATCTTCTTGAGCAAGTTTATAGCCAAGACAGCTGTGCAGAAAGTGAAGACGAGGTATCGCTCAGGGCGATTTTCCATCTGCTGCTTTGTTCCTTTTCAGAGAGAGGACATTGACACATTTTTCTCTTATTTTACAGTCTGCACTCATTTGATTAGCAAAAAAGTGATTACTGTTTTCATGGAGGGAAAGACTTTCACATGGAGGGCTGCTTCTTTTGAGGCACTTTGAGCAAGTTTCTCATTGAATGTGACTCTTTATGACATAAGTGTTCTCATATTCACTTGTATAAGGAAAATCTCCCATATAATATGGTCTTCAAAACAAAATGCCCTCATTCTTTTCCAAGGTATCAGTACTAGTAGGGGCTCTTTATGTCATAAATTTAGTTAGTTATTAGGTGAATAGTGATGATAAACAATTTAACACTTTGGGATTCTGTTTTTTCTGTAGATACAAACTTAAAAAATTCTTAAGGATTGGCCCAGCACAGTAGCCTAGTGGTTGAAAGTCCTTACCCATATGGGTGCTGGTTCATGTCCTGGGACTCCACTTCCCATCCAGCTCCCTGTTTCTGCCCTGGGACCTTGTACTCATGTGGGAGACCTAGAAGAGACTCCTGGCTCCTGGCTTTCGGATAGGCTCACCTCTAGCCATTGTGGTCACTTGGGGAGTGAATCATCAGACAGAAGATCTTCCTCTTTGTCTCCTCTTTGTATATCTAACTTTCCCAAAATAAAAATAAATCTGAAAAATTCTTACAGATTTGTTTATTTGTTTGAAAGAGGAATTAAGAGTGGGAGAGATGCAGAGCAAGAGACTGATGTCCTGGTCATACCGCAAATGGCCACAATGGGCATGGATGGGTCTGGTTGAAGCCAAGAGCCTGGAGCTCCTTCCAGGGTAACTGTGCGTGGCTGGGGCCCAAGTATGTGACCATTAGCAGGGACTGAGATCAGAAGTGGAGCAGTCAGGACTTGGACTGTTGTTCCACTCTAGGATGCCAGCATTCTAACCATAAGCTTAATCCACTGTGCCAAAACACTTTCTCCAACGTTTGATTTTTTTGTGTTATGTATTTATTACATCATGTAGTTAATGATTTACCTGTGTGACTCTTTTATTATTACATATTGATTTCGAATTTTACCATGGTAACTGAGGAGCTTGTTACTCAATTTTGGGAATAAAAAAAAGGATCAGTTATGGAATTTGGGTATTTATTTACCAGAAAGAACAGGAAATAGAAATATTAAATCGTTCTGCTTAACGGAAAAGTCTGTTGCACTGTTTTTTAAAGAACAGCAATTACAACAGCAACCTAGAACCACTCCTTTCGGGAAGCTCAAGTTATTAATAGTTGAAAGTCAATTTGGATTTTCTTTTTGAAAAAAATCTTTTTCCAAATATTTGATGTTTGCTTATTTTCATTACACAATTTGACATTTATTTGCTTTTGACGAACAATGGGCAAACGAGGGCTATTCAGTTTCCATTAATCTCTGCTCCCCATCAGTCCTTTCCCTTTTTCCTGTATTTAGAGTTCATAGTAAACTCATCAAATAACATCTTTATTGGTTTGCCACCATTTTATTATTGCATTTGTTTTATTCTTTGTATAGCAAGAACGAGGGCTACAGATTGAAGTTGGTTTGTTAGAACAAATTTCCTCTTGTCTGGAGGATGTCTCTGGATTTTATAATGTTAGCTTTCATGATGAAAATGATGAAAGCGTTTCTCTTCTCAACTAAATAAGAGATAGGCTTAGTCTGAGCTGGTGCAGTAAAATGACCAGATGTTGGTAGAAATATACTTGAAAGGATTATTTGCTTGAATTTGCAATTGATAAATTTTTTGCTTTAAAATTGTCTAATGATATGATAAAAACATAAAGTATATAAAAATGTTATATAAAATATCAGTTGAAAAAATTTTCACACAATCAAATGTCACATTTAGTTACTAATTTATGCTCATCGCTCTTGAATTATCTATGTTTATAACTACAAACCATAGAAAGATTTTGAAGATTCTAGCTGCTTAAGTAGAAATGAATAAGCTGGGTTAATTAAAAGTGGGTTTAAGGACAAAAAATAAACATTGAACTGATAAAGTGTGGAAGGCAGCTCTGAGCTTTCTATAAATGAGGCACAGAGGCATTCAGGAGTAACAGACATTTTTCTTGTGATATACCCTGAAAGGAATTTAGTATTTGGATGCTGTTCAAAGATACCCACATCCTCAGTAATTTTGTAGAGGGCGAAGAATCAGTCACCATGCAGACCTCTCCACATCTTTTCTTCAAATATGCATGTCTGCCTGTGTTTTCAGACATCTTTCTTCCTTCTTGATGAAAATCTGGTCCATTGAGTTCTTGCACAATCCTCTCCTGGGTTCAAGGCCCACACAGAGCAAATTCAAAGAAATTACAGTCAGAGTGCAAAAGCTATGGTTCTGCAGGTTGGGGTGGGATGGGGTAGTGGATTGAGGGTGGGGACTGAGTTAAATCCTAGTTTTTCTGCTTTACGTAGGTTTTGAATCTCCTGTGAGTCACCCAAACAGGTCTGTTGGTTGGTTTTCTTAAATGTGAGTAAAGAATTCTGCATTTGATAAAGAAAGGTTGTTGCAAAGACTACGAATAGCCAAATTGAGTAACTCTTTAAGTGCATAGTGCTCAATAAATTGTGCTTGTTATTTGATAACTATAATTTTTAATTGTTTCAACCTCCATTTTGAATTGACCAGATTCCTTTTTATTCCACATCTTCAAATAATTTTCTTCTCTTTGATTTACATAAGGACTCGTGGCTCAAATGCTGACAATACTTGTGTGTTGCATTATTTTATATTGCACTAAAATTCCTTTGGTGCATGCTTTGTTTTGCAAATGTGGATCAGGGAACAGATTAATACTTATGAACCTGGCCATTTCAGCCTGTCCTACACACTTCCCCTGTATTCACCTAAAAGAAACTGGCTAGTCATGTTTCTGGATCTTTTCATCTAGAATTAGGGCAATCAGTGATGAGAAATCAAGGATGACTGTGAGTGAAAACACTCCAATCATTATTTATTAATTCTGTATTTAAAAACTTCCTCCTTAGTGCGTGGGCGTTTAACCTAGTAGCCAACATGTCAGTGTCCCACACTGGAGTGCTTGGTTTAAATTCCAGCTGCAGGTGTTGGCATCATGGTATAGTAGGCTAAGCTTCTGTCTGCATTGCTGTCATCCCATATGAACACCAGTTTGTGCCCTGGCCGTTCCACTTCTGTTTTAGCTCCCTACTTGTGGCCTGAGACAGTAGCAGAGGAGGGCTTAAGTCCTTCATCCCCTGCATCCACGTGGAAGGCCCAGACGAAGCTCCTGACTATAGATTGGCTCGTCTCTGACCACTGTGTACGTTTGGGGAGTGCACCAATGGATGAAAGATCTCTTAGTGTTTGTGCTTGTGTCTATTCTTCTCTTTTTGGCTTTGCCTTTCAAATAAAAAATTTAAAAGGAAGTCTCTTAAAAAATTCCCAGCTCCAATTTTTGACTCACTTCCCACCAGTGGGGACCTAGGGAAACATAAGTGATGGTTGAAATAGTTGCTCTCCTACCACCTATACTGGAAATCTGAACTGTGTTTCTGCCTCCTGGCTGTGGCACCAGCTGGACCTTGGCCACTGTCAGCAGTGAGGAAGTCAGCCAGTGCATGGAAGCTCTCTCTCTGTCAGATAAATAAGTACAATAAAACAAATTAGTCATTGTACTTTTGGAAGTTTCGTATTTGTACACCTTGATTCCTTAGTAAAATTGTGAAACTCTGATGAATCAATGGCTGTTTTCATCCTCAGACCCTTAAATTTTGTTGGATTTGTAGCGAGTATTAAAAATATGTTTGTAGTATTTAAGTATAGTACTTACCCAGATTTTTATCCACATGGAATGGCTAAAAGTTGGTCATTGCTTAGAAAAACAATGTATTTCTTGTAGAACTTACTGGATATCACACTGAGTGTATTTCCAACTCTCTGGTTGTTGTCAGGGATCCCAGAAACTAGATGGTAGCAAGGGAGGAGAAGTGTAGTTTCTTTTTGTTTTCACCCTCAGGCTTTCCTCTGGCTCTCATCTTTTCAAAAAAGATTCAACCCATGCAGAAATCCTGCAACTAACAGGATGGGAGATTTATTAATGTTTATTTTTAAGTGTTTCATTCATAGAAACTCTGATGAGATGGAAGCATATTTCATCCACTTATGACAACTCATTTAGAAAAACATTTTTGGGGGGATATGATTGCAAGTTTTCTACTTTAGGTGGAACTAAGTAGGTATTTCAAATTAATATCAGCTAAGGTTGTAGGGCTGATCTGTTCTCAGAGAACTGATAAAAACAGAGCCATCTAGTGGGTAGTGATTTGGCTTGTAGTCATGTGACTTAAATCCACAGAAGCTATGGACAAAGAATTGGTCTTCATTCAGAGAATCTGAGTTAATGTGATGTTCAAACTCTGAACACATTTACTATGTAATATGATTTCATTGTGAAAAAGCATTGATGCTGTGGTATATGTGAGCTCTCTCTTGAGAAATATTTGTTCTGTGTTCGTTATTTTGGAAAAATTCATTTCAGTTAAAGGTTATGTATTTAATCACTGTTGTGTTGAATTTTCTTCCCTTGATGTAATAAGTCGTTAGTCTTAATGAAGTTTATTTTTAATTTAAGCAGACGGAGACTTCAAAGAAAGGAGGGTGGGGTTGCAAATGAGTGAGGAAAGATGGCCAAGTTGATACAAAAAGTAGCAAAACAGTTAGAAAAATATCAACATGTCTTGCACAATCAATCATTGAAAACATGTCAATAAGAGTGAGGCCAGATTTGTTAGATACAAATACTCACACAGCTGAAACATGGTAAGAGATTTTGGTAAAATTCCTACACTCGACCCATTTCTTAAAAGAAGACATTAAGCAGTGAAACTTCTAGTGACTGAAAATTTGTGCAAATTACAATTCAGCAGAATTATTTCTTGCAGTAGGATAATTTCAGTCCTAAAATTTAGCCATCTGGAATTATTTTTAAAAGACCATATTATTAAATCTTTGGAAATAGAGAATTTTCCTTTTAATAGAAAATCTGTACTTGATTGTAAAGATGGAACATTACGTCCTTAGCCTGGCTGTTCTTGAATTATAGGCATAACCTATGGTAGAGCCTGGGATCTAATAAGTTTATTTCAAGTAAGAAGGCTTGGAGAAATTCATACATATATGTGAATAGAGGGGTCGAACAATGTGATATCCATTTCTGTCATAATGAATTCCACCCAAGGGTTGCCATCAGACTCCTTGTTTTATTAATAGGATGCTGTGAGAATGTAGTAAGTCAATGATGTCTGTAATTAGCTATTGGCAATTTCAGGCTGTATAATGAGATGCAAAATAGCTCAGTGGCAAGTTTACCCACTACAGCAGTCTGCCAAGGGACAATGCTCTGTTCTTTTCAGGGAAAGAAATTATGTTCTTACTCTAAGAATACATGAATCTGTAACACAGAGAGCAACTTTAAAGGAGAGCCACAAGTTTAACTCCGATATATGTTTTCTTAAAAAAGAGAACATTATTCTAGTTTTTGTTTTAGGGTCTTTTTCAAAAGGTTAGTAAGTGATGGCTGGTAAATCTTCAGTGAAGACGACCACTTTTCAAGATAAATCAGAAAGGTGGAACAAGATTTACAGAAACATCTTTATGAACGTTTGGTGTCTGATCATCAAGTGTGTGGATGTTATCGGCTATACCCACAGGTAGCTGGTCTCACTGGAGACTGTGGTGGGGATGGAAATATCAAGGAAGATGAACAGAGTGCACAGACAAAGGGCTATGGGGGAGAGAATGCTATGGGACTTCTGATAGAAATTTCAAAATTTCTGGCCTGGCAGTCTTTTAACCAAACTTTTCAGACTTTTAGAGGATAATTCTAAGACATTTAGTTTTAGAAATTTAGCAGGACATTAAATAACTGAAAATCCGGGTGTGAGAGACAGCTATACCATTTTGAGGTTGAACATCTTCCAGTGATTGCTTGCTTGATACCAATAATTTTTGAGCATTGCGACTTTTTTGTTGATTTTGAAATCAAGATTATCTATGGTTTAAATAATCTAGTTGGGTATGTTTGTCTAAAATCACACATGTAACAAATAAAAATATTTCTGCTATAGAAGAGAAAAGCAGGAAAGTTAAGCAAATTGTAGTTTTGTCAGAAATTTTGCTTAGCAAGATCTGAAAAAGTTCTCATGTAAATCCAAATATTACAGGTTTAACTTTAAAAGTTTTATTGTGTTGAAACCAGTCTGAAATTTCAGTTACACAAATATCTTAAAACAAATATCTTAAAACAAATATCTTAAAACAGTCTCACAAGAAAGAATATGATACAAAATTCCAATATCAGGGCTATTGTAAATGCTCAAATGAGGTGCAAATCTTATGATAATTATAAGAAAGTTAAGGTTTTGATAACAGATGGTAGACCTATTTGGTTAGTGTTATTCTAGACAATACTAAATATTGTTAAGTGTAAAATTTTAAAGTACAGTTTCTTCTATAAAAAATAATCACCTTAAAAATGCAAAAATATATGTGTTAGTGGAAAAGAATTATTTTTGGGTTCACAACTTAGAAAATAAATCGAACATCTAAAATATGTATTTTGCAAGTTAAAGGAAGATATAGATGGAGCCTATAGTTTAGATATACCATGAGTCCAACTGCCTGTGCTCATGTAACCACATTTCAACCGTTTGAATTACCCATCACAAATGTTCTAATCCTAAAACTTGTGCTTTGTAGCCTGCATCTTAGAATTTGTCAGTATGATTGAAACTAAACTGATCAGCTATAGACAAATCAGTTTAAATATTTCCATTTGCTCTAAAAACAATGCTGCATGTGTTGTGTCAATTATAATAAATGTTAAAATAATTCCCCTTTTTGCTTTCTAAGCTGCTGCATGATGTTGTTAGGGAAATTTTGTGCCACTTTCGTTCGGCCATTTCCTGAACTCTGCTTTTGCGTGAACAATGCATATTAAAGCCTTTAACTTTTCTAACCATTTTAAAC
This sequence comes from Ochotona princeps, assembly GCF_030435755.1. Classification (NCBI taxonomy): domain Eukaryota; kingdom Metazoa; phylum Chordata; class Mammalia; order Lagomorpha; family Ochotonidae; genus Ochotona; species Ochotona princeps. The sequence continues at coordinate 17,171,253 of NC_080854.1, read as the reverse complement.
TTACAATCATGAGATTATGAACTTTGCTCTTTCCCTGATTTTCTGTGGCTACTCTCTCAATGTACCACAGATTTAATGACTTGAAACAACACAAAAATTTCCAATCCTTTTGTTCTGAAGCGCAAAAATCTAAAATTGGTTTCGCAGGGCACAAAGGGAAGTGTTGGCAGGACCATGTTCCTCCTGGATACTCAAAGGGAGAATCTTTTTCCTTGGCCTTTTCTAGCTCCCAGAGGCTACCTGCGTTGCAGGACTGTTAGTCCCTTCTACCCTCTTCAAAGCCAGCAGTGATGGGTTGGATCCTTTCCTCACTGTATCAATTCAAATAATTCTTCTGCCCCCTTCTTTCTACATCCTTGGGAAATCATGTTCATAGGTTTCAGAGGTTAGGAAAGGAACATGCTGGGAGATGGGTAGGGTTGGGAGTGAGGGGTAGTGGTCATTTTTCTGACTGCCACAATTATTGTTCATTTAATATTTCTATCTTATGAGACTATAGATTTCACTGAGAGAGAGATGAGATGTTCATGACCATGAAGCAAAGCTGTAGTTGCATCAGCTTTGAGATTATTCATGTTTAAGAAGAAACACTAGTAAAGTTGGAAGTGTTGAGCTGGCCTGACGTCAGCTTTGGTACTCTTAAATGACAAATTGGCTAAGTAGACACATTGGTCCACTAATGGTGCTGGACAATGTGTTGCAGACCTTAATGCCACGTGGAATTCCATGTATTTTTCTAAATCAAGAGATATAAAATGTCACTTAAGATTCATATTATGTCAAAATTGGCGATAAAAGTTTCTCTCATGCTCAAGTCCCTTATTGTGACTGGTGCTACTGCTTTCTTTTGCATGTAAATAAAATGCAGAATAAAGTTTGCAGTCATAACATTTTGGAGGTTCTTAAGTTCATGATTCAGTGGACCAATTGACATCTTGGACTGTGATGCTGTTTCTTTTGCCTCCTCTTGCCGATTTATGTGATTAGTTAACAAGCTCGTAGACAACGAAGACTAGACCAAAAGTATGATAGGACACAGTTATGTTTTAAAACAGCCTGAAACCTGGATTTACTATGACAGGAGAGAAAATCAGAAATGAAGAAGTGATCAAAACAAAAAGAAGTAGGGAAAAAAGAACTATGGGAGTATTTTGAATAGTGAGTGGAAACAAATATTGTGAAGACATGGTATCTAGAAACAAAAATGATGGGGTCAGGGGAATAAAATCACTGTGGAAAATGATAGTTATAAGAAAGTGCAGAAACTTAAAGGGTTTGAGGAAAACCAGATGTAAGAGGGGAAAAGTACAAACACCCAGTATTGGGCAATACAAGAGAAAATCCAGTAAGATGGTGGAGCAAATATGAGCCAAAAAGACAACAAAGGTTAAAATAATGTTTGCTTTGCTTAGCCTTACTAACAGGAAAGTTTCCTGTCATCTTATAGTTTTCTATCCAAAGGTAAGAAACTATGACCCATTCTACAAGGCCTCAGAAATCACTCACTTCCAAAAATTTATACTTTTATATTAAAAAATGAGGCCATTTCACAAAGTTCATGGGAAAATGAAATTAAAATATAGATTTATTTTGGCACAAGAAGTGGTAAGTCCATTGTAGTATTTTTTTATATTATGTTATGTATTTTCCATGAACTGTCAAGGTATGGGGGAGCTCCTAGGGAGTTATCACTGCATTTTTCAGAACAAGTAGAGGTGAACTATTTTTCAGGTATGAAAATTAACGTACTATATAATGTCCCCTTTAAGAAATGGACATTTGTATGGAGCTGGTGCCATGGCTGAACAGGCTAATCCTCCACCTACAAGTGCCAGCTTCCCATCTGAATACCAGTTTGTTTCCCAGCTGCTCTACTTCTCCTGGCTTTGAACCAGATCAGCTGCAGCTGTTGCGGCCATCTGGGGAGTGAAACAGCAGATAAAAGATCTCTTTGTCTCTCCTCTCTGTAGAATCTTCCTTTCTAATAGAAATAAATAAATCTTATGAAAAATGAAATGAGAAAAAAATTTTAAGTAAAATAATTTTTAAAAGGAAAAAGGAAATGAAGATTGAGTTAAAACTAAGAAAGCGTCTTGGTTGAGAGGGAATTGCCAACAATGAGACCAGTCTGACTAGGCGTAGTGGAAATGCATCTTGCCTGCAGGCAGAGATGGATTAAATGGCATTTTGGAATCCCTTGTTTTAAAATGACCAATGTCAAAAAGTTCTCTCCCTCGTCCAGACCCGGCAATTTTTTTCTCCACTAAGAGTTTTATAATTTTAAGTTTTATGCTTGAGTCTTTAGAGCACTTTGAGATGAGTTTTTCGTGTGATACAAGATAAAAATCTAATTTCATTCTTTGTATGTGGATATCTACTTAGCCCTTAAGCATTTGCTGCAGAGATTAACCTTGGCGTCCCTGTCTAAGACTAATTGACTGTGGATGGATGGGTTTATTTGTGCATATTTATTTTGTTCTGTAAATATACAAATAGGCAGAGAGTAGTTGCCTGCAGAACCTCAAGCAGTGATGGCTACTTCAAAATGGTCATTGCAACGGAACTTTGGGGAACAGCAAGATGGCTCAATGTAAAAAAAAAGGATATGTTTTCATCAACAGGAATGACATCAAGGAAGAAATATTTGGGTACAAGACTGCCGTAGAGGGGAAGAAATACCTATTAGGAAATGATGAGACTGACGACAAAGATGTCGGAGCAGATGTAGTTCCCATCGCCACCCATGCTTTTCTCTTTTTCTTTTCATTTTTTTTACAATGGCATATTTTCCTTTCTTAAATTTATTTTTTTATTGTATAACTGTTATTTTTGATGCTTTTTATGTATTTTATTAGGGTGCAGAGGGTCAAGGGCTAGAAGAAAGTGGATGTGAGCATTGTTTTGACATTCTGGTTTTTCCTTCCTGTACCTGGGGGAAGGGGAGAGATGAGGGGAGAAACCACACCCAGCCTCTCAACCATCCCAGGGTCCGCGATGTGGGGCATTTTAATAGTTCAATAGTTCTGTATTGCTGCCAGTCTTGCCACTCCAGTCACAATTAAATTTCTCCAGAATCCATCAGTTGACAGTCCACCATACAGTTTCCGTTTGGCGAGGTATTCACTGCCAGCTCTTGGCTGGAGTAGTTGGTCGATTTGTTTTGTCTTCCATCCTCCGTTATAATATCAGGTGTCCTCTGTAGGCTGCAGTGTACTACAGTGGCATACTTTCATTTCACTTTGCTATTACAGGGTTAGTACTGCATTGGCTAAAAATTTCAAATGAATAGCAAGAAGAAAAAAAAAATCCTAGTATTCTTTAAAAATACAGATACAGATTGTGAACATTAATCAAATCTCAATATGCCAATTTTGCTCATACCGATTACAATTTTTATACTCTATGTATTAGTTATTACAGACCATGGTTAAAGATTTTGGATTGTTTCAAAGCTGTTCAAGTTGAGATTCTAAAGAAATTGATTTTTTGTTTATAAGAAAAGATTACAACTTGATTTCTTTCACAAGTATTAGCAAGCTTCGTGTACCTGTTAATAAAGGTCAGGGAACTCCTTCAATTCTTGTTTGTCTGCAAAGTGTTTATCTCTCCTTCATATTTGATGGATATTTTTCTGGAGTATGGTGTTCTTAGCAGACTTCCTCCCCCCCCCCCCCCCGCACTTTGAATTTATCTTTCAGCCTTATTTAGCCTGCATTATTTCTGTTAGATTAGCCACTGATAGCCTTTTAGTAGTGCCCTTATACATTATAAGTGATGTTTCTTTTATTCCTTCCAAAATTATTTTGCTCTTTATGGTTTGTTCAAAGTATGTGTTTGTATGGACTTCTTCAAATTGCTCTTATGTGGAGTCTGTTAAGCTTAACAGACTTAAATCTGAGGTTTCAGTTTCTTCCACAGAATTTGGAGGCTTTAGGTCATTATTTTTGAATGAGTTTTCCGACTTTTCTCTTTCTTCTCTGGTACTCCTGTAACGTATACATTTTTCTTATTGATGGTATCCCTTAGAATGTTTGGGGTATTTGAATTGTTGTTTTCTCTCTGGTTTAATTTCAAATGACCTGTCTTTATGTTGAGTAGTTCTTCTGTTGGGGTAAGTCAGCTGTTGAATTCTTCTAGTGAATTTTTTGTTTCAGTTATTGCATTTATTGCATTCTCCAACTTCAAAATTTCTCTTCGATTATATTTTATTTTCTACATTTGTGTTAAAATTCTCATTTGATCTATAAGTAGTTTTCTTGAATTCACTGAACATTAATATGATTGTTTATCTTCAGTAATTTTTTTGCAAGTAATATATATATCCTTCATTTCTGTGAGTCAATTTGTATGGATTTATTTAGCCCCTTTACTGGACCATTTTTCCTGTTTCTTTGTATTTGTTGTAACTTTCCATTGATATTTTTAAAAATATTTTATTAGTTTTATGAACTGGCCTCAAACAGGAAAACTTTTCCTAATCATCGCATTTGGAGATTCAGAGGTCCTCATATCTTTTCTGTGTGTTTGCTCTGTCTGTCATGGGTTTGTAGTTTTGTAATTGGAGAGATTTTTTTTTTCCTTTACAGTTTAGAATTTCTTGCTGGTATGGTATGCCAGCCATACCACAGTTCTTTGGAGGAGCAGCATGCCTCTCATCTCTTTCCTTGTTCTCAGCAGCTCCAGGAATCTAGATAATGCAAAATCCTAATAGTGCTCTCAGACATGCAAGACAAAATCCAGCTCTTTAGGCAGCCCCTTTGAAAAGTGATACTCTTGCATATACAGTTCATTCATGTTTTTCTTTTCCTCCCAGGGAATAATGGGATCAGGGAGTTCCCTTCTAATGGTGTGATTCTGAGTCTGTGGGAGGCACTTGGCAAAAGGGTACCATGAATTTTCCTTTTGAATTCAGTGCGTTGATGTGCCTGTTTGAGCAATGCTGGCATGTAGTCTGTTAACCTTAATCCTACTTTCAGGCGTAGCTGACTATGCAATATTCTTTAAAGCCTCCAAACTTATGTCACACTGGTAGCATCTTGCCTCAAGTGCCAGATTTTCTTTATCAGCTTTCTCAAGTGCATCAAGTTTCTAGCAGATACGTACTGCTCTGAAGTGCAGAAGTGTTAATACTGTTGTGGATGAATCTTCAACTGATGAGACAGAGGAAAGAATGGATAAATATTCATATTCAAATCTTGAGTAGACAACTTTGAAAAACAGCTTATATGTTTCTTACAAGATCTAAGGTGGAAAAAAAAAAAAAAGATCTAAGGTGGAAACAAGTTGTGTTTCCTTAGTTTATTATTAGAAATGACTTTGATTATGAATCTTATTTTTATTCTTATCAGCCAGTTGTTCCTTTGAAATTATCCATATGTGAAATAAAGAACAGTCTTCATTATTACAGTGACAGCTAAGTCCCATGATCTGCCATCTGAATCTAGAAACCCAACACCAAGAATGCAATTCCAGTACAGGTCCAAAGATCAGATACCATCGGAATTGATGGTATAAATTTGTTCAAGGAAGACCAATGTTCCAGGTCAAATAAGAAGACTAGGAGTTCATGTTTTGTTCTTCAAGTCCTCAATAGATGTCTTCCGATGTTAAAATAGGCAATCTGCACTGAGTCATAAATTCAAATCTCAGCTTGTAACACACTCACAGATACACCCAGAAATAATGTTTTGTGTATACATGCTATGGCCCAGTCAAAATTACATGTAAGATTAGCCATCAGAAGTCTTGTGTGGGATACCCAGAAGATGCTCATGGTTCCTGGATTCAGATAGGCTCAGCTCCAGTCATTGCAGCTATAAGGGGGATGAACCAGCGAAAAAAAGATCTTTCTCTCTGTTTCTCCTCTCTCTGTATATCTTCTCTTTATATTAATGAAAAAATTTTAAAAGATTCTGATTTTTTTCAGAGCTCTATTATTGATTTCAGGAAACTTTTTTAAAATTGTGTATGCCTGTCCATCAGTAGTTTAATTTTTCTCCAGTTCTCTAAACCAACACTATCAGAAAAAGTCTCCACTTTCTATTATATGTAAAATAATTGGATCTCTGATGGAGTTTATGGGCTGCTTGAGTAGTATTTAAACCAGTTGGTTCACTAAATGGTAGAACATGCTGTTTCTGTCGTATCAGACTCAGGCCAATCTGATAAACATACTGCACTGCTCTGCTCTTCCAGCAAATCTGTGCTAACCCTGGTTGCCGTTCGTTACAGTCAGGACAGACGATGTATCCCAGGTGTGATTTGGCTTCCCTGGTGCTTCTCTGTGGTCAGTTTGCCTAGAGTTCTGGCCTATACCTGGAGCACCGTGAGCTTCAGTTGGCATAGACGATGGTGTTAAGACTCAGGCTGAGCTGAATCCAGTTATTACAGGACATGAGGGGAAATACCATTTCTGTTGGTTTTTATTTCTGTTAGACTGCCTCTATCGGCATTTCCATTTATTCTGGACACTTCAAAATGTTTTAAATTTATTGGAAAAACAGAAAGCCAGAAAGAGGAATTTAGAATAGACAGGAGAGACAGAAAGAGAAATAGAAACAGTGATGGACTCTCTGCTAGGTGGCTCCCCAGACAGGCAGAACAGCCAGTCTGAAGCCAATGAGCTCCATCTGGGTCTCTCACGTGGCTGCCTGCCAGGATATGCATCAGCAGGAACTTGAAAGAGAGAGTACAACTGAGACCAACTCAGCTGTTGCATCAGAGAAGTAGGCATCCCAAGCAGCAGGCTAACCACTGCACCAAAAGAGACAATCTTTCCAAAGCAGCAAAGTCCTAGTGATGAGAGGGATTAAAAAAAATCTCTCTTCCTGTCTTCCTCCCTCCCTCTCCCTCTCCCTTTCATGTCTCTCTCTCTCTCTCTCTCTCTCCCTCTCTCTCTCCCTCCCTCTCCTATGTCTCTGTGTGTTTGTGTGTGAAAGAAAGAGAAATTTTAATAGACTTATAATGAACTTAACTGGTTTGGGATTTGCTAATGATGTTGTGACTAGATGAGATGAACAAATTGTAAAGTCGGTTTGAGCACAAAGTTTGCTGTCGTAAATTTTAATAGGAAATTGAAACCGCACGTGAAGGAAATTTATTTCTTCCACCCCTAGCCCAGTGGCTAAATATCTCACGTTTAGAGAAAGGTTGTTGTGTCTGTTGCTTACCTAATCTGTTGTTTTTTCATTGTATTAGGACATTGGGCTTCCGGTGTTTAATTCTATCAGTAGTCATGATTCTTCTGCGTAGCTTTCTCTCTTCAATGTAATCTGATAACTAAAGGCCGGTGATCAAAATACATGTCTCTTTAGCTATCAGCATTGGAAAAAACTAATTGAGGTTACCTGTAGGGTATGGTTTGTGTTTATATAGTACAAAGTAGGATGATAATAAAACAATTAGCAAATAAGAACACTTTCCCTCTGTATACAAATAGGTGAGAGTTCTTGTTACTGATAAAGTTGCAACACTATGAGAATGTTAAGCCTCTTATTTTGCTAATAGTTGTTGGCTAAGAATTTCTCTTGTCCAATCTTATGACAGAAGCACTTTGTTGTATGATAAGCACTGAAAATATCTGGCTACAGAAGACAGTAATATTAATAAAATCTGTAAGTGCATCAATTTTTGTATCCAAGGGTATTAAAACTTTTTGTTTATGGCAAGAAAATTAAAAGGGAACTTAGAGATATTTAGAAATAAGTTTAGGGGGAGGGTGTTGGGGCAGTAGATAAGATGTTGCTTGAGTCAACCTCATTCCTAGATTGTGCCTTGATCAAGTCTTGACTCTACTGTCCCTTCCTTTTCTATTTGCAACCTGGGACGCGGCAGGTGATGGATCAAGTAGTTGATTCCCTACCACCCACAAGGGAGGCCCGGGTAAAGTTTTAGTTTCCTGGTTTTGGTCTGGTCCAGACCTGACTAAGAGCATTCAGAAAATGAACCAGCAGAGGAGAAATATTTTTCTGTTTTTTTTTTTTTTTATCTCTTTCTAGTTGTTAAAGAGATAAAAAAATAAATGATATGTTTAAACTCTCAGTTATTTTAGCACAAAAATCTTAAAATGTATGTGTAGTATTTTTGTGCAATGTATTGTCCATTGTAGGAAGTGCATGTATGGACTAGATCCTGTTTTCTAGAAATCAGTGTCTTACTGCTTATTTGAGCTAACACAACACTGACTGATCAATTAAGCTACTGCTTATTAAGTCCAAATAGTCATTCTTTTATCCAAAAATATGTGTCAAACATCTGTGATATGTATCATAGACTTTTAATTTAGGTGAGTGTTGCAGTAAAAAATCAGTTATTTTGTACGTTAGGATATTTGTTATTTTTAAAAAAGATGTAGTTGCTTATTAGGTAGGAGGAGTCTCTAAACACAGTGTGGGGGAAATATTCCATTTGCTGATTCACTCCTCAGATGGCCACAATGACTAAGGATGGGCAAGGCTGAAGCGAGGACCCTGGAACTCCATCTGAGTCCGCCATGTGGATGACAGTGGCCCAAGCTTTTGGACCCTCTTCTGCTGGTCTCCCAAGCACATTCATAAGGAGCTAGACTGGACATGGAACAGGAGAGTCCAACTGGTGTTCTTTTGGGTTACCAGTGGCATGACAACACTGGTCCACCTAACGAAGATTTCTGTTCTCAAAAGGTGGGAGGTCACTAAAATAGTTGAAGCAGTGAGTAAAGTATGAGTTAGATAAGTGTAGGATTGCATTAGTGGCCTGTGCAGGGAAGAGGAAGAAACCTCACTAAGTTAGGCTAATAAGGGAAAACACAGACTTGAGAATGGAGGCATGGGATGTATCGTGCAGCCTTGCATAATTGCCATAACATCTATGATTACTTTGGTTCTAGCATTGCCCAACGCCAACCTTTTGCTGTTACTTATAAAGACATTGAGTCCGAAAGGACATAAATCTGCTTGTGGTTGATCGGATCAGAGGCATGGCTGGGTCCCAATTGCTCTGGACCCCTAAGTCAGAGTACCTTCTGTTAGAACAATGTAAGAGTTGGACTCCTGGGCCAGCCCAGCCCTTGGTTGCTAATCTTGTGTTGCTAATTTGTCTGTAGGATTTTCTGTTTTAAGTTTAAAGTTTGCATTTCTGGCTTGTTGTTATAAATTGCCTTACTAAGAAAATGGATGACCATTATATGTCAATTTGCTCTGCTGTAAAAGTGATTTTCACTGAAGCAGTAATGTGGATTTGCAATTCAGGATAGGAGCATGAGAAAGAAAATGTTTTTCGGGTTTGTCACTTACTCATGTCCCTAACTTTTCCTGGTCTCTTATGACATCCATTTTGTTTTTCCCACCAAAATGCATCTTTCAACAGCACTCATATGCGGCTGTATTTTTTTTTTTCTTTACAAAGCCTACCAGGAAAGCAGTGTTTGAAAAGTTCAGTACAGCCTCCAATCTCAGGCTTTATCTTTGAAATTTTGCACACTGAGTTAAATTATTGCTACATTTGTGGCCTGGGATTGTCCCTGCTAATTCTTACGAAGTTAGAGTGCCAAAGAACTCTTAGAACTCCCCTTGTGAATTTGCTTGGTGAGCGGTTCTGGACTTGGTGTTTTAATCTCTCCATCAGGATCAACGTGATCCTGCATTAAAGCCAAGGTCAAATGGGATAAGCAGTTGAACTTTCTCCTTCATTTTGCCTGGCTCATTGAAACATGTAACCTTTACAGGCTTGGTTTCTGCTTTGGAGGGGACTCTGAAGTTCAAGCAGATGTTTCCTTCCTGCTTTTGAAAACCCCTTTTCATTTTACAAGGCCTCGTGTCAAAGAAGCAATTGGGGGTAGATTAGGTAGGAGGTGGAAGGTCAGTGCTTTCTTTGCTAAGATTGCAAAATACCAAGTTTTTGTGTTTGCTTATCCTTATTTTCTGCCAGTTGGGCCACGGAGAACAGATTGCTCATTCTAAAGATGTAGGAGTAGATTTCCTTCATGTGTCAGCGGTGGCTATGCAGTCAAGGTATGTGAGCCAAGGCAGCAGTCACCTGACCCCTTTTGGTTGGCAGAAAACTGAACCCTTATCCAACCAGCTGCCGCATCTTAATGCCCTTTTTTCCTCTGGTTTTTTTTTTTTCAGTGCAGTCAATGTAAATTACATCCTTCCCTGAGAAAATGCTCTGATTTCTTGGGTTACTAATAACCTATTAACAAAAGCGTAGCCAAGCTGCTGTTCTTCTAATGCATTCCCACGTTTCTCTTAAATGAACTGCTTTGCACATAATTGTTTTTAACTACAAGTGACGTTTATTGTCAACTTTATAGCTCTGTCATTTCACGTGGTTCCCTAACACGTCCTTGAAATTAACTGTCCTTTAAATACCTCAAGTGTCTGGCTTTCTGCTCAGAACAGCACATTTCACAGCCTATCCAAAAAAAAAAAAAAAAAAAAAAAAAAAAAAAGCAGAAAACTATTGTCTCTCAATTCAGAATTTTATACATTTATTTCTGTCCTTCTCTGCTTGTGGGGAGTAACCTAAAAACTGTAGTTCATCTTTTGCACTAAGGCCTGTGGCAAACGGTAAGTAATTTTTTTCCTGTCAGTTTCTTAGGCACAAAATAACTATGAAAACAAAACATGGAGGACATATATAAAGAATCTAGAATTTTTTAGTTGTGAGGAGATCTTTCCATGAAACTGCAAATATTACAGGGAATAATGTCCCAGAATTATCACCACATTTTGTGAGAAAGTAACTGTGAATTCTTACTTTGCCCTCTTCTAGCAGTTGACAGTAGCTTTCCATCCTTTGTCATTAGCTGGGAAGGATTGACAAATCCTTGAATGGACAGGTGGGATAGCACAGGTGGGGGGCAGAAGGGGTGTACGTTAGAATCACATGGTGAGCCTTTAAGGCACATTGCTCTGCTCTAGGATCCAGTGTTCTAGAATTAATTAATTTGGTCATCAGGTAGTGGGAATGGCTTTGATTTCTTTCTTTCTTTCTTTCTTTCTTTCTTTCTTTCTTTCTTTCTTTCTTTCTTTCTTTCTTTCTTTCTTTCTTTCTTTCTTTCTTTCTCCTTTTTTTTTTTTTAAGATTTTATTCATTTTATTACAGCCAGATATACAGAGAGGAGGAGAGACAGAGAGGAAGATCTTCCGTCCGATGATTCACTCCCCAAGTGAGCCGCAATGGGTCGATGCGCGCCGATCCAATGCCGGGAACCAGGAACCTCTTCCAGGTCTCCCACACGGGTGCAGTGTCCCAATGCATTGGGCCGTCCTCGACTGCTTTCCCAGGCCACAAGCAGGGAGCTGGATGGGAAGTGGAGCTGCCGGGATTAGAACCAGCACCCATATGGGATCCCGGGGCTTTCAAGGTGAGGACTTTTAGCCGCTAGGCCACGCCGCCGGGCCCCTTTCTTTCTCCTTTTTAAAGATTTATTTTATTTTTATTGGAAAGTCAGATGCACAAAGAGGAGAAAAAACAGAGAGGAAGATCTTCTGTCCAGTGGTTCACTCCCCAAGCAGCCACAATGGCTGGAACTGAGCCAGACCGAAGCCAGGAGCATCTTCTGGGTTTCCCAAGCAGGTGCAGGGTCCCAAGGCTTTGGGACATCCTTGACTGCTTTCCCATGCCACAGGCAGGGAGCTGGATGGGAAGCAGGACTTCCAGGATTAGAATCGGTGCCAGTATGGGACCCAGTGCATGCAAGGCGAGGATTTTAACCACTAGGCTTCCATACTGGGCTCTCTCTCGCTCTCTTTTTTAAATATTTATTTTTAGTTGGAAAGTCAGACATAAAGAGAAGAGGAGTGACAGAGAGAAAGATCTGTCTGACCGCTGGTTTACTCCCCAAGTGGCCACAGTGGCTGCAGCTGAGCTAATGTGAAGCCAGAAGCCAGGAACTGCCACCCAGTCTCCCATGCAAGGTCATCCTTGACTGCTTTTCCAGGCCAGAAACAGGGAGCTTAAAGTATCCGAACATGAACCGGCAGCCATATGGGATCCCGGCACGTGCAAGGCAAGGACGTTAGCCACTAGGCTACCACACTGGGCCCAGCTCTGATTTCTTTTTAAAGGTTTCCCAGTTAATTCCAGGAGACTAAGATTGTGAGAGTCATGCCAGCTGGAAGATTTAGAAAGTTCTGTTTATGCAAGACGTTTATCAAATATTATTTGTTTTTAAATTGTAATTGAAAGGCAGAGAGACAAAGAAACATACTACTAAAGGATTTCTGTTGATTCACTCTCCGGATACTCATGATGCCAGGGCTGGGCCAGGCTGAGGTTGGAGCCTGGGGTTTTCTCTGGGTTTTTCCTGAGGACATTCTTACATTCTTCTTTCAGAAGCAAGCAAAAGTATAACGACAGTGGAGTCATTTATTTTTCATTATATTTTTAATTACCTAGTTTTTACTTGTATGATATTATGAAATTAAAATGAAAGTTGTGCTTCATTTTTTTCATGAACAAAATGTGTACAATTCACAGAGAACTGTTTCTGCTCTACAGTTTATTCTTCAGACCTGGATAGCAAGTTGAAGTGAACTGAAAATTTTTACAAATGGGAACCAGTGGAGTTCCTTTTTTGCCTTAGCTAAATTTGGGTTTCTCCTGCCAATTACTATCAAAAGAATTTTGCTTTAGTATGTAATTACAAATTACCTTTTAGATGTGGAGGAGATTGGCAACTGGAGGCAAGCGTGAAGGCTTCATGAAAGGGGTATAATCTGACCCGAAACAACTCAGATTGCAGAGTTACACAGGAGAATGTTGAGTGAGAAGTAATTCCCTCACTTATCTGGATCCCCACCTGGGTGGTTAAACAAGCTTTTTAACTATGATTTTTTTAATTTTAAAAGTTTAATAAAAATGTAACTAAAAAAGTGTGTCACAGATTTCTTGTCTAAGCACAGGGGTTCTTACTAAAGGTACATTGCAGTAACGGTGTGGTTGTTGTTGTCGCTTTAAAGTAGACTTCAGCTTCATGCTCCGGCCTCTTTTTTGAGTATTCTACATTTTTGAAGTGTTTTCAAAATACACATGTAAATGTCTCCGCCATCATTTGATTTTATATATTTCTAGCTAGACTATGAGTCTCTCGAAATTGGTTTTGTTTTCTTTTCATTTTGTTCTTTGCAGTGTGTATCACAGCATCATAGGTAGTTAACAAACACTCCTAAAATAATTCTTTTAGATTGTGCAGAAGAATTAAATATTCACTTTACAAAAGATGGAAAAGTAGCTCAGTGGACATGGAAGATGATTTTAAATCTAAGGGTGAGACAATTGAAGATGATAATAATGAAAATAGTGACCACAACAGTAAAAGCTAACCTGAAATTTTATAGTTTTAAGTGCAGAGAATTAAGATTTGGAATAAGATTATGAGCTGAACAAGTTGCAGAAGTTCTAAAAACAGATTGAGAGCTTCTTATTTATCTGACTAGCTTTAAGTGCGAACTTTATAGTTCTTTGCTAATTGTGAGTTCTGGTAGTGTGGTCTGGCACCAATTCCATAGTCTGTGGACTCAGACATACTCAAGTTGAAATCTTACCTGGACCATTCATTTGGAGGATGATATTCAACAAACTATTTGCCTTCTTTCAGATACCATCTTACTGCATGCAAAGGAAAAGTACAATTATAGTAACTTTTAAGGAAAACATGGATTTTGAAAAAAAGTATAGCTTTCTTAAAAAAAAAAAAACTTTCCCTTATTATTTGACCATTATCATTAAGTTTTTTTTTGCAATTCAGATAACTTTATTTAAATTGAGCAATCTTAAACTGCATTCAGATTTAAGACCCTTGTTACAAAAATTACGAGCATTTCTAAGGCAGAGGTATTCTAAGTTAACAAGATCAGGTTTGACTTTGGATTTTAAACAAATTGTAGAAAATGAAAGGAAATAGGTTATTTACAGGAAATATCTACATATGTACTCAGAAAGTTAAGCATTTGGTGAAAGGAAAGGCTCCAGGACACTGGCATCTCAGAAGCACTTCTGAAAGAGCTCAGTTTATCTTCTTGGGTTTTTCATGCCTAAGACCCTTCTTCATCCTCGATCTTGGGGGCCAAGTAATACTTCAGATGTCCCATGTCAGCAATTTTATATTCTACAAGGGGAACATCTGCTGACATGCTGAGCATTACTGTAGGAGAAAGTGGAGTTGCTTTTGTGAAGAAGTTCAGGTACCTCAGTGCAGAAGTTAGCTGCACTGGCTCATTCATGTCAATGGAAACAGCTTCTTCTTCTTTATCGACATTACTTGTTTGCAACAACTTAGTGTTTCCATTTCCCAGTTCTCCACTGGCAGAAAATTTCACCCCATCTTTTGCACAGGATATTACAACAGCATCTCCAATATGGCTCAAGTCTCGGCAAAAATATGGAACGCTTCACGAATTTGCGTGTCATCCTTGCGCAGGGGCCATGCTAATCTTCTCTGTATCGTTCCAATTTTAGTATATGTGCTGCCAAAGCGAGCACTGTCATTAAGTTTTTTAAAATGACCATTCTGTAGAATCCTTAAGAGAGCACTCTACATTTTAAGAGTATGCCATATGCCCTGGTCAGTTTCCCCTCTGAGTAACTAGAAATCAGGTATGTACTACAAGGGTCAGAAACATTGCAGGGGTTATTATAATTCAGTTTGTTACATTTGTATGAAGATGTCATGATAGAGTAGGGTTCAGATCTGAGGCTTGAGGTTCAAAACCCGGCTCTGACAGAGCCTCCTGTTGTTTTATCTGACACCACATGATTCTATTTCTCTCATTAAAATTTATTTTGTTTGAAAGCCAAAGTTATAGAGAGGGGGAGAGACAGAGATAGAGGCTAGATGATAGATAGAGAGATTTTGCATCTGCTGGTTCACCCTCCAAATGGCTGCAATGGTCAGAGCTAAGCCGATCTGAAGCCAGGAGCCAGGAACTCCTTCATCAGTACAGGGACCCAAGGACTTGGGTCATCCTTCACTGCTTTCCCGGGCCAGTAGCAGGGGGTAGAATCAAAAGTGGAGAGGTGGGACATAGACTAAATCTGTGTCCATGTATGGGATGCTGGCACGACAGGCAGGGTACTAGCTGGCTATGCCACAGAACTGGCCCCACCACAGGATTCTTGATTGCCTGTTGATCCAAAGTGTTGTTAGGGACAATAGTGACAACAAATGAGAAAGTAATTTCTCAATTGTAAAGTGATTGCCAAATGCAGTTATTTGCAAAAGAGCATTCCCATTTCTCTACCTTAAAGAACCTGGGAATAGAGAAGGTTGGGGCTAATCACTCAGATTCATTCCCAGAATGGGGAGCTCACTAACCAAGATGCAATGCAGAAAGTGCTGTTTGACTTGCTCAAATCTTTTTTTTTTTTTTACTAAGTCTTAGAAATAAACTTGAGGTTCAAAAATATCTTTGGCTGCATAGTCCTGGGGATGACAAAAAAAAAAGTCTTAAAAAGAGTCTCATGAACTTATAAATGACATCAAAATTGTCACTTGTGTACAGTGACCCAGCAAATTATCCCTTTATTTGAAGGTAATTGCCTACCTTGTGGCTGACATGTTTATAAAATAAACTCAAAGCATTTAGTTTCCGCTTTCTTTTTGTTTAGTTTTGTTTTTTCCGTTGTCTCGCCCTGGGTCTAAAGAAAGACTGCACATAATGGGAATGGCATGGGGCTATTTACGAAAAAAAAATGTGACCAAAGGAGGAGCTAGTGCCGAAGAACTGCCACTGCACAAATAAACAGCATCTTTTTTCTGATTTGACTTTAATATGATTGGGCCCCATAGAATGCCTCCCACCCACGGGAGGAAGGCCATCACTGTCCCGTGTTAACATTCTGCACTTCACCCACCCAAGGCACCCTCGGCACATCTCCATCCACAGCTAGGAATGTTTGCTTCTCTTAGTGTGCAGGTTTGGATACACTTGCTTTCTGGAAATATATCAAAGCCAGTCTCCAGCCTGTGGTCTAGAGTGTAGAAGAGTTTAGTCATAGCTTGGTCCAACTTCTGAACAAGGATATTAAGCTTATGATTTTTGAAATGTTTACGTTAGCTCTAGTCATGCTGTTTACTGCAATTGTTGACACTAACACTGTTTGGTCCAGATGAGAGAACAAGATCAGCAACTAAGATTATTTTGTGTTGGAAGTTGTACTTGCAGATGTCCTCAAACTAATGAAAACCAGAGAGTATTTCTTTGGTCATGTGACCAGAAAGCCAAGATTGTTAGGGACACTCAAGAAAGTTTACTTTTCCAAGGTTAGCAAATTATGGGGGTAAGCAAGGGGTGGGGAGATAATGAGATTCCTCATTAGACATTACCTGAGTGATTTGCTTTCTTGGATATATGAGTATTTCAGAGGCCCCTCAAAACTGTGTATGTAGCAGAGAACCCTCTATGTGTAGTATCTGCTCTGCTAGTTCTTCCAAACTCAAGGATATGGCTTGTTTGGGTATGTAAAACAAGCATTGAATTCAAGTAGTTTTCAATCAGCTAGAAAACTGCTTTATTTTCACAACACTTTTGGCTCTTGAAGACATGGTTTTGGAGCATACACTGCCTGGTCTTAGAAATATGCATAGAAAGAATCATGCTTCATTTTTCCTTTTGGCTTTCATTTGTTTAATATTATACTAATGGACAAGTTGGGCCAACTAAAGAGACAGAAGAAGAGAGGGGTGATTTTAATTAACTAACTCTTTCTAAAGTTGCTGAAATCTGTCCCTTGGATTGGCAAGGCCTTAGCATTAGAACCAGATAGACCCTGAAAAATCTTGAAATGTTTTTTTAAACTTCGGATTTTTAAAAAATGTAATTTGTTTAATACGTGATCATTTAATAAATGATCTTTCTATAAGGATTCCAGCATTATTCTTGAGAGGTGGAATAATATTTTCATCAGTACTTAAAGAGAATTATATGAAGATATTGGTGAGCCACATGGACCTTCTGTTATGAACAACATGACCAGTAGAGCCAGTAACGTGGACACGAAGAGGGTCTGGGGATGAAGCACCAACAGGAGGCCAGTGATGGTGGAAGTCTCTCTGAAGCCTCCCTGTGTTACTCCTTTTATACTCTTTCCCCCAAGTGCTTTAGCCAAACAATAGGATGCCAGTGAGTCCCATTAGTCCAGGTGATGTTAGCCACAAGCCCTTTTCGTGTTACTGCTCAGCTTAACCAGTGCTAATCAAATCCTTAGCCCACAACATCAGTGCATGCCACAAATTGTCTAACCACCATGTCTTGCACACATTTGATCTTTCTTTTACAGCAGGATAATAATGCAGTGAATAAATTTAAAAGGTAGCTTGAAGTTTGTTGTAATAGGATTCGAAATACATCTGGTTAAAATTTTGTTCTAATCTACTAAGTATGGATAATTGAACAATGTTTAAGAAATGTTTATATTTTAAGAAGCATCATATTAAAGGTATACACTGACATTATCTCCTTAAGATCCTGTTTATATCGAGTAATTAGTTGCATTAAGTTTTTTCTATTGTATTTTGATTTTTTTAATACACTTTATTATTATTGTTATTATTTTATAATAGTTTCATATTCCCTTATCCCCTCCCCAGTACCCTCCCCCCAGTTCCTCTATATCATTACTAACATATATTTCTTCATACTCAGTCATATATCCATCATTGCGGGCCTGGACAATGGCAGAGTCCAGAATCCTATTGTCAAGATATAGTAAACAGTTTCTTTGTAAGTCCATCTTTGTCTGGAAGTAGAAACGCATACCACACTGTATCCTCACATCTGAATGTTAGTCTCAATTTCGCAGCTACTGTACATCTCCTTAAATGAAAAGTCATGATTCAAAATCAACAATAGAAAGAAGAAATTTACAATGCCATGAAGTTAAATGACATGTTACTAGATATGACAGTTTCCATTACACAGCTACTAAACATCCCCTTAAATGAAAAGTCATGATACAAAATCAACAATAAAAAGAAAAATAGAAATTTACAATGCCTGAAGTTAAATGACAAGTTACTAGATATGACAGTCTCCATTACACAGCTACTATACATCCCCCTAAATGAAGAGCCACAAAACAAAATCAACATCTGGTAGAAAAAAGAAATTAACAACATCAAGAAGTTGAATAACATGCTATTAAATGACTAATGTGTCGCTGAAGAAATGAAAATCAAGAACCTTCTTGAAGAAAATGATGCCATTTCATGAGCTACGAGTCATTGAATGATTTAATCAGAAGGAAGTGTTTTGAAGAGATGAAAACACAGAAAACAACAAAACCCATGTGATATAGTTTCCTCTGATCTTTGTTGAAGTGTGTCTCCTCCAGACAATAAGCAGATGGGTTTTGTTTTTTAATCCATTCTACTAATCTATGACGTTTGATTGAGCTTAAGCCATTTACATTCAGAGTTTAATATATATGGGTGTTACTTTGGTCCTGTCATTTTAGGAATGGGTTGTTCATTGGTTTAGTCTTCTGTTGTCATTTGTCTGGGATGTTCTTCACATTTGCCTTTGGTTTTGGTAGGTGCTATTCCTCTTTTCTGTCAAGAGAACTTCTTGAAGTATCATTTGTAGGGCAGGTTTGGAAGAGGCAAATTCTTTTAGCTTTTCTTTACTGTGGAAGAATTTTATTTCATTTTCAAAGACAAAAGAAAGCTTTGCTGGATATGTTATCCTGGGCCGACAATTTTTTCTTTTAGAATCTGGAATATGTCACTCCATTCTCTTCTTGCCTGTAGAGTTTCCTGTGAGAGATCTCCTGTGAGCTTAATTGGCATTCCTTTATATGTCAATTGATTTTTTTCACGTGCACATTTAAGGATCTTTTCCTTATGTTCAATTGAAGAGAGCTTGATTATCATATGTCGTGGTGAAGATCGCGTTTGATCAAGCCTGTTGGGAGTTCTGTGCCCCTTCTGGAACTTGTTTCCCAATTCTTCCTCTAGATTAGGGAAATTTTCCTTTATTATTTCATTAAATACATTTACAAACTCAACTTCTCTTTCTGCACCTTCTGGGACTCCCATAACTCTTAGATTTGGCCTCTTAATAGTGTCTTTCAATTCTTGAATACTTTTTTTGGCCTGATCCAGCTCTGCTTCCAGCTTTTTGTTTGCTTCCCCCTGGTGACAGGAAATACCCTCCAATTCTGAGATTCTTTCTTCTGCTTTCTTTATTCTATTTTCGAGACTTTCCACTGTACTCTTAATATGCTCTACTGTGTTCTTAATTTCTGATATACCAGCCTTGATTTGCTTTATTGCTTCCTTGAATTCTTTGAACTCTTGCATGAGCTTCTCATTGTTGATCAGAATCTTTAAAATGAGTCTTATGGATTCTGTGTGCCCCATTTTCTCGATGTCTTCCTCAGTTAACTCTGAGGTTGGCATAGGGTTTTGCTCCTTTGCAGGGGAGTCTTCGGTAATATTCATTGTGCCTTTGTCTCTTCTTTTGCTCTTGTTCATTGTACTTCTGGTTAGCAGAGTCTTGAATTCCTTGGGGTAGGTTTCTAAGCTGTGTCACCCACAGGTCTACAATGCGATTTTACTTATTGCGGTTGGTACACAACTTTTTCCTTGCAGCCACTTGTGCCACAACCTCCAGCGAGTTCCAGGTCTGGGTTCTTATGTGAGATTTCCACTGTGGTCTCCACAGCCCCAGCTCTTGGCTCACCACTCACCACTCACCACCTCCTGTGATACGGTGCTGAGGCTGCACTGTTGTCACTGCAACCTTTCTCCCACTTCCGGTTGGAGCAGGTCCCAGGATTAGAGAGACACCAGGTGTCCTATATAATTAGGTTGTTGGTGGCGCTGATCTTGCCAGAATCTGTTGGACTTTAGGTCTGGGTGCCACATGGACCTATTTTGACCCGTACTATGACACAGTCAGTATTATTTTCTTGTGCGACCAGTGCAATCTCGGACCTCAGCAAGTTCTCGCGAGATCAGCACATGCACAGTTCACTGTTGTCCCCTGCAGTACCAAAGCTATTGCCACAGTGCACAAAATGATGCCTGATGTACAACCACTAAGGTTCTTGATCTGCTGGCCGTCAGATCCGAGGGCTGCCCAGACCTGTCCTGGGTGGAACCCGTAGAATGCCACGTCGTTGCAGTTCACCCAGACAGAAATGAGCTCACTCCCAGCTCAGCGCATGCTCCGTCCCTTCCCTTGCCCTTTTCTCCTTTCGCAAAATGGCACCCAATTCAGCTCTAAGGAGCTGACTTGGCTGTGAAATACACTCTGTTTTCGCACTGCCCGTCTGAGATCTGCTGCACTGTCTGTGCTCCTGGTCAAATCAAACGGACCAGAGAAACGGACAGTTCTTTGTCTGGGTTCACCACCCGAGCTCCCAGTGAAAGTCCCTTCCTACCTGGTTGCTGCTGGTGGTGTTCCGGATGCTGTTGGAGTTTAGATCGCCGTGCTGGAGTATCAGTCTCTGCAACACCACACCGCTGTGTCTGCTGCTTTCCTGTGTCGGTCAGTCTCCAGGTACCCCTGTGCCATTGTTCTGTCCTTTCCTATTTCCTGAAATATGTCCTCTCTGCTTCATCCTGATTAAATGTTTTTCTGTCCGCATAAACGTGTCCTTACCCTATTCCGCCATCTTGATTCTCTGTATTTTGATTTTTAACATATACAAGTTTTTCTAGTTGTATCAAATCATAAATCTATAGAAAAAATATATATTCACCTGCCTCACTAATGAGGTGAATGTGCTCCAAGCAAAATGTCTTCATTTAAGAGGAACTTTATTGATAGTGGTAATAGTTGTCATTTATTGAGTATTTGTTATATAATAGGAGGCATATAAGACATGACAGATGTATGGTGCCAGACTCAGTAGTTTTTTCCCAATGTTTTTCCTTTTCTCTCTGGCAATCAAACTAGAAATGTTTCCACACTCAGTTAATTATATGTGGCAAGTGAATGCTAATTCTTTCAAATAACATGTGAATGCTGATGTACACCATCTTTAAGTCTTGCCAGTAAAATTCTCTCACATGCCATGCTCTGCATGCTTTGCTTTTGTGCTGCCTTGATGAAGATAAGCATAACAATCTTAGAAGTAATATGCTCAAAGGTGTAACAACCGTTGATGTTGCAGTATAGAATAGATCCCATCAGGTCTCAGGACTGTAGCCTAGTGGCTAAAGTCCTTGCCTTGCATGTGCTGGGATCATCAGCATTGGTTTGTGCCCCGGCTGCTCCATTTCCCATCCACCTCCCTGCTTGTGGTCTGATAAAGCAGTTGAGGATGGTCCAAGGCCTTAGGACCCTGCAGTCATGTGGGAGACCCTGAAGAAGCTCCTGGCTCCTGGGTTCAGATCAGTTCAGCTGCGGGCAGTTGTGACCACTTGGGGAGTGAACCAGCAGATGGCACTTCTTTCTTTCTGCCTCGCCTTCTCTCTGTAAAACTGATTTGTATGTGAGACATTTTGTTTGTACATTTCTTTGTTACAATAGCTAGCACGGCTTCAATATATTGTTGCTTATGTATATTTTTAGTCTTGGAAATAAGGTTAATATTTATCCATTTTTGCATGTGAAGAAACTGGTTGATAGAAAGAAGGAAAAAACCACACTAAGTCAAACAATTTAAAATGGTGGGACTGAGACTTAATCCATGTTCTATATGTGAATGTTTTTATCCTTGCTATAATTATCAGATATGCGTTTCCTGTAAGCTCCATATCTTACCCTTTATGCTATATAGATATGCCTTTTAAGATAAAAAAATGTGTTTTGCATGCTAGACAGTAAATTCCTATATTCACAAACCTTTTCATTCGGTAAAATTCCTTGTGCAATTGGGATGGTTTTTCAAAGCAGTGTAGGACTTATTTAAGTTCCTTAAGTTCAAATCTTATAGATTAGAAAAAGAATTAAAAGAATCAAGCATATATATCTAGTATACATGTAAGAGGACTCCAAAAAATTTCTAGACAATATGAACTATACAAATCTGAATGAATGTTAATTTTTGTTATACCAAAATAAGTTCGCCTTTTTAGTTCCACTGTCCAATGAACCTCTTGAAGTCTCATTACACATATACACAGATCTATTATTCCTGTAATACAAGTCTACATTACATAGTTTCCAAAACATTGTTTAAATTATATAAAATATTAATAACAACCAGTTTTATTACTGTTTAATATTTTACTCAAGTTATTTTTGTTGAACTTTTATGGTTCTAATCATAGGAAATCTTCCTCATCCTTTTGAATATGATGAGTTTTGTATTTTTAGATTCCTGGGTCTCATTGACATTCAAGAGACTCTGGGCTTTCCACATCTATCAAGGGATAACACTGTAACTGCATCATGATGTTTGGATCATTGCAAAAGATGTTTTGAACTGTTGCCATAATATATGCACAATCAAGTTAATAAGCACAGTAAATGCTTCGCAGGATAATATGGTTTCAAATGGAGAGACTTTGCATGCTTTATTGGAAAAAAAAAACCCTGTAAGAACCAATATCTGAAATTTTGGATGCTAAGCATGTGACCAATGGGAAAAACTTGAACATCTATTAGAGAAAAAAATAGCATTCTCAGGGTCAAAACAAGCAGTAATTGAAAGCTCTAAGCAAGCTTACAATTCGTATAAAAAATACTTGAAATACCAGAGGAAATACACTTTTGCTATTGTATTATGAAAGAGCGTATTTATTCCTAGTTGGTAACATTCAATGCTAAAGACCAAAGCCCTTCATGTTCTGGTTGAAATGTTGGAATGGTTTTCCATAATAAAGGACAAAAACAAAAACTCTCTACAATAACAAGCTGATGAGTGTTTCCCTGAAAGGCGTTGCTTGGCAGTTTTCTCTTGATCTCACTCAAGACTCCTTGCAAATTCTCAGCATTACCTGTTACTTTTGACCCCGTCATGCTGGGAGCGGAGTCTAGTTTATGGACCAAACTTCCTAGAGGAACACCAGGTGCTATTTTTTGCAAATAAAGTTCCATTTAGTCCTGGCAACATTAGACTTTCTGGTTCAAAGAGGGAGTCTTATAAGACTTCTTGGACACCAAATAACTCTTACAAAACAACATTTTGATGAATTAAGTGTAAATGAATCAGAAACATATGGATTAAATTTCCTTTGAAATATGCATGCCTTTTCTGAATTAAAGGGGAAATGTTTGGCAAAATGTATTTTGCTGAACCCAAAATACTAGAATAAAGCTCAGTGTTTTCCTGGACAACCAAATTATGCTGGAGTCTCTGTTCTTTGAAACTTAATTAATATTTAGACTTAATCCTGTTGATCTTTCAATTTGAAAACGGCTTTACTTTGATTTCTAGTTACTTCTCTGAATTTTTACTTTGCTTATTTGTTGATAAAACTCTCATGGGATGGGTGTTTGGCCAACAGTGAATGCCAATGTAGAGGACTGTGTTCAACATGGCAGTGTCTGGATTTGCTATCCAGCTCTAGATTCTGATTCTATTTTCTTGCTACTGCAGATCCTAGGAGACAGTGGGGATAGTGGGGATAGATCAAGTCACCAAGTTCCCACCCATGTTGGAGACGCGACCTGAGCTCCTGGCTCCAGTTTCAGGTCGCTGCAGTAATCTGGGCAGTGAATCAGTGGATGGGAGCTTTCTGAAACTCTTTGCCTCTTACATAAATAAATAAGTAAACAAAAACAAAACGAAAACCCCAAAACTTACCAGTATGCATTCAGGTTTGTATTGACTTAGTGTCAAACTTTTAAAAGAAGAAATATGTTCTGATTTCTATAAAAATTGTGCAGTCTAAATTTCACATCTTATTTAAACTTAAAAGTCCTTTGCGAGCTTTGTAGAATTTTCCTTCTTGCTGTTGTCAGTTAGAAAAGACATGAACAAAATGTAATTTTGATGATGCAGAACAAAAGGACATCAGGTCCCAATTTTGCAGCGATAATCCTGGGTATGCTGTTTGGTTCTGCTGCTGGAAAGGGGTCCACCACTCCTTTTTTATCCTCCTTGCTATACCATGACAATAGGGAAGGAGAGAAGCATGGTGGCTTTATACTAGGTTCCATCTTTGACTTAACTTACTTTTTTTGGGTGGGCTTAGGCTGAGAGGAGACAGCCGACTGACTGAATTAGCTCTGCAGTGTGTATTCGCGCTGGAGATGTCACTGTTATTGTACTTTCACCACAAAGAACTAGATAAGGAATGCAAGCCTTCTGATTTCTCCACCCTGATTTGGTCATGTTTTCTTTCCTTCTATAAACTGTAAGCAGACAAGTCTCAGTTCTCTCATTGAAACTAGTTCCTTCTCACAAGGCCTTTGCACACACTGTTCTCTCATCCTGGATCACAGTCTTTCTTCCCAGCTATTCCACGGCTAATCATCATCAGCTTTTGAGTCATAGTTCAAATGTTACACACTCCGGAGAAGCCTTTCCTGAACAGTTTCTCTACCAATCCAAATCTTTTTTTTTTTTTCTGTATGGCATTTAAAAGTCCCCGTTTGTAATTAGCAAATATAACTGTTTTCTTATTTCATATCTATGTCTTCCATAAAGGCAAAGATTGCATTTCCCTTACTTACAACTTTTCATCTCTGTCTAGATAGGGACCTTAATTTGTTAAATGATTCTAAAAAGGGTGGAATACCAAGCATCTGATCTTTCTCCTTTGGGGCTATGATGTCTAACTTTTGTGGCCTTCCCAGGTGTATGAGCAAGGAGCTGGAGAGGTAGCAAAGCAGCTGGGATTCAAACCAACATTCTAATGTGGCTTGCGGATGTCGCAAGTGCTATTTGGCTGCACCACAATCCTTGTCCTCTGCTGCCAATTTTTGGGTATCTTGTTCAACTCATGTGCTACTGTTGATTTAATAAATTAGTGCGATAGTCTGTGGGATGTACACATGAATCAGAGTTTTTAGTCTGTATTATTACAGATTGTAGGAAAATTACCAAGGCCTCTGGAGAAAATCAAGAATTGTTAGGACTGGCGTTGTGACATTGTGGGTAAAGCTGCTGCCTACAACGCTGATATCCCAACCAGATACCAAATCAAGTCTTAGCTGATCTGCTCCATATACAGCTACCTGCCAATGGCCTGGGGAGAAGGTGAAAAAGACCCAGGTGTTTGGGATTCTGCTGCCTATATGGGAGACCTGGATAAAGTTTCTGTCTGCTGACTTCAGTCTGAGCCAGCACTGGCTGTTGCAGACATCTGGAAAGTGAACCATAAGATGGAAGACTCTGTCTCTCTTTCTCTGTAACTCCATCAAATAAACAAATAAATATGTCTTTTTAAAATTGTATTATAATGATATTTGCATAGTTAATTAGGGTGGAAAGGGTCAAGGGTTAGGGGAAAGTGGGTGAGACCATTATTTCCACATTTTCTCTTTTCTGCTTCCTGTATCTGGGTGAAGGAGGGAAATAAGGGGAGCAGTTACACCTAGCCTCCCAACTACCTCAGTACCTGGGGATGGAGAACAACCACCCGGCATCATCCCAGGGTTCGCAGTGTGGAGCCTGCTCGAGTGTTCTGCTTCAGTGGTTTCAATAGTTCTGAAATGCTGTTTATCTTGCTAATCCAAGGATGAGAAAATCCTTCCAAGGTCCATTTGCTGATAGAGTCTTGATTCACGCAGATCTTTGCTGCCAACACTTGATTGGGAAAGTTGACCAACTTGTTCTGCCCTTCTTCCTCTGTTATGGTACAGATGTCCTCTGCAGGCTCCAATGGACTGCATTATCTTGCATGTGCATCTCAGTATGCCATCCACTGCTTCATCCAAGCCACTGAGGAGGCCCAGGCTTACACACACACTTCACAGTCCACAGATCCTGTGATTTTCCCCATTGTGTTGGGGTTCTGAGTCCAGGGTTTCAGTTGGGGAAATCCCCAGAGAAACCCAGACCTGACTCTTGTGTGTGCTTAACAGTACAGGGTGTAGCTTTGTCTGTCCCCACATCAGACTGTGCAGACACTGGTAATTGCAATTGCTGGATCTATTTTGTCTCTTACTTAAACCAATGGATGCTGTGGCTCAGCCCAGCCTTGCTCACCACACACTCAACCCTCACGTTCATGAGCAGGAGCTGCAGTCTAGTTGGGGTGACCCCTACTTACCCCCACTAGGCTCACTCCCAGCCCTGGTTTCTGTGCATGCTAATTTGTACAACAGACTGATGTGATCTGTCCCACATTCCATTCAGCTCTTGTACATGAATATGGGCACTGAAGCCTAGCTCAACCCAACAAACTCTACTGTGTCCAGCCCACGCTTATGCTGGTGAGTGCCACCACCTGTCTGGCCAGGCCCACGCCCAGCCCTGATTTTCATGCTCACTAGTGGAAGTTACAACCCATAAGAAAACTGCCCACAGTTTCCCTACTAGGCTCACTTTCCAGGTGATTCTACAGTCTAGCTTGACAGGACTTGTCCCCAATCCTAGCACTTGCCAGCTTATGGTGTTGCAAAGCCCAACCAGCTTGCACTTACTCTGGCTTATACATGCACCAGTTGGTAGAGTCAGCCTAGCTTGATTCTTCCCTGAGCTCACTTGCATGCTAACAGGTTTGTAGCCCTGCTCAGCTGGTCTGCCCCATTATAGTTCTCACACTAGGCAGTGGGAGCAGTGGCCCAGCAGGGGAGCCCCACACAGACCTCCTACCGGGTCCCCTCGAGCCCTCTTCCTGGTCCATGTGTGCTGGTGGGTGCTGCAGCCCAGTCTGGCATGGCCTGCGGCATCTGCTGCAGGGTACTGTAGCCTGGCCCAGCCCGGACAGCCCCCAGTCCTGTTCCTGATGTGAACTGGCTGGTGTCATGGCCTGATCCAGCCTGTCCTGAACTCTGTCCTGGTTCTCAGATCTGCCAGTGGGTGATATGAACTGGTGCGGCCTTGCCTGCCCGAATATGTATGCCTATGGATACTGCAGCTTGGCCTAGTCTGGGCTGCTCTCAGCCTAGGTTCTTGCACTCACCTGCAGGGAGTACGTACTGACAGAGGAGTTCCCAAAGCTCCTTTATTAGGTCTCTTCCTAGTGGCAGATCTCACACACACCCGGCTGACTTTGACCATCTCCTGTCCTGGCAGGAACAGTGTCCTTGCCCAACTGACCCACACCTATTCCGGTTCTTACTGTTGCTACAACCCAGCCACACCTGGTCCATGCCTAGACTTAGCTCTTGCATGGTTTAGCAGAGCAGAGATCCAGCCAAGCCTACACCAGCCGTGGTTCTCATAAGCACCAGTGGGCGCTGAAAACTAGCCTAGTATGGCACACCCCAGACCCAGTCCACACCCATGCCGAGGGACACTGTAGTCATGTCCAGTCCAGATCACTACCCCTATACTCCCTGTCACTAATGGGGACCACAATCCAGCCATGGTGTCCCCTTAGCTCCCCAAGCAGGCCTGTTTCCAGCCACAGATCTTGTGCACACCAGTGGTTGCTCTGAACCAGCTTGGCATAACTCATCTCCTGTGTTGGCCTTTGCCATTGGATGCTGCAGCCTGGCCTGGCCCATCTTGTCTCCAGTCCCAACTCTTGCTGGTAGGTACTGCAACCTTGCCCTGCACAGTCTGCTTCTATCTCTGGCTCATGCAAACCAGTAGGTGTGATACTTTAGCCCAGCATGACCAGCACTCCAGCCTGCACATGCCAGTGGGCTAAGGCTGGCCCTGTCCTGCCTGGTCCACCCTCCTCCAGAATCACCCAAAACAGTTGCTGATGGGTGGTTATCTTGCCTGGCTTGACCAACAACCAGACCTGAATAACATGCCCACCAGCAGGAGCTCCGGCCCACCAGGGGAGTTTCCCAAGTTCCCCCACCAGGTCCATTCCCAGACCCAGGTTGCACATGTGCTGGTGGGTACTAGGCCTTTGCCTGGCATAGTCTGTCCTCTCCATCCCAGCCTTTCTGTTAGCGGGTGATGTTGCAGCTCAGCTCACCCCAAACACTATTTTGGGGGTGGCCTGTGAGTGCTGCCACCTGGACTTGCCCAACCTGTTCTAACCCTTAGTTGGAGGGTTCTGTGGTCACGCCTCACTCAGTGCGTCACCACCCCCCAGTTCTTAAGCTAACCAGCAGAAATTGCAGTTCCACGGGGGTGAGCCCACAGAGCCCCACAGAATTAGCCCTGGGACCTGGTTCTCCCATATTCTGGTTAGTATTATGACTCAGCCTAACATGAGTGGTCCCCTGTTCTAACTCTCACTGACAGCTACTGTGATCTAACCTTTACAGGCAGACCTCAGGCCCTAGCTTTAGTGTGAACTGCTGAGTGGAAGTTGGCTGTGGTCCGTGCTAACTAGCCCAGCTCAGGTCTTCCAGGTGAATTGGTGCATTGGTCTGGCCCTTAAAGATCCTCTGGCCTCTCTGCTCCGAACCATCTGGTCTCAATCCCCCTGCTTACTTGCAAGTACAGTGGTCTCGTCGGTGGGAGTCCCTCAGAACTCATTCCTCACCTGCAACACACTCCCTCAGCAGTTTTCCCTCCCTCTTACCCCTTTGCTGGGTGATCAATCCATAGTCCCTGACCAATCCACAGTCCCTGCACCCAGGCGAGCATGGGTTCCCCAGCCCAGCCTCATGGCTTATGGCAAATGTGCTAGCCTGGGACTCTATCCCTTCACACACCCAAGGTATAGGCCCATTCGGAGTTCCCCAAACCCAATCACCAGCCCACCAGCATGCTAACCTAGGGGATCTCCTTTCCCCATTCCCCATTCCCCATTCCCCACACCACCTGGGACTAAGCACCTATGAAGTCCCAGCCTTGCTCTGCCTGTCTGGGTATGAGCCTCCAGGTCCTTGCACACCCCTGCCAACACTATCCCTCATTTCTCTGCAAGCCTGCACTTCCAAGGCTCCATGAGCTGGTGGGGGAATAATGGTGTCAGGGGCCACCCCTAAATATATATTTTTAAAATAATATGAATTATGCTCTGATTTCTCTGTAGATCTTATAAATCTTTCGCTTTTTACTAAATATTTCTATAGAAAAAATGTGTATTGCTGTTTGTTAAATGTAAATGCAATTTTTTTCCGATGTATTCATTGGGATAGAAAAGGGTGCTTTTGGGCCCAGCGCCATGGCCTAGTGGCTAAAGTCCTTGCCTTAAACGTGCCAGGATCCCATATGGGCAACGGTTCTAATCCCAGCAGCCCCGCTTCCCATCCAGCTCTGCTTCCCATCCAGCTCCCTGCTTGTGGCCTGGGAAAGCAGTCGAGGACGGCCCAAAGCTTTGGGACCCTGCACCGGCATGGGAGACCTGGAAAAAGTTCCTGGCTCCTGGCTTCGGATAGGCGCAGCACCAGCCATTGTGGTCACTTGGGGAGTGAATCATTGGACGGAAGATCTTCCTCTCTGTCTCTCCTCCTCTCTATACATCTGATCTTGTAATAAAAATAAAATAAATCTTTTTTTGAAAAGCTGCTTTTGCCAAATCACTAGTTCTGTACAGTGTGACTGAAGCTGTGCTACTCTGTTCTAACAACATCTGATAGCACAGCTTGCCTTAATTTATGGTTATCTGTGTACGTTAGCCTGGATCCAACTCTGCTAAAGGGAATGAACTAGAAAATTAAGTTGAATAATGTTATGAACTGTTACACCTTAATCTTTTTGGTGCCAATCTCTTCTTCTTAGGGCATAATTTTGAATTTTTTATTTTGGGTAAATAGCATAGGGGCTGTTGCAGAGGCTTTCAGGCCATCCCCATTAAGACAGTTTTAATGCCACAGGCCAATGGCTGTGAGGGTTGCCCTAGCTATCAAATATATCACTGCCACTCATTTATTCGGGAACCAGAGGAATGACTGCACACAGACTCAGTGGGTCTCTTGTAAGCTCAGGTTTGTTTAGGACTCCATTTAACATCTTGCCCTTGTGTGTCTGCCATTCAAACAGTGAGGCAAAGTACATCTGGTCTTAGGGCAATGGTGTCAATGAAGATCCCCAGTTAATACCTCATGAAATGTTTTAAGATTTCTCTAGCAAGCCACCTGTGCAAAAGGCCACAAGATTCTTTCGAGAAGAACTGAGATGATGTTTTCTTTTATGATTAACGTGATGTAGATCTTGGAAAGATTAGTTATTTGAAGAGTTACAGAAGGAGGCAGAGGGAGACAGGGAGACAGATATCTTTCCGCTGGTTCATTCCTCAGATGGATACAGCAGTGAAGCTGAGCTGGAGCTAGGAGCTTCTGCTGGGTCTTTCACGTGAGTGCAGGGCTCAGGCACTTGTGCCCTCCTCTGCTGCTTTCCCAGGTGCATTAGCAGTGAGCTGGATGGCAACTGGAGCAGCCAGGACTTGAAATGGTGCCACAGCAGGAGTCTGTGCCCAGTACCAAACAGTGCCTTCTCCCCCCAACAATGCTGTGTTCTGGGTGAGCAGTGCAAATGTGCTCATTTCCCCTGAAAAGAGGTTGGGGGTAGACAGAGAGGAGATAAAAACAGATCCTCACTAAGGTTGCTGCTGCTGGGTAGTGGCTTCTACAGGTTATTTTTACATGTGTGAACTGCTAAGTGTTAATAGGCAGGTCTAAGGCACCTTTGTCGATTCTGAACAGTAAGAGCAATCTGATGAAACCAAGTCTTGACAAATATCCATGCCGCGGTTTCCGTTTCATGCATTAGGGCCCCAGGAATTCCCAATTAGGACCCTAATTTTGGCAGGACAGACTTGATCCAGCTGACTATCAATTTTCTTTGAAACTGTTAGACTTCCTACTTAATTCAGAGATTTGTCTTTAGCTTTGGTTGCTGTTCTATTGTAGGAAAAAAGAGAATGGTGGTTGTTTTATGAACTGCCAAAGATATCTTGTAGCCTTCATATTTAATTTCAGTTTTTAGTTGCCCTCAGTCTTTCATAATACTTTGTAGAGTTCAATGTATTAACAACCTCTGAATCTCTATACATCATTCTTCCTTTATGAGCATACCTGGATAAGTTAATGGAAAATAAAATTAAAAGATAAGCTTATTTTTGTGAAAGAATTTTGCAATCCATGAATAATTATTTTTAATAATGCAAAATGCCCAATAACGTTTTAAAGTCTCCACATGAGCATGGACCAAATTCGCATGTGCATAAACATCTTTTCAAACACCTACATTTTTCAACAGCTGACTTAGTAGCCCACTAGCAAGGTGCTTCTTTCCATGGTCCTAACATCTTGAGTTAAGGACTTTCTGTGTCATATATATCACTGGGGACCCGTCCCATATTGTCAGTGACAGTGTGATGATTATCAGACAGTAGGTGATCCAGTTCCCCCAAATCTGTTTTACTTTGTACTTTCTTAGACTATTAATTTTCTGCTATGTTAGCCTGACCTTCTGGAGAGCAGAGCTAAGCCAGATTTAGTAGAGAAAGAATGTTTTGAAGAATAACAAAAAGGAGGGAATCAGCCTGGCTAGTATACTCCGCAGTTCAATGGAGAACTGGAAGCAACATCTACTTCCAAGGACCTCTTCAATTGAGTCTTAAGTAGCTGGGCATTTTACCATGGTATTTCTCTGTCATTAATTGGAGCCATAGAGACAACATGATGTAAGTGCAAAAGCTGGGGCTGACATGAGTTAATAACCGTAGAGTGGTAGGGGATGGTATGGTGTACCTTCTTTTTTTGCTATTTAGATTTATTAGAAAGGCAGATATACAGAGAGGAGGAGAGACAGAGAGGAAGATCTTCCATCCAATGATTCACTCCCCAAGTGACCACAATGGCTGGAGCTGAGCCAATCTGAAGCCAGGAGCCTTTTCCGGGTATCCCACATGGGTGCAGGGTCCCAAAGCTTTGGGCCATCCTCGACTGCTTTCCCAGGCCACAAACGAGGAGCTGGATGGGAAGTGGAGCTGCCGGGATTAGAACTTGCACCCATAATGGGATCCTGATGTGTTCAAGGTGAGGACTTTAACTGCTACGCTATCACACTGGGCTCTGGTGTTCCTTCTGACAGAGTTTCTGAGTGATAACTTTCTGTCTCCCAGGTAAGGTTACTGGATGATTTATTATTGTATGAAACACACATGCATCTTGAGAGTTTACTATTGTAAGAAACACACTTACAACTTAAGTTCAAGAAATTCTAATTCCATTAATTGCAGTGACAATAAAACAGTTTGGCAAAGATAAGCATAATGATTGCCATTATTATAACTGAGCAGTAATTAGATAATCTGACACATTTATGTACAACTAGATGGCTTATTAACTGTAGTAAATTTTCTTTCCTTCTAAGAAATCTTATCTCTAATTTTATTTGTGAGACAGAAAAAGTGCTCTAGATTTCTAGTTCACTTACCAAGTGCCCACCGCAGACCAGAATGAGCCAGTGGTGAATTTGGGAAATTGAAACTCTATCCAGATCTCCCAAAGAATGTCATGAATCCAGTTATTTGGGGCTCTCTGCAGTGCCTCCCAAGTCCTGCACTGGCTGGAAGCTGGCGTCAGGAGACCACACCAGGAATCAAATCCCAGCACATCCTTCTGACTTAATCTGAACATAGCAAATCAAGGTTCTTAGGCTTATTCCTGACTTTTTAAAGATTTCTTCCAAGTTAATGTATTTTTTAAATGATTTTTACCATTTTCTCACTTTCTTGCTGAAGGATCAAACCAATTATATATTTTTTGTACAGTATTTTTTCCTTTTCCTCTTTGGCTCTGCATACATAAATTATTATTACAATGTAATGATTTGTGGGGTTGTTGCAATAGTCTGTGGTGTTTCACCAGGGAGAGTATGGAAGCCTGGGAATCTCATCCCACTTCAACTAGGAGAATACAATGAGACTGCTTCTGACTCTCTGTTCTTTATAGCACACAGTCTTAATATTTTGTTCCTCTAGGCTTTTTCTCCTCTTTTTTTTTAAAGATTTATTCATTTTATTACAACCAGATATACACAGAGCAGGAGAGACAGAGAAGAAGATCTCCCATCCGATGATTCACTCCCCAAGTGAGCCGCAACGGGCCGATGCACGCCGATCCAATGCCGGGAACCAGGAACCTCTTCCGGGTCTCCCAAGCGGGTGCAGGGTCCCAAAGCATTGGGCAGTCCTCAACTGCTTTCCCAGGCCACAAGCAGGGAGCTGGATGGGAAGTGGAGCTGCCGGGATTAGAACCAGCACCCATATGGGATCCCGGGGCTTTCAAGGTGAGGACTTTAGCCGCTAGGCCACGCCACCGGGCCCGGCTTTTTCTCTTTTAAAGAACTAGCTTAGTGGCAATTTATATGTAATATACACCCTCTATAATGGTATGTTAAGTTTTGCAACTTAAATTTTTTATGGAGTTATTTTTAAAGTAATTCCAATTTCATTCTGGAGAAAAACAGTAAAAATTTCATTAGGATTTTGATTGCCAGATTTCTTTTCCTGAAAATTATGATTTCTAGAGTTTTGAATTAATAGTCTCCTGTGACAAAAGAACAAAAGAGGGGGATGAGCAAAGTTAATAGGGAACAATTCTGCATTTGGACAGTGTTTAGAAAGAAGAATGGATATCAATATAAATTATTACATTTGTTTTTAGCCTTGCAAATGCATATTTCCAAGGCAATAAAAATAATGACTTCATAGCCACTGGCAAGGTTTGATACCAAAATGAGAATCATAAACACAGACAGGAATTTTGAAATGGGAATTGAGAATTTTCAGCAACTGGATTGAAAGATGCTGTGTCTGTGCGTTGACAGGTTCTGTCTTTGAACCTGTCTTTTGGAAGTTCTTAATTAGAAAGTATGTTTTATAACATTGTAATAAGTCATAGGCACTGCTATATCCTTTTGTTTGTTTTCATTTGACATCATTCATGTCAAAACAATTACTGTCTCCATTTTCAATGGCTTGTAAAATGATTGGAAGCAAATTCATTATTTTTGAACAGTTCTACTAAAATTGTTTATACACACACACAGTCACATATTCTTATCAAAGTTAACAGATTAAACTATTGTATCAAAGTATTTATAGGAGTACTAGCATAATAGTGGTATTTCCCAAGTGTCTAGTTTCCCCCAGGCAAGCACAGAACTCATTATATTTTCATTATTTTTTCCACTTCTTTTCAACATCTTTTATTATTGCAGATGTGCTTTTTAATTACTCAATATAATTTTAAGCATAAGATGGAAGTTATTAACTAACACATTTTTGTCTTCTATTTAAAATGAAGCCTTTATTAGAATTCAAGTTAAAATCACAAATAAAGATATGTAAATTCTAACCCTAGCTTTTACTTTGACCCTAACAAAAATATAATGCTCATTATGATGCTTTTGAAATGTATATTAATTGCGTATTTGCCCATTAAGGTTATAATTTTTTGTATCTTTAGGTCTTAGAGAAAGGAAGAGCCCTTTGAATGATTTCGGGGTGGTTAATAATTTTCACTACTACTTTAGTTTTCTATTTGTCTAGGAAAATGATTGAACTCCTCTTAGTATCTTAGCAATTATCTTAATGATTGATTTCTCCATAAATTCTGAAGAACATTGTTTTCCATAGATTTGTGGAAACATATAATCTCCTAGAATATGAAATATACTGAATAAGCACTGAATCCCCCTTCTAACAGAGACAGCAAGTGGTTTAAGAACTTATTTTTAGACAGCTCTTAAATAATATTTGATAGATGAATACATTATTGTTGACTTGTACATATAGATGATTTAGGACAAAGTAATGGTAGTTTCTTGTTTTAGTAAGTTTTTTCCCCTATTTGTTTTCTTGCCTGGGTCTTTGAGGCGTTTTGTGATTTGTTGTTATATCATTAAACTGAAGAGCAAGGAGATGCACACCATTTTCAAAGATTTTGTGTAAAAGTAGTACATGAACAGGAGTATTTCTGATGACCAACCACTAGATGAACTTTGGTGAATCTCACCGTTCAGGTTTTCATTCTTGACGTGTACGGGCCGTGTTGGTTTCATGTGTAGCAGATGTACTTGAAGTATGAGTTTCCAGAAGTAAGTACAGTGTTTAGAAGAATGGAAAATAATGGTAGGAATTTGATCTGTATTTCTTTAAGTAGATTTACAATTGAGGGATGAAGCCTCTTTGAGTATCAATTGTTTACAAATAATCACTTTTTAAAAGTTCATTTTCCCGTAACGCTACATTATATTTAATAATGAAAAATGATCAGAAACTAATTTCAGTGTCTCTGTGATGTTATTGGCACAAAAATGTTTATAAGAGGAAGTTTTTGTTTTTCTTATCAATTTCCTCACTGACTCATAGTTCACACAATAGTATCATTTGTTTCAGGAAGGTCTTTGAATTTCATTTCTTCAGCGACACATTGGTCATTTAGTGGCATGCTATTTCACTTTAGGTTGTTGTAGATTCTCTGTTTTTATCTGTGTTGTTGATTTTATGTTATGGCTTTTCATTTAAGGGGATGTATAGTAACTGTGTAGTAGAGACTATCATATCACATGCAGATGTGAAGATACAATACAGCGTGCTTTTCTACTTACACATCAAAGATGGACTCCCTGTGAAACTGTTGAACGTGTCTTGATGATAGGATGCTGCACTCTCTGCCATTGTCAGGAATACACTTAAGTAGCAGAATGATGGACTTAGGACTGACATGAAGGACTATACTATTGTAGTGATATCGGGTAGGAGGGGTAGGAGGATTGGAGGCGGTAGAGGATTTGGGGAAGGGGAAAGGGAAATTCCAGAGCTGATGGAACAGTATCGTGGAATAATAAAACAAATTAATTATTTATTAAAGAAGAATACAGTGATTGTATATTTTAGAAGCTATTGTTCCTCATAAAATACAAAATTTTTTCGTAAAAAAACCATAGTTTAATAAAGCAAATATAATTCAGTTTGTGAACTGGAAATTGATACATAACAGTCTCAGATTTATAAGAAAATAGAATGAAAGTAGGAGGTTTTGTGACTGTGAGAGAAATAGAACTTTAAATGGTTAGTAGCATGGGTGACATGTATGCAAAATAAAAATTTTGAATAAAGTTTTAGTAATTGCTAGAATTTTCACCTTATAACAGTTAATATGGTCATGTAATTTTATTGAGCGCCTAAAATGCCAAGATTTATATTAAATTTAGTGTGAACAATAGCACAAGCAAAAGCATTTTGGATTTATTTTCACTTTTGATATCATTGAAACGTTGTCTCATAAAGTATGTTATATTTTTGTGCCTTACAATTTCTTTTCTTCAATATATAAAATTTACATGAAACACGTTGCATTCATTCAAAAACATTTTCTAATCTCCTTTTCTGCTTAATAAGATCTCTCTGTAAATATTTATGAGTTTGCCCTTTAAAACAAGACAAAAAAGAACTTTTAAAATTCAAAGCAAAACACAACAAAAGAAACAAATTAGGAAAGTATTTTTTTCTTGGCAGGAGATCTTTTTGTGAATATTTGGCTTAGTACACTATTGAAAGTTGCGACATTCTAGTCTTCTTCGGGGGCAAGGACTTCCCTCTCTTCCTTCCTTCGATGTAATTTTGGGTGCTGGTTCTGATCTCTGTTTATTTTAATGCAATGATGACAGTACATCTTTATGTTGACCAACTACTAACCGAAAACATTTTTACGTAAGCAGTGACACTCGTGCTAACAGATCATTTCTCAGGCAGTAAATTGAATCTGCTGTGACAGTCTTTCTTTGGTACTATATTCCAAATTCCCCATATGCTTTTCACTTTATCCCACTTTCAAAGTACAAATTACTGTAATTCCTGGGAGGGTTGAGTATTAACCTCTTGTTAAATGCATTAACTCCAGAGATGGCAGAAGACAAATGAAGTCCCTAGCTCTGATCCACTTGCTCTAAAACATTCTAGTTCCCTGCTTCTCACCTAACTTGATGTTGCCAGTACATGATCACACAACAGTGCTGCAACCCTTTTGAAAAACTGATGTAATGAATATTTCTGCAGAGACAATGCATTAAGTTTCTATTGCATAGAGTTTAGAAACTATGTGGAATTTTATTGAGATGGTTAGTTTGAAAATGTCCCTCTAAAAATCAGCGGTATTGGAAACTTAATTCCCAATGGGGACTAATTGGTATTGTTTCTTTTTTTTTAAAAAAAGATTTATTTTATTTTTATTGTTAAGTTAGATATACAGAGGAGGAGAGACAGAAAGGAAGATCTATTCACTCCCCAAGCAACTGCAACGGCAGGGGCTGTGCCGATCTGAAGTTAGGAACTCGGAGCTTTCTTCCGGGTCTCCCACGCAGGTGCAGGGTCTCCAGGCTTTGGGTCCTCCTCCACTGCTTTCCCAGGCCACAATCAGGGAGCTGGATGAGAAGCAGGGCCGTAAGGATTAGAACCGCAGTCCATATGGGATCCTGGTGCATTCAAGGTGAGGACTTTGGCCACTGGGCTACTGTGCCAGGCCCAGGAGCATTTTATATTACAGGAGCTCCGCTCGCATGAATGTATAATTGAGGTTCTTTTAGGAGCAGATTAGTTCTTGAGAAAGTGGTTTAGTTACTGTAAGAGAGACCCTATTTCTCCCTCTCTTGTATGCATATTCTGTTGTATCCATCTGTCATTTTGTAACACAATGAAACTTCTCACCAAAACTACAGATCAGTGGCATGCTTATCCACTTTCCAGCCCTCAGAAGCATGAGCCAAAATAAATCACTTGTCTTTATAAATTACCTGATCTGTAATATTGTGTTATAATAGCAAAAAATGGACTAAGAATAGTGTTTGGCTTCTTGAAGGCGTTGGTTATAAAGCAGTTGTTTAGAAGTAACAAAATGAGTAAGCCACATGAGATGTTTTTGATTTTTTGGTGTTGTGCTTTGTAGGTTAGCCAGAAAGACCAGAAACCATAGTTCTTTCGATCTATCTATCTATCTATCTATCTCACTAATATAAGACTTTTTATTTTTATAACAGAGAATCAAAGTTTTTGATGATATATTAGGAATCGTTTATAAAAATTTAAGGTTTGTAAAGCACTTTCAGTTTCGTGAAGAGATGTTCAGTCAGTATCTGTTATTAAACATTGGAATAACTTTAGGTAGAAGACTTCCTTTAAGTGGAATTTCATTTATTTATTTTTCATACATTTTTAAAAAGATTTATTTATTTTTATTACAAAGTCAGATGTACAGAGAGGAGGAGAGACAGAGAGGAAGATCTTCTGTCCGATGATTCACTCCCCAAGTGACCGCAACGGCTGGTGCTGCGCTGATCCAATGCCGGGAACCAGGAACCTCTTCCAGGTCTCCCATGCCGGTGCAGGGTCCCAAACCCTTGGGCCCTCCTTGACTGCTTTTCCAGGCCACAAGCAGGGAGCTGAATGGGAAGTGGAGCTGCCGGGATTAGAACTGGCGCCCATATGGGAACCTAGCACGTTCAAGGTGAGGACTTAAGCCGCTAGGCCGCACCGCCGGGCCCTCATTTATTTATTTTAAAAGATGTATTTTATTTACTTGAAAGGCAAAATTACAGAGAGAGGAAAGGAGGGAGTTAGCAAGGAAGTGAGGGGAGAGAGAGATTTTCCAGCTACTAGTTGTCACCTCAAATGGCTGCAACAGAGATGGCTGAGATGGGCCAAAACAAGGGGCCAGGAACTCCAGCTGAATGTTCCATGTTAGTGTCTGGGGCCCAGGTACCTGGACCATTTTCTGCTGCTTCCCCAAATGTATTAGCAGGGAGCTGGATTACAAGTAGAGCTGTTGGGACTCGAAGTCATTCTCACGTGAGGGGCTGGTATTATAGCAATTGCTTAACTCACTTGTCCTATTAGGTGGTGTTTTAGACTAGGTGAGATATTCAGCTTGTTGAATCTCTTTGAAGTATACAAGGGCAAAGGTAGGGTAGACTTCTTTTAGAGATTTGCTGTATTTTTAGCCACTGATTATAATATATAGAAAATGAATGCTGTTGTAATTATTTTTAGGAATTTTAGCCTACTGGGATGTAAATATGGAATATATATTTGTATCTATATTATATATATGTGTGTATTTCTACTATCACTGCGTTTTTGTACTCTCCATAATAGTTTTCTTATGTTGTAAACTTCTTTCATGACATCCCAATTTGGTTCTGCAAATTTTCACTTAATTTTGGGGCCTGAGAAATTGTTTTCTTTGGCTTGAGAGCATCTTTCTTCTCCCCCTCTGACCCACGTTGTTCCTCTTCTCCAGTTCTTGCTTGAAGGTTAGACTAATGACTTGGCATGAAATTTTCACAAGATGCACTCAGATTCCCAATGCTTGATTCCCGTTTCCTCTAGTTTACCCTTTGTGTGCTTGTGACTGGAATGGAGAGAAGCAGTGGTTTCCTTACGAGATTTTGCTTGTCAATAAAACATGTCCTTTTCCTCGTGTAATGCAGTTTCTTTTCTGGATTTTCTGTCTCATTGCTTGAAGCTGGGTTTCAAGGAATGTAATAACTGAAGAACTGCTAAGAAGAGACTGTGTGGACTTGGTGACACTTAGCCATGTCTTCCCGGTAACGCCCAGGGTATTAGTCTTACACGGTCATTTTGGTTCAGGTACCTCTTTCTTCACTTTCGTAACAGTCAGCAGAGTTTCATTTGATGTTTCTTTCATCAGTTCAGTATATTTGCTTTCGTGGGCCCCAAAGCCAGGCTACAGAGATAGCTACGCATTTTTTAATATTATTGTAGAGGGTCGGGCATGGAAGCCTAGTGGCTAAAGTCCTCATCTTGCATGCGCTGGGATCCCATGTGGGCACTGGTTCGTATCCCTCATGTTCTACTTCCCATCAAGGTCCCTGTTTATGTCCTCGGAAAGCAGTTGAGGATGGTCCAATGCCTTGGGTTCCTACTGGCTTTGGATCTGCTCAGCTTGGCCATCGTGGCCACTTGGGGAATGAACCAGTGGATGGAAGATCTTTCTTTGTCTTGCCTTCCCTCTGTAAATTTGACTTTCCAATAAAAATAAATTAATCTTTATTTATTTATGTATATGTATAAATATATATAATTGGAGAAAATAGCAACTTTTCTCCTAATGGTGTGCTGTTATGTGCTTTTGTCAGCACATTGTTAAACTTGGGAAAACGTATGAAACAATATTTTGCCCCTTTAGAACTCTACAGTAATATCTTAGAGAAGGGAAAATGACTTCATATTTGAAATTAATCACTTTAAGTACAAGAAAGC
This sequence comes from Ochotona princeps, assembly GCF_030435755.1. Taxonomy (NCBI): domain Eukaryota; kingdom Metazoa; phylum Chordata; class Mammalia; order Lagomorpha; family Ochotonidae; genus Ochotona; species Ochotona princeps. Next base: position 17,131,121 of record NC_080854.1, on the reverse strand, counting down.
CAGTTAAGTGGCCATTCCAGTTATACCCCTACTCCCCATTTCTCTCCGCTTTTTCTTTGAGGTTGTTCATTGTATCTAGCAGAGCGTTGCTCCCCAGGACTTTGTCAGTGTTTGCTGCTCTTCTTGATTGAGTTTTACCTTTTGTCAGATCCCTGCAAAATAGACATGATCTGTTTGAAGCAAGCAGGACATACAAAAACGGTCTCATATATTTATTAGCTCTTCTAAGCTAATGAATATGTATACGTTTTTCCAGGCTTAGATTTTCAAAGACTTATAAAGATATGAAAAATATTATTACTAAATCTGTATGTAAGTAGTTGTCGTGGGCGACAATGGGACTCATGTAAGATGTAGATATCTTTGCTTATTTTTATGCTTTTTTCGTTCCCTGAGGAAAATCTTTTAATCAAGTCTACCTACACAATGTTTATTCAAAATACGGAATACATGGAGTTTTCTGAACAGAAGTTTCATTTCCTTCTCTCTATATTAAGTTGTGACAAAAGGGCAAGGAAATAAACGAAAAAAGCTGGGTGACTTGAATGTTTCTCCCAAACCCATGTGAGATGAAACTTACTGTCCACTGCCTGTTTGGGTAGAAAACTGTTCAAATAACACATATTTAAAATATCATTCCAGTATTAGCTTTATTTACCTAAACAAAGTAGGAGTTAAAACTAATTCAACATTGGGCTCGGCAGCGTGGCCTAGTGGCTAAGGTCCTCACCTTGATCCCATATGGCCGCTGGTTCTAATCCCGGCAGCTCCACTTCTTCTCTATCTATCCTCCTCTCAGTGTATCTGACTTTGTAATAAAAATAAGATAAATAAAAAAAAAAAGTAAATGCTTTAAAAAAAAACTAATTCAACATTAAGAAATATATATTTTTGATAAAGAAAAATATATTTAATTTGGGGGTGAGATAAGAATAATTTGTAGTGTTTTCTGATTAAGAAAGAAAAGACTAAATTGATGAATGATCAGTTTCTATACAATGAAGCATTTTAGTTTTTTTATTTACTTATTTAAAAGGCAGAGTTATAGAGAAATGGAGAGATGGAGAATGAGAGAGAGCAATGGGGGGAGGAAGGGAGAGAGAGAGAGAGAAGGAGAAAGAGAGAGAGAGAGAGAGAGAGAGAGAGAGGGAGGGAGAAAGAGAGAGAGAGTGAGAGAGAGAATGAGAATGTCTTCTATGTTTTCTGTCTGTTGGTTTATTTCCCAGATGGCCACAATGACCAGAGCTGTGTCAGGTGGAAGCTGGCAACTTCATCTAGGTCAGCCATGTAGGTGGCTGAGACCCTAACACTAGGGCCATCCTTTGCTGTCTTTCTCTGGACACTAATAAGGAGCCAGATTAGAGTTGGGACAATTAGGATATGAATCTGCAGCCGTATTGGTTAATAGCATTACAAGAAGCCATTTTATCCACTACACCACGATATTGGCTCCTGTATTTGCATTTAAGGAAATATTATATCTGTGGAAAGATCATTTTTACCTTCTTGGGAAAAAAATCTAAAAATCACTTCATTGTAAGTTTTGATAGAGAAGATTTGCATCATTTTTGATGTGATGCCATCCAATGAAGCTCCATTCCTGGCTGATCCTTCTTTTCTGCATTGGACTATAAAATTGCTTACTACCACCTACCTCAGCATCATCGTTTAATAGATGTTCAAATTGAAATACTGAAGTTAGCTAACTAATTCTGAATTCTTACGTGTGTTATGGGGTCTTTCAAGTTTTGCATCACGTTACACCGTAAAGACAAATGAAAGACAAATATTTATGAATTTCAGAAGAAAGGAACACTAAAAGCAAGATACTCAGAGTTCTCTCTCTCTCTGTTTCTTTCTCTAAGATTCTACTTATTTTCTACCGAAAAGTCAGATTTACAGAGTGAAGGAGAGACAGAGAGAAAGATCTCCGTCTGCTAGTGGCTGCAGTGGCTGGAGCTGAGCCAATCCAAAGCCAGGAACCAGGAGCTTCTTCCAGGTCTCCTACACAAATGCAGGGTCCCAAGACTTTGGGTCGTCCTCTGCTGCTTTCCCAGGCCACAGGCAGGGAGCTGGACGTGAAGTAGAGCAGCTGGGACATGAACTGGCACTCATATAGGATCTTAGCACTTGTGATTGAGGATTTAGCAACTGAGCCATCATACAAGGCCCTCAGAGTTCTCTTAACCAGTAATAATTGCTTTTTAATTTTAAAGAATGATGAACTCTAGAGCACAGCATTTCATCATGAAACATGAAATGGCAAACACTCATGTTTAGAAAGAAGTTTTGTTTCATTAAATTTGGAAGCAGAATGTCTTCCTTGCTCAACACAGAATTCGCAGTTATCTGGACACGTGATGAAAGGGTTGATGTTGTCAACATTAGCTTGTCTCCTGCATACAAAGCTTTATCTGGATCAGGAACCCTGTGTTGCATTATCCAGACATTTGTGAAAACTCATGCACTTATTTGGCTCATGCTTTCCTTCTTTGTGATGGTCTGGACCCCACTGAGTATACTGTTTCAAAACAACTGCCCCAGAATAGCCTCTGAAAAACAAGCTCAAGAAATGAACTATTTCAATTTCTCTGCCTGTGTTCTATTGCCTAAATCCTATACTTTTGGTTACGATATTCATTTTGTTTTTCAACACCTGAATGATCATTTGCCAGAGAAATACAAGTGAAAAGCAAAGGAAACTACTGCTAATTTTTAGATTAGCTAAGGTTAAACAATGCTGATGGGCAAATGTTAGAAAGGATGTGAAGAGTAGAGCTCTCATAAACTGCTTGTGGAAATACAAAGTTATACAACAGTTGGACAGTTGTTTAAAGGTTTATTTACTTATTTATTTAAAAGGCAGTTACAGAGAGAGGAGGAGGAAGAAGAAAAGAGGGAGAGGGAATCTTTTATTCCCTGGTTCACTCTTTGAATGGCAACAACAAACATGACTGGGCGAGATGGACAGCAAGAGCCCAGAGCTCCATCTGGGTCTCTCATGTGCAAGCCGGCCAAAAATGCCATTGTTTTGTTGCATTTCCAGCCTATTAGCAGGGAGCTGGATTAGAAGCCGGAGAAGCTGGGATTTGTGACAGTGGTCGTATGGGATGCCAGTGCCACAGGCAGAATGCTTAGACTGCTATGCCACAAGATCAGGCCTTTGACAATTTCTTAAAAAGTTAAGTATCCACCTTTAGACATTTTTCTCCTATGCATATGCCTACAGAAATGGAGCAGGTACACAAAGCTGTGAATAGTAGTTTATTTCCATTAGCCAACAGCTGGAAACAACCAAAATATTCACTCACAAGTGAATAAATAAAGCAATTGTGTTGTAAATGTGCTTGACCATGAAAAAGCAGTGAATAGCTAATATATGCCACAATGTGGCTGAAATGTGTGCATGGAAGAACTAAAAAAAAAGTAATATTTGCTGTATAATTCAATTTATATAAGATTGTAGGAAATACAAGCTGATCTGTAATTGTGGGAAACAGATTGGTGATTACCCAGGAAATAATGCAGTGTGGAGATAAAAAATAAACAGTAAAACATTTGGGGTGAATGGATATGATCTTCATCTTGATTGTGGTAATGATTTCCTGAATGTTCATTCATTTAAAATCACACCAAGTTGTATACTTTAAATGGGCACATTATTGTACATAAAATATGTCTTTATAAAATTGTTTGTAATGTTGAGGAGTGAGCATGTGGTATGCTACTTGGGATACCCATATTCCTATCAGAGAATCTGATTGGAGTTGTGGTTGTTCAACTCCCAAGTCCATGTTTTCTAACATACCCCCTTAGAGGTAACAGGTGCTAATTGAAATGTTTTAGTTTCTGCAAGTCATGTGAGAGGCCTGGACTGGGTTCTGAGCATCCTGTCTCAGCCTGGCTTGTGCATTTGAATAGTGAACCTGTAGTTGGAAGATCTCTGTTAGTATGATTCTCTGCCAGTGAAATGAGAATAAATTTTAAAATTATTTTTAAAAATTGAAGGCAAGCTTATTAGAGAAATAAAAATACAAAAGCAAACTTTCTTTTGCTCAATTCCCAGTAGCTGAAAATCTGTAATTCCATAATATGATTTCTGGAAGGCATTGATGAAGACAGGGCCAGGGAGGCTGAGAGAGTGTGGTAGAGCAGTAGCATATGCAGTTATAAGAGACAATATCTTTCTAACATGGCAGAGCCATAAGGAAGAATCATGTGTGCTGATTAAAAAAAAAAACTTTATTTGAAAGACAAACTTAGAAATATAGAGTTGGGCTGGATGGATCTGTACCAGGATTTTTTCCGGGTCTCCTATGTGGGTGCAGGCCCCAGGCACTAGGGCTGTACTTCAATGCCTTCCCACACGTTAGGAGGGAGCTGGATGGAAAATAGAGAACCCAAGACTTGAACTGGAGCCTGTATGCGATGCCGTGCCACAGCTGGATACTTTACAAGCTACACCAGTGTGATTTTTTTTTTTAGCAAGTTACTTCACTAGTAGGTAAAAACTAAAAGTCACACTAAATTTTTGGAAAGTTCAAAAAAATGGCGCCTTTCCCTTTGATTAAAAAATTGACATGAGAAAGAACCGCAAGCGTCATTTAAGATTTATTGAATTTAATTCACTAGAAAGCTTTCATCTATGGGTGCTTTTATTATTAACTCACATGCTCAATACATGTTGTTGGGTAACAATTTAAAATTGAGAAATTTTTAAAAATAATAAAGTTTTCAAATTGTGGTTATTCTTTAGACTGTGCTGCCAAATGCCTCTAGATGATATTGACTAGATTAGAATTTTGAGTTTCAGCTGGCCTTTTAGTGTTTGTTGTTTGTTTGTTTGCCTTTGCTCTCCTTAACTCAATTATTTAATTTAATTTTTCCAATATGTAATAAATTCACATGGCTCAAAATTCATGAAATAGAGAATTCACAGAAACATCTATCTTTTACTCATTAATCTTAACCACTCTTATTGCCATAGGTAGCCAACATATTTCTCTGTAGGGATATTTGCTGTTTATTATATGTCAATATACAGGCTCATTTTTCTCACTTATTTGTAAAGTTGCAGGAACATATAGTATTTTTTGAATCAGAGGTGAGTTTATTTTGGAGTGAAAAAGTTTGAAATCTATGCAAAGTATTTTCATCATAAGCATTTTTTACTCTTTAAACTTTATTATTAGAGTAAGCACTAGGGCTGGTTGTCATGTAGATGTCATAAGTCAGTAACGACAATATTTACTAATATCTGCCTGCTTTTAATAATATGATAGCCACACCATTCCATACTCCCTGTGTATGTATTACTTTCCATGTACAACAAAAAGATGTAATATTTGTCTCCCTGTGTCTGGTTTATTTCTCTTAGTATAATGATCTCCAGTTCTATTCATTTTGTTGCAAATGTCCTGATATTTTATTATTTTCACGATGGAGTAGTATTCCGTCATGTCATACACTCCATTTTCTTTACTCTGTCATCGGTTAGTGAACATTTAGGATATTCCATATATTTCGCTCGTGTGAATTGAATATGATGGCATGATTTTCATCTGTTGATTTCAAAGATGTTTTGCTGAATTTTCTGTGCAATCTCTCTTTGACATGTCTTTGCATTATTGTATTCAGTAAATATGTCATGATTTGTTGAGTTCTTTCTTTTGGAAATTTAAGTATTTGCTAAAAATTTATTTATTTATAAAGATTTCTACAAATGTATTTATATGAAATTATCATAATTTATTAATTATATGAATTACATTTTGTTCAAGATTCATTTATTTATATGAATGGCACAGTTACAGTGAAGGGGAGAGACAAAGGGAGAGAGATCTCCCATGCACCGATTCAGATCTTGGTGCCTGTAACATTCTTTGGGTCTCCCACATGGGTGCAGGGGCCCAAGCCTTTGGGCCATATTCTATTGCTTTCTCATGCAGTATAAGCAAGGAGTTGGAGGGGAAATGGGTCAGCTGAGATGTAAACTAGTACCCATGTAAAATGCTGGTGCTACAAGTGGCAGCTTTATTCCCTACAACATGGCTCTGACCTCGGAAATTTAGATTTCTACACTTCATTTACATGCCTATTTATAATTCTATCCTTTATACACAACATGATATATTTAACCAGTTATTTACTGTTTGTTATTTTGATTTCCACATTGACAGTTACAAAACATATGGGGTTGGGCCCGGCGGCGTGGCCTAGCGGCTAAAGTCCTCGCCTTAAACGCGCCGGGATCCCATATGGGCGCCGGTTCTAATCCCGGCAGCTCCACTTCCCATCCAGCTCCCTGCTTGTGGCCTGGGAAAGCAGTCAAGGATGGCCCAAAGCTTTGGGATCCTGCACCCACGTGGGAGACCTGGAAAAGGTTTCTGGTTCCCGGCTTCGGATCGGCACGCACCGGCCATTGCGGCTCACTTGGGGAGTGAATCATCGGATGGAAGATCTTCCTCTCTGTCTCTCCTCCTCTCTGTATATCTGACTTTGTAATAAAATAAATGGATCTTAAAAAAATTTAAAAAAAACATATGGGGTAAATAGTCTTTGCCTACTAATTATTTCATTCCTATATGTATTTAAAAGTAGAGATTTTTGTTTGAAGGAGATATGTATTATAATTCTGATGCATATTGCCAATAATTTTACAAATGTAGACTCTTATTCAATAATACAAGAGAGTGCATTTTTGAGGTATTATCTAAAATTGGGGAAGAAATAGAGTATGTAAAAGTTTAAATTCATCCCAGCAGTACTTTTTTTTAAGATTTGTTTTTGTTATTTTATCAGAAAGGCAGGTTTACAGAAAGACGAAGAGATAGAAAGATCTTTCATCCTCTGGTTCACTCAAATGGCCATAATGGCTGGAGCTGAGCCAATCCAAACCCAGGAACTAATATGGGTTGCCAGTGTGGATGTGCAGGGTCCCCATGACTTGGGCCCTCCTCTTCTGCTTTCCCAGGCCATAAGCAGGGTATTTGATTGGAAATAGATTAACATGAACCAGCACCCATATGGGTTGTCAGCATTTGTGGTGGAGGATTAGCCTGTTGTACCATGTTATTTATTTTTGTTTACAAGGTAGATTTTACAGAGACAGAGAGGCCTTCCATCTTCTGTTTCACTGACCCCTCACCCCACCCCACCACCCCAAATGGCTGCAACAGCCGGAGATGAGTAATCTGAAGCCAGAAGCCAGGAGCTTCTTCTGGATCTCCCAAGCAGATGCAGGGGCTCAAGCACCCCTCCGTAGCTTTTCCAGACCATAAACAGGGAGCAAAAGGGCTCCAACTGGCACCCATATGGGATGCTGGAGAAGCAAGTGGAGGATTAGCCTGATACACCACTGCACCTGCATGATTTTCTTTTTAGTTTTTAAAAAAGATGTATTTGAAAGGGTTATATAGAGGGAGAGACGCAGAGAGAGACTGGGAAAGAGAGATATGCTATCTATTGGTCCCCTGATGGCAACTACAATTAGGGCTAAGTAGGCTAAATCCCTGAGCTAGGAGTTTCATCTTGGTCTCCTAGGGGTGTGTGTGTGTGTGTGTGTGTGTGTGTGTGTTTGTGGGAGGGGTGGAGGGTCTTAACACTTAGACTATCCTCTGCTACCTCCCCTAGCAGGAAACTGGATCGAAAGTGGAGTAACTGGGACATCAACCAAAACCTATATTGGTTGTTAGTATTGCATGCAGTGGCTTTACCCACTGTACACAATGCTGGCTCCTTTCTTTCCATTTTTGAAAGAGAATCATTTATGAGCAGAAGTTTAAGGTTTTCATGACATATTAATGAATTTTCTGTTGCTACTGCAAAATACCTGAAGTTCACTCATAAAGACAAGAGGTTTACACTGCCCCAAAAATCAGCAGATTCAGCAGCATGGTGCTGGCATCTGTTCAGTTCTGGCTGATAGAACCACAGTGGTATGAGCACTGTGAGAGTGCAAGCTGCACGCATGCTAGAATGGGTAAGGCAAAGTGTCAGGGTCACCTACAGCAACCTATTCTTTCAGGAACTAATCCGTTCCAGTAAGATCTGTTCAATTCGTGGGAGATAGTATTGAGCTGTTTATGGGTGGAGCCCTCATGACCTAAATGCCTCTCTGGATCCTATTTTTTTTTTAAATCCCTCACCAGCTCTTGAGATCACCTTACTAAAAATCAAATTTCCAGCACATGAATGTTTTGGGGAAAAGCTGTATCCAAACTATAGCAGACGAAGCTCAATTTATCAGGTTTTTGCTTGCAGTTTGAAGGTGCACAAGTCTTACATTTTCTTCCTGAAGTGTTAGGTTTTTAGCTTTTATTATCAGGACTAGAAGTCATTTTGGCATTTATTATATTGTGAGATGGAGCCCACTGTTCTGTTCTGTTCCTTTCCTTCCTTTTAGTCTTCCTTTTCCTTCTCCTTTGTCCTCACCTCCTACTCACTCTCCTCTTTTTTCTCCTCTTTCTTGCTCCCATTAAATTTTATGAACACGTTTTAAAAATTATGTATTTGAAAGCTAGAGGCGTTACAGAGAAACAGGGAAAGGACAGTTGGAAGGAGAGAGAGAGAGAGATTTTTCTGTCTGCTGATTCACTCCTCAAAGGGCTGCAACAGGTAGCATTGGGCCAGGCTGAAGCCAGGAGTTTCTTCTGAGTCTCTCACTTAAATAGTTATTCATCAGCACAGTTCTTAAGAATCAGCACATTCATAAGAATGATCTCTTACACATTATATTCACTTGGTACCTTTGTCAAAAAATCCATCGGTCAGAGGCGGGTGATTAATGCAGTAGTGAAGTCGTGATTTGTGACTCCCACATCTCATGGCAGAGTGCTTGGTTTATGTGCAGGCTCTTTCTCTTTCCTTGAAGCTTCCTGCCAGGCAGCACGTGGTGACGACAAGTGCTTGGGCCCCTGCACTCTTCGGGAAACCTGAACTGAGCCTGGGACAGTTTAGGAAATTGCTGATATTTGGGGAGTGAAGCAGCTGATGGAAGATGTGTTTTTGTCTCTTTACCTTTTCACTGGAATAAAAATAAATAACTAGCACTTGAAAATTTTTAAAAGTCAGTTGGTCATATTTGTATGAGTTTATTTTTTCAGTCTCCGCATTCTGTTTTATAAATCTGTGTATCAGCATTTATAGGAGTATCATGCTTCTATAATTATTAGAGCTTTAGAGTAAGATGTTGAGTTAGGAAAATTAATCTCTCCCAAAATACCCCAAGAATTTTTTCCCCAGAATACCTCTTCTAGTTTTCTTTTGTGTTCATTGTAATTTTTGATACAGCATGGAAATTCTTCTGAAAAGGCTGATGGTGGTTGGAGATCATTTTTGAATTTTACATAACGTAGGAGAGAACTTAAGTTTTAATGAGATTCGATGTTCCACACCTTTGGCATGATATATAAGGGTGTTCAAAAACCCTATGAATGCTTTTCAAATTATTTTTTGTAATGAAATAAACTTATCAAGTAGTCCAATTTTTCCAAAAACTTTTGAAGCACTCTTATATCTTTGATTGTGTAGGTCTTTTTAAATTTAGTACAACTATGTTTTGTAGGTTTTAGTGCATGAATTTTGTTAAAATTATTCCTGCTTCTGAAAAAATATGTCAATTGACTTTTGATTCTATAGTCTTGCAAAATTCAGTTCTATTGTTTTTTGTAGGTTCCTTAAAAGATTAAAGCTCTGGCCTACAGGCCAAATTCAGATCTTCATCTATTTTTCTGATTTCTACTGAACAGAACTAGACATTCATTTACATATTTTCTAAAATGCTGGCTTTGAATTCGGTGCTCAGAAAAGGGATTGTATGGCCTTCAATGCCATATTTATTCCCTTGACATATTAACAGATTCCAGAGATTAGGGTGTAGATTCCTGGGGTTTATTTATATAGAACTCTGGCTACCACTATTATGATTTGAATGTGCCATATTAATATTTACTTTCTAATTCTCCTGCACATATGAATATGTATATGTGTATGTGTGTGTGTATTCATATGTGCTTTTGTTCTTCCTATTAGTTTTTGTACTCATTGTTTTAATGCTTTTTTAGCTTCATTTTTAATGTTTTTAGAGCTTATTCAAAAATTTACAGTATGTAGTTTAAATTATTAAATGTCTACCTTCACAATATGGCATTTTATATACAGCAGGAGAACCTAAGAATGATACATGTCCTGTGAGTTTTATGTTGTTGCATTCTTTTTGTTTCTTTAAATATTTGGGCTTTGTTGTGGGATGTCATTGAACTACTCAAAATCCCTTTGATCCTTTCAAGGCTTGTTTTTAATATTTGCCAGGGCATTTCTAGAACATTCTTTATTTGAGAGTTAATTGGGCCCCTTCCTGTGACAAGGATTGCTGTTTTTGTGTGATTTCTTTTTCTTTTGGCACTTTTATTGAGATATTCTTCTATTGACTTGGCTTCAAGTTGAGTAGTTAAATTTTCCATTCTGTCCCATCTGCTTTTTAAGGTCTATATAATAAGTTTTTAAGTTTGGATCAGGTATTTTGTCTTCCTACAAAATATTTTTAATGGATTTTAAAGCACTGCTATAATTCATGTTTTTTGTACATTTGTCCATCATTTTTTTCCAAGCTGTAGTTAGTTGAATGCTTTCCACTACTAATTCTGGTTATTATTTCGTATTTTTTTACTGAGACCTAAAGCTTTAAGTAATTTTTGATCGCATAATTTTGGGTGCTTGTTGTATATGTTCTAATTTGCGTTACCTTCTAGAGAATGCTAACTTCTCTTCTCATAAGGACAAGCATTAGTTGTGGATTACCTTTGCAAAATTTATTTTATTTGGACTCTTCATCCCTGGGCATAGCCCTTACCTATAGGGAAAGGATTTGACTTTATGCCCTAGAATTTGGTACTTCCGTGTTTTAAAAGAATGCATTCGTCTAACCACCTGAAGGGACGTCAACTATGTGGCCTTGGAAATTTCTACTCTCTGGTATCTTGCTGATTTATCTCAATTAAATTTCCAAAGCTTTATCCAATATGCACAGGTCTTAGAAGCTGACTAAAGACTTGAAGGAAAATGTTACACAAATCGTCGTGGTTACTTTTTTGAGACCCAGCTACTCTAATACCAGTGCTTTTGGTTGCCCTGCATTCTGGTCTCAGTTTCTGCTGCCCAGTCGGCTACCCGTCTTTACTCAGCCTCAATTTCCCTGAGCTGTGGTCTGGAAAATGCCCCCAGGGAGAAATCTTGGGTTTATGTGATGTTTATCTTGTTTGCCTCTTTTTCTCTCAAGGACCATAGCACTGCATTGGCTGCTGTCCAATGCCTGCAAACAGTTGTTATATATGTTTTGTCTAGATTTTATACTTGTTTATAGCGAGAAGTTAAGTCCAAATAATAGCTACTCCATCATGGATGAAACTGGAACATATTCCCTTCTTTAAAAAAATCTTTCTTTGTACCATCACTTACTTTTGAAATACCTTTGTTCTACCATTTCAATGATCAGACGCCAACCTGATTTTTTTTTCTTTAACTGTCTTGTAAACTTATGCAAATGTATTCTCTACAAGTTTAGTTTCTGAGATTGCATTCTGTGGATGTGAAAAATTGTAAAAGAGATCACCTAACAAAGAGTCCCTATTATCTTAGAATAGAACTCTTCTTCCAGATGGTAGATTTCTACTCGTTATAGTTCCCACTTGATTTTCAGTTAGTAGAACTCTGGGTGAACCACTAACTGAAGCTTGGCCACTGACTAGTTCATCTTAGCTCCCACCTCTTTTATATACTCTTGTGATTTCTATTGTGATGTGAACAGAAAACAGTTACTAGGAGGAAATCTTTTTTTTCTAACAAATTATACTATTCAGATTTTATAAAGATATTTAGTGGGTATGTTTTCTTCCGTTCATCTGTGTAGAGTTCTATACTTTTATTAGGAAATCTTGTGAATGAGTATGGAAAACCGTTTAAGTGATCTGTTGCTGTGTAATTGATAACAATTAGGATAATCTATGAGTTTGTAAGAAGTTAATATGGAAAATAAAAATAATTGGTTTCTTTTTTGTGTGTGAATAGTGGGATAGGAAAGGGAAAAGTACCTTTGCTATGTGATAAGAGAAATAAAATGTTTCAGAGGTATGCTAGCTCAGGTACAACTACCATTCAGAACATTTACTTGATGATTACGTCATAAAGTCTTTGTGCATGAACAAATAAAAATGTGGGAAGTTTCTAAATACAAAAGCTCAGAGGTTCTGGGAAAATAGTAGCTCCAGAATGAAGGGTCAAGGATATTAAATTTCAATGCTTTATTGCCTCCAAACAATTATCAACTTGATATTTATCATGTTGTCTTTATGTAGTTTCTGCTAACACTTTATAGGAAATGATCAACTGAAACCAAATTTGGCTGTGGTTTTATATTGCGGTTCTTTTATTGTTTAAAAGCAATAGTTTTGGGGCCCAGCACAATAGCGTGATGGTTAAAAAAGTCCTCGCCTTGAATGTGCCAGGATCCCATATGGGGGCTGGTTCCAATCCCGGCTGTCCCGTTTCCAGCTCCCTGCCTGTGGCCTGGGAAAACAGTGGAGGACTGCCCAAAGCCTTGGGACCCAGCCTCTGCGTGGGAGACCTGGAAAAGGCTCCTAGCTTCGGATTGGCTCAGCTCCAGCCATTGTGGACACTTGGGGAGTGAACCATCAGACAAAAGATCTTCCTCTCTGTCTTTCCTCCTCTCTGTATATCTGCCTTTCCAATAAAAATAAAATAAATCTTTTTTTTTTTTGAAGATTTTATTATTATTGGAAAGCCGGATATACAGAGAGGAGGAGAGACAGAGAGGAAGATCTTCCATCCGTTGTTTCACTCCCCAAGTGAGCCGCAACAGGCCGGTGCACGCCGATCCAAAGCCGGGAACCAGGAACCTCTTCTGGGTCTCCCACGCGGGTGCAGGGTCCCAAAGCTTTGGGCCGTCCTTGACTGCTTTCCCAGGCCACAAGCAGAGAGCTGGATGGGAAATGGAGCTGCCGTAGGGATTAGAACCGGCGCCCATATGGGATCCTGGGGCTTTCAAGGCGAGGACTTTAGCCGCTAGGCCACGCCGCCAGGCCCAAAACAAATCTTTAAAAAAAGTAAAAGCAATAGTTTCAAATGGTATGACTTCTTTCAAGTTATTGGGCACTTTTATTAAATTTGCAGAGATAAATATTTTTTCGGGAAATAAGTATCAATTTTCTTTCTGAAATAAAATGTGATTGTACTGCCACTGTTTTGCTTTAGGGAAGATAGTGTCGTTTCTTATTTAATTTGGAATATATTTGAACTTGTATGTTCAAGATCATGTCATAAATGAGATCTCAATCAGAATACTGAAACTATTTTCTACATTTTACCATAGTGTTGGTAAACTTTACTTCTGTGTTTTCTCATAGTTTGTTCTTATAATTTTGTTTTACATGCAAAAAAACAAAGCCTATTAGTCTTGGAAAACAAAACTCATTTTAGTACAGTTGGACTGAGTTTCAACTAATCAGGCATCTTTATGCTAAAAATTGTAAATCTTATTAAGAATTTGCATCACAGTTCTTAAATTCATCAGTAGATCTCTTATCCATTGTCTTACCTATTAAATGTTTTTTTTTTCAGTTTTATTTATTTTAATTTAAAAGTCAGAGTTACAGAGAGAGGTAAGGAGAAAGAAAGAGATCTTCAGTCTGCTAGTTCACTCCCCATTTGGATGCAATGGCCAGGGTTGAGCCAGGTCAAACCCAGGAGGCAGGAGTAACTCACTTCTAGGTCTCCCAGGTGGATGGCAAGAAGCCAAACAGTGGGACCGTCTCCTGCTTCTTTTTCCAGGTTGTGATGAAGGAGCGTATTGGAAGTGGAACAGCTGGGATGTGAACTGGTGCCTGTAGGGAATGTTGACGTCACGAGTGGCAGCTTTACTTGCTATGCCACAATACTGGCTCCTGATTTATTTTATGTTAAGGAAAGGATTGAATTGATTGGCTTTGGAAGATATATCAATTTATGAGCGCTGCCATAACAAACTGCCACAAACAGAGTGACTTTCAAACCGAAGTTCATTAGCTTTGGAGGCTGTGAGTCTGACAGCCAGATGTAGGCAGGGGTGGTGCCTTCTGGGAGTGCATTAGTTTCATGCCTCTTGCCTGGTTTCTGGTGGTTGTTGGTAAGCTTTGGCATTTCTTGGCTTTTAGGAGCATTACCCAATATGACATCAGCCGTTGTGGAATCGGACTCACTTTAATGACCTCATTTTCATTTAATTACCTCGGTAAAGGTCCAGTGAACAAATAAGTTCACCTTCTAAGTTACTGAGGTGTAGGACTTTAATATAGGAATTTTGTGGTGACACAGTTCAATCTTTTACAGAAGGGCTTTCAGAGTACTAGTAATCATAGGCCTTTTGCTGAGAAACTATTTTTCTGTTCTTTCAGATCTCAAGATAACATTTTACAAATAGAACTTCATAATGCTCCAGTAGCTTTTGCTGTTTCCAAAAGTTAAGCACATGAAGGCAGGAATGACAGTTGTTTTCTTCTCTTCCTGCTTTCAGGAAATAATAAAGTCTTTGTAAGTAGTTAATTACTGTTTTTTTAATTACCTAAATATATTATTTTTAAATATACTCAGAGATAATAAGTATGGAGAAAGTGTTACAAGATGTGAACTACCACAGAATTATTTCAAAATTGAATTGTTCTGTGGTATGGTTAGAATCACCCTACTCCAAAAAAATCTTTGACCAAGTGTAATTGTCTAATGGTTGACTCATTTTAATCTCTTAAATGGAAATAAACTCCAAGTGTTTAGTGAAGCACTTAAAACATTATGGAATCTACTCATATATAAGTCTTAACAAAGAAAGATAAATAAATAGGGAGAAGACCTTAAAAATGTACACAGACATGCATGTGTACCCAGAAAACACACACATGTATTTTCAGGTTACACTGAAGCGGTTGTAATGCATTCTATAGCTGGCATCGTCCTTTCTAGAAACATGTTCATCCACTAGTTTTCTGCTTTGTCCTTTCAACTTCTGGTCCATGGATTCTCCAGGCTTATGGAGAAGAATGATTTGTGAGTGGTCTCCCACCAGGTTCCCTATCATTACAATCACAGTGGTTGAAGTAGTAACAGTGGACCTAGTGCAATGGTCTAGTGGCTAAATCCTCGCCTTGTATGCTCTGGGATCCCATATGAAGGCTGATTTGTGTCCCGGCTACTCCAGTTCCCTTCCTCATTGTACCTGGGAAAGCACTGGAGAATTGGAACTCTGTTCCCAGATAGGAGACCCAGAAGAAGCTCCTGATTCCTGGCTTTGGATCAGCTCAGCTCTAGCCATTGCAGTCAGTTGGGGGAGTGAACCAGTAGACATCAGATCATTCTCTCTCTCTGTGTCCCTCCTTCTCTCTGTAAATCTGATTTTCCAATAAAAATAAATAAATCTCTTTAAAAAAGAAATAGCGAAAGTGACCAGGGGAGGCTATTTCTAAATTAGGAGTTTGACATACTAGTTAGTTAACAGGCACATGGTAGGTGTCACAAGGCAAGGTCAGAAAGTCTCACCCACACAGGTGACACATGGTGGTTGCTGCACTTGCACAAATGGGTAAACACATGCACACATACAGTCTACATGGCATAAATATGACTAAGAGAGGCTTCTGATTTACCTTATCTTAACTCATTTCCTTTATGTTGAAACCTCATGCCTATTTTTGAGGGAAATGAGAATGTCTGCACCACCACTGACGTGTGGACTGTTGTGAACCTTCCAGACATTTCTGGGCTGTTGCTGTACCTTTAACTCCATGATTCACGAGAAAAATCGACTGCGGTTCTGGTAGTTCTTGATGACAAGAATTTTCTGCTTTTCTGTGTTTCTGGACAGTAGCAGCAACCTATGAGTTGTTTTGTGTGTGTGGTCCAGTAACAGAAAAACAGAAATACTGATGAAGTCAGAATTTTACTACTGCAGAATGCTGGAGCTTCTTATGCTTATGAAAGATTTTTTTAAAAAAAAGACTTCTACAAGGTAAATATTAAAAAAAATAGGTTGGTATCCAGGTTGTGGGGACATGAGTAGAGGTCATTTTAGAGAGTGGCACAGTTTGCAGCATCTGTGTTTAAGTCTGTGGCAGATCAGTTGAAAATGTGGCATCACTGTTCTTTTAGCACTGGATATTTGACATTTTAGAAGACTGGGTGACAGAAGGTTGTTTTTCCTGACATAAAAATTGCCTCTCATTAAATGCGAACACTTTAGTAAGTGGCTTATCATGAAATTTGCCAAACCTCTGAAAAACCAACAGTTCAAAATGAGGTTGAGAGAGTAATTCTGACCAGGATGTCCCATTTTGTTGGTTTGGCTGCTTTGATTAAAACCTTCTGTGAGGCAAACGGCCCTTGCGTGATAGGCCCAGACGCAAATTAAGAGGACACCCGTATGCTGACCTACTAAACAATGCAACAGCACAACTCTTAAATCTGAGCAGATAGGGTTACTTCATTGCCTACTGAAAATTGCAACCCCCCCTAAACCCCAGTGGAAAGGAAAAAAATTTATAAAACCAAAAAACTTTTAGCAGTGGCTTCTTTGGGGCATATGTAAATCCCTTCATGGAAAGTTACAAAACTCCAGGAAATCCCACCTGTGAATGATTGTCGTATTTAACCCTGAGGTTAGTTTCTACAATGCTCGTTTCATGAAAAGCCTCCCCCCACCCCCATTTTTCGTGGTTAGTTTGTATAAGGAAAGCTCAAAACTGTAAGCCTGAAAACCACAATTTTCCCAAACAGGCAGGATTTCCAGTGATATAGTGTGAAGGCGACAGGGTTAGTAGGTTAACCTCATAACTCAGAGAAGCCGAAAGGCCCCTCTGCATCTGATGTTATATCACCGTGATAACCTCAGCGTCCTCGGAGTGAATTTTTGCGTGCGACATATATCATCCTATACACAGTCAGCGCAGTCATTAATCTGTTTTTGGTGTGAAGATTCTGTGTTTATGTTTTAAAACTCCGAATACTGCTGTTGTCTCTGCACGAGGCCTTTTAAGTGAGCTGTTGGCACAAAGACACCGTGGCATTCTGGGGGGTGGTCACATGCTTGGCAATTTACCCAGGAAAAGTTTTTTTTATTATCCTTATTTTTTTAAATCACAGTTTTATACAAAAATTGTTTAATCTGTCTTCTGTTGGTACAGTATTTACAGCAGAAAGGTTGTATGTGAAATGGTTGATTTTTCAAGCAACTCAAACACCTGGTTAGCATAAATCTTTTAATAACAATTTCACTCCATTAACTCTTGAATTTCCAGAACTTTTCAGAGTTCCCTTGGCTAGAAAGCTAGTGAGTTGCCTGGTCAGAAAAACCCCCAAATACTTCATGGCCATGTAAATTAATAAACACATATGTATACAAATTAGTATATGAAATGTTATAAGGGGAAACAAAACCAACTTCTTCTGGCTTTGGGTTATATTAATCTTATTGTCAAATTGTCTATTTAGTTTATAACTTTATTTTCCCATTTCTGAATTCCATATTCAAATGCAGTAATGATTTCCATATTGGAAGAAATTTCTTGGAGGATGGAAAATAGCTTTTCCCATTATTAAAACAAATCCAAAATAATAAAAATAGAAACACAAGGAAGAAGCAAACCTTTAAACATCTTGTGTAGTGAAATCAACAGTTATATATACATTTATTTTGCATATAATGAACCAAATATGAAGAGATTAGATCAGAATATAAATTTTTGTATAGTCTACTATGTAATGTTAAAACAATGCAGTCATTTTTTTAGTGTCTTAATGACACTTATGTATTCCACTGTAGATAAAGTAACTTGGTTACAAAACAGTAATGCATGCAAGTTGTATTTTGATAAAGGAATTTAACTTACTCTGATTTTAAGAAAAATTATACTACCCAAGTGTATTATAAAAATATCCTTGTGTTGTGCTACCTATAAAACTATGAGACAGATAGAAACTGGGATGGTAGTATGCAAAACTTTATACATATATTTACTAGTCAGTTACTGTGAATTATAACATAATTAATAAAATAATTAATGGAAACCATGCTATTATTAACTACATAATAATGAGTGTCTACTTTGTTTCCAACAAAAGATTGGTTCTGGGGATGCAAATTAAATACTGTGAAAGATAGGTGATCTAGCATACAACAGGGGGAGATTTTTAAAAATTATATATAAGCAAGAATTCTGATCAAAGTAGGTGTGGGAGCCACCTCTTCATGACTGATTTTTGATTTGCATTCTAACTCTGGTGTCACTCCCATCTTTATAATGTGCCACACTTCTTATTACTATATATATTTTGAAAAATATTATTAAATTAATTTGGAATAGATACATTCGGAGAACAGTCTGTTCCACTTATCATTGTAGGTGTTAGCATTCTTAGCCAAAGGAGAGGCTGAGAATATCTTGTAAAAATGAATAAATCTGTGTCTATACTTTATTTTTTAACATATATATATATATTTTTATAATCTCTACATAGTTTATTAGGGCTCAAAGGGTCAAGGGCTACAGAAAATTGAGTAATACCATTGTTTCCATATTCTGCTTTTTCCTTCCTGTGTCTGGGGGAAGGGGAGAGACAAAGGGAGAAGCCACACCCACCCTCCCAACCATCCCAGGGTCCCCAGTGTGGGTCATGCTCTGAGGGTACTATTCAGGTGATTTTGATAGTTCAACTGTTCTGAATTGCTGCCGATCTCAACATTCCAATCATGATGAAATCTCTTCAGAATCCACTGGCTGACATAGTCTTCCTTAGTGTCTCCACTTGCCCAGATTTTCACTGCCAATACTTGGCTGGGGTAGTTGATCAATTTTTTCTGTCCTTTGTTGTGGTACCAGGTGTCCTATGCAGGCTCCAATGTACTACCATATTCTCCATGTGCACCTGAATACGCTGTCCCTCTGTCTGTAGTTTAAATATAAATTTTCTAGGCTTGTAGTTTTTTTTTTTTAAATAAACCATGTCCTTAGGCAGAGGTTTGTAGCAAAATGAGGCTAATAGCAATGCAAACAAGTATTTCAATGGGATGTGAAAAGGACTATGATTACTCTATGAGTTACACAGAAGGGAGGTGGTGGGTAGCTCTGAAGGTATGAAAGAAAACTTTCTGCAGAGAAGGATTTTCATAGAGGCCTGGAAAGATGAAAAGTGTTGGATGATATGTGAAACAGAAGGGACAGCAATTACAAAATCCTAGAAACATGAAAGTAAATAGCCAGCTGGCTAACTGGAAGGGGTCTAGCATGGCCTTAGCCAATGAAGTACCCAAGAACAGAGGGTGTGAGGCTGTACAGGTTCCTCTGAATAGCCACAGGCTGTCTTCCCATGCTAAAGCCTGCTTTGCTAGTTTCCCCATTGCTGTTGAATCCGATCATAGTTGCATTACACTTGGTTTCTAATTCAATTGAAATTATGCCACGTTCCTGTTGGAAGTATTTTTTTTAAAATATTAACGTTTTTCTCCCCAGCACATTCTGGAATCTTAAAAATGGAACATAAAATAGTACAAATTTGACCTTTGAAAGATTATTGTAACTTCTATCCACTGGTTCCCATACTGCAGCATGCTTGTTAGAATATATATACACACACACACACACACACACAAATTATATATATATATACGTATATTTTGATACATGTATATATTTTAGTATGTAGATGTATATGAAATGGTATGCACATATATTTTAAAGATACATATAATATAAATATATATTGTATTATTACCTAAAACACACATCTCATTTAGTAGGGTCATATTCCAGCCTTGAAAGTCCTTAATTGAGACGTAGAATTACAGGCAAATCTCATTCCAAGAAGCCATTCTACCATTAAGGGCAATACTGCTTCATGATGATAAAAAAAAAAACAGCAAATTTTCTGGATGGTAATCCCTTGAATTTCATTGTATGTTCATTTCATGAATCAGAAAGTATTGTAGGACTGGCATAATAGTATTTGAATTCCACAGTAAGTTGGGAGCTGTATGCTAGGTCTGGCATGAGAGTGTGTGAGGAAAAAAAGGCATTGTCTTATTTAATACTGACCTTGGGCCTGGCACAATGGCTCAATAGCTAAATCTCTACCTTTCAAGCACTGGAATCCCATCTAGGTGCCATTTCATGTCCCGGTTGCTGCACTTTGTATCCAGCTCCCTGCTTATGAGCTGGGAAAGCAGCAGAGGATGGCACAAAACCTTTGGCACAGTATCCATATGGGAGACCCAACTTCTGGCTTTGGATTGGCTCAGCTCCTGTCATTTGTGGAGTGAAGTAACAAATAGAAGATGTTTCTCTCTGTCTCGCCTTCTCTCTCTTTCTAACAAAAACAAATAATTCTTAAAAAAATTGATCTTTCTATGAAGGAAAGGATCCTCTCATTTAATAACTTATATACGGGGTGTGGAATTGTGTAGGAAGCCCAGAAGGGGTCATTCATTGTTCCTGAAAAATTGGCTACTCAGAAATAGTAAGAATGTCTGTAAGAAGAAGAAGTCATGTTGAGCTTGTGTGGCCTCCATCTTTGCTACATCAGTTTCATAAACCTGCTGAGCAAATACTGACTGAAGAGACTTTGAAAGGATACCAACTGAAATACTCAAAGTGGCCATCCTGTCTACCCATTATTAGTATTTACTTTTCAATGAGTATTTTGGTGATTATCCACCTGGCAGAAAATGTTTTATGTTTATTTCAAGAATACCACCATACAACACCTCTTTAAAACTTGTTAATATACAGTACTGTCCCATTCATATCCATGGCCATTTCATCAAACTTTTTTTAACTGCTAGTCAGAAATTCATGTAGATCTGTTCTTTCACTTGTGCTTCCTGAAGAGCTTGTGTTTGTTAACTAAGTTCTGCCTCCTTCACAACCAATTTTTCATTGCACTGTATCTTCACATGGAAGACTTTCAGCTAGTGTCATAGATATCTGGAAATTATGTTTGAGTGTTCTCTGTCAAATGTTTATAGCGATCATCTTATAAGGCTTTAAGTGTGAGTTGAAAAATGGGAAGCAGTGCTGTAGGAGTGGACACATAGAAAGCACGCATGACTTGCCC
Source organism: Ochotona princeps (assembly GCF_030435755.1). NCBI lineage: Eukaryota > Metazoa > Chordata > Mammalia > Lagomorpha > Ochotonidae > Ochotona > Ochotona princeps. The sequence continues at coordinate 17,109,974 of NC_080854.1, read as the reverse complement.
CTGGAACTATCTGACAATGTGATGTTTCTGCACATGACTGATTTTATGGATCGCTTCTTCAGAAAACACAGCCTGTGGCAGACTGCTGCGTGCTTTCCCTGATCTTTTCCCCTGTTTTCTTGTATTACCAGAATTTACCTGGGCACGTGGTTGCTTCAGATAGAGAACATAATTCTCAGGATCGTTGACAGTTAAGATAAGCATGTATTCAAGTTCTGTTAGTGGAATGCAAGTAGAAACAAGGGTTTATTCCACTCTCTTAAGAAAGTATTAGTACCGGACTTTATTTGGCCATTTTATAAGGCTGATCTATGGCACCTAGGTAGCGCTAACTACACAGAAAATGAATTCATGTGAAAGATAATGGGATTCCCAGAATCAAGGAGTTGGTAGGAGAATCTGGGTTGGAAAACTGAAGTGAGGCAGTAGGAACCAAAGCTGAGATTGCAGTTGTAAGAAGACTCTGGTTATAATGTTACCATCGTCTCCCTTACTGTACTCTACTATTCCCAGATAGTGGACACTGTACAGGAGGCACTGCAGGCTAGCACCAGTGAGTAAGTTCCTTTAAACCACCCCTGTGACTTGATGTCCAGGCCATGGATCTCAGGCTTCTCTGTGTTGGTTTACTCAGGCTACCAATATCTTGATCTCTTTGCCCAAAAGCATTCTGTATCTCCAACGGCTGTTCTTACCTGTCACAGGCTGAAAGTACTAGTGAATTAACATCTTTCAGCCTTCAACCAATGACTGATGGGAGTTGGTGTATAAATACACAAGCTTCCCCTCTTCTGGGGTGGAATTACCCTAATGTGTTTGTTTTATATCATTTTCCAGAGGAAATTAGCCTTGGCCAGCTCACAGTGGTAGCTCACTTGATGACACACTTGCTATTGAATGCCTTTCCTTCCCTTGTTTTGCTCTTCTCTCTCTACTGGTATTCTTACGGTTCCAAAATTAATTTGTTGATTCCAGAATTCTTGTCTCAACAGCCTGTTTCTGGCATAATTCAGCTAAAGATGGCACCATTCATTTAATATTCAAATTTAGGTGTTTATATCTGATTGAACCTAGGCTAGGTTTGGGGAGAATATATGGAGGAAAGAAAGTTTGTGTGGTATCTTTACCTTTCAAAAAGCATGGCATGGATCATTATCTCCTTCCACAGCTCATAAAATGACGACTTCAGAATTTGGAAGAGACCTTTGATGCTGAGGATCAGAACTACTGCCTATCAACTTATTATTTTAAAATTTTCTGCAATATGTCATTGTATTCCTGACTGCTTTCGCCTGTCTGACAATAAAGGATGAGAAAGAAATGAAGGGAAGGTTAGACTGAGAAAGAACTCCTTGCCATTATGCAGCTAGCTCAACACTCGTTGTCAGCTCTTTCGCCAAACACTGCTTTCCTTATTCTGTTCTTTGCATGTAGTCTCCTTAAGTAGAATAAGCCTTTCTGTGAGGGGTTAATTTCCAAGGTAAACATTGGACTATCAATGGTTCTATAAGCCACTTCTGTGAAGCAACAAATTTCATGTGTTGCACAAATCTGGTGAGATAGTGCAAAAATTGGTATTTTATGTGCTAACCCTATCTTAAAGAATGTAGCATATGAACTGCTAAATGTTAGCAAAGAAAAAGGTGATCTCTAAAAACTATAAAGCTTCACACTTACTTTCTGAAATTGATGTATTTTGGTTTGTCAAGAGCAAACTTAGTATCTTTGCTACATTCCCCCATCAATTTGCATTTCTCTTCCATCATTTTTATGGTGCTCTTAAATTTTTATGTGACTTGAGGTACTATCAGCATGGTGTAAATGTTTGCAACTGTACAGTGTCCCTGCCAGCGAAGAGTGGCATCCTCTCACTGTCCCATCATTTCCCCCAACAGGATCATAAAAAATGTTCTACTTTCAGTTAATCCCCTTCTTACTTTGGAGAAAAAAGTTGCTTTAAGCTAACACTAGATTAAGAAGAGCGGCTGGCATTCCAGGAAGCCAACTACAGCAGCCCCCGTTATTTGGAATCTTTCCCCCAAAACTTGCTAGTGGGAGGTCCCTCATTGTGTGGGAGCTTCTAGCACCTCAAAAAAATCACTTCCAGAACTTTGGTTGTTAGTCACCACATTTCACCTGGTATTTATCTAAAACTGTTCCCTTTAGAAAAAGCAAATCATTAAGAGAAGGAAGGGAACGGGAAGAGTATACAGAGAAACATATGTGACATGCATGTGTTTGGCACTTGTTTTGAACCAAAAGGAGCCAGGGTAAGATTTAATTTGTTTTGATAGTCTGTCTCTAGGATGTTCATTCATTCATTTATTCACTTGTTCATTCACTCAATATTTACTATAGACTCCTTGCCATGACTTAGCCACTGTACGAACTAGTAGAGATAGAAGCAACAATAATAATCAGGCTATGCAATTCATGTACTTTTCTTAAATTAGAAGCATGTGTAATGAGAGACAGTCATTTTTAAGGGTAGTTTTAATTTTCGTTTGAGAAAATAAATGTGTTTTGTCTTTTTTTCACGCTGTATCATATCTCTGTTGATGAATAAATCATATATCTGTAACCAAAATTTAAAGTGAAGAGAATTAGATTTTTTTTTCATTTTTATTATTTGTGAAGGGGAGACAGTGAGAAAGAGGGCTTTCATCTGATCGTTCATTCCCCAAGTGTTTAAGACAATAGGGACGGGTCTGAAGCCAAAGTTAAGAATTGGGAACACAGTCCAGGCCTCCCAAATGGGTGGTAGGAATCTTCTTCACTGCTGCTTCCCTGTGCCTACATTGTCAGGTAGCTGGAATCGGATCTGCTGGTTCACTCTCCTAATGGCTACAACAGCCAGGGCTGGGGCAGGCAAACTAAAGTCAGGAGTCAGGAGCATCTTTTCAATCTCCCGTATGGTTAGAGAGACCCAACGCGTTTGGGCCATCTTCTGCCGATTTCCTGGGCATGTTAGCAGGGAATTGTATTGAAGTGGGACAGTTGTAAATCAAATCGCCACTCATATGGGTGGCTGGTGTTGCATCCACTGTGCAGCAAGTCTGACTCCTTAACAATTCTCTAGAGTTTAACTTTGTTTAAAAGATGTATTTATTTTAAACTCAGCGTTACAGTGTTAGAGAGAGAAATCTTCTATCTGTTGTTTCACTGCCACGCTCCCCCCCCCAGGTGGCTGCAGTGGCTGTCACTGGGCCAAGCTGAAGACAGAGGCTGGAGCCTCATCCTGGTCTCCCACATAGATGCGGGGACCTGAATGTCTGGGTCATCTGCACCTGCCTTTCTGTGTCATTACCAGGGAACTTGAATGCAAGTCAAACAGCCAGGACACAAATCAGCACCGATGTGAGATGCAAGCACTGCAGGCATTGGCTTCACCTACCACGTGACAATGTTAGCCCAGTCTTTCAGATTTTATAGCAAAACAGATGTAAGTTGGAATCTACCATATGCCATGCTATGGGGTCATGGTTAACAGTCTCTTAAGGTGGCTTCTGCATATGGAATACACAGAAGGATTGTGAAAGCATGCATGATAGAGCTCTGAGCTCTAACTTACCTAATCTTTCATATAAAATGCCCCTTTGAACTGTTGGAAACTCAGAAAGTGTAGGGTCTATGAACTTGTCTTCTGTATAGAGCTTAATTCATTGTTGGAGTTTTGTGGAAACAAAATGAAGAACACTTCCCTTTGTGTAGCAAAAGCCTTGCACCGAAACAAATTCATTTGGAAACTTGGTGCTGCTCAGTTCCCTCTGGTTGCAAAATATTTGAATCTCTTGTACTCTATTGTTTACCTCCCTGTTTGGCATATCTTTTCCCTATTATGTCTGGTTTCTTAGATACATAATAACATGAGATAAAAATGATCTGTCCCAATCTGATTTTAATGACTGCAAAGGCACCTGCTTTGCATGTGTTGTGTGGTGGCAAGGGATGGGTACAAAATACTGACTATGACTGTGGTCTCTAGTTACATCATAGTTAATAAATAAAAACAGTATGTATCACTGTTGGAAGGGTGACAGCTTCAATGGTGTTGCAAATACAAGTTTTACTGGACAAAGTGAGTTGCTGTAGATTTTAAAATTTAGTGATAGAAGAGTTTTGAACTTACAAAAAAATAAGGCTTGATTGTTCATCAGGATTTTTATTTTTCAGTTCAGACAGTTATGTATTTTGATTTTTGGGGGTAAAAATATATAATTTTATGTTGATTATTTCAGATTGTTTTGTGCCTTTCCCTTATCAAAATCTCTTGCCTTTTTACAGAAAAAGGCCATAGAGAAAGGATAAATTTCTGTTTGGAGGACTTGCAATTAACACTAATTCAAATGTTTTCATGAAAGTAGAGCTTAATATTTTCTGTAGTAGCTACATTGAATCACTGCAGTTATTAATATTGATGCTATGTATTCCATATCATTTTTGAGAGAAGTTTGAAGATACCCGATCCATGAAAGTTTACCCAGTCTGGGTAAGTTTATGTTTTAAATCTTGGGCATATCTTAATGATCTGAAGTCAATTAATTTCCAATACTTTTGAATGCTTTAAGCTACTAGTGGCATTTTTTTGGATTTATAATCTGGTAAAAGACCAAGCTTTTCTCTTCCCAACAAATTCAACCTCTCTCTTCTGGTAGGCACTTCTGTCAGCAGTTGGGTTCGTCTAAACATAAACAGACAATTTGAATAGTATAGTTTACCAACTGAGAGAAAAAAATGGGAAATGTTTCCCATAAGTCTGACAATATTCATAGTCTCAAAACTAAATAAGAAGAACTCAATTGTTTCTATATTACTCTGAGTACTGATCTCGTTCATCTTTCTAACTTAAAATGTATGACATGGGATTGTGCAGAACTACATTTTGTGAATTTTGCAAGCTGAAAATTATTTTTTGGCAACCAGACAGGTATCTAATTGGATGGATGTATTGGAATAACTGTTTTATGTGTCTTCTTATTTTTACCCACTTAAAAATAAGGTTTGGCTCCTAGTAAGCTGTATGTGAGCCCAAGGCCTACATTCCAAAATAGAGTATTTCATAGAAATATATAATCATAGTTAGTTCTTCCAAATACTTAGCATGAGGATAAGGTATTTCATATGATTATAAATTTCTCTATTTCTGATAGATTTCTAGATTTAAAGAGAAATATGTGTCAGAGAAAGCATAGCAATGATTTCATATTCTACTGAATGTGCTAGGGACTACTCAAATTTCTCTAAAATAGAACTTATTTCCTAAGGTCTCAGTGAAAGTGCCTGCTCTGTTCAGTAAGTGATAAGATTGTGGCAGAGTGAGGTCAAATTTCTCATAGGAAGCCTGAAGGCTTTTAGTTTTCCACAGAAGCAAGAAGAGCAGATGAAGATAAGAAAACCTTCATGGTGGTAGCAGGACAGACAGCTGATTGAAGGGACAGGTGCAAAGAAATCACACGAAGCTGATTAACCCCACAGTCAGATTTCAGTTAGAGATTCAGTGAGAACTAACCACTCCTGGATCTGCTTGATCTTGTGAGCTGATGAAGAATCAGCAGTGTTTGGATTATCTTGATCCAGTGAAGCCTTCTGAAATTCCTGCCTTTTGTGTGCTGCTCTACAGTATTGGACTGGGGCTGTGCACTCCAGAATGGAAAAGTCAAAGTCATCCTTCAAGTAGTAAGTGTAGATCTGTGTCCTGCTCAGAAGGGAAGTGTAGGAACTTAGATATCCAAGGTACGTAGCAGAACGGACTGGAGCATGTTTTTGGTTCTTTTACTGGCAGAGCTGCTCGCCCTCAAGCATGTGTGCAGCGTCTGCCCCTCACTTTCCTAACCCTCCATCCAATTTACTATTTGTTGACTTCTGTTCGGGAAGTTCAACTTATTTGAACCCTGGGGGAAGCCGAGAACAATTTCCTGACTGCTATTCTCTGGTAAATAATGCAATTTTCAGCACTTCTTTTACTTCTTTTCTAAGACTATCTGCAGAAAGGTCTCCTTTCTATAATGCCATTTGAGGAAAACAGGCTGTGTGTGTGTGTGTGTGTGTGTGTGTGTGTGTGTGTGTTTCCATCATAAAGTTTCTTCTTGATGGGCTGAGTGAAATCCCCATCAAAATAATTTAAGAGCAATTTTGATGTGGAGGAATATTTTTGTGTGTAGCTTCACTGAAACTTGTTAGAGAAGTCAGTGATTCTTAGCTTTATCACTGGTCTCCCCCCTTTTTATTTTTGATGTCATCATGACATCCTCATAAAAGACTTGAACACAAGAAAAAACTTCGCCATAATTCCTAATGCTGCAATTCCTGTATAATTTTGCTCATTGTTTGTGTATGGCTTTTCTATGTAATCTGTATGACCCCATCATTTAGGAGGAAAGTTTTGCATATTAAAAAGGAGTCCCATGGTTGTACTCTGAGAGGGAAGGAAAGAAACTGAAATTCATCGAATAGTTATCAGTATGTAAGTGCTATATAAAGTTTTAAATATTTTATTTCTGGGTGGCAGAGTTATGGAGAGACAAAGAGACACAGAGAGAACTTGTGTTAACTGGTTCATTCCCCAGATGTCCAGAGCTGGGCTGACCCAAAGTCTCCCATGTGGGTGTGCAGGGACCTGAGGACTGAGTTTCCTTGTGCCACCTTCCCAGGCCATAGGCAAGGAGTTGGATTGGAAGCAAAGCAGCTGGGACCCGAACCAGTGCCCATAGGGGATGCTAGTGCCGAAGGCAGAAGCTTAGTCTTTTACACCATGGCACCAGTCCCTAGGTTTTACATGGGTTATTCTGTTTTAATCATAATTTAACCATGAACATGCAATTTAGAATCCTCATTTGACCAATAAAAAATTAAACCTTGAGATTGAAAATGTTTTCACGTTCCAGTTCTTAGTAAATATAATGGATTTGCTAGAAGATAAACATAGCACTATTTATTTATGATTTTACTTCCAAACCATACTACATATCTCCTGTATCACTTATTTTAATATTTATCTACAGATATTTATTACTTATTTGCTATAACACTATAAAACCATGTTAAATTCTAAGGATAGAGCAATATATGACCACTATATATTTTTGTGAGGTAGAAATTTAATTGGAAATCAAGACAAAATACAATTTCTATTGAAGGTAGGAAAGATTTGTTTTTATGTAATGATGTCATGCATAAATGCAAAAAAATGCTATACAGTAAATTTAATGCATGAACAATTGTTTGTGCTGCATCACAAATCCTTGCTGCACAATCTTATGCCAAGAATATTTGATGTGGGTTGATAGAAAACAAGAATCTTGCTTATGTTTAGGCATATTGATTTTGCAGGCTGTATCTATTATTTTTAAAAGTGAAACCTCTAGGAGGAGTGAATTGATCCAAACGGGTTTGGATTTTAGCACAAAGAGACTCCATTTTTATGTAGGGGTGGTGGGAAGTGGAATTCAGTAGTGACTATCTGTGTTTGCATTTCTCACACTTGCTCATGTATCAGAATCTTGGAAAGGGCCTGTTTGGGCTCATTCCAGAAGATTCTGATTCAGTAATTCAATATGTTTCAAAAATATCTCCAGTAATCTTGATGCTACTGATCTGGGGCTCACATTTTGAGAATGTTCTGTACAAAAATAGTTTCATATCTCCTTATATAAAAAAGGAAAAAGGTAGTATTTGTTATTTCCTAGGCAGTGTGTTTCAGCCACCACCAATGACTGCTTTGTCTTCACCTGTGAGATCTGGTGTTCCATCAGTATAGTTAAATGGAGCCAGAAAACCCACCAGATGAACACAAGACTTTTTCTATTGATGTAAAAAAAAGAGAGAAATTTATCTTTTTTTGTCTTACATCTATAACTTTGAGATTTCTCATTTAAGCATTCATTGAATTTAAAGATGGGGAAGAGCTTTGCCTAGTACTTAAGGTGCCAGTTCAGAAGCCTTTATCCTACAGCCTGCTGCTTTGGGGTAGATAACTATCTCTGGCTCCTGCGTCCAGCGTCTTGCTTACGCAAACCCTGAGAGTCAGCAGTGATGGCTCCAAGGCTTAGGTTACTGCTGTCCTATCCATGTGGGAAATGTAAATTGAGTTCCCTGCTTTTGGCCTCAGTTTTTCTCAATCCCTGCCAGTGCAGGCCTTTGGGGAAATGGATCCAGTGGGTTTGTGCTGTGTCTCCCTAAAATATATATGTAAACAAAAATATATAAATATAAATAAATATATGAATGTAAATATATATAAATATTTAAAATATACAAATAAACAAAATTCAGAAAAACACCTGAAAACCTTGCTAAGTGATAAATTGTAAAGAGTTAACAGAAATTCCCCTGCATTTTCTCATCACTCCTAAAACATAACCAGTTGTGCTAAAAACCTTTTCAGAAAACAGATATGTCTGGGATGATTGGGTACACATCTGGGCTACAAAGGGAATTTTATTTACTTCAGAGGAAAGACATGAACTGCAAAAGGAGAGACACCTCTCCATGCAGCAGAGGAGCAAACTTGTACCTGGCATTTAATCCAACCATCAAACCCAATGGGCATGCATTTTGCTAACATGAGTGAAGTGATAACTAAACATTTCAGCCTCAGACTGGAGTGTTTTGGTAGAACATATAAAGTGCATTCAGCTGAGACCCTAATCTACAACATTCTGTTCCCTCCCCCACCCCTTGATTTATGTTTAGTACTTTGTTAGAAGGTTCCCTTTTCATCTGATTCCACATGGATGCAATGTTTCCTGTCTCACAGCCAAAGTCAACCTTTTAAGGCCTACAGGGGTGTTGTAGACATATAAATTAACAAAACAGAAAGAATGCTGGAATCCAGGACCACATGGATCGCCCATAGCAATTCCCAAATCATAAAGGTTTGTCAGTGTTCAGGAGGTCAAAATGAGGAGTACTTATTTTCTAGGGCAGAGCCTTGGAAACCTGGCAGCCACAGGCTGGTGGAAGTAGCTTTCCTTAAAATGGAAGGCAGTGGGTACATTGGTGTAATCAGTGTAAGGTTAAACAGAACTGGGATATATTAGTCATGGATGTTAAAAGGAAGGGTGCTTATTCTACATGGAAAAGAATTTTCTACAACTTTATTTCTAAAATTTGGCAACCTGAAGAGGTAAAGGGGCCAGAAATCGTATGTGAGTTTTTGCTAAAGATTTTCACCTGTGGTGAGATTGGAATCCTGAAACATGGCTATGGGAGAGAGCCAGGGATGAATTAGATCCAGTCAAGTGGCTTTTCTAGGTTTGTGTAATCATTTTTATTCCTTGTGGTAGTGAAGATTATTGACAAAAAGAAAAATTACAAAAACTTTTCTGGCTTTCTGATTATATTCTTATTAGATCTTTCCAACATGTCTGAAATTTCCAATGTGTGCTATGTGTAATAGTTTATAAACAAAGTCTGTTATATTGTTGATATAGGATATGAGGCAGCAGATGCGTTTGATAAACAAGTGTAACACTTCTGAGACAAGAAAATAACTTTCTGCTAGACAATAAAGTCACGAGACTCAAAGGGGGAAAATCATTAATTCAATGAAACTTGGACAACCAGAAAGAATTATTTACTCCGTAAAGAAAGCATTTAATTTAAAAGGAGAGAAAATACCTTTGCATAATTTGTGTCACTACTTCTTTTTCACCTCTATCAGGAATGTGGGGGTCAAAAAAGCAAAAATTAAAGAGAGAGAGAGAACTGGAATGTTTACTATAATATGGCCAAGTATTTGTAGGGTCTTACCAAAAGCAATGAAACTGTCAACATGGTTTCTTATAAGTTTATTATGCATCTATGAACTGGCACATGTTGTACATTTGTTAGAGGAAGTTTTCTAGTATTCACTTTCAGAATTCCTTTGCTGTAAACAACTGGAAATTCTAAGGCCTGTAGGCTGCACTGCATGTTTTATTGGATGTGAGTTGTCAGCTACTTCATCAAAACTGCTCCTTCATCTAGACAAAAATTAGTGTTGAAAATCTCCTGGATCAGGTGTTGCATTATGTTTCTGGAGATATTGTTTTTTGTAATTGATAGAAATTTAAGATTTCAAAGTTTATGATGAAAAAATAAAAGATATAAAAATGTGTGATTTTCTTTTTTGACTGTAATTTATAGTCACTTCATTGTGAATTTCAGCTTTGCTACCTGAATGGTAGTTACTGGGGAAGTTGACCTCTTTCCTAGGGATGACAGTAATGATTTAATGAGGATTGTAAATATTTCTAAGTTTAAATATATCTCACTCCACAAAATGAGGAAGTGGAAGACTGTTTTTGCAATCGGTCTGTCTTTTCTTCCACCATAAGCATTCATATGCTTTTATCATTAATAACTCCTTTTTTTAGTTTTCTGAGGTTTTTTTTTTTTTTTGGTACAGAATTTATCTCCCTAGCCTATCATGCTTAGACAGACTGTGTCTTAGAGCTTGCTTCTAACCAATTCTATTGACTCTGTATGGTTTAGCTTCATGGTTAATCTCTCTTGAAACACAAAGACATTTAATGTGTGCTCTTCTGTTGAAATATAGAATATGAAAGTTTGCAGAATAGACAAATTTGGGAGATGAATTCCATAGTTGTTTTTTTTAAAAAAAAGTCACCTTCAGTGGATAGAGACAAAGTATTTATAAGTTATAGTTCAAAATGTTTAGGATCCAGCACAGTGGTGTAGTCTGCAAATGCTGTGCCAGTGGCAGCATCCCATGTGGATGCAGTTTCCTGGCTAACTGCCCTATTTCTGATCCAACTCGCTGCTTATAGATCGAGAAAGAAGATGAGGGTTCAAGTCCTTGGGACCCTGCATCCACATAAGAGATCTAGAGGAAGGTGATGGCTCCTGGCTTCAGACCAGCCCAACTCTGGCTGTTGCAGCCTATTGGGAAGTGGACCAGTGGATGAAAGATCCCTGTCTCTTTTTCTTCCTATAAAATCTGACTTTTAAGTAAAAACAAATCTTGCATACAATGTTTGTTGAAGAAAAATTTCTATTTGATGCTAGAGATAATGCTCCTTACCTTAGTATCTAACTTGGTTATTTCTGTTTATTCAGTCAGTATGGGATATGCCATGGGTCAGTGTCATGGAAATGTCCTCCTGATGAGGTGAGGAACAAATCTTTCATCACACTGCCTAGAACTTTCTAAATATATTTTCATTACAACCTGTTAATTACATATAAAAATTATGTCAATATAGTAAAACCTATTTTGGATTGAGGCATTATTACTTCTTATTAGAAAGTCATATTATACAATGTTAGTAAATATTAAAAATAAAAACAAAATAGAACATAAGAGATGCTACAGAGATGCATAGCAAAATGATGTCATCTTTCCTAGGCGTCAAGGAAGGCTTCCTGGAGCAGAAGTGTGCAGCCTGAGACATGAACCATGAATGGGTAGTTCCAAATGAGCTTAAATAAGTTTTGTATTGTGGATCATGGCAACCAAGAGGACATGTTGTTTGAGATGAGACCAAAGAGGCAGGCAGAGACTGGAAACCTCTGCATCCTTTTTGCAACAGTCCATTTTTCTTGAACAAAATGGGGAACCATCAAAAACTTATCAGCGGGGAGTGACATTGTTGAGTTTGCACTTTTTTAAGGCTCAGTATATTCAGGCTGTATATGGACGTGGCTGAACATACTGGTGTAATCAGTATATACTTTAATACTAACTTATTGATAATCCTCTTTTAATGTATACATTATTTTTATTTATTTATTTATTTTTTTACAATACAAACGCTTTTATTTAACAATCGCAGGCCATTCCAGGGGGCGGGGCTGCTGGGACATCCAGGAGGACCCACGGGAATCAGCTCAGCGCAGCCTCCTAGCCTCCCGCTCCGACTCCAGCAGGGTGAGGACATCGCCCTCCTGCACGGGGCCTTTCACGTTGCGGATGATGGAATGGCTCGTGTCATCCATGAATTCCACACGTACCTGTGTGCACTGTCCCTGGGAACCGGTCCTGCCCAGCACCTTGGTGACCCTGGCGAGCTTGATGGGCTGCACACGACTCGTGTCCATGATGGTGGCTCGGATGCGCGGCCTGGCCGAGAGCAATGTATACATTATTAAGAAGTAGAAAATATTGGGAATTTCTTGGAAGGGAGAGGGTGAATTGTGGGCTCTGAAATAATAGGGATCAGAGTAAGGTATAAGGCACAAATCAAAAAGGAGAACACATATGATGAACTTGTGTGGAAAGAAAAAAGGGAGAGGTGGAGAATGAAGCAAGAAGGCAAACAGATTAAAATGGATGCAAATTCATTTAACTCTCACTATACAGTTTGTGAGAGAAAACTGAAATTTAGAGCAGCTGAAAGTGAAAAGAGATTTGTTTTCCGAAGACTGAATCACAGATGACAGAGTTGGGATTTTAATTTAGATTCTCCTACTATACAATCAATAGTTTTTGTAATAAAACGTCTTGTCCTCAGAGGTGGAAGCACACCCTTAAGTATGAGGTTTTGACTGCATACTAAAGTACAACTAAAGATACATTATAATCATATTTCAGTCACCGTGGACCAGTGATTAATCCTCATTGAATGATAGATTTCCTAGCTTAAATGCTTCCAACACAGTGGGAGTTCTGTGTGATCCCTTCTGGATGTATGTCTGTATAGTTTCCAAGGTAGCAAATGACTACTATTTCAGCGCCCTTTCCTTTCAGGAGTCCTCATTTGCAATAATGTGTGGACTGCCAGTTGCTGAACTACATCCATGGCTTTGCCACTTTTTGTTCCTTTTAAGATTAGCTTATCGATGATTTGAAAGGAGAATTAGAGAGAGCATGCTTCCATCTGCTGGGCCACTCCCCTAAAAGCCTATAAGAGTTGGGGATGGGTGCCCGGTGGTATGGCCTAGTAGCTAAAGTCCTCGCCTTGAATGCACCGGGATCCCATTTGGGCGCCGGTTCTAATCCCGGCAGCTCCACTTCCCATCCAGCTCCCTGCTTGTGGCCTGGGAAAGCATTCTAGGACGGCCCAATGCATTGGGACACTGCACCCACATGGGAGACCCGGAAGAGGTTCCTGGTTCCCGGCATCGGATTGGCGCGCACTGGCCCGTTGCGGCTCACTTGGGGAGTGAAACATCGGATGGAAGATCTTCCTCTCTGTCTCTCCTCCTCTCTGTATATCTGATGTAATAAAATAAATAAATCTTTAAAAAAAAAGAGTTGGGGATGGGATAGATTGAAGGTGAGAGCTTCTTTTAGGTCTATATGGGCTTTAGGAACCCAAGTAATTGAGCCATCTTCCATGCTTTCCTAAGTGTGTTAGCAGGGAGCTGGATTGGAATTGGAGCAGCTGGGACTTGAGCTGGAACTCACAAAAGATGCTGGCACTCCAGGCCATGACCTAACTCATTGCACGATAGCTGTGGTGCCATCATTTCTTATTTGATCACTTGCTATTTATTATGCATTTCAACGTTGTTTATTGAGTTCTGTCTAACATATTCCAGGCTATGTTTTAGGTTCTGGAAAACATTAATGAACAAAAATTTTTTGTTCTCATCTTTTTTTGTGCACTTATATATTTTGGTCTCCAGAGTCTCTGTGGCAAACATTAACAAACTTCAAATTGATTCAAACTTTCCATTTCAAACTTGAAGGGCTCATATGTATCCTCCATCCCTTTCGCCTGTCCCTGACTTCAGCTCTAGAATGTTGGGAATGGTAAACAAGTATGTGCTCCCCACCAGTTCACTGGGGATTTTGAAGATGCTTTCTTCATAGCTTTCATTATTTCAAAGGGAGGAGAAGTAAAGTTCTTTTTCTGCCTAAACAAGCCATGGTGTTTGACAAATATTTGCCTTCTGATTCAATTCTTGCTCTTTCTGTGTGATGTTTTCCTTATACTCTTGCCTTTTACGGCAGTGCTGGGTATGACTTCCCATTCTATTGTGCCTTTATTGTAGATGACGGTAGTGATTTGTCTGCACATGTAGCTTCAGCGATAAGGTATTTGGACAGAATCTTAGAATTTGATGAAGTTTTTGCTTTGCATATCACGTGAATTCATTTTTATGTAATTAATTTAAGAATCTCAAATACCTGCCATTTAAGCAAAAGGAGTTAGTATACTATTTCTCATAGTCAGAATGTTTTGTGAATTACAAAAGGTGAGTCCTGTCCTGTGATAGCTTCAACTATTGTTTCTTACTTTAATATACAAATTATAACACTTAGTTCATTATTAATTAATGCATTATCAATTTCCTACTTCCTTCCAGGAAGAAGTGTTCAGACATTAAGGTGATGCTGGATTGGAATGTTCATATAGAATTCCTTACTCCAACTAACATTACCTTTGGGGGTTAGATTGTGGCTTGTACAGAACCTTAAGTCAGACACCCTGAATAACTCCTTACTTTGTATTGGTTGGTCAGTCTGTTTGTGACACAGTGATTGGGGCAGCTGCTAGTAGATAAGGCTGGGGTCCTCAGTCTATTTATTGACCAGAATTCAGGACTTGGGGGAAGATATTGGATTGCATTCTTACATGTTCCTGTTGGTTATCAGTTGCTATACTATTGACATCACCAGTGGGTAGGCCACAAAAATGATTCCCAGAGAGTTGAAAGATTTAGAAGAATGTTCTTCCTTGTTCTTTACTTTTGCTGAAATAATTGTGCAAATAATTTTTGGACTGAAACTTGTGGTGTATTTCCTGTTACAAAGAGAGGAAGTAGCATCTAAATCAGGTAAGGTGGCATGTGTAGGAAGCATCAGTGACAGAACACAGACTTAAACTGTGTGGTGACATGGCTATGTATCATATGCTCGGTGGCTTTGAACCATGGTTTTAGGCTAAGGCAGGAACGTGTTTTCTCTTTTGATTGCATTTCGAAAATTGAAATTTTTCGGCATTGTGTTGTTATGTTAGTATTTGCTGTAACGCTGCCCTGCTTGGGAACCTCTAAGAAGAGGATGCCCTGATTCTCTGGTCTTTTCATCATGTTTCAGAGTTTAGGTATATTCTGTGGGAGGTTAGGTCTTCTATTCCTGGGAACCAACTGCTATTTTGGTCATTCTCTTAGGGTGGCTTAACTACCAATTTTCTACTTTTTCATGATTGTTTTAAAACCTCTCTAAATACATGGAGAGAAAGTAAGAGAAACAAATACCTATCTTTTTAGAATGGGAATTTTCTGGCATGGTCAAGGCTAATTCTCGAGAAAATTGCTTTTTACACTTTTCCTTTTACTAAAATTTATTGGGGGTTTCTAAAGCAAATTTAGCTTCTATGCCACTATTTGGTATTAAAATCAATGATAATAGCCTATGGAATTATACCATAAAATTAAAAATAAAGGGGAGAAAAAAACAGTGATAGCATGTATTAAAAATGGTGTCTCTATGGATGAATCTTTCAGATTAAATTCTTTCCTCTCCCACTATACCTGGTGAGAGTGGATCTCAGAAGCAAAATATATATAGCAGCTACCTCTCATTGAAGAACCTAAATTATCTCCTTCTACCAGTAGAGTCCACAGCCAATCATAGATTCACCTGGGAGAATGAAATTTGTTTAGTGTTCCTTTCCGTAGGAGACTGTGCTAAATCTTGTTAACACAGGAGGAAAGATTTCTGTGGTTCTTTTCCTGGAATTTGCATATATAACCTATCCTCTCACTGGGGTAGTATTCTAAGATTTACATTAGTTTGTTCCTTAAAAATATCTTAGGGACTAGTACAGTGGATTAAGGTAGAATTCCAGCACCTTATGTGGATGCCAATTTGAATCTTTGCTGCTCAACTTCTGATCTAGAATATCCTGTTAATTAATATGCCTGGGAATGCAGTAGAAGATGCCCCAAGTGCTTGGGCCCTTTCACCAATGTGTGAGACCTGGAAGAAACTCCTGGCTTCAGTGCTGCCCAGCTATGGTTGTTTTGGCCATTTAGGAAGTGAACCCAGTTGATGGATGAGCTCCCTCTTTTTCTCTCTCCGACTTAAAAAAATAATAATTAATTAAATCTTTAAAATGTTTAAATTATGTTGGAAAATTGGACCATTATTACTACTTTTGAGTATGATATTACATATGCCTCCACTTATTGATACTTTTATTAATAGTCCCAAGTAGTTCCATTCAAGGAATATTGTGAGTGTCACATTCTTTCATCTTGTTAGTCATAGATAGAACTTGAATATGGGATGAGAGTTGGGGGTAAAACAATTCTTTTGGGAAGCTAAGGGTAACGAAAGCTCTAGTTTATCCATATTGAAGTTGAAAGTGAGTGTAACCATAGAAGGTTTTTGAGAAGGGCAGACTGTGAAATAAGTCATCTGGCCACTGTTGGCCCTGTTGGGAAGACATGAAAATTTTGAAATACCTGTGTTTTTATGTTTAGCTTGTCAGTTTTTCTCACGCAGGTGCAAGGTCCAAGGATCTGAGCCATCCTTGAGTGCTTTCCCAGGCCACAAGCAGGGAGCTGGATGGGAAGCGGGGCACTGGGGGTATGAACTGGTGCCAATATGGAATTCCAGGGAATGCTAGGTGAGGATTTTAGCCACTAGACCACCGTGCTGGGCCCCAAGGATGGAAATCTTAATTGCTTGTACTGGAATCCATCATGGTTGCTTATTATTATTGAGAATATTATTTTGTCTGTTGTAATCAAGAACAAGGGAGGAAATCATGCTACCCCCGGCTGCTTTGAACTTCAACAAAACTGGATTTTATTTTTTTTTAAGAAAAATACTTCTTCAAAGATTTTATTTATTTTAATGGCAGATTTTACAGAAAGGAGGAGAGACAGAGAAAGGGAGGTCTTGAATCTGCCTGTTCACTCCGCAAATGGCTACAGTGGCCAGAGCTGAGCTGATCCTAAGCCAAGAGTCAGGAGATTCTTCCAGGTCTCCGATGTGGATGTAGGGGCCAAAGCAGAGGAGCTATCCTCCACAAGTGGAGCAGCTGGAACTTAAACCAGCACTCATATGGGATGCCAGCGTTGCTTGTGGATGATTAGCCTATTTTGCCACTGCCCTGGCCACAAATTGTGTTTTCTTTAAAAACAAGGGGAGACCTGGTGTTTGTAAGGAGGATAGTGACTTGATGGGCAAGGAACATGACATCTTCTGTTGAGACAAATTGGAGAAAAAGTTGATCATTGATAGAGAAGCCTCTTGCTGCATCCCTTTGTTTTCATAATTTTCATGCAGGGGGTTATAAGACCTGTCTTGAGTTGCTTCAGAAGATAGAATTAGGACACACAAAAAAGTAATAAGTAAGTACATCTGAGTTGAGTGTATTTATTCAGTTTGATTATTTCTGCTAATTTTAGATGTCAAAGAATGGAGTAGCGAGTAGGCACAAATACTCATGCACAAGTTGGGAAGTTGGCTGAGTGCTTGGCCTGATAATGCTAAGGAAGTTCAGACATCCAACTGAGGGTTGGGCACCTAATCTTGAGGGTATTTTTCAGCTCTGAAGTTGTGTAGATCGACAGTTCTTGTGTTAGCAATAGAGAAAAGGCATAAGAAAAATGGGCACTCAGCTCAATTAAATGCTCACCTTTCTGAAGCAAAACACTAGACCAAAGACTCTTACAGATATTCCTTGGATATGTCATAGTGTCTTCTCTATCTGAAGTTATCCTTTTTAATAATACTCAAACATAATAGATACTGTCAGGCTTTCCACCTGTGGCCATGAACAGCTTGCTCTCTGTCTAATGACGTGAGCTCATTCCTTACTGGGCTGTGTGTCTTCTTTTGTGGTCAACATGATCATAAAATGAGTTGTTCCATCTTTAGAAACTTCACACTGCAAATCCAGCTGTTCCTTCTTACTTAAACCACTCTGATCTTGTGACTTCCAGCTGTAATCTCAAAGGCTAATTGATTTCTAAGACTGGATTTCCAAATAAGCTTAATAGCCTGCTTGATCATTGTATATCCACTATTGACTTGTTAGAATTATACTTTTTTTCTCCAATTTAAATGTTTGCTTTTCCTAGTAGTCTTTAAAGCTAACTTTGCTTCTTTACATTCCAGGTAAAAACGGCCTTTTTCAATTTTTTTTTGGTAACGTTCTATATATATTTTAGGTAACTGGTACATTTTGTCATTCTTTATGAGAGAAGTTCCATTCTTTTTATAGTCCCCTCTGGAAAACTGAAAGAAAAATATTTAGGCAACTGAAGTTCAGTTGTGACACTAAAAATTACACTTGGGTGAGAGACACATTGGTTATGATGCTGTTTCTGATGCATGTCCCTAGATTGGGCTGAAGTCAAGGTTCTGCTTCCAATTCCAGCCTCTTGATAATGTGTGTCCTGGGAGTCAGTGGGTGATGGCTTAAGGACCAATGGGAGCCCTTGCATGAGTTCTAGCCTCCTGGTTTCAGCCTGGCCCATCCTGGTCAGACCTGGTTGTTGCAGACTTTTGGAGGATATACCAACAGTTGGAAGATTCCCTCACTGTCTGTTTAGGCTGTGTGCTCTGCTTTTAAAAACCAACAAATTGCCTTAACTATGTGTGGAATCTGTTTTTTTTTATATATATAAATAGCACTGCAAGGTCTTGTCAAGATGAAGTCTCAATTATTGGATCTTTTGTTGTTAGCTTGATCATTTCTTTCTCATTTTTTTTTCTCTGAGAATGAATGATGTCTACAGTTAGGTATCACTGTAATTTCTCTTACATTTTTAGTTAATTACTTTTCTAATGATCCATTCTGGAGGAAAATCTATATATGTGTGATAAATGTTGACAAGTTTGCTGATATTTAGAAATGAAATTAGAAGTATACAATGATATGTTACTAGGAATTAAATTCAAATTATGCAGATAAAAGGAGAATTTCAAGTTTCACCATTTAGTCTGGTTTTTTTTCACTAAAATTTGGAAGAAAAACATTCATTAATTATGTGTAACAATATTCAGAAATATTATTCTTTTTTACATGCAATATTTTTAATGAATATAAAAACTAAAAAAGATTGAGCATAAAGTTCTATTAAATTTCAAATAATCTATTTCAAAGAAAATAATTTCTGATCTTAATTATAACTTATTTGTTGAGCATGACGATTTTTGAGAAAACCATTTTGAAATTCAATACTAAAGATTTTGTTTTAAGGTGTGATGTATGACTCAATTACTCTGAAGGTCATGAATACAACTCTTTACTTTTGTTTGGAAACCCTGCCTATCCAAAACGTTGTGACTTAATCTTATTCCCAGTTCTTACTACCTCTGATCTAGCATCTGCTCAGAATATGTGTGTTTTTCCACCGCTCTTTAGTCTTCTCATCAACCTGGTGTCTTCCTAGTTGTGTCTTTTAAAAAGTTCTCAAAATTCATTTTTCGAAAATGATTTGATTTCTTTTATTTATTTGAAAGGCAGTACACGCACACACATACAGAGAGAGAGAGATTCAATCTACTGGTTCATTTCCTAAATGGCTAGCTGCAAAAGCAAAAAAAAAAAAAAAAAAAGAGTGGGCCAGGCTGAAACCAGGAGCCAGGAGCTCCATCTGGGTCTCTCACAGGGATGTGAGGGGCCCAACCTAACACCTTCTGATACTTTCCAAGGCTGTATAGCAACGAGTTGGATCAGAAGTGGAGCAATCAGTGACTCAAATTGGTACTCTGCTAAGGAATTACAGTGTCACAGGTGGTGCCTTAACTGGCTGCATTATAGACACCAAAATGCCCGGTATTTTTGTCTAATGATAGATGTTCTTATCAGAGCTTCATGATCTGTTTGATCTGTATGTGCTTTGAGATTTCCTTCAAGTAGGTGGTATTTTCTTCTATTATATCTCGAATATTGTATCTAATCTTCTATTAAGGAGCAAGTGTGAACTACGTTTCAGCTCAGCTGCAGAGTTTTCATGAACATGATTTGATCTCCATCTCTTGTTTACTTTCCTCTGGATTTTATTGTTTTCCTTGAGTTTTTGACAAAGAGTGTATGATTCATTCACTTTTAAATAACATTTTAAAATATTTTCTGGAGATCTAAAATTTACTTTTGCATTAGTTTATGATATTTCAGTTTTTTATGTTATTGTAGTTGTGATGTAACATTCTCTTTATTCCAAGCAAAGCTATTTTGACATATGACAAAATTTAACACTATGCTATTGACTTTTTTTTCCTTTGGCTGTACTTCAGACTTATTATAGGTTCTATATTTTATTTTAGTCTTTGTGTTCTTGTTTTTCTTGTGTGGGATAACATTCTGGGCTAGCTATTTTCCTCCAAATTGGGCATTGGTTTTTTGCTGGCTTCCTGGGATATACCTATGGTTGTAGCTCAAAAGAATTTAGAATTTCCTACTCTACAGCTTCCAGCTTGAAATGCTTTTGCATAAAATTTCTAAGTTTTTAATTGTATTTTAGCAAATTCAATGTGATTTGTAGATATAGTTCTAAGAATATAATGGTATTCTATTCCTCCTTCCATTTTTCCTCTCTTATTCTTGCTCTCCCTCCTTTCTCCCTCTTCCATGCTTCTCCTTCCTCCCTTTTTTCTAGTTTTTGAGATAACATGTTAAAATTTTACAATATAGTAGAAAGACTTAGCACTTCACCGATCGAGTTTAACAAGTAAGAATTACAGACTCTAAGGTAGTGGGGTCCATTCTGCAACTGTCCTACTGCCTTTTACTCTGGCTCAGTGAGCCCTGTTGCCTTTGTTTCTAGTGGAGGGAGAGAAGATTGGAGCCAGAGTTAGGGGGTACACACTGTGTGGCCTCTAGGAAAGAACACTACAAGGCATGGCATGGTCCAAATACCCATATTGCCAGCCTGGTGTTGGTGATGGCAGACCCATGGCTTCTGTTGCAGTGGCTGGGGCATGGGTATTGCTTGGGTGACTGGTGGATAAGCAAATTCAGCAGTAGATGTACCATGTAGGAAGGATCTGGATTTGCATCCCTCAGGGCACCTGTTACTCTCTGTATTCATTTAGACTGCCCAAGAAAATAGGAAGTTAAAAGTAAACTTTTAGAAATGGTACAATTTGAGAGAGAAATATAAAGGGAAATATTTCATATTTTAATACCTTCAAGGCATTTTAAAATGGCTCTTTGAACTAAGCTTCGGATTTTCATCCTTTGCACGTCTCCACAAATTATGTGTCTGGCCAACATTATGAATAGTCTCCCAGTGCCACCTTTCAAATGCTAGCCTACAGAGCTGGTGACATTGTTTTCATTTACATTTTATGTTATCAGTACATACATTTCTTGGCCTCAACTAAGGCACACATGAGTAGCTGCAGGGATCTTTGTTTCTATACATTTTTTTGAAACCACAAGTGAGATCACTTTCTTCAGAGTGCAAGGAAATAAGTAAGCCATGATCTCTTCCATAGTGGTTTGCATTTTTTCCACATTTTAAGGAGAAGATTGCCCTAGTAATGTAAAAGTCCACCGAGATCTGGCTTTGGATGGCAAGACACGTTTTTTCTCCCAAAAGTGGCTTTTCATATAGTTGATAGGAAATGTTTCATGTCGGTATGTTTAAGTAGAATGTTTCACTCCTTTCCCACACTGTCAATGTCTTCTAGAAAGCATATTTTTTAAGTGAGAGGGTAAATTCTTCCCTGTTGAAGGAGCTAAAACAGCTATGAAGTAGATGAATTAGAGAAATCCAGAGCGCTTGGATTCCTTGCCTTTTCTTGTAAATATGCTCTGTGGTTTCGGTTTCCGCCATCATTCACTCCAGCTTTCATCCCTTTTCTCACTAAATTGGGGAGTGTTAATGGGATTTGACATGTTTTCCTTCACATATTTTCTGTCATACTACATTACACTCCTGAGAATATCAGTTTACTTAACATTGTACTAGATATGGAAAAAATCACTCAACAGTTAAAATAGATGATTGGCATGATTCGACAATTACTTCCCTAGTGATGAGGTCATCATTTTTCCCATATTTGGGATCATCTCTTTCCCTTGTAGGGTGTGGAACCATTTTCCTGCCAGGGCCATTGAATATTTAAAGCATCATTCCAGGGCCATGCAAAATTCTCAGCTTATAAATGAGCCTACTATATATTTCTTGAATTTTGATTTCTTGGGCCCAGCACTGTGGTGTAGCAAGCCAGGCCTATGCCTGTGGTGCTAGCATCCCATATGGGCAATGGTTTAGGTCTTGGGTATGCCAACTCTGATCCAGCTGCCTGCTTATGGCTTGGGAAAGCAATGAAGGCTGGCCTCAGTTTTTGAGTGCCTGTATTCACATGGGAGATTCAAAAGAACTTCCTGGTTTTGACTTTGAGTCAGCCCAGTTCCCACAACTGTGTCGATTTGGGCTAGTGAAATAGTGGATTAGAAGATCTGTTTCTTTCTCTCTGTAATTCTGCTTTTCCAATAAAAGTAAATCTCAAAGAGAGAGAGAGAAAGAGAGAAGATTTCTAGTCCTGCCTCCAGTTTCCTTGGCAAAGTTAGACCAAATGAGTTGTGTACCTGCTATGGGTCACAGACTAGACATAGAACCCTACTCCTGAAGGTGCTCGAAGTGACATGATTTATTGCTATCTTTGCTGTTAGTCTTATAATTCTACAATCCTGCAAAACTAGTGACATTAATCTAAACAGGCAGTAACATTCAAGTTACCCTAAGACATTTAAGTAATCTCTTGATACTGGGCAACAGTAATTTGGTGATGCTTTTTTCCATCCCAGTGAAGATTACAATAGACATTTCAGATATATATCTTTTATTGAATTACAGATTATATCTTCAAGATTGGTTTATTAAATTGGAATTACAGGGCCTCGAAAGAGTCCTGTATTGTTATTTTTCATCACTACCTCCCCGGGTCGGGAGTGGGTAATTTGCGCGCCTGCTGCCTTCCTTGGATGTGGTAGCTGTTTCTCAGGCTCCCTCTCCAGAATCGAACCCTGATTCCCCGTCACCCGTGGTCACCACGGTAGGCACAGCGACTACCATCGAAAGTTGATAGGGCAGACATTCGAATAGGTCGTCGCCGCCACGGAGGGTGTGCGATCTGCCCGAGGTTATCTAGAGTCACCAAAGCCGCCAGCGCCCGCCCCACGGCCGGAGCCGAGGGGAGGCTGACCGGGTTAGTTTTGATCTGATAAATGCACGCATCCCCCCCGCGAAGGGGGTCAGCGCCTATCGGCATGTATTAGCTCTAAAATTACCACAGTTATCCAAGTAGGAGAGGAGCGAGCGACCAAAGGAACCATAACTGATTTAATGAGCCATTCGCTCATGTTATGTATAATGTTATGAATGTTATATGTTGTGTATAAACTAAAATTGAAATGTCAATGAGGTGGTCACAGAAGGTGGCTAGGAACTCGCATTTACTTTTAACATATTGGTTACTCATTACTATGTCAATTAATTCCATAATGATGTAAATTTTTGCTGATGGTATGTTGGAGCTTTCAATTGACTGGGATGATACTCTGCTGGCTCTGTCTTCAGACCAGAAAGGGTATACCTAAGAAGCCGTTGAACTTGACTGGACAATAAGATGCTGGACTCTATGTTTGGTATACGCTTGCAATGGGGGAATCTCAACTCAACTTGAACTGTGGTTATGCAACAAGGTGGAGGAATCCACCATGGTGGGAGGGTTTGGGGAGGGGTGGGGAGAACCCAAGTACCTATGAAACTGTATCACATAATACAATGTAATTAATGAATTAAAAATAATAAATAATTTAAAAAATTGGAATTACATACATAGGTGTAAATCACTTTATATAATGACTTCACTTTATAAGAAATAATATACCAATTTAGATTTTTATCAGTATCAGTTTGCCTATCCAAAAATTTCTGGATATTATTACTTTATTGATGACAAGTAATCTCCTTGAGTAGTGAGAAGGTAGTGAGATAGAAAGTTTGCTCAACACTTTTTAGCTCTCTGTATTTCTCATTTCAGGTTTCTCTTGAAATGTTAAAGGTTACAGTCCTCAAAGCCTAATAGATTTGGGAAAATGCATTAGGCTAGATCATTCACAATTTCATCATAAGTCTTTCACATGTGTTAAGTTACACAACTGGGAAAAATGTCTTTTTTTTTAAAAAAAAGAATGTGTTAATTTTTATTAGAAAGGCAGATTTACAGAGAGACTGATATGCAGAAAGATCTTCTACCTGCTAAATGGCTCACTCCCTAAATGGCTGCCATGGCCAGAGCTGAGCTGAACCAAAGCCAGGAGCCACAAGCTTCTTCTGGGTCTCCTATGAATGTGCAGGATCCCGAGGGCTTGGGTCGTCTTCTGCTGCTAACCAAGGCCATAATCAGGAAGTTGGATTGGAATTTAAGCAGCTGGGATTCAAACCAGTACCCAGATGGGATGCTGGTACTTACGGGTGGAGGATTGGCCTATTAAGCCACTGCTCTGGCCCTGGGGGAAAAATATGTCTTGATACAGATGTCGTTTTTGTTTGTCTGTAATAGGTAGAATTTACTAATTCTACTGAGGGCAAACTGTTGAGGATCACCAGCTAGCTAAAAAAGAGATCTAATCAGAGAGACAAGAGTGTATAGCACAGCTCCACTTTTATTTGTCTTCTCGTGCTACTTCCTGTGTAATTTTTTAATAGTTTGAGGTATTATATTTACATGGAAATGAAAAGTATATTTTCACCCAAGTTTCCTTTGGAAGTTCATATGTGCTTTGTTGTTTACATAGATCTTGAGTGATAGCTCCAATCTAGTATATGTTTTTTGAGATGGAAATCTAATTAAGTCTAATTAAGTGGCCATTTGAGATGAGGTGGTTCAAAATCTAGGGGGTATGTGTAACCACATGCACTTGACGCTGAATCCAAAGTGTAAAAATGGGCCCGGCACGATAGTGTAGTGGTTAAGGTCCTCACATTGAACGTGCCGGGATCACATATGGGCGCCAGTTCTAATCCTGGTGGCCCTGCTTCTCATCCAGCTCCCTTCCTGTGGCCTGGGAATGCAGTGGAAGACAGCCCAACACATTGGGACCCTGCACCCACGTGGGAGACCTGGAGGAGTCCCCTGGCTTAAGATTGACTTAGCTCCAGCCGTGGTGGCCACTTGGGAAGTGAACCATCGGACAGAAGATCTTCCTCTCTATCTCTCCTCTCTGTATATCCGCCTTTCCGACAAAAAATAAATAAATGTTTTTTTAAAAAAAGTGTAAAAACAAGTAGTGTTTTAAAAAATTGTTTCCTAGTACTGTATCAGCTAAAGTGGAAAATTGAACAATTTCTATTATTATTTATTCTGATGATTTAACCCTACAAATACTTCATAAACTAATGTAAGCAGATACACATATATAAAGTATGAATAATCATGAATTGATGAGTAATAAATCACATATGTTATGGCATCTCAAATGCAATTCAAATATGTGCATATATATGCATATTTAAACAAAACCCATAAAATATTTAGCTAAATATGATTTTTCTTTATTAAATCAAATGAGTTAATGGGCATAAAATTGTGTTATAAAGCTATAAATCACCAGGCAAATGTTAGTTGATGTCATTACAAGTATTTAACAAGAATTTCCAAAGAGAAACATAGACTTCAGCAAAACAAGTCCAAAAAGTTGTTTCAGTAGCTAGTGGAGTCCTCTTGACAAGTACGCTCATATCTGGGGTGTTCTGTTCTTAAATTAGGGGAGAAGATAAACTTCCTGCGATGAATAGTTATAAAACCTTGTCAAAATGTTGGGCTACTAAGTGACTTCAAAGCAATATCTGTGCTGAACCAAAACAGAACAATTTTATGCTTCTGGGTCTGTTCCCTTACTGAACAGATCATTAGTGATATTTTTCTGTGGGCTAGGCACTATTGTAAGTCTTCAGGATAAATAATAAAAACAGAAGGATAGATGCCCTAATTGTGTTTGCAATCTGGCCAGGAGAGATAGGAAATGAGCAGTTGATAACGCATATTGAGAGGTGAGTACTATGGATGAAATAAAAAAAATAAAACCAGAAAATGATGGGAATCTACAGGGAGAAGCAAAGTTTTCAGTATTCAGTATGATATGGACGGAAGGACTTGTTGAAAACTTAAGTGTGAATAAGAACTTTTAAAAGGTAAGGAGTTTGGTAAAAAAAAGTTATTTGTAAAAGAGTATTCTAAGCAGAAGATAGTAGTGTGGTAAAAATAAATGGGATGACAGTGATTAGAATGACTGTGGATAGTGTTGAAGCAGGTGAGTTTAGAGAGCTGATTGGGAAGTGAAGCAGCCACATAGGGTTTCAACACCTGTTACGACATCAAATTTTGTTGAAATGAGAATCAATGGTAGAGTTCTGAGCAAAGGAAAGACTTGATATTTTATAAGAATGCTAATGGCTTGGATATTTCAGTTATACTGTAGGAGAAAACTCAGGCAAGAGGTAGTAATTGGCTAGACCAGGATGATGTGGCAGGTATTTTAAAGGTAGCACTGGTGGGTGGGTCAGTTGGTAGCAAATAGCTCATGATGATTTTGTTTCCTTGTTGCTACTTAGTCCCTGGGTATCTACCCTCTTACCTTGTTTCTTGTTGTTGAGGTTTCCCAGCATCCTCTTCAGCCCCATGAATCTGTTTTTGATCATCCAGGTCTGAAAGGCTGATGCAGGTCTACATAGTATGGAGGCAGTATCCCTCTGTGTCACTCACCTGGTTTCAGGTGTCTAGCTCCAACATTTGAACCTGACCCTGCGTCCAGTCCTCCTTGATGCCGCTTGTTTGTGCTGGGGCTGGTTCCTTGTCCATCCATTTTGGGCGGTTGTCCTTCCTGAGAACTGTTGATAGTTGCAAACGTATGGAACAAATGCCAATTATAGCTGCAATTATTATTGGTTTATTAGTTAAGCCTTGATGAAGGTTGGATTTTTCACAAATAATGAGACTTTCATTTTATGAATGTCTGATTAAAAAACCAAATAACTCTATATTCACGTGTCCTTATGTTGAATGATATATCCCAGCAAAGTAAGAATATTCAATAAGGTTTCAATCTTTTTTACGTCATTTCTCCTATAGAGGACCAAAAAAATTCCATTTGGCTATGGAAATTAAATTTTTCTAAATCCAAAGCATGTTGAAATTTAACTGCTTTGTGATTTGGTCAGTGGATAATTGAGATATTTAAATAGCTACAAGTGAAATAAAATTAATAAACTACTAATGAAAAATAGCTCTTGTGCAATCCTGTTTTGTCACATTGAGGGAGAAATTTTGGGTTTGCTCCATTCACACAATTTACTGGTACAATTTCATCTGAACTCCATTTGACCTCATCTTACTTGAAATTGACTGTATAGGAAAGCAGCAAAATACTTTCAAATAAACATCTCCTAAAATGCATTTTAACCTTGGATCTGGAAATCTATAAAAGAATACTTTTTTCAGGACATTGATAACATGGAGAGAATTCCTTACAGCTGAAAATTATGCTATTTAAAGGTTTCAAGATGTCTTTCCAGGTTTTGAGTTGGCAGCAAGCCAGAGCCTGGATGCTGTATTTTAAAAGCCTGCCCTACCTCTATACCCTTAGATTTTCTAATTTTTTCACATCAGTTTTTACTTCCAGAAAATTTTCAATATGTTCTTTAAAGTTCATTCACTTTTTTATGACTTTGTGCACAAACTTTAACTCAAAAGACATTTATTTTTGAAATATATAGAAGATAAAGCACTCTTGCAAATGCTATACATCCTAAGCAACACTAAATATATAAGCACAAACATTTTAGTTTAGTTCCTTATAAAAATTAAGTAAATGTTTATATAATAGTCTTAGTGTAGTGCTGTCGTTTCAGATCAATTCCACACTGGTTTGTGTGAGTGTGTGTGTTTGTGTGTGGCTTGCTCAGCAATCTCAGTAGTTTAAAACATCTGTTAGATGTAGTTTAAATACCTTTGAATTGTCCTTCTATAAACCATTGATTGACCACAGAATGGGGGACTTCCAAACCCCATTTTTTGGACAGTGTTCCACATCGCATTGTATGAACTGAAATGTGGCAATATCCTACCCAGCCGAAGACTTCACTGGGTGACTACGTGAGTCATTGTCCAAGCACTGGGAATTTTACCATGAAAGGAAGGGGAAGAGATTTGTAAGATTCCACAAAAATGCATTTTTGGTGTGTCTAAATAATATTCTTCCAAAATCAATGATTTTTTAAAATTTTGCTCTCAGGCCAAGGAAAATTAAAAAAAAGTAGGTATTTGTTTTTTAGATTCCTTAAGGATTTGAATAACTGTGAATAAATTTGCCTTCTGCGGTCATTTACTAATGAAATCTGTTGCAGAGGGTATCTGTGTGAACCTATCTGGGGAGCTTTTAACTGCAAATTCATAAACTTGTTAACTGGCTTTAACAAGCAAGCAGAATGACAGATAGTTGGAGAACATTTTAAAATGAGGAAAAATGCAATAATAACAGAAATAATAGATGGTTTTAAAAACATTGGTCACCTTAATATAATGTAGATTTTTCGTTCAAAATTGAGAAACAGAGACCTAAGAAAACCTGATGGTTGCGTATTATGGTGGATTCAGTTCGTCGGAAAAGGGCTTGGTTTTACCTGGCTCTCTTCTTTGTCTTAGAAAATGCCTCATATGTGCTAATTCTTACCCTTTTAAAAACTGGTTTAATTCTTCCTCTTAGAATACCCCAGGCCACTAACTCTGCAGCAGGACATGGTTTAGCTGTGTGTGCATCCTTTCCCAGTTGTTGCATGAGCTTATAGTTTAGTTTTTGTATCAAGTTCTTTGCAAGCAAAACTGTCTCCTGTTTTTCTTCTGTTACTGTCATATTAACAAGTATGATAATCTTCCCATAGGAGACTGTGTTGATTGCATTAGATAATTCAACCAGGCATGTTGTTTCTCGGTGGATTACTCACTGGCACTTTGAATAAGACAGTTTTTGTCCTCTGGAATTTCTCCCTCTGCCATTATCCTAATCCTGTGTGCGAGTAATCTTGTCAAGTTGTTTACCGACCCATCATGCATTCTAGGAAGGTGTTATTGCTATATTTGAGATTTGGTTCTTTTCAGAGTACCTAAACATTTGGAATTATTTTATTCCATGGCTATTTGTTTGTCCATCTTTCATATGAAAATGAGACTTGAAGAACTCAGGTACTGATTCTTAGTCATTTATTTTATCGATTACACTGGATGGAATAATGCTTTGCACACGAAAGGTTCTTGGTGATTTACAGAATGAACGTGTGCCAAAGCCTTTCTGTGAGTCTCTATACAGTATTTAAGTAGTAAGTAATTTTAGCAACAGTTTGCTAAATAGTCTGTAGTTCATTTGATTAAAGCAGCATCTACTAATTCAGCACACTGAGGAGTTTAGATATTGGTAGAATGTTGCTTTCATGACATTTCACCTGTGTACCTGGTATGTAAAGTTGAGAATGTTAAAAACTTTTTATTATGTCTAGTTTCTCTTATAGTGTAAAATAATTAGTAACACTTGTCTTTTACCTGCAGTGGTGACTCTTAGGCCAACAATAATAATCATTTGAAGAGATCAGAAAAAACATGGCTTGTATGTAATAGAGAACCCTAGATGATCATTTTCACGTAACAAGTTCAGTGTTGCCATCTTTCATTTGTGAAATAATAAGAAATGCACATGCCTTTCAATGTTCTGCTTGGTTGAGCTTTCAGTGAGTTAAGATTGGAGCTTACAGAATAAGCATTATAAACAGAATATCTTATCATCAACACCCAGGTACAATGTGGTTGGTGATCAACTTTAAAAACATTATAGTTGACTCTGTTTCTTTCTTTGTAATCAGCTTGTCAGGTGTTGTGGAGTTAAACTAAGCTTGTCTGTTTTATCACCTCTGTCACTTTGAAGCAGGAGCAAGTCCCGTTTCTTAGGCACTTTCTTAAGGTGTCCCCAAGTCTAGATCCGACTTTGATTTTTTCTTCTGAAGCAGAACCCCGAAGGTCAGAATTTGTTCATGATACATTTGTCTCAGGGCTAGTGTGGCACAGCCAATGAAGGCTCTGGCATTTCATATCGGGGTGCTGCTTCAAGCCCTGGCTGTTTTGCTTTCAATCCAGCTGCTTGCCTCTGCGCATGGGACTACACTGGAAAATGCCATACACGTGAGAGACCCAGATGGGGTTCTTGGATCCTGCTTTTGACCGACCTAACCCTGACTGTTGTAGCCCTTTGAGGAATAAATGAACAGATGAGTGCTGTCTCTGTCTCCCTTCGTCTCTCTCTTGTCTCACTTGGCTCCTCTTTGCTCTCTCCTCTCTGTCAGTTCATACATCAGATAAATAAATCTTTAATCCTTTTTTTTCTTAAAAAATGCATTTTTTTTAGCATAAAACCCCACTGGTTGTGTATGTTCTAGGAGTAGTAGCTGTTTAAGTTTCCTGGTAGCTTGGCAGCATTATTCCTGAATTTTATTAGGCTTACTATTTTGCTGAAGGCTTAACAGGCTCATTTTCAGATTCTTAATCAAGAACAAATTTAATGATTAAAAGTAATTATCTCCAGATTAGAAGGGCTTTTAAAACTTTATCAGCACTCCAAAATTTAACAAATAGCTCTCTGATAATCTCATTAAAACCCTACTTTTGCTGCCAGACATTTTCAAGCCAGACACTCATTCAACCTCTTGTAGAATCGTTATCCATGCAAGCCGTTTCTGACAATTCTGACATAGAAGTTCACTTGTGTTAATATTCAGATTGTTCCCTGAAGGAGAAGGATCTGCAGCGATCCGATTTGACTCCTTTTACATTTTTTGAAGGGAGATGGTTAGTTTTCTGTAATTACTAAGACTGTATCTGTCATCCACCAGTTGAGAGTCCACTGGTTGTGTAATACACCTACGTGTGCAGAGCAGACAAAATCATTTCCAGCAGCAAATCAGAATCAGCTGCTTTGCATTGTAGTGAAAAGCCTTTCACTTTCCATTAGATTTGCACCTTACACGGTAATTAAATTTGGGGACCATATTGTAAAGGAATTTGGTCTAGCTGAGAACTATGGAATTTTGATGGATAATTAAACACGTACAGAAAAAGCCCATGCTATTTATGGGAGCTGTTTATATAAGCTGGGGATGAAATTATTTTTTTTATAGCTCTGAAAATAATTTTCACTTAAGTAAGCCTTATTTATACAAAGACGCTCGCTAACCTATTAGTAAACATCTGTTGGGGGTGAATATTTGAATTCTAACGATAGGAGTTCTATACCATCAGGCAGTCGGAGGGGCCTCCACCGTGACTGAATGGAGGCTGCGGGAGCACAGTTTGCCAGGCCATCCTTGTTGTTTGTTTTCCGTTTTCTTGCTCATCAGAAAGTCTGTGTTAATATTTTCTTGCCCTTCGTACTTTTCCAGGGGATTTGGTGGCAGGACTGAAAGTGGATGAGGCTGAGAGACAAGACATACAAGGCAAGGCAGCGGTTCCAGACTGGTCTCTGCACAGATTTATGTGCTTCCAATTATCAGTGTGTGGGAGTTTTGTCAAAAAAGCTGGCCTTGTGGTCCCTTTTGTTCTCTAGTGTCTATTGTGGTTTCATGTTTTAAATGGGATGCAAATGTGATTTATAGTGTATGGCGTGATGCAGTTAGAGAAAATTGGACTTTACAAGGCAGGACAGACTGGAGCAGGGAAGGGCTGCGCGTGAGCAACATGTTCCTGTGGGTGACGAAGGAACAACGCAGCATGACTTTTGGTGACTAGAGAGTAAACAACATGTGAAAGGTTGCTCTGTCCAGAGATGACGCTTTTTTCCCTGTGGTCTGGAAGAGCAGGGCTGCAGCTCTTAAAACTGTTTAGAGAGCTGTTAAGTAGCATGCCTGTGCGGTTGAGAAAAGAACATATGTGTACACAATAGCGACATTTTCCCACTGGGCAGGATTGCCTCCAGTAGACACACAGAAACCTCATTCATCCCCATTGCAGAGAGCCAAGCAGTCACATCATCCCATTAACAGTTTTTGATGCCATCTTCCCAAAGATGTTTAAAAAGTGGCAGGTAAGCACCCATCTTACCCTTTCATCCATTGGAATCCGGTGTCTTGAAAAATTGTGCTAGGTGCCTGAAAAATAGTTGGTTGATACTAGATTTTGTTCTGCTTTTGAAAATACACCCCACACTCCGGTATTACTAAATGCCTTTTTCCTTCACCCTTCGCCTGTAGACCTTCTACACCTTCCTGATGATAGAAAGCTTCTGGATAAAGGTTTGCCTTGCTGCAAGCTGCATCAAAGCAGTTTACCCCAGTGTCCTTCAATAACAAAGCATAGGTTAAATTGTCTTTAGTTCTTCTTCAACAACTGAAGTTCCCCTTCAGGTTGAGTATTATTATTATTTAAAATTTACTGATTTTTTTGGAAAGGCAGATTTTACAAATAGAAAAGGAGAAACAAAGTGAAAGATCTTCCATCTGCTGGTTCACTTCCCAAACAACCACAATGACCTGAGCTGAGCTGATTTGAAGCCAGAAGCCAAGAACTTCTTCCGGGTCTCCCACACAGGTGTGGAAGGTCAAGGACCTGGTCAGTTCTCCACTGTTTTCTCAGGCTATAGGGGAGCAATTGGGACACCAACCAGCACCCATATGGGATCCTGATGTTTGCAGGCACAGGGTTAGCCTGATCTGCCACCACACCAGACCTGGGTTAATTTTTCTCAGAATCCCTAGTTTCAGACATTGAATGTTAGAAACTGCAACATCTATTAACTGAAGAACATGTAATAGCTTTGGATCTATGTTAAGAGTCAGTTGGTTAAGGCCCATCCTCTTTCTAACTTTTTTTAAATTTCTATTTTTAAAAATTTATTATTTAAATTTTAATTTTTCATGATATAGTTCCATAGGCCAAGAGATTTCCAGTGCCCCGTAGGAAAATCATTAGTAAATTTCTAAGCCCCATCCTTGCACACTGATCCCTTTCTAACCCAAATGTCCACCGGTATTTTTTCCACAGGAATGTTTTTTAAAGTATCAATTTACTGTAAATGAACTTGATGGCAACCACTTATTCTAAATAGCTCACATGCACTAGCACCCTTACAACAGTCTTATAAAATAGATGCAATCTTTAGTATGGACAAGAAAGACACTTGAAAAGCTAAACAGTTTTTCAAGACTCACACACAGATTAAGTGGCAGTGGTGGCATGCAAAGTCTAGCTGCATCTGCACAAAAGCCAACACTAGCTCAATTTCCTCATCACACCAATGGAAATCTTCAACATACAGAAACTCTTTATTGTTTACATAAGATTCACACAACCATAAGGATTAAAAGCAAGGCTTGGGTACTTTTTTCAGGTTCATGCTTTTTTTAAAAAAAAATTTCAAACCCTTCTAAATATTTTCTCTTTTTTTTGCCATTGAGAAATATTAGTTTCCTGGTTCATGGACAGTGCTCAGGATTAATTTGTTGAGTGGCTGAATGAATTATGCTTCAGTAATTTGGTTCTATTCATTCCCTATGCGTAGACACTTTTGAGTTGACAAACTGGATTCTTTCGGTGCTCTCTACTCTTTAAAGATCATCATCCATACTGTTGCTTCACATGTAGCAGGCAAATCCATCTTAAAGAGTGGCAGGGACAGAGAACACAGAATGTGTCACTCAGCCAGGCAGAAGGAAAGAAGGATATCAAAAGAAGACTTGTTTCCAAAACCTTGCCTTGGTTTCTTCCTGCCCAGAGAATTTTCTCAATTCTGGTTTTCCTTTCCTTGCTTAACCAAGCGAAGCAAGGAAGCAGCAGCTTCAGAGAGCTGATTCAACTGGGTTATGGCAGCAAAGAGAGGTCTGTGATGGGGAGTCTCTGTTACTTTAGTTTGTGCCCGCACCAGCTGGATGTGCAGCTGCATCACCAGAACACAGAATTCAGTACAGGTGACAATGCGCTTGGCTTCAGCATGCAGCTTTGCCCACCTAGCTTGATACAAAAGCAGCCATTTAATCCAGATGTATAGTTTTAAAAAAATTATCTCAGAACAAGACTGGCTAGTGTCGGGTATTTTAGTAGCATTCTTAGGTGACACTGTGGGGTGGGCAGAACTGGTCTATACATCTGGTGTTGGCGACAAGGAAGTTGCATGAAGCAATGTGAGAATTTTTGTTATCTTTTTTAGTTCTTGGATTTCCTTCTCATTCTTCCTCTTCGAATATGCATTAATCTCATAGTATCATACATAGCAGTTTGTAGACTGTTTTGATATTTTATTAGATGATTAATAACAAATAAATATGGAATTTATTGATGGGTTATTGAGTTGATTCTAACAAATTAATAATTGACCCTGTGAAAGATAAGGATTTTTTCCAATAAAAAATTGTCTACATAGTTAATTTTATGCATAATAGTTCTAACATACATATTATACAGAGTTTATATGCTATTTAGTGAATAGTTGGCTGTATTAATAATTCATCCTTTAAACTCTAGGTTGAACATGATTTATAAATGATAAAATGATATACTACTTGACTTCTTGATGTTATTGTCTCAAAAAATATTTTATAATTAAATGCCAGTGCTAAAAGTAAAAGTACTTTAAAATTCATGGAAAATGAAATTAAAAGATGTTTATTTTTGTCCAAGAAATGTGAAACACATGCGGATTTTTTTCATCAGGCGTATTTTGCACAACCTTTGGGAAATCCTCCTATTTTTTGTTTTTGTGAAATTCAAAGGTAATAGTTACTTTCTATCTAATGGTTATTGAAATGAGGCTTTAGAATAGTGACTTCAGACTTGTCTTTTACTAATGTTAGGTTTTGAAATAGCAATTAACAAGCTATAGGCATTTGGACAATGACAGAAAAACCACAGAGAAGAAGTATGATATAGCAAGAGTCACTAGAAAGCAACAAGAGGAAGCTCTGAATAACAGTTTAATGAATTATGTTCTCAGAGATGACATTGCTCCACTGCTTCTATAGAGAAAGCTGATAACTGAAGGGTATAAAGAAAACAACTCAGTTTTCTCATTTTCCTTAGCTATTTTCATTTTTGCTGTCAAATATTCTTTGTGGTTATTTGTCTTCTGAGTTTAAAATATGGGCATTCCAGATTGCAGATGAAGGTCACACTGATTATCTTGTGTCTAGAAAACTTGCAAATCTTGAGAAGATCAAAGACTCCAGTCATTTTACTATCAGCCTTAATGTTTGTTTTCTTGCAAACCAGCTCAAAACCTACAGACAGAAAAAAATCCAGGCATTTTATCTAGGTCCTAGTTCTGTGGATCAGCTGGCAGGTTGCCTGGTGACTGCCCAGCCTTGAGTGGCCTCTCCTGTGTGTCCAATTGGGTTAGTGACTTGTCTCTATTTCCGCTGTCCTCCCACTTTGTTCTACATTATCATAGTTCTCTTTACATGGTAAGTCTCAGGGTTCCAAAGAGAGGATAAGGGTAAGCTCCTACATGTGGACATTTGCTAAGTCACTGTTTCTTATGAACTGATGCCAAAGGAGGGAGCCAAAGCAGTCCTCAAAGCCCAGTTGAACTAAGATGGAGGATTTAATACAATGGAAGTCAGTAGGAAGAGGCACTTTTTGTCTCCATTCCTGTGATATTAGAAAAGAATAAATTTTGAGCCATAATTTAAGCATAGATTTTTTACCTTGCATTTTTCATTTAGAAAATTATGATATGAGAACTTATGCGTATTTGTTGGAAATTTGAGTTTTTATGGCTACTTAAATATTAAAATATACAGTGGTATCATCATTTACTTATTTATTTCCACAGTAGAAATGTAAAGGTATATTTTTCTGTTTTCCTTGAAATATGTCTAAACAATGACATGCAGCCTTAATGATGACTAACGCTGAATTTATTTATATAAACAATCTTGAAGTTCTTGATGAAAGTTGAGAAAGTACTCACCCATTTGACTAGAAGAATTGAAGCAATATTCTCAGAAGCAATGTTTTAAAGTGGCATGAATCCAGATTAGCATATTTTAAAAAAACTTTTATTAAGTTACAGACAGAAAGATATAGTCTCAAATAAAAAATTTAATATGTCTCATTAATTTTCTTGTCTGTTTATGTAAAGTATTTTCGGAAAACATTTTTTCATTGTAAGAAAAATTAAATTAGTCTACTCATAGGAATAAAGTTAAGATAGAAGAATGAAAATGGATATTCATATGACAGGAAAAAATCACAAATATTACCTTCAATCTTTTTATCCTCATGGAGTGATTGTGATTATTAGAACATTGAAAATGTTTCGTACCCCAGTGCTTGAAGACGGATCAGTAAATATATACTGACATGTTACAGGAAAATAAAAAATGGATGTTTAAAAAAAATGGGAGTTGTAGGAAAATTTTTTCATATGGGGAATCAAAATACCTATCATTATTTTTTGAAAGATTGTATGTTTGAAAAATAGAATGAGAGAAGAGAGGAAGGCAGAAGGAGAGAGGGAGAGCACACACAGTCCATTGGTTCATTTCCCCAAATGGCTCCACCAGCCAGGTCTAGGCCAGGCTGCACTCAGGAGCCAAGTATTTCATACTGGTCTCCTGCATGGGTGACAGGGACCCTAGCTTATCACTAGGAACCTGGATCAGAAGCAGAGCTATTGATGCTTGAATCAATCCTTGATAGAGGACCCAGATGTTATAGGCAATGAATTGACCCACTGTATCATAGTGCTAGCCCCTCAAAAATCTCCAGCACTTACTAAGCAAATAATCAGAAGCAGCTTTGCAGTAGGGGTTGGAAATAAAATATGCATTACCTTTCTAGTGTTGGACAAAGATACATTGAATGTAAGATGGATTTTCTGATCCTGAATTTTGTTTCTCATTTGAATCTTGGTAAAATATAAAGAATAAATTCTAGAAGTTTTGGGTATCATAGAATGTCAGAGACACATTAACTCACCACACTGAATGTATATAATGTTTTTGATCACAGGTTAGGTGAAAAAATTCAAGTTTAGTAGATGCAGTCTTTGCAATAAGTGTGATTTAATGATATGAGGTCCTTAACGTTTATGATTCCTGCGTTATTTCATTGCATAAAGAAAATTTTCAAAACATTTTGAAGTGTAACTTTGAGAAACTGAGGTTTGGACATCTGACACATGAAAATTGAAGCTGATAGCTGCAGGCAGAGAGGCGCACAAAGGGGGTTTTCTTCTGGTTGGGGCTTCTGATGATGATGGTGTGAAGAACTGTTTATACTCCCAAGTGAATTGACCGATGTTTCAAAGGCGGGAGAGGTACTTATTCTCATTAGCAGTTGGTGATTTTATGGCACATCACTCTAAATAGGAAAAAGGAAGAGAGGAGGAACAGGAAGAATTTGAATTGGATTTAGGAGAGAAGATAATTCCTTCAAGCTGTCGAACTGCATGGATTGTGTGTCTTGTGGTGAGCAGGAGGATGTACACTACGGAAAAGAAACCACTTGTGAGAACTAGGCAAGGAAATAACCCTAGCGGCAGAAAACTCACCTCCTACATCAAATGCCTCTACCACTGTACCAAAAACAAAAGTACTTTAGCCTTAGGATGCAAGTTTTAACAGTGTATATCCTTCTGTTTCCTTCATTGATATCTTATTTATTCCAAATTGTTTGCAAACATTTAATTTATGTGTTGTAATTCAAAACACATGGCACTGGTGATGACGTGCGGTTTTTGTTCTCTCTCTCTTGTAAATGTTTCAGGTATTTGCAGTTTATGCATATCCTAGCATCACATTTCTTTAGTTTCTAACCTTGAGGACCAAAGGATGTCTAAGAAGTGAGTGTCGTATTTAGATAATGAGAATTCAACTTTCTCTTTGTTTACAAACATTCACAACTAAAACTTGATCGCTACATTCTGGGTATGTTCGTGCAAAAACAGTGATATAGTCCCTTCAGTGTTGTTTTGAGCTAAAATATAATTCTGGTAAGATATTTTCATTTTATATTTTTAGATAGCATAATTTTGGTTTGAAACACCAAAAAAATAGCAAGTATTCACTCAGAAGAGTGTGAAACATAAAGCAAGAACAATGATATTTCTTTTTACTCCTTACAAAACTGTTGTAGGAATATCCCTTGCCCATTTCTATCTCTTATTTGTGTCATGGTTTTGAAAAGTAGAAATAGTAATCATGCTTCCAAAGTGAGAAGAAACCTAACAAAATAAGCATTTAAAGCTTAGATCACTTTGACAATATGTCATATAAAAACGTCTGAAATACTTATTGCCTTACAATGGTATGGACCTTGCTAACCTCTTAAATCATTATCATCGCTTTGTTGTACTCTGTTAGTTCTTGTTTACTCTTCCTCTAAACTCTCCCTTGTCATCATTCGATGAAAAAAGTTAATGTTCATTGTATAAGAATCAAATCCCATTGCATTTAATAGTAACCTCAAAATGACTTAATCGTCCTAGAGATTTAATTCTTTCTCATCTGCATGTGAAGATATTTCAGAATTACTATAAGGGCTTACTGGGGTCTGAAATCTTTAATTTCCATTCCACGTGCCTTATCATGCAGTTTTCGTTTCTAAAGTTGAGACCCGTCCATCACATTAACTGTTTTGGCAGTTAGCCTGGAGAAAGTAAACAGGGCAACAATGGACAAGTAACGATTGTGTTAGCCTTTAATGGTGTTTCCTAGAAGACAAACATAAACATTTACTCATGTCTTATTGACTAGAACTCCGTTGTAAGTGAGGCTAGCACTTTTATCATGATACAGATACTTGATTTCTGTTAACAATTAAAAAAAAAGAAAAGAATCTCACACATCTCTTGCAGCTATATCTGCTCTAACAAGGACAGTTACACTTTTGGTTCAAACACAAAAGAACATCTATAAATATTTGTATATTTGGTAAATTGGGAGAACTCTAAGAAACTGTCTTTAATATTTGCTTCTTTGTCTATCTACTCATACCGCTTAACATCTTTGCAACACTTTCTCTTCTTAATTCCTGACATTGGATGGACGTTTCTCACCTGATCGTATTGTAGAAAGACTATTCAGGTGTTCTGGGAAGTAAGCCAGTAGAAGTTTGATAATCCAGAATCTTTCTTATCTAAAATGTGGATTAATTGAATACTGGGTATGTACATTGGTGCTATGAATGGGTGTCAGTTGTCTCTAGAGTGCATGTTGACATGCCATGGTGACATTATCAAGAGGTGAGATGGCTAATATTGGTTAAACCTCATGGCTATCTTAGCGCCAGTATCTTGGGAGTGATTTTGCTATAGAAGGGTATTTGGTGCTCATGCACACTCCACCCCACCTTGCCCTCTGCCTTTTGTCCTGTGAAGACAAGACATTCTTCTGCTCTGTGATAATACAGCAGGAAGGCCTCTGCAAGATGCTAGTACCTTGATCTTATGCTTCCCAACCTCTAGATCTGCAAGGAATGCAAGGAATCACCTTTCCATTTGGTATAAACAATGCAGTGTATGTTAATGTGTTACAGTAATACAAGACAGTTAGGAAGGGAAGCCGTGTATGGAACATGCCATGAGTGTAGCTAGATGGGTGATATGGGAAGACATGGTCAGTGCCTATGTAAAAATGCCACTGATGATGAATGTGAAAAGTGGGGGATTTAAAGTTCTGCTTGTATATATAAAAAGGGAATTCTCTTAAGATTTATGTTTGCGTTCGGAATAGTTGCGGTGGAAAGGGGAAGGATGGAAGAAGAGGTCTTCATTCCATTGTTTCACTCTCCAAATGGCTTCAGTGACCAGAGCTGGGTCAGGGCGAAGCCAGAAGCTTCATCTATGTCTCACCCACAGGTGGTGCAACCCAAGCTCTTGAGTCACTTCTGCTGTCTTAGCATGAATATAGTTAAAGATAATAAACTTATTTTTACTGAAGTCCACAGCACGTTCAGCTAACCAAATCTTCAGGTTTAAACATTTCCAACAAAATCCATGTTACTTCTTGAAATTCAGGCTTACACCCAGTATTAAAGATCCTTCATCAAATAGCTTCCCTTCCTTTAAATTCTATTCTATTGCCTCTGAGTATACTGCTAGACCACAATTAAGAACGTGTTTGAGTACATATCGTCACTTCCACTGTGTTTTTATTTCTGCGATTCTCACCCACAAGGACTCTTCTAGCTTGATTTTCTTTGTCACTATATTCTTCAGATCTAGATGAAACTGATTTTTTTTTCTACAAAGTTTTTGTGAGCCAAACCCAAATTGATGGTTCTACTAGCTTGTACTCAACATGAAATTAATATTTACTGTCTAATGATTTACAGTCAGCATGCTTTGCAGGGCTTTTAGAACAAAAGGTTAATGTACTCCCTCTAGCAGTCCTTGCCATGCAGCTATGCGTCTGATAAAGGTGATTCAAACAGATTTTGTTTTGACCCTGACCCAATCAGAGAGAATTTTAATAAATTTGCAGAACTCAACAAATTCTTAAAGCCTTAGGCTCAATGTAAAACCTCTGATCTGTAATTCTAGTCCAATGGTATCCGTCATATCCTTGGCCAGATGTGAAGCCACTCAGAAAACTCTCCTTAGATATCCCCTAAACAGGAATTAACTAGGTCTTGCACTAATCCTCCACTGATCACTATTAATCTATTTGCGTAAATGATTCTGAGAACAATTTCAGTTTCGGGAGGTGGGGGAGTTGTTATCTGTTTATCTGAGTGTATGCATGTGAAAGACAATTTTCCCTCATAGATTTTCAGCTGAGTCCTTGGTTCATGTCATTCTCATTCTGAAAGAGGAGGCTCTGTTTGGTCTCCTGTTGCTATTATCTCTTTTCTCAAGTTGTGTGACTGATTCCTGTGAATTCCTCTGAATTTCATCTTCTAATCAACTCTAATAAAAACCCACAACCTCACTCATGCTCTCCTAGCTAGATTTGTTTTTCTGTCATGGCTGCTAGGTATGGCCTAGTGATTAGCTTCTGGTTCTTACACTACAAATATAAACATGTTCTTATTGAAAATAAAGTCATTGTGGTACCTCGTGCTTCCTTGTTATGATGAGTGAGTAATGAAGACAACCAGAGGCTTCTACTAAGAATAGGAAGGTAGGTTTCAAGGATGGAAACCGTCTGCTATTCTGGGACTATTGATCTCTGAAGTGTTACGTGACAGTAGTAGATGTGATTTCTAAGTCACTAGTTTCGTTTGTGGAGGAGGAAGGGAAAATGCGAAAATGAGTCTGCTTCAGTAGCATTGCCTTTTATCCTAACCAATAGATCATTTTAGTTTCAGTTCTACTAGTTAGATTTTAGTTTTTTGGGGAAAGTTATTTAATCTTTCTAGATTTACTCAACTATAAAATGCAAATAATGGTTTCTGTCTTCAAGGATGTGAGAATCAAATAAAATAGCATGTGTAAGTTAAAGCATTTTGGAAGAAAGAATTTAAATACACAGAATAAAAATAGCAGAACTGAGTTTAGTTCCAAATAACTATTTAGTTCCAAACAACTAAAACATTTTTAAGCAAACTGAGTACCTTGCTGTTCTCAGAACGAGCAAATAAGATTAAAGACATATAAAACTCACTGTATAGTTTCATAACAATAAGCTTTCAGTATAGCTTACTTTAATATACAGAGCTTGAAAACAAATAACTGGAAGTAATATTTGGGTGGCCTAACTTTCAGAATGAGAATCTTAACCATAAGGCTCTCTACT
Organism: Ochotona princeps; assembly: GCF_030435755.1. NCBI lineage: Eukaryota > Metazoa > Chordata > Mammalia > Lagomorpha > Ochotonidae > Ochotona > Ochotona princeps. The sequence goes on along the minus strand of NC_080854.1, from coordinate 17,068,340 downwards.
GACATTTTACACATCTGATTGTGTACTTGATTTGGGGACAAATTTATCCAATCCTCTTTCTGTTGTTTTCTCTAAATTGAGAGCACTTTCGAAAGTTTTGGTCTAGCTGATGATTTTGAAGAGTTCTAACTATAGAAACTTATTATCTATAAATTAAAAATTAGAACATATGTAAAACATACTAAGATGTTCTCTGCTGTCAAGATACTTGCACTGCAGCTCCATTGTAAAAGAACAATTTATAGGGGTAGTCATCACATTTTCATTAGCTGAGCGAGACCTACCACCACCTCATTGATGATTGGGAGACACATTTTCATTTAGCGACATTTTTACTTGTGTGGTCTCTTTTTCTGAGTGTTTCTTATTCTCATGCACTTTATTAATTCTCCTAAGCATGAAGGATTTCTTTTCTTGTTTGAGCTTCTACTACTATATTCATTGTCTCATGACTTTGCTCATGAAGCTGGGCTAAATCCTTATTTACAATCACTAAATTTTAATTTTTTTATCCTTTTGTATTTACAATGTTTTTGACCAACTTTGTGCCACATATGCAGGTGAAGTTTTCTATACTTCGCAGTGCAAACCTACTACTGAGATAATTTCTAAAATACATTTTTGGATATTCAGTGTTACTAAAACCACTTAAAGTGTTATCAATGTATAATAAGTCAATTATTGATTTGCACACATACATGATACAATATAACTCAGAAGTACCACAAAATAATTTATGAAGTCATGCTATAATTTTTTTTACATTTTAATGAATTTTAATTCATATATTATATACCTAGCAAACCTGGAAAAAAGCTTGTATTGCCAGTTCTATATGCATTGGAAAACCTCAGAAAATATCACTGATTATAAAAACATTTTAGGACTGAATATTTTCCTTTCTGTTAGACTGTCTATTATTACAAATCTTTGGTGCTGAAGTAGCTCCCAGTAGTTCCTTATAATATGTTATTTGGGAAAGAGTACCTTTATAAAGGTAACCAAAATGAGCCCTAAGGTGGGCCCGAATAGAACATGACTGCTGTGCAAATAAAGAGGGAAAATTTTAACACAAATCCTGCACAGATAGGGGACAATGAGAAGAGATATGAGGTGAAAAGGGTTCTCTATAAGCCAAGAGGAGATGCCTGGGCTGCATTGTTCCCTCACAATTCTCAGAATACATTCTTGTGGCACCTGGTTTTACATTACTTGTGTCCAAAACTGTGAATCAGTTTGTTTTTTAAGCCCCCCTGTCTGCAATTTTGTTTTTGCAGACCTAGCAAAACTAATAAAGAGTTAATAGAAAGTATATTCACAACTGGTCCATAGTTTTTAAGGAAATATGTATAATGTATGTTTATAGATGGCAGTACATTCCAGTTAGTTGGCCAGTGAGAAGCCTGGGAACTTGTCACAGTTTCTTTCTCTTATGCCCATATCCCAACTTTTACCAGATAGTTAAGATAACTACCATCTGGTAGTGCTACGAGGTCTTAACTCCTACAATACTTTGGAATATTTATTGGTCTTCTGTTTGCTTTTATTCTCATTTACAATCTATTTCAATAACATTGATCTCCCTGTGTTTCTGCCCTTCCTGGAGTGCTTCTGTGGTTTCCCTGAGTTCAGGGAGTGAATGCAATCAGATATCATGTGTCATTTTCCAGGTCCTGCAGGATCTGTGACCTCAGTTTCTCTCAAAACCTCAGAAGAGGCCTTTAGCTGCAGCTCTGAGGGGTCATCTAGTGCCCAGCTGTTCCCTTGACATTAAATGACTAGAAAACGAGACAAAAAAAGTGATATAGCTGTTGTGAGATGTTTTGCAACAGTCAGTGTGGGGTGGAGAAGAAAATAAACAAGCAAAGCTTCATGATCATCTGGATTTTCAAGAGGAACTTTCTGGGAAAAGAAGGTCAAACAACGCAGTCTGTCTGAGAGGAAGAGAATGTGCCCAGCGTTGCAGGCTGCAGAGCAGTTAGATGTTGAGTAGAGTACTGGAGGGGGAAGGAGATTGGCTAAGAAATTGACGTAAGAAAACTTTCTGAATTTGGCTGAAAATGTATGTAGAGGGTGAAATCAAGAGGCCAGAGGGAAAAACTTGGGATTAAAAAAAACCACCAGAGAATGTGGAGGGGAACATCACACAAAGCAAACAACAGTGAAGCACCAACATCAAAAGCAGTAAAGCACATTGCACACAGTGGGACAAAAATATTCACTGATATATTTTCGGGAACTGTAAAGTTAGAGGATAACAATGATTCTTTAAAGTTCCCAGGGGAAAAAAGAGTATCAAACCAAAATTCTCTTATCAATAAAAATGAATTAAGGAAATGAGAATAAAATAAAGACATAATTGGGTGGCTGGCATGGTGGCAAATCAGTCTAGTTCACCTTGTGATGCTGGCATCTGTATAGGCACAAGTACATGTCATGGTGCTCCAGTTCCAATTCAGCTCTCTGTCTGTGGCCTGGGAAAGCAACGGAAGATGGCTCAGGTCCTTGGGCCCCTTCACCCACATAGGAGACCCAAAGGAAGCTCATGATTCCCAGCTTGAGATCAGCTCAGCTGTGGCCATTGTGGCCACTTGGGGGAATGAAACAGCAGATGGAAGACTTTCTCTCTCCTCTCTCTCTCTGTTAAATCTGCCTTTTTAAAAAATTGAACAATCAATAAATCATTAAAAAATAAAATAAGGGGGCCCAGTGTGATGGCTCAGTAGCTAAATCTTTGCCTTGCAAGTGCCAAGATCCCATATGGGTGCCAGTTTGTGTCCTGGCTGCTCCACATACCATCCAGCTCCACACTTGTGGCCTGGGAAAGCAGTGGAGGATGGCCGAAAGCCTTGGGAACTTGCATCTGCGTGGGAGACCCTTAAGAAGCTCCTGGTTCCTGGCTTTGGATGAGCTCAGCTCCAGCTGTTGCAGCCACTTGGGGAGTGAACCAGCTGACAGAAGATCTAACTCTGTATTTTCTTCTCTCTGTAAATATGGCTTTCAATAAACATAAATAAATCTTTTTTTAAAAAATAAGGACATAAGCAAACATGCAAAACATATAAAGGAATTAAAAAAAAGGACTGTAGTGCTTCACCAAATGGAATGTTGAATAAACTTATATGGCAGAAAAAAACAATGGTAGATATAAATTGTATGAATACTATTCAAAATGTTCATTTCAAGTGCGTATTATGGAAAACTACCTGCACTTACAAAATATTTTGCACAAACATAAACTACTTTTAATTCCGTTTTTCAGGATATTCTGATACTTTTTAAAGAAAGAGAAAATTTCAGAAATTGTCATTTTGCAGGCCATAAAATATTTGAGATAACTGACTACTGCAAAATAATAACCATGTGTTAAAACACTTACATATTAAGTAGCAGAATACATTATTTCAAGTTCTCGTATCTAGAATGGAATAATATCTGTCAAAGGCAAATTTTGAGATATTTAATATTCATATTGTTGACCTCAAGACATCATAACCAAATTTATGAAAATGATAAAAAAATTTCCAAAACATCCAAAGAAATACGTAGCAACATAAAAGAACAGGTGACATGGGCTCAAGCCCCAGCTGTTCCACCTCAGATCGAGCTCCTGCTAATGTGCCTGTGAAAGCAGCATATGACCCAAATGCATGGATCACAGTCATCTGGGAGACCCGAGTGAAGTTCCAGGCTCTGGGCTTCATTCTGGCTCAGCTCTGTCCATCGTGATCCTATGAGGTTCACAATGGGTCAACCTGTAGAACCTATAGATGCAAGATCTCTTTCTCTCTATAATTTTGTCTTTCAAATAAGCAAGTAAATCTTAGGGAAAGAAATAGGAAATGGAACTTGTCTTTGTGACTCGTATATTCTAGTTTGAATATCTTAATTTATTTATTAACCATAACTGTGATGAGTGTTACCCAAAGGCGACAGGCAACACTATGTTAAGGTGAAAGACTTGAACAGATGGAGAAGGGAGAAGTCAGGGGGTCGTCTCTGGCCAGCTACGGCTGAACTAAGATCTAAAGGAAAGTCGGGCTCAGGTAGGCAGGGCTGGGAAAGATGCTTCCTGGAGGAGCATAAGAGTACCTTTGCAGCTGAACGGGGCACAATACATCTGAAAAAAAAAAAAAGTCCCATTTGGCTGTCTCACTTAGTTGTGCAGCTCAGATCACACAACCCTTTCAAAAGCAAAAATTTTCCTTCTCTGGAATGTGAATTGCCTGCCTATGATAGCATATATTTTAAACTTCAGATTTTTCATGTCACTTTTCATCTTTGTTACTGATTTGTAAAATTCCATTTGGGGTTTAAAGCATTTAAGAAAAGGTTAGGAGGGAAACGAAGAAGTCAAGCTCTCACTATACGCAGATGATATGATTCTTTATGTAGAAGAGCCAAGAGACTCAATACAGAGACTGCTAGAACTTGTACGAGAGTTTGGTAGAGTGGCAGGGTACAAAATTAATGAACAAAAATCAACAGCCATAGTGTATGTGAACAGCCCCAAGATGGAAAAAGACTTAACCAGCAAGATACCATTCAAAATAACAGAGAAAAGTATGAAATATCTGGGAATAAATCTAACCAAAAATGTAGAAGACTTATTTGAAGAAAACTACAATCTGCTTAAAAAAGAAATTGAACAAGACCTCAAAAGATGGACTAATATCCCATGCTCCTGGATAGGTAAAATCAATATCATTAAAATGTCTATACTGCCAAAAGCAATATATACATTCAACGCAATCCCAATCAAATTGCCCAAAATATTCTTCATGGAACTGGAAACAATGATCCAAAGGTTCATCTGGAAGCACAAAAAACCACGGATAGCTAGAACTATCCTGAAGAACAGGAAGTTAGCAGGGGGAATCACAGTTCCGGACCTCTGGACATACTATAGGGCAGTGGTTATCAAAACAGCGTGGTACTGGCACAAAGATAGAGAGGAAGATCAATGGAGCAGAATAGAAACACCAGAAGGAAACCCACACAGATACAGCCAAATAATCTTTGACAAAAAGACAAACGACAATCCAGGCAAATGGGAAGGTCTGTTCAATAAATGCTGCTGGGACAACTGGTTGATAGCCTGCAGAAACAAAAAAATAGATCCACATCTCTCACCATACACTAAGATCAGATCTAAATGGATAACAGATCTAAACCTACATCCAGAAACCTTCAAACTTTTGGAAGAAAATGTTGGAAACACACTGGAACACTTAGGGGTAGGCCCTCACTTCCTAAAAAAGACTCCAGATGCAGTAGAAATCAAGACCAAAATAAACAATTGGGACCTCATCAAACTAAGAAGCTTCTGTACAGCTAGAGAAACAATCAACAAAGTAAAAAGGCAACCCACAGAATGGGAGAAGATCTTCGCACACAACATAGGTGATAGAGGGCTAATATCCAGAATATACAAAGAGCTACAAAACAACCAAAATGTCAAAACAAACAAGCCACTCAAGAAATGGGCACGGGAAATGGGCAGACACTTCACAAAGGAACAAACCCAAATGGCAAATAAACATATGAAAAAATGCTCAAGTTCCCTGGCAATAAGGGAAATCCAAATTAAAACATCAATGAGGTACCACCTAACGCCAGTAAGACTGGCCCACATGAATAAAAGCACCAACGACACTTGTTGGCGAGGTTGCGGGGAAAAGGGAACCCTACTCCACTGCTGGTGGGGCTGCAGGCTGGTACAGCCTCTATGGAAATCAGTATGGAGAATATTCAAACAACTCAAATTCAACATACCGTATGATCCAGCAATAGCACTCCTAGGAATATATCCAGAACACTTGTTCTATGAGAAACCAACATGTACTCCTATGTTCATAGCAGCACAATCAGTAATTGCAAAAACATGGAAACAACCAAAATGCCCATCAAAAGAGGATTGGATAAGAAAGCTATGGTTCATCTACTCCATGGAATACTACTCAGCTATTAAAAAAAACAAAATGCAGTTCTTTGTGGCCAAATGGGCCAAACTGGAAACCATAATGCTAAGGGAAATGAGCCAATCCCAAAAGGTTAAATACCACATGTTTGCCTTAATTTAAGATGATATGATGTTATGTATAACATGTTATGTTTTGAATGTTATATGTTGTGTATAAACTAAAATTGAAGTATAGGTGAGGTGGTCACAGAAGGTGGCTGGGAACCCGCATTTACTTTTAACATATTGGTTACTCATTACTATGTCAATTAATTCCATAATGATGTAAATTTTTGCTGATGGTATGTTGGAGCTTTCAATTGACTGGGATGATACTCTGCTGGCTCTGTCATCAGACCAGAGAGGGTATACCTAAGAAACCGTTGAACTTGACGGGACAATAAGATGCTGGACTCTATGTTTGGTATACGCTTGCAATGGGGAAATCTCAACTGAACTTGAGCTGTGGTTATGCAATAAGGTGGAGGAATCCACCATGGTGGGAGGGTTTGGGGAGGGGTGGGGAGAACCCAAGTATCTATGTAACTGTGTCACATAATACAATGTAATTACTGAAGTTAAATAATAAATAATTAAAAAAAAAAAAAAAAAAAAAAAAGAAAAGGTTAGGAATAATCAGGACTGATAGCACGTTTTCCTTTAAATCATGCAGATTCAGAATCTCCACACATTTTCATGAATGCAGCACAGGTATTGTTTCTGTTGTGGTAGCTGAGATGCTCATATTATACAACAGGCATCAATACAAAAGAGGTCAAATTGGAAGAAAATTCTAGAGCTAGGCATTTTTATACTGCACAATGTTGAAGACCAAATTTTTATCCCATCTTTGATGTGCTTACCAGCATCTTATTTTAATATATTTTTCTTTATCTTTAGCCAGCAAATACAGAACAGCTAAAACACAATGTTAAAGACTCAGCAGTGCATATCTGATTGAATAACCAATAAACAAGATACAGTGTCTCATTTTTCCTACAACGGAATGTCTCATTTCTGCAAAGGCAGATTGTACAGGCAAAAAAACATGCCTGAGAATTTTAGCATTTAATTTGCTTTCTCTTGAATTTCTCTATTGTCCTCTGTCGGTTTCTGTTGTGAAGTCTTCTAAAAATTGCTCAGAAAGTCTGTATGAATCAGAATAAAGATTTTACTCACTCTGTGTTATTCAGATGTGGAATTTGTTTCAACATGGGGCTGTAGAGAAAGTTTATAAATGTATTAATTTAAGAGATTCACAAACAGATGGATTTACACATCTGTCTTGACATGTAACATATGATTAAGAGAATAATATGCACACCAATATTGAGTCAAAGACATATTTTGTTGAACCTACAGCATGTTTTAGAATTGTTTAATGAATTAACTCTGAAAATGTCAGTGTGATTCCAATGAAAAAAAGTTGGCTCTTAAAAAAAAATCAGGTAAAATGCAGCAACATAGGGCCCAAAATAATTCGCTAGAATGGCAACTGCCTGTTTTAAATAGAGGTTGAACTATCCAATTTGTTTCCATCACTATCAGACCTCCATTTAATTATATTACCTTCAGAATGCATATTTCATATTTTTAAGCACCATTACGCATTTGCTTTCCAGTGCTTATACTAGTCTTGCTTGTTTTTTTGTATAGAAGAACTAAATATATCAAGAACTCAGAAATATCTGATTCCACTGATAGCACCCATCTTGGGTCTTGCCCACAACAATCATAATTTTAGTAGTTCCTGACTTAAGCGTTTAGCCTAGTGTTAATCATCTTGGAGTTCCTGGCTTTGACACCTGTCTGCAGCTCAAGACTCCAATTTTCTACACTTGAAGATCCTAGGAGGTCGTGTTAATGGTCCAAGAATTGCATCTCTGGCAATCACTTGAAGTTCTGTATTGAGTTCCTGGCTCCTGGTTTTGGCTTTGTCTGGCCCCGGTCACTGCAGGCCTGGGAGAGTGAGTTAGCACTGGAATAACTTTCTTATTCCTAACATAATTTGTATTCATACCTTCTTTCATATCTAATAGACATCATTTTTCCTAAAGAAGCAATTTCTCATTTTCCTTTTCGATCTGTATTTTATATATATATATAGCAAATATATATATAGCAAATATATATATAGCTTAAATATATATAGCAAAATATATATATAACACAATATATATATAGCAAAAGGATTGGTAGGTTATGCAATATCTATAAAATGATCTAGCTAATCATATAACTTTTTATTTATTGTTAGAGAATCATACAACATATGAAGTGAAAATGTCAGTTTTTAAATCCCTATGTGTCTGTGTGTCTGTGTGTAAAGCTCTTCTGTAAATCTAAACATCAAAACGCAAGCAGTTTTTCTCTGGTGGCACTATGAGGAATCTTTATCCCTTATGGTGTTTGTCTGCATTTTAAACATTTATATTATGAATATAATTTTATGATGCAGTAAATGACACAATCTAAAAATAATTGTAGTTCCTACTGAGACTTCAACAGTTGTTTAAGTCTTCCAGACCAAAAAAAATATTCTTATATTCCTTTCTTAGTATTCGTATTATAATGAGGTATCTATAATTGATTTGCAATATCCATGAGTTATTTTCTATGTAGCTTTGTGTACAGTGAAATAGTGAAAACTGAACCAGTGCCACATGCAGTAAATAGATTGGGTTGCTTTAAGTCTCTGATCACAAAGTTTGCCTCAACCAACCAATACATAGCCTGCATATGTAAGAAAAAGTACTGTACTTATGCAATGGGGGAATCTCAACTGAACTTGAGCTGTGGTTATGCAACAAGGTGGAGGAATCCACCATGGTGGGAGGGTTTGGGGAGGGGTGGGAGAACCCAAGTATCTATGTAACTGTGTCACATAATACAATGTAATTAATGAAGTTAAATAATAAAAAAATATATATTGTTATATGTTTAATTTTAAATCAATATTTAAATTAATTATTTAAATCATTTAAACAATCAAAGCATCCAGTTATGATTAAATTAGTATTTAAATAATGCAAATATTCTAAACAAATTTAAATAATCATTTAACTTGTTTGAATTATTTAAATTTAATGTTTATTTAATATAACTGATATTGCTTGTCATTAACATTGAATTTAAGAAGATAGCGCTCTTCCTACTACTCATGTCTGAATGATACACATGCAACATATCAATCTTGTCAGCCACATAATCTTCTTGTAGTGAGGGACCCTATAAGGTAACTTAGTACTATGCGGGGAGCATTTTTTTTTTTTAGTTTTTTTTTTTTTTAGTTTTTATTATTGGAAAGCCGGATATACAGAGAGGAGGAGAGACAGAGAGGAAGATCTTCCATCCGATGATTCACTCCTCAAGTGAGCCGCAACGGGCCAGTGCGCGCCGATCCAAAGCCGGGAACCAGGAACCTCTTCCGGGTCTCCCACGCAGGTACAGGGTCCCAAAGCTTTGGGCCGTCCTCGACTGCTTTCCCAGGCCACAAGCAGGGAGCTGGATGGGAAGTGGAGCTGCCGGGATTAGAACCGGCGCCCATATGGGATCCTGGGGCGTTCGAGGCGAGGACTTTAGCCGCTAGGCCACGCCGCCGGGCCCGCGGGGAGCATTTTAAAGAGCTTAATCACAAAACTGCTGTCCTAACAGGGCACTTGCATGTATTTAAGATTTTTATATTTGTTACATCGCTGTATTTGAAAGGCTCAGCAAGAGAGAGAGAGAGAGAGTGAGATCGTGTGTGTGTGGTGTGTGTGTGTTTTCCATGCATGGCTCACTCTCCAAATTCTCACCACAGAAAGGTTGAATCAGGCATCTCATGTGAGTGGCCAGACCTGCCTTGCTGGGCGCATCGCCCGCTGCCTTCTCGTTTCCACACTACCTGAAACTGAGAGAGCCAAGACTCACACTGAGGCACTTCATCATGACATATAAGTGTCCCAAGTGCTGTTTTAAACTTTATGCCAAACACAGGCCACCTATTTATTTATTTATGTTTTGAGAATCCTCCTTGTTTGTCCTCATCGAGAGATTGGCACAAAGGGCACCTCGAAGTTTTCACTGTTGTGAATGTCCCCAAATGGCTACAAAAGTGCCTTGAGTATCCGTGTTGGGGTTAGGAGGATGTTTTAGCCAGTTGGCAATTTGCAACACGGAATTTACACATAAGAATGGTGTGTATTATGAAAACTCTGTGACACAACCTGCTGTCCAGGTCCTGGGAACTTCATCATCTAGCAAGGTTCATTGGAGTTGTTATTCTGTCAGTTTCACTTTCTGTGGGAAAATGGACTGTATTTCTTGTGTGATTTTTCTCGTACCCTGGCTAGAATCTCTTATTTTGAGCCTCTTTCTAGTACTGGCTCTATGTCAATCTTAGAAATTTCTTTTTTTAAAAAAGAGTTACTTTTTATTGGACAGTCAGATATACAGAGAGGAGGAGAGATAGAGAGGAGGATCTTCTGTCCGTTGATTCACTCCCCAAGTGGCCACAACGGCTGGAGTTGAGCCAATCCAAAGCCAGGAGCCCAGAACCTGTTCCAGGTCTCCCACGCAGGTGCAAGGGGAGACTTTAGCCGCTAGGCTATCGTGCCGGGCCCTAGAAGTTTCTGGAAATACTCAGTGTCCTTCTGTGTCTGCAGTTAAGAATGCATTCAAACATTTTGTTTAAATGCTGAAGGAATCTAGACTTTGCTTTCACAATCCACACCCTTGACGATGGGGATAAGAACAGCAGCAAAGCATAATTTTAAAAGGAATTTGTTTTGAATGGATTCCTGCTTGAGAAAGATTTTTAAGTGTTTTCTGAATAAAACAATCTGATACTTGAAAAAGCCTCTGAAGTTATCTGTGCTAGCAAAGCTCCATGTGATGGAAACGAACAAAACTAGCACAACTTAGGAAGTTTGTGTCCTTAAAGTGGCTTCCTGCTTCCATTATATGTGGTTGAGGTATTTTATTTGATGAGAATTTACTCCACTTGGAGGTTAATTGTGAGAAGACTCCCAAAGAGCATGTTTTCATTTTTAATTCTGATTCCTGAGTCATTTTGTGTAAGTATGAATTAATTTGAAGTACTCAATGCTTTAGGAACCAACAGATTTCCTTGGCATACTTTGATCTAATTTTGTACTTCTCCATCCTTTCCTGCACTGCAATACTGAAATATGATCAAATGTCTGTCTTCAATTTTTCCACTCTCTTATTTTCATACATTTGGAGTCATTTTTATTGTATTAGTGGGAAGTTAGGGTATACTCCATAAAACAAAAGCTATTCTTTTCTCAAAAACAGACAAATGATCTGACAACCCTTACAGGAAATAAAATGTGTATTTATTTATTAAATTTAGGATGCCTCCAGGATGAATCTGTGTGTTTAAGAAGCAAACTGTGCGATCCGGTGCTTGGCCCTTGATGACATCATTTTGGATGTGTTTTCAAATGGTCTTTCTTTCATAGTTATGAACCATGAATGCCTCAGGAAGGAAGAGATCCTTTCGTCCCTGGACTGAAAGTTCTCTGACAGTTGATTGATAAATCACATAGACTACCCAAGAACAAAATCAATTAGTATTAAAATATGCTAATTCGTGCCATTGTGGATGGAATAAATTAGTGAGTTTTCTATGAAACTCTGTGTCCTATAGTATTCAGTTTACTTAGTTTGGGGAGGAAGGCAAGCTACCTTTTTTCAGTCTGTAAAAGAGAAGAAAATTGACATCCCTGTGTGTCATTTAATACATTCAAGTTCTATTAAGGTTATTGGACACTGAAGAACATTAATTGAAAAAAAAGGGGTGTTTGTTTAATGGTATTGCAACTTTTAAAGCCCACAGGAATGCTTTTATTCAGGACATTGGTTGTTTGTTCCTTCTTGAGTGCTTGCTCTGATGAGTTGAAAAGGTTTTCCAAAGAACTGGGAACAGATCTCAGCATCAGGTTCCAAGTCTTTTCTCGAATCTCTTAACAGTGTTGCATACAAAGAATTAGGTATCCCTGGATCCCATTCATAGCCTTGCTTTACTTCACTAGCAATTGGGAGGGGATCATATGAAATGCTGTCAACACTAGCATGACCAATATATCATTGTGGAATAGGCTTATGACCTTGGTAAACTTTTCTTGGCAGCCCAGCCTTCTGAAATATTTGCCAGATTTCAGGTCTGTTGATGGTGCCAAATGTTTTCATGAGGTCACCATGGAACTCTGGGTGCTGTTCTTTGTAGTAAACTGCAGAAGTCACATATGGTATCACATGCAAAATGCTGGAGTTAGAACAGGCCTTAGAAATTATCCAGTCTGGCCTTCGTGTTCCTGATGAGGAAGTAGAGGTCTGATTGGGTGAAGTGCATTTTCGCAGATCACAAAACAAGTTAGTCACCATGCCAAGCCCACTAACCAGTTCCTTTGGGGTTCAGCTGCCTTTTCCTAATGTTGTTCCACTGGTAACTGTTGTTCTTCTTGGCCAAAAGACACAGTGAGCAGGTAGAAACAGGCCAATCAGTACGGCATACTTATTTTTTATTATTCTAACTCAGATTTTAAAGGCATTTATTTTAGCATTTTTCTGTAAGCCTCGGTTAATGTAATGACAATTCTCCAGTTGTGTTTTTCTGATTACATTTTTATACTGTGATAGTTTTCATACAGTAAAACGCTCAGATATGAATTTGGAATTTTTAATAGATATATGCACTAATGTATCCATTAGACAAATCAAGATACGAAGTGTCTCCATCACCACGGAAAGTTCCCTTGTACTTTTGGGAATCAATCCATGCACTTATCCCTTCCAGAGGCAATTGCTGTTTTGATTCCTATCACTACAGATTGTTTTTGCTTGCTTCCAAAATTCATATAAGTGACTTTATACACCGTGTACTCTTGCTACAGCGAGCTTCTGCTCTGCCGTATGTTTTAGAAATTCTTCAGGGTGCAGCTGTATCGATAGTTTGTTCACTTTTATGGGTGTGTAATATTCCTACCACACTTAATTTACCCATTCTTTAGCTCATAAATACGTTGATTTCAATTGGGATTATGGTGATTAGATCTGCTATAAACATTTTTTATATTTTTATTGACGTATGCATTTATTAATCTCAGAAACATTTTAGGGGTGGGATTTCTAGGTCATAAGGCGAGTAACCATCTTAGATATTGCCACACATTTTCCCAAGTGACTCTACTCTCTGACTATTCAGCCATTACAAGGGCATTTCAATTGCTCCACATGTTAAAAAAAAAGCATTGTTACATGATTAACATGTAATAGTTGTGCATTTTTATTGGTTATGATGCAAAATTCAGTACATACCAATACTACCCAATTTAAAATGGCAGCTAGCTTTTTCATTCCTTTTCTTTGTGTTTGGAGCCTGCTATATCAGCTATGTTATGTTCATTGTGTAGGATATAATACATTATTATGAACTATAATCATTCTGCCTTGTGTGGAACACTACAAAGTATTACTTGTATCTGTCTTTTAGCACCTATTATCTAACCTTTTCTTTCCCCCTTTCTCTCTATTGTTTCCAGTCCCTACAAATTGCTACTCTAATTTTGGATATAGTCTTGTTTTTTTTTTAACTTTTATATCTGAGAGGGAATATGTGGTATTTGTCTTTCTGGATCTGACTTATTTCACGTTAAAAAAAATCTCCAGTCTCTCCTCTTTGCTATGAATGTCAGGATTTCAATCTTTTAAATGATGAAACAATATTCTTTATTACATGTTTTATTTATATATCATATATAATATGTAACATATTATAGATGAATATTTTATTTGTCCATTCATTTATTGGTAGGTATCTAGTTTAATTCTGTACTTTGACAGCTGTGAATAGTGCCGAAATGAACATACAAGTGCATGTATCTCTTTAGTAGTCTGATTTTACTACTTTGAAAATTTACTCACAAGTGGGATAGATGCCTCATATGGTTGAACCATATTTAGTTTTTAAGGAAGGCCTATAATTGCTCTCAGTGGTGGATATAGTTATTTGTATTCACAGCAAAAGAATGCAGGATTCCTTTTTTTTATATCTTCACTATTAAATGCTCCACATTTTTGCCAAAACTTGATATTGTTAGACTTAATTTAGGCATTGTAATTGGTGTGTAGGGAGATTTGATTGTGGTGCTTGTATTTCCCTCAAGACAAGAGATATTGAGCACCTTTTAAAGAATCTTAGTTGACCATTTATTCATGTGTGCTCAACTTTTCGTCCATTTGAAAAACTATGTTTTAAAAATCCATTTTAAGGACTTCTTTGACAAATTTAACTATGGAGGTTATCTCCCCCAAGAATTAGCTTGCTTTGCATTGTATTAGTGGCAGTTTTTCAGGAGTGTAACTTTCAGAATTCAATGAAGCCTAACCATGTGTTTTGTTTTGTGTATTTTTCTAAGAAGGCAGAGTTATATAAAGAGAGAGAGACAGAGATGAGAAGAGGGCTCTTCCATCTTCTCCTTTGTGCCCCAGATGGCCCCAGGAGACACATAACTCCATCTGGGTTTCTCAAGAGCATAGTAGCAGGGAGTTGATTGGAAGGGAAGAGGCTGGACTTTGAACCGGCATCCATATGAAATAGCAGTGGCTGTGGCAGTGGCTTTACCAGATGTGACACAATGCTGGCCCCTGTATTGTGTTTGTTTATTTAGTTTTAGAGATTTTTAAAAATTTATACAGATGGAACACATTTCGTGTATTTTATAAATATACTTCTAAGAAAATAGTGATAGTTCCTTTCCTATGACCTTCATCCCTCATTGCCATGCTCCTCCTTCTTTCCTATGTTTATTTTAATATTTGCAATAACATACTTTCAACCTTAGCTCACAAGCAAGAACAGAAATCAGGCTGGAGCACAGGTCATACCGAGATAGGCTCTTATACCCTGGCATAAGCCAGGGATGCCAGGTCGTAGCATCGAAGGCAAAGGCCAAGACAGGTGAGGGGCTATGCCAAGCTGGGTCAGAGCAACCATTGGCACACGTGGGCAATCTGTGGCTGGGAACAGACCTGGTTGGGGAACTAAGAGGACACCCTGGCTGAGTTGGGGTTCCCATTGGTGAGCGCGGGGGCTGGAGTGTGGGCTGCATGCTGGTCTGGGTGTGACTGCAGTCTCCCTTGGACAAGTGTGGACTGGGGCTGGGCACACCTAAACAGGCTAGACTCCAGCATCATCTGGTGCACATGAGAACCTGGGCAGATAGATGTAGGATGGACTAGGCTATAGGTCTCTGCCCCTACTGAACCATGTGTGAGCTGTTATCTGGGTATGTATGAGCCTTGGCTGGGCTGAAACATCCAACAGTAAGAACCGGAATGGGTTGAAGGCCAGTCAGGAAAGGCCACTGTTACAGCTAGGACAGGAGGTGGACTAAGTAGCGCTGGCCCATGGACCCAGCAGAATGTGCAAGATCTGCCATAGGGAGAGGTTCTGATGGAGGAGCTTGGGAAACTCCTCTATCGGGACACAGTCCATGCAGGTGAGCGCAAGAAGCATGAAAGGGAGCAGCCCAGACCAGGCCAGGGAAAGGTACCCACCAGCATTCATTTGGTGTAGGTCGGGGGCAGACCAGGCTGAACCAGTTCACATCACCTGCTGCTGAATCCGAGCACCAGAACAGAGTGCAAGTCAGGCCATGTTCAGTCGCAACACCTACCAGTACACGTTACAGCTAGGATGAGGGCTAGCTGGGCTGGGCTAAGCTGTAACCCCCACCAGTGGGAGCTGGAATTGGGTGGGGGCCGGGTCAAGCTACAGCACCCACTGGCAAATGCCAAGGCAAGGTGGGCCATGCCAGACTGGGCCGCAGCACCCCACCAGCACACATGAGAACCAGTGAGTGAGGGGGCAAAGCTGGTAGGGGGTAGTGTGGAGGGCTCTCCTGCTAGACAGCCACTCCCAATGCAAAGTGTGATTTGGGATGGGGGCAGACTAGATCAGGCAGGGCCACAACACCTGTGGGTCTCATGTAAGCTAAATCAGGGATAAGCCAGGCTGGGCTGACTGTTCCTACTGGTGCAAGCATAAATCAGGGTGGGTGAGAGTTGGTTGGGTTTTGCCACAGCATCAGCTGGCAGATGCTAGCACTGGGGGCTAATTCTATCCAGTAGGGAAATAGTGGGTGCCTCCCTCTTGGGATACCACTCCCACTGGACAGCCTGAAAACCAGGACTGCGGCAGGGGTGGCTAGGCAGTACAACACCTGCCAGCATGTGTGTGGGCTGGAAAGCGGAGCTAGTTGGGCTGAACTAGGCTTCAGTGCACGTTGACATGTATAAGAGCAGAATGGGATGTCGAACTGACTGAACAAGTCTGCTGTACATACTGGCAAGCATGGGAACCAGGGTAGAGGGCAGGCCTGGTGGGGTTTATGGGGAGTTATCCCAACTAGGCTGCAACTTGCACTGGTTTACGTGAGGGCCAAGTGTGAGGTGGGCAGAATTAGGCTTGACTGCAACACCCATTGGTTCGTGTGGAAGACAGGTGTGGAAATAGAACTGACCCAGCAACTGCAGCCACCAGCATAGGCATAAGCTGACTGGGGTGACAGACTGTGTCAGACCCTGTGTTGGTATTCACTCACAAGAATCAGGTCTGGGATTGCCTCAGACAAAGTTTCTTTGGGGATCCCTCCAACTGAACTGCTGATTCCAGAACCCCATCATGAAGCAAATTGCAGGTTCCATGGTCTGACCATGGAGTGCATGTGTCAAAGCTGAGCCTCCGCAGAGCCTCAGTCGGAGCAGCATGCAGTAAATCCAAGTGCACATGGAGGAAATGGCAGTCCATTGGAGCCTGCAGAGGACACCGGGTACCACAACAGAGGACGGAGGACAGAATAAATGGATCATAGCTACGTGTTGGCAGTAAAGATCTGGGCAAACAGAGACCCTACGGTGGACAATGTCAGCCAATGTATTCTGGAGATTTCATCATGCTTGGAATGGCGAGATTGGCAGCAATTCAGAACTGTTGACCTATCAAAACCACTTGAGCAGTGCCCTCAGAGCATGCCCCATGTTGGGGACCTGGAATGGGGTGGGAAGTTGGGTGGGACTTCTCCATTTCTGTCCCTCTTTACCCCAGATACACACACACAAAATGTGGAAACAATGGTCTTATCCACTTCCCTGTAACCCTTGATCTTTTGTGCCCTAATCAACTATGTAAATATTATCAAAATAAAAGAAAAAATATTTGCAACGTCATAGTTTCAACTTATTTTATGATCGCAAGCTTAATCCTTTAGTATATAAAAAAAGTACTAAGCAGAAAAAAAATTTCTTCAGGAGTATAGACAACTGCTATAAACAATAATCAAATTTCAAAATGTCTGTGTCACTAATTTAATTTACATTTTGTACTTTATGTGTTAGTTACCACAAATATATAATATCTGGTTTTGGGAGACTGACTAGTTGACTCATTACAGTTGTCATCAATTGTATTCATTATTGTTGCCAACAACAGAATTCTACTCTTCGTGGATAAGGTAGTATTCCATAGTGTGTGTGTGTGTGTGTGTGTGTGTGTGTGTATCACTTATTTTTTATCTGGTCATCAGCTGAGAGATAGCTTGGTAGATTCCATAACTTAGCTGTTGTGATTGAAACTGCTACAAACATAGGATTCAGACAACTATTTCATATGCAGATTGCATTTCCTTTGGGTAAACTCACAGGAGTGGCATGGTAGATCTATTATCAGATTTCTGAGAAATGTGCATAGCATTTTCCATAGTATTAGTACTAGTATACATTTGTACCAACAAAGTATTAGGGTACTTTTTCTCCACATTGTTACAAACTTGTTAATTTTTCAATCTTTTTAACTTATCCATTTTAACTGGGATTGGGTGAAACTTGATTATGATTTTATTTGCATTTTCCTGTAGACTAGTGGTCCTTAGCGTCCTTGCTTGATGTCATCCCATTTGTCTGTTTTGACTTTTATTACTTGTACTTCTGGGGTTTTGTCCAAGAAGTCTTTGCCTATGCCAATATCTTACAGCGTTCCCTTTATGTTTTCCTCTAGTAATTTGATAGTTTCATATTTTAGCTTTAGAAACTGAAATCACTGTAAATTTTGTGTAGAGGGTAAGGGTTTTGTTTCATAGTTTCGCATGCAGAAATCCAGTTTTCCCAATAATGTTTGTTAGAGAATGTCTTTTCACTGCAGAGTGAATTTCACTTGTTTGTTAGAAATTAGTTACTTAAAGACACATGGCGGAATTTCTGGAATCTCTGTTCCATTGGTCCACAGGTCTATATTTGTATGCAAACCATTGTGTTTTGATTATAACTGCCATGCAATACGTTTTAAAACCCGGTATTATGATGCCTTCAGCTCTGTTTTTATTAAGATTGCTTTGGGATCTCTTGTGTTTTTATATGAATTTTAGGGTTGTTTTTTTTCTAGATCTGAGAATGCTGTTGGTGTTTTGATTGGAATTGCACTAAATCTGTAAATTGTATTGACTAGTATGGAGATTTTATGACAGTAGATCTTTCAATCCACACATACTGGAGGTTATTACATTTTTTTGTGTTTTTCAGTTTATTTCCTTAGTATTTTGCAGTTTTCATTAGAAAGATCCGTTACATCCTTATTAAGTTCATGTCAATGTATTCCAACTTTCTGTATCCATCATAAATAGGACCAACCTTATAAGTTCTTTCTTGGCCATGTCATTATTTATGTATACAAATACTATTGATTTTTATGCATTGTTTTTATATCCTGCAACTTTGCCAAACCCTCTTATGAATTAAGACCTCTTAGTGGAGTGTTTGGGTATGTCTATAATATAGAATTATGTGTTCTGCAAATAGGAACACTGGATTGTGTTTTAATCATGATTTTTGAAAACTTCTTGTAGTATCTATGTGAGAAAACCCAAAACAGGAGCTCAAGGATCCTGGAAATATGTACTTTCTCGAATTTCTTGAACTTGAGTAGAGGTAGAGATGAAATCCTTTATAGACAACAACATGTTTAAAGTGCTTAACATGAGCATCCATGTAATGCATAAATAGGACCTAAGATATAACAGTAGAGCTGTAATAGAGACAGGAAAGACGATGAAACTTTAGAAGGCGTTGTATCTGAAGGCCATTCTAAGAATATTTATTGTGACAAAACAGGGAATAAGTGCAGTTATTCTAGCAATGACAGAGTTGTGCATGGATTAGAGACCAAATTAAAAGCACAAAGATATACAATTAAACTAGTAAGTTATCTATTTCCACATGGAAGGGGCGGAAATGTCAGGGAAATGGATTTGTTCAGTGATGATGGAGATGGAGAGAAATGGGATAAAAAAAGGTGATAAAGATGTATTAAGGGGTGCAATCATCAAATCTTTGTGACGTGTGGGATGGAAGACAGTGACAAATCAAGGATCAATTTTAGATTTTGGAATAGGACAATATTCATTTAATATTTGGGTTTTTATCTTTAATTAAGCCTCTATCTAATTTCCTGAACCATGACTTTTACTGTAGGAAAACTGATGAATTACTAGCCTCTTATACCTGCTAGCCTGTCTACTTTTTAATTTTCATTCCTTGCAGCTATTAATTCAGAATGCACTTCTCTAATGCATTTTTTCTTATTCCTCATTCTCCATGTCCATACATGGGATAGTGGGAGATTATGGTCCAAATATCTATCCCCCAGATCCAATAGCCATGCTACTTGGAAAGGACACTAAGGACACTTCATTTGGCAAAACAAATCACATGGATGCTCACATGTACAGAAAACAGGGAACTTGCATTCTTTTATGCTTCTCGAAGAAGAGCAAAGGTATTGTTATCAGCACATATAACTACCATGGTTCCCTTTAACCACCCATACATTAATGGTGAATTTATTGACCATTCATTTTCCAGGTTCAACGTACAAAGCCTTAGGGGAAAATATGTGGGATGTGGGCCTTGAACTTCCTTTTGACACAGTCTATGCTGGTTCTGGAGCTAACTCTCCTTTAGCATAAACCTGTTCTACTTTACTGCAAGAAGGTTTTTCATCCCTGGAGTAATTTCCACACAAATAACTTTTGAGAAGGAAAACTTTCTGATTACTATATAGAAAAGGTAACTTCACTTACTTTCAGCGGTGCTTTTACTTCCTATTCTCTAAACAATCCACTAGGAAGTATATTATTTAGTTGCCCGCTATTTATGTAGGTCCCTTTTATGATGGACTGCTCTATGGAATTCAGTGCTGCTGACCACTTTTGCTGTCTGAAATACTGTCTTCTGGCTTCTGTGAGACCATATGTTATTTTTGGTTCTTTTAGTTCTGTCAACAATGTTAACACTGCTGACATGTCACCTATTTTTGCTTCTCTTTCCTTCCATAGTTTTCTCCAAGTCTTTTTCCTCTTCAAGTTTCCCATTGTGGCTATGTTGCTTCAGGCATTCAACTTGCTCACTGGAACATAGTTCACATGCTCCCCAAGGCTATTGGTTGGTGTTTCCATGCTGGTGTTTGGTTTGTTTTGGGTTGTACAACACTTCCCTTTTTTCAGAGCATAAATGCAAATTATTTAATATGGTCAAAGGTGCTAAATAAAAGCGTATTTTGGGGCCTGGTGCAGTAGCCTAGTAGCTAAAGTCCTATCCTTGAATGCACCAGGATCCCATATGGACTTTGGTTCTGATCCCAGCAGCCCCGCTTCCCATCCAACTTCCTGTTTGTAGCCTGGGAAAGCAACCAAGGATGGTCCAGAGCCTTGGGACTCTGCACCTGTGTGGGAGACTCAGAAGAGGCTCCAGGCTTCTGGCTTTTGCGGCCGGTTGGGCAGTTAATCAATGGATGGAAGATCTTCTCTCTATCTCTCCTCCTCTCTATATATTTGGCCTTGCAATAAAAATAAATATTTTTTTATTTAAAGTAGCTTATTTTTATTATTCCACTCTATTACCTTGCTATTTTCATAAAAGCCACGTTTACAATTACACAAGTGTCCCAAGTTCGTTCATGGCCTCGAAAGAACAACATGCAGTAGTGCAGAAACACTCATCTTAGGAACCACGTACACTAAGAATCTAACTGGATTTAATTATACGAACTGTTTGACCTTCAGCAAGTTACATAACATCTGTGACTATCTTTGTCCTCCATTCAGCTAAATTATTACAAGATTCAAATGATTGTCTCGAGTATAAGATTATATATAGATCGGGCCCGGCGGCGTGGCCTAGCGGCTAAAGTCCTCGCCTTGAAAGCCCCGGGATCACATATGGGTGCCGGTTCTAATCCCGGCAGCTCCACTTCCCATCCAGCTCCCTGCTTGTGGCCTGGGAAAGCAGTCGAGGACGGCCCAAGGCTTTGGGACACTGCACCTGCGTGGGAGACCTGGAAGAGGTTCCTGGTTCCCGGCTTTGGATTGTTTGGATCGGCGCACACTGGCCCGTTGCGGCTCACTTGGGAAGTGAAACATCGGATGGAAGATCTTCCTCTCTGTCTCTCCTCCTCTCTGTATATCCGGCTTTCCAATAATAATAAATCTTTAAAAAAAAAGATTATATATAGATAATTATATATTACATATGTACATATATAATTATATATTAGATATAATTTTGTCAAAGTTCAGTATTCATAACTACTATCATTATTTTTATTAAATATACTTAGTTATGTGATGTTTATATACGTTATTTCTAACTTTTTCTATATGTCATTTATATTACTACTTTTTGACCATTTAGTTCACAATGCCTACTATATCCAACTTCCCTTATTTGGAAAATTGCCTATCTCATCAGTAGCTTATTTTGCAACACACTGTGCTTGGCCCTCCTATAGGGGATGCCAGCAGTTCCATCAAATCTGAACTAAACCTCAAAATATTCCATGTTCTTATTGACTAATGGCCACAAAATGGAGTTTCACAAGGAATTCTGTTCAATGCTCTGAATCCTTTTAGAATCTGGACTAGAGAATATGGGTGTGAAGGTTCATCAGTAGCAAGTAGTCAAGCTGCAGAAAGGGAAGTGTCATTATGGAGAGAGTAATCAATCGAGAATAATGCCATCTTGACAAGAAAGCTTATGACAAACAAGGTAGTTGGTGCCTGGGGAAATGGTCTTAGTTTTGAGTAACTTCCTACTTGTAATTCAAATTACTAGAGCAAAGCATTTCTCAGGCTCAGAACGTACTGAACCTTTGTTTTTACAACCAACGTGATGATTTGCTTCATATGTTATATATCAGAAGCCTTTCATTCCTCCATGGGATTTGTGGAATTCCAGAATATTTTGTACACAACTTCCTTACAGCATGTATCCCAATAATCTGTATTGTCTTCCTGATATACCGAGTGTTTTATTTTGTGTTTTTGTGTTTCCAGCACTGTCCACATTCAGGAGGTAAGGCATCAGTACTGATATATGAAAAATAAATAGATACGTAAGTGAATTCTTGCATTTCATTCTCGCAGAACTCAGGAAAACATGCCAATTTAATGTTAAGTGACTTGAAGTAATGTGTCTATATTTTAAATGAACAGGAATTTGTCAAGTTTCTCTTTAAAATACATTGACTAAGTTCACTGTGTCCAGGTCAAAGTGAGCTTTCCTTTACCTTACGTTCTAATCGACAAGTTAACATGGGGTGTTACGTGGTTTATTCCTGCTGCACAAATTGTGAAAATGAACAAATGTGAATTGCACTTCAGTAAGTGCAAAAGTTTGGAAAAATGAATCATCTAATTAAATTCTGCACTCTAATACTCCATGAATTTATAGGGTCCATTGTGTAATTAGTTTACAAAAGAAAGAGCATTGGAATTATTTATGACAGATGTTCACCTAACGAAAAACAGGAAGTATATTTACTTCTATGTAGTTATTACGATGTAATTAAAAACATAAAACCACCTTATCTGAATTTCAAAGCTGAGCGTGTATTTATTCTTCTGTCCATAGCCTCCTTGACTGCAGTTGCCTTCATTGAACGTACAAGGGTAATAGAAGGAGGCTGCAGGTTGGCCAGTGTGAACTTGTCAGATATTTTATTCTTTCATTGCATTTTTTAAGGGCAGTTATTCAGCTAATTCTGTGGAGAAGCGTATGCTTATTAGTAGAAACTGAGGGTATAGTCAGTGAGAAAAGTCTCTTTTGTGCCTTTGTTCTGGGAGTGGCTTGTGAGGAAACCAAGTGGTTAAATCAGCAGAATTTAACAACAGCAATAACAGAATCTGAGATTTATGTATGCATATTTGGTATATAACACTGCTGTCATGATTCAGGTCGTAAAGAAGCACATAAACCACCATCCTGTAATCTTTCTATCGCCTTTGCAATGACTGTACATATACTTTAAAACTGGCTGAAATGGTGCATCCATAGTTAAGCCTTTTACCATTCCCAGTCACAGTGGTTTAGGACCTACCCTTTGCTATGTCTGTCTCCTGGCAGGAAAGTTCTTGTGGAATATAGTGGTTGGGTTTTCAGCAAACATGAATCATCTCTTTTTTCAAGGCATGAGGAAACATGCCCAGATGTCAAGTGTCTGCTCCAATCAGTTCAGTTTGTTCCAGCCATAAGTATTTGCTTGTTATTGGAGATTTTCAGCTCTTCTCCAATGGCTCACATGGATCAGGGCAATATTTTTCAGGGATTTGACAACATGTGCAAACTCTTTTTGAATTAATTTTCAAAGCCTTTTGTGACTGGTGTCAATTTGGCAACAATGTTTTTTTTTCATTATTTGTAGGCTCAAGGTCTAAAGTTTAGGGGTTGTTAATTTTAAGAATTTCCTCTCCAATAGTTTCACCTTCCAGAAGACAGAGGTACTATGAGCATCCAGAATATTAGAGTTAAAATACAGAGAAACAACTGAAAGTTTGGTATTATGAAGTTGACTTTTTTAACTCTAAAAAGGGCTTTTACCAGCAACATAATTTGAAACTAAGACCGGAGCTTAGAGTCTGCCTCATTCAAGGCCTCCAAATTCTGGCAGAAAGAATAAGAAACTGTTCACTTATAAATGTGGCACTAATTATCCAATGTATAATTCATGCTATAAAAATCACCATACAGCTGTATTATACAAGAAATGTGAGTTAGTTGGAAGGAGATGAAATATTGGTTAATTTAAAAAATTTCTGTTAAAATAGTTTGTTTACTACAACTGCACAAAGAGAAGCCAGCGGCATGGTGTTAAGTAGGGTAAGCCTACACCTGTGGCATTGGCATCCCATTTGGGCCCTGGATAGTCCACTTCCAATCCAGGTCCCTGCTCGTGGCCTGGGGAAGCAGCAGAGGACAGCTCAAGTACTTTGGCCCCTGCACCCAGACGAGGCTCCTGGCTCGGTTCTGGCCGCTGCGACCATTTGGAAAGTGAGCCAGAAGATGAAAGTACTCTCACTTGCTTCCCTTCTCTCTTTAGTTCTTCCCTTCAAATAAAAATTCAAAAAAATCTTTAAAAAAATTAGAAAAAATAAAACAGTTCAAAACTTAGTTTGCTCAATATCATCCTGAAAAAAACCCTAGGACAGCCTAATTTCTACTGTTCTTGGTTGAATGCAGTATAAAGAAAACTTTATACCTTTTTGTCTTCAGACTCTGGAGTTAGAATTGGAGAACGTGTGAAGTTCTGTGACCTAATGTCTCCGGAAGGCCTTTATTGTTTTTACTGGAGAATATGCACCACGACTTTGTTGAAGCGAGGGAACGGAAAACAAGACAGTACTTTAGGCAATATGGTAGCTTTTCTGCAAAAAGCAGTACACATTATTGACAGATTAATTATAGGCACATTCACAACTTTTCTTAATGGGTGGAGTAACTTAGCAATACTTTTTTGCTGTTATCTTGCTTTCGTAAGCAAACATACAGATTTTTAACATATGATTCAAGGTCAAACATAGATTTTTGAAATGAGGTTTTAAAATCTTCATGTTCTTTAAATCCAAATTATTTTCCTTAGTGTTGCTCACTGACAAATTTTAAGGTTTAAATTCCTTTTATAATAAAAATATTTATGGGTTGATGTTTTTGCAAATGAAAGATGAGAATTGCGTTAAACCATAAGAAAAGTATCCAAAATAATCATAATATTTTCAAATAATCCTTCATATCTTTCTTTTTAGAGATAGATTTATTTTGATTAGAAAGGCAGATTTGCAGAGGGAAAGAGACAGAGAGAGCTTCCATCTGCTGGTTCATTCCACAGATGGCTACAACCAATCTAAAACTAGGAACCAGGAGCTTCTTGCAAGTCCCCTGGGCAGGTGCAAAGCCTCCCAAGACTTTGGGTCATCTTCCACTGCTTTGCCACGCCATAAGCAGGGAGCTGGCGTGGAACCTGAACCGGAACTCAAACCAGTGTCCATATGTAAGTAGAGGATTTGTCAGTTGAGTCATTTCGCCAGCTCTAGTCTCTAATAGCTTTAATCACAATCATTAATATGATTTAAAAATCTGAAACTTAGTTGTGAAATATTTGTCATATGAAATGAACGAGAAAGACATAGATTCCAAATATATTACTATTGCTGAACTTAGAAGAAATGAAAACTCATTTTTATAATATTTCTCTCCTTGGCTTTCTATCATCTTTTTAAAATTGTATTTATTTATTTTATTGGAAAGTCAGATTTACAGAGAGAAGGAGAGACAGAGAGAAAGATCTTCCATGTGCTGGTTCACTCCTCAAGTAGCCACAACAGCCAGAGCTCAGCCAGTGCAAAGCCAGGAGCCTCTTCTGGGTCTCCCACACAGGCTCAGGTTCCCAACTTTGGGCCATCCTCAGTTGCCCTCCCAGGCCACAAACAGGGAGCTGGATGGGAAGTGGAGCAGTCAGGACACAACTTGGCACCTGTGTAGTATCCTGGCAGATGCAAGGCAAGGACTTAGCCACTAGGCTATTACACCAGGCCCACATCATTTTTTCTTATCAGGTATTTCATCTCCAATGATTTTGTTAAAGGCAGATTAGAGTTATTGTCAAATTTGATTTCTGGGACATGTTTGTTGTGCACTTACGAAAATGGTACACTCACAATCTAGATTTTTTTTAGACTTATGTACTTTTATTGGCGCAAGGCGAGAACTTTAGCCACTAAGCTACCTCAGCAGGCCAACATGCTAAATTTTTAAAAAATTAAATTTAAGAATGCAATTTTATGTCTTAATGTTTTTACCATACGTTAAGGACTAGATGGTGATAAAGATAAGTGGATAAATTAAACATTTTTTTCTGATTGTGAGGAAGCAATGATCTGAGATGGACATTAAAAAATACATATTGCAACATCCAGCATGAAAGTTATAATAGATAAAAATTACCTTTTTATGGCCAAATGCATGAACATTGATATTTT
This sequence comes from Ochotona princeps, assembly GCF_030435755.1. NCBI lineage: Eukaryota > Metazoa > Chordata > Mammalia > Lagomorpha > Ochotonidae > Ochotona > Ochotona princeps. The sequence goes on along the minus strand of NC_080854.1, from coordinate 17,042,012 downwards.
ATATGTATCCAACAAATAAAAAATGGTGGAATGCAGAAGATAGTTACAAAAAATCTGTTTCTAAATTAAAAGTTCATCATTTTGTTATTCTACTGCATGAACCAGGCCTCAGCCAGGAGCCAGGGTATTCATCCGGGTCAACCACGTTGGGAGCAGGAGTTCCAGCACTTGGGCCATCAGCACGGAGCAGATTCAGAAGTGGAACAATTTCAGCACAAACTGATGCCCCTGTGAGACATAGACCTCAGGTGGAAACGTTGCCTCTTACATCCTAACTTTGGTTCCTGTAGTTTATTTTTTAAATGGCTCTTTTCTCCCAAGCTATTTGTTGATTTGCTTTTATAAAAGGATAGCATTTTGCATATACAATTTAAAGAATATAATGAGACTTCTTACTCTCCGTGTCCCTCATTTCTCAAATGTTTTTGATATTTGCTATGACATGTTTTGAATTTGCTTTATAATTGTACACATAGGCCTCCACTGAATAAAGAATTCAACAAGAAATGAGTACAGAGAACACTGTTCCTCGCAAGTGCAGACAGGGCTATAAAAAGTAATCAAGTCTCAATAAGTCAATTTCACTTATACATATTCCTTTTTTAATACTCTCTATGTTAGTCATTACAGTTAGGGAAAATGTCTTTGTTGTTTCGCGACTGGCTTATTTCACTGCACGTAATGACCTCCAATTGCATTCATTTTGTTGGGAAATGTAATATTTCATCCCTTTTTATGAATAAGTGGTATTCCACATATTCTTTATCCAGTCGGAGGATAGCCATCTGAGTAGGCTGAATAATAAAGGACAAAAGGAACTGGATCAATTCAATGTAGGTGCTAGCCATGGGACCCTCCATATCATGAACACAGCAAAAAGAAAGGAAACCGATGAGGAAGCCGAACAGATTCTGCCAGGGGTGATGAAGGATGACTGTTTCTATCATCTTGGACCCTCGAATTCTGGCTGTTCATTTGCGACTAGAGAAGAGGTGGAGATTTTTTTTTTTTAAATAGGAAGAAAATTCAAGATCAGATGTCAAAACTTGGCTGGCTGGTCCCAAAGAAGAGGACAATGATGTGGATGTAGCTGTTGTGAAAAGAATCGAGGAATCTTGGAGCTCAAGTTGTGGCCTCCTCTCAGAGCAGCCGTAAAGGACCCGTGCTCCTGAAGATCACGTGTGTGGAAGAGCTGTTTAACCAGCTGAACTCTCCAAGTAGAGGAACTGCTGTTTCCAAAATCAGGAAAGACACACTGCCGCCAAGGCAAGGTGAGGCATTAACTTGCTTTCGACCTGTGGAATCTGTCTTGCATCATGAACACTTGATGAAACGAGACGCAGATGGGGAGGATGGTGGCTATGCCTGTGCCTGCTACCTCCTACCTCCTCCAGATATTTTTCTTCCCAGCTGTATCTTTCAGAAGGGCTTGGTTAGCCCAGTGACTCCAACCTTTGGCAGCCACTGCCCCACTTTTAGAGATGGGGCCCATTTATTTCCCTACTGCAGTAAACAACTCTGGATGGCCAAGTGACCAACCCACAGCATGGATATGACACAGGCTCATTCTCTATATTTTTCTAAACTTTTCCATCTGACAGCCTCCTAAAGAGAATGTGTAGGAAAATGCTGACTGCTTCTTGTAGAAACCTTCAGGACCCCTAAGAGCTGAAGTTGTTAGCATTTAGACTGTTCTTGTACTTCCTTCCTACACCTCTTAGGAACAGGGTAAGAGAGAGTAAGGTTGAGCCAAAGACTTAAGGACTCAGTTACGGCTTATAAGTTCCCATCCCTGTGTCCTTAGACTAACTACCTGACCTTCCTCGCTCATAGTCCTCATCTGACAAGATGAGAAGAATGTCTATATCATAAGATTGCGGTGAGCATAGCATGAGTAATTATAGATGAAAATTTTTTGTTCAAGTCTGTATATATACCCAATAGGCTTTCAATAAATGCTAGTTATCCTAAAAAAAAAAAAAAAAAAAAAAAAAAGCAGTGTGGGGACTGGAGCCTAGTAGACTAAGCCTGCAGCACTGGAATTTGCTATGGGCATCAGGTCATGTCCCAGCTGCTCCACTTCTAATCTAGTTCCCTGGCCTGGGAAAGCAGCAGAGGATGGCCCAAATCTTTGGGCCCCTGCACCACCATGTGGGAGACCCAGAAGAAGCTACTGCTCCTGGCTTCATATCAGCTCAGCTCCGGCTATTGTGGCCATTTGGGGAGTAACTAGTAAATGGAAGATCTGTCTCTCTCTTTCCTCCTGACCCCTTGTGTATGTGTCTCCTTCTTTCTGTAGTTCTTTCAAATAAAAATAAAATAATAAATATTTAAAAAGTATAAAATAAGTCATTTTGCATGTATTATTTACTGTCATTGCTTATAAATAAACTTGCAGTTATTTTCAAGATGTTTATCCTACATCTAGTTACTTTGTTGAATTTTTTTAATGTCAGATTCTGAGCTAATTTTTCTTGGCATTTCTAAGCATGTATCAATTTCAGATACTGGCAAAAATGTATCCCTTCTTTCAATACTTTTAATATTTATGCCTCTTTTTGCCTAGTTGTTTATTACATTAGGTATATATTCCAGAACAATATTAAATTCATTAGTGTGTATTTAATTTTAGAAAGATTTGACATTAGAAAGTTATGCTCTTTGGCAACAAACAAGAATGTAGATTTTATACTTCCAGTGAAAAATAAAGTGAAACTGGGCTGTATATTGTAAAAATCCTAAATAAATGTCTGATTACTTATTTTTGTTAGGCGTGAACTGTAGGAGTATAACAGGAAATTCTTATATAAAGACTGTTTTCTTAAAGATTTGTTTAAAAGGCAGAGATAGATAAAGAGATCTTTCATCTTCTGGTTCACTACCCAAATGGCCCTGACAAGCAGGGCTGAAGCCTAGAGCCCAGAGCTTCCTCCAGATTGCCCACCTGAGTGCAGGGGTCCCGGCACTCAAGCCATCTTCTGGTGCTTTTCCCGAACTTATTTATGGGGAGCTGAAATTAAGTGGATAAACCAAAAATCAAACCGGTACTCATATGGGATGTTGATATTTCAGGCAGCAGCTTAACCAGTTATACCACAGCTTTTGTCCCACTAAGTTTTTTTAAACATATAAAATTGACTTATAGGGCTGCATGTGGTGCTATAAAAGCCTATATGTTTTTGCTAAATGTAAAAGGTATATCACAGATTCATTTGATTGTTATAATAATACTGGTGCAGTTGAAGAATGTTATGTCTATTAGATATAAATTGTGTATATGATTCACTGAGGTTAGCACTGGAACAGACTATAATTTCTCAGAACCATTCATTTACAGTGAATTTCATAAGTAGACAAGAATCATGTGGCTACAGTAGGTATTCCCAGAGCTAAACATCGTGATGTTTTTTAATCCTATGTTAGTGTTCTTTCTACCCACCCTATTAACTAATGTTTGGAAAAGATTTCAAATCTTTAGGACATGCATCAGTACATTGTCAATAAATGCTTATTGAGCATTTAGTCACTGTCATTTCCCAGAAGCCTAAAAAATCATGAGACATGACCTTCACTTCAAGGAAGGGAGTCTAAAAAGAAGGGAGTTAGTAAACATATGGTCACAACAAAGTCAAGTGAGCAGAAAAGGGAATTTAGAGAAGAGTACTTACAGGCTTGGGAGTGTGGAACTGATTTTTTTTTCCCAAGATTTCTTTCTTTTTATTTGAAAAGCAGATTTTGAGGGAGAGAGAGACATAGAGAGAAAGAGGGCACTTCCATCTGCTGGTTTATTCTCCAAAGGGTCACAATGACCAGAACTGAACAAGTCCAAAGCTGCAACGCAGGAATTTCCTCTAGGTCTTCCACATGGGTACAGGGGCCCCAGGTCTTCGCCCAAACTCCGTTGCTTTTCCAGGATATTGGAAGGGAGTTGAATCAGAGGTGGAGCATCTGGGATATAAACCAGCACTCAAATGTAATGCTGACACTTGCAGGTGGAGGATTAGCCTGTTGTATCACCATGTCAGCCCTATGGAGCTGATTTTTGGACAGTCCAACAACAGGGCTGGGAAATATCAGTAAATCGGTAATAGACTCAAGTGTTAAGTTGATAGGCTTTAAAATCCTGTGTGTGATCTTATAAATATTCAAATGGACCTTGGCAGAAGAACATTTCCTATCCCTAATCTAGAATGGACAATAGGGGGTTTCCACAAAATCCAAAATGTGGTAAGTTTTACCGAAGTGTAAAAAGAGATGTGAATGTGAAGTAATGACTCTTGAATATCATCAGACAAATCTATTGTCAGTTAAGAGGCTAACAGGTTTGAATTTTGTGTGGATGCTGAGAACAAGCCAACAATTTTCAAGAAGGCAAAAATAAAATCTGTTTTGCACATGTGAAAAATAAGTCTGATTTGAAGAATTTATGTTGGGTGGGTAAGAGTGCTGTTCAGCAAACACAAGGAGAGAAATCTGTTAGGTACAAACACTGATTTTTGAATATAAAGGGTTTGGAGTCAGAATATACTCATTTTAAGGTATATTGTGATTTCCTGGAGACAGAAAAAGATTGAAGCTGTGCCTAGCCAGCCCTGGTCAATGTGGTCATCTGGGGGAGTGAACCAGAATTCTCTCTTTCTTATCTCTATCTCTCTCTGTCTCATCTCCGTTTCTCTCTCTTCCCTTCCCTGTTGTAAATCTAGTTTTCAGGAATAGGTACATCTTAAAATGGGAGAGAAGGAGAGAGAGAGAGAGAGAAAGAAAGAGGAGGAGGAGAAAAAAACAAGAAGAAGAAGAAGGAGAAGAAATGTTTCTGGAATAAAGAAATAGGAAAAAATTCAACATTTATTCCTAGTTGAATTTTTAAAAGTATTTATTTGTTTTTATTGGAAAGGCAGATTTATAGAGAGAAGAAGAGACAGAAAGCTTTTGCATCTGCTGGTTTACTCCCCAAGTGGCTATAAATGACAGGAACTGAGCCAATCTGAAGCCAGGAGCAGTAGCTTCTTGTTTTTTTTTTTTAAAGATTTATTTATTTTTATTACAAAGTCAGATATACAGAGAGAAGAGACAGAGAGGAAGATCTTCTGTTTGATGATTCACTCCCCAAGTGAGCGCAGCAGCCGGTGCGCGCCGATCCGAAGCCAGGAACCTGGAACCTCTTCCGGGTCTCCTACAGGTCTCCTACATGGGTACAGGGTCCCAAAGCTTTGGGCCGTCCTCGACTGCTTTCCCAGGCCACAAGCAGGGAGCTGGATGGGAAGTGGAGCTGCCGGGATTAGAACTGGCGCCCATATGGGATCCCGGCACGTTTAAGGTGAGAACTTTAGCCGCTAGGCCACGCCGCCGGGCCCTGGAGCAGTAGCTTCTTAAGGGTCTCCCATGTAGTTGCAGGGTCCCAAGGCTTTGGGCCATCCTCACATGCCCTCCCAGGCCACAAGCAAGGAGCTGGATGGGAAGTGGAGCTGCCGGGATGCGAACTGGTGCCCATGTGGGATCCTGGAACGTATATCGTGAGGATTTAGCCACTAGGTCATAGTGTTAGGCCCCCAGAAATTTCTTGTTAAACAATAGGCAACAGTAAGATAATGCTTCTTTAATGTGGCAAATATATTTATATTAAACCAATAGTAAATAAATTTAGCACTCAAGGAAGTGCTTGAATTACTCCCACAAATCAAGAACCACGGAAGAATGCATGAAGGACTGAGTTATCTGCTAACAACCTTGAAGCAACTTCTACCTCTTGAGGTATATACTGTATATTGTTGAAAAGAAAATAAGAACTATAGGTTCTGTGTTCCACAGAATTGTGTAAAGTCATCAGATATTTAGACTAAAATGTATGCAATAGAATTTTTAGATATCTCAAATAAAATATTTGAGAGTAGAAGAAAAATAAATTGGTAAAGTAGCATTGCTATAAACAAATCACTTGATAAATTTAGTTTGATTTAGAAGAAAAATGCAGCATTGCAATGCCATGTATTACGTTTTTTGTAAAAGCACATACTTGCTATTCTTATAAAAGCAGAGCATATATAATCATGCATAGTAAATAATACTTCAGAGTGATAATAAAGGAACATGTAGGTGGCTTATATATTTGCTATACTTTTATTGTTATTGTAGAATACACTCTTTCTTCTTCTTATGGAACATTTACTGTCAAATTGTAGGCTGTGTTATGCTGGCAGGCTTCCAGCATGCAGTGTTTAAAGTGTGTCTTGAGTAAGTTAATAGAATGTGTTGTATGACTCATCTGTCTCATCAATGTTTATGTAGGTACAACCTATGATATTCACAATGAGCATTTTCCTAATAATAGATTTCCTAGGATGTATCCTGTCATTTACTGTATTTGACTCAAACTCTACAGTTTACACAGGTTAATAAATATACATGAAAATAATTGGTATACTTGGATATATTTTTAAATTTAAAATAATGAAAAATGCATTCTATGCCAAAAAAATAAGTGAAGGTTTAAGAAATTGTGGCACTTTGATGTAATAGGATCCCATGTATTTAAAATCTCATGTTTTTAAAATGGACCCAAAATTCAAAGACTGCATCCATCGGGTAGGAAATACATGTGAGTTGAACAATTAAAGTGCAGCACTATGCTTACACATGATTCATGTGGATCATCCTGAACTGGAATTCGTATGGTCTAATGCTAGAGAGCTATTCAGTTCTAATCATCTTTGTCTGCTAATGGCACAGACCAAGTATTATCTAATTTTTTGAATTTATGAAACAAATATAAATTGGTAAATCCTTAACTTCTGATTATTAGCTCAATTTTTAAGAATCTCTACAAACAAGCATAAGTGGTCATCTAAATTGACCAGAAAAATCAGTAGTTTTCACTTCCTGTTCAGAACAGAACTTCAGTTCTCCAGTTGCCTGTTCCATGTGTTTACTGCCAGCTCCAAAATTTGAGAAAGCTGGTTAAAAATAGCAGATATCAGGAGTGATTTCTTCTGAAGTTAAAAGTAAGTAAAGCCTGCTCACTTTGTTACTGTTTTGGAAATTACAGCCAAAACTTTCAAAAAAGAGAGCATAAATAAATAAATAAATAAATAAATAAATAAAAGCATAGTTAAAATGCGTATATACATAGAAGATGACCCATCAGTAATGGAAAGTAAAGGTAAATTTTAGTTATAAATGTTAAAACTCAACATTTCTACTTGCAAGAGTAATTCATGAGAATGTGGTAGGTTATTTACATGATATATGGATTCAAGTATGTTAAATTAGAAAAAATAGAAACAATGTAATTCTGTAACTTCATTGCATGAGTTAAGCGAATTTGATGTGGTCCTACTATGCAGTATTCTTTGATCAGTATGATATGTACATGAGTACATGCAAAATTTACCAAGACAGCTATAACATTTTAAAGTTTAAAATATTGTAAAAATACTGCAAGACAGTCTTTCTGGGATTATCAAAGAAAACTGTGTGTGTATGTGTAGTATGTGTGTGTCTGTGTGTAGTGTGTGAGAGTGAGCAAGAGAGAAACTACGTTAAGCTTCTTAATTGCTTATTTCTAGGAATTTTATTTTCTGCTTTACTCTTTTGGCAAATATAAATTCTCTGTATGGCACATCAAAAGCACTTTACATTTTATTTTTAAGCTTCAAATTTTATGATTTCAATAACAAATAGATTCGACAAAATGGATTTAATTTTTCTAAAATATCAGTCTAGCTTCTGTTTATTAAGCCATAGTGAATTAAATCACTAAGGGATTTTTTTAAAGGAAAGGTTGCCCAAGAGTGTCAAATAACTCAGAGAAGTCAACAAAGATAAGTACTGAGGAGTGTTTGTGGGACTTGGTAATTAGTAGGTCATTCATTGTGACCCAACAGTCCTGTATTAGGAAGGGGGAAAGTTTGTTTTGTTCCTGGAATCAAAGAGAGGTCATTTTACCTTGTCTAAAGCAATTTGTTCAGATTTTATGCTGCTTGATAATGTTAAAAAAAAAAAAAGCTTGTGGATTGTTTTTATCCTCCTGCTTACATTAAATACAAAAGCCATCTAAAAAGTATCTTTGTCAGGACTCATTTTGCCCAGATGTTTTGTAAGATATATTGATTATTGTCCATAAGTAAGTAATGTCTAATGATGAAAAAGTCATGTTAGGATTAAATAACTGAAATGAATTCATTCTTTCAGTCATTTTCATTAAACACATGCTACCTACCATTTGTCCATCATTATTCTAGAACAAAACTGACAACATGAAATCCTAGTGCTTATATTTTATTTTGGAAAGATGGGCAATAACAGTGAAACATAAATGCTCTAAAAAGAAAAGCATGGAAGCACAGAGGAGTGTTTGAAATATTACACAGGGCAGGCATATTACACAGAGCACTTGAAAAAGTTACCTTTGAGCAAAAGCCTGCCAGAAGTGATGGAATGGATTCTGAATGTGCAGAAAGAGAGTTCCTGCGAAGAGCCAGGCAAGTGTGTTTGTCTGAAAAACAGCAAGCCTGAGCAATTAGCCAGCAGTGGTTCCAGAAGAGGCGAGAAAGAGAGGGGAGAAGTGAGACAAGAAATTAGGGTAAACTCTAAGCAAGCCCTTGTAGACCCTTGTTAAGATTTTAGCTTTTTTCTTAGTGTCAAGGGGGAGCCTTTGAAGAGCCTGGCAGAAGACAGATTGTTACTTCTGTCCTCGGTTTTAGTTTTTTTAAAATGTGTTTAGTAAAAGGAAGTATATGTGGAAAGGGATGTGGGAGAAGTATGGATACATGCACAGATACGGAACCAGTCACATCTTTTATCCACTCTTCAGTCTTCCAAAGCCTGGTATAACTGGGGCTGACCAAGATACTAGCTGGGAATTAAACTTTAACAAGAATATGTGAGCTTGAACTACAGCTTTCTGCTTCCAATCACATGAATTAGCAGGAAATTGATACTGGAAGAGGAGTGGGGACTAATTCAGGCATGGAAGTATGGGATGTGATGCCCCAAAAAGTATGTTAACTGCTGCAACAAATGCTGGCCCCTGACCTGGGTTTACAAAAATGGTTCAAGGATACTCTTTCTAGAACAATGGGTTAAGCTGCTGCTTGGGAAACCTGCATCACAGTTTGGACTGTCCGTTCAAATGCTGTCTCTTCTGCCACTGATTCAGTTTCCTGGAAGGCAGTAGATGATGGTTCAAGTGGTTAGCTTCTCAGTACCCATGGAGAGTGCCTGAATTCTGTCTTTGGTCCGGTACTGCACTAACAATTGTGTTGACTTGGGTAGTGAACCAGCAGTAGTCTCTCTACTTTCCCTGTTACTCTCTTGTTCTATCACTCTTTCAAATAAATAAATGAACCACCAGCCAATCAAATAAGTATTTTAAAATATTTTAAAAGAGATCACTGTAGTGTTGAGAATAGACTGCGCTGGGAGTCTGCTTGTCATTGTTTCAATTGCCTTTCCAGACCCAAACTCTGTACTTCACCACCTGCCTCCTACACCCGAAGCTGCATCCCTGGATTGCCTTGTACTGACCTTCACATCGACACAGACGCATGCCCGAAGAGTAGATGCATGAAATCAGACGGAGATGATAGGGAAATTGGGCTGCTTATATCACCTGCTGTCCTTTCTTCTATGTCACGGTTTTGGTAGTGTCAAAACCTTTAGCTGTTATACCTGCCACTTAAAATTTTTAACCAGCTAACATGTCTAAATACTTGATTATTTTACGTGTATTTAAACCTAATCCCTCTTGGTGTCACTTAATCAGATTTTCAAACACACCTTGTCCTTCACTGCGTCTCTTCTTTTACACAGCTGCATTTCAGTGGCCTGGTGATGGCTTCTGTACCTGTCATACATTCTTTGGCTAGATAGAAAACCTGTTGATCACATACCTAAAAGTGATGGTGGCAAGGAAAGGTCAGTGCAACAACCCTGGACATTTTGGAGGGTGCAGGTAGTCGGGCACAGTGGCACTTCACCCAGAGTTTTACTCACAGTAAAGACATATGCTAATAACGAGAGCCAGCTGCTTCTCTTCTACATTGCCCATGTGGAGTCCTTAGCCTAAAGCTTTCACTTCCATCCCATACTAAAGCTTGGGGAAAATTTCTGCTAGCGGTGCCAATGCAGTGTGATCATTTCCCCTTTTACTATGGGACAAAAGAGAATTTGCCGTTTTTGGACAACTTTCTCTGTGGTTTAAATTTACTGGTGGCCTTTAAATGAGACCAGTTCTAGACAACCTTTCTTTTCCCCATCTGGGCTCAGTTATCGTGCAGGTTCCTTTTTCTTTTTTTTCTTTTTTTTTCAAATTGGTTTTCTCGTTCTTGGTCTGCGGCTGACTTCCCTCTGGGAGGTTGGCAATACCGCCCAGTAACTGGAATGAGTGCCTGATTAAAGATTGCAGCTAATGTCATTTGGGATGGACACAATGTTATGCTTTCATGTCCCTCTTTTTTTCCTTCTTCTTCTAATAGTTTCTTATTAGTTAAAACCTTAAGTAATGCATGTGAGTTTCTTGGAAACATTAAAACATTTCTTTTTATCTACTATACTTTAATGCCAGATTGTGCATAGGCTAGTGACCCAGAAAAGCCATTTACTGATATATGCTGTGTAATTTAGCCAAACTGGTTTGATTACATTACTGGGCATGATTTAAGCCCATAGAATAGTCAACCAGCAATTTGATTGAAGCCACACTCTGCCTTGTCATCCAAAAACCAGAACAGAAGCTTTAATTAGCCTGGTTGATTAAGCAAAAATCCAATTATAGTTGGTTGCCCAGAGAACTATATAAGAGGAGTCAATATGAACTTGAAAATTATTTCTAAGAGAGTAACAGTCAGCGAAATATCTGTATTTGCTCTCCTGTTTTTAGATTTGCTTGGTAATGACTCAGCATCTCTTTTTTTTTTTTTAAATCAAATGACAACTGCTACTGAATCATGGTTAGGAGCAGAATGAATTCGAATTTATTCGCATTATTTTCTGTGCACTTTAACTGGAAGGCATGCACTCCTGAAGAGGGACTGAGTGTTTTAACGTTTGTCATTTTAGGAATTGAGCTCACATTGTAAGGCAGTCATTAAGAGATTCAAAAGGAGACTAGCCTTGGGATGGGGTTGGAGCTGCTCTGTTAGATGCCAGCACTCCGTATTGGAGTGAACGGGCTGGAGTCTTAGCCCCAACTTCTGATTCTGGTTTTCTGCAAATGCAGACCCTGGGAAGCAGCAGAAAACAGCTCAGGTAGCTGAGTCTGCTTCCCGTGAAGTGATCCAGATTGAGTTCCAGGTTCCCAAGATTGGCCTGACCCAGTGCTCAAAGTTGTGAGCATTTTAGAGTGAGTCAGTGGGTGAGTGATTGCCCTTTCCGTCTCTCCCGCTTTTCCCCTCCCGCCCTCCCGCCCTCCCTTTTCCCTCTTCCCTCCTTTCTCTCTCTCTCTCTTTTAAACAAAACTAAACCTAAATTAGCTTAAGTTATTGTTGTGATATATTTGGGAGAGGGTTTTTCCTATGGATGACCAAAGAAGTGAAATAGTAGCCTATATTAGGAAAATGTCTTTTATTTCAATAATTTTAAAATTACTGGGCATGGTGCAATAGCCTAGTGGATAAAGTTCTCATCGTGCACCTGCGGGATACCATATGGGCACTTCCCTATTTCCCTTCCAGCTCCTTACTTGTGGCCTGGGAAGGTAGTAGAGGATGGCCCAAAGCCTTGGGACCCTGTGCTCACGTTAGAGAACCTTAAGAAGCTCCTGGCTTCAGATTGACTCAACTCCAGCCATTGTGACCACTTGGGGAGTGAGCTAGCAGATGGAAGATCTTTCTTTGTCATTCCTCTGTAAATCGGACTTTCCAATAAAAATAAATTGATCTTGGGCACACCACAATAGCCTACTGACTAAGGTCCTTGCCTTGAATGCGCTGGGATCCCATATAGGCACCAGTTCTAATCTCAGTCACCCAGTTTCCCATCCAGCTCCCTGCTTGTGGCCTGGGAAAGCAGTAAAGGACAGCCCAAAGCCTTGGGACCCTGTACCCATGTGGGAGACCCTGAAGAGGCTCCTGGCTCCTGGTTTCAGATCAGCGCAGCTCCAGCTGTTGTTGCCACTGGAGAATGAATCATCAGATGGAAGATCTTCCTCTCTGTCTCTCCTCCTTTCTGTATCTGACTTTGCAATTTAAAAAATTAAAAAATCTTTTAAAAAGAACATTAAAAATAATCTTTTAAAAAAATACTGTTTATTTTACAATTGGAAGACACAGAGAATATTATAATTCAACTAATGCTTTTTTATACCTATTCATTTTAGAATTTTTATGAAAAACTTCTTCCATCTTAACAGTAACAACAATTTTGTTGGGTTTAACTATTAAAATTCTTAGTGGTCATATTAGTGAGCTGTGTTCTTTTGTTAATGACTTACTAAAAAAGTTGTTACTTTGTGAAATTGCATGGAAGAAACTGGACTATTCTTTTTAGTCAGTACTTTGTTCTGAAGCTTTAATTTTAACAGTTAGTTTTTGAAACAAAAAATATATTTCCTGTTTGCAGGAACTTTTTGAGCTGTTTCACTTTCGGTTTTATTATTTTCTGTTTTTGTTTTGTTTGATTTTTGATTGGGAGAGAAAAAGTATCTTTGTTTTGACTTCTTCCTGACAATACCTATGTTTTGTAGATAAACTTTGCAATGTTCTAAAAATTAAGATGTGTGATTTTTCTCCAAAAAGAGATAAACTGTCACACAGATTAGCTCATCTTTATAGAAATATGCATCATCCATGTATATGGCTCTTAGCATAGTATTATTAAATTAATAGGATTTACTGAGAAGTAATGGCATTAGGAGTGCTATATTGTATTGTTAGCTTTGCCACTTGTTAGCCCACAATTTAGACCAATCATTTTCTTCTTTACAAATAATGACAGCAGAAAGGATGTATTATTCTCTGAAAGGAATTACTAGTATCTGCTCCAGTTTATTCTAGACTTTAACTGACTTCACCACCCCTCACTTTACTTAACCAGGGAACCGTCCCAATCAGTATTCTGTTGAAGGAGAGCTCTTCACAAAGATATTAAATCAATACTAGCAAATATGGTCACTTTTTATTTAACATCTGTGGTATCATGTTTTTGACATAACAAAGATAGAAAAGATTTCATTTTGTTTAATTTAGATACCTTTAATTTTGTGCGACAATTTTCTAAATAGTTATAAGAAAGAGGATACCAAGAACTTACCTATTACCAGATAGGATGGGAAGAATCAATATCTTCCATGTATCTGGCCCATTTCTCTGAACCTAATTACATATATTAAATCACGTTATCCCTATTTAGAGAATGACTTTCAAATCAGGGAGAAATTAAAGCGTACTTGGAAGAACTAATGAAAATGTATTCTTGGGAATTTTCTTTGAATATTATTTGAACTTTTTATACATTTGACAAAACCCCAGCGAAACTTTTTCTGAACCTAAGTTTCCTCTCTTGGCATTTGCTTAGGATTATAGACATTCTAGAGTGATTTTTTTCTTTTTAAATTCATATTAAAGCAATCATGGGAAGTGAGCCATCATCAAAACTGTTTTTTAAAGCAGGAGAAGTGACTGGTCTCATAAAGGTGAGTGGGCGGAGGAAGGAGTTAAGTAATACTGACCATAATTCAGTTAAGTTTGTAATCAAGACTAAATGGAGATCAAAAAGGAGGAAATGGGGATTTACTCTTCATAAGAAGAAAATGTTTAAAAAACAAGGGGCGACTGGATGAAACTGAGTAGGCTACAGAGAAGGGGTAAGGAAATGGCAGGAGTGGAGACAGATGGGAAAGAGAAATGCTAAAAAACAGACTCTCTTAAGGATGCACTGCTCTTACATTTCAAGTAAAACTTTAGAAACCACTCAAAAAAATTTGAGTGCAGATTGATCCACAAAGTTTGGTAGGAAGATAAAACAGTTTCAAAAACAAAAGCAGCTTTGACTTTGTGACTCCTTACTTTCTAATCCTTCTGCAAAACCTACCTGTAAATGTTTGGGCAATTCTGTGTGTAGTTTTATATCACTGCATCTCATTTGCTGCATCAATGATTGGACACCTATTAATCAAGAGTGATTCTGAATATAGTTCTCATACTTAATTTAAATTTATGGATCAATTAATTATGTGACTATAGCAACGTTTAATCCTTATTTTTAGGGTTTTTTTGGTTTGCTATTGCAATAACTTCAAACAGTTCCTCAGGATGTGCAATGAAAAGGAATCACTACTCACTACCCATACTCCATTGTTTCATGCAATAGTAAAATTGAAAGAATTGTGTAATAGGCACAAATATAGCTAGCAATAGTCTTGCATGGAAATTTTACTATATTTTCTCAAATATGATTATCTACCTCTGTGTTTTTTGGCACTCATAAGGCTGCATTCTCAAAGGCAGGATAGACTGGACAAGAATTCACCTGCAAGTTCATTCAGGTTGTTGGTGAATTCCATTTCTTTATAGTTGCAGGAATGAGGGACTCATCGCTGTCCAGCTGTCTTTTGTCCTCAGGTACTGACAGTTGCCCAAAATTCTATACTGTGTGCCTTCAGTGCAGACGATTCAAAGCAAGACTATGTGCTTCTGTAATGCCACAGAGTAACCTTGCAGTCTCAGTCTGCTAAGACAGAGGTTTTTGCCATTGCACATAATAAAAGAAATTCTATTCCATCACTTTTGGCATACTGGAACTTTTTCCCTGCACATTTGCCATCTTATATTGATTAGAGGCAAGTCATAGGTTCTACCCGTTTGGGGTAATTTTAGGGTGTGTCACTACAAGAGGCAATTGGAGTAAATAACAACATATGGTCTTCAGAGAAGGCTGGATCCAGGAAGCTGATGTACACACCAGTATGACCTTGGGAGTTCTAGCACAGGGGCAAATAAATCAGAAACTGTAGTCCTCCACCCATGGTGGGGTTTGGCTATGAATACTCAGCAAAAAGAAATGAAGAAGTTCAAAGCTGTGATAAAGAATATTTTAGTGTGACTCAGATTGCTAGAGCGGTCAGAACAGAATTGATTGTCTTAAATTATGAAAGCTTATTAAATGACAAAGCTTATCAAAAAGCCAGAAAACTTCACTTATTCACTCCACTAGAATTATTCAACAACCCTTAGCACTAGAGATAAAGAAATGTGATAGTAAAACATTGGTGATTCCATCTATCAAATTTGACACCAAATTTCCCTAGTTTAAATCCTGTTTATCTATTTATTGATTATGTAAAGAAGAAACTTATGTAACCTGTTTTCGTGATTCAATTTCCTCTTTTTAAAATGGGATAAACAATGCTTTTTTATAATTATGTAAATGTGAATATTGTATATGTATAGGTTTTTGAATGTGTTCTTGCCATGTATTTTATTGGTGAGATAAATGAGATCAAGATATCAGTCTGTATAGATAAGTTTTATTATCTTCTAGGGGTAAAAGAGGAATAAATAGTTCATTATAATACAGTAAAGCAATTGATTATCATCAGTGTGTGAATACCATATTTTGTTGCTGTGAGAAAAAGCCCCAAGTCACAGAGGTCCTATTTATTTCTTGTTTAAGCTACGTATGTCTGGAGGGCAAGACAAGTGTTTTGTCTGATACTGTCTTTTGGGCATTTTATTTAAGTTTTCATCATGACATACTCTTCCATGATCATTGAATAACATGTAACTTCTCATCTTTTTGAGCATAGCACATAGCATGGATACTCTTAAAATTGGAAGAGGAAATTCAAGTTTACAAGTGGAAGAGCTAAAATTCTGTATAGTCTGAGATAATGTCCTCACAGTATTCCCAGTAGTCCTCCTTATTGAGAAAAATCTCCTTCCTACATACACAATACCTTCCTTCCACAGGGGAAAAAATACTGATATCCAATCCAACAGCAGCATTTTCTCGAATTCCAGGCTCTTTGAGTGATATCTGACTGGGATGTAGTTCCTGTTTTTCCAGAGACCTTAATACTAAAATGATCAATTACATGCTTCTCTTACCCTGTAACAATACTGGTGCTCAGGGTCAGGGAGCCACAATAAATTCACTTTACTGTTCAAAAAGGGGAAGAACTGGGGGAGACATGCAGCAAATGAACAAACACAGGTATAAATTGAGAAATTTTGTGGGCTACTCACTGGACGGACTCCTTAGCCTGAGAACGGAAAATATTTGCTAATTAGGTCCAGATTGTACCCCTGGAAAAAGTGTACTGCACGATTCTTCGATTCTTACATGTTTCTTCTGATGGTTTCTCTCTCTTTCATTCTTTCTTTCTTTCTTTCTTTCTTTCTTTCTTTCTTTCTTTCTTTCTTTCTTTCTTTCTTTCTTTCTTTCTTTCAACCCTCTTCGGCTGCCTCTGAAGTAGGAATTAGTAAATATTCTCTCTTTAGGGGCAAAATAGTTTCTTCAGCTTAATTCTTCCATGGTTGTTTAAAGTCTTGAATACTTCCATAAGTCTCAGGATGATGGCACTTTTGACAGTACACCCCAAAACTTGTTGGTTTCCTCCTTTCATGCTGCTTATCAACTTTTATCAACTACTGCAGTCAAAAATCTTTTCTAGATAAGATTCTCATATTTATTTATATCATTGTTTCTCTCACAAGTGTCTTTGTCCCTAGACTTAATTGCATATCCGCTAAGCCCAACCACTTTGGGTAGGATGGTTGCAAACTAAGGTATTTTCTCCAGTTAAAAAGACTTCAACTCTCAGATAGCTTAGCCTATCTAGATATTTTAACAGTGTGGGTGATGGATAGTGCCGTGCTTTGACTAACGTATAATAAGGCTTAATTATTGTCTCAGTTGAACTTTACATTCACACATCTGAGATGCAATGAAACTGTTTCTGAACTGCTCTACTTCTCAGTCTTACCATCTGGTGAGGGGAAGGTCATTGGCTGTCTCCTCATATCTCGCCTCATCCATCTCCACTTTTTCTACTTACTTTAGCAGTGATTACATTTTGCAAATATAGAAGCATACCTTCAAAATAATAAAAGTGTAATAATAAATTAAGGGTTTCCAATTTGTCGGATTGAAGAGGATATGATCAATTCCCAAGCAGAAAGGAGGCAGCCTCATGGGAGCATTTGAAATTCATTTATCCGGAAGACTGAATCTTTAGTGCCTGGCATAGTATAGAAAGTCTCAAGATGCGCTCACTGTCCTCCTCTTTCTGGCTTCCTATGATGCCATCTGCTGTGCACAGGTTTATGAAATGGCAAACATAAACAGCTTTTAGGAGATCACATAGGAATTTCCTTCAGGTTGTTTCTGCAATATAAAATTCTCAAATTCTTTTCCCGGTTGCTCCTTAATTCTGTCACAATTTAAGGATCTTATTCAAGACATCCCTGTCTTTAAGAGTTTGAAAGATAAACTTCTTTTCTCTTTAATCTGTCAATTGCATTACTATCACAGTTTGTTTCACATGTGGCAATAACATGAGCACTAAACCTGATGTACATTCCTGATATAATTCGATGTCTGTATATCTGTTGTGATATAAGATAGAAAAGAACTCATCAAAACTATAGGGAAATAAGGCAGCATATACATAGAGGAAACATTTGAAATATAACAAAACGGAATTTCTAAAAATGTTAGAAATATAGAAATTGTTGAAGCAGTAGGTGGAAGCACATCATATGGTTAAATGTAATTCTTCAAATTAAAAGTTACAAATCAGAACTAACAATAAATCTACTATAGCAATGCTTACTTTGCTAAGAAACTGCCAATATTAAAGATGAAGAAAAAACAGAGAGAAAATACAACTCAAAAGAAGTATGACATAGCAATTAATAGAAAAGAGGCAGACCACAATATATCATAAAAATTGTATTTTGTTATTAAATATTTAATAAATAAAATGACAAGGAATTTTCCCGAAAAGAAATTTCATTGAATATTTAAAGAGATCTGCATTTTCAAACTAAAGAATTTACTTCTTCAAAGAGTTTGTGTAAAAACAGAATTAAAAGATAAGTCTATTTTTCCATGAGTATTTTAAAGTATCCTCATGAACAAACTTTTCAAGTACTGATCCTTTTTACACTGCAAAACAAGCTCAAAACAAAAATAGTATTGCACAAATAATATTTTCTGACACTACTATATAAAATGGAACCAATAACTGAGTCAATTACACATACACACACATATAAACCATAAATTATGTGTAAAAATCATCTCCCAACAGTAAATCATAATGTGTATTGAGGAGTAAATGAGTATATCAAAGGTTATAGGACACAAATTAAGGAGTATTTATAGAATCATCTGTGTCCTCAAAAAGTATATGGTAAGAGAAAGACAAATTTGTTAGCTGCTTTTAAGCAGGAAAACTAAGAAAAAGTTAACGGGGTACACAAAATTAAAGCACAACAAGTAGAAATGTAAACTTATTTTTGTGAAATATAAAATACCAGAATAGTAAAGAGGATAAAAGGAATCAAGAGGTATTAATAAATTTACTGTAGCAGGAGTAATGAAGAAAAACTATTCTAGTAAGCACTGCTTAAAAAAAAGAAAAACTCCAGGAAATCATATGGGAATTGTGTGAAAAAAAATGTAATGTCAGTGTTACTAGAATAAGATTAATGACAGAGCTGGAATTCTGGGAAAACGTGTAATAGAAATAAAGGTGGGGAGGCTAACACGTAGGCTCAGCTGGCTAATCTTCTACTTGCAAACACCACCATCCCCTGTGGGTTGCAGTTGGTCTCCTGGCTTCTCCATCTCAGATCAGGCTTCCTGCTTGTGGTCTGAGAAAGCAGTAGAGGATGGCCCAAGTTCTTGGCCCCTGCACCATCAGATCAGCTCTGGCAATTGTGACTATGTGGGGACTAAACCAGCAGATGGAATGTCTTTCTTTCATTCTCAATGTAAATATGCCTTTCAAATTAAACTAAGTGAATTAATATAAATAAATAAATAAAGGGTCATCGTAACTTTTATTATTTCCATTTTATTATGTCTAACATCGTGTTTTAGCCAAAGATATCTCTCGCTTTCTAAAGATTTATTTATTTTTGTTTGAAAGGAGAGAAGGAGAGAAAAAGGAGAGACAGAGGAAAAGAGAAAGGGAGAGACATTGTATCATCTGATAGTTTTCCAAGAGGCCGCCATGGACTGGTCCAAAATGAGGAGCCAGGAGCTTCTTCTAGGTTTCCCATGTGGTTTATGGGCCCACAGACTTGAGGAAATCTCCACTGCTTTCCCATGTCATTAATAGAGAGCTGGGTCGGAGTGAAAGAGCCCAGATACAAAGAGGTTGACAATATGGGATGCCAACACCAGATAGAGCCCACTATTCCACGGCACTGGCCCCAAGATATCTTTATTTTAAAACAGATAGATTTTTAAAGATTGTTAAGTGAGCAAAATTATTTTCATCGAAGTTTTACTCTATCTTTTTGCATATGTGGTAGTATAGCATTCTGTCATGGTCTTCAAATCTCTCAGTGCAAATCATACACATGGTGATATAATAAGGACAAATACATGTGTATCACATGGTGTATAAGTAAAAGATTGCATAAAACAGTATTTACCATTTTGATAGTAGGTGATGCCTGACAAACTTATTTTTACTCTGTGCTATAATTCCATATAGTTCTATTTGATTCCATTTTTTAAAAGCTTCATGTATTCTTGACTCCAGTTGAAAAACTGATATTTAAATATATATCTTGTAGTCACATCTTTTTTGAAGATAACTCCAGTGAAAACAGCCTATTGAAGCTAAGAGGTTGCAGCCAAGCAAAAGAAAAATATTTCTTCTGTTGGGTTCCAGAACAGCAAGTACTACAATTTTATGTTCTGCAGTTGAGGGGCTCTGATTGTGTTGCATCCAGACTTTTAAATTGTAGCAGAGCCGGTCGAAGAGGGCCACCAGCCTTTCCAGTTTCCCTCTAACGACCCTGAGTAGGAAGAATGACTGCAGGGAGCTGTGGCGGGTGAGCTCACCAGCGAGATGGGAGGAGGCTCTGCTCCATTCTGAAGTGTGAACTTATTAAATCCAGCTGAAGGTTTTGGACCAGTTTTTGTCTTCTTTTTAAAAAGGCATATTATCAACAAAAATTTGCAAGTAAGCTGTTTAAATAGAGATACTTCCACTTTTTTCCCTTATTGTAGCTTTTAGAATGCACTCGTGATGAGAATCAGCATAGTTCACGAGAGTGCCAAGTATCAGCCTTTTATACAATGAGAAGCTTTCGTTTGCTGAGATAGATTTACTTTTTCATATTTATATTCATTTTTGAAAGTAATTTTAATCAATGTTGAGCCAGAAGGTCTCTTTCTCTCTCTCTTGTTTAATCTGGATGAAGGTAAATATCTGGCCTAACGCTTAGCTTATCGTTTATGAGGCCTGTCTCCCACCTGGGTTAGTTTTCTGATTGTGGCTCCTGACTCTAGTTGTCTGCTGATGTAGTGACTGCCAACGTGCTCCTAATTACTGGATACCTGGTGGGGTATCTGCACAGTACCAGATTGGGTATCTGCATGAAGTTACTGGCACACTTTTGACCTGACCCAGCCATGGCTTCCAGGGCATTTAGGAGTGAACCAGCAGGGGCTGTCTGACTCAGTCTCTGGTTCTGTCTCTCTTACACATGCACTCACACACAAACCCACATACAAACCCACCTTGTACATATATTTATACTTATGTATGTTTTTATTTTAGGAGTGGACATCATGATTCTGCAGCTGAAACTCCTGTGTGGGCTGCTTGGATCCCATATTAGAATGCCAGGTGCCTTCCTGGCTTTTGTTTAGTATCCTGCTGCTCTGCTGCCTTTGCAGCTTCAGGCTGCTGCAATCTGGGAAGGAGCAGATGCTGATCCTGGTACTTGAGTCCCCGACACACATATCAGAGACCAAGAGGGAGTTCTGAGCTTCTTGCTTTGCCTGACTCAGCCTCAGCTGTTGTAAGCATTTGAAAATGAACCAACAGAGCCATCTCTGTTTCTCTTTCCCTCTCCCTTTCAAATAAACAAAACAAACCAACATTAAAATATGTAAAACACTTAAGTGACTGAGTTGAAACATATTTATTCTAAGCACAAAAACCTGCTGTATAGAAGGACAGATAAAGTATATTAGCCAAGGTTTTTGAAAGAGAACCAATAGGACATAAGAGAGATGAGTTACAGGAATTGACCCATGTGGCAATAGAGGTTGAGAAGTCCCATTGTCGGTCACCTGGAAACCTGGAAGGCTGCTAGAGTGACTCAGTCCAAATCTACAGGGGGATTTCAACAGGGAGACATTAGTGGGATACATGCCTGGTTTGAGTCTGAAAGCCAAAGAATGAGGAACACCAGTGTTGGATGTTTCAGCTCCAGCAGGAAGTTCCTCTTTACTCACCTTTGTTCTCTGTGGGCCATTGGTGGTTGCATGACGTTGACCCACACCAGTATGCGCAATCTTCTTTATCAGTTTCCAGTTGAGATGCTAGTCTCCTCCAGAAAAAACAGACAAGTCCCAATAACATTTAGATAGGTCTTTGGGCATTCCTTAATCCATACCAAATTAACCATCATTAATGTAAAATTAATTCATTTAAGAGAAGTTTTGCTTTGAGTAGTTTTGACTTGTAATGGTAATGGTGTCATTATTATGTTATACCTAAGCACCATGCTCGTTTCATTACACATTTTTCATCTTAGCAAAAACCATATGTGTCAGATAACAGTAGACAGGTAAGCTGAGGTTGGAAACTTACGGTGAGGTCAATATACGATGCAAACTTGGTATGTGTATCTCTCTACAACCTGAGACCTGGAGTCAGAGCATGGTGCAGTGTGTTAAGCCACTACTTATGATGCTGATAGCCCAAATTGGAGTACAAACTCAAGTACATGCCTGGGAAGGTAGTGGAAGATGGCCCAAGTTCTTGCTTGAGTCCTTGCTCTTCCACAGGGGAGAACAGGATGGAATTTCCATCCCTGAATTTTGCTCTAACCCTGTCTGGCTCTTGGGTTCACTTGGGAAGGGAACCAGCAAATAGAAAATACCCACCCACCCAAATCCCTTAAAATTAAAAGAATAATAATAAAAAATTTAAAAACTGATCATTTTATCTCAAAGGACACACAGTTTTAAGAAATCCAAAAATTAATAAGGCACACAATGCTTAAATATTACTCAGGCATTTTTTCTGTGTTGTAGGCTCTCCAGCGATGCATAGAGAAGGTCTAACTCAATACATTATCGTTTCAGCCCTGCTTACCTTTGCTCAACGCTTGACCTACTCTTTACAATCCAACTTCTTGGAAATTTTCCTTTTCTTCATTTCAATAAAGAGCCTCCCTCCGTTATGTAAATCAGCCATCTGGGAGACCTCTTTAATCTACTATGCTCCTTAATCCCATAATCACCTCCACTCCACTCACATCCTGTTGTCCCTCAAGTCTTATTGATGTCCTCAAGGCTTATGGATTCTTCCAATTTTGGCTACTAATACCTGGCCAAAGAAATCAGTCTTTCTCTTCAAGTTGTTCTTGGTCATTGTCATGGTCTTTTACTTCATTTTGATTATGGGGGTTTTTTTTCTTTTCTTTTTTTCTCCTATTTATTCATTACATGTGAGTTTCAATGATCATTATAAAGCAGGTATCTTTCTTGGTCATCCCTTTTCTTGCATCAAATCTTCCTATGGCAACTAATTTTCAACACAAAGCTAGAATCTTTGCTCTGACATACAAAGTCATTAATCTGTAAGTCTCATCTCTCTCCAGTCTTGCAGCTCTCCTATGCCTAATCTTTTTCACACACTGATCAGCTGTACCCTTAACTCCACATTTTTGCATTTGTTTATGTTTAGATTCATTTGTTTGTTTTTATCTGACAATGAGAGAAAGAGCTTGATTTATAATCTGCTGGTTCATGTTCTGAGTCACCATAATGGCCAGGGCTGGTCCAGGCTGAAGCCAAGAGTCAGAGCTGTATCCTGGTCTTCCATGTGGGAGGGTGGAAAGTGGGGTCCACTTGAACTGTCTTCTGCTGTTTTCCCGAAGATATTAGCAGGGAGCTGGATCAGAAGCAGAGTAGCAGGAATGTGAATAGGTCATCAAATGTGGGATGCAGTCGTGGTAAGTGACAGCTTATTTCACCGCGTCACAGTGCCAATTCCTTTGTATCTACTTCTAACAACCTGAAATTTTCCCTCCCTCTTTCTCTCTCCCGCTTACAAAATCTGAAGTATATGTCCATAACAGCAGTTCTCACACTGCCTTAATCCAGGTTCCTACCTGCAGTGTATTATGCAGTCCTTTAGAGAAGTCCCCATGTCTTCTTCATCTTTGTATTTCTAAAGCTCTGTATAACACGTGGCAGTAAAACAGGGCAAACCAGTACATTGTGTGTAACACAAAAATTCAGAATATATTTATTGAGCAACCTTTTCCAATCCAGCAAACATTTATGAATAGCTTGTAAATGAAATCAACCCACCAAATGTATTTGATTTAGTTATAGGACTCTAACAAGCATTTCTTTTCCAAAGTGAACATCTTTTGTAAAATTAGAACAACTACCATTGCTTACCCTGTGTTGAAAAATAAATGGAGACAGAATAAAGGTCAAAGAGAAATGTACGCAAAGGTCATGCAGTATTTGTTTAAAAAATTAAACATTTGAAATGATACCACTGAGTCACACTGAGTCTAGATTGCATCAATAAAATTGGAATTAAAAGGCTCTCATACATTTTATAAGCCTATAGTGAAGCTTGAGAGAAAATTCAGTGTGAGAGCTTTTGTGAGCTGTTCTACTCCTGATCACTAGGTCCGTGTATAATCCACTCGATAAGGTCCTCCTGCGTGCTGGCCTTAGCCCAGAGCCCCTGGGATAAAGTCCCATGCTACGTGTAGTCTGTATATCTCTCCACTGTCGCTGGCTTTCTAATGATCACTGCATGCAACTTAACACTCCCAGTGTTCATTGCAATAAGTGGAAGATGGCAGGTGCTCCATACAGTTGCAGAATAGCTATCAAAACCGTGTTGATATATGGTTTCGTTTACTATCAACTACTTGAAGAACCACATTACAAACCAGTGTTATACAGACTCAAGTGTATTCTGTTATTTGATATCATTTCAAATGTTTCAGTGTTTTTGATAAATTAACATTTCTGATATCTTAGAAAAGAAAAGAAATATTTAATGGTAAATTAAGTTTGAGGGAAAAAACTTAAAGGTATCCCAAAGGATCACTTATCTTCTGCTTCCAGAATCTTCTGATTTATTTTCATTTTTACCACTTCCCTCCTCCTAAAAATCAGACTTTGTTTCAATTAACCGTATTATTGTGCATAAAAGTTCATGATTGCCAAAAATTTGCAAATATAATACAGAAGTTATCTGTATGCTTCCCAATGTTAAGATTGCACATAGCTCATTAATTTTTAATTTAAGCTGAAATAGAAGGTGATATGAATAGCTGTGTAGTGGGAGTGTCTAAGGGAATTCTGTGATACCTGTTGAAATAAAATAGAACATTTTTGTTTGAAGGCCAAAGGAGGAATCCTGAGTCTATCATAGATGATTAGTCATGTAGAAACATCTGAACTTTGCAGAGAAAATCCAAGTCTGAGAGCAATTAAGCTCTATTGATACATTGCTTGATTTGAAACAAATCTTATAGTAATGTTGGGGAGGGGTGGGGGGGAATCCCAGTGCCTATAAAACTGTGTCACATAATGCAATGTAATCAATAAAAAAATCTTATAGTAATGAACACACACACAAAATATTACTTTCTGGGAAATGCCAGGGAAAGGAAAGCAGAGAATAATGGTATTCAGTGTACAAAAGGGTTGAAAGAGGTTGAAGCAATTCTATATACATAAAATTGACTGCAGATGATGGGCTGTGATTAAAATTAACCATACTGAAATATACATGCTTACTGCATGGAAAGTATGTAAGTCCACTTGAAACTAAATTGTAGAAATATTTATTTTTAACTGAATATATGCAGAGGTTTACTTGTGTCGTAAAGAGTTATTTGCCTTGAAATATAATTATTTGCTTTCTTATGAATTTAATCATTTGAGATTCTTTGCAGCAAGTGACACATTTTGCCTGATAAAGAAATTAATTATATAAGCAAAACTTATTACTCAGAGTCTCACAGTATAAAAATATATTTTCTATGACAAATAGACTATACAGACAAGTATTTGGTATTTTCTACCTCTTACTCCATGTGTACTGCTTCCCTTTACAATATTCTTACTGCATTATAGAAAATATATGATTATCTGAACATGTAATACTCAGGTATTTCAGGTTAGGCTGCTTCTGGATCAAAACATATAATAAAGAAAGCTCATGAATAAGTTTCATGGCACTTTACTTTTCTTATTGAATCACCCCGAAATGTTAGATATAAAGAAATCTACGCAATGAATCCTGGTTTTCCCAGTGGATGGAAACATATCTCATACACTTCAGAACAACACCAGCCGAGTTTTGCTCTGAGATATCCATCTACTACTCGAGGGAAAGTGGCTGCCTGCCCCGGATTCACTGTATGATCTTGAGCAAGTCACCTCACATTCTTGAACCTCAGTCAACCCATTTGGAGAATTAGGTGAAAGCTAAGCTTTAGTGAGAAACAGATGCAACATCTGAGATGAGTTTTCCTGTGTAAACAAGTAATTCTAAAGTTTAATTCCAAAGAAAGTGGCTGTGTGGTTGGCCATGATATGGAGCCTGTACAAGGTAGGCAGTTGGGTCACATGCTACCTCTTAGAAATGATAACATCACAACATTATATTTCTACTTCTTAAAAAATGTGTTTATCTGATTTTATTCCCTGTTACTCTTATACTAGACATAGTCTGTGATTTTTATATAAAACATAACTTTTGGACCACATGATTTTTTATGTAAGTTAAACTTTTAATGGATTTAATTTTAAAATTGTAGCTCTAGTAACAGTTGTCACATATGTGTGAGAATATAATCCAAAATAGTATAGTTATTACCTCATGAAAACTAAAACATTTTCTTTAGGGGATAAAAGTTAGCAATCTTAAAGAAAAAAGGTTTTACATACAATAGCCATATGTGCATTTTAATATAACTCCCAGTAGATTGCTTGCCATTTTGGTACACTCTTACATTCTAAAGCACTTTGCTGCTACTAAGAAGATACAGAATTTAATAAATAGAAAATAGTTCCTCAAAGGAAAGAAAAATACTCTTGAGAAATGTTGCTCAAGTAGTCTGGTTGATTTCTATTCTGTACAACCAATCCTTGTCTGATTGAAATAGCTATGAACATCAGAGTGAGATTTGTGATTCCAGAAACCTAAGCTTGTCATAGCTCTTAACTTATCTTTCTGTATTGACTGCATTTAGTGCTGTCATGCGTGCACATTTCAAAGCTTCAGGTTAAAATGTGCTGTGGTTTTCCATTGCATAAGTTCTTGCGTTTTAAGCTGAGAATAAATAACATGTGAATCAGCCAGCTAACAGGGTCTGTTGACAAGTCTGCTGTTGGCTAGTTTGTGATTCTGTTTTGTTTTTTGGCAACTATTGTGTTCCTGCAGTTGACATTAACTAAGGGAGCAGTAGCTTGGCCTTTCAGTGGAAAACAATCCAGGAATTTCAGAGGAGAGGAACTCAGCAACAAGAGGCCTGGAGCTATTATCTTCTGAAGAGATGCAGACGAAAGCACCCAGTCCTGTGCTTTTGTTGGTTGCCTGCACAGGATTCTTGTGACTTTAGTGTATGAAGAACACATCTGTGGTAGAATTGGGCCCTGGGTTTCTTTAGAAATGAAGTGATGTTCAATTGAATGACATGCAAAACAACTTCACTAGTGTATGGTCACCCTGGAACATCAAGAATGTGGTGGGCATAAACTAAAAGCTTGTGGGGTGCAGGGAATATGATGAAAGTCTAAATTGAGATTTCATATCTAGAGATAATATTCAATTTCCCGAGGAAGAGGAGGATGAAGGTGGAGGAACAGAGGTGAGGTTGGAAGCCAGGAGCTCAATCCGGAGCCTTCATCTGGATGGCAGAAAATCCAAGACGCATGTCATCCCAGGGTATGCGGTAGAAGCAAGCTGGATTTGGGAGCTGGAGCTAAGAATTCAACCCAGGCACTGTAATGTGGGATGTGGGTATCTTCAGCACCAAGCTAAAATATATTAGTCATATTTGAGTGAGTAGAAGTAAAAAAATTTTTCTCTTTAAAATTTGTGTATGAAGGGTATGAACACTAGAACCAAAGCAATAATATGTATTATCTTCATATATAATATATATGTGTTTATTGTATGATATATTTATCACAGGTATAATGCTTTATATCATATCTGTAAATACAGCATGGATATATAATGCCCTTAATGTGCATTCAATGTCTCTCTGTTACCAAAAAATATTATTTTGGTGTGTGAAAGGCTAACAGATTTCATCCCAGAAGAGGCCATATCTTTTTCATGCAAATTTTTTAAAATGTTAAAGTGAAAAACTGACATAAACCTGTTTCTACTGGAATCCTTGGCAAAAGCTCAAGGTGGTTTGATATAAATTTGGAAACAAACCTTAGTTCTGTATACATTTTTGAGAAAACCTCTGTCTCCCTACAGAGGTCAACATGTAGTACACATTTTCGTGATGTGCTGATGTTCAGATTATGTACAATATTCAGCGTAAAGGTAGGATACATGTTAATTTAACAAAATGCCAGTCACAAAGGAGTTGTTGCTGTTTTTAAAAAAGTATGTGACTTTTTAAAATTGTGACTGCAAATGTATTTCTTTTTCTTGCAATGTTTAGTATCTATATAGCTTTATGTTTCTTCATGTTAATATCTTTAACATTGATTTTTCCTATTTTGAGACTTCTCTGAAAAACATACAACTCTCTTATTAGAATCTCACCCAGAAATACATACATCAGGAAATTTCCAGAGTATGTGTGACGTGGTGAGGGGGGAAAGATAAGTAATTTAGCCATTAGGTAAAATGCAATCTTTTGTAACCAACAGCTTCTCCCTTTTTTTGTTATTCTCTCCACTTACAGCCAGGGTTGGCAACGTGAATGAAGTTTGCCCATCAGAACATTCTATTCCTCTAACCACATTGATACCCAGTTCCAAGTTGATAGCATTCAATTCTCGAACTTCTGTCAAAAGCGCTTATTTTAAAAAGTTATGTCTGACGGATGCGTTCAACTTTGGGAAGACGCTATTGGAAGTGGGCAAATGATCAGAAAATAGGAGAAGTACAGCATAATGCATATTGGTTTTATTTGAGTGTCTGTGTCCAACTAGGTGTGAAGATAACTTGTTCTATACTTTTTAGCTGTAAATACTTCCTAACATTTATGTACATATTTGGCTTGATTCATTTCAAGTTGAGTTTCTATCATTTGAGTCAAAAGAATACTCCATGCATTACATTCCAAAGGCAGTTCTGGTTAGTGTCACAAAAAATACCAATATACTGCTTATAAAGTTTATTAATGAACTAGTTGAAAGCTTTCTACAATCTGTAATGTGTGGAATGCTAGAGGGTGTCTTCCCCACAATCAGTTTTGCCATCATTTTGTTTTGGTTCTAAAACATGAACTATTATAGAATCAGGGAATGTTCAAGCTAGAGAAAATACTTTAAATCATTTTCTCCAACCCTTTCATGTTACCTGGCAGTGTTCTGCAGCTTGGAAAGTGCTGGCATATAATGAGATGCTCTGAAGCAAAATGGAAAGAGTACAGATCCAATTCATCTTTACTTTTTGCTTGTTAACTGAGTAGTCTGCAGCAACTTATTTAAAATCTTTAAGTGTCAGTTTCCTTAACTATTGTTCTACAGGTGGTTGGCTTCTACCTTTGCTTCACCTCATGCCTTCTTGTTCATATAAGCTGTCTCAAATGGCAGAGTCTCTGTTTTGTGCGTGACTGACCAATGTTTCAATATGCGCACACATACAGAGAGATAAACATATACTCTTTTCCCCCATTCATCCACTAACTGACATTCCAGGGTTTTCCCACATCTTGGCTGTTGTGAGTAATGCTGCGGTTAACATGGGGATGCAGGTATCCTTTTGCAATCCTTGTTTTTGTTTCTAATTCTATTTAAGAGATTAGAGACACAGGGAAACAAAAGAGTGAGCTTCCTATCACTGGTTTGCTCCTCAGACACACTGCAGCTAGGGTTGAGTCAGGCCAAATCCAGAAGCTGCTAACTCAGTCCAGATCCCCTCACACTGGTAGCAGAGGCCCAGCTACATACGTCGTCAGCTGTTGCTCCCAGGAGTGTGCACTGGCCAGATACTGGGTCAAAAGCGGGAAATGGAGGCCTCAAACACAGGCAAACTGGGGTATCCTGTGGCTGTCCTCAGGGTCATCTTAGGCACTACACCACAAACCTCCCCATATTTTAAATCTTTTTTTTAACAATATCAGGAATTTCTGTGCTAGTTTTCACTATGGTTATACCAATTTACAACAGTGTTCAAGGATTCCTATTTTCCCACATGATTGCCATTCTTGATATTATTTTTTTTTTATCTCTGGTCTTGGTGATGATATTTCACTGTTTTCTTTTAGGAATGTTATAGTTTGGGTCTTAAAAATTTATATTTGTAAAATATTTAATCCATTTTGAATTAACTTTCGTAAATGATGTGACACAATGATTTGTCTTTTATTTTTTAGAGAAGATTTATTTATTTATTTATTTATTTGAAAAGTATAGTTACAGAGAAAGAGCAAGAGAGAATCTTCTGTCCTCTGGTTCACATCCCAAATCGCCACAAAGGGTGGAATTGGATTGGACTGAAACCAGGAGCCAGGAGCTTCCTCTGGGTCTCCTGTGTGGGTGTTTGTATTCAAGGACGCAGAACATCTTCCTCTGCTTTCTGAGATGCATTAGCAGGGAGCTGGGTGGAAAGTGGAGTAGCTGGACCGAGTCAGTGACCCTATGGAATACTGGCCTTTCAGGTGGTGGCTTTACCTACTGTGCCACAATCCTGGCCTTATTTGTTTTTCTCTTACTGTATGTTTTCCAACACGATTTATGGTAAAATCATCTTTTTCTCATTCTGAATTCCAAGTGCCTTTGTTCAATATTAGTTGGCGGCATGTTTTTGCATGTGTCTGTTCCTGAGTTTTGAATTCTGTTTCATTGGTACATGTGTCTATGGAAGCACTATGGTATTTTAAATAGTATATATAGCATTGTAATATAGGTTTGAAATTTAAAAAGTATGATGCCCCCAGCTTTGTTCTTTTGGTTCAAAATTTCTTTGACTATTTCAGATTTTGGTGTTTCCATTCAGGCTTTAGGGTTGGTTTCTATTTCATAAAAATTTGTTTATTATTTATTTTCTCTTATTTGGAAGAGACAGAGAGAAACAGAAATCTTCCATCCACTGATTCAGTCCATAAATACTTACAGGAGCCAGGAATTCAATCAGGAACCCAGTTACATACAGATATACCTGATCCCTCCCAGGGCGTTAGCTGGGAGTTGGAATGGGAAGCAGCCTGGTGACTCAGATTTAGACAGATATGGAGTGTGGGCATTCTAAGCTGCGTGTTAACTAATGTCTAAATGATCTGCCTCCAGTTTTCTGTTTCTATTTGTCAGAGTACTTCTGTATTGAAGCATCTTTTATTTTACTGAACAGTGATCCCCGAGTGAACATACGTATGGTTCAATACGATCTGGATTGAGCATCCAGTGGAGTTCTTGGAATATATTCTCATTGGAAGGCTGAAGATTACTCTAGTTAGAAAACTAGTAAATAAATTAGCTTGTATAAGCTGTCACTGAATAATTCATAGTTTTTAAATTTTATCTTTAGCTGACACAAACTATACATATGTTTCAGTTCATTTATATGCTGCATAATGTCCAATCATGGCAAGCAGATCTCAAACATTTCTTTCTTGTGGAAACACTCAAAACTTTTCCTCTAGTAGTATTTTTCTTTTAAGAATAGACGGTGCATTATCATTATCTGCAGTCACCACATTCAGCAACAGAACACCAGAACTTCTCTTTCCTATAGAACTGTAATTTATTATGTTTAGAGTAACCTTTCTCCATCCTTCCCTCACGCTTATTCTCCCTCGCCTCTGGTAACTGTCATTGTACTCATAACTTCTATAAGGTCAGCTTTTTATATCCTACATGTATGATTATATGGCTCTGTTGTTCCGTGATCAGCTTACTTCACTTAACATAATGTCCTTCCGTTCCATCCATATTATTGCAAATGACATTTCATCCTTTATTGGTGACTCAGTGGTATTACTTTATGTCTGTGTATCGCATTTTCCTCACCCCTTCGTAAGCTGGAGGATATCTATGTGATTTCCTTTTCTTGCCTGTTATGATTTCATTTTTCTTGGATCTGGGTATTGGGACTGCTGGATCATATTGTAGTTTCACTCCTCTTTGAGGAGTGTCTGAACAATTTTCCGCAATTTCTGCACTAACATATCAGTACGGTGTATAAAAATTCCCTTATCTCCACATTCTTATGAGCATTTGTTGTCTTGTATCTTTTTGATAATAGCTGAGCTAACTGAAGTGAGGTGATACATATATTCATTTCTATAGAATTATAATGGAGCTAAGATTTTTACAGCTCTTAATATCACATCTAAATTCAAAATGGTAAATATTCCATCCTATGGGTATGGACATGGTGTATAAAGCACTTCATGGCTATATGCTAGGATGGAATTGCAGTGTAATGGAGCCTTCGTTCCTGGAAGCCACACTTCGTTATCTTACACAGTGGTGATAATACTGGTCCCTAGGTCTCTGGATTTGATGTGCAGTTATAGAACACAGTGCATGGTAAGCTGGGTGGGAAACACATCAGTGTTTAACAATGTGAGCAGTCATATTAAAATACCAACTCTGCCTTGCTGGAGCAGGGTGAGGACGGGTCAGGGATACATGGACTGCTCTGTCCTTGGTACCCAGCCCCCTGAGCACATGCACTGAGTATTCACCTCCATTTACTATCGTGGAAAGTATTGTTGCTGCAAGAAATCACATGACTGCTGATGGAGGATTTCATGCACAGAACTAAGCCTGTGCTGTGTTTCCTTCTCATAGTGTTGAAGTCAGCGTAAAGAGCAGGATCCTATCCTCAAGCGGGACCCAGTTGCAATGGTGCCTGCTGTGTTTATATGGGGGATTGAATCCCAGGGAAATGGGACATGCATCAAGGGGTCATTTTCTCTGAAAGGCAGTAAAGGTAAAGTAAGGAGAAAGGCCATGTTAAATACATGCTTATTCTTCTCATAAAATACTTAGTCTTTTGTCTGAGAAACATGCAAAAGAGAATGAGCCACTGTTTGCAGTTCAGCCTGGACTTTCTCGACTTCCTAAACAACTGTCTTATTTTAGATAAAAGACAGGGGTTTTCTTTAGAAGCATGAAATGTTGGGCATTAACAAGGTTTTTATTATTTATTTTCAGAGCTCCGTTATGGCTGATGCTGTCTCATTTTTTCCATTATAAATCCCTTTTTCTCAAGGGGCTGTAACTCCCCTAATAAAAAGAATGGCTTCGGGCAAACACTTGAAGCATTTGCTCTCAGCTTAAGAGGACTTTTGTTCTTCCAGGCTTGAAAATAAAATCCATGAAATTCATCTTAAATTATAGGAGTGTGAAAGTGAAAAAAACAACGGGAATTACTACTTTCGTGTGTATGTTACTACCTGCACTCTACATTTTTTTTTTAAATAGAAATTTTTGCAGAGCCCCTCTGATCATATTTACAGGCCCTCCATTATCTGAGATGACTTGGGAACTCTGTTCTCTATGGAGTCAATTACTTTTCTTAGAGATGCTTGCTGGACATGGTTTGATGCATGGTAATTTGGACAATCTTATCTCTTTTCTGTTAGATGACCTGGGTTCTGCCAGAAGAAACCAATCCTTTACTCCCTCAGAGACACATGGCAGCACGCGTCTCCTGCTGCCCGACATGGCACTGAGGGTGGCTCATGCCGTTCTGAGGTGGAGGCGTGCACCTATGTTTGCTTCCAGAGAAGCGGTAACCCGGAGACGGTTGTAGGATCCTGGGTAGGCAACACAGAGAAATTCAGACCAGAGATGAATGCTTTGGAGGCACGTCTCAGAGGGTCCCTCTACACGTTAGGTCTGTCTGTGAGTGAAGTTAAAGACACTGCTAAAGAGAGAAGTCTTGGGTTTCTGAGTGTTGTGTGAAGAAGGCCTCTGAAGCCCGTAACACACAAGGACCCCGCCTCATTTAGGTAGTTCTTTTCTCCCTTTGTTTTCTAGTTTAGAAATAGGTCAGAGTGAACATGTTAACAGTAATATTTCTGGGAACTCAGTGTCTCTGGAACGCACACACACATTAAATTTCCTCTACCTAGTTCTAGCCAAAATAGTTTACCACAGAGAATGTCTCCTTTTTCAGTGTGCCACAATTGTTTGGAAATATCACTTTGAAGAAAAGGTTATAGGCAGTTGTAGAACAGTGATAATAAATAGGTTCATGAAAGTTGGTTAAAGGAAATAAATCTTAGCATATATCAATGTAAAAATAAACTAGTGGGGCCCAGTGCGGTAGCCTAGTGGCTGAAGTCCTCACCTTGCACACGCCTGGATCCTACGTGCTGGTTTGTGTCCTGGCGGTCCCACTTCCTATCCAGCTCCATGCTTGTGGCCTGGGAAAACAGTTGAGAGTGGCAAAAAGCTTTGAGACCCTGCAACTCTGTGGGAGACCCAGAAGAAGCTCCAGGCTCCTGGCTTCAGATTGTCTCAGCTCCAACTGTTGCTGCCTCTTGGGGAGTGAATCATTGGATGGAAGATTCTTCCATTCTGTTTTTTCTCATCTCTGTATATCTGACTTTATAATAAAAATAAATAAATCTGAAAAATATTTATCTATAGATTAAAGCAGGAATTAAGACTACATAATTATAATGTGGGTATCATAAAAATAATAATTAGTGGTACATTTTTTACCAAGAGTGATAAACCTGATACATGAGAAGAATTAACAGTAAACTGTAATGGATGTCTGTGAGGATGGAAGGGAGGAAACAGGGTCATGATCACGGGAACCAATATTGAGTCTTAATGCAGTATTTCTTCAAAAGCAAAGAATTTGGGGAAAATGTAAAACGTTCAGATTTGATAAGGCCGCATAGTGAAGGTGTAGGGAAAATAGATTTTGAGGACTCTGTCTTAGCCCTTAGGAGAGATACTGTCTAGGCCAGAATCTTAGGGTGTTTCCCTATGCTTTCCTCCGGTGATCTGAGGATTTCAAGTTTAGATCCTTGATCCATTGCAAGTAGATTATTGTTTAGGGTGTATAGTTGGGATCTTGCTTCATGTATCTGCTTGCAGAGATCCAACTGTCTCAACACCACTGTTGAACACACTGTTCTTTCTGCAGGGAGTTATTTGAGCTAATTTGTCAGAGATTAGTTGGTGGTAGATCTAAGAATTAAGTTATGGGACCTCTAGTCTATTCCATTGATATTCTTGTGTTAGTATCAACTGTTTTGATTATAACGATTATAGTTGAACTATAGTATGTCTTGAAATCAGGTACTGTAATGCTTCCACTTTAATTTTATTATTTAGGACTCCTATTTAGGGTCTCTTGTGTTTCCAAATAAATTTTAAGGTCTTTTTTCCCCCCAGATCTGAGAGGAATGCCTGTGGCATTTTGGTTGGGCTTGCACTGAATCTGTAAATTATTTTGCATAGTATGGAGATTTTATGATACTATTTTTTCTAATTAGTAGCTAGATATTTTTTCCATTTTTCATGTCTCCTCTCTGTTTCCTTAATGTTTTATAGAGACCTTTCACATTCTCTAGGGTCTGGTCACCTATCACATTTATTTCTGTCTTATGACTTGAGTATTTTGCTTCCATACATAGTAAATATAATTGGCTGAAAGGAACTTTAAGTTTCTTACTTTAAGTAAAGGAAGGGATTAAAGGGTGACATTGTTCAAAAGTGCAGAGGCTGACACCAACCCAACTTACGTTTCTTCATTAATTCATTTCATGTGTGTTGAAAACTCTGCACCTGTCAGGTACTGTGTTGTTGGTGCGAATATATGATGAAGGAGACTCAATCCTACTCTCTCTATGTTTGTATAGATGTGGGGTCAGGCTGATTAGTAAAGAAGTACCCAGAATGCAGTATATTAAGTCATGTGATAATCTGCTTAACTGATACTGTCAGCCATGGGTCAGATTGTGCTGCAATGACATTGACCCAGATGTCTTCCTTTTACCAGATGGAGCTTATTTTACAGTCACTCAGAAAGTGAAGCCTCGTTGTTTTTTTAATTGAGGAAACACAAAACCTAAAATACACATATGAGGCCACAATTATTTGTAAACATGTATGTTTCAACTTTTCTATTTGGGGCAGCAATTCTTAAACCATAATTGCCTAATTCTATCTTCTGTCATATATGTGCATCCTCCTTGCAACCAAAGGTAATTATCTTTGAGTACATGAACTTAAGATTTGTATTAGAACTGCCAAAAACCACTCTGAAAGTGCTGAAACCACAGTATAAGAAAGAATGAGTACAATACCAGTGTGGGTTGTTTAACATAAATACCAAGACCTGAACAGAAACAGCATGAGTCAGTACTATAAGCAGGATGTGTTATAACTACAACTGACAAAAGTCTGTTAATTTTCATTTAATCTTGCTGTTTAAAAATAGCCGTTTGGAATTTGCTACTTTCAAAGTTAGATAGGCCTGGACTATAGGAGTGAAGGGTTTTTGGTTTTTTTCTTTTTTTTTTGTTTGTTTATAACTCTGTTCTGTCTTCTCTTCCTGTCTGTCCCTTTTTCCTTGTCTCCCTCTGTTCCTCCTTCCCCATCTCTCTCTCTCTCTCCCTCTATCCCTCCCCCTGTCTATTTCTATTATCTTTCATATATATATATATATATATATATATATATATATATATATATATATGTTTAATCACAATGTTCAAAAGCTTGGGATGTAAACAATAATAGGTCAGTGTGACGGTTGAAATGATCAAAAATATTTTTTCATATTTCATGAAAGGTAAGTTTGCACCTGGCTCTCAGTAGGGAAAATGGAGCTCACGAGTATTCTATGCCTTGTGCAAGGTGGTATACCTCTTCAGTAAGTGAATGTGCCTATGTGGCCATTTAGGAAACCTGGGACCCAGAAGCGAGGGTCTAGGTCATCCCTACCTCAGTATCAATAAAGATGCAGCCACGACAGTAAAATCAATGACAGAAAGTGAAGTGTAGGAAATTGAATATGGAGAAATAACTAAAGGTTAGAAGAGCTCAAAAGAGCAACCTGAGGTAGTAGAGACAAATCTAAGCTGAAGAACTGCAGGAAACCATCATTGCACATAGGGCTGAATAAAGAAAGTGAACAATCTGTGTTTTTCAAATGGAATATCTTTGTATCTGTGACTTCATCTAATGAATGTGTTTTGCCTCTTGCTGATGTTTCTCTTGAGGAGGATATTCTATATTAATGATACAAAAGTTTGAAATCTGCTGTTCTGGACCAACTCACTTTTAAGCAGATATTTAATATCTTTCATCACTATATTATTTTCTATTTTCAAACTAGTATGTTTTCCTTCTTAGTCAAAAGTTATTACTAATGCATTTTTTAGTATAAGGGATTTGAAGTCCACAATATTTAAGAGACATACTCAATAAGCTATAGGCGGGAGACTTGACCTCTAGCACTTTGGAATTTGGGCTTCTAAACTGAAGAAAAAACCAAGATTTCCAAATTTACTCTGAAGAGTTTTGGGATGCCACAGTTGAGGTAAAAGAACATCACTATTTTACATTTTCAAAGGACTTATTGAAACAGCTTATGGATACTACAGGAACAGTTGTTTTTAACATTAGATTTCTGTGTTCTAGTTATTATAGCTTTATGAAGCTGGGTTTTCTATAATTAAAAGCAGACACTACACAGAAACTAAAGAGAAAATGTAGGTAACAACGTCCCATCTGATTCCAAAGTTTGAGAAGTTGTACTGTGTTCAGTACTCACTAAATTATGAAGATTTAAGTTGTTTAAATTTAACTACCCAATAAATGGAACTGTAAAGTATTTCTTTAGCATGACACAATTACTGTGATATTAAAATAAGTAATTATAAATTCAAAGGTTTTTTTTGACAGCCTTACTACATTAAGACAAAAAGCAGTACCTGAGGAAAAAGATTGGGAGAAGTACATGGGAGTTATTAGGAGAAAAGAACTGAAAAATCCATTGGTTTAAACTTTCAGCTTCGCCTTGTGGCCATCACCTTTGTTTGCTTTTGTCTAATGAGTAAATTATGGGTTAAACCGGAGATGAGATGACATCTAGTTCAACAAAGTGAAAGTGAAGGTCACTCTTTCAAAGAAAGCTGTGTGTAACCTTAGGATGTTCTTATCCTGTCCTTCAGCTCAGACAGTAGAAAAATCTGGTAGATTTTTGCTGGGTTATCAATGCCTACAGACCACTGTAAGACCAGCATGGTACAGCACCCATAATACCAGCTGTCAGTGCTTGCTCTTATCTCAAGCCCTGTCAAGGGCTCACTTGGGTAGCTTAAGTGTGGCAGTAAGATTGCCATCTCTGTAATTCGGATGTTAGCCTTTCTCCCCTTTCTACAGTTTAGTTCTTGAAACAACTTTATGTCTTGAACACTTTTTCATTATCTCTGTACAGGGCTCTAAAATGTGCCTTTCAATGCAAATTACACCTGAGAATATATGCTCCAAGAAGCACAGTCATATTAAAAGATCAAAGAAAATAGAGATGTTACTTTAAACAAAAATGGGTGAAACTGACATTGCATGGCATTATGGAGTGCTAGAATGTTTTGTACTGTAAGAACTAAAGAAATAAAAAGCTTGAAATCAAAAGATGAGGACCAAAACTTAGAAAAAAAATCAGTTTCAGTGTTCTACAAGCAGTTCCCTTTGAGTGAGTCAGTATGTAACTAGGGTCAATATAGTCCCAGTGAAGAATTTTCACTTTAAATGTTAAAATCTACATTGCAAAGTATTATGACTTCCCACTGCAAATATTTTCAGCCTTAATTATCAGTCAAAATCATTCCTGAAAAACTATACAGTTCTCTTTCTCAGATTCATTAAATCCCTGAAGATCTTTAATCTGTATGTAAAAACACAACTAGCATCGAGTCACTGAATTGGGAAATGATTGTAATAGATGTGCTCAGGTTTAGGACATACAGCAGCAGCACAGATATTGTCTGAGAGCTTGTTAAAAAGGCTTTGTACTAGAACTCTACTACACTAGACCTAGAACATCTGTATCTGCAGCGACAGGTGAAAAGATTCCCAATGATTTGTATTCAAATTCTTTGAGCACTGGGATAGGGGAGACAAAACTAGACTTGAATTTAAAGCACTGTGTTCCATTGCTCTGTCCTCTAACAAAATCCTCCTCATGTACCTTGTGGGAGTCTATAACTATAACTCCAGCTAAAGAAACAGATGGAATTATACCTCTGCTACACATTCTAAGACTATTGTAAGGATGCGAAATGGGAACTGGAAAATATGTGGAAGTACTTCAAAAGATTGAAAGTGCACTGTTTGTGAAACCACTACTCTAATGTGGTCAGTAGAATCACAGATGTGTAGAGCTGCTTGGCTCTTGAATTTATTCCACCTCTATATTTCGAGCCACATCCTTGATTGCTGCAAGGTTAACGCCACACATTTATTTAGCCTGCTACTACAAATGCTCAAGGTAACATTGCATTACTTTTTTTCTCTGGCCTTTTAAGTCACAAGAAAATTGCAAAAGAATGAACAGTTCAGTAATTGTCCATAGAGTGCCTGGCAATATTGTTTGTACATGAATGCATCATATTTGATAATATTTACAAATTAATGATTTTAATAAAGGCAATTTAGTATTATAGGTTCCGTAGTTGTTCTTGAGATTCATTAGAATTTTAAGGCGAATTTCTGTTTATTTATTGTATTTGAAAGGCAGAAACTAGAGAGGACCTCTAGGTGTTGATTTATTCCCCAAATGCCTGTAATGACTAAGTCTGAGCCAGGTTGAAACCAAGACTCCAGAAATCAGTCTGGGTTTCTGCATAGGTGGATGGACCGAGTGTCTGAGCCATCACCACGGCCTCCCCTGGTGCGCATCAGAAGGAAGCTGGATGGGAAGCAGAAGAGTCAGGACTTGCTCACGCATTTCCATATGGAGATGGGCTTCCCAAAGGACATCTTTAACTGCCACACCAGCCAAATGCCTGGTTCAGAGATTTTATTTATTTCTTTATTAAATCATTTTAATTATTTTCCATGATATAGTTTTGTAGGTGTAGGGATTCTCCCCTTCTCCCCTTTCTCCCTTCAAACTTTCTACTCCCAGAATTTTCATCCTATCATTACGTTAGTATAGTCCTTGAGTAATAGTTGCAAGTTTAACATTCTGCTATACATGTGCATATGGCATTGTAAGTATAGCTAAACGCAGAGAATCTGTTTTTAAATGCACGAAAGATTGCGGATTACAAATCTTAGGTACGTAATGCCACAGATGGTTTGACACCAGCATTGTTAATTTAGAATTCACATGTAATGTATCAATTCAACTTAATCTCTGTAAAATTTCAAAGGGTTCCTTTCACACATTATTCGGTGTCTCCTTAGTAGTTAGAACGAGTAGGTGATCTAATTAGCAATCATGATGAGATTCCTATTATTGAAATATGGAAATTTGTTAGAGAAATTAAAATTAAATGAACAGAGGACAAGTGGATGTCACATGATTTCAGCCCTTCCATTTGAGCTTCAGTTTATGTGTGAGCAATTTTTGACAGAAAAGTGTGCAGTATGCTAAGCAATAGTGCCTCATGAGAACATGTGTAACTTCTCTGCTCTGAAATTCTTTCACTCTTAGTGGGATCCATTCTGTTACAGTTTTCTTCTCTCCTGTAGCACAACCGAATGATCTCTGTAGTCTCCTGCCGTGTTGACTAATAACTTGCATAACTGATAGCATATTAGAAAAAAAATTGATTGTGGTTTCTGAAACCAGATGATAAAAGCCACTGGGGTATCTCCTTCCTGGCTCTTCTACGGCTACTTGACTTTGGGGAAGTCAGAGGTCATGTTCAATGACCTGGCAATGCTGCAATGGTGAGAACCTGAGGCTTCCTGCCTGGGAGGAGCTGAGGTGTTTTGGGGGAGTAGGTGTGAGAGGAAGAAATGCAGGAAGCAGATCATGCAGGCATCGCCAAGCCCTTGGTGACAGCAGCTGGCCCTGGTTGACATTTTGAATGGCATCCGGGAGAGAATACGAGCCAGAACCCTTCAGCCAAGTCACTCCAGAATCTCTAACCCATGGAAGCTGTGAGATAATAACTGTTGTTTTCAGGAGTCAATTTTTGAAGCAAAATGTCACATAGAAATGCTGAGCTAATGCATGGATGTTGTACCAAAAATGGAGACATTTTTGAACTGAAGGACACAAAACAGATACAAGTATCAATTCAAACTTGTAGAGAATTACCCACACCTAGTTTATTTATGTTTTATATATCTCAAGTAAAATCAATTTTGTTTCATTTTACATTTGAAGACAAGTTTAGAAAGTTTTAAAAGATAATGTTATAAAGTTGCGTATGGAAGTGATTTTTAAATAATAAATACAGATGTTCTTATTTGCTTTAAATAATTACAGAAAGTTATTGTATCTCCAAATAATTTTATAAATTAGTAATCTTTGCTCACATCAGCAATTTTTAGGTATATTAAAGAAACCACAGTAACCTAATTTAAAGTGCCATTTGCTAATATTTTCCAGTTCTGTGTAAATTTAACTGAGCATATAAAACATATTTTCTCCTGCTGTTGACTTTTATTGTTCTGAGCCTGCAGTGAATGTGAGGCTGCTGTGCTTAAGGGTATAATTTTTTTTTTTTGCAGGAAACCACAATATGGTCTGGGAATAATTGCCCAAAAGACAAAGATGAAAAGATAAAGTAAGCAAAACTCTTGACATTCCTATCTAAGTATATTCTCTGAAAGGAAAAATTCCAATTATTTCTTAAATGGTGAAATCAATAATAGAGGAAAACTATGGATTTGAGTTTGGTGCATAGACTAGCAACATTCCTATCTCTATAGATCTTAAATCTTGGAGTCTTAAATCTTGGTTGTGTCAAACTGTTTTAAATGAA
Organism: Ochotona princeps; assembly: GCF_030435755.1. Classification (NCBI taxonomy): domain Eukaryota; kingdom Metazoa; phylum Chordata; class Mammalia; order Lagomorpha; family Ochotonidae; genus Ochotona; species Ochotona princeps. Next base: position 17,000,727 of record NC_080854.1, on the reverse strand, counting down.
GTGGCTATATCTATAAGAATGAAAAAAGATTAGGTTGTTGCTTTCTTTGACTTTAAATAGTGCTGTCATGCCCCGCTGTGCCCTCACCCACAGCATCTTTTATGCCTAATATTCTTATTCCATTTTGTTTATGATCTTATGGAAAGTAAAATAAATTAGGGCCAAGTAGTGTCTTATGAATTGGGGAGGTTTACAGCCGTTCCTGGAACCCTGAAGGCAGTCTTGGGATGATTTCCTGATCCCCAAACTCTTTCAGTTTAGATTCCAAGGATCCAAGGAAGTAAGGAAATCCAAGAGTCATTTATTTTTGAATTTTAACCTGGAATACTTAAATTGGCACAAGGATTTTTCTTTTTACATTTTTACTGTAGCTGATGTGGACTAGTAATTATGAAGTGTAAGTCAGCAGTGTGGGGGAGTTCTGAGGAAGTGTGTGCTTGCTTCCATCTGTGTGTGTATCTCTAGGTTATGGGTGGGTTACAATATAGGGATGTTCTCTACTTTTTTTAATTCACACTTATCCTTACATGCTGGAGGCCCTTCCTTGGCATAGTTCATTAGGAACAGACACTTTTACCCGAAGGGTTTAAGCGAGAGATTTCATATACTTAAGACTTAAAAGGGGCTGCTGTGGCTATGTCTTTCTCAGAAATCTCCCTTGAGCATTGTAACATATATTGATATGAGAAGAATGGGAATGAAGAGTTTGATTTAAGAAAAACAGGCATCTTTCCCTCCCAAATATTTAATATTTAGTGTAACCCACACTATATGCACAGAATACATTGTAAGACTTACTTGAAATAAAAAGTTCAACTCCTTAAACTAAATAGAACCATAGATAATAAATAAGAATTCAGCATGTTAAGGCACTGTATTGTTTTATTTTCTGAGGAACCCTTGGGCTTTATTGTGAAATTATTACTAGAAAGATATCATGCCAGTTAATAGGCAAAGGCAGTGACAGGGCTCCAAATGGTTGGGAGGTGTCAGATTCTGCGGTGTCTATTTCAACCCATGAATCCATAATTATTTGAATAAAACCGCAAATACATGATGACATGATCAACATCCTGAGAAAACTTCACTTGTTCTGACTCTGCACAGAACAACATTGGTATTGAGTAGAGAAACAGTGAAACAGTGAACAGTAACTACAACTGGTCAAAATCCAAACTCCTGTTTTCCACAGACTCATAAAATCGGTTGAGAGTGGCCAGTATTCTGGCCTGTGCTGCGGTCTGGGTGTGCTCTGTTGGTTTCTGTTACCATGTCCCGTCTGCAAACCAGGTGCACAAAATATCACAAGGAAGTGAAGTCTGGTTGCTGGTAATTAATAGAGTTGTTTGGCAAATGAACATCAAGCAGGAGTCGTATATTATACTATAGAGTGTTAGGAAAAAAAGCATGTTCCTGAAGTTAAAACAGGACCTTGCAAATGAATGCTTCCAAATTCAGTGAGCTGAGATATTCTTACGCTCATTAAAATCCAGTGTCTGTTTGATCCCTTATTCAAGCAGAGGCAGGGGAAGGGAATATGTAGTGGATAAAATGTTCCTGATAAAGCAAACAAGGCAAAATGATTAATGCTGATGAACTCTGAAAATCCTGGCCTCCTAAACATCATTTTGTATTTAAATTAAAATTCTATATGCTTTCAAATGTATGCCTTTTGGAAACGTTTGGCTAATGATTGGTGCTGAAATAAATATTTTGTGTTCTCCCATTTTTGAAATGATATTGTCTAAAGCAATCATGATTTAAATCATTTTCAGTAATGAATGAAGTAATTATTTGGAAGAAGTGAAAGTTAGGAGTTTGATTGTAGATGATCTGATTTCTTATATGGCATAACTATGAATAATCAGTCGTCCTTAATGGTTTAAAAACTAGCACATTTGGAAGGTTTATACAATGAGTATATGTAAGCACTCTTTTTTATACATTTATATATGTGTGTGTGTGTGTATATATATATATACATATATGTAGTTTATATATAGTAATATGTTGAAGGATAAGGGTTACATTGGTGCAACACAGTCATGCCATTTTGACCCAAAGTCAAATTACTAGACAGAAAAGGAAATACAAAAACAAACAATTAAGAACAAGAGAAAGCAAATAACCTGCCTTACTAATTAGAAAACTGCCTCCCTGTTCTATGCGTCAAATGTTTAGTCCAAGTTCCAGCTGCTTTGAACTGGAATCATTAACAAATGTGTATCAGCATTAATAAGTCTTTTCTTTTTAAGCTTATTTTTATTTTAAGGCAGATAATTAGAGAGACCCAGAGAGAACGAATAAATGAAAGAATTTCTGTTCTTTCTGCTGGTTCTCCATAATTGCTCATTAGAACTATGTATGGGCCAGGCTGAAGCCAAGTCCAGGAACTCCAGCCTGATGTTCCATGTAGGTATCGGAGACCAAAGTACTTGGGCCATCACCTTCTGCTTCCCAGGGCAGACATTACCAGGAAGCTGGAGCAGAAGCACAGGCAGGCCTCCATCCAAGGCAGAACCATGTGCATTGTTGGCACCCCAAACAGTTGCTTACCTATCGTGTCACAAAACCTGTTCCAAGTACCTATTAGATCTTCAACATTGTATAAACTGAACTTCTGTGACTGTAATAGAATCCTCTGGGCTGCTCCGAGATGTAGGTAACTGGGCTGGGGCACCCAAACATCTTAATGATTTGAAATTTATCACTGCTCAGGAATCATCATGAAAAAGTGAAAAACTGGACTTTTTGAAGAGGGAGGAGGAGGGATGTGGAAGACAACTACACAGCTTGGAAGGCTAACCTTTACATTGGTAGAGCAACTAATCAGTTAATGATTTGCAATTTGCTTCTACAAACTATCTCTTTTTTTTATTAATTAGAGCAATAAACTGATTAAAATTCAGTTAATAAATTAAAGATGATATGTCACTTGCCAAGATAAATGGTTCATAATCTTTTCTTTTTTGATCTCAGATGTATTTGAAACTTCTAATTTCAACAAATAGGGGAAAGTTAAAACCAGGCTATGAATATTTGAACTGTGACAGATACATACGTATGTAAAACATAGGAGAAAATAGAGGAGCAGTTCTTTAGTTTCTCTAGTAAATGAGGGAGGCGAGGTAGGAAGGGGAAAAAGAGGAGGAAATCTTCCATCTACTGGTTCGTTTCCCCCAAAAGGCCACACACAGCATTCAGGAAGCTGGATGCCTGGATTTGAGGCGTCTATTCATTTGGCAAGAACATGACACCAGCACCTTTGGGGAAGGACTGCAGTGCACTCGGATGTATGAATAATTTTGTTTGTAGGAAACAAGATTACATGGGATTACTTCTAAGAACTGGTCAATCCAGAAAAAACAGTTTTCAAGTTTATAGATAATGAAAGACACAGATTAATTCTCTTATTATAAAATGATAGAAGACGTAGTCACACATCCTCGTAACTACCACTGCTGTAAGAGTTTGAATTTCATGGCCAAATTATATGTATTTCAGAGAAAAAAAATGCCAGGTTAAGTGTATAAGGTAATTAACATGTAAAGTGTTTTCAGAAAAACAAAGGAATATGTAACTTACTGTGACTTTCTCAAGACAATCATAACGACCTTTGAGCTGGAGAGGAGATTGACTTTGAAGGTTTGTATCAGATCATGGTCTCATACGTTGGAGGAGTAGTGTCAACCGGGAAATGGGAAAAGGAAGAACTCAGTAAACTAAGTCTAGGAGTTTATGTCAGCAGTGGTTGACATTCATGTCCTTGAATTCTGCTTAACAAAAGGAAAAACAGGGTCAAATATCAGAAATATTTTGTGGGCAGCTCATGTAGTTCAAAATGTGTCTACGCCTTCATTGCTAACTCCTTTTAAGCAAAATCTCATGTTTTTCCAGCCACAATAGCCGCACTATTGTTCAGTAAAGTGCACTTTCTATATTATAATATTAATAAGTAGCAATGAATAGTTACCACAAATGTGGAGAAGAAAAAAATCTTAGAACAAACACATTTGTTTTATATGAATGATGCCATTGGAAAAAAGAATTTTATAAAATTAGAGGCAAGACTTGGTACACATAAATGGCATCTATTAAGTTTTACAAGGTTGTTTTGAACTCACAATTGAAGTATGGGGATCTAGTTAGCAGAGGACAATATTAAAAACCCAGATATGAGGATCTCAATTCAGATAAAACCAAATACATATAAATGCTTAGCAGTAAAAACTGGCAGAGATAAATCAAAAAGATCACTTTGATATTACAGATTCAAACTGAAGACCTTGATTGTAGCCAAAGGAAATTTATTTCAACTCTAAGAATTCTTGTAATAGCTATGAGAAAATTTTCCTGTTGAGAGTTAATTATCCCTGCAGCGAAAGACTATTTGAATCAGCCCGAGCTCAGCCCTAGAGTATGTAATCCTGCATTGGTTTCAAGTCAGAATCTGAAGTTATTATAAGATGTAAGCTTTCAATGGCTATAAGAAAAAAAATTAAGATAGTAAAATTATCTTGCCCGAGAGTTTCCATTTTTTTTTTTAACTTTAGGGGCTAAGCTAGGAAAGAAGGAAAGAAGGAAGAGAACAAAACTGATGGCAAAGAGCCTGCTGCAGTGTGCTCAGTATGACAGAGTTCAGGTTCCGAAATACAGGTGTGATGGAGTCAGCACGGTGGTATGTCCATCCTAGGAACAAAAGGTTTTACTTTTGGAAGATGGCCTGCCTGTCAAATGTGAAGTTGGTGGTTACAGAATCTGCCTGTATGATTATGGAAAGCAGTAGCATAGTGCTTGATTCATACCTTGGAAAATAGCAGATCCCCAAGTGTTCTCTGAGTTTTCCCTTTCCTGTTTAATCAGTTATTGTTCAGTGTGACAGTCATTCTTTAAGCATGATGGATTTGAAGAATAAGCCATCTCACAGTTATGTATGCACTCAGCACTTTCATCATACACCTGGTGATAGTGGGATTTGAAATTTTTTAATGAAATTAAGACAGTTATTGCTGTTTAGGCATACCATGAAGAGAAATATCATTTAAAGTGCTTGAAGCTATCTGTATATTACTGGTAGCATTACAGTAGTAGTACTGTCAATAAAGAATCAGAAATGGCTTTAAAATGCAGAGAACTTAGAAATCTTTGTAGTATGGCTAAAGAGAGATATTTTTTTAATCAATAGTTAAAACTATCCATTAGCTCTCAGCAGCTCAGTAAGAATCAAAGGTATACTTGACTTTTTGAACTATGCTTGCTCCAAGAAGTTTTTCCAAGTTCTCTAAGTCCAGTGAACTTCCCCTTTTTGACTTGCTGCCACATTCACAACCAAGGTCATGGTCATGGTCAGTGACAGTTCAGTATTAACAGAGCTTGTTGCTGCTAAGTTCCAGGAACTATCTTACTCCCCGAGGATGCTGTTGAATGAAGCAGTCAAGGCCCCTGCTGCCATGGAGCTTACATGCTAGTTGCAGTACTGACATTTGGCTCAAATCTGGTTCCTTATTTCACGTGTATAAATTTTAGCTCCATTCTTTTCCTAGCCAAGAAAACTTCCCCATGAGAAAAGAGTTTTATCTATTTCTTCCATGGCATTAGTCCACGAAAGAAATAAACATCTACAAAACAAAACCAACAACTGCTGGGTACCATGAGAAAGTAGGTCTCAATTTTATTTTCTCAGAATTGCTATTTCTTATTTATTTCACATGGGTAGATTGATTTCAGGAGATATAAAATAATAGCCTAGGCATGTTCCTAAATAGGAAATTCTGAAGAAAGGTGGCTAAGTATAACAAAAAAAAAAAAATCTTAGGACTGCTATGTTCTACAGGTGGTGTTCAATGGACACATTATTAGTTTTCTAAATTACTGGTCATGGTTTTCACCACATAAGACAATATGAGAGAGAATGCAGGAAAAATGAAAATGCTGAATTTTAATTAGTAAGTATAATTTGAGGAAATTAAAAAACCTTAAACATTCCTAATTATTCTATAAGTTTTTTTTTGAGGTAATTTTTTTCTGCAATGAGCTGTTCAAAATAAGGATTAGATAATTTATAGTTGAAAGAGTTCAAGTTTATTTTATAATCTATTAATCTTTGGTAAGAGTGTTATCTGATACAAAACAAAAACACAAAACAATTTGCTCAGTATAAAAGTTCTTTGATAACTCGAGACAACAAAATTTATGAAATTTCCTAGCAGAATAGAAATTTGACAGTAAAATAAAAATCTTAAAACACTAAAAGAGTGGCTTACATTCCAAAAATAAGTTATCAATTTACTTAACAAGCAGATTAAGCTGTGACCAAGAAATAGAATTTATTAACAATAATTAATGTCCATGCATAAAGGAAGGTCAAAGGATGTTTTAAGGGCCCAACATGGTTAAATGCTGTTTGCAAAATGTCTGTCTTATTCATCATGGAAGATCTTTTGGGGTGAGACTGAACTTTGGAATAGAATGAAAGCCTTAGTTGCAGCTTCTTACCTGCCTTAGGGAGGGCAAAGAGAAGGAATTTCCTTGCCCTGATGGAAACCATCACTCTAAAAGGAGGTAATTGATGAAAACATGAAGAGGTTTGCCAGTCTCCCTGATGGTCTAGGGAAAGAATTTGAGTGGAAGGGAAGCATTTTTCTGCCACTGGTATTCTGAAATGATTTTTCTCTTATGTCCAGGAAAATGCTTAGCGAGTAAAGTTAAAAGTAATGTAAAAATACAAGTCATTTCAAAGTAGCATTTTATCCAATATTAGAATCTATTGTAAGAGCCCGGTGCAGTAGCTTAGCGGCTACTTGAGTACACCAGGATCCCATATGGGCACCAGTTCTAATCCCAGCAGCCCTGCTTCCCATCCAGCTCCCTGCTTGTGGCCTGGGAAAGCAGTCAAGGATGGCCCAAAGCCTTGGGACTCTGTACACGTGTGGGAGACCTGGAAGAGGCTCCTGGCTCCTGGCTTTGGACTGGCTCAGCTCCAATCATTATGGCTGCTTGGGAAGTGACTCAACAGACAGATCTTCCTCTCTGTCTCTCCTCCTCTCTGTAAATCTGACTTTGCAATAAGAATAGACAAGTCTTTAAAAAAAACTATTATAAAGCACCCATTGATTTCTTGAACTCTATTGATAGTGTTAAAACATACAAAGATTATTTGACGGTCTGGCTGAGGCAGCGGGGGGAGATGGCAGCCGCTGTTCCACAGCGGGCTTGGACCATGTAGCAGCTGCGCAGCGAGCAGTTGCCCAAGAAGGACATTATCAAGTTTCTGCAGGATCACAGTTCAGATTCGTTTCTTGCAGAATATAAGTTATTAGGCAACATTAAAAATGTCACCAGGACAGCCAACAAGGATCATTTGGTTACAGCCTATAACCATCTGTTTGAAAGTAAGCTTTTCAAGTGCTCTGAAAATGTAAGTAAAGTGTCTGTGCAAGTGAAAAATGTGAAGCTTAATGAAGATAAACCCAAAGAAAACCAAGTCCGAAGAGACTCAGGATGAGGGTCCACCAAAATATACAAAATCTGTTCTCAGAAAAGGAGATAAAACCAACTTTCCCAAAAGAGGAGATGTTGTTCACTGCTGGTATACAGGAACACTACAGGATGGTACTGTTTTTGATACTAATGTTCAAACAAGTTCAAAGAAGAAGAAAAACACCAGTCCTTTAAGTTTTAAGATTGGAGTGGGCGAAGTTATCAGAGGATGGGACGAGGCACTCTTTACCATGAGTAAAGGAGAAAAGGCTTGACTCGAGATTAAACCCGAATGGGCTTATGGAAAGAAAGGACAGCCTGGTGCCAAAATTCCACCAAATGCAAAACTCATTTTTGAAGTAGAATTACTGGATATTGGTTGAAATAGCAGTGCTGCAGATATAAAGATGTCAGCAATGGAGAAAACTTGGCCTTGAAGAAACTTGTGTAACTTGTTGCCATTGTTTACAGAAAATGAAACTGGAAAATTAGGAGTTAAAGCTTGTTAACTTGATCCCAGTTTTTGAGAAGTGTAATTCCTTGTAAATCATGAAGTCTAGAGTATTTTACTACAACTGTAAGACACTGGGAGAACTGTTTTCTCCATTTACTTCATGTGTAAACAAAAAGGCTCAATAAACTTATGTACTCTCAAAAAAAGATTATTTGAAAATATAAATTCCAAATGATAGCTTTCTGCATAACTTTCTGTGTAGTCAGAGTACTGACTTTAGAAAATATGATAGAGTGTGATCGCCTGAAACAAACAAGGCAGAAGTACTTTCAGTGGTCCATCACAGTTGTTACAAATTCTAATATCAGTAATGAAAAGCAATCTTTTGATATGTATAGTATATAGAAACCATGGACCTAGAAGCTGAATGATGTGTTGCTGTGAAGGAAGAGCGTCAGATGTAAAGACTGGGAGGCAGCCAAGATGAAGGTGCACTCAGAAACCTGAGATAGATTCAGCAAGGTTGAAACTGAGGTTTGATTTAACAAAATGTAGGAGCATTTCTATAGTGATATGCAGCTGAGAATGGCACTCGGTCTCTGATAGTGATCTGCGGATAGTCACGTGAGCTATAGCTGTGTGTATGCTACTCTACCTTGGTAAGAACAACGATGTTGAATAAACTTCTTTTGCTGTGATATAAAGGCAAAGAAAAATTCTAAATATAGGATAATTAAGTGTCCAGAAATTAAGACCATCAAGCAACAGCAGTTTCTCAAACACAATATAATTGTTGTGTGTTTTCTTCAAATATTTTTTTCATGCCCCACTTTTTCAGCCATATAATAAATAAACATAATGTTTAGCCTACAATCACATGAGAAACAATGTTATATAATAACAGACTGCACAACAGAGCAGGACTAGACAAATAAAGCACAGGGGTCGCAAAATTAAATATTTTTATGCAACTTTGAATATTACTGTGTGTTGTTAAATAATTGGAAATACAGTGTCTAAAAAAAAAGAGTGTATGCAAAACTCTCTTTAGGAGTAAGAAACATCCAGAAGTGATTGTCATGAGAGGAGTAAGTACACAGTAGGTCAGTGGAAAAGACAAAGTTTTGGGGACTTTGGGAAAGAACTTCACATTTAAAACCAGGCTTCACAAGGTCTTGTCCCTGTCATCACTTAATTCCTCGGGCCCTTTGTTTCACCACTTCTCAAATAAGTAAACTCTAAAACTTCTGGCAGTATAACATTATATAAAATGTGAATATCTGGAAAATTCAAGAGCCAGTCTTTCCTTAAAGCCTCATATCTGTAACAACCCTTTTACATTTGTCTTTTCATAGTGCATATTCAGCATTTCCCCACGGGTTTCAATTCATGCAAGATTCAGAATAAGTGCGGGCCAGGCTTTCCTGCAGCATCCACTGGCAAGTGCCAGGACTGGGCACAAGTCAAATCAGGCTGGCAATACACAAAATCTAGGAATGAAAGTAGGCTTTTTTACAGAAACTGTAGGCACTTCTCTGCTGTGCTACAGCTCCCACTGGTGAACATGAGAACCAGGGCTGGGGGTGGACCAGACTGGACAAAGCAGCAACATCTGTCAGCATTCATGTGGGACAGATCAGTGGTGTGTCAGGCTGAGCTAAGCTTTAGTACCATGGGTGTGTATGACAGCTGAAAAAGATGCTGGACGGGCTGGACTGGTCTCCTGTACATGCCAGCATGCACCGAAACCAGGAATGAGGATGGCCTGGTTGAGGTTTTTGGCGGGGGTTCAGGGGGTTTCAGCACAACTAGGCTGAAGTTCCTGCTAGTGTGCATAAGGGCAAGGTTTGCGGTGAGCTGAATTGGGATAGGCCACAACACCCTTCAGTTTGCGTAGAGAATGGTGCTAGGAGTGGAGCTTCCCAAGCAACTGCGTTCCCCAGTGTGTGTGTAGACTGATAGCATGTGTCTGACTGAACCAGAAACGGCACTAGCTGATGCACACAAGTCAGTTCTGGGGTTCACCCCAGGAGAGCTTTCTTGGGAGACTCCCCAACTAGGTCACTGGATTAAAAATCTGGCCACAGGGAAAAATTACAAGATAATGTGGTCCGATCTGGGAGTACATGTGTCAGAACTGGTCGGTCATCCTCCGTTGCTGATGCCTGTGCTGTGGACAGAATGCCCAGGGGACATGATAGCAAGATCATCTAGGCCAGTAGAGAACCTCAAGTGTCTTGTCAGAAGGTGGAAAGAAGGGCACTCTCCTGGCCTAGCTTTGGCAGCAGGTGTCTGGAGGTGTGGGTGCAAGAAGGTAGACTTGGTCGGCCCATGTACCTTAGAAACATTTGCTCAACCCTGGTGCAACAAAGCTGACATCATCTCAGAACTGCCGAAACTAAAAGTAACACCCTCAGAACATTCTTCCCCACATCAATGTCTCTAAGATGACATCAAGTGGCCATTTCCTATCTTTGGCTGCTGATTATGTTTGACACAAGGAAAAATCCTCTACTCTCTGTCCACAACCAGCAGACTCCCTCCGCACTCTAATTGGTGACCCACATGGGCATGCATCCTTCTCAATCATGTAAACAAGATTTTTATAAGAAAAAAATTAAAGAACAAAATATAATTCCTGTTTTATCCTCAATAACTGATCTTTAATTCAGTTACCCTCAATAACTGACTTTCAATTCAGGTTTCTCTGACTCCATGTTCACAATGAAATTGTTGAGGATTCCTTGAGATTCTATTGAACTAATGATTTTTTAGAAACATCTTTGTTATGTTATTTTTGAATATACAGATGATATTTAAAAGACAAAAGAAATAACAGTGATTTTTTTCAATGTATAATAATATACTGTTGCATTATTGAAAAGTCTGTGAAGTAATTATCTTTTTCAAACTCAGTAAGTTTGATTTCTAAAGTAGACTGTAGGACAAGCAAAGTGTCTGATGTTTTCTACAGGTGTTTATTTTTTATTTTCCTGAGTGTTTGACAACTATTGTATCTGTGTGTACACCATCATGTATATTTATTCTGAAATCTGTAATTCTACCTAGGTGGCAACAAATCTGTTGCATATTTCATGCTCAATTAAGAAGAAATCTTAAAGATTTCCATGTATTATGGAAAGATCACCATCTGTCCCCAATTTAATTAGGACCATCCTGATTATGTTAAAAGTGTTCTGGCTCCTGTTAAGAAAATTCCCTAAATATACATGAAGGAGAAGCTTGTTAAAATTGAATTGTCAGCAAAAACCATAAGAGATCTAAACAAAGAAACTTCAAGGAAATTTTAACAAAGAGAAATACCTCAAACCTGAATTCTTAGATGGATAGAAATAATAGTCTTTCCCCTGTCCCTGTTGTGACTAATCCACACCAAAATGCAAATGAAACATGAAACCGATCATTTTAGAACCTTCAGGAGTTTGGTTATTTTTTCTTCTAGTAACTTTTCGCTTTGGAACACCTTTAGGCTTTTGGGATCTGACTGGAGCCAGGAGAGGAAATGCCAAAATACTACAGGGAAGACTTGGTCTTGGGGTAATTGAGACCTCATTTGAGGATGTTACTACAGATTTCTCAATGAAAAAACTTTCTGTGATATTTCTAGCAAGTCAAACAGATGCAAGAATTTCAGATGATAATTCTAGCAAGTCAAACAGATGCAAGAATTTCAGATGATAAAATAAATTCAGGTAACAGAAGTAGGAACACTGTACCAGGACATGCTATCCCAGCCCCCAGGGTGAGAGGGCGCTCACCCAGAGAAGGTGGTCTGGAGACATAGTGAAGAGGGGATGTCTGAGAGAATGTTTGATAGGGAAGGAATGACTTCTGGGGGCTTACACAGACCCGGGCACTGCATTGACTGAGAGGGAGCTGGGACAGAGTGATTTAGAGCGGGAAACTGGAGGACATCTGTGGGTCAAGCCAAGGCACCTGCCCATTTGGGAGAGCTGGGCTGGGCTAAGTAACATTGCTCACCACCCACTGGGACATGCAGAAGCTGGGGTTGGGGAGCATGCCTGCCGGGGCTAGGTCAGAGTACCCACCCACAAGTGTTGAAGCAGTGGGTATACCATATCAGGATGGGTCACAGGACCCACCAGAACACAAAAGAATCATATCTGGGAACAGATTCTGTTGGTGGTATTGTCGACTTGCCTCTGTGTGTTTGTACAGAGACAGAGCTGTGGGTGGTGATGGACTAAGCCAGACCAGACAATGGAATTCACCTGACAGGAAATCACCTGACACTTGTGGGGGCTAAAGGTGGAAGGAGACTGGACAGAGCCAGGCTGCAGCACCCATTGGCACATGTGAAGGCCAGGACTGAGGGCAAACCATGCCGAGTAGGGCCACCCGCTGGCAAATGTAAGAACCTAGGCCTGATAGTGGAACTTGAGAAACTCCCCCGCTTGGCTGCACCTCTTGCTTGGGTGCACAACAGCTGGACTAAGATCTAGCACCTGCTGGCACTCACTGGAGTCAGAATGAGTATAGGGCAGGATGGTCTAGGCCACAGCACTTACCAGTTCACATGAGAGCCAAATCAAGTCAGGGCTAGGCTGTAGCAAGCACCCAACAGTGAGAGCTCGAATTTGTGCAGGTTAGGCAGGCTAGACTGCAGTACCCGTTGGTGAGTGCCAGGACTGAGAACTGGTCACATCGGGTTGGGCTGTAGGACCCAGGGTTGAGCCACACCAAAGCTAGGAGGCAGGAACTTCATCCAAGTCTCCCACTTGGGTACAGAGGCCCAAGCACTTGAGCCGTCTTACATGCCTTCCCCAGTACAGTAGGAGGTAGCTGCGTTAGAAGTGGAGCAGACAGGACTGGAACTGCTACCCAAATGAGATACTGGAATTAGAGATGGAGGCTTTGAATGCTATGCCACAATGGTATCCAGAGAAACCTTAGTTTAACAAGACAAGAGGTAATTGAAAAGAATTATTCCATAATCAAGCTACGCATTTGAATAAATCAGTCAAAATCCCAGAATGTTACTTTCCTTGTGTCTTCTCTTTCCCTGTTTGCAATGCCCTTCCCTTTCTTTTCTTCCTCTCATTTTCCTATGCCGCTACTCCCCTCCACTCCAAGGTTACATGCTATCTGATTTCATTTACATAACATTCTTGAAATGACAAATATGCAGAAATGAAAAACAGATTACTGTTTTCTAGCTGTTAATAATGGGGTGGAATTAGACATGTAGACACTCTGGGTGTGATTTCTTTAGGGATGAGTGTGTTCTGTAACTAGGCTCTATTAATTCCAGTATCTTCATTGTAATTTTTACTTTACCTTTTCTTGATTGAGGAAAATCATATAAAGACTATACAGTATCTTCTGTACTCTATTATATCATATCTTATATCATATTATTCCTCAAATATGTGAATTTACAGGTCTCAAAGCTAACATTTACTTTAAAACAGAGTTTCATATTTCTAGGGTGTACCTTGACACAATTCAACTTGTTCATTCACAACACACTTCTGGTTCTCATGCTGCTATGTCTGCCTTGGTACCAAATAGTCTTTGATATCTTTTTTCCTTATGTGGCAAAGCAACATTATTACAACTAAAAGTCATCAACATTCACCAACACAGTCAGTCTGTGATGTTATGGTAAGTTAAATGTTCATTAAGATAGATGACTGTAGCCAGTTGATGACAAAAAATTTCAACCAGATACAAAAAATAACCATAGAGGAACAAGACCGACTGATTTGAAGACTTATGTAGAATAGGAAGGGAGGGACCTGGTGCTGTGGCCTAGTGGCTAAAGTCCTCGCCTTTAACACGTGCCAGGATCCCATATGGGCACCACTTCAAATTCCGGCAGCCTGGCTTCCCTTCCAGCTCCCTGCTTGTGGCCTGGGAAAGCAGCCGAGGATGGCCCAGAGCACTGGGTCCCTGCACCCGCATGGGAGACCCGGAAGGAGGTTCCTGGCTCCTGGCTTTGGATCGGCACAGCACCTGTCATTGCAGCCACTTGGAGAGTGAACCATCAGACGGAAGATCTTCCTCTCTGTCTCTCCTCCTCTGTGTACATCTGCCTTTCCAATAAAAATAAATAAATCATTTAAAAAGGGTAATAAATGAATACATTACGTATTTTAAAAAGGAATAGGAAAGGTACAGGAAGCTTTTGGGAAAGTATTGGTAAAGAAGTTTCCTGTCAATATGTCAGCAGTACATGGTACTTTCCATTTTAACAAATCTTTTCCAACACTAATTTTTCCTAATTTTTAAAGTGGTATCTTCTTGTTGCTTTCCTTTCTAGGAATCTTTAGGTGTTCTGGAAATATTCTTCAGTATTAATCTTTTCCAAACACATGTATTGCAAATTCCACATGTCAATGCAAGTCAACTGAGTTTGTATACTAGGAGATTTTATCTTCATTAAAATTAAAAAAAAATTGTCTGAAACTATTTGGCATTTAAAAAAAAAGACTTATTTGCTACAGAGATGGAGAGAAACTTCTGTTCACTGGTTCACTCCCCAAAAGGCCGAAAGGGCCAGGCCTGAGCCAGGCTGAAGCCAGCAGCTATCATCCATTTTCTTAAGCTAAATCATTATTTACACTATCTGACCAACTCTAGAACTTGTTTCATTCTAAGTTCCTACATTTATTTCTGAATTCAGGTTTTTGACACATTTTCTTCATTCATTTTGTTTTTCCAGTTTCAAGATCGAAGTGTGACCTAATGTCACAGACCAAAGTGTCATGCAATGAGATCTCTTGAAAGTTTGTGAATCTCTTAAAACTTTGCTTTCACCACTAGCTGCCAGTTTACCATGCTGGTGAAACTAGATATCAAGTAATGAAAGAGCCTCTCTCTTTATTGCTCCCCTCTCTCTAACTCTACCTTTCAAATAGTGAGACAAATCTTTAAAACAAAAGTATCCTGGAAAAAAATTGCTTCCTTTGATTGGCAGTTTGATTGTTAATGTTGAGGAATAAATCCCCAAATCATTGTCATCTAGAGTGTCCAAGATGACAGTGCCATGCTCTTTGGTCAGATCAAATTTTGCTTTTTAATCTCTAAACTGGGCTTAGCTTTTATTTCCCATTTCTCTTCCATTGGCCTCTTTGTGTGCTCTGCAGATGTAAAGCCCCTTATGAACAAGGACTTTGGAGGGTAAAGTTGTATGTGATGAGGATGAAATCATAGCATATCTAGGAGCTGTGACCCTCTGTTTTGCATTTTAATGAGAAATTGGATTGCTTTTGGTAATATGAGCTGTTCTATTTGGGACTTATAAGAATGAAATTTCTTTGAAAATGTTTCATAGAAATCATCTTATGCTGTGTTTGATCCTGTATTTCTTCAGAGCATCCAGGGTGTGTTCAAGGGAACATAAGCTGGCAAATACTGCTGTGCTAAATGACAATGTGGAGAGCCATTTGACTTGTAACAAGCATTGTACCTCATTTCTTTGACTGGCTTTTGCTGTGTGGTAATTGTTAGGGAAACATCTGGTTACTGTCACATATTTTAGTATCCGATCTCATTGCGTGACATTTTGTTCTGTGACATTTAGTTCCCACTTGGGACTTGGAATTGGAAACCTAAAATTAAGTTCCATTTCCAATGTAATAATAGAGAATTGTCCTGCATAATGATGTTTGAGGCTCTCAGTAATGGAATTTCAAAACAGTACATTGGAGGAAAAAAACAATAGCAAATTGTTATCAGTTATTTTCTTTACAACGCAAATATGTAGACAAATCCCAGAAACTGGAGACATTTTTCTGTAACTTTCTTTAGTTTTCAGAATAGTTGTCCTTCGACTGTTGAATTCAAGGTAAATTCAAATGAACCCTCTTGCAATGAAGCCATCAAGCAAGGCACATCTTGTTTTCCCTTAAAAGCACCTCCTGTTTTCTGATTTAACATTATCTCTTTTGGATGTTTGAGTATACTTTTCTAAACAACAGCTTCTTTTTGTTAATTATTACATAAAGTAACAAGGAGAAAAACTAACAGAATTGCTATTTGTCTAGGCCTCATTTGGGTAATCTTAGTGCCCATGTTCATATCCTAGAACTAGGTAAATCCATCGCTACTCTCCTATGCTGTGTCTCTAAGATAGTTCAAACATTGCCCCGTCCATCCTCAGTTGGCTCCTAGAAAGTGTTGTGTGCTTTCAGACTTCTCCTGTAGGTTTCTAAAAGTCACTAGAGTCACATGGAGACTTTGAGGATGATCCAGCCATCATTTTGCTGCATAAGGACATTTTTTAGCAATACCCACAATTGACCAGCACAAAGAGAGGAACCCACCATGTATAGAGCCTTTCTTTAATGCGTCACAGACATTATGCAAGTCAGTAAGCAAAAATAACAGCATCCAGTTCTTATGGCTGTCCTAAGTGCTAGCAAAAATGCCCAGCTTGTCTTTGATTTACTCATTTTTACCTTCAATGAAGCAACTTCTCTAAGTTTATTGCTAAAAATTGGCTGAGCTAGGATGAAAATTTATGTTTCTCGGATTCAAAAGTACACACTATTCCGTCCACAAAAAGTATCCACAGGGAGTTGAGTCGTTAAAATCAATGGCCTTAATTGTCCTTTCAGTTTCATTTCTGAAAAATTGAATATTGGGTTATAAAAGATACCATGTTTAGGGGTTTGTTTTAGTGGAATGTCAATAGGCGGGCAGAAGAGAGACAGCAGAGTCAGAAGACCTGCTTAGTTACAAAGAGATGAGCTCTGGGAAAGAAAAGGAACCTTGGTTTTCTCATATATAAAATGACTGGCCATTGGGGCCACTTGGGGAGCAAACCAGCAGGTGGAAGATATTTCTCTGTCTTTGCTTCTTTCTGTAAATCTGACTTCCCAATAAAAAATAAAATGAATCTCAAAAAAGAAAGACAAATAACTCCTGGTAGGATGACTTTCCACATTATATTTTCAGGCCTATATTCAACTCCTCAAATTTGCAATATTAACACATAGGCCCAATGCAATTATCTGAATGTATCATGCTTGGAGCCATTCTAGTTAGCATTAAAAAACCCTGAAAATATGACATGATTATGTGGACTTTGCAAAATTCTAAGTTAAAATGAAATTAATATTTCCTGTGCAGCTACTCCTGGGCTTTTCTCATGACATGCCTTAGGAGCTTGTTAACATTGCTTTATCGATGGGAAGGGTTGTTGTCAAACAGTTCTGTTGTGCTGAATGAAAGCCTTATGCTGGAGCTGAGGCTGCAAACTGGGTGCTGCAAACTGGGTGTCTGAAAGAATAGAAACATACTCACAGTTCTACAGCTTGGAAGACTAAGGCAAGGTGTAGACAGAGCTGGTTCCTTCCGAGGGTTGGGAAACAGTATATGTGTCAAGACACTCTCCTAACTTCTGGTTTGCTGGCAATCTCTAGGAGCTTTAGCTTGATGATTCATCACCCTGATCTGTGGTGTTGGTACTACTGACTGAGTTTGTGTTCATAAGAATTCCTATGTTAAAACATAACCTTTGATGTGCTGGTGTTTGACCGTGGGACCTTAGGAGGTGATTATTATCATTATATTACATTATTATCATTATTATATTATCATTACAGCAAGACCTCTGTGAATGGTGTTAGTGGCCTTACAAATGAAACTTCAGGGAGTGTCTTCAAGAAGTGAAAAGGTGACTTCTAAGAACCAGGATGTGGGTCCTAAACGACCCGACTGCACTCACAACCTGACTTCCAACTTCTCAACAACCACGAGAAGCAACTTCCTGTTTTTATTTTTGCAAAATCTCAGTTCATGGTACTTTGCTACAGCAGCCTAAACAGACTAAGGTAGATATTCCCGTGTGTGAAGCACTGTCTGAATTTCCCTTATTTATAAAAATAGTAGCTGCATTAAATTAGGAGTCACCGCATTCTAGTTGGATCTTAATTTATCTAATTACATTGGCAACCACCTGTTTCCAAATAAAGCTACATTATAAGATACTAGGACTTAGGACATCAACACGTAACAATTCCCATCTTTCCATTTTTAGGTTTTTTTTCTCTATATAGAATTAAATACTTTAAATGATTAGAAATCATTCATTTTACCACTAAGAAATATTTGTATGGAGGCAAATAGAGTAATCTTTTAGAAACACATAGAAAGAGCAGTGTAGGGCTTGGCACAGTAGCCTAGTTGCTAAATCCTCAACTCACACGTGCCAGGATCCCATATGGGCTCTGTCCTGTTTCCCAGCAACCTGGCTTCCCATCCAGCTCCCTGCTTGTGGCCTGGGAAAGCAGTCGAGGATGGCCCTAAAAGCTTTGGGACTCAGCACCCACAGGGTAGACCTGAAAGAAGCTCCTGGCTCCTGGCTTCAGATCAGCTCAGCTCCAGCCATTGTGGCCACTTGGGGAGTGAATCAGCAGACAGAGGATCTTGCTCTCTGTCTCTCCTCCTCTATGTATATCACACTTTCCAATGAAAATAAATGAATCTTTTTTAAAAAAGCGGAATCTAACCGTGATCCTGGGTTCCTTGTAAGAACCGATTGCCTTTGGGAATCTGATGTTTAAATACCAGATGTTTGTATATTTTTTGATGTTGAACTGAATTGATAAGTGACCCCTAACCCCAATGCTTCCCATAACCATATAGAAAATCTTTATCATATCTCAGGAAACCCTGGTTTTAATTTACTTCTGCTTGAAGGGCCTCTCAGAGAGTATTTGCATTGTCAGCAGGTTAAATTGACCACAGAAATGATAACTAAATAATTTAGAAAATTGTTAAATGGCTTAGGCTTTTAAAATGTGTGTAAGATAATTAAAGCCAAACTTCATGAAGGTCAAGGCCACACTTTAGTGAGTTATTCTACAGCTAGGGTCCTGCCTAAGTTGTATGAAGGCGTGTGTCCCATTTTTGTAGTAGAAACATGGGATATTAGGATTCTTCATTTGCTGTGCTTATCTCTAGATGATTCAACTGTCTATATTAAACATGATCATGGGGGTTCTTTTATGGTAGATAATAAAAGTATAAAATAGTACATTTCATATGAATGGATAGTAGGCTGTGGCTTTCTCTCAGTAGGGCCTTGGAACTGTTAGTTGCTGTCATGGAAATGTTCATTAGTCACCAAACAATGAAACTAATTCCTTTGATCTCATCTGATCATCATTTTTTCAAATACATGATGTTTATAATAGTGTTTTCAGTAGATTATTCATTCGAAGAGCCATTGTGCACAATTTTTCCCTCCAGTCTACAAAAGGAAAGCAAAATACAGCTTGTAAATTTTTCCTCTAAGAAAGTAGTTTTTTTTTTTCTTTTCCCTTTTTTCATCTTAAAGTTAAAAATGAATGGGATAATATTTCAGGGTCTTTTTTTCTTTATGTTGATGTACTTGAAAATACTAGTATGCCTTGTTGGGATAAAGTTAAAGAAATAGTTATAATATCATGTTGTGGTATAGGCTGATGTTCAGTAATAGAATCATCTTTTTTGTCAGTGAAAACGTTTGTTCCTTCTATTATCAGTGTATCAACTTGCAGAACCATAGTGTGAATGTCTATAACCATGGCCCTATTATTTGCTCATACAAAAACAAAAAATGTATTTCAATTTTTAAATATTCATGAAGCAAAAATACTTGATTTCCAGTGAACAAAACAAGGACAAAAAAGGAACACTTGCAAGTCTGTACTATCTGTAGATGCATTTACCAACATTTCAGCTTGGCACCTGCTTCCCACTGCTTTTTCCTCAGAACATCGTCCTTTATGTTCATGTAAGATAATCAAAATCTGAACTTTGCCCTTTTGTGGTCATGCAACTTGAAACTGATCAATCACAAGACCCAAGTATTTCTTTACTGATGGGTTTAAAAGTTGTTGTTATCTAAGTTTGATCAGTAAGAGTCATATCCTGGAACTGTTTCCAAGTTTGAATCTAGAGGAAAAAAGAGAGTTGGATTTTGGAATCAGAAAAAAGTATATTAGGAGCAAGCAGCAGCCAACCAAATGATGCCAATCTGAGATGGAGGAAAATAAGTGCCTCAGAAAAAGCAAATCTTAATTGCTCCATTTTATGGTTCTGCAGAGGTTGTAATTTCTTTTCCTGTAACATCCTCTTTTGTTCTTAAAGCTTAGCTTAAGTTGCAAAAGTCCTGCCAGAGGAAAAAAAGAGAGTAACATTTATGCAGCATGGTATTTGTACATACATATACCACTTTTGATGTGCTAGATATCTTGGGCATTTCGGGTTTCCTATGTGTTTCATGATACAGTAACAAATTAATGGAAATGCATTTTATGGAACACCATGCAAAGACTTCAGACGGTTTTGCCGCAATGTTTTTTTTCCCTTTCCCACCATTTTTTATTTTATCTCTTAGACAAAATTTATACCTGTTGAAGATTTTGCTAATGTGGAAAAGGTAAGTTTTCCTTTGTTGAGTAATCGTAAGTCTGCAGCGAACAGACATTCAAACTTTTAGAACTGTGCAGCATTTAACCATGTCCATAAACTTGACTAGACTTTGGAATCGACTTGTGATATTAAGCACTTTTTCCCTCTCTGCTTTTCAAGTCAAATGCGTTGGTCTACTCCCTCCTCTTGAAATCAGACTTTGCAGCACCTGGCTTTCCTCCAGAGTCTTCCATTGCTTCACAAGCTATCCTTGTTTTCAATTCATTCTTCTTTATTCACTTGTGTAAACTAGGTGGACCTGAATACTCAGGAAAAATCAAAAGCATTTGGTTGTTATTAAAGATAGACAACTCACACATGTGAGACATTAAAGAAACCTTACAGATGTTTGAGTAGCATATTTTTTCTGTTGTTGTTTGGTGCTGTGGGGTATCTGATCACATCTCACTCCACTTAACACTCTTGCTAATAAAACAAACACTGACAATATTTTTGTTTTCTTTTCCCAGTATTTTTATTGTTTTTATTTAATTGTAACATACTGTACACCATTCAACCTTTTGGGAGGTAGGAGAGGAAGTGATTCTGTATCTTTTTGAGTACTGTCCTCAGATGAACACTCATACAGAGATGCACATGAACTTGATAGGCCAAGCCCCCCTGTTCCCCATGCTTACAGAGACAGAGTGCCCAAAAAAGTCACTACTTTTCTTTAAACCTAAAACAGTCAGGGCTGGAACTGCTTTTCTTTCAGTAGTTGCAAAGAGGACGAGAGTTAATTATAGCTCAATATTTAGCAGAGGTGCCATTTTTAAATGCAGGAGATTCTTGCTAATCTGTGTCAAACTATTCCTGTCATGATCTCCATCAGGGTGTTTGTGGGATGGTGGATGTCAGGGGAAAGGCAAGGAGATGTTTTGTATTTTGAGCTTTTGCAAGCTTCGAGACATTTTGCTAGAAGCTGTTTTGGTGTCTTGAGTCCTATAAAGAGGATTGTTTATACAAGGTCTCTTTGGTAATCTAAATGGTTATGTGAAATCAGAATCCAGTTTGTACCCTATTTGCTGTTACTGTGGTCATCTAATACTATATTTGTCTCGCCAAACATTTAATTTTGAGTGTGGGTGGTCCATGTTCATGTGTCAGGTACAATCATTATTTAAAAAAAAAATGAAGAAAATATCTGGTTCTTCAGGAATGCATTTTACATTATAACTCCCAGACTCAGTTACCATGAATTTTAACATGCAATATTCCAACCATAATCATTAGCCATTTTTAGAATCCCATTTGTCAAAAAGCAAGTTGGAAGCAAATTACCATGAAATGCTACTTTAGCCATAAGCCAAAATACTGTGCCTCAAATGCATTTCTTTTGAAGTACCCACTTTTTTAAGGAATGAGAAAAATGTAAGTTTTATGAGAAAATGTCTTAATAAAGCAATTTTTAAAATATAATAAGTTTACTGGGAGTGCTGATTAAGCATTGACACAAATAAGTTATAAGAGAATCACAAACACCAACCTTTCTAGAAGTTAACATTTTAGTAAAAAAAGACACATGTGGTAAGCCTTTTCCTTGTACCAAAATACTGGGTCCAGACAATAAAAATTAAGCAAACTTTTCAAAACAAGAAATATAAAGATAAAACTGCAGCATCAATATAATCTTATAGTTATCACTTAAAGTATTTAGAACAAATAATATTTTTCTACATTTTTTTAAATCACTACAGACACTGCAAATAAGGCTTATGTATTTATTTAGTGGAATACAATGTGATGATGACCGATAAACTCTTATGCGCTGTTTTCTATACCTGCTCTAACAAAATGAATTTCAATATGATTACATTATGAAACCTTCTAAAGCGCTTTAAATTTACAGAAAGTAAGTTTCATTTGGTTTTTAAAGACTAGATCATACAAGTTGAACAGGTTTTGGCATATGGTTACACACATGCCAGGATATATTTGCTCAGGTTAAGCCCCTGGGACAGCTGCACTTCATGCCAAATTTCCTAATGGTACCTTTGGGGAGACACATTATGTGAGATCCACACAGGTTTCTTATCTATGCATAAAACCTCTTCATCATTTACCACTGTGATGTATGGGAAGAGATCATCAGTAAATAATGAGGCTAGTCTATTAAAACATGCTTATCCATTACTTTTCCTTCTTTCAGTATATTCTTAGAGATTACTAAATAGACTGAATGAGAAGGAATTGGCCTTCCACTCTATTTCATTGAAAGGAAGCCTCTGGAGCAATGTCTGTTTTTAAATGATGGTAGCCATCTCTCAGTCAAGCCATGTTTTTGTTTGGTTTATTGTTGATGGTTCTTGTTGCAGAAGTGCAAATCAAGTCCACTGATAGCACACAGGGCATTCATACGGCTTCCCTAATTTCATCTATTTTTGATGTATTTCCCAAGTTGTCAAAACACTTTGTCATGAACATGCATGTGGTGTGCTCAGGAGAAAGAAAAGGGTATAATATCAGCGGGCAGCTTCTGAGGATACTCTTTAACACCCCAAAAGATATTTAACATCCTATTAAATAAATAACTTAGAAAGAAATAGAAAGGGTTGAAGGCAGAATGCACAAGCATACCACACTATTTGTATTGTTAGAACAGTTTCAACTAACATGTTTATGCGTTTTAATCCTATCCAATTCTTCCATAGTGCCACACCCAAAGCTCCTTTGGCTGTGCATATGATATGGCCCACGTGCTTTCCAGAAAATGCTTGTATGTCTTTCTGCTCATTGTATCATTAGGCTTGAATGAGCAATGAGAGTCTTTGATATGAGTTCGTATTCCATAAATAACTTTCCCGAAGATCATTCTACAGACTGTTCCATGTCCTTTAAGTTCTATCTCAGAGGTTCAAAAACAAGAACAAAGCTTAACAACAACCGAAAAAAAAAAAAAAAAACCAAAAACCCAGCCACAATATTGTTCGCTTGGGAGTAACTTTTATCCCATTTGATCTGCCTACTTCTTGATTATAAGGCATGACAAAGGACTAATTTAAAGAACATCATATGTCAGCAGTGAGTACAAAAAGCTTGAAAGGCTTCTTTTTGTTTATGCGAGCAAACATCTGCCATGTGTCTTTGCCTTTTGAGCTACTGTCTTCATGAAGAGTACCAACTATCCTTGGCAAAACAGCCTTTGGTTCTACCACATGCACAAACATTGCCTTCCTCTATGAGTGCACCACCATGGGAAGAAAGTGAGCTGAGGTGTTTTTCCTTCGTGTTTTCTGTCCTCTCCTTGGGGCTCCTTTTCCGTTCAGTGCCACATACATTTGTCTTCCATTGTGTTGCCAGTTAAAGGATGCATAGGTGTTGTAGCCATTTTCCTCTATCCTCTCCTTCAGCTTACAGTCATTGTTAAATTCTTTCTGCAAAGGAAACACATAATATTTTATCCCTGTGGTAATATTGCTTCATTCCACTTGACATAAAGCATATAAAGGACTTCAAAGGTTCTGGTCCTGTGGGTGCCAGTATTGTACGCTCAGTAAATGACATCAGCAGCAGAAGAGGAAAACTCAGAACCAAATGACTAGATAGCTTAAAATTAGGGATGTGATCCTTTCTTCCAACTACCATTTTTTCAGTTTTGTTATGTTATTTATAATTATCCATCACTTGGAATTGTGATTGATTTTGCTTTGAACTGTAAGGATGATTTGAAAGTATGTTCCCGATTTGTGCATTGTCATATCAAATAAACTGTGAAACATTAAAAGTAGCAATGTCCATATTATCTAAACCTGAAGGCTGTGAGCCTGAGACCTCTTCCCTGCAGTCATAGCTCTTTGACTTGGTTCAAAGTGGTCAGGTGGTTTTACGGAGAGCTGTTGGGACAAGGATAACCTTTTTTAGTCCATGAATCCAGCATGTTACTTTGGATTTGACAACAAACAAGAGAATCCTCACTGGTCTCGTGACTTTCACTTTGGAAATATCCCTTTCCACTCAAACTAAACCAGTTAAGACACCATGGGATTCAGCTCTTGCCCTCCTGTTTCTAACTTTTCCACCTACACCAAAGGCATTATGGAAATTTTTTGACTAAAGTCTGTCTAAGCAATTTCTCTAGGGGTCTTTGAAATTTCTGCTAGACTCCAAATTACTAAGTATAGGTTTGTTAACAAAGCTGTGTTTCTGTGGAATAAGTCATATTTTTTACTTTATTATAATGATCACAAGCTGCTGTATTTTATATTGATATTACCAGTTTACCTTTTTTTGGAATTTATTAATCATAAATGCTTTTCTCCTAAGAATTAAATATAATACTTAAATGTTATATTTATTTACTTAACTCTCTAAAACTAATAAATGATACATTATTTAACATAAGAGCCCTAATCAAAACAAAAACGCTATGTTAGAAATACATTTAAATATATATTATGGATTTATCGTTTTGCTACTCAAATTCATCTCTGTATAAAACTATGTGATATTTAAAACAGGGGTTTTTTTTTACATAGGTAATTACAGTCATTTCAATACAGAGAGTATAAATTATAGACCAATAGAGGATTAAAATTATTTCAGATAATTTAATATCTGAAGCAAAGCTGTGTTAGAAAAATAAGAATAACTGTTTTCCCTACCATAAATGAACTTAAAGAGCAGTGTCTCTTAAAGTGAAATACACTATATCAAGCTCCTCATCTCTGGTGTATTGATACTTGGGCCGTGATAAATTCATCAAAAGGTGGATAAGAAGCCTATGAATCTATGTTGTATATTCTTTAATAAGAATCTAGTCTAGGGTCCATTCTATTTGTCTTGTATTTACTTAATTCCATCAAACAGGAGAAAACTGAGAATGCAACAAATGCATTGTTCAGAAAGTGATCAATGAGAGTATAGCAAAGAACTATGTTTTCCAAAAAAAAAAAAAGAATTAAAGGAAAACATTCAAGAAAGACTAGACACAGAGCTGGTTTAATCAGTAGTTCTGTTTTTCTACCTGAGATTTATAAGGGTGGAGGGTAGCTTACAGAATCAATGAAAATTGTGATTAAAAGGAGTTACCATCTGGTACATAAACTATATTAGGTATGTGCTCATGAATTTTAAGGTTATACCCTTAGATGAAAAACTGATAATCCTGTTCCACTTGGAAAGGGCATTTGAGATTTTTCATATAATTTGAATAAGGCATAATTTTCACTATTTCTTGTAGTAATGCAAAATCACAAAAACAGAAATAGAATACTTGTACTCTAGAGGGTTGAGCTGCTAGAAGCGGTCGTTAGGTTTATGTACCCTACAATTCTATATTCTGTTGCTCCAAGTGCTGAGCTTACAATGGGAGAAAAGGTTTCCCTCTTGGGAGAAGACAGTCAACAAAGAATACCTTAATGAGGAAATAATAGAATAGAGCCATTGCAAACTGTTGCAATGACGGGATGTGACAGAAAGCATCTGGACATTTACTTTAGATAAAGAAATGGACTGAGGTAATTTACTAAGCTCAGAGCTCAGGAAGAACCATAAGCATGGTGCATGAGTTGTGTAGTGAGGGAAGAAAAAAAGTGGGGAAATGGGAGGAAAACTTAAAAATTTTACCTCACTCTTCATGTGAGAGTTAATCCTCTCTCTGAAGTGCAATTTTAAAAAACTATTAATTTGAAAGAGATGGAGAGACCCATGGGAAGACAGCATGTAGGGAAGAGAGAGAGATAGCGGGTGAGTGTGCTGATTTTTCATTTCTCAAATGCCAGAAAAGGCATAGTCCAGGTTTTCCACCAGAGTGTCAGGAAGTCGATGCCTTGAGCCATTACAATAGCCTACAAAGCAGACTGTGCATTAGAAAGAACCTAGAGTTGGAGCAGGAAATAAACTTAGCCACTCCAATAGGAGACATGGACATTTTAATCAATAAGTGAAATGATTACTCCCAGATTTTAAATAAGTACAGTTTATCAATTAAAAGTGTTTTTACCCTTTATTTCAATGAAAATTATGTGTTCTTCAGTCTAAATTAGTGCTAGCTGGTCTTAGTTTTGAGATTATTTTCTTAAACATTTAAATTTTAGTGGACACATAATTGTATGTATGTATGTAATTACGAGGTATAATGTGACATTTCTATGTATGTATTCATTGTGTAATGATCAATGGGAAGTTAGTTAGCTTTATCTTACAGCATTAGCTTTTGGCTAAATTAGTATGTATCTTTTCAATGAATAGACCTGTTCCTCTCTCCCAGTAATCCTAATATAACAAAAGTAATTATTATGTGAACTTCTAAAATTAATCACGTATGGCAGTCCATTGGGACCTGCAGAGAACATCTGGTTACCATAGCAAAGGAAGGAGGGCAGAACAAATTGGTCAAGTGCCCCAGCCAACTGTTGACAGCAAATATCTGGGCAAATGGAGACTTGATGTGGACTATGTCAGCAAATAACCCTTGGAAGGATTTTCTCATCCTTGGATTGGAAAAATCGATGGCATTTCAGAGCTATCGAAACCACTTCAGCAGAACCTTTGGAGCATGCTGCACATTGGGGACCCTGGGATAACATCGTGTGGCTGTTCTCTATCCTTGGGTACTAAGGCAGTTGGGAGACTGGGTGCAGCTTCTCCCCTTAACTCCCCCCTTCACCCAGATCTAGGAAGAAGAAAAAAAACTTTGAACAATGGTCTTACCCACTTTCCCCTAATCCCCGACACTTCCCACCCTAATCAACTATGTAAACCTCATCAAAAACAAAATAAAAAATAAAAAAGTAATCACTTTTTAAAATGGCTCATTACTTTTTTAGGTCCATTACTAGAACGATGCAGATTGGAGTAATTTCATTAAAATTCTCTTGAGGTCCAGGTAAAAATCACACCCTAGCAAAAATGGAAAAACCCACTAAAAGTAACATGATAAGAATAAAATGCAAGACCATTCTATGTTTAAACCAGTGGTTATCAACTTACGGTTACTGAACCAACAATATAAAGAATTCTTATGATCATTTTAGAAGTACAAATTCTCAAATCCTATTACAAACTGAATCAGGAACTTGCGTATATGTATCTACATTGTGTGTTTGAGACAATATTTTAAATTTACATCATAATCAAATATAAACAAATATAAACAATAAGACTTCAATTTGGCAAAAATATAGGCAAGAGTTATAAACAATAATTAAATGGAAAGATCCTATTTTATTCACATACAGTAAATTTTAAAATAACCACAGACCATTAAAGCTATAGTAAGGTATTGTTCTTAATTTGTTTTACAAAGATTTCAAACAAAGCTTGTAAAAACACTATATTTGCAGGAAACACTTTACAACGTTGGTATAGGTGATGACTTCATGGATGAAACACCCAAAAGATAAGAAACAAAAGCAAAAGTAAGCAAATGGTGTTCTACCAGATGTAGAAGTTTCAGTACATCCAAGGAAGTAACCAATAGTGAAGAGACACCCAGCAGACAGAGGCATGATATTTGCAAGCTGCTTATCTCTCAAAGGATTAATATCCAGAATGTGTCGACAACTGAACCAGCTCAGCAACAATAGCAAAAACACTGAAGGCAGTTAAGAACTAGGCAGAGGGCTTCAACAGTGCTCAAAAGAAAAAAAATACAAAAGGCGCCAGCAATGATGGACATTTGACTATTTACAAAGAACTATACTATAGTAATAATACATGGGAACTCAGTTGGGGTGGGGCGGTGGGGAAGGGAATTTGGGGAGGGAGTAAGGGAAATCCCAGGCCCTATGGAACTGTATTATAAAATGATAACAACAATAATAATAAAAGTAAATAAAAGAAGAAAAAATACAAATGGCCAACAAGCATATGAAACAATATTCAATGTCACTAAACATATCAGGGAAATGAAAACCCAAACCACCATGATATCACTTCCCCGCATCAGAATGGCTCAAATCCAAGACAAAAAAACAAAAAATACTGTTGAAGAAGTAGAAAAAGAGGGATTCTTAAGAATGTTGGTGGAATGTAAATTAGTGCAGCCACTGTGGAAAATAGTGTGGAACTTTGTTTCAAAAACAGAAATAAACTTGCCACAAGATCCAGCAATCCCCTTACTGGGTATATACCCCAAAGAAATGGACACATTGTATCAAAGAGATATCCGCACCCTCATGCTTATCGCAGCACAGTTCACAACAGCTAAAATGGGGAGTGAACCAAGGTGTCTAGCACTACCTGAATAAGTAAAGAAAACTTTAGTTCTGATGTCTCCTCTCAAGTCTCTGGAGCTATTAGCATGGGTTGAGGGTGGATGGAGCTTGGTTACTACAACCATCCTAATATTAACCAAAAACATAAGCTTCTTTACTCATTTGAAGTGAAACTTTTTTCACACTTAAAAGGTATTTGGAATTGAGGTCCATTTTCTATATCTCTTTCTTGTGTTTCTTTAATCTATAAAACAATGTCCAGAGTATTAATGTTCATATGATTGGTTGACATATTTTTAAAAACCTGAACAGGACAGATTGCTACACTGAAATTTACTTTTAGTCCTAAAATAACTATTTGCTTTTTAAAGTGAGAATTCAGCCAGCAAAATGAATCCAAATTAGTTTGATCCAAGTTTGTAGAGGTGATATTCAGAATATTTAACACTTGAAAGAGAACAAAGTTATGAAAATTCTCAAATCATTGACTTAGTATCAATTCCTAAGGACTCTGTTGCAATGAATACTGTATGTGTGTTTATGTCTGTACATGTGTGAGTGTTCAGGCATAATTTGAATTAATGACTACTGTGGAGGTAAATAACATGCTAGAGTTGATTAAACAGCATACAAAATTATTAATCTCTTAATATATTCATTCATTTCAGAACTTAACGAAATACAAGACAACTAAGTTCTGTTCTATCTTTAGCAGTGACACACATGTACTTGAGTATTTGAGTCAATTCATGATCTTTGTTTTTAATGATTCTTCTCCAAGTTGTCTGAAGCTCTTGTGCCAATCTGAACAGATGCTTCCGTCAGAGGCTGACTGGGTTGTTTGCAGACAAATGCCAGCAACAGCCTGTGTGGTAGACTTACGGGTGAACAACAAGCAGATTATAATGTTGGAAAGGCTATTTTGCCAAATTTGAAACTCTGGTGACCAGCCCACTGTGGCTCAATTTACCAGCAATACCACGAGAACAAGCTGTTCAATGTCTAAAAGAAGCATTCCAAGACGTCGGTAATGATTTTTTGAAGTGGATTTTGAAGAATAAAATAAAAGCAGAAAGACTTACTGAACCATAGAGCTTCCCCTTCTTGTTCATGGCTAAGTAATAGTTGCTGTTAATGGCTTTAACAGCAACCACTCCAATTTCCACTGATGTTATCTCCAGGATGCCTAAAATACATCATTAGAAAAAAAAAGTTAAAAGATCACATACATTTAGTTGACATAAAATAAAATAAAAAGAAATGGCTGATTTTCATGGTTCTAAAAACATAAGACTCAAAAAAACTGGAGTAATCAAACAAACATAGCTAGTACTTCTAATGTGAACCAAAGCCAAGTAAATATGTTCATCAACTGTTTGGAAACAAGACATATGGCTTTATCATTCCTCTCCATTTTACTCTGAGCATTTGTAGGAAAATATTGTTTTAATTAAAAGGCTTCCTTTGCTAAGTCTACATCTTCAACCCCATAAATATTGAAACAACCCTCCTCATCTTAACTTAGATTTCACAAAACCTTATCAGAGCACACATCTGTACTATGGTATTAAATTAAATCTACAGCACATGCCAACAATATGTCAGATTTAGCTCAACCTGTATAAACAGTGGCAAACGATTTCTTCTTTGTAGAACACTTAGATAAACCAAATCTCTTACTCACATTTAACTGATAAATTCGTTTTTTGGCAAATATGTTGGTATTTTGAGACTCAGAGAGACCGATTTCAATATCCAGAATGTCTTAAAAATTGCCACACTGCTGAGTTGGGAAGAAAACCCACCAACATTTTTTAAAGTTTTTTTTTCTTGTAAAAATAGTGGAAAGCTGAAGAAATAAGAGCTGATATCAAGTAACCTTTGCATACGGTGCATCTACAAATAATTTTCTCAAAAAATTTAGGAAGGTATAAATAGTGCATTTGATATTCTACTTAAAGTTAAGAACACAACAAAAAATACTGCTATTTCTTTTACAACCTTCAGACATTGAGAGTATGATGTAGTCTTTGGGGACAGAGTGGGATTTACCCTTGACCCTACATTTATTAGTGAAGGAGAAATCACCTATGGGAAGTAACTGTGAGAAGTATCCTATGACTCAAGTTCATTTACAAAACAGAAAACCTAGGGAGGTAAATCCTCCACCTGCAGAATGGGAATGCCGTAGGGTTACCAGTCTGTGCCCTGGCTGCTCCACTTCCCATCCAGCTCCCTCCTTATGACCTGGGAAAGCAATAGAAGTGGTTCAAGTCCTTGGATCCCTGCAACCACGTTGGAGACCCAAAGGAAGTTCCTGGCTCCTGGCTTTGGACCAGCTTAACTCCAGCCTTCGTGGTCATTTGGAGAGTGAACCAGTCAGTGGATGGAAGATCTCTCCCTCTCTCTCTGTCTCTCCTCTCTGTAAATCTTCCTTTCAAACAAAAATAAATATATTTTAATAAAAGAAGCATAATAGAATTTTCTGGTGATCTTCTTATGAAAATAAATGAGATAATGCATATAAAACAAATAGAGTTTATCTAAAGTTCTGTAGTTTCGTAATTGTTATTACAGGGAACTTCTCTAATAATTGAGAATTTAAGAACTTCTTTAGTGGGCTACATAATGGAAAATAGAGCATAAAGTGGTACTTTAGTGTAACTTATCTTAAATTCACACAATAGCTCTCTGATGAAATAGTGCTATTCTCTATTACAGATTAAAAGGTTGATCTGGTGACTCAAGTCAATGCTGAGGGAACCAATGCCTGAACTTTTGGACTGTCTTTCTCTCCATCTCTATCTTGCTATTCAATTGTACCTTCCTTCTCTTTTCTAAACCCACGGGGTATGCTATTTGAAAGCCATTTAACAAAAAAATCAACAACACAAGCTTTCAACTTTGGAGTGTTCTCTTCCTCCCATGGATGTTGGCATGCCACAGAGGATAATGCCTGGGAATCAGAAAACTAAATTTAAAATACTCTTCTGATGTCACAAGCAGAAGATATAAGACATGGCATGAGGTAGGATTCTGGAGCAAAGTATTTAGGCTACTGTAAACTCTACCTACCCAACTGGGAAAGAGTGTTACCTATCTGTGTTTTCAAAACTGGAAGTTAATGGAACAAATAGGATGAAAGACATTAGTAGCTAGAATAAAGCAAAATTTCTGAAGATGAATGAGAAATAATGGATGGAGTTATAACAACAGACTGGATTGGACCAGGGGGACACATAAGTACTGCCAGATCTGGACACTCTTTCTGAAAGTCCACCACACATGGTAGATCTTATTCAGCATATATACCTTAAATTTTCTTCTGCTTTACCCAAAGTAGGAACTTAGCATTCAAAGAATCAGTCAACCATTTTGTCTGCTTTGTGACTTCAGGTGAGCTTAAAAGGTTTGCTATTGCATCAAAATGGAAAGAAAGTGTATATAATTTTGAGGCTATGCTGAATTTTGAAAATTCACATGTATCCTGTGTCACATAATACAATGTAATTAATGAATAAATTATTAAAAAAGAAAGCATAAAAAAGAAAATTCACATGTATCATATGTCAGAAAATATAATTTAGTAATACTGTAGCTAATCAATAATGACTGCATTTATTTCAAATGTTGGTGTGTATGTGGGTATGGCTGTGTAAGGGATGAAGCCTTGGGGATTCTTCCACTTTAAAATCTGCTATTTTTCCTCTTCGGTGAAAGATGAGCGTGTATGCCTATAAATTTATTTTTGGAAAGGACCTCCATATTTTCCTTAAGGATTTTCAGATCAGTAATCTTACAGTTCTATATTTATGTGCTTTCTAAAAATGATCTATTTATTTGAAATGCTAAGTTACAGAGAGAATAGGAGAACCAGAGTAAAAGAGACACCTCACATGTGCTGGCTTACTCCCTAAGTGGCCATGATGGGCAGGATGAAGCTAGACCAAAGCAAGGAGCCTGGAACTCAATCTGGGTTTCTCACATGTGTGGCAGGTTGCCTAAGCACTTGGCTATCTTCCACTGCCTTCCCAGGCATGTTAGCAGGGAAATGAAGAGAAAGTAGAGCAGCCAGAACTCAAACTGATGCTCGGATGAGATAGATGCTGGCACTATGAGCAGCATCATCTACTACACCATACACTGGTCCTTGTATTTACATACTTTATTACTGAATGGTTCATTGAAAGAGCCTCCTGGAGGAAAAGTGTGGGAAGAGTGTAGTGGATCTTTTTGTGTCTCATAGAACTTATATAATTCTACCATTATCTGAAACTAAAACTTACAGCAGTAGTAACACCTGGCAATTATATCAACAAAAGGAAATAGAAATTGTATTTCTTATTTATTAAAGTCGGATGTTTTGTAAATTTGAAGATGTTCTTTCTTGTAGTGAAAGTCTGTTATTTATATTAAATTGTAGCCATATAAGCTTTGGTGCTCCTCTAAAGAAAAATGTCCTTGGTGGCATTATAAATCCATTTCAAGGCCTCTGAATGGTCAAGTTAAATATTTAAGAAGATGTAGGAGGAAGGCACTCCCTTAGAAAATGTAATTAGGAAGTTAAAGAAGTTGTACATCCTCCCCTGAAAAGCTGATCTCCTATTACAAATACAAAGGGAATTACAGCATAGTGTGATAGCAAGTATTCAGATGAAACCAGAATTATGGAGCCAAGAGGAAGGTGGCTTACATTGTCTGGGGCCCCAGGGCAGATTTCTCAATGATGACTGTAACTGTGTTTAATGTGTAGTAAGATGTGTGCAAAGTAAGTGTGGGAAGGCATGCACAAAATTGTTACGGTGAAATAGGGTGGGACTTTCAGAAAAAGCCTAATGGATTGCTGCTGTGGTGGTGCGGCCAGTCAGGTTGTTCCTTGCTGTGCTGACCTCCCACATCGGAAAACCAGCTACCCTGCTTCCAATCCAACGTCCTGCAGATACACCTGGAAAGGCAATGGAAAATGGTCCAAGTGCTTGGGCCTGCCACTCAAGTGATGCAGCTGAGTGTGGTTCCTGGCCCTGATGATGGATCATGGCCCTAGGCCACTCCTGCCATTTGGGTAGTGAACCTGAGATGCCCTTCTATTCTCTTCCCTCTCCTTTCCTTCTCTATTCTCCCTCCATTTCAGTCAGTCTACGTTTCAAATAAATTCTTTAAAAAGGAAAAATCATAAAAGTTTTGTTTCACCCAGTAGAGTTCAAGGAAAAAGCAGAAAATTGTGAAAAGTGCAGTTATGTCAAATTCAAGTTAGTCTAGAGTCTAAGCATTTTAATAAATGGAAGTATTTTATCTAAAATATGAAAGTGTTCAAGTAACTTTTAGTAAATTATGTAAGGAAATGGTAGCAGTCACTAAGGTTTGCTTAGGATTACATTTGAAAGTTTACATGGCAGGGTGTTATAATCAACATCAAAGCATTGCAAATGTGATTGTCACAAAAATCAGCTCTTCTTGATTAAATGGGTTTTTGTAGGCAAGTATCATCAACATAGCAATTGGGAGGATTTTGCACACTGATGAATTACAAATGGAAATAACCTAAAAGCCAATGTCCGTGTAAATCATCTTTTGAAAGGCATGAGAGGGTAGTTGCTAGGGCTGGTTATGTTTTGATGAATCACTGAGCAGTTCATCTGAGGAGGTGGCCATTTGCAAGCATTGTTCTCAACTTGAAAATCTCATCCTTCTCTAGGAGACAAAAACTATCCGAGTCAAAGCAAATTCCTTCTGCGCGCTAAGACAACAAACAACTTATTGATCTAGCTGTGAATTTTTTTAAAAAATATTTTTCTTGTGCATCAGAGGGAAAATAAAGCTAGCTGCAACTTCCACTTAATGGCATGGATAGACAAAGAAGGAAAGCTAGCTGCAAACATGAATTAAAAATCTATTATCCTCTTCTAGATAAAGTAAACATCATGTATAAATAAGTTCTAGAAACGCAATAAACTGATTGGCTGAAATATAGTAGGCTTCCATGTGTGCCGTTGATGTTAGGTCTCCCGATGGAGCATGAAAAGGCAAGAAATCTTTGCCTTCAAAGAGTCTGAGCTAAGGTACAGACACAAATACTTACAATAACAAATAAGAGGTAAAACGCATTGTGTTGGCTTTCAAGAGTAAAGAAGTTAGGTTAGAGACCTAGGCAGGGCTGAAGAGGACAATTGGTGGGAATTTGGGAAGCCAAAGGGTAGCATTTTAAGCGGCACAAGTTGATATGGAAAGACAAGGAAAGCAGCCACGGCTCAGCAGGCAGTTTGCTGTGATCACTTTGGCTAAAAATACTGGGTTCTGCCTCATGGCAAAGTTGTGCTTTCTTAGCAAGGAATGCACTTTTCCAGAAAATATTAGAAAACTTGGAAGCAGCTTAATCACTGTCAGAAACTTGTGGATTCAGAATGAGCCATGATTGCTGACTTTATCTAAACATTTTAACTCATAATGGATTGCGATACTATGTAACTTAATGGTTTTAGTCAATGCGCTGAAATGTAGCATGGGTACTACAATGGATTGCACAAGTCTCTCCTTCTCATAAATTACTGTCAATGTCCCAAGTTGATATAGCATATCCTAACATCAGAAGACTTTGGAGCCCTTTAGGGGTTAACACCATAATTCGTATTTTAAACCTCCGTGATTTTCTGGTCACATCCGATCGTATTAGACTAAATGGGTGTAAATGTGGCTTTTGGTGCTGAGTCACTGGAGAGTCTTGGCTCCTTAATTTGATATCTTGTAAAAATTACACTGATCACAATAGTCTATTTCTTTTTTCCTACACATACTATGTGTTCAATATGTAGTCTGTTGATTGAGCGAAAGGAAACTGTATTCATAGAACAATTTTTTATCTTCTGACAGAAGGGTGATATTTATAAAAACTTGAGACAAATTCACAGCTCTCTATCCACATAAAGAAAAAAAAAAGGAAGAAAGACACCAAAATGCTATATGCTTCAAAGAGAAGGAGAAGTTAGTATATCACAGAATATAAATATTTGATATCAGTTATAGGTAAATTATTAGAAACCTCATCATTCTTTTGTTTAGTTCTACAACTATTATTATTATTTGGAGAAAATAAATTTTAAACATGAACCAGAGATTATATTTAAGATGTAAAATTCCTGTTCGTAAGAAAAACTTTCACTCGTGTTTAAGAAAAACACCATTTGGGGTAAACCATTTGGAGTTTACAGATGGCATATAAGAAAAAAAACAAAAACAGGACCTAATTCAGACTATCAAGTGCTATCTACTTCTGTCTCTCATTCTTATCTCTTTCACATGCACTTTTTATAGAAACTTTAGTACCCCTTTTTGGATAGGTTCTCAGTTATAATAAAAATGAAAAATTACATGTGATGCTACAATTCTGGGAGATTCATAGAAATATTTTTATGGGCCCAGCATGATAGCCTAGTGGCTAAATTCTGTCCTTGCATCTGTTGGAATCCCATGTGGGCATAAGCTCATGTCCTGGCTGCTCCGCTTAGCACTCAGCTCCCAGCGGTGGCCTGGGAAAGCAGTGGAAGATGGCCCAAGGCCTTGGACCCTGAAACTGTGTGGGAGACCTGGAGGGGGCTCTGCACCAGGCCCCACCCACCTATTTTAAAAGGAAGCAGGGACCAGCATTGTGAAGCCAGCATAATATCTGGAGGCTGACTCGTGTATAGGTTTGTCAACTTTCAGTCTAGGGCCCTGGGAAAAGTATTGCAAGATGGCTCAAGTGTTTGGGCTCCTGACATGTGGGAGACCCAAGTTATGTTCTGTGCTCCTTGCTTTGGTGTGTGGCAGCAGCACTAGCTACTGTGGCCAACTGGAGAGTGAACCAGTGGATGAAAAATCTCTCTGTATCTCTCTGTCTTTTATTCTCTGTAACTCTTTTAAAATAAAAGAATCAATCCTAAAAAAAAAAATTCTCTGATAAAAAGTAAAGGAAACATCTAAGTCCCATTTCATGTAATTAAGTCAACAGAGAGGCCTGGTTGTAAATGAGAGAGAACTAATTGGTAGCTCTGAAACAGCCTTACATCTCAGTTCTGCTATTTAACTAAAATGCAACCTTTGATAAGATATTATGCTGTGTTTTCGTTTCATTGTCTGCAGTGAGTACAGGGCTGCCAAAACTGGGTGTTGAATGTATGTTTACTATCTGTTGCATTTCTATGAGCGCCAAGTTATTGGGTGCAGATGCTCCCCCAAACTTCTACTTTGGAATCATCTGGAAGCCTGTTGAAGGATTTTAAATTAGGAGATCTAGTTTGGGGCCAGAGAATTAGCCTCATTAGGCTGGCCCCAGGCCGTTAGGATACTGTAGGTCCAAGGACCACACACTGTTTTATACACTGCGGTTCAGAAACAAGCACAGCTTTGATGTGAAAAAGTACTGAGAGAAACATGTCCGGAGAGGCAGAACCACAAACAGGAACAGAGGTAAATAACAGCAACGCTTAATTTGAAGAGGAAGAGAGAGAGAGAGAGAGAGGAGAGAAGAGAGTTACACTTAAAAACTTCAGCCTTTTTTTTTTTTAAAAGACTTACTGCATTTAGTTGAAAGGCAGCCTTATAGAGAGGACACACACACACACACACACACACAGGGATAGGGAGAATGTCTATCTTCCATCTTGTGCTTTGCTCCCCAAATGACTGCAACTGCTGGGACTGGGCAGGACCGCGGCCAGCAGTCTAGAGATTCATCTTGGTCTCCCACATGGCAGCAGGGATTCAGGCATTTGAGCCATCATCTGTTGCATTGGCAGGCACATTAACAAGAAACTAAATCAAAATTGGAGCAGCTGGGACCTAGGATGTCATAGGCAGTGGCACCCCATGATCAGATCCCTCAAAACTGTCTAAGTGCAAAAACAGGCTTTTCCTCTGCGGTGGGTTTGTTTTGTTACTTGTGGGATTCTTCATATCTGTATAAATGTGATCATGTGGATTGCTTTATGGTCTATTGTTAAGGTTTTTCACTTGCAATGAATTTACTGCAATTTTTCTCCTTAAAGTGGAAATATAAATAGAAACTCAAATAGCTTTGTGAAAATAATTCAAAATGTCTTTGGTTAATAGAAAATAAGGATAAGATGAAGTATTAAAATTTTCTGAAGTCCAAGTGTGATTTTTTTTTAAATATTAACTTCCCAAGAACCTTTTGAAGATCCTTTCTTTGGGTATCTCAATGACCTGTGTGGCAGTCTTAAAATTAAAGGTCTGGGCCCAGCGCAATAGCTGAGTGGCTAAAGTTCTTACCTTGCATATGATTGCATATGAGCACCAGTTTGTGTCCCTGTTGCTCCACTTCCCATCCAGCTCCCCGACTGTGACTTGGGAAGGCAGTCAAGGACAGCCCAAACCCTGAAACCCTGGACCCACAAGGGAGACCAAGAAAGAAGCTCCTGGCTCCTAGCTTTGGATCGGCTCAGCTCTGGCTGTTGTGGCCACTTGGGGTGCGAACCAGCGGATGGAAGATCTTTCTGTCTCTGCTTTTCAGATATTGTATATCTGATTTTACAAAAAAAAAAAAAAAGATGAAGAATTGAAAGTCCTTTGTTCCCTTATAGCTGTGCTCATAAGTCTGAAGCGATGGGGATTCACGTCACTCCCTCCATGCCACTTTATGGAATTGTGTATGAATATAGATGATGGTCTATCAATATTTTATTTGAATTGCATTTATGTTCTCTGTTCCTAGTGTATTCACTGTGAGATAAAAGATATATTTCTAGGAAAGGGATTATTTACAATTCCTGAGAATTCCCCATAACTAGTAGTATAAAGTGAGTAGAGGTTCTCGAACTCAATTTGGTTCAAGTAAGCACCTAGAGAAGTGTGAGTACTGCCCAAGTAAGGACTCCCTGCTACCAGCTGCCAGTAGTTCAGGAAGAAACACGTGTGGAGTCAGTTGCTGTGACCTAAGATCGCAGGCACTTGGTCCTCTTCCGCAGCAGGACAAACAGCAGCCAACAACAGAAAACACAGAGTGGAATTGTCAGTAACCTCAGAAAGCTCTGGCAAGTGGGCCCGGCGGCGTGGTCTAGTGGCTAAAGTCCTCGCCTTGAAAGCCCCGGGATCCCATATGGGCGCCGGTTCTAATCCCGGCAGCTCCACTTCCCATCCAGCTCCCTGCTTGTGGCCTGGGAAAGCAGTTGAGGACGGCCCAATGCATTGGGACACTGCACCCGCGTGGGAGACCTGGAAGAGGTTCCAGGTTCCCGGCTTCGGATTGGCGCGCATCGGCCCGTTGCGGCTCACTTGGGGAGTGGATCATCGGATGGAAGATCTTCCTCTCTGTCTCTCCTCCTCTGTGTATATCTGGCTGTAATAAAAATGAATAAATCTTTAAAAAAAAAAAAAAGAAAGCTTTGGCAAGTGACATCGGAGGATGATGAAGCCATGGCCAGGTGCAGAGGAATTAATTCATGAAAATATTTTTTTCCCTGAAAGTTGAACAGAGTTCTGTATCAGCGACCATATTTAAGAGAAAGTTCTGTAAAGCTATTTGTTGGACTTTTTCTCCATCCCCACCATTTCATTTATTAGATGAATAAATCCTTCAAAAATTCTACAAAGTTAGAAA
Organism: Ochotona princeps; assembly: GCF_030435755.1. Classification (NCBI taxonomy): domain Eukaryota; kingdom Metazoa; phylum Chordata; class Mammalia; order Lagomorpha; family Ochotonidae; genus Ochotona; species Ochotona princeps. Next base: position 16,961,600 of record NC_080854.1, on the reverse strand, counting down.
TCCTAGAAACTTGCCAGGGCATCTAAGCTTATCTCCATTTAAGCACCATATTTATTATGAAGATCTTTCCTTCAGGCACATGTTTGAGGAAAAAGTTAAGGAAATTGTAATGTGACTTGTATCTCCTTACTGAATATTGCAAGAAAGGAAAACCAGCCATCAACCATGTAAAACCAAGGGACGATCACTTCACTGTTACTGCTTCTGCAAACTTTATAGGGCAGGCAAGATTTTAATTTTTATTCTTTGGTTTTCTCTCTTAGTATTTGAAATGTATTATGTCCCAGTAAAGTCACTTGACTCCCTAGATTAGATCTATTATAACTGGGAGATTTTGGTAAACATGTCATTTGTTACAATTTCTGATCCTCCCAGAAACCAAATCACTCTAAACTCGTTGAAGAAATCTTTTTTTGTTGTTGTTCGGTCAAATCCTCTAATCAGTCTAATTCAATGTGTGGATTTCAAAACCTCAAAATAAAATTATGAAAAAAAAATTTTAAAGAATAGTTGTTACCGAGAAAGTTTGCAGCACTGAAAGTTTAAGAATGACTTGTCGTGTCAGAGAGGAGCTTGAAGAAATTTAAAGGATTGTCTGCTTTATGTCCAATTCTCTTCTGTAAGAGATGACACTGGGAGATCAAGGGAGATTGAAAGGCTTAAACAAGCACCTGGAGAAGGTTACTGAAATAAATGCTTAGTCCTCGTTTCTGCCACACCATGAAGCTCCTATAAACATTTACAAATTGCTGGCTGCCAGGCAAAGGTTTTATATTGACTTAATGTTTTATAGACTAATTTATCTTGTTCATTACACAGAAACAATGCATTCTATTTGAGTTTGACCTTTACATATTATTATAAGTGAAGAAAAAATTTAAACCTAATGTAAAGCATTGAAGAAACTGCTGCATGGCATGTTTCAATACCTGGCTACCATATTAATATAGATATTCACCCTGAAGATATACATATAAAATGTGTACATTTCCTGAGGGTCTCGTGAATTTCTTTAACACGATTTATAATATAGTGTACTTCTGTCCTCAATTAGTGAAAAGAACAAAATGGGTTGGTCGAGCACATCTTGATATTGGTGGCTCATAAGAAAATCTTATCGGAGGCATTGAAGTATTCACAAATTATATAAATATGAATGGTTCTGAGTAGTTTAAAATGTTTTATATGGAACAAGGTGGATAGATTCCACCTGAGAACTCAGTCTCAACATAACTTGCATATTATCAATTTGATAATCTTCCAAAATGGTATGGAATAAAACACAATCAGCCTTATAACCCAAAGATTCTTTCTACAGCTACTTAGTGCATAATTGTAATACTTTCTAAGTAATATAAATGCTGTTATATAGTAAGTGTATGGATTTTAGTTTGCTCATGTGAAAGATGACATAATTATAAACACTGACAAGCTACACCATTGATTAATTCTCCGCATACAGCTATTTCTGCAATTCATGGTATTGGTAATAAGGAATTGCTCATATATCCAAATTTAAAAGTTTGCGTAGGATAAACAGTTTATGTCAGTGTTGATCCCAAGTAATGGACAGGAAAACTTAGCAAAGCTTTACAAACTGAAAGAAGGGCCCAATGTGATGGTCTAGCCTAAATCCTTGCCTTGCACCCACCAGGATTCCATATGAGCAACAGTTAATGTCCTGGCTGCTCCACTTCCCATTCATTTCCCTTCTTGTTGCCTGAGAAAGCAGTCAAGGATGGCCCAAAGCCTTGGGACCCTGCACCTGTGTGGGAGACCCAGAAGAGGGTCCTGGCTCCTGGCTTCGGATCCACTCAGCTCCAGCCATTGCAGCCACTTGTGTGAACCAGTGGATGGAAGATCTTTCTCTCTGTATCTCCTTCTCTGTCCTTCTCTGTGTATCTGGCTTTCCAATAGAATAAACAAATAAATAAGAGATATGCAGAAAAGCTTTCTATTTTATTATGTGCATGCACATTATTTCTTATTCATCTTATGGGAATGACTTGATTTTGTGTATCTTTTATATATATATATATATATATATATATATATATATATATGTTTTATTAATTACATTGCATTATGTGACACAGTTTCATAGGCTCTGGGATTCCCCCAACCCCTCCCTGTACCTTCCCCCCATGGTGGATTCCTCCACCTTGTTGCTGTATTACATTTCAAATTCAGTCAAGATTCTTTCATTGCAAGAGTATACCAAGCATAGTGTCCAGCATCTTATTGTCCAGGTAAATTCAACAGTTTCTTGGGGAGACCACCTCTGGTCTGAAGGCAGAGCTGGCAGAATATCATCCTGATCAGATTTTGTGTATCTTATATAACAAAAAAATGTAGTAACTGTGCTAATTACAAAATTTGTGACCTTGTTAGACTCAAATGTCCTCCAAGTCTATTTAAGTTTGAAAGAAGAAAAGTAATTATCTCAGAGTTCTTTGTGGTCAATGTAGGTTTGCCTAGACAAAAACTCTTAATACACTGTTGTGCAGAAATATCTTCATTTACATTTCTTCCAAAATCTGAAAGTATTTCCTTCTAAAATATATTCTTGCATATAATACATAATGGAAAGAAATTTGAATTATCTTGCTCATTCCTGTTGGCTTATAGAATATTGCCAGATAAATATTAAATACAATTTAAGTTAAATAATTTAAAACAACGCAGAGTGATAAAAAAAATTTGGTAACTAGGTAGGGATAGGAGAAGAAGGAAGCTAGAAAAGACTGGACAGATCTGAAAATAAATTCACAAATCATCATCACATTGGAAAAACACAATTTTAAGTAGTTGGCTTTTTAGTAAGTTGTGTTAATAAATTAATGTAAACAGCTACAAAGTGAATATGCAGCATCCAACAGTTTTGTTCTATTCTGTTTCTACTGCAAATGTTTCTTCTGTTCTGCTGATTTTGGAAGATCAGGAGAAACGCTACAACCTAATTAAATTTACTGAAAACATTCAGACTTTTCAGTGTAGATTATTCTTGGGCAAGTTTCAAAGTAAACCCTGTTTTGTTTCATATAAGGATCTTACAAATGATGTCCAAATAGATGTCAAATTTAGTGTCATAATTTAATTATAGAAAAAGATATAGTTGAAGTCCTTATTTTTTATCAAAGTAGATTAAAATTCAGACCCATAATACGGCTCAGATTTAGTAATCACTGATATCCAAAAGATATGCAGATAGACAAACATGCACATCTGTCTCATGAAGAAAAAGTGAAATATTTAAAAATAATTTTTGAAAGAAAGCTAGCAAAACAAGCAAACGAAAATAGGCATGTCCTTAAAAAGATTGAAAACTTCAACCATACCAGACCATGGAAATAGAATTCTGGATTAGAACTTTTAATTTTTACTTTCTGCATGTGTTTAAGCTACTGAATAGTTGAACTTATTTCTTCATGCACTGACAAAAACTACTAGGCATGTTTTCATTTTAAAGAGAAATGGTCATTTTGCACGTTTCAGAATCTTTCAAAACTTGATCTTTGATTCCATGGCAGAATGACAACTATGATGAAGAAAGAGGAAGGAAAATTTAGCTGGAGGTAGAAAGAGACCCAGTCTCAGCCAATGTTTAGCAAAGTCTAGTTTCTCCATGTGTGCCTCGTCTGTCTCTTGATGCTGTGCCATCAGCACCTGGTCCAAAGCAGGTGCCTAATAAATAATCATGATATAAAGAACCGGCATGATGGTTCAAGAGCTAAATCCTCACCTTGCACATGCCAGGATCCCATACAGGTGCCAGTTCATGTCTTGGCTGTTCCTACTGCCTAGGAAAGCAGTTGAGGATGGCCCAGAGCCTTGGGACTCGGCCCCATATGAGAAACCCAGAAGAAACTTCTGACTCCCAGTGGGCTCAGCTCTGGCCATTGTGGCCATATGGGGAGTGAACCGATGGATCTCTGTCTCTGCTTCTCTGTGAATACAGTCTACCTTCCCAATAAAAATTAATAAGTCTAAAAAAATTATCTAAAACAGCTCATCTGCCAACTACTCATTTAAACTTTTAAAATTTTCTTCTGCTAAGAAAAAAGAAAGCAGGCCAAGTTTTCATTTTTCTGTTCACCATGTTTCATTGTTCAAACTGAAAGGGGACACTACAAAACACAAAACTGCTCTCCCTGCAGGGATCCTCTCTGACTGTGTGCCAGCTGTTGCCAGGATGCTATGGGAGAAGAATCAGGAGCCCTTTCATGGTAGATAGGAATAAAGAATAACAAACCACTTATCTCCTGACCCTCACTGTCCCATTTTGCCTTGCATTCTCAGCATAATCTCTGCCCTAAAGGATCACATTATTTTTCACCTGATTATCCTACTCAAAGCGATTAAGGCTAGTCCAAAGATGAATTCTAGCTACCAAATGTAACTCTATGAAAATCTTATCACATTCACGGCCATTTAAAAATCTCACAGAAAATTTTCATTATGGAAAAAATTTGTATGGACTTTAAAACTCTTTGCACAAAAATCAATATACCTTTCACTCTCATTTTCTGCAAATGTTTGGAATCCCTTTGTATTTGATCTTTCCTACTGAGAGGAAGAGCTCCTGCGATGTGCTTGCTACAGAAAGGGAAAAAATAAAAACGGAAACCCAAGTGCAAGCCAGAATCATTCTACTCTGTGCTTTCCTATTAACTCCAGTTTCCTTCGATTAAACACAAAAACAAAAAAAGTCAAGGATCACTTTGTTTTCTTTCCTTTCACAATCACGCATTCAAATAATCTGTTTTAAAAAGTCCTCAATACAAACCCAACATCTCAGTCTACACCCTGGCCTCAAAAATCGGGCCAGTGATGTCAAGATAATGAAGTCTGCCGAAAAGTGACCAGAAAGAAACAATTGTTTGTTGATTCTAAAACCCTGTTGAGTGTTTTCATCTTGAGTGTTTATCCTCTTCTGACATAGTGGGAGCGCCTAGATTTCCTCCTCAATTAGCAAACAACCTTCTCATCATCCTTGTTTGCCTGGTCAGTCATTCAACACTGTGACTCTGACGAGGATAACAGTCTTTGCTCTAGGTAAAGACTCAAACACTGCTAAGAACAGTCCAGCTATTTACGATCCTTCCTCTTTCATCATCATCGGCTTCCCTTTTTATTGTTTTTTCCAACTTGTTAGTTGACACACACGGTCACTAATAATTATGTTTTTGTGGCACTGGGCTCCATGATCTAATTGTACTGGCTGTGCCACATGCCTTGTCCAGTGACACAAACTTGGTTCCCAAAAGGAAAACTTCAGGGATGTTTTTTGCAGATGTCTTCCCATCCAGAAAGATCAAGAGATGTACACAGTATACCATTAAAGAGTTATACTTGAAAATAGTTTTCATGGTTTTTTTCTTTTACCTTCGTTAAACTCCTCCAAAAATATTATCATGTCATTCACTGGAATCTCATAGTTGTTTTTTTTTCCCACCCAATTAACCTTGAGAGTTAACTACTTAAGAGTAACTACATTGCAATGTGAGGGATATTTCTGACTTTGAAACTGAAGCAAAATATTGACACATGAACTCTTTCCTGACAAATTTTGATGACAAATTCATGATCGGTAGAAAATCTCTTTGGTCATTTATTTCTTTTAGAAGATACTTATTCAGACAGATTTTGCACATTTCCTTACTCTAATGTCTGCTGATAAAATACTTTTTGAAAGCCTAGAGAGGGAAAACTTCTTAAGGAAATTTTCAAGGAGGGCTATTTCAAGTGAATTCTTAGCTAGAAAAACTGGTTATCCTATGAAGGTACTTCAAATGGTTTATGGAAAATTGAATTAAAAGATAATGTTCATTTTTCCTGAAATTGAAGACACTTGTATTTGAACAATTGATGACACAAACTTTTTATTATTTTGGTTGGGAATGCTGTACTATGTGGTTTTTTTTTTTTTTTTAACTTGTAGAATCAGATATTTCCCTAATTGGCTCAGATGTTTTTATCAAAGCATTTAATTTGGTGTCACTGTTTTCTATTTCATAAGTATCTTGAATGCACATGATAATTAAACCAGAATTCATGAGCGTGTGATAATTTATATGAAAAAATATCACAAAATGAGCATGCATTTGACATCAGAAATATTTGCTTTGAAGTTGATGGCTAAGAGTAGTTCAGGAAAAGTTACCATCTAGTCTCCAACATAAAACATCTGTTTTAGGTGGCAAAATCTCGTCAAACTAAAGCACTCAATCCTTAAGAATGGGTAATTGGAAAGACCTTGTTCCAATTCATCTTTATTCTGCTGAATCTGGGCAAACAATTGTGAATTTGCACCACATTTCTCTTCCTATGATAGGCAGTCTGGCTTCTCACGGTAACAGTTTCCAAAGCCTCTATCGGTACAAATCTGTTTAGGACAAAGCATATTCACAGCAGCTTACTCTTGCATCATCATTTTATATTTGTGAGCTCATACATATAAGTTAAATATTTTCAAAACATTTTTTGCTACTGTAATGTTTAGCTATTTATTCAGAACTGTAAGTTGTTTAATCCTTTACTAAGTAGCTTTCCAACATTTCTAAATGTGTTCCATTTTCAAAAGAAAGTTGGTTCAATGAGAATTATAAACAAGGTGTAAGGAAACAGTGGAAATTGATGTTCTCTTTCTCAACATATGGCTTATGATATAATTGAACAAATCCTCAGTGTATCTCCAGGAGCTGTGACACCGTCCACTGACAAGATTTCATTATCTAATTAATTTTTATTTCAATATCACCTTAGTAGGTCTAGCAAAGGTAGGAAGTTAGTGTTTGCAAAGGGGTCCACCTTTCATCCTGCCGCACATCTGGGAAATACTCAGTTTAAAACCAGGTGCAAACCTTTGGCTTTAGCTACCTTAAAACACTGAAATATCACCAGCAATTTGCCTCTGTTTAAGAAAATTAAAAGCACATTTGAGATAAAAATATGATTGTGGCACAAGTATTACTGGCAACGATTAATGCTTGAGTGTTATTCTGTTTTCATGGTGGGAGTAGAAAGATAATCTAAAATGAAGTAGGATGGGTAAATCTAAAAGATAATACCACTGCTCTAAAAGAATACATATACTTTTACATATGCTTTTTTTGAGAATGTTCAAAAACAGTATTTATAAAAAGATTTATTTGTTTTTATTGGAAAGGTAGAATCAAAGAAACAAAGATCCTCCATCTACTGCTTCACTCCCCAGATGGCTACAATGGTCAGAGCTGAGCCTATCCAAAGCCTATAGCCAGAAACCAGGATCCTATTACAGGTCTCCCATATGGGTGCAGGGTCCCAAGGATTTGGGCCATTGTCTGTTGTCTTCCCAGGCCACCAGCAAGAGAGCTGGGTGGGAGGTAGAGCAGCTGGAACACAAATCATTGCCCATAGCGCTTGGAGATGGATGATAAGCCAGCTGAGCCATCATGCCACTCCCCCAAAAGTATTAAAATATTTCCGTTTTACTTCATGATGATTGCACTATTATTATGGTACAGAAAACACATACCCATTATAAATAGTACAAAGTTTGTTCTATCCATTAAGAAAATACTAAAAATTGGGCTCGGCAGCGTGGCCTAGTGGCTTATGTCCTCGCCTTGATCCCATATGGTCGCTGGTTCTGATCCTGGCAGCTCCACTTCCTCTCTATCTCTCCTCCTCTCAGTATATCTGACTTTGTAATAAAAATAAAATAAATCTTTAAAAAAAAAAAAAGAAAATACTAAAAATTGTAAATTAAACTGTTCAAGTTATAAGCCAGAGATTAGTGTCTAATCAACCAAACCACAATGCATTGGTAAGATTATTTACTATTTTATATAAAATAGAAAAATATAGGCCCGGCGGCGTGGCCTAGCAGCTAAAGTCCTCGCCTTGAACGCACCGGGATCCCATATGGGCACCGGTTCTAATCCCGGCAGCTCCACTTCCCATCCAGCTCCCTGCTTGTGGCCTGGGAAAGCAGTCGAGGACGGCCCAGAGCACTGGGTCCCTGCACCCGTGTGGGAGACCCGGAAGAGGTTCCTGGATCCCGGCTTCGGATCGGTGCGCACCGGCCCATTGCGGCTCACTTGGGGAGTAAAACATCGGATGGAAGATCTTCCTCTCTGTCTCTCCTCCTCTCTGTATATCCGGCTTTCCAATAACAATAAAATCTTTAAAAAAAATAGAAAAATATAGGATGCTCTCCTCAAATGCACTCAATTTTCATGATTGTATTGACATTCCTATTTTTGATGATTAAAGGTGATCTCATGGGGAAAATAGAAACAGTTATTCCTAGTAAAACATGACAGTTGGTTATTATTTCAGTTATGTATGAGGGTTAATGCTCAAAGGAGAGATGGGAGAATGGCTACATTATCCTGTAGTTTGAAGACATAGCTCAAAACGTTGATTGGAGACCAGGTCTGAATCTCCCACAAGCCTCTTTGTTAAAGTAGAAATCAAGCCAATTCACTTATTGACGGAGTTCCTTTTTGCTGGGGTTACTCCACTAAGACTTTGCTTTATTGCATGTTTTATGGTGGATCTTTAGAACTTTTGAACTTTCAGTTCTAGACATTCCTATAAAATACTGTTAATATCCAAATGCTTATGCTAAGACTGATTTTAGTTTCCACCCTTGGTTAGCATTGAGAAGTAAGAGAAAGACAAGGAAACTGAAACTTTAGCTTTTTGTGCCTTTAGTGGAGATTCTGAATTTTTTTCTGAAACAGTTTCTATGTTTGTTTCAACATTTTCTAAAAGAGAACTGACATTTAAAACAATCTTTAAAAGGTCGCTTTGAAGAAATGTGGGTAAGTTGTTGTATGTCCAATTAGGATTCTTTGTAAAGCCTTGCCAGTTTCCCAGATGAATGAAGATTCACCAGCTGTTTGCAGCACATTTTACATCTCTACGTCTGACATAATTTTTTGATCCTTTTCTGTGTACAAAAAAAAAAAAAAAACAAAACCAAAAAAACATGTGGGATTGAGAATTAAAAGTATTTACCAGCCAAGCTATTATAACACACACAACTAAAGACCACCAAGAACTGAAATCATTCTAGCGTCGTGCTAGAAAGAATGTGAAAGTGTGCCATGAATATTATGCTTACTCAATAGTTAGTAATTGGTTGGTACTTACATGTGGACACTCTGGGTTTGAGATGGAGACATCCAAGCTGTGCTCCGGTGGTAGCACAGCTGAACATAAATAACTTGAGGGGAAAAAAAGAAACTTACAAATTCCTCCTTCTCCATTTCCCCACTTCATCAAAAGCAACAATTACGAGTATGGAACTTAGCAGATGTGTGAAATGCACGTATGCCCCCCAGTTTTAAGATGGTATATACAAAGACGTGTAACATCTTGTTAAAAATCTTTGCTTTTGATAGAGACTCTGTTAATAGCAGCTGCAGTGTTGGTTTGGCAAACTGTTGAGTTGTGCGATTTCAGAGGAGTCAGTTAACCTCTTGGAGTCTCCATCCACATCTGTAGAAGGAAGAAGCTGCCCCAGAGGTGATTATCAAAGCCTCTTCTAGCTTTACAACTCTGTGATCTAGAAACAACAGCCAAAATTACAATTTAGGATTTGGCACCTGATTTTATACTAGGCTAGTGCCATGGAACTGCTTATTAAATTAATCTCACATGTTTGAATTTCTTTGTGTAACCTGGTTTGACGTGGTTGTTTTTCCTTTAAAGGAATGAACCATACTATTCTTTGGCCACTGCAGGTGCTTTGAAAAGAACTTTTAATCATAGTTGGGAATTAAGTACAATGTCCAATGGTACATATGTGCTACTGCCCTCTAGTGGGTGAAACCATATCTTCCCTAGATTGGTTAAGATGGCACAGGTTAAGATGGTTACAAATTGCACAGATGGGGTAAGAGGACACTTCTCTCGGTCTGCATCAATCACATGGGGTGAAACCCTAAAAACTGTATTAGAAACTCCTGGGTGACTTCAATCCTTCAGGTCGTAGGGCCATACTTTGAGTTGCATGAGCCTAAGTCATTCATGTTCCTTGGTGCATAACTGTTTCAAATAGGGAAGGAAACGTATGGTGTCAGCATGTGGTGTCAGGGAGTTTCTATTTTGGATAATATGAGGAGGGGGAAAGGGAAAGAGAAGAATCAGGGGAAAGAGAAGAGAGAAAACACAAGTGGAAGAGAGAGAGAAAGAAGAGAAAGAATTAAGTCAACCTTAAGAAAAGGACTCACATGGCAAAACACATTGCTCTTGATTGGAGCCAGTCTCTGGGAAATTTAAGTCTAAACCTAATAAAACTATATATACATTAGAATTTATGAAGTGCCCTGTTTATTCTTTATTACAGTTTAGTGAATAATACCTTAAACTTATCTTGCACAAAATAATTTATACTAATTGAACCAAAGCCAAAATTCTATAACTATGTAAAAATATACATTGAAATTAGCTTAGACAAAAAGTTTTTACCATTTTGGTGTAATTTTTTAAAGAAATAAGTTGTACCGATGGAACAGTGAGTATAGATGGCTAGATGCATTGAATTCGGACATGGTGGGAGTTTTTTTCTAGATAAAAACAATCATCTGAATTTGGGAACAAATGTTTCAAACACTGTGCTTAGTACTGAGTGGTAAAAACCGAAGCAAGGAGACCAATGATGATTATTTTGTCATAGGTTTATTTTACGAAAAGGAAGATAAAATAAGTATATAATTATTTGAAATGTAGTAGTAGGCCTAAGAAATGAATATCTTCTACTTATGAGTACCACTACCCACTAGGCCAAGCACAGTGTCTATTAGGGTGATGGTTCCATTACCCACACGAAGGAACTGAAACTGAAAGAAATTAGAGTTAACATACTAACTTCAGAACCCCATCATGTGGAGCTTTTTATGTTGTGGATCATACTATTTTTCTTAATGTCCAAAATGCTGGGCCCAGTTAATTGGCAACTGAAGAGGTAACTTCCCTTCCATGTGGCTTAATTTTTTCTCGAGTAACGGAATATGTGCCTCTGGATCTTAGCATGGCTTCCTTGGTGTCCTAGGTCAGGAGTGTGCCTGCTGGAAAAGGGTGGAGCAAGCTGGGAGAGGAAGGGAAGGAAGAGCCTGATATTGGGTCTGTCTTGGGTTTGGTTTTCTGCTCCAAGCCCTTCTTGGGGAATATGCATTCTCTTCCACTACCTGTGCCTAACTGTATTCTCTTTCTCTTCAGAAACACATGGAGCAAAAGTCAACACTTCTTTAGGAAGGGTATACACCCTTGCAATACTTCAAAATTTGTCCCATATGCATCGAACACCTTTTCTACTTCAAGATAAACCTCAATTGTCTTGAAATTCTAATACTCCACATTTGTCATCACACCGTCATCATCCTCATTATCATTTCCAGTTAAGGATCCAATGCCCGTCTTTTCCTACTTGACCATTTTATCCCTATAATCTGGAATAAGGATTTATTTAAGAAGACTGTTTCTTTTAGCCTTTCTAGAATATTTTATGTTTGTGTCAGGAATATTCATGGGTTTCTTCTACAATGATCTCTACCAAAAATCCAACACCAATATAAGGATTCTCCCCATTTACTTAAACAGAAAAGAAGGCCTACCACCTTCTTACCCAGGGGAATAAAGTCACTTCATGCAGATTGGATTGGACTCAGAACTGCCCCTAGAAGCTTGGAGATGGCGATGCCTTTTGAGGCTGTATTAAAGAATGTCATCCATTTGGATTGGATACCATGTGTGCCCACTGCTAAGGGATTATCTAGCCTGATACAAGTGGTGACTGTCTTAGGTGAATTTTTAAACTCAAATGTTTTACCTTCCTTCTATTAGCTCTAGAAAAACTGCATTGTGGCAGGGTAACTGCCCTTGAGAAGGTAATGCTGGGACAACATGCAGTACTTTGCTTGACATTGTCAAGTCAGTCAGATCCGTCAGCTGGAAAAACAGGTACCGGTCCCTAGTCGATCCACGGAAGCCTCAGTAGAAATCAATCATAAATAATGGGAGGAGGGAGCATAGGATCCTAACTGAGCACAGGAGACATCACTGTATCATAGAACTTAGCTTTTTCTCATTTCTTCCTCAAATATTTCCTCCGATTAATATTTGGGGTATTTTATAAATGGCAATTTTGTATAAGATTTAATTTACTCTTTTCCATATACTGCCAGACTCAGGATAAGTTAGAAATCTTAAACAGTTGTCTTTTGCTATTTATCAATTATTATGACTTATGCTCATATTTAGGAATATATGTAGATCATGACTTAATAATGATTATTCAGGACAATAACTCATTAGGAGGTATTCATACAAATGTTCCTTAATGTGAAGAAATTACCTCCATTCCTTCCAGGAGAAAGCCCACAAAGGCTGCAAAAGTCTCTAGTTCTCCTTTTCATATCAAATTACATTTTAGTTATGGCTATGTCTCTCATCTTATTGATAGCCGGCATTCTAGAAAATATCAATTATACTTATATGTGTGTATATATATATGATATAAACATAATGAAAGAAGTTCATTTCATGAATGGGCAGTGCAAAAAATAAAAACAAACTTAAATAAAAGTCCTCTTGGAATTTTTACTGGGAAAAACTATTTAGATTTTATGATTTCAAGGCTACTTGCCAAAATACTTGAGGCCTGAAAAACTTACTCATTTATTTACAACTTGAACATCATAAATGAAAAGCAATACTGTGTCATTCATTCAGGTTCCTATATTAAATTATTATTTTAGTTCATGGAAGCTAATCATCAAAAGTAAGCTTTTATACAAATCTACATACCAAGTAAGCTACAGAATGTGATTATAGTTTGTCTAGGTTTAGCTTACTGTTTTCCACTTAAATGGCAGAATGTTGGACATGGAGACCGCTGCTCAAGGACTACACTGTTGTAATAATACAAAGGAAAACAGTGGTGGGGGACGAGTGGGGAGGTAGAGGGGAGAATCCCTGTGCTTATAGAACCATATGGAAAACAACACACATTTTAAAAAGGAAGTGTAAGAGATACAAATATAGGACTATGATACAATGAAGAGTAGCCAGACTGATTATAATAAGATATATTATATTAAATTTCCATATTTAAGAAAAATACCCATTTTTAAACATTTAAGAGATCAGAATATAATTAGTGACTATTAATATGCTAATGACTTCAACAAAGTTCTAAATAAAACAGGATGCCTCTATGGATCCATTGACAGGCTAGAAAACGAATGAGAAGAAAATACAAACAAAATAACATAAAATATGTAGCATTTCCGTGTGGATGTTGGCCAAAGCTGTGGATGATAAGAGATGAGCGAGAGAATTTCTGTAATACCAAAATTTCATATTAGTGAGCTCACATATTTTAAAGACAGGTTTTTGTCAAAATTTCATTACTATCCAGGGAAATCTATGGTTCCCATTGTTGTTCATGATTAATCCGTTTGTGAGTTCCCTATATTCACTTTCTTTTATTCCTAACTTCTTCCAATTGTTTAATGAAAACAACTTACGGTATACAGTTGTGTTTCTAAAACTTATTTAAATTATCTGAGAAACATCAATGTTTCTCAGAATAGCTTTCGTGATGTTTGAATTCATGCTTTTGGACCAGTTTACATATGCTTCCTTAGACTTTGCTCTCCTGAAATGCTTAGGATCAGAAGTGTTTTGGACTTTTTTTCAGGTTCCAGAATATTCACATACACTTAATGTGATATCTTGGGCTTAGTTCCTAAGTCTAAACACAAAGTCTACTTATTTTTATATACCCTTTCTATGACATATTTCGCACAAACATGCTGATGGCCTGAAGGTGATCTTACATAATATTCTTGGTTGTTTGATTGCAACTTGTCATGTGAGATCAGCTGTGGAGTGTAAAGTTTCACACTTTGGAGCATTTTGGATTTCCTTTGGTTTGTTTTTTCAATATTGAGAAACAAGTCACCCCAAACAAATGACAAAACTTACTGATTATCAGAGTTTTTCCAGTTATAATCACATTGCTTCATTTCTCCTAACCTTCTTCTATGGGTATGGATAGGGGACGATTTTCTCCAGGAATGCTTAATAAATAATAAAATGGGTGTGGGGAGAGACTTCATAATGCAAGACTTCTGGAGTTTGGGAATTCTAGACTACTTGAGTTCAAATCCTGGCTCTACTACTATTTTTTCAGACCTTGTTCTGATTACTTAAACTTGCTAAGACCATGAGATTAATAATAAAATTTAAAACTGTGATATGAATTAAATAATAGTGTCTTTGAAGAATGGAGAACAATGATAATAATAGTAAAAATTAAAACTAATATTTCATTATTCCTTTGTTATGTACATTTCAGAAGTCAGAAATTTGTGTCTGAATTATGCCCTATGTAAGGTGAAGGTTAGATAGAGGAAAAAACAAAGTATTTACTAATTTAGGAAGAGGGAAAAAAACAATTTGAGGAAAATAATGATTTAAGGAATTGCAAAAAAGTATAAGCTTTCAATATATTGGTATAGCACATTTGAACCTAAAAAAAGCTATCATTCAGTATACAGTCATACCTATTTAATTCTAAGTCCCACGAACCTTTTTCTTATATTCCTGTGTAGTTTTTGTACTTCAGCATGCAGAAAGAGAATTTAAAACATCATTGGGTGCTCTGAGAGATGGCTTTTGTTGGTGATTTTTATTTTCTTTGTACTCTTACTGTACATTCTCTGCAACCAATATTTAGAACCCTTCTTTCCAAATACAAAACTGGTTTTCAGAAAATATGACTTAACAACTAAAATTGATAGATGTGCAAAAGAATTATGAAATTCTCTAGACCTTCTAGTCCAGAGTCCCTGCAGTGACTGGCCTCCTCTGCCGTTTAAAGCAGATAAATGTCCTACATGCTAAAAGATGCAGTGCAGATACCACTCAGGTCAACAAAAGCATTTGTATGGCATGTTTAGCTTCCTAAGACTTTGATGTGCTTAAAAGATCAGCAAAGCTTTCTCATCTCCTCATTGCAGCTCCATGAAACATTGCAGAAACATGAAGAGTCTAAATTGTAACAAAAGCCTTTCCATGTACCTTTGAATTACAAGTAAAGATTCTATATGGTTTATTAGAAATGCCAAAGGCTGGGTTAAAGTGTTCTATTAATTTTCATTGGTTGTTAGTGATTAATATATTTTGATCCAAGTATCAAAGACTAAAGAATGGAGACATTTGATTGTTATTCAGTGAGGAATGTAAGAAATAACACACAAAATTAATTAGAAAAGCAAACTATTTCTAGATTGAGATTATCTGATCAGCTAGTTAATAGTGAATTTAAAGTATGTTAAAAACATCAGTTAGAATGTGGATAGATGTTTACGTAAAGCCAAATCAATGAATCCAATTCCCAGCTCATTTAGAACCAACTATTTAATTTTAAAAGCCCATTGCCTTTTACTTTTTTCTTTTTGAAGGTAATCAAAACACAAAATGAACACAATTTAAAGAGAGTTGTATGTTCTTAGTTATTTAAATATTTCTTTAAAATTTATACCTCGTAGTATCTCAGTGCTGTGAAGTGATGACCAGAGAGTTAAATAACTTCAGAGTTCAATAATAGAAATAATGGTAGATTCACCCACCTTTCAAAAAAGGTTACATGTATTTTTATTGCTTTTGAACATTAAATGTACAACTGCTACTATATGACAATACTGTCCTCACGGTAAAGAAGCTTGAAGGCTAAAGAAAAACATAATTAGATAACTACGAATACTTGGTATAGAGCCCTTTATGAATATTAAGGAAACTATCTTTAGATGAATTCACTTTGTTCTGTCACAGCAAGACAATTTCCCTGGTTATTTATCTGCAAATGTTCTAAAATGCAATGGAAACCTCCTATCAACACTCTGCATGTGGGACAGTAGCCAACTGGGACCACGCTGTGAAAGCTCCTCTTCTTTTTCCACTTGGAGCTTCTTTGACTGGTGTTTTCTTATCTGAAAGGTTTCCTCTGGTCATCTGACCCCTATCTTTAATGCTGTGCGTCCTGCTCTTTGCGCTTTAGCTCTTCACCTTCCCACTCTTGGCTAAACTCTTGGTCTCTTTCAGGGTCCTTATTATCTCAAACAAAGAACTAGTACTTCAGGCCATCTGTTCCTGTTCTTTTCATGTCCCTGTCAACACCCATCTCTGCATGTGAAAATCTAGGTCTCTATTCTAATACACCCCTCTTGCAACCTTGCTCAGTTTCCTTAACTTCTAATTTCTAATTTATTTGACTAAAAGCACAGAAAATGACAAGAAATCAGGAATCATATTTTTGGTCAATCACCAACTTTCATCGTTGCCAAAAAATCATAGAATTTTCCATTTCTCATTTTTATACCATTTTTGCTATTGTTAGTTGCACTTCTATATGTAAATCTTAGAAATTAACCAGAGAAGCACTTAAGGAATGGCTCGCACAGTGAGTTTTTGTGTGTGTGCTTAGTGACAATTTTTTTAATATAAATGTTTTATTAATTACATTGCATTATGTGACACAGTTTCATAGTCTCTGGGATTCCCCCCAACCCTTCCCCATACCCTCCCCCCATGGTAAATTCCTCCACCTTATTGCTGTATTACATTTCAAATTCAGTCAAGATTCTTTCATTGCAAGAGTATCCCAAGCATAGTGTCCAGCATCTTATTGTCCAGGTAAATTCAGCAGTTTCTTGGAGAGACCATCTCTGGTCTGAAGGCAGAGCTGGCAGAATATCATCCCGATCAACTTAAAGCCACAACATAACATCAACAACAATTTACAACATTATGGAATTAATTTACATGGTATTGAGTAACCAATATGTTAAAAAAAATGCAAGTTCTTAACCACATCGTGTGACTACTTCATTGACATTTCAATATTAGTTTATACATAGAACCAGCTGCTATACATCTTAAAATGGCTATTGGGTACTATTCAGCGGTCTCATGTCTATTTTCATTTTAGTATTTTGCAGTTTATAGTGTTGAAGCATAATTTTGCTGAACTTGGCAGATTTTAGGACAGTCTAAACTGGGTTATAACTCTAACAAGGCATATGTCAACAACTGAGGTGCAGAACAGTTTTAGGAGGGGTGTGCAGAGAAATCTTCAATACCTTAGTGAGCAGTAACTAATCTTTGTGTCCTACCTAGTGAGCTATGTGTGAGTCCATGCTGACCATTTCCTGTCTGGTTCTAAGCTTTCCTTGTTGTTCTCTGTCTATCTATTCTAATTTGGGGGGTGGGGGGAGACACTCTGGAGCAACCCTGATGGTCATTCCAAGAGAGGGTGGGGATCCAAAGTTGGAACTAAGTAAGGACCTGAGAAAGCTCCTCACCCTAGTCCCGAAGGAAGTTTACTGTTCTGTTTCTGTGGCCCACTCAGGGTTCCTGGCTGTTGTGCCGATGACCTTAGATCCTGCGAGGAAGGATTTGGGCTTCTTCCATCCTGTGTGGGAGATCCAAAAGGGGGTGGATGACCTCAGAGTTCTCGGCCTCCGAAGGCACTCCAGTTCCCCGTGGTCTCTTTGGCAGTTGGGATGTAGTCCTTGGTGCCCGTACTGATAGTCCTTGGTGAGGATCCGGGAGTCTCCAGGGTTGGGATACAATCCTCCTCCTGTCCCCTTGCTCCACTCTGGGGTGCGCCCCACTGCTCTTGCACAGTGAGTTGTAATACAGTTTCCATGGAATAGGAGGAAAACATAATCTAACCATGTCTTCTTGTACTCAAGCTTTTCTGCATCTCTGTGTCTGATTTTTAAGTTTCAGAGCAAGTCTGTTCATAAGTTCTAGATGGAACAAATCACAATAAATGTTTGCCCACTTACTATTTTAGTGCATTGTTTTATAGTGGAATTTGCTTCATTCCTATTTATATTGTATAGTTTCACTGAACATACCTTCTTAGAAATTTGATATAGGTATAGGTGCTGAGTTTTGCAAAAATTTGTTGGATTTAGTTATTAAGGAATTCCTAGACAGGAAAAATAATTTGAGAAGAAGAAGAGACCACTCAGTTCTACCTCATTAGCTCATGGATTTGATTAGAATAAAAGATCAGCATGGTATGGCTTATTACATGGCATATGCAAACAGATGAAAATTAGTCAACACTATTCCCTCCGTCCTCTTTCTCCACCATTACAGAACAATAGCTTAAGTTTTATATGAATCTTTAAGTAGGTGAATTCTTTTAAATTAGTTTTTGGAAGATATCTATGAAATATCTATAATAGTTCCATTGCCGAATACTCTATTGAAGACCTAAATCTAAATTGCAATTACTATACTGCACAGCCCTACATCTGGGACATTCCTCAAAAAAGACATTTTGTGACAAAGGAGAAATCATGGAAAGTGGATTGACAATAGAATTTGGAATCAATTCTTCCTTTTACTCTTGGATGATTTTGAGCAAGCCTACTTCATATGGTTTATATAAAGAATGCATGAATGTATTGTGGAGAGACTCTTCCACAAATGTTGCCTTATCATTTGTATGTTCTGACAAATCCAGTAGGCTTTTCAAAAATATCATCTGGTGAAGATGGAAGGTAGAACTGGGAAGGCAACAATGCCCTTTCAAGAATAATCTTCAAAAACCAAATGTAAAAGTTAGTAAGTCCATGAACTACAACATCAATATCTGTGAACTTAAACCCTTTTGAAATCCATTGAATTTGCATATTCAGTTCATGTTACTTTTTGTTATGAATACTTTACTTAGTTGTTCTTTATCCATAATATTATAGTCTTAAAACCTAATCTTGTACCTCACAGATGAATCAAAACCACTTACGAAGTGCCACTTTTTAAAGGGCAAGAAGTAAAAGTTGCATTATAGAGCAACTAGAGCATCTAGAGCATGCTCTTCTGAACTCAGCTGCTGAAATTCACAGGACATTGGTCTAGACACATTGTGTCAAAGGACTAAACAATTCTGGAGAAATTAATACATATCTGATATAGGTGTCTTGAACTAATCTTTTATGTATGTTGTCTAACAAATTGTGTAAGTAATACAGTTAATAGGAGTTGAAAAGAATGAAGACATTAAAGTAGAAAAGTTAAGAGTTTATGGAAAAAAACAGAATCCATTGCTCAAAGTATTTGCTGTCTGCCAATTATAGGCCAATCCCTGTGTTTGAGGGAGCCAAAGAATTCTAGCAGTGAAAGACATTAAAATATTTAAGAACTCACAGACAAGCTTTGGGACATTTCAATAATCTGAGTTGGGGAATGTTACTCCCTACAAGAGTCCATGGATATTTCCAAATTCACAGATGTCAATCTCTCTTCTCAGTGTATAAGTAGATTCTAGAACATTAAGCCAATTCTAGCCAAATAAAAAGTCTCCAGATTTCCCACTTTATGTACTAAATCTAAAGCTTTATCCTCAGAGCATACTTTGGAAATTAAAATAATTTCCTTTCCAAACCCAGGCAAGAAACATCTGCAAGAATAAATAGATTCGAATGAGGCAGAAGGAGTGTGGTACACTTGCATGAGCAAATAGAAATAACTAGTCTGAAAGCTATGTTTAGTAATATGAATCTTCTTTATAAGCATTTTTTTAATCTAAAGTCTCAATTTAAAAATGAATTTTTCCATTTGAAGTCTCCTTTTACATATCAGCTATAAAGAATTCAATCAACACTGACATGGATGTTAGAAAGTCTATTGCAGTTCTTATCAACTGACAAAGGAAGGAGAACCATCACACTTACACCTCGGATCCTTAAAATCTGAAGATCCTTAAAGGCTACTGCTAAATCACAGAAAATGCAACGGGAGATGCTACACTGCCTGATGACTTTATCCGTGTTTACCACAAATCTGTGATGGATAGTTAATATTACAATACAATTTCCTAAAATGTGGGGCACATGGCATGCTAAATGTTATGTGACAGGTGGGGGGGGGGCGGTGAGAGATGCCTCTGAGAAAACATCTGGACATGATATTGCATCACCATGGCTTCCCTCTTCTGATTAGGAAAGTCTCAACATCGTGCTAATGTATCTTAAAAGCTTCCCATTCTAACAAATCTGAGACCTTGGACTTAAATCCCTTTGCTAAAGCACAGCACGTAGCTAGAGTCTAATAACGGTCTTATTTTCACTGAATTTTGGTATTTGATTCCCTTCTATGGCAAAAATGTTGGCTTTCCTTTTATGAGCACAACATAATGATAAATTTATCTTTAAAATAAAATGAATCATTTTAAAGCAAAAACATGGTTGGTATATAATTGGATAGAGGCTAGATGTTTATGGCAAAATGTATGGCAGTGTTTTCTAATAACTGGAGATTAGAAATCCCTCTGCATGCAGGCAGATCAAGGTACAGATGTGGATGAATGGACAGATGTGTGTCCAGATGCATGGCCACAGATCAGTCAGAAAACAAAGGATATCCTCCAAGAAATATGAGACAGGAGAGACTGAAAATACAGAAAAAAGAATCATCTTGAAAGCTGAAGCAAGCTGCTCTCCAAGTTCAAGTACTTTAACTGCATCCCATTGCCATAGACCAATATTAGGGCACACTGCACTTTGTGACAATCGGAATAAATTCCAGCACATGATGACACAAAGTATGATGAAAGATAAAATGTCAGGAGAGTTGACTTTGTAAGCAATTGCACTTGTCACTACATTGAAACAAAACCATAAGGCATGTCATTTGACAATTGCTGAAAAAATTAAATGAAAGGGTGTATTCTTTTTTCTATATTTTAAACACACAGTAAAAATGTCAGAGTTGAGCTGAGTTGCAATTTGGGAAAAATTTAAACCTTCATTTAACCCAAATTAGGGTTTTACTTAATTTTTAAACAACTTTCTTGCCCATTTCTGGTTCCAGAGAAATACATTTTGTATTTCCAATACTTAGGATTGAGAGAGTACAGTTTTCCTTCAAGATTATTTTCTGTGGAACATTTGTTAATAATAACAGGAGGTTTCAGCATTGTTCTGACTCTATGGTATGTACTGGGTCAGTGGTTTCTAGGGGTCAGTAAAGGAAAGGCAGTGTTTTGGATTTTCAAAGGATTTCATTTGAAAAATAACTTTTTGACTTTGGATGAAAGCATGGGTATATTCCTAGGAACTCCCCTAATTCATATTTCAAATAATAAATATGATTATTCGTGAGTTCCCTTCTTTTTTATATTATATATAGAACACTAATCTGTGGCCTTTGAGCACTCAAGATATTTCATTCATTACAATGGATAGTCACATTGGGTCTATAACTTTAGTAATATATCTTACACCTGCACATCATGTTTCAAATAAATACAGTTGTTTTTTTGGTAGTAAGATGCCAAATACTAACAAACTGGTATTTATTATGAAACATCCATAATCACAGATGCTAGTGATCCTACATGGGAGTCTGCAAATATTTTAAACCTAAGAATAGATTTCAAGGGCCTGGTGCAGTAGTCTAGCAGTTGAAGTCCTCACCTTGCACACCCGGGATCCCATATGGCTGCCAGTTCAAAGATCTCTGTCTCTCCTCCTCTCTGTATATCTGACTTTTCAATAAAAATAAAATAATTTGTTTTACTAAAAGGAAGAATAGATTTCAAATGTCACACAGTTGTGAATTATTGGTGGTATGCAATTTGCTTTATTGAAAAGCAGTAAATGATAGAATGAGGACATAGAATATTCAAATTTGAAGATACACAGGACAGAGTAACAAAAATGAAAGTGCAGGAAAATATCATTTCCTGAGACTGACAGATTTTAACCAAACTTTTATCCTTCCCTTTGTAAGAATTATGAACACATTGGATTTCTCATTACCATTAGACCTATATCCATTTAACCTAAGGAAATTATCGTTGCCATCTCCTAAATACCTTCCAAATGCAGGATCATTCTCTGTAACATGTTTGACTATCACTCATCTTAAAAACACGTTTCCTTTAACCTTAACTTTTCCTCTATGTTTTTCCCATTTTTTCTTTTTTTGCTCCTTTTCTCAGGAAAATTAAAGTTCTCTGTATGTGGATTCTTCATTGTCTCACTTTTCAATCTTTTCCTCAGCTCAGTAAAGCTGGAATTCTCGTGCCTTTCATAAAGCTCCAAAAATTCTCATGCTGCTGAATTCCAACGATGTTTATTTATCTTTCCAAACCATGTACTTGGTATAGTTGATGCTCCACACTCCTGTCTTCAGAGATACCACACACTCTTGACTTTGCTACTAAACTTTGGTACTCCTGTTTTATGTTGTTTTTTTTTTAACTTATTTCTTTGTTTCTCCTTCATGTGAAAATACTGGGTTGGCTCTGGACTCAGGCCCAATCATTCTATGCTGTCTCCACAGGAGCCTCTGTTTCATGGCCTAAATTTTGCATATATCAGGAATGCCTCTTCCTTACGTACAGATCTGCAACTACCTAGGAATTTCCTTGTAATTTTATTAGTTAGCTTAATGTCCCCCCAAATTAGCTGATTTTACTTGCTAACGCTGTCAGTTATCCTACTTGCTTCTTCATCTATGCACAACGTTCCTTTTTCTCTCATGCTGTACCTCCCACCACCATTTACAGCCACACATGAAGACTGACTTATTCCACCTCCAAAATCTGTCTTAAATCTATCACTTCTCGATAGCTCCACTGTTACCACCATCTAAAGGCATTGTTTTTCCCCCTGCATAATGTTTTAATTTTTTCCTTTTTTTCATCTCTTAGCCCCATGCCCAACTTTAATCCTTTCACTGGCTTCCCATTATGTTAGAATAAATGTCAAGATTTCCTACAATGGCCTGTGATTCCAAAGTCTGCTTTCCAAACTTTCTAGTTCCTCTTTGTCATTCACACAACTTTCTTCAACCCAGCTGGTCTTCTTTTTACATTCTTGACCCTACCAATTCATTCTTCAGGACTCTTAGACTTTGTACGAGTGTTCTTAATTGTGATATGGCTTGCTCTATCCCACCATTCAGATCTCCGTGCAAATATCTCTCTCCAAATAATTTAACGTAAATAATGTTTTAAGCTACATGAATATTAAGCACTACGGCTAGTAGATGCTGCTTAACTATTTGTGGATTTACTGGATTAAATAATGAGTGGAGGAATCCATTTTCCCAAGTCTAGTTATAGTCAGCATTTGTAATAGTATCTCGGATCTAGACTCTTAAAATGACATGCTCCCGAGACGCCTGCTTCATTCAAAGTTCCTTTCTCACACTGTAAAAGTGATCATTTGGAGTTTCAAGTGTGGTCAGGTCACAGTATCTTACTTAAAACACTTGAATTTTTGTGTCAACTTCATGAGGAAGTGTGAACATCCCTTTATAATATGGCAATTTCTGCTTTATCTGGCTCAATCATTCTATACTCTTATATAATAGTAATGTAACAATTTTTAACATAATCTCAAGCAGTGTGAACAATACTTCCCTTTATATTTGGCAAGCTCCCATCCATCCTTCAGAAACCTGAAATTGTCTGTGCAATGATTCTTCACCGATAGACAGTCCTTATCTCACAAAGAATTGCTCTAAAAAATACTTTGAACATTTCTTACACCTTGCCTATACACTGTTTGATGCCTGAATAGATCATATTTGACAGTAGAGGCTGTGTCTTACTTTGTAACATTTAACACTCAGACGAATCAATAACTGCTCATACCCTATAAATAGCTCATACCCTATAGCAGAACTCTGTTGCACTGATTCAACGTGTTTTTTGGTCTTTAAAAAATTTCTTTCTTCCATTTTCCATATATAGAAAAAATGTTGGTGTCTGAGTGATATAACTTTGGACAGTGTTATATTTTTATTTAATTTGAAAGGTGTCTTCCATATAATAATTCTGCAGTATGTCATTTTTCCCCTAGGACTGCTATAATTTAGTATGGAAAGCAAAAAGAACATTCCTGAGTGAAAATATTTAATAAATATGAGGATAGTTAACAGAAGTTGCCAAAGATTTCACTTGCTTTTTAGCTATACCATGGATGACATGGTTAATAAGGCAGTAATAGATTTACAACAGTTCTTTAAGCAAATGTCTTTGCTATCCTAGGCTATGCATTTAAAGATGGGCTAAACATGAGTTATTAAAAATACAATTTTCTTTTATGAAACCACTGGCAATAGTGGGATGAAATATTCTATAAGTATTAAACAAAGTCAACGCTAATAAAACTTACTAATGGAATGGTCTTGCCATAAATGGAAGCAGAACTAGAGACAGAAGAAAGGGCACTTAGCATGGGATCTGGATTTTATAATCCTTCTGACACTAATTGTGCATATTTGTGTTCACCAGACCCTCTGAGTTGTAAAGAAAGTTCAGAGCAAGTTTCTATCACTCCCATCCCAGATAAGGTGGAACCTGCAGTGCTCTCCCATTATCTCTGGGGGTTCCAAGAAGCAGGTTGCCAGAATCAGTGCATAAAAATACAGAATGCCCAATTAAATGTGAATTTCAGATAAACAAGACATGGTTTTCTATTTTAAGTGCAATAACGACATATTTATACTAAAACTCATTCATTGTTTATCTGAAATCCATATTGAACTGAAAGTTCTGTTTTTTTATCTGACAACCCTATGTGAAGAGGATGCCGAGAGGTGGTGACTTATGTTTCTCTTCATTGCCTTTGATTTTAATTTCTCACTTACTCTAAATACTCAGTTTAAAGTGTCAATCAAAATGTTTCTTTCACTTTCCTTGACATTGTCTTCTTTATGTCTTGTTAGTGGTGAAACAAGGCTCCTCTTCTGTAATGCATCCCTCTCCCCAACGGAAAAAAACAAAAAACAAAAACACACCACCTTCATCCGTGATATTGGTAAACACAGCAGACATTGTTTAACATGGACAGCTATGGCGGAGGTACAGGTCATGCCAGCAGGAACACTTGAAGATGAAATCAAAGATGAGCTCACTTTTCAGAATACTTTGATCATACCTGCTGGCCCACTCCCACTTTCTTCCATGAGCAACTGTCACACTGCTTCTCCCCAGTCTTTTCCCTCCTGTTTTGTTTCATCCCCTTTTTCATTCTTCAATCATTTCTCCTTCTACTTACCTCAACATGCAGAAACCTATTAAGTTCATATGTAAAGCAATTTAACTGTCTTATCCTTTTGCACCACCACTTCCGAAATTAAGGTCTTCTATGTCATTAAATTTTTTAACAGTAGTACTTTTTCCTTAATAGAAAGGAAAACTCTTCCTTTTTCTATGTTCAGAAACACTAGGAGGTATATGTGTATGCATATATATATATATGTCTAGAACACATATATGTCATATATATCAGCATTTCTGAAAAGAGTATTTTGCTAACTTCTGTTATTTTTCCCATTGCCCAAATTTAGTTCTTTATTTTGAAATCAATGCCCATCACACCCTAGTCAGTTTCAGTCATACTTAGTTTTCAAAATAATGACAATCTAGTTTTGCTTAGTTAAATGTCTTCAGAAATAAAACAGAAAATATGTTTAGGAATATCTGTTAATAAGCTTAAAACTTTTAATTATCTCTAACCCAGAAATCTGATTTCTAGAAAAACACTTAAAGATATTGATGTTGGGCGATTAACACCACAGATTTTGGAATCATACAAAATTGATTAAGTCCTAGTTTTGCCACTTGACAACCACTAAAAATCTGTCTCATTTGTCTGAAAACCGAGATAATAAGACTATTAAACTAATAAGATTATTGTGAATAATGTTAGTGATACATATCTTATAATAATATGAACATAAATATAATATGCATAGTTAAGTATGATATGGGTGTAAGAACATTGAAAAAGTTTTAAATTGCTTTTAATGAAATTTTTAAAAATTCTTCAAAAAAGATATTCCATGAGAAAAATCAAAACAGTCACCACACCAAACGTATGATGTACCCTATGTTATCCACTCCGAGTATCCACGTAATATAGTTATATATTGGGGTAGGTGCAGCAGCCTAGTGGCTAAAGTCCTTGCCTTGAATGCCCTGGGATTCCATCCCAGCAGCTCTGCTTGCCATCCAGTTCCCTGCTTATGGTCTGGAAAAGCAGTTGAGGATGGCCCAAAGCCTTGGGACCCTGCAACCCTGTGGGAGACCCAGAAGAGGCTTTGGACTCCTGACTTCAGATGTGCTCAACTCCGGCTGTTGTGGCTGCTGGGGAATGAATCAACAGATGGAAAATTTTTCTCTCTTGTTTCTCCTCCTCTCTTTGTATATGTGACTTTCTGATAATGAAAACTTAGGAGACAATAACTGATGGGCATAATGAATGCATCCTATCACTCACGTGGGAGACATGGAGGGAGTTTTTGGTTCTCAGCTTTGGCTCACTGCTATCCAAGCCAATGAAGTCCCTGGAACACTCAGGAATGGGAAGTCTATTTCTCTGCTGTATCTCAATTTAAAACATTTATAAGGAAATGAGAATGTCTACTAATTCCCTTACGTAAAGGAATGGCTTAAATTTAGGAGCCAAAAAATAGGTGAATATATCAATGATTAGTTCTCATGTTCTTGATAATCAGAGGTTTCTCAGTAAAAGAGATTGTGTTCTATGATCTATCCCATTTGATATGATCTAACTTGTTTTTTTTCAATGGTTCATTGGTTTTCCAAAGATTGAAAACAGAAGTTTCAGAATTTGAGAACTGTAAAGAAAGTTTCAGTTGCAAAAACAAATTAATTCTGTTTAGCCCACATTTAAGCCATTGATCACAAATACTGTCCTAAATTAAACATATAATCATGCTACAACATGAATTTGTCTTGTGAAAATCAGACATGCACATTTTCTAAAACAGCTTCAATGTTGGCATCTTATTTGCTTAAAGTCTAAAGACTTCGAGGTTACCTCCAAGTAATTTCTTTGCTAGAATTTCGTTTGCATTTAGTTTCTGATACTGGATTGAACCATGTGATATCTCATTTTTAAGAATAAGTTTCGGGGGCCCGGTGGCGTGGCCTAGCGGTCAAAGTCCTCGCCTTGGGAGCCCCGGGATCCCATATGGGTGCCGGTTCTAATCCCGGCAGCTCCACTTCCCATCCAGCTCCCTGCTTGTGGCCTGGGAAAGCAGTCGAGGATGGCCCAACGCGTTGGGACACTGCACCCACGTGGGAGACCCGGAAGAGGTTCCAGGTTCCCGGCATCGGATCGGCACAGCATCGGCCGTTGCGGCTCACTTGGGGAGTGAATCATCGGATGGAAGATCTTCCTCTCTGTCTCTCCTCCTCTCTGTATATCTGGCTGTAATAAAAAATGAATAAATCTTAAAAAAAAAAAAAAAAAAAAAGAATAAGTTTCGGGCCCGGCAGCGTGGCCTAGCGGCTAAAGTCCTGGCCTTGAACGCACCGGGATCCCATATGGACACCGGTTCTAATCCCGGCAGCTCCACTTCCCATCCAGCTCCCTGCTTGTGGCCTTGGAAAGCAGTCGAGGACGGCCCAATGCTTTGGGACCCTGCACCCGCGTGGGAGACCTGGAAGAAGTTCCTGGTTCCCGGCTTCGGATCGGCGTGCACCGGCTGTTGCGGCTCACTTGGGGAGTGACTCATTGTACGGAAGATCTTCCTCTGTGTCTCTCCTCCTCTCTGTATATCTGAATTTGTAATAAAATAAATAAATCTTTAAAAAAAAGAATAAGTTTCAAAAAATATAGTCCTTGGTGTATAATTTGATGTAATAATTTATACCAAAATACATACCATAGGTATGTTCTTTCTTCACATTAAAGACATACAAATTAAGAATTTACTGACTTTTATCTGGGCCTTTTATGTTAAAGTCTGGATTTTAAAAGTGGGAATTACATTTTAGTTTGAATTGAGTGGCCAATGGTACAAGCTAATAGATATTTATAAAATCACTCTGATTCTTATTAGTGATTTTTTTAAAGATTTATTTATTTTAAGTGATTTTGTCTCATGCTAAGGAGAACTAAAAATTGATTGCCACCATAGGTCAGAATAAGAGGTCTCCAACTAGAAATCCACCAACTTGTGAGTCAGTTGCTGTCATCTAGCACAGGCCAGAACGTGGTACATTAATGCATGCATGAATGAATGAAGATATCATACTACTGATCCAGGTAGTAGAGTGAAGCTGTAAGGGACTTTATGGCAGTTCTTTATACACTAGGGTAGGATACTATTAAATCTATGATCATAGCTCAATCATTCAGTTAAAACATAGCTTGGTTAAATATAAAAACCCAACAGGAGGAATGCATGCCTAGGTCTTTCCTACATCAAAAAGGCAGCACCTATTACACAGGTGGCATGATTCTGACCTGGACCATGGTACAAACTGGGTTTTTACATTTGAAAAACAAAATATTAACTGTGCATTTCAGGAAATGTGTATGATTTCTAGTCATCTTCTCACAGAAGTCTGTTTGAACCAACTAATCTTTGAGATAGCAGTCTAGCAGTCTAGCAGTCTAGTTAGTTGGTTTCATTTGGTTCTGGAAGACAGAAAACAGAGGCTATCCTCTGATTTATTTCCCCAAACACCTACACTGGCTGACGCTGGTCCACAGCTAAAGCTAGAACCAGAACTCAATTTAGGTGTCCTATGTGAGTGGCAGAAAGCATATGACTTTAGCCAGGAGTCAGGAGCCAGAGGTAGATATTGTCCAATGTTACACAGATAAGAGATGAAGCTTTCCTAACCAACATCCTGAACACTAGATCAACCACCCACCACCTCCACTTTCTTCCCCAGGTACTGTAATTAAGGAAACCCAGACTTCTTTGCCTGAACAGAACTTTCCAAATGTATTTCAATTTTACTAAGACAATCTTTCCAATTTAGAAGAGACTAGAGAAGCTGTTGTGGCATTTGCAAAGTACCTTCTGCATTCCCTCTGTGATTATTTTTCTCATAAGTAAACTGTGGATATTAATTATATATTTTAAAATGTTCTAAGTTTTGAATAAGTTAATTATAATACTCTGCATAGATACTGACATACATGATCTTTTGCTAACAGCAAACTTTTAGGTCTCTAACAATATTATATCCTAAGCTTGTCTCAAGAATGGTTGGCAGCCAGTTCAAGTCCGGATTGCTCCACTTCCAATCTAGTTCCTTGCTAATATCTGGGAAAGCAGTACAAGATAGCCCAACTTCTTGGGCTCCTGCATCCATTTAGGAGACTCAAAAGCAGCTCCTGGCTCTTGTCTTTGGACCAGCCCATCCCTGGTCATTATGATCATATAGGGAGTAAACCAAAAACAGAAGATCTCTTGTCTCTCCATAGCTCTGCCTTTCAATTAGACAAATAAATCTTTTAAAGAAAAAGAATGGTTGAGGTAATTTCCTCTTAATGTGACATAATGCCACACGTAGGTTGAATGAAACTACGTAGTCCATGTTCTTACCTTTCTTGGGCAGATGCTATTCACTTCATTGCACTTAAGTAATGACCATGAATTAAAGTATGTAGATAAAACACCTAGAACACTGACCAATTAATCAATCCTTAATTGAATTAGATTCCATATCTGTAATCCATACTCTTATTTGCTCAGATTGCAGTGCCACTCAATATGTTTTTCTGGCCCAAATGACCTGACACAATTGTTAGTTCTGTGGTTTTGTTTGGTTAGTTTTGTGTTTTGTTTGTTGTGCTTTGCTTTTTGTTGAGAACTATATGCTTTGTTTTGTTTTTTCTTGCTTCTTTGCATTTCAGTAAACTTCAACACTTAAGTTACCACTGTTTCCAGTAAAACTATTTCAACTATACCCTTATTACTTAACTTTTTCCTTATTTCCTCATTTAATGGTTTTTGTCTTTGTTATGTATTTTTAAGTTGTCTCAAGCTCTTTGATAATTAAGTAGAAAGTATACATTAAAAAATAATTCTTGAGAATACTTCCCAAATGTAACAAGAGCTTATTTAATAATCTTTATTTTGGAAGATTTTTTTGTAAAACTAATATATGTAAAATTTTTCCATAAGGAAAAGAAAAAACTTTAGAAAGAAAACTTAAAGAGATTCTCCAATCTTTTCTTAATAGTTTCAAGATTAGATGAACTATCTACTATACTATTATTGTGGCAACAAACAGCAGTTTATCATGAGAAAAAGCTGTTTTTGCTGCTAGACTTCAACTAAGTGTGACTTCAACTTTCATTTTACTCAGCTCATATACTTCTATTTATGAAATAAATTGAAACTGTTAAGACTGAACCAAATATATCATAAATATTCACAACACTTTTCTCTATTTTTGTTTTTCAAACTAGTAAGTGAAAAACTAAGTAACAATGTAAAACATAAAGGAAGATGGTAAATTGAGCTATAATCTCTGGAGTGGATTAAAATGTCATAGGTCCACCTTACCTTTGCATACAACAAACTTCGCTTTTCTTAAGAAAATGCAAGGAGATCATATAATAAAGAACTTACAAGATTCTTAACTTGTATCTCTAGTAACTCCTTTTCAAGGAAAATCCTTAAATACAAATTAAAGTAAGGATGGTATGTTGATGCTCAAAATTTTAGTACTTCTGAAAATGCTTTTGTCTGGCATATATGTTACCCTGTTATGATAATTAATAGCTTTTCTCACATTAACAGGAAAGAATATTTTAAATCATGAGGGGTTTCAAGTCATCAAATATAAAACGCTCTTTATTGATTTACATTCAATATTTCATCTTCTTGACTCTCTGATAACCTTATACTAAAATGCAATTCTATTGGATTTTTTAAGCCAAGTAATCAGTTTATTCTGAAGTCTAATAGCATCGGAATACCTTGGCACACACCAAATCTTGTTCATTGTTACAGCAAAGCTCCAAGCATCACCTCACATACATCTTAACATCCTATCCTGATCATGTGTCCAAATAAACCTCAGTTCTCTTACAAAGGTTAAAGTTGTGGCATGTTTGGGAGGAGGAACAGGTTATGTATCGGAATTCATTCTGTTAGAAAAGTTACAGTGCAGCTGGAGTTTTAATACCTAGTCTCTAATGGATAAAACCCAGGGCTACTGGTTTGCTACTGCCTGCCCTGAGTCAGACCGTCTCCTCTTTAAAACACAGGCAACGTATTAACAATCTGATAATTAGTGCACATTCCTGCCTGCTTCTAAAAACCTCACTCCCAGATGCCTTTAGCTGACTCTTGGTTTTTATTAGCTTTCACAATTCACTGCCGTTATAACACCAGTTCCCCTTTCCACTCATTAGGCTTGCTATCTGGCTAGGCGGTGTTGATGTAAACTCAAATCATATAAAGTACTGACTTTCATCTTCCTTGCATGTTTCCAGTCTCCAAATAATTTCTGCATACTGATATGCTCTAAAACTATGGTGAGTGGAACTTGCAAGAACATCTATTTCACGTACATTTAAAACTGAAAAAAATGAGGTAACAAAAAGAAGACAATTCATTAAATACAGATGTTGTCCCTTGAACATTTCAGAATGTGTAAAGAATCATGTAACTAAACCATGATGGTATATGGTAGTTCCAATGCAATATTAAAAATCATCTTTCATATGGAATAATGATCTTATTGTGGCTATGAAGAAATAAAGCATTTAAATGAAGACCTAAGTAGAACAGAAAGTCTGTTGAGAACTCTAAGTGTGGATATATCCTGTCTTACCTTGCAATGTATGTGAAAATAGTATCATTTCCTAAGGAAACAATAAAACTAAGATTCTTGAGTGCAAAATGAAAGAGACTAATTAGTGGTCCACGTACTGAAAATACCTTAAGAACAATACGAAATCAATGGTCCATATTTTTCTGCAATATTTTAGTGAGACCAAGATGATAAAAACCAAATACGATATCTCATAGAAGACTTTTAGGGGCCAGCATCATGGCAGATTTATGAACAGAGGATGTCTCTTTCTCTCTCTGTCACACTGCCTTTCAAATAAACGTCTTTAATTTTTTTTTTAAGAAAGTACAATTTATGACTAACTCTACATGGCTATTTTGAAAGCAGAGTGCATTTATATTGTAAGCAACATGATTCAATTTTCCTATTTTACATTTTGTAAGTAGAATAAATTGAGGTAAATTATGCTAAGTGGTACATTGAGCCAAATATTCAAAGCACATCACTGTTTATCCCAAGAGTCTTACTCCACTAATTCTTTAACAAGAGAATGCTGATCATACAACTCTCAGTGTCAGGAAAGGAAGGGAGGTGAAGTTGTTAAAATTTCCCCTAGGAAATCAATTATGGGAGACTAAGGATTTAATTTCAGCTCCATTCGCACTTTCACCAACTCCATTGTAGCTCACAGTCCTTAGGTCAGCCAACAGGGACAATAAAAACATATTTCTTGCCAACTGCATTTTAGCAAATTTGGGAATCAAAATCAATTAAACAGATGACCATTAGCAATTTAGTCAAGATGAGCCAACTTCTCCCACTGAAAGGAACTGCTCCCACAGGCAATATGCAGATAAAGGATCTCACCCCTTATTATCAACAAAAAGTCGGGTATGTTTCAGTTTATCAGAATATCAACTCTCTTTGTCCCTGATGGGGAAGCAAATTAAACCCGAATTCAACTTAGACTTAAGTCTAAAATAAGTAATTTTATTAGCTGATCTACCTAACACTTTATTACACAATGCATTCAGTGTTGTAAACATGATTTTTGGCACTGTATTACTTCAATGCAAGAACTGAGTTGGAAAACACTGGACAACATTTGGATAATGACAATCTCATCTTGTCTTTCTTTGGAGAGTAATAATGTAAACAAAATGAACTTTACTGGCAGCCAAATGCAATGAGGTTTGTGTCTGTTCCTTTTCTAATATCAATGTCCCAAGGCAATTCTGTGAGCATGTTTCTGGAGGCACAGAGACGCCATGTCTTGAGTCAGTGTGAGGCTTTTATGCTTGGTTTTTAGCAAATGTGTCTCTCAGATTCGTCTAGTAAAATATATTACTCAAGAAAGTCATATATTTATCTGCTCCTTCAAAAAGTATTTCCAAAGTTCTCTGATGCTTTAATGGAGGGAGTGTCCACGCAAAGGTGTCTAGGATGGCTTGGGTTGTTAAGAAGGGCGAGGGATCCTTATCAAATAGACAAAGTGTTACCCAACGACCATGCTGAAGAAGCAAGAATGAGGTGAGAAAGAACAGAATTACACACTTCAGACAAACCAAGTGACCTTATATCTCTTTTCTTCCAATACACTTTGCTTTCAAAATCCTAATGTTTTATTTCTTCCTGTTTGAACTGTCAAAACTGTTAGAAAAAGAAAGTTACAAAGAAAATACATGTATATGTAAGTAAAAGATACCATTTTGGATCACCAACACTACCTGTTATTTTTGAAGATTTTATGAAAAACACATTCTACTGTAATTTGGAAACATGAGTTATTTGGGGGTAACTGGGTATAGATCTGAAAATTCCCATAAATGTAATTTACTTCAGCCTCCTTGTTTTACAGTTGTGCAAATCAAATTCAAACCCCACAAGCTCAAGGAATTGTGAGAAGTTAGAGCATTCTAGCACTGGGACCTGAGGAGGAGATTATGCTGTTTTGTGGAGTTTTTCCCCCTCACTTGTGCACAGCTATGAAAGTTTATCTAAAGATAAATGATTAATAATAAACTCAGTATTGGAGATACTACATGGGATTGAGAATTTCCATTTGCTGGACTCTTACCAGGTGACACACACAAAGCCATTTAATTGTCCTAAGATCTCTGAGAAAGTTGTTGTCATTACACATATTTCACAGAGGTAAGAGGCACTGAAATTCAGTAATTTGACCAGTCAAGTCGGGATTAAAATTCAGTGTGTAATCCTGTGTCCTTGCTCCTAATCACTGTGCTATTTAGTCTCTCTTTGTAAAGTGCTTGGATGGTTTATTAACAAAGATGTAGACATCAAGCAAACTTCTCTTACTTTCTTTCAAACCATTTTTAAAATCAATTTGAGAGGCTGAGAGCTCTCATAAATTGTTTCATTCCCCAAATCTCTCTGAAACTAAGGCTGAGGCTAGCTAAATCCAGGAGCCAGGGAGTCTCAGTCTTGGACTTCTGCATGGATGCGAGGGTCCCAGCTACTTGAGCCGTCACCTGCGGTTTCCTAAGGTGTTCATTAGCAGAACACCAAAATTGAGAGTGCTTACTGGAACCCAGGCAACCCAATGTGAGATGATGGCATTCCAAGCAATAGCTTAACCGCCAACTCAAATGTTTGTCCTGTTTCTGCCTCTTAACATATCGATAGCCTACATCTTTACAGCTCAATAACTGCCTATGCACCTACAATGTTATCAGGATTCTAAAACTTCCTAATTTTTTTCTCCTGTAGATCTTTTAGGAAGATTGTGGGCATTATAAATTTCTTTGTGTCTTCCAGAACTTTTAAGCCCACCACGTTATCAAATGATAAAAGCAGAATGCCTGTGAGAAAAATGCAGCTGGTTTACCTCAGAGACTAACCAGAGCTAAGACAGGTGTGGTAGAGACAGGGCAAAGGCAATTCTGGGTGTTTAGATTATTAGATTCTCAGTGTTTTTTCTATCTTTCCTTACTTTAAGAAAAGAGTGTTAACAGATGACATTATAGTTCTTTGGGAATTAAGAAGAATCTCTGTGGCACAAGGTCCACCAGCTAAGACACAACACAGTCAAAGGAGGAGCTCCTTAACTTAAACTCATTGGCTAATTTGTTTATAAAACTTCTGTAGCTTAGGATGACTTCCAACACATCCCTATATTCTTTGAAATTATGGGTAAACACTAGCATGCTTTCCCTGAAGTGCAAAGGGATGCTTCCTTGGGGCACATACTCTTAAATTAGAACTGTTCCCAAATATAGAAAAATTGTATTCATAATTTTGTTCTTCTTGGTTGTGAATTATCTGGCTTAATAAGGACACATTGGATTAAACATACATTAAATAAAACAGAAGGGCTATTCGAGTCAGAAGCTTTAAAAACTGAAAGGACATTATAGAACACAGACAGCTAGCAGCTTTCTTGCTCTGCTAATAAAGGTCTCTCTCCAGTCTGTTTATGTAGTATGCACAGAGTGTCAACTGATGTGGATTGTACTGGAAACTCTCAGACATAATTAACCTCAGTAGCCTCATAAGGCAGTTTCACCTATAATCCACAGCCCAGCCTGTACCCCAGAAGAATCTAACACTAGCTTACCCTGGGATTGCAACATATCATGAAGAATCTGTGATTAACTCCAGACATATAGACAGCAAGAAACCATGTGGTGCATATTATCTCCACCCATTAGTTTAATGGTACATGCTCTACCCATGACAACACTAAAAGACAGTACATTGTATCTTAAATCGATATTATGTATATTAAAAAGCCAAGCTATAATGGAAATTATGTAATTAAAGGGATTAGCCTCTAAAAATAAGAATCTCAGCATATTCTTTGCAATAGGCCCACTTATTCTTTGTGTGACATAATAGACACAAACCCAAACCTAAGTGTGTGAAATGCTCAAGCCTTTTAGCAACTTATGGTGTGCAGTCTTGTGCTGCAGTGAAAGCCTCTGTCAACCCCCCATGTGCCATGGAAGCAGAGTGCCATGTTGAGCATCTTTCAAACCACTCACAGCACCTTGAGTACATCTTATATTAGGTTGACATGCTAATTAAGTCTTCAGAATTTCTGCCGTACTATTAAGGATGTTCTGAATTTACATGTTTTTGCATAATGGATTTCATTAGAAAACATTCTGTTACATATTGTATGGCAAGCATTGCAAAAAATCAGATGTCCATTCAAAGATACTTCCATATAATATTCTGAATCTCATTGGGACAATGATCTTTAATTATTCAACCTGGTATTGGTCACTGTACCTGTTTTCTAGAAAAATAAGTGAGTTACAGAAACTTTCACATCCCTTTAGAAGAGGAAGTTTCTATTGACTTATTTGAGGCTAATCCTGCAGATAGAATAAGAGGAAAGATAGTGTACATTCAACTATTCAGTGAAAAATGCTGGCTAAATTCATAAATGTGTTACTGGGGTAACTTCAGTTAATTGATTTACCATTCAAAATTTCAGCTTTCCTAATTATAAAATGGGGATAATTTCACATAGGCATTGGTCTGTTGCAGGAATGGAAACATTAGTACCTTTATATTCTTCGCATGTTGCAAATTTTCCTTAACACTTGTTTACTTGGCTCCCCAGTTAGTGATATTGGTTAGATATGCTTTGATATGGTCCCCCAGGAATTCATGTGTTAGAAGCTTGATCACTATTTTGGTGGTGTTGGGAAGCGGTATGCAATCTTTAACCGGTAAAACATGGTAAGATGCCCTAAGGTCATTGCCCTCTAAGTTACTGGTTTAATTTTCATCAGATCCTGGTTAGTTTTCATGAGAAGGTGACCAAAAAGAGCAAACCTGGCTACTGTCACCTTCTCTGGCTTTCTGCTTCACTATTCAATCTCTACTTCTTACATATGCTCCAATTATTGTGGTATAATTTGCGATGAGGCTTTCACGGTACTCCAGGAGAAATCAGCCTTATGCCCTTTAACTTCCACAACTGTGAACCAAAGAGGCTTCTCTTCTTTGTAAAGTACCTCACCTCTGATATTTCATCACAGTAACAGAAAACAAACTCACAGAGGTAGCTGACTACATAAAGTTGGTCTAACTTTACCAGACTAGAAAATCTAGTTCCATCCTGAAAACGTGATGAAGGTGTAGTGCTGTTGATTGTTAACAAAACGATACCTTCCTGGACTAAATTGCCTGCTTGGAAAACCTAAGTCCTTTTATGGACCCTACAAGTTGCCCTTCAAATTATCTGAATCCTGAAAAACACAAAAAGAATGTGCTTTGATGGTTATTCAGTACTTTGTTTCATAATGACATTTCATGACATCATGGAATAGCTTTTGCAAAGATTCAACTGGAAAATTTTGAAATTCAAATGTAAGAATTAATCATGCTCCTATAAAATGACATCTTAACCATGAAAAAAAATCTTTAAGCTGGATATGATTGAATTACTTAAATTACACTTCATCAAAAATAGTCCAAAGAGAAGATATTTAACATGTTAAAAAAGCTTTACTTAGCCTGCATTGGAAATCCTCTGACAGCTTTTGATACCCCTGCTACTCTCCAACATTCTCTCATCTAGGGCAATCATTCATTCATCCACAGGCATCTTTTTAAGTCCTTGAGTCCTGAACATGTCAAATTTAAACAAGCACCATTGCATTAATTTCCTGCAGCTACTCCTCTACAATTCACGCTTTCTTCAAAGAGCATTTCTTGATCCACCTCCATCTCTCTTCACACCTGCCTGCCTGCTGATTGTACATGCCGCCCCATTCATATTAAACAACAAGCCATTTGTAGAGGTACTATATTACACTACTTGCCTTAACTCCAAGATTAGGTGTGAAGACTCTCAAGCATGGTAGCTGGAGTTTTATGTCTCTATCGTATGCCCCTACTGTAATGAATGTACTGAATGTTCACCATGCCTAACAGTAATCATTACGGCAATCACCAAAGAAGCAAGACACCTCTACCAACCCAGTATTCCATTGGATGATTAAGCATGTCTTTATCTAGAAATAACCTGTCTTAACAATATTTAGAGATTTGGGTCTTCTTAGGAGGGCTTGCTGCTGTTAAAAACATGGGTGGATTTCTGATTCTCCTAACTTCTTTCAACTTTTTTGAATGACTGTCCTGGTTATCTCAAAGTTCCATTACAGAACACAAACCAAAATGCCCAGGGATGTCTATGTCAAAAGATACTCGGTATCTTTTATTATTATTATTGAAGGCAATAATAAAATTTTTCAATGGAAACACTTGACTTGCAGCAGCAACTCTGTGTCAAGATTATGTTTGAGTGTTGAAATCTTGACTGGAATGATGACAATCACAGGGTTTACTAGTTCAGCTAAAAGC
This sequence comes from Ochotona princeps, assembly GCF_030435755.1. Lineage (NCBI taxonomy): Eukaryota > Metazoa > Chordata > Mammalia > Lagomorpha > Ochotonidae > Ochotona > Ochotona princeps. The sequence goes on along the minus strand of NC_080854.1, from coordinate 16,923,652 downwards.
AGCTTCTGCTGCCCTACGGAAGCTTGCTGGGGCTTCTTAGTTTGTAGTTTATTGCTTTATGAGTTCAAAATATTTTAAGTTGGAGAAATAACAGCTGAGATATTTCAGACACTCATGGGAGCCTTCTATTTTAATGCTGAGGCATTTGAAGGCCACTGAAGGGGTCTTTACATCCATGTCCTCCCCAGGGACATATGCCATAGAGTTAAGAGGCTGATGTTTCTGTCTCTAAAAACCATTCAGTACATGGGGATAATCCATCTGTTATTTAGGACAGCAAAATTGGGTGCATCACTATGGAAAATTAATTGGGGAGTAAGAGTCCTGCTCCAGATGACTGATCATCAAATAATAACTTGGAAGGGGTCACAGCATCTAGAATTATCTCTCCAGATAATAGCTCTATTTAGGAGCTGAGCCAAAGAGGCAAGAGATGTCTGTCTTGTATAGTCTGGCAACACTTAGAATCACTAGGCTTCTACAGATTCATTGTGCCTTACAAACTCATTTTTCCTGTTGCATTTAATAAATCTGCATTTGATATTTTCTGTGAGTTTACTTGAAAGTTTTCTCTGATTTGGTTTTGCTGCTTCACAGTTTTGAAGTATCCATTTTCTAAACATCTAGATAACATTTTCATTCCTTTTCTCCATATTTTAAAGTCTCTTAAATATACATAGACAAAAAGCCACCTCTTACCACTCTATCAGTTGCGTCTATTCAAGAAAAGTGATCTGTATTTGTTTTTCCCAAATACCACAGCTTTATGCTTCCCTCACTCTTTCATAAATGTTTATACTCTCCAAAAAGTCACCCAAGTCATATAAAACATGGAAAAGAGGGATGATACTCCCTAATGACTGGATTCAAGTTAACTTAGCTTATCATGAATCTGGACTTATTTTCAAGTTAAACAATTTAATTCTCCGCAGAAATGAAACACTATTTGTTCCATATTATTTTTGATAAAATTAACTAGGACATATGGAAAGCTTCTAGAACCTAGCACACAGAACTGCCCTATTTCCACATATTTGATAAGATTGATAGTATCCACAGTAGTTGATTCTGTAAACACTTAGTCATAGATTATACACTGTGTAGAGATATCATATAGATGGATACTATGTATTTATGTTTGTGTGCATAATTGTGTATGTGTATATATATATAAAAGAATAAATAATATAAACTTTTTTGTTTTCCCACACCACAATAAGTTTTAGTTTTAATCTTATGTGCCCTTATTACAATAGTGCCTCAAGAACTTCATGGAAAAATTACATAATTTCATTTTGCTATGATGTTGTAAAACTTTTAAATTTATTTTAGCCTTATCTAAAGAGAGAGAGAAAAATGAAGAGAGAAAGAGGAGAGAGAGACAGAAAAAATGGAAGACAGACCATCTGTCATCCATTGGTTCACTTCTAATGCTCTCAAAAGTCAGGGCTGGGCTAGATCAAAGCCAGGAACCTGGGACTCTCTCCAGTTACTGGGGCACTGTCTGCTGCCTTCCAGCACATGTTGGCTGGAATATGGACTGGAAGGAAAGCAGCCAGTACTTGAACTAGCATTCTGATATGGGATGTAGGCATTGCAAGTAGCTGCTTAACACATTGCTTTACAGTTCCTCTTCCTCACGTAGGTTTTGAAGTCCCCTTGTATATGCTGCTGACCCTCTGCTCACAAGTCACCAAATAAATGTCTTGGATGTCTATATTTTTTCCCCTTTGTTACATATTTTCTCTTTTTCAAGAACTTGAGCTGGCCTGATTTGAGCATTTCAATACCAAACACCTAAACCTTAGCAGCATTAACTTTTCCCCTTTTTTTTTTTTTGAACCTTCCACATCCTGTTACTCTAGCACTTTCTGTACTACTGGATTACGTTACTTACGTGTCTTATTGACCACCCCATATAAGTAGTAGATTTGACTAATTTTGTTGTCTCTAAATTATTCCACTGAGTTTGGAGTATGGTTAGTACTCAGTAAATATTTGTTGAGCAATGAATATACTTCCCAATAAAATGTGCTGTGCCACTCTTCCAGCGTTCCATGAAAATATCATTTTTCTGACTTTAGTTTGAGGGGAAAATAAGATAATGTAATTTATTCTAAAATTACATGCCATAACATAGGTTAAAGCTCACAATAGATAATGACTATTTATGTGAAACTTTGCATCAAACAATTGTGAATCCCAATTAAAGAGAGTTTTCTTTTAATAGCTAATCATGAATGTCATCTAGAAATTCAGATAAGTAGAAGTTAGTAAAATAGCAAGCTTGATTTTGTGTAAGGAGGTATTAATATACTGTGAGGAAACAGCCATAAACCATTCTATAAACCAACAGCAAGTTAAAAATATGCATTGAAAAATTTAAGACATTTCAAATAAAGTGTGACTACTCTAAACATTTTGTTGTCAGTGCTGAACCAAGCAAGTTTCACAGTGTCTAGGAGTTGACACAAATTATTGTATATACCCAAGAAACACTTAAAAACATGCATTTGTTGAAATGTCAACCTAGAGCATGAAGAATTCATTCATTCATTTTTGACTGTGACTTTTCAATAAGATCACTGACAGTATCTTTCTTCATTGAAAACCTCCTTGAAAATATAATGAAAGTAATTTTCAACAACTTAGCATTTGTTCGGTGTCATTAGTAAGTTTATTTTTAAGTGAGAGAATGGAATGTCACTGGTTACATATCCACTTGAAATCATTCATAATTTTGTTTATACTTTTGGTGTGTGGAAACCCTTATTCTTTTATGTTAGTTGTTTCCTCAATCACCCTAGTATGTTTCCACAGTTTTTGCCTCCCTAGTCCTCACATACAATTCCAATCACACAAATAAGATATTCCTAGACCACATGGTCATGAGGCAACAAATCAGCAACTGGTAATAGGCCTGGCTTTTTTATGTTTGACTTACACTGTAGAATTCACTATGTATTTCTGAGTCTCCCGAATTCATAGAGCAAAATAAAACAGAAAGAAAACTTTAGGGTTTAGGTCCTAACTGTTTAACCCAAGGTTTAGGTGGCTATAAGACTTCAAAAATTCATCTGAGCTTACGTTTTCTTATTTTGCAATTTTAACATTTAAGGAAGGAAAAAGAAGTAGCATTTCTTATTGTGACTCTATAAAGGAAAGGTGAAAGATTACTTTTAGTGAGAAACTAAATACCGCAGATGTATTAATGGAAGTAATAGAGTATATCCCCTGTGAGTGGACAAGTATAGTAATTTCAAAATAAGTTATAACTTAACCATCCTATGCATATTCATTGGAAGATGTTCATCTAACATTTAGAGAATCTCCTGATTTGAACATAGGTATTTGAACATAGGTATTCTCAAAATAACCTTACCAATACCTCAGCCCATGGCTATAAGAAAAATTAATTCTTAGTTGTCACAAATGAGAGAGTGGTACTGTTGGTATCTGATGGGTAGAGACTTCAGGTGCTGCTAAACATTTTAAACAATACATGAAGGTGCCTTCTACACTAAAGAAATAGCTAGTCCAAAATGTGCTGTAGCCAACAAACTCTAATGGAAGAGAAATAGTGTTGTCGAAAAATATTCAAAAGAAATCAAAGGAAGAATATTCTAGTTTAAGTGCCATATGATGGGTTTTCTCACAAACGTAATGCTAAATTATTACCCATTCTGCCTAAGGTAGAAATAAACATTTCTACAAAGTTAGAAATCTGATCATTTCTGATGAATGGTTTTGTATAGAATATATAAGGATTTTATATAGATTATTGAGATCTGTTTCTCATAGCCACTGAAGAGGAGCCACAACAAATGAGCTGGAGCAGGTACTGTGGCACATAGGTTGAGTCACCTCCTGCAGCACTGACATCCTATATGACATCCTATATGACTGCTCCACTTTCTGTCCAGCTTCCTGCTCATGTGCCCTAGTAAGCAAAGGATGGGTCAGGTCCTTGGGTCCTTGCATGCACATAAGAGACATGGAAGAAATTCCTGGCTCCTGGCTCGTGGCCCCTGGCTTTGACCTAGCCCAGTCCCAGCTATTGGGGTCGTTTGGGGAGTGAACCAACAGATGAAAGTCCTCTCTCTACCTCTCCTCCCTCTCTCTGCCCCTTCCTCTCTCTGTAACTGTGTCCTTCAAGTAGCAATTAAAACAACTAAATTTTTAAACAAAATGAGCTAAAATGAGGGGATCAGAGGTGTGTGTTACAAAAATGGAATATACATTCAGATCTGTAGATATGATGGCTAAATGCTAGAATTGGATAGTAATGAGTACTGTAGGCTCTCAAATTATGATGATTTTTGCCAAATGAAGGCATAGATGAGGAAAGTCATAAATGACAAAGAGTGTGGTTTGTGGATAGAGACTGAAATGACTTAACTGACCTCTGAAAGCTCCTTCCATGCCTCAAACATCCACTCAAGATTTTATACCCCAAGATTAGCTGTCAACAGGCTTTGGCAGTTGTCCTGTAGGATTCCAGACGTTGCCACATTGAGGAGCTCTTTAATCAGTCGTCTCCTTTTGGTCTTTTCATGCCTTTTTAAATGGTAGTCAATTCTGTTCTTAAATAACTGAGGAAAAAATGCTCCCCTTTTGTTATTGCTTCTTTCTTCAGACACCCTGATTCTGTAATACTATTTAAAAATACATTTGGAAGGAAACTCAAAACCTTCTTCTTGCACCTCCCCCTCTTGCTCCATAAAATTCCTACTTCATTTTGAGCCATGACTAATATGTACAGTATGCTTGCAATGAAAAATGTTCCCCCCCACACAAATGTCCTAACTCCAGATTTTCACTCTTATAATTCTAAGCCTTGATTAAGATATATGTTGAAAGGGTCTATATTCATTTCTCAGTCTCAGGTCCCTTCCTTTGTCACTAAGATCCTTGGTAGGAAGCTCTAGCCTAACCAACATATTGCAGTATATTTCAAGGTGAAGAACCACAGATAGCCAATGCCATTAAAGGAAAAAATACACAAGATTCAACAAAGGCTAACTAAAAATAAATGTAATTTTCCACAAGTGTGACTGTGTGTATCTGCTTATCAAAGTCAGTGAACATTTGGCTCTTCTTTCAAAATACAAAAAATAAATGTAAACATGAGAAATGTTAAAAATGATATAGTTTGGCACAACCAAACACAGTTGGACAATTTTGGGTGCATAGAGTTAAATGGATTATTTTTTCCTCCTTTCCATTAGAATTGTATTAATCATCACTGATCCAATCCATCAGGATTCTTCATCTGTCATTCCAGTATTCCTAGATTGAAGCTAACCTGATATTAAAAGCTTCCCATCTCACATCTCCATCAATTATTTCTTCTTTTGTGCTATTTTTATTTTTACCTCCCTCTCCTAATGGAAGCCAATAAGAATAATGAGGGCAAGAAGTTACATATACATCTAGTCCGTGCATCTAACATTGCTAGTTTTTATGCTTTGTTGAGATCAATGATGGAAGGTAGACAAGAATACCCCCTTGTATATACTTTCATTGTAAAATAGGAGATGTCCAACATTTTTCACATACGTGACATCTGAAAAATCTCAGACATGGCCACATTAAGGAAATGATTGCTTCTTAGTTTCATGTTTAATTGTCAGAGCCAGGAAAAGAAGGAGGTGAAGAAAGAAGGCAGGACTTGCATGGGCCGATGCTCTTTGAGGGCCTGGGCTGGTGCAGGCATGGCTTTCATTATATTTAAGTGAATTAGTCTGTTTCCTTTAAACAGGAGAGATTAACAAGCCACCAAGGGCCTGCTGTGGGATTCTGACACTTTTAGTGGCTTGTGACATATGATTTGTGAATATCAATTCGCCTTCAAAAGCAAAAAGCAAATCTACCATTAGCATGAGCTATGCCCAAAGCTGATTCTAAGGTTAGTTTGGTTGAAATTCATTAGGAAAGGCATTTACTAAGATAAGGAAGTAAATCTCTTATTTGATCCAGTGTTCAAAAAAAAATTTTAATTATCCTTTAGACTTAGAAAAGGCTACATGTAGATGTGGAATTTAATATAAATTACCTTCTTTAATAAAGAGAATTCTTTGTCTTAAACTTGGAAAACTATAAGGATATTAAATAAAAGGGAAACTATCAGCAATCCTAAGTAAACTTCTGTTAACATTTTGCTTTCTTAGTGAAAAAGCATGTCTTCAGGCAGTTTGGCATCAGGTCAAATATTTCTCAAACTGCAAGAAAACAAAATATTTTTCCTCATCTGTGAGGAGAGCAAGGACCTTTCATATTAAATAAATGACATAAAAATTTTAAGCTGAAGGAGCTGGTAGGGAAAAAAGTGAATTCTTCATAAAATTATTTAAAAACACTTTGAAATCATCATCATTGAAAAAGTTACTTCTGGAAAAGGTATATATAACATCCAGTTGCTTTTATGTTAGCTGTTGTGAATAACAACCTAAAAGGGGTCCGGAGCCAGACTTTTCCAGTTGCAGATAAAAATGTGTCCATGGCAGAAAAGGGTATTTTTTTTTTCTTTACGTATGTAAACTCCAGTCCACAAACTACAGAAACTGTATAAGCTTCCTCTAGCTATGAAGTCTAATTTGCTGATGTACCATGGTGCCTCACTGGCCTTACTTGACTGTGGTTCACTGAAGGGCACCACAGCATAGCCATGAGTACACATGAACTGAGGCCACAGTGCGTGGGTACAGATTCTAGCACCCATGGCAATTTTAAGACTCTAGCGAAGTTAATCAGTCTCTTAGCAGTCTCAATACATTTTTTCATCCAAGAAATGAGATGAACCAGTCCATAGATTTTTATAGTTGTTTTGCAGATTAACTGAATACCCATGTGGAATAAACTAAGCTTTGAATATTGGACACTACTACTGTTATTATTTTATCCCATCCTAAAAAAAGAGAACACAAAAACTATCAAACTTGAAAGCTGGATAGCTGTAATAAAGACCACTCACATAGTTTATGTCAGTTGTATAAGCCTGCCCAATAGAATTCTTGTATACTATTGTTGTTGTTTTAAAAAAATGTTCTGTCTGGTAAGTAAAAGGATTATCTGTATATTAAAGAAAAGATTTTTAAAAAGACACATGGAGAGATAATCTGTTCACTGAAACGGAGCTCTAAAAACAATTATATAGTATATATTATCTTTACAAAGAAACATGGGTTTTCTTAAAAATCTAAGACACGATAGAAGTATTAGTAAATGCTCCATTCACGTTTAATATAAAGATAATGAATTTTTTTCTACTTCATTATAAAATTTCACTATTAAAAGGTTTATTTCAGTCACACAGTAGGCACATGTGAAGACACCGCAAGTTATTATTCTGTAGTCACCGCTACCAACAGGAGAAGCAACATATAAAATAATTGGTAGGGGCCCGGCGGCGTGGCCTAGCGGCTAAAGTCCTCACCTTGAAAGCCCCGGGATCCCATATGGGCGCCGGTTCTAATCCCGGCAGCTCCACTTCCCATCCAGCTCCCTGCTTGTGGCCTGGGAAAGCAGTCGAGGATGGCCCAAAGCTTTGGGACACTGCACCCGTGTGGGAGACCTGGAAGAGGTTCCTGGTTCCCAGCTTCGGATCGGCGTGCATCAGCCCGTTGCGGCTCACTTGGGGAGTGAATCATCGGACAGAAGATCTTCCTCTCTGTCTCTCCTCCTCTCTGTATATCTGGCTGTAATAAAATCAATAAATCTTAAAAAAATAAATAAATAAAATAATTGGTAGGGCCTGGTGCGATAGCGTAGTGGTCAAAGTCCTCACGTTTAACACACCGGGATCCCATATGGGCACTGGTTCAAATCCTGGTAGCCCCATTTCCCATCCAGCTCCCCGATTGTGACTTGGGAAAGCAGTCAAGGACAGCCCAAAAGCTTTGGGACCCACATGGGAGACCCGGAAGAGGTTCCTGGTTCCTGGCTTCGGACTGGCTCAGCTCCAGCCGTTGTGGCCACTTGGGGAGTGAACCATTGGAAGGAAGATCTCTCCTCCTCCTCTCTATATATCCGCCTTTCTAATAAAAATAAATCTTGAAAAAAATTGGTAGATGGCATTTTTCTGGTGGATAAAATTGTCAGAGAGCAATTGTCATTGTACAATAATAGAAATAATTTATGTCTTCTTTGGAACACAAACTATTATGACAAAAAATGCCTTTGGCCAAGTGCGTCACAAGACATTGCACAGAAGGATATAACAAATAACTTCCACTCCCCATGCAGCCTTAAGGGACCATGAAAAACCACATTACTTTAGGTCGGTCAGCATAATAACAATTTCAGACTAATAAATTATGAGCATTATGCATGGTTATGTAGTGCCAAACTCAGCTGAACATATCTGATTAAGCTTATTAAATGACTTTGAAGCCCAAGATACAAAAAAAAATTAGTTTTAATGAATTGGTAAAGCAAAAGTCTGTATCTGAGGTATGTCCATTCTTTATTAACATCTCCAGATTCATATTCTCTATGACTGTGCAAGATATATTCCATGACATACACAGGACATAAATCTGGTATGAGATACCTTTTGTAGGTATAGAGAAAAGTCTTTGATACCAAAAGCGAGCCCATAGTTTGCATGAACATGAAAACAACCAGGGGCACAGCTTTTATTGTAATGCCGATCATCTGAGAAATGAATCCCATGGAGCAACTGAAACTCAAGTACTTTTCACAACTAAAAGAAAGAATCCCTTATAATAAAGAGGACTTTCTCTTAATAAAACATAAAGCCTTAAGGAGATGCTTCAGTTACCAAAACTCCCAAGGAAACCATAGAATCCCATTGATACTCATTCTTTATTGTTTCAGTTTGGAGATGTCCTCTGAAGTCAAGAGATCTTCATGAGGGTTAGGTTCCTGCCAACGTGGCACGGGGGAGTGGGGCGCGGGTTAGAAGCATCGATGCACACATTCCTGTGGCTTGGAGAAAAAAAGGAGGAAGAGGAGGAGGAGCAGAAGAAGAAAAGAAGAACAAGAGGAAGAAGGAAAGGAAGAGGAGGAGGAAGAGGAAGCAGCAGAAGCCAGCCCTGCAGCAGCAAGGAGGAGTCCTGCGCTCCTGTTACCGTGCTTACCCCATTGCCATTTGGTGTGGCATCCACAGCTCTGCTCGTAAGGAGCAGTGGTAGAGAACTCTGACATGGGAAGTAGTTAGCTCGCTCCACAGAGCTTGGTCTTCTCTCCCGTCCCTCGACTCGTGGCACGCACGCACACAGACACAATGGCAAAGTGAAAACTGAGCTCATCTTAGATTTATCAGAAAATCTCTCCCACCAACCAGGCAGCACTTAAACTTAAGCATATGTTTTAACTTATGTTAAAAAACACTTCCTTTTTATAGAATAAACTATCACTTTCTCCTTTTCCAGATATGTGCAAAAATGGAAAACGTGTAAACACAGAATATGTACATGAAATTCATCCTACTAATTTTTTTCCACAGGATTCCAATCTCAAAACACCTTTGTCCATTTTATGTCCACATTGAACGTAATACCACTCTCAATTTCATAGTTACTTATAGGTTATTTTGGCATTAAAAATAACTTGTGACTATTTATTAAATTTCAAATTCCTGTTCATTCACGAACCCTTTATTTCCTTTATTTGTACGACTGCCCCAGTGTACTACTTCTGAAGTTAGATTCACGATTGACATTTTGAGCAGGCTTACTAATTCATTCTGATCTTGTAGTTCATAGATCCAAATTTAAAAAGCATCTATTATTGCTTATCATTAATATTAATAGCTATTTCCAACTCAGCTTTTCTTGCCTTCTGATCCCAATCACTTTTATAAATGTGTTTCGAAAAGTAAACCTTTCTCGTTTTTTGTGAGAAATAGGTCTATATTTCAGGGACTAACTCTCAAGTCAGACTGCACCAAAGTCTTTGTGGCGATCCTACCATTTTGAAAACTTCAGAATCCTTATAGAATTTTCATGGAATGTGGTCTCACATCACAGAGGCAAAAGTGGTTAAAAGTCATCCTGGTTGCTAGACTTGAGCTCAAGCTACTCTAAGCAATCCTGCATGATTTTTCTTTGTTTCTTTGCAGTATTTCTAATTGAACCCACCTTTCCAAGTATGCCTGTCATTTTCGATCTTCTCAATTACTGTAGATCCAGCTCTCAGTGAATGAGAAGTGTTAAGAATGAGGGTGAACTCCATTCACAATCAGCTTCAGCTTGGCAAAAGCCCCATGATGCAAAGATTTGATAACAGCACATGGATCTACTGTTTACAACCTCATGCACTCCACTACTATGAGGGAAATTAGCTTTCTGCAAAAGGAAATGCCAATTTTACAAGCATACTTTTTAAAGGCTTTAAGAACTCAAGTTCAATAAACAGACGTGATACTAAATTTTAGGAGGATTACAATATGGTGGGAACATTTCAGGATGTGAGACACTTGAGTGTAGGATCTTAAATGAATTCTATGCATAGTGAGAAATGAAAGTGATGCAGTAGATCAACTTTAGAAAGAACAAATATACAGTAACTTCAAAGTTCATTTAATTCTATTAGTTGTCCTTTAAAAAAAAAATTAGCCTCTGTCACCCTAAGCAATAAAAGGGTCACTTTAAATGGGAAAGATTCCTGTGAGTTTAGCATGTGTCGCCAGGCAAGGGGCATTTGGAAAAGTTCAGAGACAATCTTTGCTTGAATGTATCACCCACTGGAAAACAGATCACCTTCTATAGCCATATTCTGCACCAGCTAAAGCCCTTCACTTCTGTAAAACCTAACAGTCAAGGTGATATGAACAAATAAACCATTAATAATGTTTGATAAATATGTAGTCAAACTTGTTATCTCCATAGACTCCACTAAATTTTGAGGTATGTTAACCTGAAATTCTGCTAGTTCAGTTTTTTTATATAAATTATTGTGTTGAATTCTCTCAGGTGAAATAAGGAAGAAGAAGCATAGAGACTTATTTTAATCATACAGCAAACTGAGAGGTGAATAAAATATTGAAACTTACATTTGATTGAGTCAATGCTTAGTACTTTCTATCATAAAATACTGCTTTGTTTTTGTCAAATCATTCTTACTTTTGGCCAAGCAAAGATGTTATACATTACTATTTAACGTCCTACGGCTGTTGAAACAAATGGCCACAAAGTTGGCTTAAAATGATGGGGTCCTGCAGGCCAGAAGTCCCGTATCCGTTTCCCTGAGCTGAAATCAAATTGTGGGTAGATACAGATTCCCTTGTGCATCTCCCCATCCTTGGCTTCTTTCAGTTCTTGTGCTCATGGCCCCTTGACGACAACCAAAGCCAACAATGTAGCATCCTCAGATCTCTGCTTCCATCCTCCAATCACCTTCTGCCTTTCTATGTACAACTCATCTCCCTCTGTATCTCTTACATAGGCATTCATGGTAGCAACCAGGGTCCACCTGGATCATTCATCTTCACTTAATCCCATCTGCAAAAATTTACCATATCAATAGAATTCAAAGGTTACTGGAATTAGAAGCTGATATATTCCAGTGTACATTTCCACTTTCTACACAATCACTTTTTAAAATTTTTACTTATTTTTATTATTATCATTTTATGATACAGTTTCATAGGCCCTGAGATTTCCTTTATTCCCTCCTCAGTACCCTCCCCCTTCACTGAATTCCCCTATTTCATTACTATAGTATAGTTCTTCAAAAACAGTCATATGTCCATCATTGTGGGCATGGACAATGGCAGAGAGTCCAGCATCCTATTGTCAAAATACAGTAAACACTTTCATTGGGAGTCCATCTTTGTCTGGAAGTAGAGATGCACACTGCATTGTATCCTCACATCTGGATATGACAGTCTCCATTACACAGTTACTATACATCCCCTTAAATGAAAAGCCACAACACAATCACAATTTATAAGCCCCATGCAAAATCCACTCAGCACACCTCAACCATCTAGATATGATAGAATACATTCAAGTCCAAAATCATGTTTACATATCATCAACTGAAAAAACTCAAACTTTATCATCTAAAGGTTATGTGTGAGATTATGAGTATGACCCAGTTAGGGTAAAATTGTTCTCTGTCACTGAACCTGTAAAATTAGAAAATGACTTCTATAACGGCAATAGTAGAACAGTTACATGCAGTTCCATTCTAAAAGGGGAATAATGTAAGAAGGAAAGAAGACTCCAGTACAAAACAATTTTAAAATCCAGTGAGTAAACTTCATCAGGTTTCAAACTAGGGAGAATCCTCTTGAATTCAAGCTGCTGCCACTGGGCCCCTGGTTAGAGTCTCTGCCTTCACACCCATTGCTCTGCTTCTGTGGTTCGAGTTTTCATTCACAGTGATCCTTCCCTTTTCTTTAAAGCGAACATGTGTTTTCAACCCAACCTTTTTCTGGTCTATAGAATCCTGGGAATCTTACAGACTTCTTTTACTTTTTGCCTTCAGTTCAAGGTAACAATATTTCTGCTGAGAAAACATCTCTCAAAAAAATGTGTGGCCCTCCTGTGTGTGTCACGGATTTCCCATCAGCAGAGGTTTCCTGTGTAATCGCGTCTTTGCTCCTACTTTCTGTAGGGCTGGCTGGTGGTTCTGTCAATTACATGTTTCCTCTCTTCATCACTAGCATAAAGTTATTCAGCCACACTGTTGACCTTCACTCATGTATTATCTCTTGCAAAGTACATAGGTTAGGAATCTCTTAATCATCAAATGTTGTTTGGATTTTGCTTCACAGTTCTTTCTTCATTCACATCCCTCATAAGCAAGAAATGATCAAGCTAATATGTCAACACTTGGCTTGTAAATTTCCTCCACAATTTATGGAAAAATCATCACTTCGAAGTTCTGCTTTCCACAATTAACTAGAACATAGTTCAACTAAATTTGGTATCTATCTATCAAGGATTAGTTTTTCTCCAGTTTGTAAATAACATGTCCCTTATGTCTCTGAGTCCTCACTAAAAGCCATATTTTTACCAGTATATTTGTTTTTCATTTTACTTGAAAGGCAGACACACACTCATAGGCATGAATGAGACAAAAAGAGAAACAGAGTGATCTCCCATCCATTGGTTCACTCCCTCAGTTCTTGCAACAGTTAGGGCCTGGCCCAGTAGAAGCCAAGAGCTAGAACTCAATCTAGTCTCCCATATAGGAGGGTACAGAACTGGGACTGGAATTCACTCAAATATGAGCTGGGGGTGTCAGCTGCCACACCAGACACTTGCCCCTAGTGTTGAGTTTGATGATACACATGTTCTTAGTTGATGTGCCATAACTATTACATGCAGCAAAAAATCCTTCTAGCCTGTTTGTTACCCAGCTCCCAAGCTGATTTCACATTTAAGTCTTTGTTGCATTTTGGAAAAAAAAAACTGATATGTGTATTAATTTTCTAGGTCTTTCGTACCAACTTATCAGAAAGTTTGTGCCTTAAAATAATACAAATTTATTCCTTCATAGCTTAATTTCAGTTCTATTGGACCTATATCAAAATGTTAGTATTGCCAAATTTCTTTTCTCTTCAAAGCCAAAAGCACAGTCTTTAAATCTTTATTCCATTGTCAAATTTCCATCTTCCTCATATATATATGTATATATGTCTATATTTCTATATTTCTCTATATTTCTATTATGACAAAAACATTGGTAATGGCATCTAGGGCTCATCTGGGTGATGCAAGATAATCTTTTCATCTCAAGATCCTTAACTTAATCACATCTGCAAAAACTTCACCTTTTGCACATAAAACAATGTGCACAGATTTCAGGGATAAGAACTTAACGTCCTTGGTTGGACATAAATCAGTGTATGATAGCTATTACTGCAGTTAGTACATTTTTTTTTTCTATAAACAGCATACTGAACTAAAATGGTTTTGTAGTAATTCAGTTCAGCATGGTTATTTCATAGATTATGTCTCTGAATCCAATATAAAGTAAATGACCTATTTAATGTCAGATATCAAATGCTTTGCTTTGCTACAGTGAAAACTATAAAACGTATTACATTCTTTGCAACATTTTATTATTCTTTAACGCAACTAACAAGTGGTTTTTTTTTGAGTGACATTTAGTGCAGTGGTGAGCAGCCACTTGGAACATCAATATTCTCTATCCAAATGCTTCTGATTCCTGCTTCCTACCAACATGCATCCTGGGAGGCAGCAAGTAAATCCTCAAGTACTGGAGATGCTGCCACTCACTATGCAAGAACCAGATTGAGTTCTGGGATGCTGGCTTCAGCCTGGCCCAAACTCAGCTACTGAGGACACGTGGAGCGTGAACCAGAAGATGGGAGATGTTTCTCTCCCTGACTTCCTTTTTCCTTTCCTTCCTTCCTCTTTTTCTCCCCACTCTCACATTCCCAATCTTCCCATCTCTTTTCTTCCTGTCTCCTCACCTTTCACATAAAATGAATGTAGACAGATAACATATTTTAAAAAAAAAAAAGAATTGTTCATTTCTTAACTATCACCAAAAGGTCCAAGAACCCACACATCATTGTGAAACCATACCTAACTGTTTTACAGTCAGCAGGAAGTTTTTAAAGGAATAAACATGTAACCATTAGTAAATTTTAAAATTAGAGAAATACAAACAAGGATCTATTTCAAGCCTGCACAATTTTATTCAGAAATTTTAATTATCTTAAGTATGTAATAATTCAGTAGTAATGTCTGTATTAGCTTATTTTCTAATTTCTTAAAATTATAGAACTTAGAACTGAGTGGAATTTTGAGAGCTCATTTGTTCCAGTCACTCCTTTTTTTCAGGTAGATAGTATTTATTAAACACAGTTTCCAAAGTACAGAAGAGACCCAAAGTCTAATCAGAGTCATGAGTTAAAAAGGAATAATTCACTGAAAATATATAGATAGTGGAACTGTTATATGCCAGATAATAGAATAAGTCCTTGCATACAAATTTAGTGAGATGGCCTGCAACATCAACAAATTTTGGCTTTGAGAAAAACCAGACAAGTAAGTCGTCAATTGTAGAATTGTGCTAAAATACCAGACATAAAGTTTTGAGGAAGATCAGTTTTTTCAAGGACAGCAGAGTGGTCAGAGAAGTTTCACAGAGTGAACACCTACCAAAAGTCTGGCAGGACAGTTTGGTTTTGGGTAACCTTGGAATGTCTGCAAAGGCTGTACATTAGGGAACATGGCACATTCTGGAAACTGAGATCAACCTGAAAACTTTATAACAAAAAAAAAAAAGGTAAGAAATGAAGCCAGTGGACTGGAGGGAACAAATCATGAAAGCCTTATGTGATGTGTGATGGACAATGGATATTATTCTGAAAATATTAGGAAGAAATTAAAGTACCTGTTTGAGAACTGCCTTATATAGATACATACCTTACTTAAGTCAGACTGACAGATGTAAAGGCCCTTTGAGACTGAAGGAGATATTATTGATAATATGGCAGAACAAGCAGCATGTACTGGGCATACCAAATAGACTCACCATCATTAAAACTGGCCTCGTTTTCAATTCTGACTCATTTATGCTAGCTATATAACTTTAGGCTGGCACTGTAACTTACAAATTTTCATCTAAACATAGAATCTTTTTTTTTTAAAGATTTATTTATTTATTTTATTGGAAAGACAGATGTACAGAGAGGAGGAGAGACAGAGGAAGATCTTCCGTCCGATGATTCACTCCCCAAGTGAGCGCAAGGCCAGTGCTGTGCCTATCCGAAGCCAGGAGTCAGGAACTTCTTCCAGGTCTCCCACACAGGTGCAGGGTCCCAAGGTCTTGGGCCATCCTCAACTGCTTTCCCCGGCCAAAAGCAGGGAGCTGGATGGAAAGTGGAGCTGCTGGGATTGGAACTGGCGCCCATATGGGATCCCGGCGCATTCAAGGTGAGGACCTTAACCTTTATGGTATCGCGCCGGGCCCTAAACACAGAATCTTAAACATAAACTATCTTACTCATAAAATAGTGTTCAGATAATCAGTCCATGAAAGCATTAAATGTTTTGAAGCTATACAATAGTAGGTGCTACATTACTGATTTTATGCCCAAGTTTTTCCCATTATTCCATGATTTAGAAATTTTTCTAGACAACTGGATAATTAATGACGCAAATGATTAAAGTTTTAGAGTAATGACAACTAAAATCTTTGCACTGTTAAAATGTGCAAGGATCCTTACATTTATGACTTCATATTTGTGGTCTCATTTGTAAATTCATGAATTTGTCCTCCAAACAATGATAAGTAGGGGTGATACAATTTTAAGATATGTAGAGACCTCACTCAAGCAGTAATTTTCACACAGCTACAGAGTTTTAGCACACAAATTTTCACCCAAGAAGTCTGACTTAGGAGCGTCTGTATTTAGTAGTTACTGTAGTTGCAAAAATGCTCTCTATTTCCTGCTCCCTAGTTTGTTTAAAAACTGCTTATGTATATTCTTTGGCAAGAAAAGGGAGTTATTTGCTTTGTTTCTTTGCATCACCTAGAAAATCTAACCAACTTTAGAATGGGAATGATAAAAAATATATACAACTGGGACAAGCACTACTAATATATCAGAAATTTCCTATGGGAATTGCTAAAAATTACAAACTCTCTTCAATGATACATGTGTAATTAGAACTTTTGAAGTATAAATTATTATTATTTTATTGAATTCAAAGGCAAACAAACAGAAAGACGGATATCCCAACTACTGATTCAATTCCTAAATGCCTAAAATAGCCAGGCACCGGCCAGACTCAAGACAACAGCCTGAAGATAAGAGCTGGAACTCAACCCAGGTCTCTGTCATGGAGAGATGTGAGCCATGGACATGAGGCATCATTTGTGTCTGCTTGGATGCACATTGCCAGGAAGATGGAATCAGAGCAGAGCTTAGACTTGAACCCAGGCCCTGAGTTGCATTTTAACCTGATATACATTCCTCCCTGAGTTGAGAGTGTCCCAACTGACAACTAGTAGGCCAAATGCCTGCTTTTGAAGTAGGACTATTCAAAATTTAAAGTTGATTATCACTTGATAAATTAGAAATGCTAAGGATAATTTCATTTAGTGAAAAAAGCCTTTTTCTTTTCATGTCACTTATATAAAAAAGTTTTTATAATTTCTGTTATATCCATGTAGATTTGTTCAATTATCTTTTCAGATATTATTCTTTCCATTTTTGCCTTACTTCAAAATATAAAACAAAACAAAGTACCCAGGTAAGGAAGGCGTATTTTAAACAGAAACCATGTCAGTGCAATACTTTGCCAGAAAAATAAGGTCCTCAATGACAAGGGTAATGACGTACTTCCTTTCCAATATCACACAGAACAGTCTAACACACTCTTGTTTGTCCTAACATGCACCCAAACTAGAACCAACCTATAGCCTGCCATGGTTTCCAGCAAACCTATGGATTAGTTCTCCAGCCCAATGCTTCTGTGTCTTCCTCAGAAATCTTCTGGCATTCTTGTTCCGAAGCCTGTGACCAATAGGCATCTTCTCCTTCCTTGCCACCTCCTGATGTCATAGGTCCCTTCTTCAATTCAAGGTTGCTCTGTATATAAATTCTGCTCTGCTTCCTGGCATTGAATGTCAACTGCCTCATAGAATCTCTGTGAAGATCTTTTCTTTCTACTGCTAAATTGTAAGCTCTCTGAAGGTGAGCTGAAAGCAAGTCTCACTAAACAAAGAGAAACAGCTTAGAACTGACCACGCCTGAGAATTTTGGTCCAAAACCAAATCCTATGTTAAAAGAAAGAAAAATCAATTTTCCAAATAGTTAACAAGAGTTATTCTTTTGCTTCTTCATCCTACATTGTTGTCCTTGTTTTATTTTTCTTTTGTTCTTTTATCGTTTATGTCCCTGAACAAATTTGTTATCTACTATCCTTTATTTTAGTTCCTTACTCTTTCTTCAAGTATGTTCCTCCTCCCTGGTTCTTTCCTCAACTCTTGTGCTGTTGATTCCCACTTCATCAAGTAATCCTAGCAGTTGTCTTCCTGATGCTTTCCTGATTCTCCTGAATCAAGAGGAAGCAAAAGGAGACCCAGGACAATGCCTCGATCGGCTTGGCTAATCATCTGCCTTGCAAGTGCTTGGATCCCACATGGGAGCCAGTTCATGTCCCAGCTGCTCCACTTCTCATCCAGCTCCCTGTTTATGACCTGGGAAAGCAGCAGAGGATGGCTCAAGTCCTTGGGCCCCTGTATGCACATGGGAGACCCAAAGGAAACTCCTAGTTCCTGAATTTGGACTAGCACAGCTCCAGCCTGCATGGCCATTTGGGGAATGAACCAGCGGACGGAAGATCTTTCGTTTTCCTTCTCTCTATAATGGTACCTTTTCAATATAATATAAATAAATAAATAAATAAATACAGAGGAAGCAAGAAGAAGCAAATAGTTACTTTTTCTAAATATATCATGTAACTTGATGAAAGCCTATTTAGCCTGTGTCAGCCACCACTAATATGGTTTACATGGCTCTCCCATTTCTGCAACCTCTATCACGTCCAGCCCCAACAGGCCTTCTCTATACCTGCTACAGAAAGCTACCAAACTCCCCCCATGAGACCCCTTTCTCCTATCTCTTCAGAAGGTTTCTTGAGCCCTACTCTTTGGAATAGTTCGCCTTTTGCTTCTGCCGAAATACCCTGTTTGTGTCTTCTCCAGCCCTTACCTCAATTTTTAATGAAGTTATCACTTAGTTTACCTTGGCTATTTTTGGCAGTGTTTGTAGAGTGTATTTTCTATGAGAACAGAAATATCCATTTTTTCTTAACACCATACTTAGCCACAAGCACTTCACATTACTATCTGACACAAGCAAGTTTTTTCTGTTGAAGGAGTCAAGAATGAATCAATGATCTCATTTGATCTTGATAACTTATTCAGCATAATACTCATGCCTGCAAGTCTGTATCCAAATCTGTGGCTTCAGAGATTTCTCTCCAGGCCCATACTTTGAATCAAAACCCACACTTTCAGTCAACCTACCAGCCTGCCTTTTGAACAGAAACTGGTTTTGAGCCTTGCTGACTTTGATACCATGGCTGTGATTACTTCTGTGAGATTCCTCTTGGATCTCAGGTTCCCAATTCAGTTAATTTAACATCCAATTGCATGCCAGGGCTTGGGTTATATTTCTCTCACACCTTTCTTGTCATGTCAGGCCTTCTGTAGTGTTACCCATTAGCCTGGTCTCTTTCCTGGGAGTTCACAACCCTTGTCTTCATCACTCCAGCACAGCACTTCACCACCCTTCACGATGTGTCCCACGGCCTCTTCCGCTTTTCCACCTTTACTCTGCCTTCCAATGCACTCCATATGCATTTATTTGTTTATTTAGTCCAAACATCTTGCTCCTGGGATACTGGCATATTTGAGTTTTAGAACACTTCTGTGTTCTTGTTCAGCAAGTTTCTATATTTGAATCAGATTAAAATCCTTAATATTTCTTTTTTTTCATATTTATGCAATTCTTTCTATAGATATTCAAAAAAAGAAATCTGGGAATTACTAATGTTAAGATAATGACAAATTTCACTTTAATTGATAATTATGTAATTCAATGCCATGTGTTATCATTGTCCCCTTTTAATAATTTTATCAATAGATGCTGTAAATCAAAATCTAAACAACTGAAAAAGTTTTTCTGATTATTATTAGAGAAAAAGAGCTAGCAAGTATAGAATACAGTTGAATAATCTAATGCAGCAATCACTGCTCAGGGCTCCTCTTTAAGCAGTAAGAAAGGACATTTATGGCATTAATCCAGCATTCTAAAATACTACAAATAAAGATGTGCATTTTTTTTTACATTTGGCCAAACTGGAGTACATTTAAAGGTTTTGTTTTCCCACTGATAATCAGTGTAAATGAGAAGATGGGTTTTGTTTTAAAAAGTTTCATACATTTGGCAGGGTATCCAGAGAAGTTCGATAATCTTTGACATTCTGGATCCTGGGACAATCCAAGAGCTCTAAATCAGCATTCACCTCCTCGACATAAATGATGACTAATGTAGAGGGAAGAAATACTCAATTTCACTTTCCTTTTTTTTTTCCTTAGAGGAGTTCAAACAAAGAACAAAAGAGAAAGAGAATGGCAAACTACACGGTAAGTGTTGTTATAAAAGAAAATAATAAGGAAAGGTAAAATGAACCTGCTGCGAGAATAATGGAGGCAGGCATTTAACCTGGGGGGAAAGGGTTGGATGATAAGCCAACAAAAGTGCTTCTCCACTGGGCTGCCTACTTTACTAAAGGCAACAGTGAAAAGAAATGTGCTTTGAGTGCTGTGATAAGGAGATTCAGAATAGAAAAGGCTCCTGATAGAGTATTCTGACATTGTATCATTAGAGCTATTTTGCATAGAATATAAAGGCGAGGCATCCAAAAATGTGTGGTACTCTGGTTTTGAATGTCAATGAGATGCTAAGTAATGCTAATGAATGACTTTCCCTGGACTCAAAGGTCTGTAGTGGATTTGGAAACCAAGGAAAAGGAGGCAAAATCAAGCAGGAGACAGGAAAGGCATGGGGAAGAGATGCTGAAGTATCAGAAATTCATTAATGCTCAGCAGTAGGCTTGTCAGACACTGCATTGAAACAGAGCTAGAGATTCCATAATGATGTCGGTGATGATGCTAAATTGGACTCAACACAGGAGCAATACTGTTGTTAATCCAGAGTGAAGGGTTCAATAACATGTACGCTTACTATTATAGTGTCTTAACACAGGATCTCTGAAAGAAGCTAAATATAATTATACGAAGCATAAGAAACCTTCTAAAAGAAAACTTGCTAAAAGCTCTCAATCTTCCAAGTTACCCACCCCCATTCACAATTAGTTTGCAGATTGGGGCAAAATCTTTAGCTGTGCTTTGTTGACAATTGTTTGAAGTTTGGGCACATCGAGTTAATCAACATTTCACCTTCTGTTAGGCTTACTTAAGTGACGCATTAACCTCTCAGTGATGTCCTTCCTGGTAGGAAGCATGCCAAACATTCAAAAATTCTTCATTAATGATAACACCCATCCTGACAGATTAGGTATAGGCAAAGGTAGACAGATTTAGGTTGAAGAATTATTAGGTGAGCTATAAAATGAGGCAATGCTTTACTGCCAGCACTATGAATCTATCAAATGGTAATTGGATGCACGTGTTAGCAGCAGTAAAAAGTCACTGTCCAGTTGCCCGCCTTACATGGGAATCTACTCTGAGTGTCTTCTTTGATTTATTGTTCCAATTAGAACATAGTGTTCAAAGAAGGATCACAACCGACTAGTTTTAAAAGCAACAGAGCCTCTGGGGCTATTCGTTTTTGGGTGACCTGCATCCCTTTTAGATATGGCTAAATTTTCTATTGGTGTAAAATCTGTACAAATTAATTGCTGGCTTCTAAATTGATTCTGTACAACATAAATATTTTATATTCATTAAGTCTGTATCAGTTTGTCATTGGTGGCTTCCCAAGATATAGGTGTATTTCTTTTCACTTTTCTAAAAAGGACCCTTGTAGTTTATTTATTTATTTATTGGCAGGCTGGCAAACTTCATGTGCACTGAGGAAAAAGAGTGCCAATTTTCAAAGGCAAATATTTGCTTAATTTGCTAAACCAGGTAACAAATGTCATTGGGTTAATGGCAAATGTAAATGATCTTAAGTGCCTGGTGTGATAGCCTAGTGGCTAAATCCTTGCCTGGCATCCACCTGGATCCCATATGGGCACTGGTTCATATCCTGGCTGCTCCACTTCCTATCTAGCTCCCTGCCTGTGGCCTGGGAAAGCAGTAGAGGATGGCCCAAAGCCTTAGGACCAAAGCCCCCTGGAGACCCAAAAGAAGCTCCTGGCTATGGATCAGATTCTTTTTGGGTATCTGGGAAGTGAACCAGCAGATGGAATATCTTTCTCTCTGTATTCTCTCTGTATATCTCCCTTCCCAATAAAAATAAATAAATTTTTAAAAATACATCTTAAAAAATTTAAATGTTCTTAAGTCATTTCAATATAGTATGGTAGAATTAGATATCTGTATAAAATACTTAAAAGTGAATGAATTTCATTGCATTTCTAGACAATGACAAAGCTATACTAAAATTGATGTAAACATGCATCTTACACGTCACCTTACTTCAAAATTAAAGAGAGGTCTTTAATTTCAGGGAGGAAAATGCTAATGTTTTACTTACTTACATTAAGGAAACATCAACTATTAAGGTTGACAAGTGTTGGAACCATAATACTAAAACTGTCATCTGAATTACTCTTCATTGCAAAGTTCACATAATTAATGTTAACAGATTAAAATCACTTTGAACTAATACACATGTATTTCTCTTCTGTCTGAAGCGTAATAAAAATATTATTTGTCTGCAACTTTGGATAAGCATGAAAATATTTCAAGCTTAGGAAAGATATAGATATTCTTAGGCAGCTCATAAATGTGAGGAACATTACTTCCATTTCAAATGATCTGTCAACTTTTTTCCAACATTTTGGCTTGTAGGAAATTAGATATTTGGATAGCAAATGGAGTTTTTGCCTCTGAACATTGAGGCACTTATTCAGGAGTTTAAAGTGCTCATTCATGTTCTATGTAAATTCTTTAATTTTGGGAGAAGTGTACTGGAGTAAGACTTTTCCTCTGATCTGGATAATAAGAATATAAAAGAAAGTATGAATGCAATGCGGTTTTTTTTTTTTTGTAACACACAATTTCCTTCCTTCTTCTCTTTGCTTCCTCCTCCTCCTCCTCCACATCCTAAACCTCACTTTTTCCTTTTCCTTCTCATTTGTCATCCTCCTTCACTGAATTTCTGTGCTTACACATCACTTTGACAAAGCCTGCTTTTTTAGACTGTTTCATATTTTGAATAAAAAGTTGACAAAATACCCAAGACTTAGAAATTGGTGTTTCCAATTTTCACATGCCAACACTGGCATGTGATTTCTGCCAACTGTTTTCGTCTGATAGGTGGTTATAAATCAGGTTTATGAAGAGGAAACTCTCCAATTGTGCATTTTTAATGGATTTATGATAAAGCCTTCAATGTGGAGGGTCCATATGGCGGGAATGCAGTAAAGGGAACAGGACAGTGTCACATAAACGTTAAATACAGTGCCTTCCACCTGCATAAATCCTTATGCTCATGATTAAATGCTGCCGGTTATAAATTATGCAACCAAATTCTAGCAACCACCACAACTTCAATAAGACATCAGTGGAGGGTATAAATTGTCTACAAGTTTTGCTTCTAAGAAAACTCTTATTTACTTACAAGAGATAATAATTGAGACCCTACTTCCTCAGCAATTATTCTTCTCACTTTAACTTCTTACAATAACCTCTAGTCCTGATTAACAATTCTAAAGAAATAATGCAAACTTGTAATCCTAGATAATAATCTGTCATTTTTATGCGGTAAAGTACCTTTTTGATTTACACACTCATTTTAATGCTTGCTTGTTATAAATAGCTTTAGGTCTCCAAGACACTGCCCCTTTTTTAGAGTCATATATCAGAAGTTCCCACACTAGCCCAATTTCCCCTGGGTATTTACAATCAAATTATTTTATTACACATGGGAGCAATTAAACATTTGGCCCTCAGCTGTAAACAATTACTATACACAATGACATTCATGAATTTTTCTTAAAAAGTCATGTATTCCTAATGACCTCTGTTACCATAAGTGAGATTGATGTATGTGTACTTTGTGTGTGTCCATAAGCAATTATATCCCCAAACACAACAAAGAGATTTTTACCTAGAGACTACACAGACATTGTATGATACTGTGTATTTTGTTTCTCTTCCTCTGTCCTTCACTTCCAGTCCAAGAACCACTGGTATTACCAATAAAAGGCAAGTAATGTTTTAGGTAATTTGGCTTTTTGTATTGTTTTGTTTAGCAATTTACTCTAAGTAAGTCGATATCCATGTTGGAAGTAATGGAAAGATGTAACTTATAATAAGGAGTTAGATAGGCTCAGGCTTCAATTCTGGTAGTCAATTTCTACTTGAATGACCCTGGCTAGTTGAGTTTTTCCCCACCCTTAGTGTTCACATTTATGGGAAAAGTATGGATACAATGTCTAAACAGTTGGGCTACTGTAAGTATTCAATCATATATATATAATTATATATGACAAGATTAGGCACATACTGCATATTCAGTATCTTCCGTATCATAGATTTCTTTACTTCCAGATCTCACACAATGCCCCTCCCCCACGCCCAACGTTGGCCACTCCTTTCCGGACAGGCCCAGGAGCACTTCAGACTCTATTTTGGGATATCCATCCTTCATTGTCTCAAACTGAAGGATATATTTTTCCTTTTATTATACTGTTCTTTTCCATAGTGACAACCATGGGAGAAGCCCACAGCTGTTTCACTCATGTCTGGAAATGTCAACCAGTCCCAGTGGCAAGGGTACCTAACAGCTGTATGCAGCCTTTCCAGAAGGTCAGAGCCAGAGCTGAGTGGTAATGTTTCAAGGGCAAAGCTCTAGATATAAAGAATGATAAGACAAAACCTAAATGAGCCTGCACATATCTAGTGACAGATACACCACAGCTATGCTAAATTATTCAAGCTTTCTCAGACTTCTAGCAGGAGAAGCATAATTTAGCTCTGCTTTCTTTAGTCTACTCTCATATAGTGGCAAAGGGCAAATGAAAAATACATCCCTTTGTCCTACAAAAGGAGCTGTAGTAATCACCACAATTGTGAAGACTTTATTTAGCATATGGAATATTCTTGAAATCATTTTGTTTCTGGGAACTAGCTTTGGATATAGAGAATGAAAACAATTTTGCAATACTTATGGGTGATTTCCTTACTTCCCTTTTGTTAGTATTTTGCTGGCACAAAGCCAGTAAAACATTTGTTAAATTGCTCAGAATATCACAAACATAGAACCTCCTAGATAAGTTGTTACTGTATTTTATCAGCAATAATAATTGGGTCAAAGGTAACAAAGAGAATTAATGTTCAAATAAACAAACCTCAAAAGAACTACTTTGGGTATTGAGAATAATTAATAACTTTTTTAGGAAAATGTTACTGAAATGTGGTTTTTGTACAAGGAACTAACCCTCTTCAAAGATTAGATATCCTAATATTTAAGAGGCTACCATTTGGTGAGCTGTCTGGCTGGCTACCCTGTAGGCACTGGCAAATGTTTGTTCATGTGCAGTGATGCAACATTCAGACACTATCTTAATGATATCATGTAGTTCAGCTGAATCAGTACAGCTAGAAATTGTAGTGGAATTTGGGTGACAGTACCACAAGTGAAATTAAACCTTTTTCAACCTCGAATGTTTACTTGTCATGGGAACTTCTAAGAAGCCTGAAACACTTATGGTTTGACAATACTTATCAGGATAAGCTCCTCCTCTTTTGACTTTTTTTAATTACTGCTCCAGATTGTTTCACTGTGTAAGGCATTTAGCTTGTAATTTTAAGAGGGACTAGCGGTATATTTAAAAACTCAGAAGAGAGATTAACAAAATTCAGATACGATGAAAATTTCCTACTGTTGTATAAAATAAAAATCGCGTACTTTTTTTCAGAAAAAATAAAATTGAAAAAAATTAAAATCATGGTATAGCCTAGAGATCATTTTACTAATAGTCACACAGTGATTATTAGTTTAGAAAATAGTCAAGTAAGCTGCATAAATTGGTACAGATTGTGCCTTATTTCACATTACAATGACACTGAAGATATAATGGGCAAAATCAGGTTAGTGTCAAAAATTTTTAATAAGGGAACATGTCTTCAAGGTTAACACCCTTACATTTTATGGAGTTTCCTTCATGGACTTGAAGTACAAAGAAATTCAGTTCTTGGCAATTTTATTCTTTCATTCTCAGCTCACACTTTCTAGGCCAACAGTTCTCCTGATCTTCCTTACTGGGTGACATCACAATTACTATGTTTTAGAAGTAAACAGAAGTATTATAATTTTAATCAACAACCATTAAAGGAATATGCCAAGCCTAACAAATGCAAAGAAGAAATGACTTTCCAGCAGAAAGAACCATTGTCATTGATGACATTAGGCCAATCAGTCTCTATGAATCAGAATGGGGGAAATCAGGTTTTTAGTATATCTAGTACTGAAATACCAAATGGGACCCTTTAAAATGCTTCTACAACCGTCTTCATGACTTGTAAATTTACGGCTAATTTTAATAAATGTATCAAATAGCTGAAGAGGAGCAAAGTCAGTGTGAATGCATCTGAGTCCACTTGAAGAAAACTAAGTATTACTCCACATGAAAACTTTACTTAAAGATAAAATGCTGAATTCTGATCAGTTGCCACTCATTTGTACCTGAGACTTTGTGCATTAAGCAATCTTGAAATATGTGCCCTCCTCCCCCACCCCATTTAAGTTAACTGATGAGCAGAAGATTGAAATTCCCAAACAACTGACACTTCAAAAAAAAAAAAAAAAACCCTTTAAAAGGTGAACGGTATTTACCACTGACATATGCTAAATGGGCATTAAAAGATGTTTAAACGTCATTGTCTACTGTCTTCAGTGTGCCGCTACATACTCTAGAGATCCTTTCAAATAACAATCAATAGGGAATGAATAAGCTCACCACTTGAAAGTAGCTAGGAAAGGAAGCCCACAGAATAATCTGGCTTTGCTGAATTGATTAAAGACACAAGATCCACCCCTTCTCTCCTGGTCTCCCTCCCTTAGCAGCCCACACCCTTGCAAGAAAGAAAGAAAGAGAACAAGGCGAAAGGTAAGAGGCAAACACAGGGACCCTGGCGGCGTCGTCTGCATCAAGGAGAAAGCCTCACCCTATGGGATTATAAACTAGAGCCATGGAAACAGACGTATGACTCTTACTTTGAAAATAGCAGAATGACAATGAAATTTGTGTGAGGTCTGTGTGAGTCTAGTCCCAGATGTTTACAACGCTGTAGTAGTACGGGTTCTGCAATATGAGAGGCTTCAGACGAAACAGTACAACAGGACACCACAAAGCAGCGCATATGCTATTGACAGTGCAGACGTGAGCATCATGTTACCCAAAGAAGGCAGCGGAAGACAAATAGCAGCGGTGTTGCCTGAGAAGCTCATTTCATGAGTTGCAATGGCTCAAAACAAGAGGGACCATAAAAAAAAAAAAAAAAAATCAAAACCAGGGAAAGCGTCTATCTCGGGAATTAGGCAGCCAGTGTAAATGACTTTTCTTTCTTAAATGAAGTTCCCATAAAGCTCTTATAACTGACAGCAGATAATCATTTTCAGCTTGGGGAGGCCGTCCCAAAAGTCTTCCCAAGATTGCCAACGAAAAGAAACACAATGTGTTTACTTGAGCCATTTCCAGAAGGGAGGGAGAGGGGACCTTCAGACGCGACGTGGGGAGGGCGGTGGGGACAGAGAGGGGGCATCCGCGCTCTGCGCAACTCTCCAGCGCCCTGCGCGGTGCGCCGAGTGACAAGCCAGGGAGAAGGAACGGAGAGGGTGGCAAGGGAGTGGGGAGGTGTGTGTGTGTGTGTGTGTGTGTGTGTGCGCGCGCGCGGGGAGCGCGCCTAGGGGAGGGCACGCGGCAGCACAACGTATACACGGGCGGGGTAGGGGTGATTTAGTGTGAAAGTATGCCACTTAATCATTTTACAGGGGTTGGGGACGTAAATATTTAGCTGGCCACATCTGGAACGGATTTTCCCCCCCGCGTGGGGTAGGGGGTGGATAATTGGCAGGAGGGCAGCACGCGTTTGTTACTTACTGTACGGGCAGTTCTCCTTCTTGGTACCGCTGACCTTCCCGTTCTTCTCAATCTTGAGAAAGTACTTGGTGAAGGAAAAGAGCTTTCTCCAGCGCACATCTCCTTGGAGGTGATTGTAGCTCCGCACATGCCTCCCGGCACTGGAAGGAGAGGAGAAGGAGGAGGAAGAGGAGGAGGAGGAAGAGGAAGAAGAAGAGTTGGTGGCCTCTGGTGACACCATGTCTTGACCAAGGGCTTGGCAGGTGACAGGGACGGAAGACACCAAGAGCAGCAACAAGAAGCAGCAGCAACAGCGGCGTCCGGGCAGGTGGGGAAAGGCTGAGGCACAATGTGTCAGTATCCATTTCCACATTGTACTGAAGCTCTAGGCACTGGAAATTGTCTCATCAGAAGGAACATACTGGAAGGGTGAGACCCGGTGCGAGGCAAGGAGACAGCTGGAGGTGGTGGCTGCTGGTTAGCTCCCTCGGGGCGCGGATCTGGCCAGAAGTGAATGCACCTACATCCATAACTCCTCGGAGGGGCCGGCTGCCTCTGCTCGCTCCGTGCGCGGATCCGCTGCCCCTCTGAGCCTCGTGGGTCTGCCGGCGAAGAGTGGACGTGGGTGGCCGCGGCAGCGCGGGCCGGCGGAGCTGGTCACCGGCGCTCTTCGCTCCCCCAAGCTACTTTGTTCTCTTCTTCACTCCCTTCTTCACCATGTTAGATGCCAAACACAAACAAAAAGTCTGAAAAACAGATGACAGCACGGTGAACAAAACCTCGAGGGGGTGGGAGGAGTGTGGAGGGGAGATCTCTGCGCCTCTCCGCGGTGGACACCTTTGGGTCCCTCTCTGCTGGTCACTTCAGAAAGCGTGTCCCCCTTTGGGGATGTCAGCCCTGCAGGCAGCTGCCCGGTCGCGGCTGGCTTTCTTCTCCCCTCTTCCTTGCTCTTTTTGGTGGTGCCTGTTGATTTGAAGCCTCCAGAGAAGTCGCTTCTTGCTGGGGGGGGTGGGGTGGGAGGGGGATGGCGGCTGGTGTTTTGTTTGGGCCCTCTCCCCCACCCCCCCTTCCTTTGGAAAGCCCGCTTGTAAACAGGTTGAAGCCCGGAGTCTAAATGTCAGTGGTTGTGAGCCAGAGGTGGGCTCTGCCTCTGCTGGTCAAACCTCATTTGCAGGGGGGTGGAGAAGCGAGAGGAGGGGAGGGGGGCGGGGGAGGGGGTCAAAAGGCGGTGGGACATCTGAAACCCTCGGCTGCTGGGAACGCCGGCCCGGGGCGGGCGGGGGCGGGCGGGGGCCGAGCCGGGGGAGCCGGCGGAGGCGCGCGGCGCGAGCAGAGCGCGCTGCCTGCGCCCGGAGCTCGGGGGCTCGCGGGCCTTCCCCGCCGCCGCCGCCGCAGCCTCGGCTGGCGTCCCCGGCTCGAGTCGCCCCGGCAGCGCCCAGGGCTCGATGCGCTGGCCTCTGGCTGACCGAAGGGTGCCGACTTTCCAGCCCGAGCCCATCCCCTCCGGGGAACTCCTTTCCTCGCCTGTTTTCCAGCCTTGGTTTGGTTTGGGTTTTGTTTTCCTTGGGGCATGGAAGTTTTTTGTTTTTTTTTTTTTTTCTTTTTGCGAGCCACCTGGAGCCTGGTGCTTGCAAACTTCTATTTATTTATTTATTTTCTCTCAAACCCTCTCGCTTCCCGAAGGGAGAGAGGGAAAAAAAAGGGGGGGGGGAAGGGGTGGTGTTGGGAAGCTAGCAGAAGATGCTGAGGCTAAACCCTCCCAAACAGCAGATTATAAACTGGTGGGAGCGAGTGCGGCAAAGGGAGGCTTAACGAGCTTCCTTCCCTTCTCTGCTGTCAGCTTCCAAGGAGGTCTCCGCTTTAATGAACACTGATTTCTCGCTTCCGTTGCTGAAGTAAAAAGTTCACACTTTGGCCCTCTCAGCCTTTTAAGCTCAGGGAGATTTATCGTCACCCTTAAAAGTCGCCTCTCTCTTGGCGCAAATGAAATCGGGGACCCAACTGACCGAATTCTAATTGCTAACATGAGTCCTTTACTGAATCACGCGTGCGCTTCAAAGCGAACGCACTTTATTGAGATCGCGAAGATTCTTCGCCTACTATTGGACCAAATACCCTGCTGTCTGTTTTGTTTTCTGTGCAACTTGCTTTGCACTTTGCCATGAAGGGCCTGTTTCTCTCCGTCTTCCAAGGCGATGTTTAAAGGACCCTGTTTGACGACGTAACTGCACCGTTAGCGCTCCCTTTCTCCACTGCTCCAGAAGCTGCAGTGCTTACAGAAACCACTCACAGCCCAGGGATGGAGAGATAAATCCAAAGCTTAGAGACTCTGCCAACGGGTAGGAGGCGCAAGGGAATGCTGTGAGAACTCAGTTGCACTCTAACAAACAGTGTCTCCAGGACCACCACTTTACGTTAAGGTATTCCGACCTGGAGAAAGTTTCACTGGGAAAAATGCCTCAACTGATGTTGGTACACAGCGTTTCTGTTATACAAGGCAATTGGACAATTGAGTTCTTTCGGAACATGCACAATGGCCAATATTTTATCGATTTGACCTACAAAAGTAGCTATATCAGATGGCTACAAGCTTGTCACTGTAGGATGAAGATTCAAGGTGACCTTGAGAGTTGAACCACTGCGGCTGTTCCTTGCAGGGAGTCCGGAGAGCTGAAGGACACACAGAACCACAAGGCCGTGCATTTGACTGCAGTGTTCATTGTGCACCGCAGAAAATACAAAATAGTTAAAATTTTTGCTTTTAGAGATGGGCCTTAAGAATTCTTGTTACCCATTAGGTGGAGTGACTGGCAAATAAAACTTTATATGGTTGCTCTTATAGTTTTGGGTACATTCAAAGCCTTTGAAATAGGACCGTTTGATATTAGAATCAGGACCTTAATTGCACGATTTAGAACTCATTACGAAGTTTATTCATTAGATTTCAACAGTGTGGTAGACATCACAGTAGATTTTTATGTTTAATATAATTAGCTCTGATTACTGTAGCTATTAATTGGAAAGTTAGGCAAATACAAGGCATACGTCAAACAAGCCTTGCTCTTTCATTAAAACATGGATATTGAAAAATAACTCCACAGTGCTAATTTCAATTTCCTTGTTCACAGTTTTATACCTGAGCAAATACCAAAAAGAAGGGACTGTTTCTGAGGGATTAGCGTTTCAGCCCAACAGTCTAGAAGAATTCAAATGTCTGAATTGAAAGCTAATTAAAACTACATGCTTTTTAAAAAAGAATATGTTTGATGGAACCATAAAATAAAGATTCTGCTGTGAAAAATTATGAAACACAGGAAGTTATTATTCTGGGGTTTTTCTACACTGCGAGCCAACACTGTTGATGCCAGCTTGGGATTTAGAACAGTTTTTAACCCACACCAGACACTCCTCCAACCCAATTTTGGTCTCACTGTGTCTCTCTCTGTGTGCCACACACACACACACGCACACACACACACACACACACACACATATATACATCTAGCAACATCTAGCTGTTCCAGTAGAAGCAGCTATTCAGATTTTTAGCCAGAAATCCTAATTTTGTTTCTGTCCATAATGGGGGAAAGATCTCTTTAAAAGTTTCCTATGAAAACTTGGTTGCAGCAGGTGTAGGGTTTGAAAGTTGCAGAGTCCCTTTCGCCACTCCTTCTGTATAACATGATGACAGGAAGGGCATTTATAAAACAGTCCAAAGGAAAAGCTGACATTGCTTTTTAGATTATATCTCATTCCTTTTTTTCCCTTTTCTGTACAGCCTTTCTTTTATAGCACAGTTGAATCCCTAAATACCTCACTACTTTGCATTGTTAGGTCACCTCTTAGGTTAGCCTGAGAAAGCCTGAGAAAAGTTCCACAGGAAAGATGCACTATTTAACGGAATTCAATCTCTCCCAATAGATTTGAATCACTAACATAAATGTATGAATGTAGATTATATCTCTGTAATGAGGCCTGAATCATTCTCAATTACTTCAAAGGGCTGAAATTCTACCTTCCTTTTCTTAGCAGCAATAATCAGGTCTTAATGGGTTCCTTTATTAATTGTTTCTCTACTAGGATTGAAAAGGGCAGTACAAGCTTCAGATCAGAGTGGTACCTTCTGATTCTAAAAGGCCGTTTTTCTCTTTTGTACAGCCTCTGGAAGGCATGGTTTATTTCCATTTCCTAAAAATATTCAGTGATATTAGGCTAAGTTTTTATTTCTGTTTCCTAGATATATTCGGTAATGTTAAGCTAAGTCTTTATGGAGAAAGCAATCAGTGTGGCCATTTGTTAAAAGTGATGCCTTGAGAAATCATTGAAGCTTTTTAAGGCAAGATCAAGGCAACGGCTACTGATGAATAGTAATGCATGACTCCTGGACCTCAGAGAAGCAATTTGTGTATGTATTACCAGATCCTTCGGTAGCTATTCTGTTTGAACAGTTTACATTTTAAGTATGTATTTCCTGGATTCTTTATGTTGTTCAGCAGTATCTGTGGTTCAGTTACAAGATATGTGTTCCATTATGTGTGATGTTATTGGCAGTGTCAGTAAGCAGCCTCAAATACTGTTAAGTCAGGTCAAAAGTCAGCCTGGCTGTTCGACAATTTAGACATATGCAGGCCTCATTTTTGCAGCCTGTGGTAGAGCTTAGGAGTTTGTGTTCCAGCCTGTTTTCCCTTTTGGATGCAGGAGATGCCAGTGGGAAGGTGTTGTTAGGGCTTGTGGTCTTCCCAGGCTGCGACTAGAAATGATGCTCAGAATCGAGGACATTTGGGGCACATAAACTAGTGATTACTTCTTCTTATTATTTTTAAACTAGGAGCTTCAGGCAAAAGAAAATGAGCTATTACTCTACAGAGAGTAGTGCAATACTTCAAACAGTGAAGTCTTAGCCGTGCGGGTTTTTGTAGCCTTTATCTGAAATGCTTGAGATCACGACTGTTTCAGATTTGGGAATCTGTTTGCATTTGAAAATATTTTCATATCCTTATTGAGATATCTTAGAGACTTAGCTTCAAGTCTGAAGCTGAAGTTGGTTTACGGTTCATGCACAATGTGTGCACATAATCTATACAATATTTTAGTGCACCTGCTTTTTGATTGTGACTAACTCATTGTATTAGGATCTGTGGTGCCCTGTTGGCACTCAAGAGCTTCGAGTGTTTGAAGCATTTTAGGTTTTGGGTTAGGGATGCTTGTCAGGAAACTGAATCTAAATCATGCATTTGATACACAAATAAACTAGTGTCCAAGTAATTCAGTGCTAGAAGAATATTTGAAACTGCAATTACTGAATTTGGGCAATTAGCCTAATGTTTTACAACACCTGTCACGTCTGTTTTCCCTTTTATCCCTCCCTGTTGCTCCTTTCCTTATCATTGACCACTCATCACTCCATTATGTCTAAGATGCCAGAGTGGAAGTGATAAGAAGGGTTGGAAGGCTTTAGTTATGGCAATCCAATATATCTTTGATGAAATAGATTTCCCAGAAAAAAGTAACAAAATAGTTGAGTGTTGAATTACCAACTGATTAGCCAGAATAAATATTAATATATATGTGGTAAAGAGGACTATTTTAGCAAAGCTTTTGAAATAAAGGCAATTAGAAAGTAATAAAACTTTATATTTTCAGCTAAAGACACACGCACACACACACACGCACACACACACATATATACATACTGGAGTTACAAGTTCCTCAGGAAGTTGATACACCTTCTACAAAAGTAGACATATATAATAATGTGATTCAGCTTTCTGTGTTCTGACTTTTTTCCATAAAAAGCATGATATTTTAAAACACAGGTATTTGCTTAAACAATTTTTCTGTTAAAGTTTGAAACCAAGGGTTTTTTTTTTTATTCTCTCATTTTCAAACAGATGCAATGATCTGTTATTGAGAAGATAATATGTCCAAGATGGTGAAAGAGATCTTTTGAAAGAAAAAGAAGCCTATATAAGAATGTTTAAAATACACCAAAAATCACTACACTTTCCTGAAAACCGTACTATGTATCTTGGTATCAAACACAAACAAGTGTATTTCCACAAAGCTGTTGTTTGTACCCTCCGAGCTGATGGTAAACAGAAACTTCACTTGACAGAGATGTGAAATCTCTGAAGAGTTTTGTTTATTTCCTGTGCTGCCAGCTGTCCCTGTTGTAGACTGAGCCTCCTTCTGCTTCAGTCCCTCCTAGTCCTGTTACTTTTGTCAACATCTTAAATATTTCAATATTACCTATGTTTTTGAATTACTGACTACATTTTATTTTCTTTGAAGTTTTGATATTTGTCACAATAGAGATTTGCAATATGTGGATTTCTTCATCCAGCCACTTCGTTGGCTTTTATTCAACTAACATTTTTTTTGTCTGTGACGTGTTGGCACTGTGAGTGATCCAGGATTTTTTCAACAAGTAGGACAGCAGTTTTCTCTAAAGATGAATGACTGACTGAATGCATGATTTTAGACAATTTACCACTTACAAGGGACAAAGTAGGACTCAGAAAATGACTTGGGAGGACAAAGAGGAGTCCCCAAAAGTTCTTTGTGGATGTCCTTTCCTACAAAAATTACTCAGGAAAACTGTGACTTTTCACTGAGTTCAAAAAGAGTAGAGACTTGATCTTTCCCTAGTTTATGTCCCTGGAAGAATTCCTCGCTCTAGATCTCTTGTACTGCCTGGGATTTGGGCTTTATCTCTTCTGTCAGTTCAGTATGACCTCCTCTCCCTTACCTCTGCTTCCAGACGCTCACATACAGTTTTTATGCTTTCTATTTGATTATTTTAAGAACTTGTCAGTAAAACTTCTCTCTCCCATCTTTTGTCCTTTTGCCTCCTATTAAAACATACATATTATCAAATATATTTTTGACCCGATACACATTTTGTTTGTCAGGTATTGCCTCCGTAAGGTAGATTTTGATAAAGGAGATGTGTTATCTATGAATCAGTAATAACAGAAATATTGAGTTTGGTTGCAGTATTCGCTGTACACCTTTTTGGGGGTCTTTCTGGATTGAATCCAGATCCACTTCTCTCACCGCTGAGAGCTCTGTGCTGGTATCTGCACGTGAGCAGTGTCCTTTCACAAATGACTGGCAGTTGGTTTTATCAGTTGGAAAAATGGATCTTCAAAAGATCAACACACAGGAGAGAACATTCTGGGCATTTCCTCCTCTCCTTTGGTTCAGCATCACTTTTCTGACTTATCTCTCCTGTAAGACTCCAGTTATCACTATGGTCTCTAAAACAATATTTCCTCCTCTCATCTCTTTGAGCTCGGTGGGTTGTAGCAGTCTGTCTTCGCAGCCTACCATTGTCATCCCCCGCTTGCTGCTTTAACTGTGCCTATACTCTGTGACTGATGATTTTGAGGAGTCTCTTTGCTTGACTCATGTGGGATGAATTCCATCCTAATCAGGACTTACTGTAGACTCCTGTATAGATATTCAGTGCAGAAAGAAACTTGTACATAGAAATGTAGTTTTTGTGTATATTTAAAATGTTAGAGAAGTGCAATCTGATACGATGTACCTTGATGTTATGTTAGTTGGGTACTTGGTGTTATGCTAGATTCTTTCAACTATGCAAAAGACAAGGAGACATGGCATGAGATGATACTGTATTTTGAGTAATTTCTGCAGACCTTTTTATTTAGCTAATGATTTTGAAGTCTACAGTCAAGGACTGAATGATTATGATTTTGGAGTGTTCAATGAAATACTTTGACATAAGTGACTTTAGAAAATGAACTCAATAAACCTAAAGATTTCCTAAAACAAACCTCTGTAGTCATTATATCTTGTGAGTAATCATACTAACCTTGGTTTATAAATTGGTGTAGAAAAGAAAGAGGGGCATTTTTCTAGCTCTTTGAGTATTGTTTGCATCTTTTGTTTTCATTCAAAGACAAGTTTCTGAAAGTAGGGAAACTCAGCAAACTTGAATCTTGTGTTTTGCATAAAGTCTGTATTTTGTAAAAAAAAAAAAAAAAAAAATCTCCAGACATAATACACATACAGAGCATTCTGAGTGTAGACCATTGCCTGGACACAATTTTTGCAGACTCATGACTTCGAAAAATCAGTATAACCTGGAGTCGATATAGCACAGGTCAGACATTTCTCTTTCATCTTCTCAGCTTAACACTGAGCAGTTGCAGGATTTGGAAAACTTACAGCCTGGGACGCAGGGCTCATGGTGATAAGCTGCTCCTTAGTCACTAACCTTGCAAATGACAAGAATTTTAGACTTGACATGAAGGGATGCAATTCACTTCCAGTAATAATAGTGGCCCCTCCTGAAGCTGTGGGAAAGAAGGAAGAAAGAGTCTGTAAGTTTCTGGGGCATCAAGCCTGTGACGTTTGGAACATTCTGAGGGTTTATGTAACTGGGTACCTTTAGATCATTGCCTCTGAGTTGATAACATATTGGACTACACAAATCCCTTGAATCCTAAATAAGCAGCTCTCAGGTTTGTTTCAAAAACATTCCATTTTTCAAATTCATTTCTACTCAATATTCTATTCTGACTCTTTCTTGCCCTCAACATTGAGTCTGTCTTTTGGTTTGCTTTTTCCTTTCAGTTATCAGTGAAGTTTGGGTATTTGGCATAATATCTGAATTTTTATTGGAAGATAAGTTAAAAAAAACTTAAAGCTATTTCTTTAAATATCTTGTGTGAAAGCAATATTCTTTTGCCTTTAACCATGAAAACCATTCTTATTTGTGTGTAGATTTGGTTTATTTTTGCTGCTTGACAGCAATGGACAGCAATATTTCTTACTTAAGTGATATTTTTAAGTGATATTTTCTTAGCAATATTATTTAGGTGATATTATGTATGTTGTTTCTTCTTTATTTACTATGAGTAGAAATAACAAGATAAATGTGAGAAATATTTTAATCTCACGTCTCCTGCATCTGACATGTAATTGTGGGAGGTCATTCTACTCATTCCTACCATTTTGCACACACACAACACACACACATATTCTCACACACTCTCTTAAAAACTAATTATTACTGTGCAGCTTTCTTTACCATCCTTGAAAAACAAACCCTGTCAGACCAGTTGGAATTGAATTAAAATAATGATAATGAAACTCAAAGACATACATAGACTTCTTTTGCACTGTTCAATAACAGACTGATGTGATTTCTATGAATTAGTGATAGATTCTGCCTGTTTCAGAGGCCAATTTCTAGACTGACAGAAGTAATACTAGTAAGATATTTTTAAACCAGAGCAGAATAGTCCATTATCAGTGGAATGTGAGTATAAATATTTTTATAATTAAGACTTTTCAATGTTATAAGGTCAGGTACATGAATTCTTTGCCCTTTAGCAATGATGGGGAGGAGGTGGAAAGGGTCATGGACCCTATGTTTTAAAGATTTTATTTATTTTTACTGGAAAAACAGACTTATAGAGAGAAGGAGAGACAAAGATCTTCTATCCACTGCTTCACTCCCCCAAGTGGCTGCAACAGCCAGAGCTAAGCCAATCCAAAACCAGCGAGCGGCCAGGAACTTCTTCCAGGTCCCCATTTCAGTGCAGGGTCATTAGGGCTTGGGCCATCAGTCAATGCTTTCCCAGGCCATAAGAAGGGAGTTGGATCAAAATGGAGTATCCAGGAAATAAACCAGTAACTTGCCCAAGAGGGGAAGCAAGAATTTATTCCTGTCCAACACAATCTTGTAAGTACTCTGGGTACTCCATTTCAGCATTTCAAACCATGCAAATACATGCACCAGTTGGCAAAATGAGGTACTATCAATCATGGTAGAATATGAGCTAAGGAGATGGGTCTTTGCACTCCTGCCTTTCTATTTTTGCTTTTCCAAGATCGGAGAGCATCATTTGCTCCAGAATGGTTGGGGTTCTGAATACAGACTCCGTAAGAGCAGTTCCTCTGCTTCTCAGTTCTGCTCAGAGAGGCAGAGGTTTGCTCCGCCCCTCTCACCCCTCTGTGGGATTATCATCACACAACAGCAGCAGTGGGAACCTCACCCTGGACACGCAGCTGTGCCCTCAGTGTCAAGTTACCCTTCTTATTCTTGGGACACAGATCTGACTCCTGGGATGCTTTTGTGCCAAGTTAAAAACAACCTATTCTCTTCCTTTGCTTAGAAAAGGTAGGCTGGATGGTTGGACAGGGGTTCTATATAATTGGCAGACAACCAGCTTTTCATGCTAATTGACAACCCCTGTGTGTACCAGAAGCTCCCTTCAGGGAAAAAAACTTTTATTATTATCCATCCACTTATTTTACTTGAAAGGTGATCTCCGAATGCCCACAGCAATAACAGTTTAGTCAGGCTAAAGCTAGAAGCCAGAAATCCATTTGGGCCTCCCACTGCGGTGGCAAGCACCCAAGTACTGAAACCATAATATGCTGCCTTCCAAGTGTGCGCTAGCGAGAAGCTGGAATCCAAGTGGAGCTGGAAGTCAAGCCCAGATATGTTGATACGGCCTGGGGCAACACAAAAAATTCTTCTAACCACTGCTCCAACTATCCTCCCAGTGGATCCCAGTCTGACCACTAAAGAACTGAGGCATCATGCCAGTTCATTTATTTTTCTTTTTTAGAAAATAAAGCAGGCTGAGAAGCGAGGGGAAAAAAAACCCTATTTATTCATTAGTTGGAATGTTAGTAAATAAACTACTGCCATCTTCAATTCTGTTTTTGTATTTTGAGTTTTGAATTTTAGTTAAGGTATTTTTTTTTAATTTTTATTACGAAGTCAGATATACTGAGAGGAGGAGAGATAGAGAGGAAGTGGAGCTGCCGGGATTAGAACCAGCGGCCATATGGGATCAAGGCAAGGACCTTAGCCACTAGGCCACGCTGCCGAGCCCATGGTATTTTTAACTTAAGTAAAATTTTAAACTAGAACAAACGATTACCTGAAGTCAGGGGCGCAGCTTGGTAGCCTACTGGCTAAAGTCCCCGCTGTGCATGCACTGGGATCCCAAATGGGCACAAGTTTGTATTCCAGCTGCCTCACTTCCCATCCAGCTCTCTGCTCGTGGCCTGGGAAAGCAGTGGAGGATGGCCCAAAGCTTTGGGACCCTGCACCCATGTGGGAGACCCAGAAGAAACTCCTGGCTCCTGCCTTCGGATAGGCTCAGCTCTGGCTATTGCGGCTGTTTGGGGAGTGAATCAGCAGATGGAAGATCTTTTTCTGTCTTTCCCTCTCTGTGTATATGACTTTCGAATAAAAATAAATAAATCTTTTTTTTTTTTAAAAAATTACCTGACGACCGAATCTTCTAAAATCAAAGTCCAAATAAAATGGTAAGACGAAATAAAATTATAATTGAGCAAAGGCAGGGAAAAAAGCAACTAGTTTATCTTTTGGTAAATAAGCCAGGAAAATGAAATGCAGACAGCAAGGAAGCCACGTATTTAGTAAAGATAGAAACCTCAGGCTTTTCCCAAAAGTAAAGCAGTGTCCAGATTTAGTAATAGAAAGCATAATGTGTTTTGGTACTTAAGAACATTTTGTTGATAAACACTATCCTTTTAAGTCTACTGAAAATACACATAGTTAGATCCACGTGACAGCAGATAAATGTTTTAGGAAGAAATCAATTGTATTAAGTTTTTCAGGTGTCAAAACATTTGCTTTGTCATTTGGACAGAATTCTTTTTTCTCATCTAAATGAATCTTAGTGTAGTCTAGTGTAACGTAGTGTAGGTAGCGTAGTCTAGTGAAGGGCACTGCCCCTAAAAGGCGTATTTAGAAGGTGGTAAATGGGTCCAGCGCGACCACCTAGTGGCTAAAGTCCTCGCCCTAAACACTCCAGGATTCCATATGGGCACTGGTTCTAATCCCAGCAGCTCCACTTCCCATCCAGTTGCCTGCTTGTGGCCTGGGGAAGCAGTCGGGGATGGCCCAAAGCCTTGGGATCCGCCACCTGTGTGGGAGACCCAGAAGAGGATCTGGGCTCCTGGCTTCAGATCAGCTCAGTGCTAGTCGTTGTGGTCACTTGGGAAGTGAATCATCGGATGGATGGTCTCTCCTCCTCTCTGTATATCTTTGCAATAAAAATAAATAAATAAATCTTTTTTTAAAAAAACGAAGATTTTTAGAAACGGTTAGTGTAATCACTTCCATTTGTTCATTTTTTTCACCCAATATAGTTAGCTATTAATCTATGACCTCCTTCCCCTGGAATGATCTTCCTGTTTCTTATCCTTGAGATGTATATATTTTGAATTTGAAACTGACACAGATTGCACTCCCATTTGACTGTTTCTGCAGTAGATGAAAATAAAAGCTAATTTTCACTTTATGAATTTCCCAATTCTGCTTTTAAAAAATATCTGCTAATTAATTTTAACAACAAACATTGCTCAATTTTGGGCTCCCTAAATCTTGGGTTAGTCTATATGAATAGTGTCTCCTAAAATTTTGTAATGCAGAAATTTATTATGCAGACACTGTTGGGTTCTTTTGTTAGAGTTATTACCAGCTTTCTTTCTATGACAGCCACTAATTAATTTGGTAAACTCATCCTTCTTAAAACCATCTAGCTCACTGAACCAAACACAATGTACCACTGTCTTTTCTGGTGATTGTTCTTCGTGTTGGTTTGTTTTAAAGGTGGAGTAACCTAGGGATATGGTAAGGCCCAGAGAGTGATACAGAGAGAGAAAGAGATGTTTCATCCAAGACTCAGTTCCCAAATGCTCACAACAGCAGTGGTAAGCCAGGCTAAAGCTAGGAGCCAGAAACTCCAGAAGGAGCTTTCTGGTCTAGCCCAGGAAAGCAGAGGAGAGCCCAAACCACGTGGGACACCTGAAGGAGGCTCCTGGCTTCAGTTCAGTTTAGCTCCACTTGGGGATTGAACCAGTGGATGGAAAATCTCTCTGTCTCTCGCTCTGTCTATACATATTTCCAATGATGTTGTACATCTTTCCAATAAAAACAAATAGACATTAAAAATAATTCTAGGGGCCTGGCACACTGGCCTAGCGGCTGAAGTTCTTGCCTTGGACTCACCAGGATCCCATATGGGCTCTGGTTCTAATCCTTTAGCCCCGCTTCCCACCCAGCTACCTGCTTGTGGCATGGAAAAGCAATCAAGGACAACCCAATGCCCAGAGGAGGCTCCTGGCTCCTGGCTTCGGATCAAGCTCAGCTCCAGCTGTTGTGGTCACTTGGGGTGTGAATCATTGGACGGAAGATCTTTTCCTCTGTCTCTCCTCTTTTCTGTATATCTGACTTTCCAATAAAAATAAATAAATCTTTAAAAAATATATAAACTATAAAATATAGCATGATATTGGCATAAAAATCCTAGCATATGTGTATTTGATATCCCCCAAAAGAAAAAGAAAGTTTGCAATAATAGATAAATTAGTTAATACATAAGAGAAGATATGGTGGACAAAATTTCTCAAACTAGTTGAAAGATACACATTAACAGATTTACAGAAACTCAGTGACTCCCACATTCATATGAAAAACAGCCCCATATTTCTCAAAGAAACTGAATTTGTTATAGAACAATCTAGCACCAATAAAATTACAAGCCTAAATGTTATATATGAATTGTAAGAAACATTGATGAAGAAGCAGTTAATAATTGCATAAAATATTTCATTAAAAAGAGAATAAAGTAATCAACTAACTTAAGTTCAGTGACTTAAAGAAATTCTGGCAAAGACAAATTAAAATATGAAATTAACTTTCCTGTAGCCCTTGAACCTTTTTACCCTAATTAACTATGTAAAGATTGTCAAAAATATAATTAAAAAATGGAAAAAGTTAAAAAAAGAAATTAAAGACCACTAATCCTCCTGAATATCAAAACAAAACTATTTATCATGTGAACTTTAGTAATATCTATTTATCTATCTATCTATCTATCTATCTATCTATCTATCTACAAAGTTTAAATTGGGAAAGCCTTTACTTTCAAAGATTTATTTAATTTTATCAGGAAGGCATATTTACAGAGAGAAGAAAAGACAGAAAAAGATCTTCCATCCACCTGCTGGCTCACTTCCCAAGTAACTGCAATGGTCCAAGCTGAGCAGATACAAGGCAAGGAGCCAGGAGCTTCTTCCAGGTCTCCCATGTGCATGCTGAGTACCAAGGCTTTAGGCAATCGTCTGCTGCTTTCCCATGCTGCAGACAAATAGGGAACTAGATAGGAAATGGAACAGCTGGGACATGAACTGGCACACATTTAGGATCCTGGTGCTTGGAGGTAAATTATTAGCCAATCAAGCCATCATGCTAGGCCCTAATTTGTTCTTAATATCTTTTTTTAATTATTTATTATTTAACTTCATTAGTTATAATTTGTTCTTAATATTAAAGTTTATGTATCAGTATCTATCTGTTTATAAAGGCATATCTATCTTAAAAGGCATATTTAAAAATATGCAGTTAGTATGATACATAATGATAAAGTGAAAATGTAACATTGGATGTAGCAAAAGCAGGGATGGGGAGAAATTTATAGATGGAAAAAATATATAGATATATTAGATTAAGAGGGAGATTTACAATAACCCATATAAATTAGGAAAAAAAGTAAATTAAATTCAAAATAAGTAGGAACAAAGATATCACAAGACTTAGAATAAAAGATCAATAAAATTTTAAGCAGTAAATCAATAGAGAAAGATCAGTGAACCCAAAAGGTAATTTTTTAAAGAGATTAAATGAATAAACTTCTGACCATCAAGGAGAAAATATAAATGATAAATGTCAAAAATAAAGGAGGAAATTACTATAGATCCTATGGATATTATAAGAGAAAGAAAGGAATATTAAAAACAATGTTATGCCCACAAATTTGATAACCTAGATGAAATGAACTGATTCCTTGATTACTGTCAGTATGGCTAAATTTATGCAAAAATAGGTAGATAACCGTATAGATCTATACTTATTAATAACATTGAATCAATAACTAATTAGCTTGGAAAACAGAAAGGTCAGATGGATTCACTGATGCATTATGCTAAACATTTAAACAAGAAATGACACCAATTCTTTAAGACAATATGATCACAGGGAATTCTTCCTAACTTATTCTATGAAAACAGTATTACCCTAATGACAAAACTGGACACAGATATTGTAAGAAAAGGAAGAGATCAATATCTGTCATGAACACGGACATAATACTTTTCAAAAAATGGAAAATTGAATGCAACAATATATACAAAAAGCATGCATCATCACTAAGTGGTGTTTGATACCACACAATTCAAGACTGCTCAAAACTTTAAGCCAAAAAATGTAATCCATCAAATCAACAGGCTAACAATAGGCTAACAAGCTAACAATAGGCTAACAAAGTAAAGTAACATGATCATTGAACTATGTACATAAAAATCATGTTAAAATCCAACAATTCTTCATAATTAAAAAAAATCTTATTAGAAAACTGAGATGGGAGACAGGACTCTGTCAGTTTAGTAAAGAATATCATGGGCTCATTCTGTGACATATTGGGTTAAGCTTCAACCTGCATTGCTGGCATCCAATATGGGTGCCAGTTCATGTTCTGGTTGCTAGACTTCCCATCCAGCTCCATGCTTGTGGCCTACGAAAGCAGTAGAGGATGGTTCAAGGTTTTGGGATCTTGTGTGGGAGACCCAGAGGAGGTTCCTGGCTCCTGACTTTGGATCAGCTCAGCTCCAGCTGTTGTGGCCATTTGGGGAGTGAACCAGTGGATGGAAAATCTTTTTCTTTGTGTCTTCTTTTCTCTGTAAATCTGCCCTTCAAATAAAAATAAATAAATCTTAAATATATATATATATGTATATATAAATCTTAATATATATAAAGATCATTTTCTGATCTACCAGGAAGGTACAAGTAGAATTTGAAATTGCAACAATAGTGTTCACATTTAGAATCCTCTGAAATGGAACATTCAGAAATAAATAAAAAAATACATGCAATATTGTTATGTGATCAATTACAAATCTCTAAATTAAAAATCAAACAAATAAATAGACAAATATTGTATGCAAATGAATCAGGAGTTTTCAAGATAACAGCTTCTTCTCATATGATCTGTATAGTCAAGATAATTCCAGTTGAAATCCCAGTAACCCATTTTGTGGTTATTCGCAAGCTAATTTTAAAGTTTGAAAAGGGAAAACCTCGTGATGAGTCATCAAAAATATTTAAGGAGATTGTTAATGTGGGAGCTGACACCACCTGAATTCAGAGTTTACCATGAAATTACAATTATCAAGACCATGTGTACTGTTCTGTTTTTTAAAATAGATAATAAGTAAATCTTCAAAACCGACAATACCCTTGTATTAGGGACAGATGCTCGTGCAGTGAACAAATGCCTGCTTAGAATGCCCATCTCCACCTGAAGTATCTGGGTTCTGCTGTCCATTCCAACTTCCTGCTCTCTTACATCTTGGGGAGGCAGCCGGGGATGGCTCCTGAACGTGTGTCCCTGCCACCCACATGGTGGGGGTTGAACTGAGTTCTATGCCCTTAGGTCAGGTCTGGGCAAGTCCTGGATATTACCGGCATATGAAGCGTGAACCAGTGTTTGAGAGATCTCTTCTGCCTCTTTCCTCCTCTTTCTTTTTCTCCTCCTCTTGTTTTTGCATCTTTCTGACTTTAAAATAATTCTCAAATAAAAACAAAAGCAAGATCTTCTATTAAAATGATTATTTAAGATGATTTTAGTTTCCGAACCCCTTTGAAAAAGTCATTAACTTTGAGGTGAATGATAGCTTAGTAAACGGAAAAATGAGGAAGCAAAGAATAAAATCAAATGAGTTCTCCAGTACAAAGATCTTGATTAAAGAATTTGCTGATGGTGACACTTTTTTAAAACATGAAATATTAAGGAAGAAATTATGCATGGAAATAAGAAGAACACTTCAGAGGATACAAGTGGTCATCAATGCTGTCCAATCTAAAGAGGCATTCGAAGAAAGAAATTCAGGAAAATCTAGACACCCTTTCTAGTTAGATTCAGGACTCACTTTGGTTGGTGGTAAGATGGCAGGCTTTGTCATGATTTATGAGTCCTTGGATTATACTAAGAAAAATGATTTGCTTGCTT
Source organism: Ochotona princeps (assembly GCF_030435755.1). NCBI lineage: Eukaryota > Metazoa > Chordata > Mammalia > Lagomorpha > Ochotonidae > Ochotona > Ochotona princeps. The sequence continues at coordinate 16,878,825 of NC_080854.1, read as the reverse complement.
GATAAGAAAAAGAGGTCAGGAAAACACTGAAAGATTTAGAACAGAATGAAGAAATTCAGGAGAACCGCCAAGGCCAGCATTGGAGATGTAGATTAGATAACAGCTAAAGGGCAGACATTTTACGGTGACTATCTGCAGTGATTGAGAGAATTTTTCATGGGAATTAATACACTGTAATAGACTTTTAAAAAGAAAGCAATTTCATTCTTAATTTTAAAAAGTGAGAGAGAGAGATTTATATGAAAGGCAGAGTTAGAGAGAGAGAGATCTTTCATCTACTGGTTTACTCTCCAAATGGCAGGAATGCCTGAAGCTGGACCTGTCTAAAGTCAGGAGTGAGAGCTGCTTCCGGGTCTCCCACAGGGGACCAGGGTCCCACGTCCTAGGGTCATCCTCTGGTGCTTTCCCAGGCATATTAGCAAGGGGGTGGATGGGAAATGGACCAGCTGGGAATCTAACTGGCACCCATATGGTTGCAGCAGGTAGTGACTTTGCCCACTAAGTTACAACACTGGCCCCAAACCATCATTTGTATGATTATTTGTGTAGTATGAGGGTTAATTTTGTTTATCTTGCCCAGCTTTGTTCCGGGGAATGTGCAGCTGGAGGCAGTAGGTGATGGCTGAAGGACTTGGGCCCTTGGCATCATGGAGAGGCAGGAATTAAGTTCCAGCTCCCTTGTTTTCGGACTTAACCAGTCCTGGTTATAGTAAGCATTTGGGGAATAAATCAGTAGATGGGAGCTCTCTTGCTGCATCTCCAATTTCTTTTTAAAGAATATGTAATTCTTTTAAACAAAATTATTTGGCTTTGTACACAGTATCTCCGTTCTGTATATAAATATCTTAGAAACACTATCATTTAACTTTACCATTCTCTTGGTCTTCACAACTATAATGACTCCTTAAAAATGAAGAAAATACATAATTCATAAACTAGAGAATAGACTTCTGAGTAACCGAGTCATTGACTTATAGTTGAGTAGATATTAGGAATCAACAGACCTCATTTCACTGTAAGTTATCATTATGGTATATACATCTTCACATTCATTATATGATTCAGAGAAAGTCCCATGGATTTGACCTTAGGAGTACAGCCTTTCCATGAAATGATTCCCTCCCTCCCCCCTTTAAGACTCTTTTGAAAATTTGGCTCCAAAACTGCTTGAAACTTTACCTGCTTAATCATGATGCATATTATTAGCAAATTCTCCATGATTTTTATTCAAATTAAAACAGATAATTGAAACATCATGATATGGTATCTCTGACTAGCATTATTTGAAATGTATACAATATGTTTGGGATTAAATGGAAGTTTCTAAACTGCAATTACATATTCCCTTTTCCTTAAGCTACAAGTTATTGTTAAAGTGTATGAATAAAAACTGATCACTAAAATTCAAATGAATACATCACATCACAAATTATTACTAAAAATTAGCTCAAGTAACTATTTACATAATGGAACTGTACATTGGGTGGCTCTTTGTAGCAAACATAATTCATTGATTATAAAACAAAAGCATGTAACAGCAAAGACGTCTGACAACAATCAATGCAGAGGATGGATATTTTAATTAGCATACCTAAGTTTCCAACATTACCGTTTTACCCTTCTTCACTGGAGCCCCAAAGAGGTAGGCCCAATCACCAGATGATGGAGCAGAATAAAAAGGAAGAAGACTGGTACACCCTCCTTCTCTTTTCTGAGTATTGGCTTCATTCTTTATTGCAACTGTGGGCACTTTTCAAAAGAAGTATTTTCAGCCTATAATAAAACAATATTCTTGATTTGGTGAATGACTTCCCACTTAGCATAAAATGGGAAGAATCTGACAAGAGAGCCTGAGGATGTCTCATAAAGTCTACTTAGACATGTGATTTCCAAGTTTCACTCAGGAAAATTTCCATGTACTTTTTGGAGAGGAAAGCTAACATCCATATCTTTGAAACTCTGAAGGGAGAAGGTTGAGAACCAGATTAGGCCAGATTATATATATCATTAAAGAAGAATAGGATTAATTACGTAAAATAAAGACTTTTAGTAGTACTGAAAAAAATATTTTAAAATATTTAAAAATATTGACATGCTTACATATTCATTGCGTGAGATAAACAAATTGAAAGGTCAGTTAATACAGTTGGCACATGGTGGGTGCCTCATCACTCCCTGCTTTCCAGAAGGTTATAAGAAAGGAATGGAGGAGAACAACAGGTCCTGGCAGGTTTGGAACATGATGTCATCAGAAGTTGCAATGATAAGAAGGCACAGTGAAAACAGTTGTTATCAGTGGTCATTAGACAAGGTCATTTAGGAGGACAACGATGTAATATGAAAGAAATGAGTTAAAGAACATATAACCACAGATTAAAATTAATAAACCAGTGTTATGTTAGCTATAATTATTAATATGATTCTGATCTGAGTAAGTTTAAGAAATATTGTATATATAGAAATACCACTAACTTACTTGAATCTACTCAAACAAGCAACTGTTGGGAGTTCTAACGTATCTGTTAACAGTGTAGCAAAAGCTATTATTCCATGCACAGGTCTGCCAGCAAAAGCCAGTTTGAAAGATCATTCTCCACTTTCACTAGGGGTGATTTGGTTAAAGACAGATGAGCGAAATGGTATCACATGGATTCCCAATGAAACTGTTGGAAAAATCTAGATAATGAGATGCTGGACTGTCTGTACCAGCAATGTCGGGGTACACTTAAATAACAGACTGATGGAATTAGGACTCTTTATGAAGGACTATACTATTGTAATAATATGGGGAAAATCAGTCAGGAGTAGTGGGAATTTGGGGGAGGGAGGAAATCCCAGACCCTATGGAATTGTACCATAAAACCAATGATGATGATAATATTAATATTAGTAATAATAATAAATGATATCACAGTGGCCTTTCAGAATAAAAAGGGAAAATCAGGAGTCTAAACTGCCCTAGTAAACGGAGTTAAATGATCACAGTTGATCAGGAGAGGATTCTAAAGAAAGGAAGGCGAGGAAGAACAAACACATAAACATACAGTACTCCTCAAGGCAACTCCTTAGTAAAGCATCTTCTACAGGAGTGATGACTTCTTTGAAAATTCCAACAATCGAGTCCATAAAACCCGAGATCAGGCTTCTAACTAGAGGACTGATTTTAACTTGGGATTGCCGCTGGAGTATTAAAAGGCTAAGTCTCTTTCTGCAGTGCCCAAAATCCCATATGAGTCCTGGTTCATGTCCCTGATGCTCCATTTATGATCCAGCTCCCTGCTCATGAGCCTGGAGAAGCAGCGGAGTTTGGCTTAAATCACAGGTCCTCTGCACCTACATTGGAGACCAGGAAGAAGCTCCTGGCTTTGGGTTGACTCCTGCCTTATGGTCATTTGCAGAGTGACCCAACAAATGGAAGATTCTCTCTCTCTCTCTCTCTCTCTCTCCCTCCCCCCTTGTCTTCTCTCTGCAACCCTGCCTTTCAAAAAAGGAGGCGGAGTTTGAAATTGTTATTTGAAAAAGGCCCAAGTATTAGTGCTGCTGCCACAGATGATACAAATGATGATGATAATACTGGATGGCATTTACTGTTTACAAGGCAGTATTCCAAACACGTTACCTGTCTTAAGCAATTTAATATTCATGAAACACTGTGAGATAGTTGCATTATTATCTTCATGCCAGAGATGGGAAAACTTAGGCACCACAGTTTCATTTGTTTATTCATGTAACCTAATAAGAGTGTTTCAGACAACAGAAAAACTGATGAAAAGTCAACAAAAACAGAAAAAATGTTCACATCTATTTATGTTTCATATATTCCAAAACCGATTCACTTAATGAACAATGCTTTATATCATATACTGTGATCATACTAAATTCCAAATACACAAAAGTTGAATAATTTAGAAACAGGTGTAAATAGTTCTAAAGTTTGTCATATTAATGACACATGCAATTTGATACTTAGTAAATTTCTTGCTTGCTAATTTCAACATTAATTATTGAACTGGAAGTATGAGATTTCCAGCAGAGATAGGGAGTGAGTTGTTTAATATTTAGAGAATAGTCAGGTATCTGATTTTTATTGTCAGTGAATGAAATAATTCCTGACTGATGTGTTTGTTCTATGAATGAATGCTTGTTTTTTTTAATGTGATAACAGTCAAGACTTCACTATGAAACCCAAAATATTAAGCTTTCAACCAACAGCAACAGCTTACCCCTGATGACCTCCACATGCAGATGGACAAAGTATAGAAAACACTTAAAAGCTGTTTTAGGGTTTATCCCAAAACACACCCACGTACACACACAATGGGATAGGTCATAACATCTCTGAGTCTAATATGGTTTCTGAAAATCAAACTGTATTTTTGAAGAGGATTTAACTTTATTCTATTTTAAGTTAAACATACATGTTATGTATTAAGATCCACTTGGAAGAATATGTATTCTTTTATGATAGAACAATAATTTCACATACTTTATCCTTCTGTTTGTCTTTCTTTTTTTTCCCAACATATGCATTTTCCAGATAAAGTACAGGACATTCAACTTAAATTTGAATTTCAGATAAATAATAATTTGTGTAACTATAACATTTCATTCTCATTTGATAAATCTGATAAATTTAAAGTGTTTTCCTATTACTCATCAATTCACTCATCTTTATATATCTAACTAGTAGTCATCAAATGATGGTTATGATTATATATGATGATAGGCTAACTGAATCAGAATGAGAATATTAAAAACTTTCAAGTGCTGTATAAACACACTGTATTACAGAAGCACTGTTTTAAGTTGGCCAGATAGAATCATATTCTCAAACATTCCCTCATTTCAATCCTCCCAAAAAGCCTTTCTTGCAGTCAAGTTGATAGACCTCTGGAAGAAAGCAGTTTACCTCAAGGCAGCATAAAGAATTCATTAAGTAACCAACTTTTAAATGAATATTAATGACAGGAGTAGACTCATTTGCCAAGGGCCACTGCGTTTGAGGAATTTTAAATTTCCTCATCTTATTTAATGCCCTGGATATATCAATGGCACAGGTACAATGACAGTTCCCTTTTTATAGATGAAAAATTTGAGATCAATGTCACAATTGGCTTCTTGTTAAAAATCAGAGTACCCTACAGAGCCATGTTGTATGTTCTGAAATCTGTCATTTACATTGATTTTGCCAAGTTGCCTTTTCCCTTGATAGAATGAGACGTAAGAGACTACAGGGAAGTTGAGAATTACCAATACTGCTTTGTCTTCCCTCTGAAGCCGTGCTAACTCCTTTCCACTGCTACCATTGCCACCTGTCAAGATTCCTGCCACACCCACCTCTTGTGCACCAAACATTCCCTAACATTGTAATCCAAACACTCTCCTACTCTCTGTTGCTTTAATCACTAATTGCTTGACACAAACTTTTCCATAACATACTAGCTCACCCTTAATCCTTCCGGCTTCTGACCATGTCTGGTGGTTTTGTTTTTTTTTTTTTTTTTTTTTTTTTGCGGGGTTGTGTGGAGGACCTTGTCTTGATCTTTAAATCTGCATGTAACACTGTTTTCCATTCAACTGTGGTCCAGATTCTTCTGCCTGTTACAGCATTTTCACTTTTTAGGAAAACACTACTTCTAATATGACCTAATTCTATGCCCCTTTTTGGGAGGTGTAATTCCAAGATCCATTCATTTTCTTTCTCAGCTTTTTTTGTGGTTCTTCTTGAGATAGCATATTTTTAATTTATGTTATAGTGAAAGACTTAAGAATTCCACTAAATAGAGTTCAGCAAATTTAAAGTAGAAACACCATAACATATTAGGAAAATAAGCAAGGACTATAAACACTAATCAAATGAAAGACTGGTTAGACTTCATTCAGTTCTAATAACTGCAACAAAATCTTCTTTCATTAAGCCATAGAACATTCTCTCTACCATTTAACTTTCTTCTTGCTTCTTTCTTTTCTTTTTTTTTTTTTTAAAGATTTATTTATTTGATTACAAAGTCAGATATACAGAGAGGAGGAGAGACAGAGAGGAAGATCTTCCGTCCGATGTTTCACTCCCCAAGTGAGCCACAACGGGCCGGTGCGTGCCGATCCGAAGCCAGGAACCAGGAACCCCCTCCAGGCCTCTCATGGGGGTGCAGGCTCCCAATGCACTGGGTCTTCCTCAACTGCTTTCCCAGGCCACAAGCAGGGAGCTGGATGGGAAGTGGAGCTGCTGGGATCAGAACTGGCGCCCATATGGGATCCCGGTGCGTTCAAGGCGAGGACTTTAGCCGCTAGACCACGGCGCCGGGCCCCTTGCTTCTTTATTTTCCTAGGCTTTTCTCTTTTGTACATCAAAAACAAGAGCTGGAGAATGTTACACAGGTTGTATCTTCATGATTTGCGAAATTCACCAACATTTTCTTGCGCGTTTTTACTTGAACAAACTATTCATCTTCATTGCTGTGATCATGTGTTCTAAACCACCAATCTCAGTGTTGTTGTGATTTATGGTCTGTATAGTCTGATCCTCTGAATACCCTCATTTGACCCTCATTTCAGTCATTTTAGCTGTGAATGGTTTTTGTACTACTTCCATGACTTGTTCTTTTGTCACAGATTCTGTTCTTCACATATCCTGCTGATAGTTCTACACTTTGTTGTGGGAAGTCTGTTCTCCTCTTTCATTTATATGCTCTTTGTCACATAAAAGCCGGGATGCCTATAAGTTCTGCTTTACGCTTGAGCTTGACGATGGGATTAGGGCCTGTGTGTCAGTTTCAGGTCATGTGTACCCTGTGCTGTTCATGAAAGTTTTGTGTGAGTCGCAAAACAGCTTCTGCAGGATATGTGTGACTCATGAAATTCATGAACCTTTATGTCTATCATCCCCTCAAGACAGCTCTTTTATGAAAGGAATCGGAAATTACAAAATACCTACATTTAAATAAAATTAAGAGTGTAACACAAACTGAAGTTAGCAAATAAATTTTTTAATCATGTGTGGTTTCAATGAAGAACTGTGTTGCATTTAGAGCTCTCTGGATCTTTTGTGACTTAATTTAGAATCTTTTCTTTATTTTAAATGAAATGGATCTCCTATGACGTGAAAGAAGTAGTTGGGCATGGAAAATTCTGAATTCTAAGTATTATGGATTTCACAAAATTGGAAGTCCTTCAAAATTGGTCTACCAGAGAGATACATATTGGATCAATAGAGTTAGAGACATGTTTCATTTAACCAGAAATGTCACTCTAAAATTAAGGCAGTAGTTTAGTGGCACACACAAAAAAATGAGTTTTGGTGCTTCACAAATGTAGTAAATTCTAATCTTAACCACTAATTTACAAATAAGTTCAGGATTAAAGTGCTCCTTTTGTACTGTGTAAAGGGTATGCACACCTGTCGGTAAGACAGTGGTTTTTCCCACCTAACAAAACTGAATCCTTTTTTGTGCATGTGTAAAAATAGTATCAAACTCCCACTCCTAGCTTTATGCATGCACGTATGTGTGGTGTGGTGTGGTGTGTGTGTATGTGTGTGTGTGTGTGTATCAGCTAGGTCCCTGACATCATATATCATAAGTATTAGAAAACTCTATATTCTAAGAGATGTCAAGAGATGGCCGATGTAGTTCATCAACTCTCATCCTCACCAAACCTTCCATTCTCTGTTAACAGAAGACTAGAGCCAGATGAAAACTGGATTTACTTACATCCGTTAACTTTCAGCCTAGCAGACAATTGTAGCAGCATCTCACTTTCTTTCCATTTTAATGAGGAGGGTCAGTTTCTCCAGTGCCCATATGAAAAAAGACTCTAGAGACTATCTCATGAGCATTGAGGAGATCATAAAAGAGCTATTGAGAAAAATTGGCACTTTCCATTTAAGAACAGATAGGACATACATTTTGTTTCTTGTTTGTTCATGCTTAATTTTAGCTATGTGAACCAGATTAATATAGCTTCCAAAGATGTTGGCAGAATAGCAGGCTTTGCCATTACTTAGCATGAAAATGAGATATGATCCCAGGATCATGGGCATGTGAATAGACAGTGGGGTGAATAGATGTAGTGAAAGGTAGTCATGCTGGAGCCTTCTAGAAAATGATCTCTCAGAGCACGGTATGCCAGTGTTAAGTCACCTCCACAATGGTTAGAATCAATGGACTATGTTTTTAGGAACGGAGCCTGAAGATGGACAGAGTCAGGATGGACAGTCATGTGGAAGATTCCTTCATTTATTGAGAATATATATTCTCTATCTTTGGGAGAATTTTATTTCCTCTTCTATCAACTTCAGGCTTCCTTGACTTGTGAGTGGTAAGCAGAAGTAGCAGCTAATACTCTGAATGAAACCATTCTAGAAGTTGTAACCTTCCTGTTGTTTCTCTTATGAATGTAGTAGTAGGTGTCATTAATGGTTTGTTTCTTTATTATAAGTCCCAGAATGCAAATGATACTGATTGGCAGAACATAGTTACATGTAAGTCTTTGTTATTGTAGTCGCTTAAGATATGAGTTTGCCTGTTGGTACTGTATAACTCTAGTAATGTAAACAAAAACCGTAACCCAGAATGAGCAACACTGGGTGAATAGTATGGAAATGTTGTATGCAAGTCTTTAAATAATTGAGAATTTATCCCACAAAAGAGCTTAAATTTAAGTGTTTGCTCATAGGAGTCAATTATAACTTTGGTTAAGAAGGTAAATATATAAGTTTTTCTTCCCTGTAACATTCTTTATCTCCCCCAACATACAGGTGATAAAACAAATCTAAAGTCAGGGGAATTAGTAAAAAACAAAGAATTAAAGATGTAGAGAGAAGAGAAGTGCGAAAGATCACATCTTATCCCTCTCTTTAGCAATGGTCTAGGCATGTGTTTTGGAAGCAGGAAGACATTGTACTTGGATGTGACATAAGAACTGACATTTAAATTGGATTTGGGGCTTGCAGTGGTGGCCTAGTGGCTAAAGTCCTTGCCTTGAATGCGTCAGGATCCCATGTGGAAACTGGTTCTAATCCTGACAACCCTGCTTCCAATCCAGCTCCCTGCTGTGGCCTGCAAAAGCAGTCAAGAATGGCCCAAAGCCTTGGGACCCTGCATCCATATGGGAGACCTGGAGGAGTTTCCTGGCTTTTGGCTTCAAATCAGTTCAGCTCTGGCCATTGTGGTCACTTGGGGATTGAATCATGAGACCAGATCTTTCTGTCTGTCTCTTCTCCTCTCTGTATATCTGACTTTGCAATAAGAATACATAAATCTTTAAAAATAAATAAATAAATCTTTTAAAAAATAAATAAATTTTATTTGACTAAGTTTTGTTACACAAAAATGAATCTTACTGACGAAGATGATGCTCTTCATATAACTAAAATATAGACAGCAAAATTGTCTCTGAAATGTGACTGGTTAGTGAAGAACTGAGATCAAGATATAGACAAAAAATATTCAGTTTCATTGATTATACACACAAGATAAATAGCATTCATCTAATCTGTTATAGTTGTGTACTTTATGCATGATGCAATTGGCATCAGAATCTGGAAATCCTAACTATAACTACATTACTATTTGAGCAGCTTGCTTATTAATATTCCGCTCTGTGTCTTAAAGAACATTGTCTATGGAAATTCATTAATCCAGTAATTTAGCCTATAGTGGTGAATTATGCTGTGGACCACAGTGCTGGCTACAACTGTAGCAAATTTAAAAATACAACTGATACCACAAATATTAAAATTTTACTCTAGAGAATCTTAGTGTACAACCACTGGCAAATAAGTCATTGTGATAATTGTTAAAAAGCTTTTATTTCATAATGTGTTTATCATGTATTTTCTCTCTAAAAAGGCTTTATTTCGTGTTTTTCTCAGCATTAAACTTTCAAGCACACAAATATGTGTTGACTATGTACTGTGTGTCAAGAACACAAGTAATTCTGTCAACAAAACACTGAGAACACACAAGTTCATATTAAAGAAATAAAGGCGATAGAGAAATGGATAATGGCAATAACCTTTAGATCTCACAGGGATGCCAGATCACTGAACTTTTATTCATAAAATTTTGGTTATGTCTCCTCATATTTGTGTTCCAGAATAACTGTTTTTTCAAAGGATTATCAATGAAATGTCTTTGTCAGTTTCTACTTTCTATGTGGATTTTAATTAAGAGGAAAATATTGGAGTTTGAACTGCTCTAAATGACTTTTTAGATACATGAACCAGCCAAAGCAAATTTGTCAAGCATTCGTTCACTGATACGGCTAACACAATTTTAGATTAGTGAAAGGAGTGACCATTGACTTTAATTTTATTGTAAAATAAACACTGGTGGCTTTTGTGTAATCCAAGGTTAGAGTAGATTTATTCTTAAAATTTTTTATTAAATTTTCCTTTCAGTAGAGGTGACACAGTAAAGTAAGACTAATAGTGCCTAAGAAGTCAGAAAATATGCATTTTCCTTCTTCATTTACAGATAGCTATACTCGGGCAACTTGTTCAATCACCGACCCCTATTAATCTAGTGTAAAAACAAGGATTTTAACTAGCTAACCTGTATTCTGCTTTCTGGCTTAAATTGTTATGATTCTGATATAACACTAAGTATTAAAATGTCTTACAATTGGTGAAGATACACAACAGAAAAACTCAACAGATAGTATTTAGAATTGTCAGAGATTGTGATAATTAAATTTCTTCCTGAAGAAAAATGTTACCGATGTCAACAGTCGTATCTATTAGTGGTTGTTCACATGTGCTGAGCAAATATTAAATGCAGTGTTATATTGAATATTTTTTTCTGTTTTTCCTTCGTTTCAAGATGTAGGAAACAGAAATACGATGTAATTGTTGCAATCATTTCCCAGAGCTTTGATAGCAAAGTATTGCAAGCTGTGAGGGATATACAGTAGAAATTTGTCCCATATTTTTCCAGCCTAGAAATTGGACATTAAGATGCTGATACTATTGGTTCTTTCTGAAGCTGCTAAGGAAGAATCAGTGCCTTTCAATTAGTTTTTGGAACTGAATGTTTGGTGTTTTCTGATCACAGAAACATTACTTCCATCCTTGTCTTCATCATCACCTGGCATTCTTCATGTGTGCATGTTTATTTCCAGATCTGCCTTTTTCAGAATAGCTCCAGTCATAGGGGACTGGAGATCTATTCTACTCTTGTTTGGTTACATATTAACAAATTTCCCCCATAATGATGTTTCCAGTTTCATATTCTTATGTTGTAGGGGTCAGGACTTCAGCATATGATTTTTCAGATGTATTCAATTCATTCTATAATAATTGTGATCCATGATATATTTTTGAAAGATTGTCCTAGTGGCATCATCATGGTAGGCATACTGGAGACAAAATTAGTGTTAATGGGAACAGTAGGGAATATCTTACTATAATCCAGGAAATTAAAAATGTTGGATTGAATTATAGCAGTAGCTACAGAGATGCAAAACAGATTTTATATTCAAGAGGTGGCATAGAAAGGTTGCATAAATTATTCTTTTATAGAGCCTCATGGCATAAAAGGAAATTGGATTGACCAACTTTCCTACAAAATTGAACACACTGTACAGTTACAGTGAAATTTTATTGGGAGTTTGAGAAAAATCATGTGGTTAGTTTTGAATAGTCTGTGGTGAATGTAGCCAAATGAGGTTAAGTGGACAACAAAACATGTGAGTCAAAAGCTCAGGTTAGAGATTCTACATTTGAAAATCACGATAATATAGATAAGTAAGGGAAGTAAAGAAAAAATATGACTTCAGAAGCAATTATATGGAACAGTTGGTTTTGTGCCTCTCAGGTTTGGATCACCACTCACGAGCCTACATTTGATACTGAGTGCCCCATTTGATTCCCGCTTGCTGATTCAGTTGGCTGCTAATGTGTGTGAAAGGCGCAGAGTCCCAAGGCTTTGGGCCATCCTCTGTTGTTCTCCCAGGCGGCAAGCAGGGAGCTGGATAGGAAGTGGAGCAACCGGGACAGAAACCAATGCCCATATGGGATCCCAGCACTTGAAAGGGGAGGATTAGCCAATTGACCCATTGCGTCCCCATTGCGTCAGACCTCTATCTCCATTTATTCTACAGGAATAAATGGCATTACTTTTTGTGAACCCAAAATACTTCTTTTTAAAGATGTATTTATTTTTATTGAAAAAGCAGGTTTTTATAGAGTAGTAGAGACAGAAAAATCTTCGAACTTCTGGTTCATTCCCCAAATGATCACAATGACTAGAACTAATTTGAAGCTAGGAGCCAGGAGCTTCTTCTGGGCATCCCACTGAGTGCCAGGGCTGAAGGACTTGGGCCATCCTTGCTGCTTTCAAGAACTCCCAGGCAATACCCAGAGAGCTGGTTTAGAATTGGAACAACTGGGACACTAAGGGGCACCCATTTGGAGTGCTGGTGCTTGCTGGTACAAGTTTAGCTTACTATGCCAGTGTATTGTATTCCCCCAACCCTTGCCAAAAGGCTTTTTTCTAGTTTTGTAAGACTCATGTTTATATTGTTCAAAATTTTGACACCAATCCTTCAAAGCCAAATGGAATGATATACACGAGTTGTCACACATAGACCAGTCTCAGAACTGGAAACATAAATAGGAAATGAAAATAAATTTCTCTGTTTCATATTAAAAGCATATGATAACTAATAGCCTTGGAATAGTGTATTTCTAGAATCAAGACTTCTCGACTAGATGATCTCAGAGTAATTTTTGTTGACTACTGATTCTATGAGCTGTTAGAATTTTCTAGAAAAAAATATAAGCAGTTATGATTATTGAATATTCATGAGTGGAATTCATTTTAATAATGAAAGGATGTTTTATATCAGTTTCCTTGGATGAAACATTTCAGTGGTGATTGGTGGCTATAGGGTCAAAAAAGAGAGGTTGTTATATGGATTTTGAGCTTGTTATGAAATAAGGAGTGAAGAGTGACAATGAATGACTAATTGTGGGTATGGAAAAATTTATAATGGTGTTCCTATGGGGATAATTGGGATCAAATAAGTCAAATATATTAAAAACATGAGTGTTGCAAGGGAAAACTTTGGTACTGGCAAACTATTTAGTCTAACAAAGAGTAAAGGGAAATCAACTCCAGAGTTCTATAAAAAGTAGTAATTGATCAACACAATAGCAGCTAAATTCAACACAGACAAGTGCCATGGAAAAACAAAAACAAGAAGAAAATCAAGTAATTTATATATCCTGGTAGTTTTTTAATATTCTGTGACCTTCTGGTACAAATATGTACAGTATGTCACTTTATCCTTGGTTTCTCTTTCCATAGTTTCAGCTACCTGTAGTCCAAAAATAGGTGGAAAATTCCAGAAAGAAAGAATTCAGATGTTTGAAATAACTTATTCCATGGCATCATTCTAACTCTTTTATTGCTGTACTGTTTAGCTCTTATTGTGATAAAAGTTTCAGTTAAATTCGATCATAAATATTTATGTATAGCGAATATCATAATTTGTATTTGTATTGGATTTAGTGCTATCTGTTGTTCTAGGCATTGGCTAGTGGTCTTAAAAAAGACTTCTAGCTGATAAAATGGGACAATGAATATACTCTTTAAAGTAGGCTGATTAGAAGATGAATTCAATGTTAAATCAGTAAGAGAGAAGTTATAGAAGGCTTTAGTAATATGCTAATAAATTCTTGGTTGGTTCCTAGCTACAAGGAAAAAATGAAGGAGATACTTTCTCTGATCCTGAGAATTTCTACCCAAAATGATTAGTTCTATCAGCGTTTTTTATGCTGCTGAGGAATCAACACCAAGAAAGGGTAGAGGAAGAAAAAGAAATGTAACTGGTTAGAAATCAAAATCTCTCTGAGGAAAGTTCACACCAAGGGAGGAGGGAACCTAGAGTAGAGGAGTACCCTGTTTCTGTTTTTCCTAATAATGAACTTTCCTTTTATTAGAGTCTTACTGAAGGAGTGAATACAAACACATTCTCCTCATACAGACACATCTTTAATCACATTCCTCATGCTTGTGTAAAGCATCTTCATAAATACTCTCACAGAATCCTATGTATTGGTATACATGCAAAAATTATTGTAATGTAAGCATAGATTATTTACATGGAGAACACAGATGAAAAGGATACAAGGCCAAGGTTTGGAGATGCGGGTGAGGGAGGAAATCAAAAGATTTTATTTGATGTAATATGGAAAACACACACAAATATTTTCCCTTCATTTTGAAACAATGGCAATAGTACTGTTTTTATTTTTTTTAAGGCTGTATTTACTGGGCCTGGCCCAATAGCTCAGTGGCTAAATCCTCGCCTTGCACATGCCAGGATCCCATATGGGTGCCAGTTCATGTACTGGTTGCTACCATCTAGCTCCCTGTTTATGGCCTGAGAAAACAGCCGAGGATGGCCCAAAGCCTTGGGACCCTGCACCAGTGTGGGAGACCCAGAAGATGCTCCTGAATCTTGATGTCTCAGCTCTGGCCATTTTGGGCACTTTAAAAAAAAAAAAAAAAAGAATATACGTGAAAGTCAGAGTTACAGAGAGAAGGAGAGACAGAGAGAGATATCTTCCATCTAGTGGTTCATCCCCAAATGGCTACCAGAGGCAAAGCTGAGTTAGGTTGAAGCCAGGAGGCAAGAACTACTTCTAGGTCTCACTCCTGGATTGCAAGGGCCCAAACAGTTGAGCATCTTCTCATGCTTTCCCATTCCATTAACACAGAGCTGGATCAAAAGGGGAGCTGGCAGGGAACCAGTCAGCACCTGTATGGGATGTTGGCCTGATGGGTGCGTACATTAACCTGCTATTTCACAATGTCTACCCCAGTCAATTCTTTTTAACCCAATTATACAACCTTATCTTTGTACGTGGGAGCAATGACAGTTAAAGCAGATTGGTTGATTTATGTCTGATCTCCTTAAAAACTAATTCGATTTTCTCCCATTCTGTTGGTTGCCTCTTCACTTTTGAATGTTTCCTTTACAATGCGAGAGTTTCTTAGTTTCATTTAATCTTATTTTTCAACTTTCCTTTTACTGCCTGTGCTCCAGGAGTCTTTTTGAAGATTATCTTTGCCTATGCCAGTTTCCTGCAGAGTTTCCCAGATTTTTTTAAAATAACTTGAATTATTAAGTCGTAGACTAGACCCTTTAGCTATCGAGTTGTACAAGGTTTAAGGTAGAGGGTCTTGTTTCCTATTTCAGCATTGGTAAGTAACAGCTTTCTCAGCAATTTGCTGAAGAGTCTATTGTTCCTCTAGAAATTAATTTTAGATAGTATGTTAAAAACTAGTTTGTTATAGATAATGCGAAATAATTTCTGGGGTTTCTGTTCTTTTCCTTTGTTCTACATGTCTATTTTTGTGCCAGTATCAAGCTGTTTTTTTTTTTCTTTTTGATTTATTTATTTTTACTTAAAATATTTACAGAGAGGAAAAACACAGTGAGATATCTTCCGTCTGTTGGTTTACTCATCTGGTGGCCACAATAGTCAGCAATGAGCTGATCCAAAATCAGGATCCAGGAGTTTCTTCATGGTGCAGGAGCTCAAGGACTTGAGTCATCCTCTACTGCTGTCCCACTCCATCAGCAGGGAGTTGGGTCAGAAGTTTGGCAGCCAAGACACGTACCAGCACCGATATGGCACTCTGGCAGTGTAGACAGAGGATCAGTGTGCTGAGCCAACAAGCCAGCACCAATACCAGGCTGTTTTGATACTGACTGCCTGGTAGTATGTCTTGATATCTGCCATTATGATGCCTCAGCTTTGATTTTGCTAAGGTTGCTTTAAATATTTGAGATTTCTTGTATTTTCATTTTATTATTTAGCATTTTTTTTTCTCTTAGGGGAATGTCCCTGGCATTTTGACAATGAATGCATTGAACCTATAAATATTAATTATGTTAATTCTTCCAACTCATAGACATGGAAGATTCTTCCATTGCTTTGTGTCTTTTTCTACTAATCTGTTTCATTTTTACTGTAGAGATCTTTCACATTCTGGCTTAATTTACTCCAAGGAACATAAAATTATATAGCTACTGCAAATACCTTATGCATGGGACTAATATTTTAAGTTGCTTCTCAGCCATGAAAATGTCTGAGTATGCAAAAGCTGTTCATTTTTGTGTGGATTTAATATCCTGCAACTTTACCAAAGTCTCTAGTAAGTTCTGATGGCCTCTTAGTAGTCTTTTGCTTTCCCTGTATGTAGAATCATGTCACCAGTAAACAGGACTAATTTGACCTCCTCTTTTCCAATTTATATCCTTTTTATTTCTTTTTCTTACTTAACTCTTTGACTGAAACTTTCAGGGCTATATTCATCCTTGTTAGGTTTTGAATCTTAGTGGAAATGCTCCCAACTTTTCTCTATTCAATGTGATTCTTATTCTGCCTGTGGGTTTGTCATATATTGCCTTGATTGTGTTGAGGAATGTTCTTCTGTTCCCAATTTGCTTAAGATTTTCATCTAAAAGAATGTGGTATTTTATGAAATGCGTTCTCTACATCTGTTGAGACAATAATCATATGGTATATTTTTCAGTTTGCTAATCACGTTTATTGATTTAAATATAATGAACCATCCCTACATAACTTTCAAAATTTCCTTTTTGTCTGGATGAATGATCTTTCTGACATGTTGTTGGATTCAATTAGCAAGTATTTTGGTGAGGATTTTTGCATTTGTGTTCATCAGGGATATTTATCTGTAGTTATATTTCTTTGTTGTATCTTTTTTGGGGTCTGGACTTAAGGTGATGCTTGCCTCATAGAAGGTGTTTGGGGGAATTTGCTCCATGGCAATTGTTTAGAATAGTTTGAGAAGAAGTGGAATTAGTTCTTCCTTAACAGTTTGGTAGAATTTTGCAGTGAAGCCATTTGGTTCAGGTCTGTTCTTGTTGAGGGGGTCTTTATTAGTCATACAATCTCAGTTATTGGTAGATTTAGGTTTTCTAGGTCTTTATGACTCAATTTTGGTAGATTGTATGTGTCTAAAAATCTACTAATTTCATCTAGCTTTTCCAATTTATACATAGCTAATGATTGTTTCTATTTTTAAAATTAATTAACACTTTATTTTATTGGGAAGGCAGATTTAGACAGAGAAGGAGAGACAAAGAGAAAGATCTTGCCTCTGTTGGTTCACTCCCCAAATAACTGTAACAGCTGGAGCTGAGCCAATCTGAAGTAAGGAACCAGGAGCTTCTTCTGGGTCTCCCATAAGGGTGCAAAGTTCCAAGCTTTTGGGCTATCCTTCACTGCTTTGCCAAGCCACATTCAGGGAGCCCCTGACCCCATGAAGAGAGAGAACATTGCTTCCTTTCCATCTCCCAACAAGGATGCCCAGCAGCTAGTAGGAAAGCAATAACATCTTAGTAAGGTGAGTAGAGGCTGCTGCAGCTTGTACACGCATGCTGTGAGGAGATTTAATCTGAGGTATAAATCCATCGTCCCCATTGATTTTCAGTTTGGCCTGGATGGTTAGCAAGAGGCAGGGTGCCCATGCAGACCTATGATGTGTCCTCATGTCCTTGAGCTACCATGAGTAACTGGGCTCAAACTGTTAAGGCAGAGCACTGACAACTGGCTCTGGAATACCTTAGTTCTCTCTGTGGAAGGGCAAGTTCAGGGGACTGAGAATGGATTCCCTTGCTCCCTGTGAGTTGGGAGCCATGTGTGCTATGATTGTGGCAATTCTGTGATGGCATGGTAGGGTGTGGAGTATAGCTGGGTCTCCAGCCCTCTCTGTGTCTGACTTTAGAGGCTCTAATTTCCCTGAGTGCAGGGAAAGGTCATTGCAGAGGGTTCCAAGCTCACACTGAGAACTGCACAGTTCTTTTTGTAGTTCATATGCTCCTAGAGTAGGGCATATAGCCCCCTGTGGGCTTACCCAAGGCACTGATTACCTGGCAAGAGAGGAGGTGAGGCTGTGATCACACTAGCCAAAATGCTTATACCAGTCCACTTTGCTGACAATAGAGATCTACCACACCATCTTGAATGCCACCCTGGACTCTTACCCGCCATTCAGCACTGACCTGAGCTCCTTGGTTCCAACCAGCACATGCCTCTGAATATCCACTGAAAGAACTGACACTCCACCAACCCACAGAAGCATATTTCAAAGCTAAAACTATCAGAGAAAGAAACCAGGTGTTTCAGCAAGTACCTACAAATAAATTCAGAAAAGCCAGAAACATGGACAAAGAAAACCATAGGCCCCTAAAAGGACACATATGCATTCCAACATTACATTGTGAGGATTGAAAAAAAAATGATGAAGTCCCGAAAAAGGACTTTTTAAAAAATGATCATAAGGTTGCTCAAACATGCAGAAAGGCATCGCACATGAGTTAAAGAAATTCGTACATGACAGGGCTGAAAAATTTCCTGGAAGACTGAGCTCTTAAAAATAAATTAAACCTAAATATTAGAAATGAAGAATTCCACAAGAGCCAGGTCTGACATCACCTCAAATGAGGTGACTTGGGGGAATCCACAACTGGACCACTGGGTTCAGATCCCAGCCACAGGGAAAACTACCAGCTGTGTGTTCTGCCCTTGGAGTGTGTGTGTCAGGACTGGATCTTTTCACGTGCCGATGCCTGCACGGTGGACTGTATGCCCTGAAGCACAAGAGGGGCATGACAGCAAGCTCATCCAGGCCAGCAGAAAACTTCAAATGCCTTGTCAAAGGATGGCAAGCACAACAGGTTGCACAATTCTCCTGGCCAAGCTTTACAACATTTTCCTGGGTTTGTAGATGCACTAAGATGGACTTGGTTAGCCAACAGACTTTGGAAAGATTTTTTTTTGCCCCTGGTTCAATGAAACTAACATCATCTCAAAACTATCAGAACCACTCAGGTAACACTCTTGGAACATTCTTCTCCCCATCAGAGTCTCTAAGGGGTCGTCAAATGACCATACTCCATCCCTAAGTGCTGATGTAGTTTGATAGCAAGACGTAGCCCTTTCCCACGCCCTACATGCAGACACAGGAAAATAAAAAAGAACAGAACAGAAATATTTGTCCCACCCACCTTCTTCCATACCTCTATCTTCCCACCCTAATCGGAGGCCCACATGAACATGCATCCCTCTCAACTATGTAAACAATATTAAATATAAAATTAAAAATTTAAAAAAGAAGGAAATGAAGAATACAATATTTCAAATAAAAAGTGAGAAGCCTTAACAATAGGCTGGGTGAGTCAGAAGAAAGAATATTCAAGTCAAAAGATGAATCTTTGGAAATATCTCAGGCAGACAAAAAACAATAACAAAAACCCAAAAATAAGAAATATCTGAAAACAGTGTTCAACATTTACAGGATCATATCAAATAACCTAACATACACTTAAAATATATATATATTTTTTTTATTGGAAAGGCAGATTTGCAGAGAGAAAGATCTTCCAAGCTCTGGTTAATTCCCCCAGTGGCCACAATGGCCAGAGCTGAGCCAATCCAAAGCCAGGAGCCAGGTGTTTCTTCCAAATCTCCCACATGGGTACAGGTTCTTAAGGCTTTTGACCATCCTCTACTGCTTTCCCAGGCCACAACTGGAAGGGAAGTGGAACAGCTGGCACCATACGGGTGCCAGATCACCGGCACATGCAAGGTGAGAATTAGCCATTGAGCCATTACACCAGACCCTAACTACGTGTTTTTGAAGTTTCTGGAGCCGGGGACATGGTAGTCTAGTAGCCAAATCCTAAGAGGTATGATCAGGAAAAAAATCTTCTCCAGTCAAATTTGCTAAACAAAAATGTAAAGAAAATAATTCAAAATGTGTATCACAGAAATGCCAGATTACCTCAAAAGAATCTTCATTTAGACTGAAAATCAGCTAGAGACATAATCTAAGTCCTAAAAGAAATGATAAAAAAAATTAAGTAAGTAAGTAAATAAAACACAAAAACAGGAAGAAGGCCTAGATCAATAACATTGGGGACAATAAATAAATAAATAAATTAATTAATTAAATAACAGCCACATTGCAACAGATAACAAAGAAATAAGACGAATCAGGGCTGTCCTCAGGAGATGCCCATATTCCAAATCAGAGAGCTGGTTGGTGTCCCAGCTGCTTGGCCACTGACCCAGCTTCCTGTGAATGCTTCTGTGGAAGCAGTGAATGATAACTCAAGGTTTTGCACCCCTCCCACTTAAACCAGGGGCCTGGCATAGTTCCATTGTTTCTGGGAATTTGGAGGAATAAGCTTTTCGGTTTACCAACATTTTTTAAAGATTTATTTATTTTATTGGAAAGTCAAATATACAGAGAGGAGGCAAGACAGAGAGGAAGATCCTCCATCCACTAATTCACTCCCCAAGTGGCCACAATGGTGGAAGCTGAGCTGATCCAAAGCCAGGCGCCAAGAGCCTCGCACATGGATACAAGGTCCCAAGGCTTTGGGCCATCCTCTACTGCTTTCTTAGGCCACAAGCAGGGAGTTGTATGGTAAGCAGGGTGCCTGAGATTAGAACTGGCGCACATATGGGATCCTGGCACGTGCAAGACAAGAACTTTAGCCACTAGGCTACTGCATTGGGTTACCAAATATTTTGAAATAACTGATAGATCTACCAAAAAAGGTAATATTCAAAGGAGGAAATGAAGATGGTCTTTAAAACAAAAGAAGGAAAATGTGAAGGAAAAGAAGGGAGAGAAGAGAAACCAAGATAGGGGACAGGAAAAGGTGGTGAGGGGAGAGGACCGCCACAAGAGGGAAGGCGATAGAAGGTAATAGAAGAGAGGGGAACGGGAGCAGAGGAGAGGAGGGGAGAGGAAGGGAAAGAAAGACAAGAGACAGAGAACCCACAGAGGAAGAAAAAGAAGGGAAGAAAACATAATGTATGAGTATTTAGGTGCAACAATATATACAAGTAAATTTATTGAAAACATTTATGACCATGAAAACAATCCATATGTTAAATTGAGTACTGTAGAGTAATGTCAGCCGCTGTGGAACTCATAAAATATTACCTTTAGCAGATGTGAAATTTAACCCAAGAATTAAGTGAAGGGATAAGAATAGAGAACAAAGGCAGTGAAGCATGACAAAGGGCAGGAAGGATGTTGTGTGGCAAACAAAACAAAACAGAGAAAAATGTTTGTAAGCAGATAAATTTGGTCCTAATGTACCTCCCTGACTGCCCCTGTCCCCCCAGGCTGGAATTGGTGAAAAGTAAGATTATTATGCAGCAGAACAATCCAGGTGGAGCCTAGGAAAGAAAAAAGAAAAAGGCTTTGCAGCTGGAGGGATCTGGGGTCACTAGGAAAGAAGACATTTACTGAGATGCTAAGGTTAGTTGGCATCATTATGTATCTATGACACAAGAGGAAAAGGTTGAAGAATTCTAGGAATGGGTAGGTGTTTCTATACAGAATGTCTGTCTCTAATCCTCAAGATTTCTAAACTTGAGAAGAGTTTTACAAATGTGTCTTAGAGGGTATAGAAGATGACAGTGGGGAAAGACAGGAGACACATCAGAAGAAATTATCTTCATGATAAAAAGAATTTGGAGAGATTTCCTTGACGGGGATTAAAAGGCTCACCTTCTCCCCCCCCCCCAGTTGGCATCTAAAGAACAATAGGATTCAGCGATTGGGCTTGTTAAGCGCGGAAAGACACAATTTCTCATTATTTTGGTTTTTAAGTTTCAAAATCAAACCACCATAACTCAAAGCCAGCTCAAGTGTTCAAATTGACATTTGCTACCAATTAGTTCATAACAAGTGTTTGTGTGGAAGCTTAATGACCATAAGAAAGCTTTTAAAATAATACAAAAAAAGTTTTATGTTTAGGACTTATGTTACACTGCCTGACTTCTTATTGTAACAAAGTTGATCACCCAAAGAGAGTTCATAAAGTTTTCGACATAAGAACTTGGTCCACAGCGGGAAGACAGGGTCCTAGCCCCACTTTAACATCCAACAGAGGAAATCCTTTAAACAAAGGGTAGATCTCAATTGTTTGTTTTGTACTTAAAAGTCACATTAATCCCATTGCCATGAATAGAAAGTCTGTATATGGATTGGCCGTGGGCTGCCCATTCACAGAACCACAGAGAAAAGGAAATGCCTCTTTATTTCATCCGTAAATCCAGTTTTCTTTTGGGCTAATTAGTACCTCAAAAATTTCTTCCTGACTTTAAGAATACTTACGTAGATTCAGCATTAAAAACCACTATTTATTATGTCTTCCTGCTTAAGTTTTTTTTATTTTAATTCACAAATGAGTAATTTTATTGAAGGCCACATAGCAAACTTCCACAAGGTCATAGAATTTTTCTGTCTTAATCCATTAATGTACTTATATCTCACCTTAATTTCTATTTTAATTTGCAATCACCCTTGTATTCCATGGAAAATTCACTTGGTCATGATTTTTGTATTAACATTTCTGATTTTATTTCAGAGCTATTTCAAACTAAACTAGACAGTTAATTCTGTGTTGGATATCATGCTTATACTAGTCTCAAAAATGAGCTGGGGAGAATTCCCTGTTTTTTTATCTAAAAATCTAAAATTCTCATGAAGTTGGTTGTAGAATTTCCTTTTTAAGGCAAATTTACAAGGCTTTATGTGTAATTGTGTTCTTTTAAATTTATAATATTAATTTACTGTTGTTTCTGTTTTGTTATTATATGAAGAATAATAGTATCTAATGTTATTTTGCACTCTACTTCACTAATTTCTGCTTTTTAATTTTCAAGAGCTTAGTTTATAGAATTTATCCAGTTTTTCTTCTCTAACCTCTTACGTTTAACATTGGCTCATTAGTTTCTTTCCCATAATACATTAAGTCTATATATCTCCTTTTAAATAAAGTACTGCTTCCTATACTTTAAAACTCTGTTTATTATTATTTTTTTAAAAGATTCGCTTTATTTTTATTGCGAAGTCAGATATACAGAGAGGAGGAGAGACAGAGAGGAAAATCTTCCGCCCAATGATTCACTCCCCAAGTGACTGCAATGGCTGGAGCTGAGCCGATCTGAAGCCAGGAGCCAGGAACCTCCCCCAAGTCTCCCACGTGGGTGCAGGGTCCCAAGACCTCAGGCCATCCTCGACTGCCTTCCCAGGCCACAAGTAGAGAGCTGGATTGAAAATGCAACTGCCGGGATTAGAACCAGTGCCCATATGGGATCACGGCGCATTCAAGGCGAGGACCTTAGCTGTTAGGCCACAGCGCCGGGTTCCTTTGTTTATTATTTTTAACACATGACTTAAGTAATAATTTTGAGTGATATAACAGAATTTCCTTTCGTATCCTTTACAGTAATAACATGATATGCATGGTATTATTTTAGATTTGGTAAATAACTCTTTTTATGCTACATTTTATTCAGTTTTGATAAATAATTGATTGAAGATAAATTAATATTTTAGGGTACAAAATTCCCACATAGAATTATTGGGTTAATAAATGAATATATTACTTGATTTTTTTTCTGTGTAGTTTTTTTGTTTTTTGCTTTTGAGCTATCATTTTTCTAAAAAATTTCCTAGAATTCTTGATTTATAAGATTATTTGTGGAAAACAGATAAATTGTTACTCATACCATTCAATTCTTAAATTCTTGACATTTTTAAAGAATTGTTTTAGAAATCAGCATTACATAGATGGAAAGTTGAGAGGGAGAAATCCTCACTCTTCAGATGGCCCCATGGCCAGCGTTGGCTAAGCCAAAATTAGGAGCTGAAAGCTCCCTCCAAGCATGGCGCCTGAGTGGCTGTGATCCAAATACTTGAGCTATCCATCGTTGCAGCCTTGCAGGGTGCACATGGCTAGCAAAGTGGAACAGAAGCAGAGTAGAGGCTTGAGGCCAGACACTATGATGCGGGACCCATGAGTCTCAAAAGCCAACTGAACAGTACCATCTTAGCCACGACTATGTATTGGTACTCTGCATCTTAACCATATTACGGTGTTCATCACTGTTTTAACTGTTTATAGTTTCTTCTTGTTGAAAGAACTGGCTTTCTTTATTGTTGAAATTTAAATGACTTTCAGAGTTTTCCAGCATAGTTCTCTACCGATAAACTTTCAAGTCTTTGCATATTTGAAAACATCTTTGGGCCCGGCGGCGTGGCCTAGCAGCTAAAGTCCTCGCCTTGAACACCCTGGGATCCCATATGGGCGCCGGTTCTAATCCCGGCAGCTCCACTTCCCATCCGGCTCCCTGCTTGTGGCCTGGGAAAGCAGTCGAGGACGGCCCAAAGCCTTGGGACCCTGCACCTGTGTGGGAGACCTGGAAGAGGTTCCTGGTTTCCGGCTTCGGATTGGCACAACACCAGCCATTGCGGCTCACTTGGGGAGTGAAACATCGGATGGAAGATCTTCCTCTCTGTCTCTCCTCCTCTCTGTATATCCGGCTTTCCAATAATAATAAATCTTTAAAAAAAAAAGAAAGAAAACATCTTTAAAATAATTTCAACATCCATGTGTAGTTTTTTTCATAGTATATTTTTGTTGAAGTTTTGGGGGATTCCTTGGAGATTTATTTGACAATGACATAGAGAGGGAGATAGATCCATATAGATAGAGAGATGAATAGGAAGACAGATCTTAAGATTTTTTTTTAAAGATTTATTTACTATTTTTGGAAAGTCAGATCTACAAAGAGGAGAGAAAGAGAAAGATTTTCTGTCCAATGGTTCACTCCCCAAGTGGCCAAAATGGTTGGATCTGAGTCAATCCAAAGCCAGGAGCCAGGAGCCAGGAGATTCTTCTGGGCCTCCTATGTAGATACAGGATTCTTCTACTGCCCTCCCAGGCCACAAGCAGTGGGCTGGAAGGGAAGTAGAGCAGTTGGGACATGAACTGGCATCCACATGGGATCCAGATGCATGCAAGGTGAGGATTCCATCCACTAGGCTACTGCATCAGGCCAGATCTTAAGATCTTATATACTTATTCACTCCCTAAATGGCTGTAATGGCCAGGACTTGGCCAGACTGAAGTCTGGAGTAGTAAGCTCCACCCCTATTCCCACATGCATGGCAGGGGCCCAAGCACGAAGACCCTCAGCAACTGCCTTCACAGACACGTTACCAGGGAACAGAATGAGGCTTGATCTCTTTGCTTGCCTTCACTTCCATCTTTTTGACCTCAAGCAAGAAGGGTTTTGGTAGTTCAACATCAGCTTTTCTGTTATATTCACATGATGATCTTTCTATAGAGTATTTATGGCAGATATTTGGCCTCCATATCCAGATATGCCTTGGGTTGTGGTTTTGTTTCTCCTGACTAACTTTATCTCGTCTCATAACTTGCCCAACATGCATTTCTGGGCTAATGTCCCAAGTTAGTGGGAGATTGTTTCTGATCTCTGTTAATGTGGCAACTGAGGGTGTTTCTGGACCCTGTTAATGAGATGGCCACTTTTCACTTCTCAGCATTGTTCAAAGGATGCATTCCAATCCCTGTCCTAAGCAATGACTGTGGCCTTGATCTCTTAAGATTTTACTCACCACCCCAGTTCCCAAGCCTCCAATATGGTGCAATTACCAACTTGCTTCAGATTTGAAATTTCTTTTCATTTTTGACACATAGAAATTGTCCCTATTTGTTTATAAGTTCAGCTTCATTAACAATAATTTTGTTGCATTTTTAGCTAGTTAACTGTGTGTGCTTGGGATATTTGGTGTGTTTTGTATCTTTGGTTTTCTATACGGATCTAAAATGCTTCAAATCATTTTTGTCTTCACAGTAGAGTAGGAAACATTATTTCTGTTTTCAATGACCTTGACCGTGTTCCTGGGTTTTCTTCTGTGCCTTTGTGCGTTTCATTTCCAAGAATGTCTGTTCTGTGCTTTCAGTTTTTCTGCAAACCACCATCACTTAAGGCCCCCCCCAGATCTATCCCTAGGGATTACCCTTTCCTCCCCACTGTAGCTAGATGTGAACTCTTCTTTCATGAAATTCCTGCGGTGGTAATTCTGTAAAGGCGTCATTCTTCGGTTGTTTAATGTTAGCCATTAGTTTCTTTTCAAGCGCACATATTTGTCCCCATCATTTACTCTATAACGCTGGCAGGGTACAGGAAATACTCCACCAAAATATGGCATCCTGGAAAATTGCGAAATAGCAGAAGCAAAAAAGGTCACTCTCTGACCATCTCCTGCTTCTCCGTGTGTAAGAACTGGCCATTTTAAGAATCTCTTACTACCCCGGAATGTTTGTCTTAGGACCTTTACGAGGATGGTATGGTGCATTCGACCTGGAGAAAAGGAATAAAGACACAGAGACACCAAGAAGAATCTGAACAAACAGACCATACTAATTCCTCCCCCTCCCCAGTTAATTACCATCTGACCATATGTACATTTTTCCAATTGCATTTCTACATGGCTGCTTCCACTTCATCAAACCTAAGCATACAGTTTTCCCCATTTCTTTGGTTTTTCATTTCTAAAAGTGTTCCTCCATGTATACTTTTATTGGATACATTTGTTAAGTATATCTTTTGATAATCTATCTTTTGTTGTAGGAATAGCATCCGTGAGCTTTGTGATGGATGAAGAAAAATTTTACTTTTTCAGTTCTACAGTTTCTTCAGGGGAGGGAGCATGGGTCTTCATAATTTCTCTTTTAGTCTCAAATTCAGTGCGTTATAAAACTTTCTGTAGTAGATGCTTAGAAATACTGGTGTGATGACTCAGTTAGCTAATCCTCCCCTTACAAGCATCGAAATGCCATATGGGTGCCGGTTCTTGTCCCAGCTGCTCCACCAAATGTTAGTTATTTAAAAGCACTTAAAGTTCTTACGTTATTATGCGCAGCTAATTCCCGCAGCCTGGTTATTTTACCGGGAGCTGAAAACACCAGACACAACGAGGTATCTTAGGAGGGTTTTTCTCAGCGGGGAAGGAACAGGACTGAGGTGGTGGGAGTGTGACGAGAAAAGAGGAATGGGGAAGGGGAATAGAGTGACAGCAGGCACCTGGGGGGGTCCTTGATGTCATTCAGGTCCACATGATGTGGAGGGTGGCGGGGGGGGGGGGGGTTGGGAAGGATTGCGGGCAGGCCCCCAGGGGATTGGTTCCTGAAACTGTTGCCTAACAATGATTGGTAAGTGGGTGGAGTTGGGGAAGGGACTGGGAGATTGGGGGGTGGGATTCTCAGGTGAAATGCCTGGTTGCATCTAATTGGTGGACAGGCAGACAGCACGAATTTTGTGAGCTGTGAGGAGGAGGAAACGGTCGCCAGGTCCAGGGTAGGATGTTCGAATAACTCCTTACATCCATGCCCTGTATTGTACCAGGGTTCAAGTCCGATATCTGCTTGCAATTCGACGTGCATACTAGAATGTGTCATAGGGGAAAGTCACAGATAAAGTACTTGAATCTTCCTCACGTGGGAATCCTGAGGTGGGTTCAAAGCTTCTAACTTCAGGCCCATCCCTACCTGAAATGCCCTATTGGAAAAGAAAAATGGAAATACTAGAAAGAAGGATGCAGACATTGGATAAAATGAGATGGAGATGGGGGTCAGCATTCTGGCACAGTGATTAAGCCACTATTCTTAAGCCAGATAAGCCTCCATTGCCCTGGAAAGCAAGTATCAAATATGGGCATGGCTTTAAGCCCCAGCTGATTCCCTCTGATCCTGCTCATGGCCTGGGAAAGCAGTACATGATGGCCCAAGTCTTTGGGCTTCTGCATCAATGTGGGAGACCCAGGTCAAGTTCCAGGCTCCTGACTTTAGCCTGACCAAACTTTGGCTGTTGCAGCCCTTGAGGGAATGAAGTAGCAGATGGAAGATCACACTCCTTCTTTTGACAGTATGCATGATTAGTGCTGCATGGGTGACATTATGGGTTAGAAGTTTTTAGAGCTTGAGAATTTGCAGAAGACTTCCTTGGCAAAGTGTTGAGATTTTCAAGTGCAATTTTGAATTTTGCCTTTCCACCTCAACTACAAGAATTTGTCATTAAAACACTTAAACCAATTATTGTGAAACTAGGTTTCAGGGAATCTCCTATAAACAAAATTTTTTCTTTTGCATTTAAAAGAGTAAAAGGGCCCCTTGTGGTAGCCTAGCTGTTAAAGTCCTCACCTTGCATATTCGCATATTCTGGGATCTCATATGGGTGCCAGTTCATATCCCAGCAGCCCTACTTCCCATCCAGCTCCCTGCTGTGGCCTGCAAAAGCAGTCAAGGATGGCCCAAAGCCTTGGGACCCTGCACCCACATGGGAGACCTAAAGGAAGCTCCTACCTGCTAGCTTCAGATCGGCTCAACTCCAGCTCCAGCTATAGCAGCCACTTGGGGAGTGAATCAACAAACAGAAGATCTTCTTCCCTGTCTCTTCCTCTCCAATAAAAATAAATAAATCTCTAACAAAAAAAGGTCAAAGTAACAGACAGAGGGAGAGACCGAGACAGAGAAAAAGAGAAAGAAGCACACAGAGAGAGAGACAGAGAGAGAAAGGTAGATCCCTCCCTGCTGGTTCAACTGCCCGATGGCCCCGACAGCCAGGGACCAGGTCCACATTGGGGGTTAGGAGCTTCATCTGAATTTGCCGTGTGGCTGGCAGGAGAGCAAGTGCTTGGACCATCTTCCACCGCTTTTCCAAGGCCATTAGCCTGGAAGCTGGATCGGAAGGGGAGCAACAAAATTGCTAGTGTTGCAGCCAGCAGATTTACCTGCCTAAACTCAAAACTATTTTTTAATGTTCACAATATATTCAATAAACAAGTAAGCAAGTAAATATAGTCCTTGACATTGAAGTCTTAAAAAAAAACAGCAATGATAGATGTTGTACAAATAGTTCCCATTTAGTATCACTTGCTTACTGGAAGCCGTAATCAGGATCTTGTGTGTGATTGAGGAGGTAGTACATTGCACAATATTAACGGATGCCATTCACGTCATTAACTGTTATGCACACGCTTAATGGTCAACAAAGGAGCATCACTCACAATATTCCTCCCTCATGTTTTAATTAAATTTGTTGGTCTTAATTTTGTTATGTTGCAGGTAACATGCATAAAGTTTTATCTGGTACTTCATCTAAGTGTTTTATGACTCTTAAGGCCTTCCCAGAAATAAAGTTCTTTAGATGATTGAAATTGAAAAAGAAAAACTTCTGTTACTCCCTTGTTAAACCACTTTATTGCTGTAAAGTTGACATGTTTTAAAAAAATCACACAGTCAAATGCATACAATTTGATGAATTATACAGATACATACACAGTGGAAAAATCACTAGAATCAGGATAACCAGGGTCAGCTTTCATCCCCACAATTTTCTTGTGTCCTTTTGTGCTAAGAACATTTAACATGTAGCATTTTTAAAGTGTAGAATACACCATTAGTTACTGTATGGACTATTCTCTGTTTCAGGCCTCTAGAATTTACTTATCTTGCATAACTAAAATTTTATACCCATTCGGTGACAGGTCCTCATTTTTCCCTCTTCCATCTCCTGGAAACAACCATTTTACTCTCTGCTTCTATGAGTTTGACTACTTCAGATTCCTTATCTGAGTGTAATCATGCAATGTTTGTCTTTCTGCAACTTGTTTATTTTAGTTAGCATAATGCCCTTTGGATTCACTCTAGCTGTCATGGCTAGCAAGATACCATTCTTCCTTAAAGCTAATTAATATTCCACTTTATGTATGTTTGTTATTCTATATTGATGAAGTCTTCATGTATACATTTTTCCAGGTCATATTAGTTCTAATCATGACAGCTTT
This sequence comes from Ochotona princeps, assembly GCF_030435755.1. NCBI lineage: Eukaryota > Metazoa > Chordata > Mammalia > Lagomorpha > Ochotonidae > Ochotona > Ochotona princeps. Next base: position 16,849,102 of record NC_080854.1, on the reverse strand, counting down.
CTGCTGAGGCACACATTTCAGTACCCTGGTACTATTCTGCCATGTTTTCGCTCGTTCTATTCATAGATGGATCATGTAAATCAAGTCCAGATTTTCAGCTTACTTTGCTTTATATCTCTTTACCTTTTCCAAGGTTTTTGCAGTGGGAAAAACAGAAAAACCAAAAGTGGCATTCTCTCTCCTGTCTTTCTTTCCCTCTCTCTCTCTCCCCCTCTCTCTCTCTTTGTCTCTCTTAACCACAGATTCCTTTTCTAATTTCTTCCCCAAGGGAATAATGCACAGCTAATGCTGCTTGATTTTCTTTCTTTAATCACAGTGGAAGAAATACTTTGTATTACATAGGGTCCAGATAATTATTTCACAAGTATGATGCTGACTGGGAGAAGGTTCAGCCAGTACTTTGAGGACATACAGAACTAGGATCTAAGATGAAATTCCATTGTTCTGCTACTTGCTGACCATACAGCCTTGACTTTGTTTATTTTGTGGCAACTCAACAGCTTTATCAGCAAAATTTAAGTGATTACAACGTCATTCAATGCAGTTGATAATTTGGGGATTTGAAATAAAAAGATGCTTACAAAAACCTTGGCACGGTACCATGTTCACCAAGCTTCTCTGAAATCGTGCTGATTCCAAGTTCGAGAGCCCTATAAAATCCAAGCTTTTTTGGCAGAATATTGAAGCCTCCCTAATGTTCTTTTTAAAACTTAGCTTTTTAATCTTACACATAAAGACACTCTAATATCAGTCTAAACTAATCAACCTGTTACTTTTTGTTCCCTTAAGTACAGATCATATATAAATTATTGCTCATGCTCTTCACTTAACTTTGATGCCTAAAATTGTATTAAATAATTTACAAACAAAGACTCCATTAAGTTGTTTTATTGCTTGAAAGAAATTAATCTACAGTTTGCCAAGAAAGCTTTCTTTGGCTATTGATGGAGGTATAGTTCACATGTAACATCTAACCATTTGAAGTATATAACTAGATGAGTTTTAATAAATCAATACAATTACATGCTATTGCCAAATGCAGTCTTAGAACACCATAATCACCATCTAAAATTTCTTTATATATTTTTGTAGTTTATCTCTGCATTCAGGTTTAGCTTCCAACAAATTCCCTTTGGCGAATCAATAGTTAGGTACATATGTGTTGTTCATTTACGTTTACCTGTAGGTATGTATGTATACATTTTAAATATGTCTTCCTGAAGAATTAATCTTTTTATCAACATGAAGTCTTTTTGCTTTAACTGTTCATTTTTCTTTCTGTTTTTAAGAACTAGTTTTTCTTTAATTGGAAAGGCAGATTTATAGAGAGAAGGAGAGACAAAGAGAAAGATCTTACATCTGCTGGTTCACTCCTCAAATGGCCAGGAACTTTTCCCAGGTCTCCCATACAGGTACAGGGTCTTGAGGCTTTGAACCTTCCTCTGCTATTTTCCCAGGTCAAAAGTGGGTGGCTGGACAGGAAGTGGAGCAGCTGAGACATTAAGAAGTCTTACTTTTGAAGAAATTTGGAGAAGGCAGCATTTGTGATGTAGTCTGTTATATTTACAGACATTTACTGTATTCAGTTCAATATTTTTTTCTGGATATTTGAGTGTGCTGAGTGCACTGTTTTTTTTTTTAATGGATTTCTTTATTTTTAATTTATGTTTGGTGATTTTTTTTGTTGTTGTTGTTGTTGGAGGCAATATTCTTGGTTGGCAATTTTCTTCCTACCTCTCATTGCTCTGTGGTTTCTGATGTTTCAGATCTGAAGTCAGTGATCAGTGGGTCACTGTCCCCCAGTACATCATTGTTTTTTCTTCCCCCCTTGGATTATTTTTAATACTTTCTCTTCCTGTTTGGCTTTTAATTGTTACGTGTCTGGGTATATCTGTCTGTGTTTATCCTAACTGGTGTTATTTGTACTTCATAAATCTGTATGCAACTGTTTTTGATCAAATTTGTGAAGACTTCCCCTTTGTCTACGTGGCTTCCATTCTTTTTCCTTTGCAGGTTCACTAGAAGCACATGCTGTGGTATTTGATTCTGTTTTGGAATTCTTAGAACCCTTCCTTTCCTCTTCATTTTTTTCTTTACCACTTTAGATATGCCGTTTATCCAATCTAGTAAGTTGTTTATCTTTATTATAATTTTCACTCTATAAAATTTGTTTTGGTAGCTTCCCTTTATGTACTAAGCATCCCTGTCATTTGAACCATTATAGTTACATTACACAAAATCATTAAGCTTAGGTCTTTTTCCTCATTTGAACATACTTGTGATAATTGTGTTGACTTCTTTGCTAACGCTGACATCTTGAGCTCACCAGAAGTTTTGTTTCTATGCATTGCTTTTATTTCTAAGAAAGATTCACCATTTTGGGTTCCTATGCATGTCTTAAAACTGAAATTGTAGGTGGTATATTACAGGATCTGCACATAGTAAATGTTTTCCTGAGTTTATGTTGCTTCTTCCGTAACTTGCCTGGAGCTAATGAACTGCTCAGTCTGCTCAGTCTTTATTCCTGTCTTTAACTTCCTCAAGGTCATCCCTGAGTTAGCATAACCCAGTGTTTTTGATCCAGGCTGCACTTTTACTCCCTCATGCATGAGGCTTCTACCCTCTGCTGCTACATCTGTGTGTGTTTGAGCGACACGTTCAGAGTTCATCTAATTATGAAGTCCACTTTAACTGTCATTTCTGTAAGCCTACGATGAGTCTCCTTCCGCATGTGTATAGTTCTCTGCTCAGCTACAGCTTATTCAGTTGTTATATAGCTCTCCCTTTTTTATAAGCTCTTTAGTTAAACTTTGATGTTCTCTACTACTAACCCATAACTAAATGGTAATTAAAGTTCATAAATGTTTTTATGTCTTTACCTTTTTTCTATGGAATTCATTCCTGAAGCTTCACCCCAACCCTTAGTTTGCCCCTATAGCATACATGATCAAATCCACCAGAGTAAAGCTGTCAGCTTTGCAGAGTCCTCGGAGTTCAGGCGATGTCATCATCCAGCTAAGTAGGACTCAGGCTTCCGCTCTTATTAACAAAAGCTCTGAGAATTTCTTGTAGATAGAAATGGCTGACTTCTCCATGCCACAGCCTGATGGAATCAGTACAAATGTAAAACAAATTGATAATAGATTAATATACACACTTATTATATGAATGGCATCACAGGAACCTGAGTAACCAATTACCCAGTGAGATCTAGAAGCTTATCTTTGATTAAGAAAAATGGGATTGTAGGTAATTGTATTAAATACTGATTTCTGCTAGACTTTATCCTATATTTGGAAACAGCAAGCAGCTTTGTTGCTGCTAGAAGCCCCCAGAACCAGAGTGTAAGTGCTTTCAAAGAAGAGGGAGAAGAGGGAGAGAAAGAGCAGGAAGAAGAGGGGGAGGAAGAAGAAGAGGAAGAGCAGGAGGAGGAAGAAGAAGGAGGAGAATAGTGATCAGAGGACCTGAATAGCCACTACAAATGGCCAGCAATTATATTAAAGAATGCTCAGTACCTGTAGCCATCAGGGAAACATAAGTCAGAAGCATAATGAACTGTCTCTTCCCTCCTTCCAAAACGGCCATCATCAAGGCATAAAATAACAGGAAACAGTGGATGTATAGTGAAAGAAAACTCTTACATGTTGTCGGTGGGATTGTAAGTTAGTACAGTGTTCTTTAAAATCTAGTACTACAACTACCATTTGAAATAGCAATCACTACTGAGTACATACACAAAACACATTAAATCATTGTTTCTAGCAGACATCCTCTTGACCATTTATCACAACGTTAGAGGAGGATGGGGGAAATCTTCATTCTTGTCTGGCACTGAAGAATATCAGTGTGCACAGCGCACAATTGAGGGGACTGAGATCCAGTGGTTTGGAGGGGAGAGACCAAAAGATCTTTATGGGTCATACTGATAGAACAGTCCACATGGGAGTCCTGAGTAGGGCTTGTTAGCATGGAACATTGCTAACCACCACAGGCTGGTAATACATGAAAGCTAGGGTTGGGAACCTGTCTAGCAGGACTAGATCCCGTACCTGAATGAATGTTGGAACAGGGAATGGGTCCCATTAGGCAGGGCCATGACACTAATTAGCAAGTAGGAGAACCAGGTCTGAAGGTAGATTCTGTGGGAGATATGTGGGCCAAAACCTGTGGAAATACAAGTTCCGCTGGTTAGCTCAAGAGTTGGGATGGGAATGGGCTGAGCTAGGTGTGACCATGGAACCTGCTATCACTTATGGGTACAGGGACCCGAGAATAGTCTAGGCAGGTCCAGGCTGCAGCACCTGCATGTGCGTCCTAAAACAGTGTGTGGGGCAGGCCAGGCCTCAACATTCATCCATCATATTAGACCAAGATGAAGGGGCAGGCTGTGCCGGGCAAGGACCTAGCACCCACTGGTGTTAGTTATTTAAAAAGATTGGAGAGTTCTAGTTCATAGGATATTACGATATTATTACGATATTATTACGTGCAGCTAATTCCCACAACCTGGTTCTTTACAGTGAGCTGAAACACACCAGACGCAACGAGGTATCTTAGGAGGTTTATTCCAACGGGACAGGAACCAGGGTAGAGGTGGTGAAAATCAGGAGGAAAAAGGGAAAAAGGAAGCACCTGGGGCCTTTTTATGCAGGTGGGCCGGCAAGGTGTGGGGCCAGGGATTGGGAGGTCTTGGGGGCAGGCCCCAGGGGATTAGTGCCTGGGGATGATTGGTGAGTGGGCGGGGCTGGGGGAGGGGCTGGAAGATGGGGGGTGGGATTCAGGTGGAATGCCTGGTTACATCTGATTGGTGGGTAGCTAGGCCGGCGGGAATTTCGTGAGCTGTGAGGAAGAAGGAATGGCGCCGGGTCCGGGTTATCCGTGATGACCTTCGAATCGCTCCTCACAACTGGTATGCGTGAGATCTGGGTCTGAGAGTGGGCTGAGTGGGGGAATGTGGATAACTCTATTCTTATTATAAAGAATGAAATTCAGTAATTTGCAGTGAAATGGATGAAACTGGTGGGCATACAGGTGGTGCTAACGTGATTAATCACACAAATAGCAAACATTAAGTGTTGATTACTAGAGTTTGGAAGGAAGCAAAAGGATAGTAGAAGCTCTGTATGGCCCATTAATTGTGACAAACATATCGTTGCCAAAACAGTATGTTAAAATAAAGGATGTTGAGTGTGGTTTGTTGATCATGAAAAATCTAACCTAGCAATTTAAGAGAATGATAGTAGCAGAAGTTAAGGATGGGGTATATGAAAACTCTTTATACTCATTCACAATTTTTGTTTTGTAAATTAGAACCATTTTGGAATAAAAAGCTTAAAAAACAAGAAATCAGGAGATAGTTTTTTGAGAGAACATTCTGATGAAATAGGGCGAAGTTAATCTTGTAGTAAACACTCTGTATAAGTTACTGTTAAGATGACAAAAGAATACAACCAATAATTTGCGGGTGGAGGTGCTTGTGAAGGACATTGGGAAAACATTAAACATTGGATACAACGGTTGTCTCAGAGCTCTGGGAACTGTTTTTTTTTTTTTTTCTAAGGACTTTTAAACTTTTGAGATTTAAGTGACCTAAATTGAGTCTTAATTGCTCTTCCTTTGGAGGAAAACAGTGACCCCCCAGGTGGGTGGTTGCTCTTTTTAATGAGACAGTAAGGTAAGCCAGCTACTTGTTTTAGAAAAACATCCTGTTTTGGTTTTCTGTCGCTCCAGGCAGTGGGCAAAGCTCAAGTGGGTAAATTTGTTTCTGAAAGGCATATTAATTTGAAAGCTCATTCTCTTTGGCTTTTGAAAACACTCACACATCCACATGTTTTCTTTCCCTTAGAGCACAGGGATCAGGAAAAAGAGCTAGCAGATGGCAAAAATCCCTCAGCATGGATCCATGCACTTCAAACAGATAGACCTCCAATACTGGCATTTTTCAGTTCTGAGAAGGAAGAGTTGGGCGTCACTCAGGGGGTCTGGCAGGTGGAAGCAGCCCAAACACTGACTTCCTGATGAAAGAGGAATGTTTGGTGAAGAGATATGCCCGTGGACTGATTTTATTCTTCAATGAAATCCTACCCACTTGAGTTTCAGGGAGAGGTATGCAGACCAGTGAGAAGCCTGAGGCATCTTCCTAAAGCTCTCCAGTTGTTTTCTGTTTATTTTATTTTCAAGTTCATAGTGTCGAGCCTAGTAACCAACACTCATGAACCATGCGTTAGTCCTATGGAAAACTGATTAAAACTGATTTGTAAGCTGTTGTATAGTGGCTTACAGTTTAGGTGTTTACAGCCTTAAAACAAATTATTCTTTCAAGCTATTTGGGGAAATCTTTTGCAATTTTGTTTGTGATATTAACTTCAATTGTATTTAAAAATCATCAGAAATGCTATGTAATCTGGGCTTTCAGAGGTTTGCCAGTTGCCAGCCATCTTTCAGGACATCTGTGTCTGCCCACCTCTCTAGGATACTCCAGGCCCATGATGGCCTTCTTCACACACAGGTTCCTTTGAGGAGACTCATCCCGTTGGGAAGTTGTCAGCTCTGTCTTTAATACTGTTGCACAGTTAGAAGTATGTCATTGCCATCCTAGAAATAATTGGTGTTAACAAGTGACACCAAGTGCAGAGCACCTTTTCTGTCCTATCTCCAGGCATAGTGTGTATTGTATGTTTTGCTTACAGCAATCTTGGTGCAAATTTTTCTGTTTCCCTCACCATGCTGGAGGAAAGCTGAATGATAATTAGGAGCAGAGATTCCAGAAACACTTCCTTTGCTAGTTGTGTGACAACATTCTTATCTTTCATCTCAAACTATTAGTTTGGGGCTGAAAATTAAATAATACCAACATTTAGTGCTTATTTGTCAGACATGATTTTAATCTCTGGAGGTGTCAAGTGTTGTAGGCCTGGAGGTAACAACCAAGAAGGAGCTGTGATTGCTACACTCGCTGCAGCTTTGCTTACACTGCAGTGTTGCCTGCAGCGTCCACCTCCACCCCTTTGCTCACAGCAGTGGAAAACTGCAGCTTCTCTGGTTTCCCTGCTGACAACCAGTACCAGCTTAAAATATCCAGCAGGGTTGCCGGCTGCATCCTTGCAGTGCCCTTTAGCTTCCATTATTACTGTACTAAACTGCCACAACAAATGCTCCTATTTCCTTCAGACACCTGCTGCCTACCCACTGCCTCCAGAGCCTCTGAAGTGGTGGACCCAGACCTTACCAAGTTCGAATCTTCTTAACAGGTCAGCATTTCTTCCTGAGTGTGCAACTTGATTTTGCACTACAACTGTTCTCTTAGCATTTCAGATGTTCTAAGTAATTTCGATATGATTTTTTGAAATTATTATTACGATGATTTTTACGTAGTTGATTAGGGCACAAAGGGTCAAAGGCTACAGGAAAGTGGGTAAGACCATTGTTTCCACATTCTCTCTCTCTCTTTTTTTCTTTCTGAATCTGGAGAAAAGGGGGCAGATAAAGGGAGAAACCCCACCCAGCCTCCCAACCATCCCAGGGACCCCCATGTGAGGCATGCTCCAAGGGCTAGATATGATTTAAAAGTCACTGAATTCTGTGCATAGTTCAGTTTTTACCTTCAGTAAGTCCTTACACACGGCTAATCCCCACAGCCGAGTCCTCTTTTCACGATTAGTTTATTGCAATCGGAAACACCAGATGCAAGGAGATAACTAGGAGCTTCTCTTTTCCAACGAACTAGGAATGAGGGGGTGGAGGATGAGAGAGCAAAGATAAAGAAAAGGCACACGTGGAGGATGGTTTACACAACTCAGGTGAGCCTGGGAGGTGTGGGGAGTGTGGGGAATTGGCTGGGAGGTGCTGCAGGCAGGCCCCGAGGGATTGGTGCCTGGGATTGTGGAGCCACAGTGATTGGTAAGTGGGCAGGGATTGGGGAGGGGACTCATGAGATAGGTGAATGGGGTTCTCAGGTAAGACACCATGAGGTTACATCTCATTGGTGGATAACTGGAACAGTGCAAACTTAGCAAATCGTGGGAAAAGGGGAAGCAGATATCTAAAATAGCACAGAGTCCAAAATGGCAAAGTCCTTCAAGGCTGATATTCAAGTCACTCCTCACAAACATAGTATGTACGAATCTATTATGCCATTTTCACAAAGGACTTGAGAAACCTCAGGTTTGACTGTCCAGTAACGGACGTGAATGTAACTCCTTGTGGATTCTTTTTTTTTTTTAATATTTTTATTATTATTGGAAAGCCGGATATACACAGAGGAGGAGAGACAGAGAGGAAGATCTTCCATCCGATGTTTCACTCCCCAAGTGAGCCACAACGGGCCGGTGCGCGCCGATCCAAAGCCGGGAGCCTGGAACCTCTTCCGGGTCTCCCACGCGGGTGCAGAGTCCCAATGCATTGGGCCATCCTCAACTGCTTTCCCAGGCCACAAGCAGGGAGCTGGATGAGAAGTGGAGCTGCCGGGATTAGAACCGGCGCCCATATGGGATCCCGGGGCTTTCAAGGCGAGGACTTTAGCCGCTAGGCCACGCCGCCGGGCCCCTCCTTGTGGATTCTTAGGGATTGTTTTGTGTGTGTGTATATTTCATATTCGCCATATTCATAAATATTCGCTAACTACTTGTCATATGGCAGATATTATGTTATGCACAATGGACATATGCCTTTATGTGGATTTTGTGTGTTTAAGTCTCTGAGAATATTGTGATATTTCTGGTTTTCCATGTTGATTTGAAGTACTTGTGTAGATGAACATGTTATATGTCCCAAGGAGAAGTTCATGACATGATATGATTTCTTTGGAACTTAGTTGTATCATCCATAAAAAATATGAGTTGGACATGATCAGTATCTCCTGACGATAATCTAGATCCATCAGGAAGCAGTACCCAGAGGTGGGGCTTTTTTTGTTTCTCTTTCATTAATGAGGAGTTGGACTCTTCGTGTTCCTGTTTCTCCTTTTCTCCTATGCCTCCAGTGATCATAATAGAAATTTTAGGTGTTGAAGCATTTACTGAAAAACTATAGATGATTTCTAAGTTCTGTCGCCATTACATTACATCCCAGCATCTGTGGTGTTTATGTCCATATTGTTGTATCTTTACTCATGTCATCCTGCTCGCCACATTTTATTACCAATAAAAAGTAACTTGTAGAAATCACACATTAGGAAAAACAAGGCAAATTGCAAGAGAGAGTTTGTCTAGAAAATGAAGAGCAAAGGAATTTGATGTAGTTAATTTGAAAGCACTCAAAAACAAGTGTGTACATTTTTGTTGAAGTACTTTAATTTTTATTAGCATTTGGCAGATTTTCTGAATGGGAGGAATAAATAAGGAATAAAGTATGTACACAATATACACAATGATAACCTCGTAATATCAGAGTAGAAAATACGTTTTTGATGTGTGGAAAAATAACCTTTAGCCTTTTTCATGGGAAGAACTAAATTGCACATATTCACAGGAGAGGGTAACTTTTAGCCATTTTCTATGCATTAAAAAGTACCTATGAAAATCTGACAAATTTTGCTTTTTGTTTTTAAAGATTTATTCAGTTTTTATTATAAAGTCAGATATACAGAGAAGAGGGGAGACAGAGAGGAAGATCTTCCATCTGATGATTCACTCTCCAAGTGAGCCACAACAGGCTGGTGCGCGCCAATCCGAAGCCGGGAACCAGGAACCTCTTCCGGGTCTCCCACGCGGGTGCAGTGTCCCAATGCATTGGACCGTCCTCAACTGCTTTCCCAGGCCACAAGCAGGGAGCTGGATGGGAAGTGGAGCTGCTGGGATTAGAACCGGCACCCATATGGGATCCCGGGGCGTTCAAGGCGAGGACTTTAGCTGCTAGGCCATGCCACCGAGCCCAAATTTTGCTTTGTAATGTTGATTATATCCTTTCAATACTTATTCAGAGCATTGATTATTCCCATTGGAAACAATAAAACATTATTTCCTTTAGATTTTAATTAAAAACATTGCCGTTAAACTTACTGAAGTTATTGGTGATATTCTGATCCTTACATTTTCTTATTGGAAGTATTTATTTAAAATATTTGTTAATGTATTTTATTTTATTTTTAAAATGTTTAGAATGTTTTTCTTAGTAAAGATGTATCTTTTATTTTAGGTTTCCTCTGTGTATACCTAAAATGTTTTTTAAAAACATCTGCATCTTCTAGTATTCTTAATGTCATTGTTCTATAATATAGTTACTTTAGATAATTAAACCCAACAGAACCTAAATCACAATTATGATTACTGGTCACCTTGATTGGCAGGACAATTTTTCTCATCTAAAACCTGACATATGATGGATTGTGCCGCAGTGGGTGTATCTTGCCTATTTAGGTACATTTCAGATCTGAAATACTGAAGTGTTCTTTATGCAAGGAATTATTACACTCAAAACAAAATTCTAGAAGATCTCTACAATGCTGGTTAGTACCATGGAGCTATAAGTAGAAAATTGGTTGATTTTGGTATTTGTAAGCTGGCTTGGAGAAGGAAAAAATTTAGACTTGAAGTTATATCTTTTATTTTAAGGAAACTAATTTCCTGTACCATGCTTATAATGAAAGATGAGGACTATGAAAGAGTCGTAATGGATCAAATGACTGTTTCCCTGAGTTCTGAGATCATGTTGAATTTTAAAGGCTAATGTTTCAGAGTATTCGTCTGCCTCCATTTTTAAAGTTAAAGATAGATACCAGATGGGCACCATCTGTATCCATCATCATTGGACTCATGTTTCTTTAGAATATGTCAAAAATAGAAAAATTTAGAAAGAGAAGGCCTCACAATAATGGACCCTTTCTCACTATTTAAGGCCAAAGGAAAGTATATAGCGTGGAAGCTGGACTCTATGCTAAATTGTATACTGCTGTAAAACATAGGTAGTAAGTATTTCAACAAGATAAAACAGAATTCATCAGAGACTGTAACTTAGTTCCATATAACTAACATGCAGGTCACAAGTGAATTTTCAAAACAATAGTGAAGATGGTACACAAAGTATATATTATTTTATTCTAAAAAGTGTAACAAGGAATCCTTACTATGCCAAGCTTATATCTTCAAGAGCATCCATTAATGGGAGCGTTATAAATCTTAGAGATCTTTTCCCTGAAGTGATTTGTTATGACTTCTTTGCTTCTAAATAAAATGAATTCCTTTGGGCCCGGCACGATAGCATAGTGGTTAAAGTCCTCTCCTTGCACACACCAGGATCCCATATGGGCACCGGTTCTAATCCCGGCAGCTCCACTTCCCAACCAGCTCCCTGCTTGTGGCCTGGGAAAGCAGTCGAGGACGGCCCAATGCATTGGGACCCTGCACCCTGTGTGGGAGACCCGGGAGAAGCTCCTGGCTCCTGCCTTCGGATCGGCTCAGTTCCAGCTGTTGCAGCTGCCTGGGGAGTGAACCATCGGGCAGAAGATCTTCCTCTCTGTCTCTCCTCCTCTCTGTATATCTGCCTTTCCAATTAAAAAAAAAATCTTTAAAAATAAATTGGATCTAAAGAAGTGAAATGTGATTTTCTAATTATCCGCAAAGTAACATGTAACAAATTGAGATATTATAAAGAATACTGAAAGATAAATCTCTGTGCAAAATAATTACACATTTTAAAAATGGTAAACAAAGAATGCAGCCTAACTTGCATGCTTTAGGTAAAATTTGAATTATGTTGAGAAAATCATTGATTGTAAGTTTGCTAAAACTTACGAAGTAGTGAAACAGCATCAATTACTTTAGTCAAACAAAATGAAATTATGAATAGCTGTTATGTTTTTCTTAACAACTGCATTGGTTTCTTACTTGACCTAAGAAAGTTCTTGGGTTTGGCGTAGTGATCTAGTGGCTAAAGTTCTCGCCTTGCATGAGCCGGGATCCCCTCCAGGCACTACTTTTCATCCAGGCTGTTCCAGGTCCTTTCCATTTCCTTACTTGTGACCTGGGAAAGCAGGAAAGGACAGCCCAAAGCCTTGGGATCCCGCACCCACGTGAAAGACTTAGAAGAAGCTCTTGGCTTCAGATCGGCTCTGATTTGGCCATTGTGGTCCTTTGGGGAGTGAACCGCGGATGGAAGATCTTTCTCTCTGTATCTCCTTCTCTCTGTATATTTACCTTAAAAAAAAAAATCTTTGAGAAAGAAAGTTCTTCATTTTCTTCAGAAATTAAGTTAATAAATTAATGTATTATTTGATTGCTCAAATCAAAGTAGTATGTGATTCAAAATGTTATGTAATCTTATTCAGATTGTATAATTTTATGATTACTTAATTAAAAGAAAAAGCCAATGAACTTGTTAACTTCAGATACCGTGGTGAGGCTGCACTGTTGTCACTGCAACCTTTCTCCCACTTCCGGTTGGAGCAGGTCCCAGGATTAGAGAGACACCAGGTGTCCTATATAATTAGGTTGTTGATGGTGCTGATATTGTCGGAACCTGTTGGACTTTAGGTTTGGGTGCCACACGGACCTATTCTGACCGGTATGCTGCCAGAGTCAGTATTAATTTCCTGTGCGACCTGTGCTCTCACGGACCTCAGCAAGTTCTCGCGAGATCAGCACATGCGCAGTTCACTACTGTCCCCTGCAGTCCCAAAGCTATTGCCACAGTGCCCAAAATGGTGCCTGATATACAACCACTACAGTTCTGCTGCCCGTCAGATCCGAGGGCTACCCAGACCTGTCCTGGGTGGAACCCGTAGAATGCCACGTCATTGCAGTTCACTGAGACAGAAATGAGCTCACTCCCAGCTCAGCACATGCTCAGGTCCCTTCCCTTGCCCTTTTCTGCTTTCGCAAAATGGCGCCCAATTCAGCTCTAAGGAGCTGACTTGGCTGTGAAATCCACTCTGTTCTCGCACTGCCCATCTGAGATCTGCTGCTCTGTCTCTGCTCCTGGTCAAATCAAACAGACCAGCAGAACGGACAGTTCTTTGTCTGGGTTTACCACCTGAGCTCCCAGTGAAAGTCCCTTCCCACCTGGTTGCTGGTTGAGTTCCGGCTGCTGTGAAGTTTAGATCGCCATGCTGGAGTATCAGTCTCTGCAACACCACACCACTGTGTCCGCTGCTTTCCTGTGTCGGTCAGTCTCCAGGTACCCCTCTGCTGTTGTTCTCTCCCTTCCTATTTCCTGAAATGTGTCCTCTCTGCTTCATCCTGATTAAATGTTTTTCTGTCCGCATAAACGTGTCCTTACCCTATCCTCCATCTTGATTCTCCCCAAGAAGCGATTTTGATGTTGAATTTTAAACATGAGGAAATTGGCGAGGAACCAAAGGAGACATAAAAATACTAAATGCATTGAAAACAGGAACCCTAAGTAAAAGTATGTCAGTGCTACTTAGGAAGCTACTACAAAACTCTGTCACTCACCTGTTAGTCACTTAAAGGTTAACTAGTCTATTCTGGAGTTAGGGATGTTAGACTGCAAGTGATTGGGTCGTGGTGATCTCTATGTGTTTTTCATCTTTGGTTTGATGGCCTCTCTTTGCTATGTTCTTCTGGTGGTGGCAGCAGATGTAAAACTTAAACAAAAGGACTGTTACTTTAGCACATGTTCCATTGTCCAAAGCAAGGCGTGGCATATGAAATCATAGCCCATCTCCCAGGAGCAGTGTGGAATAACATGTCAAAATAGATACATTTGATAGGAACTCTGGGGTTCCTGAAAAAGAAAGGAAGAAAGATGCAGGAGCCCTGAGAGGAAGGGAATTATGAAGTAGATCCAGTGGATCTTCAGACATGGCAACTGCAGAACATATTACCCATCTTGGACTTGATTGTGCAATGTGTAAATGTCTATGCAAAATAGGCTACTCCAATGTCAGTCCTAAGAATGGCTCACAGAGAATACCTCATCCAGCAAAAACCATGACCAATCAAACTTCACCTTTTAGAACCATAAAAATCTCAGGGTTAGAGCCTTGATGTTTGCAGCATCCCATATGAGTGTTGATCTGAACTCTGCTGCTTCACTTCTGACTCAGCTCCCTGACTGTGGCTTGGGAAATCAGTGGAGGATGGCCCTACACCTTGGGACCCTGCATCCGTGTGCAATACTCAGAGGAGACTCCTGGCTCTTAGCTTTGGATTAGTTCAGCTCCAGCTGTTGTAGCCATTTGGGGAATAGACCAGCAGATAGAAGATCTCTCTCTCTCTCTCTTTATGTCTCCTTCTCTCTGTAAATCTGAATTTCAAATAAAAATAAGGAAATCTTACAAAAAGAAAAAAGAATTGAAAAATTCTGAAACCACATAGAACTGTTTTGTAATCCATCTGGCTGCCTCAAACTTCATCTTTTTCAATAAACTTTCTTTGCTTTGCTCGTTCCTGTCCTTGCCCGTGTGCCTCAATCTTTATGGTCACTAGAAGAGAAACCTAACAAAGATGAGCTGCAATACTACTTGATGAACCTGCCAAAGAAGAGCAACTGCAGTGTAAGAGACCATAACGTGAGAGCTGCGTCTTTTTAAAAAAAATCTGGACAAAGGAAGAATCAGTCACATTTACTGGGAATGAGCCACAGACCCCTGCAATTGGAGTTACAGTCTCTCCCTGCCTATATTCCTGCAACACACTGGTGAGGGAAGAATTATTAGGGCCAGAAATTTTACCTGCCATATAAAATTAACTGGAAACATGACTATAAAGTTTGTAGAAGAGTCCTGGACAACTCAACTCCAATCCAGCTACCTCTCAATGCAAAACAAATGTGTTGAAAGATGAATAGAACCACATAAACTCAACGAATTGTGGCTCTGTTTCAGTGCAGATCTCTGAAACCTCCTGTTAGGAGGCGTCAGCATTCAGAAATCTGTTGAGGTACCTTTCTGCCTTGAGCTCATGGCAGTGTTTCCTCACAGAGCTGTTCATAGAGAAATGCAATGCAGTCATATTTGTAGGAATTTGTAACATTCCAGGGCAGGCAAACTTTCTGGAACTTTCCAGCTCTTAGATTAAAAAAATCTGTAATTTCTAGGGACTGGGATTTAGGGCAGTGTTTAAGACACATCTTGGGATGCCTGCTTTCCACATCAGAATGCTTGGGTTGGAGTCCGGGCTTTGCTCTTGATTTCAAGCTTCCTGTTGATGTGCACCCTGAAAGGCAGCAGATAATGATTCAAGCTGATCTGTTGCTCACATGGGATATTTGGATTAAGTTTCAGGTGCTTGGGTTCAGCCTGGCCCAGCCCTGACTGTTGTGAACATCTGGGAAGTGAATTAGCGAATGGAAGATTCTCTCTCTCTCTCTCTCTTTCTCCCTTTCCAACAAAATGAAAATAAATTTAAAAATTTCTAAAATACCCAAACATACAACTTGCCTGGAAGTGAATTTTATTTTCAAAAATTATTTATTTGAAAGGAAGAGAGGGAGAAGGAGAGAGGAAAAAATGTGGAGAGGAGGATCCATCAACTACTGGCTCATTTCCCAAATGGCTGCAAAAACAGGTGAGCTACATGACTGGCAGAGGCCCGAGTCCTTGGTCCATATTCTGCTGGTTTCCCAGGGAAATTACTGGGGAGCTGGATTAGGAGCAGAGCAACCAGGACTCAGATGGGCATTCTGACATTGGGTGCTGGCATTCCAGCAGCAGCTTAGCCTGCTTAATGCAACACTGGGACTTTGGAGCACCTGGAAATGATTCTGTTATCCTTATTTCCATACCCTCTCTTTGAACACTGGGGAAAGGGTGAATCAGATGAGAATGCAAATAGATATTCATGAAGTGAAATAATCAGCTTTCTAGGTGCTTATTTCCAAAGTTCATTATTTATCCTATGGCTGGCCTGAAGGGCCCAGGAAAATAGCTCCCTATTTCAAGTTACTGCCCATAGTTAATGTAAAATGCATTCTCCTACAGTTTCTACCCCATCAATGCAATAAGTAACAAAGTGGGCAGGGTTGGACCAGGCGCTCAGCTTCTGTTCTTGGTGTGAATTGAGTGACTGCCGCTGCTCTCCAAAGAACCCATCCTTTGCACTGGCACACTCCTTTAATTCACAATACAGCAGCTAGATAAAAATCACCCGGAGACTCCAAAATGTGTTACTTCTGGCACTGAAAATTAGAATTGGGGTTATGTTTAATAAGCCAAAAGGAGTCTGGATGTGCAAAGGATGCTTATTAGTATATCAGATGTTAGGACTTCTTGATGGGCAATCAAAGAGGTAAAAAGAATGAGCTAAGCTTACAGTTGTATCCTCCAGGGCAGACTTCTTTTTTGTTATGTTTTGGCCGGTGCTTCTTTTTTACTTTGATGCTGAAAAATGAAACCTCTTCCCCTCAGTCACTTCACCAAACTCCTTCATAATTATCTGTAACTCAGAATCTGAGTAAACTTAATAAAGAAGAACTATAATAGTTGTCATAGTAATGGTAGTTCTTGCTTAAGAGTAGCTTAAGCTTGGATTAGATATTTGAGAAATAGTTTGTTTTCTGACATTAAACCTTGTATTTTAGGTGAATATGTGTTAACTAGTGACAGACATTATTCGCACCAGCAGATGATATCTTCTGTTAAAGTGGAATCAAAAGTCTAGAAAAAGGAATAGCCAGCATGTATTTCAATTTGCATTAAATTGCAAATATGCTATATTTGTATTGTATGTTTATGTATATGAATGCTGCATAGTAAAATGTGTTAGAACATTATCACTTTATCCATTAGAGACAACTACTTCTATATTTATTGTATCAATACCATTTACTCAACTTTATGAGGCCAGCTACTTGCTTCTATATTAGTGGTGGATGACTGGCCCTTTTTTCGTGCTTACCTGATACTTACAGGACCCAGATTCATGCCATTTTTGACACAAATCTAACCAGAGAAGAGAGGAGCAATAATACAATAATAACAGACTTTTTTTTTTTACTAGATGTTTATGCGATGGGAGGTTTTGTGTTTCCCTTCAGGTTCTCTTCACCATTACCCTGTGTTAGATCTGGATGTTATGATTTTGTCTATTTCACAGATGAGGTAATTGGATCTCAAACAAATTATTTCATTTTCCTAACATCACCTTACAACAAGTCATGAGGCAGGAAGATTCTAGAACCACGCTTCTCCTAATCCTGCCATTTTGCTCTACTAGAAGATAAGAGCCCAAGATTACCTGTGTTGGAGTCTGATATGTCTGGGACATTCTATGTCCTTTATCCTCAGAAAAACTGTTGCCTAGTGCTTATCTCTGGTACCACACTTTAATTCTATGGCAAGTATTTATAGCTTCATTCTAACTGTAAGCATCAACCTAATAGTCTGAGGTCTTGAAAACCTACTTGTTCTTGACCAGGCTGACTATGGAATCTCACTCAGCAGACATTGCATGTATGAGGGCTGGTATGAAAGCAGTCCAGGTTAGCCTTTCTGTATTGTGATTTGAGGGGTTGGTCATTGTTAAAGAAATGAGATCTATGTTTCTTTTTTTTTATGACACAGTTTTGTAGGCTCTGGGATTCCCCCAACCCTTCCCCAAACCCTCTCCACATATTGAATTCCTCCATATTGTTACAGTAGTACAGTTCATATCCAATCATGATTCCTTCATTTTGGGCATGGACCATGCAGAGTCCAGCATCTTATTGTCCAGATACATTCAGCAGTTTCGCTGGGAGATCATCTTGGAAGACCTATGTTTTGTAGTTTCTGCCCACTGTTAAAGAAACAAGAAACTGTTTCACAGGTTCTGCTCTTTTCCAAGATAATCTTTTTTTTGGTAAAGATTTATTCATTTTGTTACAGCCAGATATACACAGAGGAGGAGAGACAGAGAGGAAGATCTTCCGTCCGATGATTCACTCCCCAAGTGAGCCGCAACGGGCCGGTGCGCACCGATCCGAAGCCGGGAACCTGGAACCTCTTCCGGGTCTCCCACGCGGGTGCAGGGTCCCAACGCATTGGGCCGTCCTCTCCTGCTTTCCCAGGCCACAAGCAGGGAGCTGGATGGGAAGTGGAGCTGCCGGGATTAGAACCGGCGCCCATATGGGATCCCGGGGCTCCCAAGGTGAGGACTTTAGCCGCCAGGCCACGCCGCCCGGCCCTCCAAGATAATCTTTTAAGAGGTTTCATCTCTCACAGCTGAGCGCCCATGTGAGTTGTGAAAGACATTGTTTTCACCAATAAGACATTGTTTTCATCTAAAAGTAACACATCTCAAATAGTGGCTACATGTCACATGCTGTTACTTGTACTGAAGGTGGCAATTACTTTTCATTCTGTAAATTGGGTAACAGCATTTCACTACTCAGACTATTTTTTCACTTCTTCAAATTCCAATATGGTTCTTACATTGCATGAAAATATAATAATAAAACTGTTTGTTAGCAAGCCATGAATTACACCTCAAATTCATCATACATTATACAAATTGAGCAGCTTGCATTCAAAGATCCACTCTGAGATGCTCCTAAAATCCACTGCAACCTTTTGAGTTCTGGCTGACATCACAAGTGGAAATTGTGGTCAAATGACAGGAGCACTGAAAATACTGTAAAGAACAACTCTCAGGCTGTTTATAAGATATGTAGGAAACGAAAGTGCGCTTTGTATTTAGGGATGGATACTTGATGCGGCACTTAAAGGCCCCTTGGGATGTCCTGTGTGTTATCAGACAGACTGAGTTTAAGTCTTGGCTATACTGATGATTCCAGATTTTTACCCATGCACATTCCAGCAAGCATAGTATTGATTCAAGTCCTTGGATCTATGCTGCCCAAGTGGGAGCCTTGGATTGAATGTCTGGTTTCTTGCTTTTAAGATGTCCAGACTCAGCTCTTGCGTGTATTTAAGGAGTATACCAGTAGATGGGAGAAATTTGTCTGATTCTATCTCTCTTTCAAAAAAATTAAATGCTTTTGAAGCATTCGTGTTTTGACTTAGATTTCACCCCCAAGATACCACATTATGTATAAAGAAGTATCTGCAACACTTCTGGTTCCAAGCACGTGAAATAAAACATACTCTATCTGCATAAAATATCTGACTATATAGGCTTAGTGTGTATTTCCATTATGTGATCATGTCTGCTTCTTTTTCACAGGAAAGAACATCAAAGGGAGTGCATTAGAAGATTTGATAAATTCCCCGATCAGTCACAAGGTAGTTATCTTAACTCTTTTTATTCTGATGCTGGATGGCACCACTAGTCACGACTTTGTCACAGTTGACTTTCTTATTTGAAACGTTGTAAAGAGGTATATGAAATAAAACATAACCTTGACATGTGGAGATTAAATGTTGGTTAGAATGAATTTTCAGAGTAAATTTTCCTTAGCAGGTTAGAAGCTTTCATTGAGAAAATAATGTAAGACAAAATAAGAGGATAAGAACCACACAACAAACATTTTAGATTTTGTGATTCAATATAAAAATTCAGGTGCGTTATTTCACTGGTCGCTGGCTGTAATGCTTTAATATACAGTAAGCAGTTATGTAAAAGAGACAGCAGAATAGAAGTATCTGTCTGTAGAATTCAGTGTCCTCAGAAGAGTTGCTTCTCTTTTATATACCTATACTATTCTTCTAGGAGTGTTGTCCAGTAGCCTTTCTCTTAAATCCTGTATTTGTTTTTAAAATTGTAGTGCAACTTCCTCTTATTTTCTTATGACTTCATTGTGTCAAAGCAGTATCCCATTTTTAGGTAATTTACATTTAGTTGTTTACATAAGTGAGTATGTTTTCTGGTAAATAGCAATATGTTTACACTGAAGGACAACTGAATCTTTATGACAGAGAATTGCAGGATCCTGAAATTCTTTTGCATAAAAATTTGTCTTAAAATATACTTATACAGTGTTATGGTCTGTTTCATTTTTATGTTTGGTTAGTATCAAATACCAGCCTTTTGTTTATTGTATAGCAAGCTTACAAAGGAAAGGCAAATTCTTGGCCATTTATGCAGGCGTTTGAATACTGTGTTTTAGTGTTTGGGTCTCTCAAACGGAACCTATAGCATTCCGACCATTAGCTGGGTCACTAGCTAGGCATTGAGGAGCTCACCTGGGTAACTTGAGAGTGCTCTCAATCTAGCCCTTTGATTTGGCTTTCACAGACCAGTACTTTTTATTTCTTCTCATCTGCATGCTATCATGTTAACAAGCCAAGGCAGATCTCAGCAGCTCATTGACAATGTAGTAAAATGAGATTAGAATTTCATCGCCAAAGAATGGCTAACTTTAAAGCTTTAGACTAGAGACTAATGTTCTACAGTGTGCTTCGGTAATCAAATAAGAAATAAAACAAAACAAACAAAACAACAACCACCAAACAAATAAAACCATGATGATTACCCAGCAAGGAACACTTGCTCAAGTCAATTGTGCCTGATTGAAAACCCAGATAAAATCCAAACCAAAACAACACAACATCTTTTGTGACTGGCATCTTACTACCACCTTCATTCTAGTGTTGTTTCTTCAGTGCTAGTAACTGTTTTCTCATTTAGATTTTGTCACTATGAATCCCAGGTCTAGCAAAGCCAGTTGCTGACTTGTGGAGCTCCTGGTAGACTGCTGTTTCATTTTAGGAGTTCAGAACAAATGGACGGAAAGTGCGATATCTGAGTTCCTGAAATAGATATTGTACTAAATACTTCATGGCTACTGGAGATTTTGGCCTCTTCTGAAAGTGTTTTTAACCAAAATAAATAAAGCTTTCAAAAAGAACTGGAAGGAAGACAATGTTGTTTAATTGTGCAAGAACAATCAAGAACATAATGGACTACTGTGAAAAAAATGTACAAATTAATATCTAATCTCAAATACAAAGAAGACTTTTATCCTTCTAAGTAGGTTGACCCAAAATACTAAAACAAACTGTTTTAATTATGTTTATATTTTCAAGCCACATTTTCCATATGCAATTAAGTTATTTAAAATTCAGCAATTGAAGTACTTGTCTTTAATAATAAGGTCTGGACTTATTTGATTAAAATGTGATTTGGCATAGTTAGATGGCTAACATTTTAATTAAGGAAATTGCATGTGCTTTCTTGATATTTGCCTTTACTGTAACCCGTTGTTTTATCAGTTGCAGATGACACGTAAACATACCTTGAACATTGGTTTATTAGTTATTCCTTATCCTGCAAAATTTAGAAAGCAGAAAGGTGTACAGTATTTGTAAATAATATGTTTGTTTATTGTCTTGCATGCAGTATGAAGTTAGGTAAATCACATGGCTTTAACATGCTGTATTCATGTATTAATTAGTGCTGTAGAAGAACTTAAACGGCCCAAACCATTTTAGCAGGAATAAAAGATGTTTTTAAAGGAGTAGCAGTCTTGTAACAAATCCTATTTCTCAGCTACACTAATTGCTTTCATGCATTTAAATCCTGGCTAGCGCTGAAAGGTAAAAGCAAGTTAAGAAGCTGCATGACTGAGAAACACAAACAATTCTTATTTTTTTTCTTTTCCAGTTATGTACATACAAAATATGCCATCTGGATTGCATATTGTATATTCAATTTTAGCTTTTGACGTTTTTAAACAATAGTGCTGTAGCATTTTAGCATGCTGTCTCATGACAAAGTATACATTGTAGTCAATTAAGGCAGGTGTGGATTTTGAAGTCCTTAAAGGCCCAAAGCGTATGGTACAGACAGGCCATTGCCAGTTTGGTGCTGGTATACTGCGGTGCGGGGTTGATAATGGAGAAAACATATATTATCTGCAATGCACTGATTGGTATTTAGAAGGAAGACTTCAAAGAAACATTGAATTTTGATTTGCTTTTCACCTTCTCAAGGTTAATTAGTATCGAAGTGACTAAGATGCTTTATTTCTCTTAATACTTTCATCCCAGAGTGATATTTGCCTGAGGTCGCACTGTTTTTGATTAACTCCCTGTAATAATGAAAACCATGAGAATAGTGGTGTGTAGGAGTTCCTTCTTTCTGTTACATATAAAACTGCGGAAGTCCTACAATATTTAACACTGAACTTCATTCCTTGTCTGTGCTCTGACCTCAAACTAATTAGGAAAGTGTGAGGAGTGATCCTATCTAAAGCTGTTTCTGTAAGGTGTACTTAAGTGACAAGTTCAACTGTTTTTATTGGGGTGAAGAAAAACACATTCTAATGAGGGTTCTTGGCCATTTTTGTATTCTCCAAAGACAGGGAGGAATCAAACCAGCAACCATATGTAAATGATTGACACAAATGGATCTGTGCTTGCTCTTTCATCCTGATCCATGAATTTTCAGCTAATCATTAAAGAGTATTTGTGCTTCCAACACATTCTGAATTTGTACTAGGGAATTACTGACCTGATAAGATTGTTAAAGTTGTTTGAAGAAGGCTCAGAAAAGCAAATTTTGTTTTTCTTACAAAAACAGATTGTGAAAAAAGGAAATCTCTTGCCTCTATTTTATTTTGTTTATGTTTACTTTTTCATCTCTGTCACGTTTACTCCATTGCCAACCAATCTTTGTCACTGCCATAGCCTCTCTCTTTGGTAAGCAGGAAAAGAGAGGTTCCAACTTGTTTAGCTGTTCATATCTAGATTGGACACATTGGTAGAGCTTCCTTCACAGCCTCCTGGCAGGATTATTGCTTTAACTTGTTTTCCAAATCAATCCCAATTGGCTGGCCACACACGGTAAACTAAACTAAATAGCTAACTAGATAACTAGTTAACAAACTAAGGCAATTCTGCCATAACGAATATGTTAGATAAGAGTTACAAGCATGCCAATGGGTCTGAGATTTGTCAGACTGCTAATAAAATAAACATTTGTTCCATGTTATTAAAAATTTTCTACTAATGTTTGGATTGTCCAAAATATGAGTAATTAACAAATAAAAACATGAAAAAATAATACATAAGAAATGACTATACATATGTTAACACTGGATTCATATTCAATTAAAGGCATTTGTATGGTTTTCTGTTGTAATCAGCTGACTGCCATAAAGTACTTTTTCATTAATTGCTGAGAACTTCTAATGAAAATTGACATATGCCTGCATACTTGGATCCTTTAATTTCTTTTAAAGAAATTTAAAAGAACTTGAGTCACTGAATAAACGAATTCTAAGAATTTAGTGACTGTTTAATGGGCTGTTTCCTACATAGCACAACAAATGGAACGCTTTTCATAAGAAAGAAATGTCATGAAAATGCTTACAGACACAAAAGAATAATAAATTTTTACACTACAAAGCTAATAAACTAGATAAACTGGTGTCATGCTAAGGAAACCCATCCTGGCTCATTAAAGGCTAACATTGGAAACCACTGAGGATCTGTTCCTTTTCACTACCATCGCATAAAGGTTCTAAGTTACAGATGAACTCCTTGATCCATTTAGGCTGAACTTGACTTGAAATGCTGTTATATGCATTCAGAGAGATGGCTCTCTGTGATCAGAGCTTCTGCAAATTCAGTTACATTCACAGCTACAAAAATATACACAGCTTGATATGTTGCTGTCAGATCCAGGAGCCTTTGATAGATAAAAGTACTCATTGATCTCAATCGGGCACCTATGGAGATGGAGAAGCCCAATGCCAGCATGAATAATTGTCAGCATTCATTTCTCAAAGATCTACTTTTTCTTTGGTTTATTCTGCATAAAACCGTTCTAAAAGTCAGTATTTTAAAATATTTTATAGCAACATAGCACTGATAACTTTTTTAAAATTGAAATACTCAAAGCAATGATTTGCTGAAGATTTAATTTTTCTCCCATAGTACAGATTATATGATTAAAGACCAACCGCTTCTGTTTTATATTCATGGCATGTTTTGCCATGGCATATTTTACCTTAATCTCATTATTCCACAAACATTACCCTTTAGAATAATTTGGTTAACTAGTCCTAATATTTGTTGCATCCCAATATTATTTTAAACTTCATTGGATGTATCATTTTACATGAATTAATTATTCTGGACCTTACTTTTTACACCATAAACACAAAATTGGGAAAGCTACATGTATATTATTTATGTCTTTGCTGTGGGAAATGTCCTCTTTTAGGAATATTTACTGATGAGAAAAATCTTAGAATATAAGAAGGAAGAAATATTTTCCTACTCATTAGATGTCCGTCTTTTCTACAAATATAGTTCTCTGAACCACTTTACTTACTTTAATACAATTTTTTACAGTGATGGGAATGGTCTGTCTCTTTATGTCTACAAACATTAGCTGATATGGCTTTCTTTCATCACTTAAAATATCACTAGTACAATTGAGGAGCTGAAATTTTAAGTTTAAATTTTGATTTTTTAATTCCCTTATTTCATGTGGCTTGTGATGACTGCTCTAATGGATGTCATAGTTCACAGTACTGAC
Source organism: Ochotona princeps (assembly GCF_030435755.1). Classification (NCBI taxonomy): domain Eukaryota; kingdom Metazoa; phylum Chordata; class Mammalia; order Lagomorpha; family Ochotonidae; genus Ochotona; species Ochotona princeps. Next base: position 16,824,782 of record NC_080854.1, on the reverse strand, counting down.
TAAATAAAAAGAACCACCTCCTTAGCATTGGCATTCATTGTCACTAGGAAAAAGGAGATGTTATGTACAGAATTTTACAAGTAAACATTTGGATCCTCAAAAAATTGAGTATGAGAAGACATTTGTGCCTAGGTAGCATAAGAAACACTAAACTTGAAAATGACATATATGATATTTGGGGAATTTCCTCTAAGATAATTGCCAGGTACAGAGTAACTTGGTCTTTAAGTCCTTGGGAAAATCTTTAGAAACAAATAAATATGCAGAACTAACTATAAGCTGACCATGTAACATAAAATCCAGTACCTGAAAGAAGTTTATTGGGTAACTCATGCACTTCTTAATAATAAACTCCATTTTAAAACAAAAAGAAAACAACCTACATATCCTTAAATCTATATGCAATCCTGTGGAATTAAAATAAATAAATATATTGAACAATTATTTCAGTAAATTCCAGAATGATAAGTCAGTGTCAATAAGCTAGTCATTTTTAAGTTGCTGATATTAATTCTGCAAACTTGTGTACCTGTTGGTGTCTCCTCCCCTCCCCGGACCCTTCTTTCCAGAATCCTACTTTGTGCACAAGCCTATTAGTCTTTCTCTCTGGGTATGTTATTGCTCCGTGGTTTTCAGTAAAGGCTCCTGGTTTCTGTGTTTCTAATCAAGGTTTCTATTAAACAGTCAGAGAGTTTATTGTTGAGTTATGTTTGTTGTTAGTAACTCTTAGCTTTATCTACTTCATGGTGGTTTACAAATTCTTGCTAATGCTAAATTAGAATACTAATTTCTGGCGGCTTCTACTCCTCTTTTTCCTTTCCCCTTACTCAATTGCAGATCAGTGATGGAGGAGGAAGGGAAGCTACTGAGAGATGAAAAGCTTCAGCAAACTCACCCTGGAAGATGGTGGACAAGGAATATCACAGTTGTTTGGTCTAGGATCTGGATCCTATTAATGTCACCAAGCTTCCCTAGTCGCCAGTGGCAGCAACCTGGATTCTTCCTGCTGTGAACAGCCCTTAACATGAACTGAAGTTCACTAAACTCCCGGTAACTAAATAAACTGAAGGGGAATGAAATGTCCTTGCTTCATTTGACAGTACAAGGAAGAGGATGACATTGTATCACCACCCTTGAGCTCCATGTCCAAAAGCAGACATAAGCCACAGCATGCCGCTGGCTTGGGCATGCTCTCAGTCTTACATTAGCATGTTAAAACATTTGGTTTTGTAAAACATGAGATGAGGGTATAACGTAAATGTATTTGTTGCATTGGTTTTACTCTTGCAGTCTAAACAAAAGCAAATTCTTTTGCAATTTAGCTCACTTCTCAGTTATTTCAAGAAAAAGGTAAAAGGAATGTTAAATATTACATAGGAGTAATGATCTTTTCACTATTGCTCTATAATGTGGTTATTAATAAGTAGAAATTTTCATTGCATTAAACTTCAAGATTTTTTTTAAACACTTTTATTTATTTTCTATTGGAAAGGCAGATTTACAGAGAAAAGGAGAGACAGAGAGAAAAATCTTTCATCTGCTAGTTTATTCCCCAAGTGGTTGCAATGGCCAGAGCTGAGCCAATCAGAAGCCAGAATTGTCCTTGGGGTCTCCCACATGGGTGCATACTGCTTTCTCAGGCCATAGGCAGGGAGTCGGATGGGAAGCAGAGCAGTTGGGGCATGAACCGGTACCCATATGGGATCCCGGCAGATGCAAGGTTAGGAATTTGGCCACTAGACTATTCCACCAGGCCCAAGCTTCAAGATTTCTGATGTACACAGCAGTAATTCAGTAAATACTGTGTGATTTAAAAGTGTATGCATAATAGATATGTGTGTACATGCACATATGTATAAGTGTGATCTTATAGCATATATCTAATTTAGCAAGATAACACATTTTGCTATATGTTGCAATAGAAAATAATGTAACCTTTTAGTTATATTTTCATTGTCTTGATATTTGACATTGGTAATAAACTTTTAAAATACTGGGTTATTATGTTTTTTGAAAAAAATGAAGACTATGGTGCAAGTTGATAAAGCCAGCACCAATAGTGCCAGCCTCTCATATGGATGCCAGTTCGTGAGTCAACTTCTCCACTTCAGATTCACATCCCTGCCTAAGCACCTGCACCCATGGGGAGATCTAGAAAATGATTCCAGCTCCTGGTTTAAGATCAGCTCACTTTGTGTCTGTTTATCTTGTCTAACCCTTATGCCATTATATGATGTGGGTACTGGTAATACTTCCATTTCTAAAACAAAGAAACTTGAGATAACAAGATTTAACTAAACTGTTTATGATCACTCAGCTAACAGATTACAAGTTGAGCTTTTAACTCAGGCTCATTGACAGGGTGCTGGATTAGAAATGGCATAGCCAACAAGCGAACTGGCAGCCTGATATGGGATGCTAAAATTGAAAGTAATGACTGAACCTACTGTGCCACAATCATTCATGTTTTCAAGAGTCACTACAATCAGTAATTGCTTTTAAAAATCTGTGCTCATGGGCCCGGCGGCGTGGCCTAGCAGCTAAAGTCCTCGCCTTGAGAGCCCCGGGATCCCATATGGGTGCTGGTTCTAATCCCAGCGGCTCCACTTCCCATCCAGCTCCCTGCTTGTGGCCTGGGAAAGCAGTCGAGGACGGCCCAAGGCTTTGGGACCCTGCCACCCACGTGGGAGACCCGGAAGAGGTTCCAGGTTCCTGGCATGGGATTGGCGCGTACTGGCCCGTTGTGGCTCACTTGGGGAGTGAATCATCGGATGGAAGATCTTCCTCTCTGTCTCTCCTCCTCTCTGTATATCCGGCTTTCCAATAATAATAATAAAACCTTTAAAAAAAAATCTGTGCTGCTGTTTATCCAAATGTTTGCAGACGCTTGTGAAAAATGTTGGCTCTTCTGTATAAGCAGTTTAAGGAACAAGAGCTAATTTCTTTCTCTTTATTTGAGTGGTATTTGCTAAGCATTGCCTCCCTGAATTCAAAAAAGTGCAAAATATTTCTAGAGCATGATACAGGAGAACCTTCACTTCCTGTGGATGTATCTTGTGTTTGAAAATCCTAACTTTTGTAATAAGGAGGTCAGGGAAGCAGTGACCATATTCTACTGTATATATAAAAATGGGTGTGAATGTCTTATTTTCCAAGAGATTCTAAGAGATGAAGGTCCAGTGGGCCTATACAAAGAGTTGTTCAAGGACGTAGAACATGGTGTGAGCACCTTAAGAATGGCTGTGAGACTGTTTATCTCAACCAATGTAATGCACAGGATACATAATTTAGTTTCCGTTGTTCAGTAATTTTCAGTGTATTACCATAACTGTTTTATCATTTACCGTTCTCTTGCAGAGATCCTAGAGAGCAGACATTTGTTCCTGGTGGGAGCAGGTAGGTAAATATATGGGGATTAACTTGCAGAAGCATTTTTAAAGTTGAGAATGGGGCACAGTGTTCTTGTGTTGTGTCTTTGTGTTTCCTCTACGGTAGTTCCCCCATGCTTCCTGGTGGTCTGATGGGTGATGGAGGGAACAAACATGGATATCATTTAGAAAAAAAAAGTGGGTTTGTGGCCATTCTTCTTTGTATTTCTCCAACTCGCTGTGTTTTTCCCAGTGGCCTTAATCTTCTTCATTCTCTGGCTTAGTCACATTGTCATCTGACTATGCTGTCACCGAAGTAGGACTTTTAGGAGCTCTTTTGGGTTTACCCTTCTTTTTATGTCCTCTTGTCAACAATTACCAAGTACTGTGTATCTTACTATTTAAATATTTCTGATGTATGTTCTTTCTTTACCATCCTCACCACCACTATTTGTTATTTTTTAAAACTTAGGCTTCTGGTCCATCTTAAAAACATCAGTTTTCATATATTTTTTTTTAAAAAACTACAAACCATAGTAAAAATATTTCTGTCGTGACTCACCATGCATAAATGCACACATAAGTGTGGGCCAGGAACAAAATTGTTTGCAAAACTGCTTCTGATATTGTATCATTTTCCATGTTTCAGCTTAGACTTTTTTCCTCTTTTTAACAATATTTATTTATTTGAAAAGTACAATTTACAGAAAGAAAGAAGAAAGTCAGAAATAGAGAGAAAAGGAGAGAGAATGAATCTTCCATCTACTGGTTCAATCCCCAAATGGCCACAACAGTAGAAGCAGTTCTGCTTTAAAACCAGAAGTCAGAAGCTTCTTCCAGGTCCCCTACATTTGGATGCAGAGACCAACATGACTGGCCACCGCTTTGCTGGGCGCAGTAGCAGACAGCTAAGTTGAAAATACAGCAGCTGAGATGATACGGGATGCTGATATTGCAGTCATCAGCTTTATTGCATACGCCATAATTCCGGACACCTAAAAGTGTTCTAGCTTGTAGCATTCTTACCCATTTTTCTGGTTAGTCATGCTTGTTTGGTGAAGACTGACCCAGAGGTGGGTTCCTCCAAGAAGTCCTCCTGATCATTTCTGGCTGAGCTGAAATGCCTTCTCCATGCTCATCTAACATCTACTGCACATGCACACTCCTGCTAGTGGCTTAGGTGTCTGTCTCCACAACCAAGGCAACTTTCATTTCCAACATCTCATAGAATGGGTGGCATATAATAGAAGTCTGATAAAGGTGAGTCAATACATTATCGAAGATGGCTTTACTGCTTGACCCTGCGCACCTGTGTGGGAGACCCAAAGGAAGATTCAGGATCCTGCCCCATTCCTGAGCATTGTTGGCATTTGGAGAGTGAACCAGCAGATGGGAGATCTTTCTTTGTAACTGCCTTTTAAGTAAATAAATATATATTTAAAGAGAGAGAAAGAGGCCCAGAAAAATGAGTAATGAATTCCAAAACAACCTTGCCTGGGTTCCATGCCCTTCAATTTCTGACTACCAACATTTCCATTGTGATAATTGTATATATCTGGTAAGGGACTATATGGGGACATTGTTAATAGATATGGGTACTGCAAACCATAAAGAATGCCTACTTTTTTTTAAAGGTTTGTTTTAATTGGAAAATCAGATACACAGAGAGGGATGAGATACAGAGAGGAAGCTCTTCAATCCATTGATTTACTCCCCAAGCGGCGGCGATGGCTCGAACTGAGCCAAACCAAACCCAGGAGCCAGGAGCTAGGAGGCAGCAGCTTCTTCCTGGGGAAGTGGGGCCACCAGGATTAGAACTGGTATCCATATGGGATCCTGGCATGTGCAAGGCGAGGACATTTGCCACTAGGCTACCACGGAGGGCCCAGAATGCCTACTCCTTTTTTTTTTTTAAAGATTTATTTTTATTACAAAGTCAGACATACAGAGAGGAGGAGAGACAGAGAGGAAGATCTTCCATCCGATGATTCACTCCCCAAGTGAGCCACAACGGGCCGATGCGCGCTGATCCGATGCTGGGAACCAGGAACCTCTTCCACGTCTCCCACGCGGGTGCAGGGTCCCAATGCATTGGGCCATCCTCGACTGCTTTCCCAGGCCACAAGCAGGGAGCTGGATGGGAAGTGGAGCCACTGGGATTAGAACCAGCACCCATATGGGATCCCGGGGCGTTCAAGGTGAGGACTTTAGCTGCTAGGCCACGCCGCCGGGCCCCAGAATGCCTACTCTTAAAAAATAGATATTGGCTATCACCATGGCATTGTTGGCGAAGCCCTCTGCCTATGGCATTGGCATCCCATGTGGGCACCCCTTGCAGCCAAGTGGATGGAAGGACTCTCTGTGTTCTTCTCCCTGTAATTCTGCCTCTCAAGTGAAAAACAAACAAGCAAAACCCCAAAATATTACACTTAATTTTGAAACCGTTGTATAGTTTCAAGACCTCTATTAACAGAAGCTCCTAGAGGTCTCCCACGGTTAACTTCCTCATTTCTGTTTGTGTTATACGCACACCTCTTATCTCACTTGATCTAACAAATTTAGCCATTTCTACTGCTGTCTCTCTCTCTGTTTTTAATACTCAGGACTAACCTCAGGACTAACCTCAGGACTAACAAACTGATTCTATTCTAAAGTTCTTTCTCAGTTTTCCAATTGCATTGTTTAATCAAATCCACTTAAAAAAGATTGTTATTTTTGTTGGAAAGTCAAATTTACAGAGAGAAGGAGAGATATAGAAGATCTTCTATCCACTGATTCACTCCCAAAATGGCCACAACGGTCACAGCTGAGCCAATCCGAAGCCCGAAGCCAGGAGCTTCTTAAGGGTCTCCCATATGGGCACAAGGTCCCAAGGTTTTGGGTCATCCTCTACTGCTTTCACAGGCCACAAGCAGGGAGCTGAATGGGAAACAGGGCCACCGAGATATGAACAGGTGCCCATTTGGGATCCCAGCATGTTCAAGGCGAGCACTTTAGCCACTATGATATCCCGCTGGGCCCAAATTTTCTTTTAATCTACAATCTACAAGGTGTTTTCCATAAGTATGTGTTTGGTTCGGTCCAACAATTTCTTGCAGTCCTACTGTATATGTCTTTCAATTGCCTTTTCATTTCTGTCCAACCTCATTATTTTGGATGTGAATGCAAATGAATTAATTCACTTTCAAGTTATTCCCTGTTGCACTGAGATAGTTTTTAACCTTGCATCTTTGCTGAATTCATTTATGAATTCTAACAAGTTTGTGTATATGCTGTGTGTATGTGTCTATCAAGGGGAAAAGTTTTGTTAAAATTTTTTTACCTGCAAGATCAGCTCACCTGTAAAGAGATAATTTTACTTCTTCCCTTTCCATTTGCATGCAGTTTACTTATTTACATATTTATTTGTTTATGCCTGATTGCTTTGGCTGAGACTTAAATTACTATGCTGAGCGAAACTGGTGAAAGTGGGCATCCTTGCCGGCTTCATTATAATAGGGGTAAAAGGTTTTCATTTTTGATCACTGAATGAGATTCTAGTTGTAGACAATTTTTAAGTGTTATAACTTCATGTCTCAATCTCCTTTAAGTTTGAACATCTTCTAAAAATATTTCATTTCTTTTGAGACATTTTTTTCCACTCAAAAAGGGCTACTAGAATGTATCTTCTCCCTCAACTGGCGGATAGTTAGCATGTTGTCGCACCAGAGGGAAACACTATATGTGTTTCATCATTACTCCTAAGGCTTCATACTGATGTTCCCTACACCACCTTCCCAAGACTAATTAACCACTAGATACCCTCGGTTCACCTCCACTCCCTTTGCTTGGATCCAAATGGGAGTCTCATTTGTCTCTTGTGAATTATCTCATGTTTTATTTGGCCACGCCATAGACCTCCATATTCATTTTAGATGCCAACCACTTGTTTCCAACGGAGTAAAAGTCACTTCGTCCCTAAATTCTGCCTCCAGAGTTTCATAGATGAATGCAAACAGTACGCCTTGGTAAGTGTTAACTCAAGCATGCACGGAGTCTGGAGCAATCTCACAGTCACAGTGATCACATCTCACAGTCACCTACAACGGCTGCTACTTAGGACAGTAGCATTTCACAGCTGCTGATAAGTTCAGTGAGGAAGTACAGCTGCCGACTATCACAGAGAATAACAAAAACATTCCATTGAGAGCAGGAGGCAGGGAAAAAAGGAGTGCAGTGAAAAGAAAATACAGGCCAATTTCCAATTTTTGAAGTATTTTAAAGAAGATATGAAAGTACAGCACTCCACCTTTTAAGGAGCAGACATCAAAGTCAAACCGATGTAAAACTAAAATAGAATTTTGCTCATTGTAATGCCTCAACTGGATTTATATATGATTTTAGACGGATTGTAGAACTTTGTGACATAATTTGTTATAAGCAGAAAAAAATAATTAAAACTGAAGTTCTGTGTTTTCTAATACTCTAAGTTAGATTATTAACAACCTCAACATGATTTCTTAAAGATAAATTTTTCTTCAAATGACTACTGAAAGTTAACTTCATGTAGTATATAAGGACTGCAAACTGTTTTTAATACAGGCAACGATTATTGATCTGATCATCATTTAATATTGTAACAAAGAAGATAACACCCACTTTGGAACTTGTTTATTATAATTGAGAAAAAGTTAAGGATTACTAACTGCAAAATAATTATTATTACTCTCAGATATTGCTATATTCAATAAATGTTTCAAACACATGTTTCAAGGGAGACTAGTCTTGGAATGATAGGTTGAGAATGAACCATTTGCCTTGAATAATTTCATTTATAGTACATTATTCTAAAGCAGTGGATTTTATCATATGTGTAGAAATATTTGAGCTTGTATTTGATCACATTAAGCCATTAGACATTCTAAGAGCTTCTTATGTTAATAAAAGAAGAATCTGCATGTATAAGCCATTTTTATAGTAACATATGTCATGAATCACATTTTTAGTGTTTATTGAATGGAGTCATGTTACCAGCTTTTCTCAGATTTAGAAAAGATTTTTTGCTTTGTCAAATGGATTGTAGAAAATGCTAATAGGTGGCCTCTTAATGGGGGAAGTTCCAAGAAGATGGGGAAATGTTTCTATTTAGCCACTTTTCATAGATGACTTCAGAATGGCCACAATGATTGCTTTTCTTTCCAGAATGAAACCAAACAAACAGGCTTAACATTTTATAAATTGTCACAAAGGCAAACATTGCCTGATTTTATCTCAATGGTTGTACTGCCTAGAAAGAAAATCTTTATGAAATAGGATTAAATTATTAACAGATTGAACTATGTTAGATGGTCTTCACATCATCCCGTGGCTTAACAGATAAACATTAATGCATTATTAAATCAGAGTGGTTTTATCAGTAAGAATTTCAATTGTTGCAAGTCAGTTTGTTTTCTGTTCATATCTAGGGACACAACTGATATACAATGCTATACGTGACATACAACTGATGCCCAAATGATCACATGGGATTTTATTTTTCTGTGTTTGGAGTATGTGTCTTTTTTGTCCTTATTTTTCAAATGTTTAGTTAGTTATTTGTTTGAGAGACATGCACAAATGACATATGCATACAGGTTGAGAGAAATGTGTGTGTGTGAGAGAGATTTCATTTGCTAGTTAGTTCCCTACATGACTGCAACAGCTGGGGCTGGAAGATTCGAAATCAGGTCCAGGAGCTCTGGTACGTGAGCCCCCTCATATGGTATTTCTTTGGGTGTGAATTAGTAGAAATCCGTGTTGGAAGTAGGGGTAGGATTATAATCATGTACTAGAATATGGAATTTGACACTCCAGGCAGTGGCTTAACCCAGTGCAACAAAATGCCTACCCCTTATTTTATAAAAGAGAGAAATATAAGTTAGATTCCCAACTAAGTAGAGGATGCTAACCACATGATTTGGGGCTGTTACCCCCCAAATTGGGACATAAATGAGTTAGGAACTTACTAGAAAATGTTTCCCATTGCAGCATTGTGGAAATTCTTAATGCCAAAAGTGCAGGTGTGGCTGCAGCGTTCTTTTTGGGTGAGATGGAACATTTCATCCACATTCCAAAAAGACATAGCTAAAGCAGACAGGAACCATAACATACATGTGTCTGCTAAGTGAGGGTTTTGTCCTCTCACACAAGGGGCAAAACCAGTAACAAAGTTTCTTTACTCCTTCATGACTGACTGCAGCTGCTGCTGCTGGTCTCCTATTGCAGTTCTGCTCTTGCCTAGCCTAACCATGTGTTGCACCTGACTTTGTTTCCAGCTCTAACAACTGTATATATGAACAACTGTGTGGTGACCTCATGCTAGAGCTGAGCCCTTGGTTCTGCTGTTAGTGTTTCTCCTCATGATTCCTTAGGCGCCTCTTGTGCGGTTGCAGTTTTTCAGGACAACTGTAGATGGCTGTTGCTGTTTTTGAAAGTGTAGGTAGACAGTGGGAGGAGCTGTCGGAGAGCTCCGGGTGGCCTGTGTGGCAGTGCAGGTCCCAGATGGACAGCCTAGCTGACTGTTGGACAGCTCTGTTAGGCTCACCTGGTGGTGCAGGTAGCTCATTGACAGCTGCTGCTGTGGGACAGCTGCAGCTGGGCCCTGTCTGATAGCCCAGCATGGCCTGTTGGCACTTCCCTGTCTGTACTTCACGCAAGCCGTTCTTTGTACCATCGTGGTCCACCTTCTCTGCATTCTGCAAACTTAGAACTAGAACTGGCTGAAAATCTCCAGTATGGCTGTATTCCTCTTCCCCATGATTTTTGCTTTATTATAATATCATTGTACTAAAATTAGTCTGTGGGCGGGGAGCACTCCCACATCCATGATGTATCTGGTGCCATGACACTTCCAATATTTCAAAAAAAAAAAAAAGAACAGACTGTTTTTGAGGATCCGGTTAGGTTCTATTCTATACATCATTCTTGATGCCTCCTAATGGCTGTGGTGCTTTTGACCCAGCTCCCTGTTAATGTACCTAAGTAAGTAATGGAAGATGATTGAAGTGTTTGGGACTCTGCACCCACATGGGAGACCTTGACGAATCTCCTAGCTTTGTTCTGGCTCAGATCTGGCCATTGGAGCTATTTGGAGTAGTCCTCTCTCGAACTCTGCCATACAATAAATAATAAATATTAAAACGTTGTTTTTGGGAAAGATAACTATTGCTTGTCAGTTCAGTGAGTGATTCTAGACAATTTTGACAAATATATAAATATGACAACAAAGAGATCAAAGAGCATTGAGATAAGTAACATTAGCTTTAGCCTCTCTGGAGTGATGTTTGAGGAGAATCCTGCAGGGAGTGGCGATTTGTGTTGCTTTCTTGGTTCTTGCTTTGCAGCCTATTTAAGCCACCCATTACTTTGATTAGACTTTAAAGGTGTTTTTCACTCTTTTCTTACAAAGGCGTCCTAAACTGTTCACCTCCCAGCCCACGCAAGGCATTCCCCGGTGACATCGTGATGTCATCTTTTCTTCCCCAGGAGATGGGACAAATGAGGCCCTCTTCCAGAGTTGTCAGTGTTGCAAACGTTAAACTTTGCAAGGTCATGTCTGAAGCATGTGCTGGGTTGTTAGTACATCTGAAAGCACTAAGTTGGTGGAGACCTTCATTGCTGAGGTCAGCTTTTAAGGAAACAGTAGCGACTGTTCAGTTTCAGCAGATTTGTGTTAAGGAAATACAGGCTCAGTTATAGCAAATCTTCAGAAATGTTCAAGAGAAACCAGAGACCTAAGAAGTTTTTTTTTTTTTTTCTTAAATTATGAAATCCTTCACTTTCTAAAAGCTGTCACATGTGTTATGTAAAACTCTGATGTGGGCCAAAGAAAACAAGTCTGTGGCCTTGATTTTCCTGATGGGCCACAAGTTTGTGGCCTCTGCAATAAGAAGTACCATTTATTATCTGGGTGATGATGGGTGAGACACTGTGCTCAATGGTTTACATAACTTATCCTAAAAACAGTTTCTCCTTTCTCTCACTCCCTCTTTCTCTCTGTGTGTTTATGTGTACGCATGCATGTGAGATGCTTTCTGACAAACTCTTCCTTTGTCTTCTACAACAACCCCCTCTCCTTTTGCATCTATTTGAACAATTGACATCAACTTGTCTTTTCAATGGCTTCACGCATACTTCTGTTTTACTAATCTCCTTTAACTCTGAAATTTGTTTATATGTATCATCTGTACTTTTCATTTGCTATTTAAGATACATTATGTTATAGCTCTATCGTTATCCAAGATTTCCTTAAATGTCATTTTTTATTTCTCAAAGTATATTACAAGAATATCAGTGAAAGAAATGTATTGATTTTTTTAGTCAGATGTGTATATATAAGGCCAGTTTAATAAATACTTGGGTGAGTATGCTTAAAATAAAGACCTATGGTAGAATATCAATAAATATTTGATTTGTCATTTTCAAGATTTATTTTTATTTGAAAAGCAGATTTTAGAAATAGAGAAAGAGACAGAGAGAGAGGTCTTCCACCCTCTGATTTACTTCCCAAATGTCTGCAGTGACCACAATCGAATGACTCTGAAGCTAGGAACTTCCTCTGGGTCCAACAGCTGGCTGTGGGTACCCGAGTACTTGAACTGTCCTCCTCTTCTTTTCCAGGTCATCAGCGAGGAGCTGAATCAAAAGGGAGGAAGTCAGGACCCGAACCAGTGCCCATATGGGATGCCAGTGTCACAGGTAAATTAACCTGTTAATGCCACCACCCTGGACCCTGACTTGGTTTCTCAATTATGGTATAATAGTAACTACTGAGTTCTTGTGAGGTCCTATAATGAAGTGTTCATAATCTTACTCATTAGGTAAAGTTGATTCTATTTTGTATAGTCAAAAGGAAGAATCATAAGACACGGAGAGTTAAATATTTTGTTCAAATCACATCTAAGTTGTAGAGGTGAAATGGACTTTAACATTCAAAGTATCAGTAATAGTTATTACCATGAGCGTGAAACATGAAACTAAAAAGGTAAAAGTCTCAACGAGGGGAGCCCATACCCACAATCTGGAGTTTAAATGCACGCCATCTAGTTTAAAAGGATTAATTAATTCTTTCAAAATCTAGAGCAGTGAAATCAGAGATTTAGGAATTATTTGGTCTAAACTGTTCATTATCAAATGAGAAATGAAGACCAAGGAAGAGAATTGTGCAAGTACATGTCTTTCAGAAAACAAATATTTCAACCAGTACTACATTCCAATAGAACCAAAATAAAAAAAGATAACAATGTTTCTTAGGATAGCAGCACAGTTTACTTTGGATAACTTGTATAAGCATGCTGGGCCTTCATCTTTTGATTGACAGAGAACAAACACAAAAGGGTTGTCAGCAGCTAATTCTTCACCCTGATTGACAGTTCCCTACTTTAACCTGAGCCATTTGGATGGAAGGAGATCGAGTTTATTGCTTGTGATGATCAAAAGATGCCTGAAAGGTTTGTTTCCTAGACTCAAGGAAATAGAATTGAGATCTTCAAAACAAGCAGCCACTATGTGGATGTATATACAGCACTTGTTCCTCACAGAAGCAGTCACAATTTTTCTTCTGCTTTGGATCCAATAAATATGTAATGATGGCGTTGAGTATGCCAGACATTGTGCCTTGACTTTTCACATCATTAATCTAATTTATTTCTCATGGAAAAAGAAAACTGAACACACACACACACACACACACACGCTGTGAAATAAATAAATGAAGAGTCTCCATTTTTCAGGTAAGGCTACAAACTTAGTCATGGTAGTTTCTCTGCTGCCGGTAATCTGTAAAGCTGATACTGAAACACTTGATTCCAATTGCAGAATCCTTTGTGACCTGCTACTTTCATTCTCACGGTATTTGTTAAAACATTTTTTGAAGTGGTTTGAGCAAACATCATGCTACTAGTCATTGGTGTGGATACACAGTTTGACCATCTAACGGGAGGGAGCCATGGAGGATGGTGACAAGTTTGGGAGTGGAGTTTGAGACAGATACACTTGCTAAAAACGTGAAACAAATATTGCCCTTCAGTTGTAGATAGAAAAGCCAGGGAAGAACAATAGGTTTCTTTTTAATTTTTTAAATTTTATTTTATTTTATTTTATTTGGAATTTTCCCCCCAAACTCCCACCTCCTGACAGATTTTCCCCATATTGCTACAATAGTATAGTCCTTCATAAGGAGTCATAATTCCATCAGTCTCTTTTTTAAGTGTGCTCCAACATGAGCAATAGGGTTTTAAGGCAGTAATAAGATGCAATACTCCCTTTTCGTCTATAAAAAGCCGCAGATATTTATAAGCCCCTTAGTTGGGAGAACAAAACTACATAATACGATAGACAACACCAAAATCACTGTGGAAACATATTCTGTGTGGAAAAGTTGGCACTCTGGTCCCGATTCTGATCTCCTAGATAAGAGTGGATAGATTTCTTTCATCTTGTAAAATCAGGCACATGGCTGACATTAAATATGTTGATGGGTGAATCCTAGAGCGAGTTGTAAAAATGGGCAAAACAATAACAAAATTTCCTAATAGAAGAGGATACACAAGGAAGACAAGATTCTTTGCTCCCAAATACTTAATCTTGCTTTATAATCGAAGTTAATGGTTACGATGAATTTGCGCTTGTTAAAAACAAATCCTGCTGATAGACTGATTTAAGGCCATCAGAAATGTGCATTAAACTATTTGCCTGATCTAACTGTCCTGTCATCTATATGGCTCTATTTGTAGTGTCTGATTCCAGTTAGTCTCATCTTTAAATCATGTGGCTATTTTACTATAAAGTGAAATAACTTGATCAGATGGCTTTTGAGTTCCATGCAACAAATAGTAGAGCCTGTCTTTGGAGACTAGATACAAAAGCAGCACAAACTGGGTTAATTTAAACTCAAACAAAAGGTCAGTTGGCAGAAAGTAAAGACCTCTATGACCTCTTGTTCAAGTCCTGGAAGCTATAAATCCCAGTAAACTACTTAGGGCTTTATTAAGCAAGCCCAACAAAAGATAATCAACATTGTAATTATTGTTCAATTACAAACTGAATTATAAGCCTGGTTTTTATTTATCAAAGCAACAGTCCCTAAGTCATTTGCAAAAGCATTCTAATGAATGGTAGAAGGCTGTAGGTTACATAAGCAATTAAGAAAAATCATAAAACTGAACACTTAAAATCGATTAAAACCTTAGAAGTATTCATCAAGCTTTTTGAAGCCCAAGGTTCAAGGGTGATGAAAACGCAAAATGCAAGGACAAAATCCATTCAGGTTTCACAATCTCTAGTGTCATTTTGATCAAAAAGTTCAGCCAAAGAGAGAAGAAAAACCTGTAGGACTCCAAACCGCAAGTGACCTTGGGTTTTCTTTGTGAAGTGGCCCAAAAACAAGAAGCAGGATGTTCTGTAAACCAAAAGTTTAAAATCTGGGTAACACTTTATGGTGCCTTTTTAAGTACTTAAAAACAATTAACAAATGACTGGAAGAAAATCCTATCCTTAATTATTTTAAGATGTATTTGTGCCTCATTGCTCATGCGACACATCATGCAATGTGTTTTACAAAGCCATTGAAACTGATTATTAAATAAGTGTAAGCATTATATTTCCTGAAAGTATGTTAGACCATAATATGTAATGGTTCAGTGGGAATAATTTTTAAAATATATTTTTGTTGAATTCTTACATTCAATACAATGGTTGAATTTATGCATTTTGCTTCTAAGTAAAAAGCATAGCTCTCCAACTAATAACTCTGCTTTGCTTTCTGGAATGTTAGATTCAACAGTTTGTGGAAAAGCTGACTTAAAACAAGTTTGGGGCAAACATCCTGATACTATGGCTTTACTTGTTGCTTACAATGTTAGCATCTCATATCACAGCGTTGATTTGAGTCCATGTTTCTCTGCTTTCTTAGCTTCCTACAGTTCCCCCAGGGAAGGCAGAAGATGGCCCAAATGTTTGAGCCCCTGCCACTCAGGCTGGGAGACCCATATGAAGCTCCTGGATCCTAGATTCAACCCAGTTCAGCGTCAGTACTCAAGGCCACTGGGAAGTGAAAGGGGCTAGTATTTCTCCCTCCCCATCTGTCTCTAAGGCTTTGCATTATAAATCAATACATCCTTTCCCCCAAAAAGTTTTGGTATAAAATATCTGGAAAACTATGCTTAGATTTTACATCATAAGCATTTTCCATAAACTGTACAAAGTATTCCCTTCTAAGCCCATTGTTGGGTAAGAGATAAAAAATGAAAGGGCAGAATGACACTCTTGGAGTGAATTAGAGCCTGGCTTGTGATGTAAACTGCTTATCTTTTTGTCTTTGTAAATATGCTTTCAATATCAATTGTCTGCATTTTGACATCACATTAAATATTGCGAGAGCAGCTTTTGGGTGAGCAATCCCCAAGGTATCAGAGACCTTGTATAATCATCCCGTCGGCTGAATGTCCTAAGCACAGCACAAAACTCCCAACCCCCTGTTATATTCCTGAAGCATGCATTGAGGATCAAGTGAGAATAGTGTCAGCTGACCTTTGGGGTTTAGTACTGTTTTACCTTGAACGGAAGAAAAAGAAAGCTTTCTGTGGTAAATATGAAATGCGTTGAAACCTGGTTTTGGTGTTTCGATCAGGACTCAAACCTCTGGCAGAACACAACATTCTGTTTCTAAGAAAAGAGGTTTGTTGTGAAGCTCAGAAAACCTTGGACATCACATAGCTCTTACAAAACAACATTTTGATGATTTAAGTGTGAATGAATGAGAAGCATATGGATTAAATTTCTCTTAAAATACACATGGGTTTGAAAGTTAAGGCAAAGGTGTTTAGCTAAGTAAGTTTTGAGCTTGACTGAATCCAAAAGATTTGAAAGATGGTTGATTGCTTGACAACCCTGAAGCACAGCTAACTTCTTTAGTATTACATTAGTGGTACCACTAAATTTTGATTTTGGGTGCTGGATTTTCATTCATTCAAAGATTGGGTTAGATGCATTCCTGGCATTTAAGGCAATTATCAACTAAGTGGGTATAACAATGACTCAAGTTTATATTATATGTGAAATTATGGAATGGCTTATATATGTCTTATTTATATCTAAATATTATAATAATTGTTTAATCATTCAAGAAAATTAGTGACTTTCCAGGATTTTGAAGTCAAGTTTTATGCTTTGCTACTCTTGAAAATTTTAAAAATGCTGATGACAACAAATGTTAATATGTTCAGCAACACCGTCAATGTCAGCCTTCAGTTCTCTTTTCAGATCTACCCTGTCAATATCTTTGGAAGCAGGGATGTGAATTTCCGTGCTCTGCAAGCTCTCACTGTTTTGCTTTCCAAAACTTTGTAACACATGTGACAGGTACTATTAGACCTCTTCAGAAAAGGACCATTATCATTTTTGGAATGGCTGGTTAAGTTGTTTCTATAGTTTAGTTTCTAGACTGAAAGGTCTCTACTGACTGGGACTGTGACCACAACTGCCACCATTGCCTCACTCCTTGTCCAGTGGCAAGAATGAAATAGGCCCTCTGTATTTACATATTTAAAACAGTGTTGTAATAAATTCAACGAATCAAAAAGCACATGATTTTCTCTAACATTTGCGTGTAGTAATATGAAGATATTTCAAAATATTCATGGAAAATGAAATTAGAGGATGCGTATTTAGTGCAAAAATTTGAAATCCCTGCCTAGAATTTTCATGCTTTACATTTTCCATAAAGTTTTAGAAATAGTTTTTGAAATGGTGTGAAATATTAAACATTGTTGTAGTCAGCATTTTGTTTTCAAGATGTAAATGAGACAACATTTAAATAACTACATATGCCAAAATAACAAGAAATAGTTTAACAAATTGCAGCCTTTGTCCAAGTAATATTAATCCACCTAAATTGATACCCCTCTGCTAAATCTCATGAATAATTCCATCCAGGGAGTAAATGTTAAATCCAGGATACAGTATCTTTACAAAGTTACACGCTTAATGACTCCCTGTCTGTATCTGGTATCACAGATACTACACTTGATCTTAGCCAAAAGGCCGAGAAGCGATAGTATCTGGTATCACAGGAACAAGCAGAAAGTTTATCCCTGTAAGCTGATACGACAAAAGGAAAGTAAGTGATGAATCACAACCAGTTAAAATATTTATGCCAAAAGATACAAGGAAATGTAATGATAGGAGAAAAATTAATACCTGTATGATTCAAAGTATTCTTTGAGATCATGTTTTGATTTTTAACATTTTTGTGAAATTATTTTATATTCACAAAGATTCTGCTAAAATTCAGGCATATTGTAAAAAATTTCCACAAAATGTTTTCATGTATTTAATTGTAGCTCTGGCCATTATCGTCCCTTATATATATATATATATTTTTTTTTTAGTAATCAAATAAGCATATTTATTGATTCCATTTTCCAAAAAACCTTTTTTGAAATGTCCTCATATTCAAGGAAACCAAAATTATGTTCCTACAGGAAATTTTTACATGGAAAATAAAACCAAAATATATACCCATGTTAGTGTATATAAATACTTGTATTTGATGACTAGTTATTCAAAGAACTGCCAATATTTTCCAACTTTGGTCTAAGTGAATGGCATAACAGCTTGATGTGTACACAGTACAAATGATTGGTTGTTTAGACAGCTGAGATTTTCAACCTTATGGACGTCCCTTATATTTTCAACATTAAAATATTATCTGTGGGTTTGGTTCTGCGGATTATATTATCCCTTGACAAGTTTTTTTCTTTTTTTTTATATCATGTTTCTGATGGAATGCAAGATATTATTATTAGAATTTTGGAAAAGGGGTTATAGATATGCATATGAAATTAATTAGCATGCTATTTCTCCTATCAACATTTGATCTATGTTATTCAGTTTTGTAATGTTAAACATATTTTTACTATAAAAACTGCCACATAATTGGATATTTCTTGACTTCATACACATTTTTCTTACTCTCCATAGAAATACCGCCTCTTAACTTCTTATTGGTGATGACTATCACCAAAATCCTTATTTTTTAACAGAAAAAATGTCTTGGGCAATTTACGTTGTGGGAAGTACACTGTTGTATTTAAATATAAGTATATACCTACTACTAGGAGCTCATTTTTATTTTTGTTTCAAGTATTAGAAATGTACATTGTCTGTACCAACTATGTCAGGGTACACTTAAGTAAGAGACTAATAGAATTATGATTCCTTATGAAGGACTACACTATTGTAGAAAAATGGGGAAAATCTGTCGGGGGTGGGAGTTTGTGGGGGAATCCCAGCCTATACAAAATTGTACCACATAATTCAGAATTCAAAATAAAAATATATTTTAAAAAAAGATATATACTGAAAAAAGAGTAATGTACAAATCTATTAACTTAAAATATGTAATAAATCATCTGTGAACATGGACAATGACAAAAGTAATATAATATAATATAATATAATATAATATAATATAATATAATATAATATAATATAATTCAGCTGAAACCCGAAATTGGTGGTTATAGAGATTTTCTGAAACATCAGCCAGCCTTCTCTCCTGTCAATTTCTTTAATTGATTTGTCTTAAATTCTTGGTAAATAACACTGGTTTGAGCTTCCTTTCACAGTTCACTAATAATGGTAAAGTACTACTGTAGGAATTGGAAAATACCTCCTCCAGCCTCCTGCCTACCATGTCCCAGTCTACCCATTGTGCCTACTCCAGGGTCCTTCTCTTCTTTAGGAATTTGTGTGGCTACAACTGCTGTAGTTAAGATATTGGCCACCAAGCAATATACCCCAAAAAGCATTTCTTAGGAACTTTGTCGGATAAATGATTGAGCTTTCTATAACATTCAAAAAAATCAACAATCATGACATCAGAACCAACTTCTGAGGAACTCTGAGAAATTTTCTCAGTAATCAAAGACTCTTCAAAAACATTCATTCTTAGCTGTACTCACTGCAGGAATTTTTAGTGTGTTTATTTTTTAAAAAACATTTCTATACCAAGTTTTTGACCTTCATTGTCTGGAGTTAAAGAGTCCAAAACTGGAATGAGTGGAAGTTTGGCAGAAATCCCACCCAGAGCAATACAGCAACTCTTGTAGCACCTGTAACCCTGCCCTTATTTTCATTAACTTTGACATCATGTCTCCCACCAACCTTCCACACAGCTACTCCATCTGAAAGCTTTGCTAAACATTAGCTCAATTTTTCCTTTTCACATTTTCTAGCTGTGATATCTAACTGCTCCAAAATTTTATGAATGCATTTTTCAGTTTGAGCCTTTTTCCTTTCAAAAGAATGACATTATCTTTGCTTACAAGGACTTTTCAAACCTTTTTTTTAAAATCATGAGGTCAAACACCTTTAAGATCTAAAGTCTGTCATTCCTTTCCAAACATTGTACCCCAATAGCAATAGCTTTATCTTTTTACCTGGTTCATTCTATTGTTACTAACACTTGGAGTTTTGACTGTGACAAAAAGAAGATCAAGCTGTAGTCTGTTCAAAATGAGCTTCTTCATCAACATCTTTACTAATTATAACCAAAAGCTTATGTGATGATGAGCATAATAATATTGGTTAATAATATTTTGGTTGCAAATACTTCAACTTTAACTGTTTTCAAAGATGTATTTATTTATTTGAAATAGAGTTATAGAGAGGGGGAGGATAGAGAGGTCTTCCACCCATTGGTTTATTCCTCAAGTGGCTGAAACAGCCAGGGCAGAGTCAAGTTGAAGCCAGAGACCAGGAGCTTCACTCAAGTCTCCCAAATGAAAAGCAGGAGCCCAAGCACTAAGGCCATCTTCCTCTCTTCTTCCAAGGCCATTTTCAGGGAAATGGATCACAAGTGGAGCAGCTGGGACAAAGACTTAGCACCCATTTGGTATGCTGGTGTCACAGGAAGTGGCTTTACCCACTGTATCATGACACTAGCCCTGAGCACTGGCAGTTTTAAGAGCAAGTACAATAGACTGGACATTCTAAATATTCTTTTCACTCTGTAGAACATAGGCATCTTGGAAATGAAATTTCTGACCTTTTGATGTGTTTATAAAGTATGAAGAACTATAGCATTAATCAAATCTCATGCCTTCAATAATGTCTAATTCATCATTCAATGGTTTTCTATCCTGTGCTGGTATGACTTCTTATCATCCATTTTTTTTCATTCCATCAGAAATGATATTACCAACTTCTTTAAAGAAAGTGTAGTGACTTCAGAAGTTTTTTTCAAGAGTTTTGGCAGCTTTTGACTTCTTAGCTCAGAAGTTACAGCATCAACAGCTGGTCCTCACACCTCTACTGATTCCCATTGGATTAGCACCTTGGCTCATCTTGAAGCCTTCCTTGTTAAGAGAGAAAATGTGAGTGCAGTGGCAGAGGGGATACCTTCCACAGCCTCTTCACTTGTGGTACTGGCAATATCTTGAACAAATTTAAGCTACAGTATGTTTATATTTATTCCTGAAGTCAGTTGGCTCTGCAATAGTCACACCATTGATCATTATTCTTGAATTTCTCCAAATCTATATGGTATTCACTGTTGTCTTCTTGGTAATGGTAGAGCACTGGCTAAAAGGTCTACTATACCTTGAGACATCAATGCTCAGATATCTGTACCAACTTCTACTTCCTATGGCATGAGGCCAGATGAGATGAGGAACCAGTGTCCTGGAGCATATTCTGGGTCTCACACATGGGTACAGGGACCATCTTTTGCTTCTTTCCCAGGCCATTAGTAGGGAACTGGATTGAAAGTGGAACAACTGGGACTTGAACCACTGCTCATAGACGATGTTGACGCTGCAGGTGATGCACTAAAACCACAGACTGGCCCCTTGGACAGTGTGCTTGTCCCTCTTGCAGGTGCAATCAGCTTTTCCTTTTCCTCTTCCAAGAAATAGTAGCAATTTGCCTGATCCCTAGGATATAGTCCTTTTCCTCCATTTGTCCAAAAGCAGAATTCACAGCTTCTCCCCGTCATCAAAAACAGTGAATTTTCCCCTGAGTCTTAAATTGTAGGAGTGTTTCCTGGCCTCTCCTAAGTGTCTTAAGGCTGTTGTATTACATGAGGGAAGAATCCACAGGAATCATGTGGTTGCATGCCAATGGATCCCCGATGATGCTTCCTCTATTTCCTGCCTTGATTTCAGTTTTCTCATGAGTAGAGGCCCAAGGAAATAAGTTGTTGGATGACAGCAAATTCTCCATGTGTCTGGATGTATCCTGCTAATCCATTGTTAGCCTTTCAGAAGTCATTAATATATGAGTTATTTCTTCTTTGCCCTATTTGTCATGGCTCCCTTATCCTCTCATACTCTGTTGCAAGGAAACAGTTCACTTGAAACAGTTATTCACGATGAGTGTGATAAGAATTCTGACTTTGTGCCTGGCTTTTTCTCATTATTAAGGTGGGGACAAAGCTATTTTGTGGTTTTCAGTATTCTAAACAGAAACAAAACACTTTACCACATTTATTTAAAGTCCAAAATTTCACTAAATTCTCACATTCTATTCTCCTCTTTGAGATTAAAACTCTTATTAAATGGTTGACCTCCAATCTTCTCTTTTCTGATTTATATACCATTGACTACTTCTTCGTTTTCTGTATTCAGTTTGCTATTTATTCATCCCAGAAGTTGGAAACAGTATTAACTGTCTGTAGAGATCTTTTTTTGGCCTTTTGCTGGGCGCTTGATTTTGGGTTCACCGCTCGTTTCTTAATCTCTGCCCTTTTGCACCCTTTGTCTTCATAGCTTTCTTTTAGACACTGTCTTTTGGGGGTTGTGTATCCCCAAGAACATTTGAATTTCATTCTTTTTTTAGGTGGAAATATTCTTTATTACTACTTTTTTTTTTATGATCTATACAGTTTTGTAGGTATTCCCACCTTCTCCGTTCCTCCATATTCCCCCCTCACCATTTTCCCCTATGTTATTACAGTAATATAGTCCTTTAATAACATTTTTAAGTTTGACATTTTGCTAATTGTGTGTATCATAGCATTTCAGGCATAGGCAATGCTAGAAAATCTAGTACCAAATGTAACTGTTTCATTGGGATCCTTCCATTTGTGAATAGAATGCAAACTGCAACGAATATTCTCATAAATGAACTGCATGATGGAGGATGGCATACCTGGAAATGAAGTGACATTCGTTCTTGAGCAATCAAGTAGTTGAAGACAAAAATCTAGGTTGGCAGTCACTTTATGTCTTTGAAAGTTTGGAAACAGCTTCTCCCTGTGCTTTAGGTGCCAAGGAGGGGAAATCTGTTATTCTTGGTAATCATTTAATTCTTTGTAATTTAAGAGTATTCTCATTTTTGTTCATGGTTCCCCATGCCTCCCAAAATTTACTAGAATATGTTGAAACACAGATTTTTTTTTCGTCCTTCTTTCCATACTGTGCTCCTATATTTGGGCTTCAGAACTGCAACTAGATATATGTTACATCTTCTCATTTAATTCTTTTTTACTTCTTTAATTCCTTAAAAATTACATTTTCTCAGCTTTGCTGCATTTTACATGAATTCCTAACATTTATTTTTTATTAATTTTTCAATTATGATCAATCTGTTAGTGATCCAAATCATTGAATATTTGCTTTCACCTATTTTCTTATTCCTTAAATTTTAAATTCTTGATGATTGGTTCCATATCAGCTTTCACTTCTTTGGTAATTTTCTAAAATATGTATATACACACATGTATGTACATATACACATGCATACATATGGATTTATATAATATCAATGGTCTGTAACTTTCCTTTTCAATATTCTTTAATATGGGTCTTACATTATTCTCCATGGGCTGCCACGACACAACACCAAAGACTTGGTGGCTGAAACAATAGCCATCTATTTTCCCTAAGGTCTGGAGGGCATCAGCATGGTCAGCTTCCTGTGAGGGTACTCTGGGGCTTGCATTTCCTGCACAGTGTGTCTTTACAAGATGGACAGAGCAATCTGATGTCCTTTCCTGTTCTCATAATGTCACTAATGGCATCATCAGGACCCCATCCCCTTGCTTTTGTCTAAACCTAACTGCATCCCTAAAGTTCCATCTCCAGATAGTACCACATTGGAGTTTAAGGTGTCAGCTTAGCAATTGTGGGAGGCTACAATGCAGTCAGTCTGTAGTAAGTGTCCAAATAACTTGCATTCTATTTCTGTCTTGCTTTATTTACAGTGGTTTGAATTGAGAAAATGTTATTCCAGAGAAGGATTCTGGTTGTCAGAAAAACTCTGTACCCAGGATCTCTTCAGCTTTCTTCAAAGCAAGAAGAGCTTTCTCACTTGCCTGTCATTCTTAGCTTCCTTCTTCACACAACAGTGTTGTAGGTGGAATCTGCAAGACACCTGCAGCTGTGGCTCCCCCTGGTGCAAATGGGCTTCCTGCGGCTCGGATGCCGTCCTCCAATCCCTCACCCAGGTCCAGGTACTCCACTCCTGAAGCCCTGGATTGAACTCCTTCAGCTTATAGTGGAGGAGGTATTCGCCTTAAAGACTTACTTAAAGTGTAGGCACTCAGAATTTCTGCATGCAAAATATCTTTAAAATGCGGATGCTTTAGAGTTTTCATCATTCTATTAATTTCTCATATGTATTTTAAGTAAGATTATAAGTAAAAATAAGAGTAATTTATGTTTTTAGGATCCTTCACAGAACTGCTATTGGAGCAGGGGACTGGAGGGACTTCCAGGTAATTCTTATCATACAACAACGATTTTAGTGTCTAGTAATATGTGCCTTTACCCCTGCTTCCAGGACTATAATCCAGCAAAGTAACTATATAGCTCTTTTTTTTTTTAACCTAAAATATTTTCCTTCTGTTAAGTGTAAGCTTATCCTGCTTAGTCCAAAGTGAATTTGCTAAAGGAAAATACAGTTAGTTATATAGCAAAACAGACATGGTACAAGGTAAAGTTACAGCTTACGTTCAATACCTCTTCTCTTTTAATGAGATGAAATGATCCAGGACATGTTGATATTTTTGCAAAACAATTGTGACATAATAATTGAATACGCAGGAATACAAAATTGTAAAGTAACGCAAGACCTTGGCATAATTTTATTTAATATTCCCTGATGTTTACCATCTTTAATTACTTTTGGGAAATGTAAAATATGGAAGAATTGAAAGAATAGCATTGGAAACATCATTTTAACTAAATTCAGTAATTATAGTGTTCTTTCTACTTGCTTCCACTCTGCCTATCGCTACAAAAACACATTCTAGAACATGGTATGATTTGAAAATAACAGTGATTTTGACGTTCTGCTTCTACAACCTTTAAGATGCATCTCTTAAAAATAGTAACATTAAGAAAATGAGTACATTCTTAGTAAAACAGTTTTCATATTCAGATTTGTTCAATTGTTCTCAAATGTTCTTTACTGATTTTATTTTCTATCCAGTATGCAATAGATAGCATGCATTCAACTTGGCAGTTACATCTGTTGAACCATTTTATGTCTAGAACAATTTTTCAACTTGGCTTTTAAAATTTTCTTTTTAACGTTGACATTGGGCTTTTGAGTTCCCAGGACACTTTTGGTAGCATGATGAATGTTCTCAATTTGCTGATTAGTTTTTCATATTATGGTTGAACTTGGTCCTCTATTTTATTAAAACTGGAGGGCCAGAGACTCAATTCAACTAAGTTTGAATATTTTTGGCATCGATATGTCAGGATCCAGAGAAGGATCCTGGTTATCAGAAAAACTCTGTACCGAGGGTCCCTTCAGGGATGATGCTGCTTGACTGTGTTGTACCATGAAGTGACTCCATGATAGTGTGTTCCATGCCAGGAAGGCACAGCTTAGCTAATGAAGGTAGTGATAACTCTCCTGTGCTAAGGTAATGTTTTCTTTCTTGCATGTGGTGTTTTGGGTGGTTATATTTTGGCACCATGTTTAGGATCCTCTCCTAAATTGGAAACCAACTCCTTTCATGTATGGGACCAAAGCTAAATCATCCATGGTTGAAAAGTTAATGATCTTGTCTTTGAAAAGCAGCTTCAACTTTTGACCCTAACTATGTTTGATAGACCTCTATCTCTCCCCGAGACTGATGTCTTGTATACTTTACATACTGTGTGGAAGCTTTTACACTCAAGACTTGATTTCAGTGCGCTTCTTACTTTTGCCATTTTTTTCTCTTTCTTTTTAGCTTGGCTAGCTATTTCAGTGCTGCACACTGATGTGTTTTGGTGCCATGGGATCTATTTAAGCTCATTTGGATCCTAAGATTGTGCCACTAGATATGTAAATTTGGTAGACAAATCAGGAGAAAAAGAAATCAGAGAAGGAGGAAGAAAGGCAGAAAAGAAAGAAAAAAGAAGGAGGGAACGAAAAGGGACAGGAAAGGAATAAGAGGAACATATTAATGTTCTGTTAGAAAGCATTTTGAATAAAACAAGTGCTTGTTTGCGGTATCTGTATCGCCCCTTCTTTTCTACTATCACAAGGACCGGGCTCTATTTGTGGATACAGCTGCTGGGGGCAGCCGAATCACAGGTGCTATGCTTTGTCAGAAGCCACTGACTGGGGAAAGAAGACAAGTGGAAAGTTTTGCAAATGACTCTCAGACATTTGTCTTTGCAAACTGGAGCTAACTCATCTTGAAATGATTAGTTCTTTTAATAAAAATCATGGCTATAAAAGTGGAATTTCTTTTATTCCAATACATTCAATAGAAATTATTTATATAAATGGACTTTGACTCTCTACAGCTTTGAACCTCTTCAATGTTGAAATATTTTCATTTTCTGAAGATGAACTTGGTTTTTGAAAAGAATTGGAACTTGTGAACTATGTTCGGTTATTAAGAACTATGAAATAAACAAATAATACCAATTTGGTATTATTAAAGCATTTTAGTGAAAATATGAAAACTACTTAAATGCATAAAGGGCCAATTATGGTGCCACATTTATGACTATTATATGCTTGTGATACATAAAATTTAGTTTAATAACAATATAAATAATCATTATATTTTCATTACAGCTGTTGGAAAATTTGAAAAATCTCTAAAAATTATCTTTCAATTAGGAACTAAATGGATGGCTTCTTCCCTTCATTTTCCCCATTGTTACCCCTCCTTATGCTGCTTCTGTTTCATTCTTCTATCCTTACTCAGAAATTTTTTGTATGCTGATATAATTCTTGGGTTAAACACAAGTTAAAAGATAACAAGTGAAAGTTCAATGGTACTTTATAGAGCATACAATCCAATTCTTTTTGTTAATGAAAAAATGAAAACCTCAGGTTAACAGAATTATAATCCAAACTCTAAACTCTTAGCCCATGCCTGAGCAAGATGTTAAGTTAGATTTATTTGCGACCATGAGGAGGCATCACAGGGAATATTAGACACTTGAAATGGCGTAGCAAATATTGTGATAAGGACTTGAATGCAGGTAACTTTTTGAGGTGGTTATCACAAGAAGTGCAAGAGGCAAACGCAAAGACAGGAAATGAAGCTGGACTCAGAGAGAAAGTGCCTATGAATGAGCCATGGCTTCTGGCACAGGGAGCTCAGGCTCACTGAGGACCCCCTGAACACTGAATATGCTTCACAATATTCCTGAGGAGAACATCGCTTCTGGGGATTATTCACTGGGCCATGAAATCCCCTAATTGAATCTAGTTCCTAATTAGTAGAGTCTGAAGCAGATCACTAGAAGCCGGAGGTGGGTCTCAGGCTATGACATGGGGAGATTTCCCAAGAGCAGTTATGGGAAATGTCCACATTAGCTTCAGACAAACTCAGGGACACAAAGGAGTGTAGAGCAAGGTGACAATGGCACCTGCTACTGAGTGGCCAAAGATGCGTTTGAGATCTGAAACAAAATATAAATATCACTTGCTTGATATTCCTGCCCAGTGCCATGCTTAACCATAGTCACTCGTATAATTTTGTATATTCTCATTGTCTATTATTCTTATGCTTGAAAATAACTGGCATGCAAGGATTTTCTCCTTCCATCGAAGCCAAATGTTCAGTGCATTTACAAAATGACATTTAAGCAAGTTATAGTGAATCTTGTTATTCAAAGTATTCTCAGATAGGAAAGTTCTTCTCTGCATTTTTGTTTTCCCAGTCTTTGTTGAAGAGGTGTGCCTTGGACACCTTGACTGCCCCAAGCTGCAATAATTTTGAAACTGAAGACAGTAGTCATTTTCCCTTTGCCCCGGTACCTTTGAGAGACTAAAGGTTTTGCCTAAGGGTTAAATAAACTATGAAAGTTCAGTTACTTATTATTCAGTAAGATTTTTAAAGCACTCATGAATGAATCTATATTTCTTTGATTTGAAAATCTAAACAAGTTGTTCCAGTACCATTTCCGTATTTGTAGATATGAACTAAGTTAGCAGTCCAGGGAGGAGCTAGGTTGTTTGATTTGTTTGCCTAGTTTTTGTTGGTTTGTTGTGTTTGTTTTGTGCTTTGTTTATTGGTAGATGCTGTTTTGATACTTCTAAATTCTGGTTTGAGTTCAGTCCATAAAATTAGAGAGTATGGGGCCCGGCGGCGTGGCCTACTGGCTAAAGACCTCGCCTTGAACGCGCCGGGATCCCATATGGGTGCCGGTTCTAATCCCGGCAGCTCCACTTCCCATCCAGCTCTCTGCCTGTGGCCTGGGAAAGCAGTCGAGAATGGCCTAATGCTTTGGGACCCTGCACCCATGTGGGAGACCCGGAAGAGGTTCCTGGTTCCCGGCTTTGGATCGGTGCGCACCGGCCCGTTGCGGCTCACTTGGGGAGTGAAACATTGGATGGAAGATCTTCCTCTCTGTCTCTCCTCCTCTCTGTATATCTGACTTTGTAACAAAATAAATAAATCTTTTTTAAAAAATTAGAGAGTATGGACCTTTTATGAAACTTCAGGGTAGGGCCTGGCACAGTAGCCTAGTGGCTAAAGTCCTTGCCTTGCATGTGCCAGGATCCCATATGGGTGCTAGTTCTAATTCTGGTAGTCTCATTTCCCATCCAGCTCCCTGCTTGTGGCCTGGGAAAGCAGTCGAGGATGGCTCAAAGCCTTGGGACTCTGTACCCGCATGGGAGACCCAGAAGAGGCTCCTGTCTCCTGCCTTCAGATCGGCTTAGCTCTGGCCGTTGCATCCATTTGGGGAGTAAATCAGCGGACTGAATTTCTTCTTCTCTGTCTCTCACCCCTCTATATATCTGACTTTCCAATAAAAATAAAATCTTAACAGAAAGAACTTTAGGGTAAAAATTCAGCATCGTTTGCAATCTGGGCTACTTCCTGTACTGTGCAGTTTTGTACGATCGTCTCTGGTCGCTCTGTCTTCCGTTGTCTTTGATATATGTTAATATCAAGAAGACTTTGTTGATGACTGTATTTTCCAAACCTACATGACTCACAGAACTACGAAAAGTCACTCAGGTAACATAAAATTGTGCCCAGATATTCATGGGGCTATCATTATAGCATACATAACTGTATAAACAGGAAAACCCTCTGCGCTGTAGCTTCTCTATTAAACACAGTAATGCAAATTTAGCACTAGATAATATCATGTAAACTTTATTTACCAAATTCTATGATTTCATGGGTGTTGATGACTCTTGCCTTGTTATCTTTCAGAAAGAAAATCTTAAGATTAATTGTCTAGGTGCACATTCAGCTCAGGAGCACAGGGAAGAAAGGACTCTCCAGCAGTCTTTACTGCTGTGCTCACTTCCACTGCAGAGATGGGTCTTGTTCATCTACGTTTTGAGACTGAATAATCTGCTAAAAATGGAAATGGATTGAAGATTTGTTCCCATCCATTATGCAGCTTTCTGTAATCTCCTGCCTTTAAGGGACAGAAGGGAGGGAAGGGGAAAAAAAAGTGAAGGGAAAATAGGGCGGAAATAGCAGGAAACCACCTTCTCTGTATTCTTCTAGTACAGGAAATTGAGTCAAGGGAGCAGGGATGATTAACCTACAGAAAACACTGACCATATGTCCTGGAAGTCCAGCCATCCCAGGGACCAGAAGCTTTCTTACAGCTAATTAAACTCAATTAAATAATTACCACCAGGTGGAGCCAAACTGCAAGTGAGATCTGGTGATTTAGAATCCTGTCTTTGAATCATGTGATTTTGCTGCCCATTTTTAGAACCTTACGTTTTTGTTCATCAATTCCATGATCAATGAGCTCAATTTCTACAATTCCTTCTTGCTGCCTATTGTGAAAGTCTCAAACCTTCAGTGTTGTCTAAAATAAGGTCTTTTTCATGTTCCTTTCAGCTGTTCTCTCACATTTCAGCACAAGAAAACACCAATCATTTGCTAAATTTCTACTTTTCTGTGCTTTTGTAAATGACCTTTCTCTGTCTGGACTGATTTTCCCTCCAGTCTTTGTGCTCCAGATCTAATTAAAACCTGTTGTCGTGGAAAAGGCCAGCCCTGTAGTCATCCCCTTCGTGTTGTTCTCTGTGAAACCCCTTGAATTGCTTCCACTCTTACGAAGGGCAGGGACGATTCATCCAGACCTTCTGGCTCTCTGAAGGGCGGTTGTAAGAATTACCATACCTCACACTGAGTATCTTTGTTATCTTTGTCATTCTTCCACTTAGAACACAGCTCATTGAAAGACAGGAACAAACCAAACCCTTTGTCTTGTGTCATCACACACTGTACCACATGTGTTCCACACCAGAGCTTCCGTGGTTCTAGTGTGAGTATGTAACACAGAAGTATCATAAAAATGTGTGCACATCTAGATTTAAGTTGGGTTAGGTGTTTTTTTTTTTTTTTTAAATTAGGGCAGCTAAGCACTTGATGGAAGCAAATGATGCTATCTTTCTAAATCATATGTTTCTTTTTTTTTTTTTTACTATGGGTAAGCACTGCATTCATTTTTTTTTTTGATTTTGCTTTATTTTTTTGCCTGTTAGATGCTCTTTTATAGCAAAATATTTTTAAAAAGATTTATTTAATTTTGTCGGAAAGTCAGATTTACAGAAAGGTCTTTCACCGGCTAGTTCACTCCTCAAATGGGCACGACTGCTGGGGCTGACCCAATCAGAAGCCAGGAACCAGGAGCTTCTTCCGGGTCTACCATGTGGGTACAGGAGCCCAAGGCTTTGGGCTGTCCTTGACTGCTTTCCCAGGCCACAAGCAGAGAGCTGGATGGGAAGTGGAGCAGCTGAGACATGAATTGATGCCTATATGGGATCCTGGTGCACGCAAGGTGAGGATTTAGCCATTGGACTATTGTGCCAGGCCCTTACATCAAAATGTTGATGAATGTTTTATTACATTCATTTCACAGTGGTCCAGACATATATATAGGGTAAAAATTCAGCATTGTTTGCTGAATTTATATGTATATATATAAATATATATTACATATAATAATAGTTATATATAATAAATATATATATATGTATGTCTTGTTCTCAGAGTTAATAGGATCAGTGATGGGCAAGTGATCTTTTACTATAATCTACTAGAGGTTGCCATGCCATGTCTTTGCTAATTTTATTTTTTCCTGGTCCAGTTCTTAGCTACATAGATTACCATTGAAGGTTATGGGCATTTACAGATTATAATTATTGACAATTAAAACAGTATGGCTACCTTCAATATCAGAATTACTTTATTTGAAGAATTGAAAAGCACCTTAGTCCACATCTTTCATCTAATGGCTGAAAGAACTTTGACACAGGAAAGTGAGATAGGTCCCACGCAGCTTGTTAGTGGCAGAACTGCAAGCACACACCTTCTTACTTCCCTCCACCCTGCAACTTGCCTCTGACCCACTGAGTAATAGGCCATCATGATTTACTTAGTTTATGAGGTGGATTAACAAATCTGAACATTGATAGGAGAAAAGCTTCCAAATGGCACATTAAATTATAAATCGTTAACACGAGCCCTTCTCTCCACATCTGTCCACCACAAACCAACCTTGATGCCCAACCCTGTTGCAACGTTTGGGTTTTAAATCACATTTCTGCTTCTGAGAAGCACTTATAGATACTCTGCAATCCTTTCTGCTTTCCATCTAGTCCAGGATCTTATTTTGGCAGCTAAAGGACTTGGAGTATTCCACAAGGGACTGTTTGCTTTCTTATCTAATCTTTAGTGCATCTAGCAGCAAAACAGGCCATTTCATGGTATCATTCTGCCAACAGAAGGTTGTTTAAGGATACGCAACTCCTGTCACTTTTATTGTGTGGTCAAGTAAATAATTGGAGGCATCTCCAACTCCTGACTGCGTCATGCATTTGTAACTCTTGCTGAAGCTCCAGTTTGTATCCATTCTTTGGGGATAGGTTCCAGCTCGAGATCCAGTAAATGTTTTCTGGAGAAGAGTGACCTTCCCCACTTAGGCAACACACATTAGGAAGCCTCATGAAAGCAATTTGATGTTGTTTTCTGAATTTTCTGCTACCTCTTGAGCAGGGAAATACTTGGAACAGCAGTTCTCTTGGCCCGGGCTTTTCACCTGTTTCCTCTTTTCTCATCCGTACAGTGACTTGTATAAAAGTAATTTTGAAAAACGTATCCTATTGCCACAAGGTGTTTGGATGAAGTGTTGTGTTCTACAGGCGTACTACTCTGTGTGCCCCTGAGGTTGTGTTGGATGCATAAAAATGCTGATACCAATTTTGCAACCTGGCCAAACCCTGTGGATAATCCAAGACCACAAATTCCACCAGACAGGCCAGACCACCTGTGAACAAACCAGAAACACACACAGGATTTGCAACCACTAGTCAGATGCAAATAAGACCGTGGACACCAGGCGTTTCACACATTGCTGTACAATCTCACGAAAGGAGAAATTAGGAGGGCAGAAAGTGGACAACTGCAGGAACACCTGAATCTAATACAAACCTGGAGGAGTTTCAATTGGCAGAAAACTTGGACATGGAAAAAAAAAACAGTTTTGTTTGCCTTTAGCCAGTGATCAAGCACTACCCTGTGATGCTGTTGATCGGTGGGATCCTGACCTCATCAAAGTGCATGGCACAATGCTTCCTGCCTCCCACTGAGTGAGCAGCTAGCAGGTGCCTGGAAAGGACCAAAGCTGTTTCTTTCTTTCCTTTTTTTTTTTCAGATCTTATTCATTTATTTGTATTTACTTGAAAGATGAGAAAGAGAGAGAGAATCTTCTGTCTGCTAGTTCATTCCCCAAATGCCCAAATCAACTGAGGTTGGTCCAGGCTAAGATTAGAAGCACGGAATTCAACCTGGGTCTTCCAAATTGTTGGCAGAAGAACAGTGACTGGGGCCATCAGCTGCTGTGTCCAAGAAAACAGGTCGGCAGGAAGCTGGAATTAGGAGAGGAGCTAAGTCTTCAATCTAGACACTACATGTTGGCATCACAAAGTGGCATCTTAACCACTGCACCAAACTCCCACCCCTGCGGTGACTTCTTTCATGTTTTCTCTCATAATTCAAGGGTGGCTCCTAAAGACAGACTCTTGACAGATGACAGCCCGATGCTGGATTTTTGTCGGTTGGAACATACAAAACTCAGCAAACCCTTTACAACACTAAGTTACTTAAGAGCTGTGCATTTTTTGTTCTTTTTCTATTTTTATTTGCTATTAAAATGCCCATTCCATTAAAAATAATGGAGAACACAGTAATTTTTATCTTAAAAAACTTTCGTTGGCAAAATTACAAATTGGGGAACATGTTGGTTTTTTGTTGTTGTTGTTGTTGTTTGTTTAATGGTTCTTTTATTTATTTTTTTTTTATTTTTATTACAAAGCCAGATATACTGAGAGGAGGAGAGACAGAGAGGAAGTGGAGCTGCCGGGATTAGAACCAGCGGCCATATGGGATCAAGGCGAGGACCCCAGCCACTAGGCCACGCTGCCAAGCCCGTGTTTAATGGTTCTTTAAAAAAAATGAGCCAAGGAAGTGATGATGTTATTATTGGAAGATTCAGGTGTCATTATTAGTCAAAGCCTTTTCTTTCTCTCTTTTCTTTTTTCCCTACAGCCATTATCTCTGCTGTGTCCTGAACATCAGCATTGAATCTGGCTGCTTAAATGCTTCTGTTCTGAAAGTCCCAAACAGTTGTCCTAGGCATCTTACCACGGGCTAGTCCACTCTCATGTGCGTGTGTGTGTGTTTTCTTTTTAATATTTATTTATTTTTATTGGACAGTCAGATACACAGAGGGGAGGAAAGACACAGAGAGAAAGATCTTCCATCTGATTATTCACTCCCCAATTGACTGCAACAGCCGGTACTGCGCCGATCCGAAGCCAGCAGCCAGGAGCTCTTCTGGGTCTCCCATGCAGGTACAGGGTCCCAAGGCTTTGGGCCATCCTCGACTGCTTTCTTGGGCCACAAGCAGGGAGCTGGATGGGAAGTGGGGCAGCCATGATTAGAACTGGTACCTATATGGAATCCGCGCTTGTGCAAGGTGAGGACCTTAGCCACTAGGCTACCGTGCCAGGCCCAACTCCTGTTTCATCTTACAGATTGTGTTTCACAGTTAATCTTTCCCTGTCACTTCAAAGTCCCCCAAATTAGTAGGTGGTAAAAATGATGATCAAAGAAAGATATTAGGTGAAGAATATCTTTTGTTTTTCACCTCCTATATAAAATGTGGGAAACAAGTGAATCAGATTCTATGTGTCCACAAGAACAGTAAAAGTTGCGTCAGAATTTGTAAAAATACTGGACGCTGCAACTCAGTTTCTGGTTTTGAGTGTGTCAATGGCATGTAAAAAGTCATTCATTCTCTGCATCTGATTTCTCTGTACAATGAAAGAATTGAATTCTGTGATTGGTGAGAGCTTTTGGACTGACATTGTATAATGTATGTTTCATATAACTTACAAATTCATGACATAATCAGAGATAGATGGAAATAAATATAATGATAAATCCAATAGTGGGAGTATCAGAAGGCTCTTAAGAAGACGAGGACGTAAATGTCAAACCTAGACACTCAGTTTAAGTATGGGGGGAACTGAAGTTCAGAGGGTTTCAGAGTTCCAAGAGGTCATGCAGCAAAAATACAGCTCTACCTGTCTCAACACCAATAATGTTTAATGTTCTGTGCCATTGTTGAGAAGCATATAATACTTGGTCAAGTCATAAGCCGGAATTCTGGAGACACATAAAGAGTATTCAGAAGAATTAAAGGACAGGAAGTGAGAAAATATTTTCCCTTTATCAGATGAGGGGGAAGGCAATGACAGAAAAAGAAAGACCTTGTCTACCTTATTCTTCCCTCTTAAACATCAACCGTGAGGTAATCCCTGGAGCAGGAAGCAGAGAGCCTCCCAAAAGTGTGAATAGATAACAAGGACCAACTCAAATGTGATATGTTAAATCTACAGATCTTGACAGCTTTCATATTAAAGAACTGGCCACAATCACAGCTGAGTTGTAAACAATTATCTTTAAGAACTAAGAGAGGCTTAACATGGCTCCAAACTGGAAACTATTTTATCTGTTTTATCAAAGGAGGATTATGGACCATTATGTATAGTGCCAAAATGCTTATGAAGAAAAAAGGTTGGAAATGATGATATTTGAGAAATAGAATTGTAAAACTCAGAATCAAGATGGCGAATAGGGTAAGGACAAGTTTATACAGACAGAAAAACATTTAATCAGGATGAAGCAGAGAGGACATATTTCAGGAAATAGGAAAGGACAGAACAATGGCAGAGGGGTACCTGGAGACTGACACAGGAAAGCAGCGGACACAGCGGTGTGGTGTTGCAGAGACTGATACTCCAGCATGGCGATCTGAATTCCACAGCAGCCGGAACTCCACCAGCAACCAGGTGGGAAGGGACTTTTACTGGGAGCTTGGGAGGTGAACCCAGACAAAGAACTGTCCGTTCTGCTGGTCCGTTTGATTTGACCAGGAGCAGAGACAGAGCAGCAGAACTCAGACGGCAAGTGCAAGAACAGAGTGGATTTCACATTCCAGTCAGCCCCCTAGAGCTGAATTGGGCGCCATTTTGCGAAAGGAGAAAAGGGCAAGGGAAGGGACCTGAGCATGCGCTGAGCTGGGAGTGAGCTCATTTCTGTCTCAGTGAACTGCAATGATGTGGCATTCCACGGGTTCCACTCAGGGCAGGTCTGGGCAGCCTCGGATCTGATGGCCAGCAGATCAACAACCTTACTGGTTGTACGGCAGGCGCCATTTTGGGCACTGTGGCAATAGCTTTGGGACTGCAGGGGACAGTAGTGAACTGCGCATGTGCTGATCTCGCGAGAACTTGCTGAGGTCCGTGATTGCACTGGTCCCACAGGAAAATAATACTGTGTCATAGTACGGGTCAAAATAGGTCCATGTGACACCCAGACCTAATGTCCAACAAGTTCCAACAAGATCAGCGCCACCAACAACCTAATTATATAGGACACCTGGTGTCTCTCTAATCCTAGGACCTGCTCCAACCAGAAGTGGGAGAAAGGTTGCAGAGACAACGGTGCAGCCTCACCACGGTGTCATGAGGTGGTGAGTAGTGAGCCAAGAGCTGGGGCTGTGGAGACCACAGTGGAAATCTCACATAAGAACCCAGACCTGGAGCTTGCTGGAGGTTGTGGCACAAGTGGCTGCAAGGAAAAAGTTGTGTACCAACCGCAATAAGTAAAATCGCATTGTAGCCCTGTGGGTGACAAGGCTTAGAAACCTACCCCAAGGAGAAGACTCTGCTAACCAGAAGTACAATGATCAAGAGCAAAAGAAGAGACAAAGGCACAATGAATATTGCCGAAAACTCTCCTGCAAGGGAAAAAAAACCCTATGCCAATCTCAGAGTTAACTGAGGAAGACATCGAGAAAATGGGGCACACAGAATCCATAAGACTCATTTTAAAGATTCTGATTAACAATGAGAAGCTCATGCAAGAGTTCAAAGAATTCAAGGAAGCAATAAAGCAAATCAAGACTGGTATATCAGAAATTAAGAACACAGTAGAGCAAATTAAGAGTACAGTGGAGAGTCTCCAAAATAGAATGAAGAAAGCAGAAGAAAGAATCTCAGAATTGGAGGGTATTTCCTGTCACCAGGGGGAAGCAAACAAAAAGCTGGAAGCAGAGCTGGATCAGGCCAAAAAAATTGAAAGACACTATTTTCAAGAATTTTCAAGAATTGAAAGACACTATTAAGAGGCCAAATCTAAGAGTTATGGGAGTCCCAGAAGGTGCAGAAAGAGAAGCTGAGTTTGTAAATGTATTTAATGAAATAGTAAAGGAAAATTTCCCTAATCTAGAGGAAAATTTGGGAAACAAGTTCCAGGAGGGGCACAGAACTCCCAACAGGCTTGACCAAAAGCTATCTTCACCACGACATATGATCATCAAGCTCTCTTCAATTGAACATAAGGTAAAGATCCTTAAATGTGCACGTGAAAAAAAATCAGTTGACATATAAAGGAAAGCCAATTAAGCTCACAGGAGATCTCTCACAGGAAACTCTACAGGCAAAAAGAGAATGGAGTGACATATTCCAGATTCTAAAGGAAAAAAATTTTTGGCCCAGGATAACATATCCAGCAACGTTTTCTTTCGTCTTTGAAAATGAAATAAAATTCTTCCACAGTAACGAAAAGCTAAAAGAATTTGCCTCTTCCAAACCTGCCCTACAAATGATACTTCAAGATGTTCTCTTGGCAGAGAAGAGGAATAGCACCTACCAAAACCAAAGGCAAATGGGAAGAACATCCCAGTAAAATGACAACAGAAGACTAAACCAATGAACAACCCATTGCTAAAATGACAGGACCAACGTAACACCCATGTATATTAAACTGAATGTAAATGGCTTAAGCTCAATCAAACGTCATAGATTAGTAGAATGGATTAAAAAACAAAACCCATCTGCTTTTTGTCTGGAGGAGACACACTTCAACAAAGATTAATGGAAACTATATCACATGGGTTTTGTTATTCTCTGTTAGTTTCATCACTTCAAAACACTTCCTTCGGATTAAATCATTCAATGACTCATATATCATACGGTAGCATCATTTTCTTCAAGAAGGTTCTTGATTTTCATTTCTTCAGCTACACATTAGTCATTTAATAGCATGTTATTTAACTTCTTGGTGTTGTAAATTTCTTTTTTCTCCCAGATGTTGATTTTGTTTTGTGGCTCTTCATTTAAGGAAATGTGTAGTAGCTGTGTAATGGAGACTGTCATATCTAGTAACATGTCATTTCACTTCAGGCATTGTAAATTTCTATTTGTTGATTTTGTATCATGACTTTTCATTTAAGGGGATGTGCAGTAGTTGTGTAGTGGAGACTGTCATATCTAGTAACATGTCATTTAACTTCATGGCATTGTAAATTTCCTCTTTTCTTTCTATTGTTGATTTTGAAACATGACTTTTCATTTAAGGGGATGTACAGTAGCTGTGAAATGGAGACTAACATTCAGATGTGAGGATGTAGTGTGGTATGCATTTCTGCTTCCAGACAAAGATGGATTTACAATGAAACTGTTTACTATATCTTGACAATAGGATTCTGGACTCTTTGCCATTGTCCAGGCCCACAATGATGGACATATGACTGAGTATGAAGAAATATATGTTAGTAATTATATAGAGGAACTGGGGGGGGAGGGAATTGGGGAGGGGATAAGGGAATATGAAACTGTACTATAAAATAATAATAAGAATAATAAAAATGTATATATATAATAAAAAAATTATAAAACTTTAGGCTGATTATGACCCTAAGGTCACATTCATAGTATGTTGCCTTATATTAAAGAACAACAAACTGAATCTTAGAGACGTAGCTCATGAATTCTTCTTTTTTTTTTTTAGTGCTTACTTTTATTTGAAAGGGTGATTTACAGAGAGAAGGAGAAGTAGAGAAAGTATTCCATCTGCTGGCTCATTGTTCCAAATGGCTGCAAAGGCTAGAGCTGAAATGAGCAAAGCTGGGATCCCTGAAATTCTTTTAGGTCTTCCACATGGGTGCAGGGTCCCAAGCACTTGAGCCATCCTTCCCTGCTTTCCCAGGTCACAAGTAGAGAACTGGATGGGAAGTGGAGCAGCCAGGACATGAACCAGCGTCCATAAGGGATGCTGGCACCACAGAGTTGAAGATTAGCTTGTTGAGTTATGGCACTAGCCCTAACTATGCATTCTTTTTTTTTTTTAATTTAAGTTTTTTCATGATTACATGGTTGAACAGGGTGGGAAGGATTGAGGGTTAGGGAAGAGCAGGTAAAATCATTCTCTATTTCTTCTTTGGGGGAAGGGGAGAGTTAAAAGGAAAGCCACTCCCAGCCTCCCAAATATCCCAGTACCCAGGGATGGGGAGCCACCACCCAATATCAACCCAGAATCCTGCATGTTCTGAGGGTTCTGACCAAGTGGTTTGGATAGTTCTGAAATGCTGCCGATTTCACTGATCCAGGGGTGAGGCAACCCTCCCAATGTCCACTGACTGACATAGTCGACCTCAAGTCTCCATTCACCCAGATCTTTGCTGTTCTTGTTTGCTGGAGTAGTTGTCCAGTTTGCTCTGTTCTCCTTCCTCTGCTGTGGCACCAAATGAGCTGCCATGTACTGTGTGTGCATCAGGGTCTGTGCCCACTGCTCTGCCTTTTCTGCTCACAGGCAGGTTCAAGGACCAGGGCCAGGCGCCCCACGCCCCACCAGAT
The DNA here is from genome assembly GCF_030435755.1 of Ochotona princeps. NCBI lineage: Eukaryota > Metazoa > Chordata > Mammalia > Lagomorpha > Ochotonidae > Ochotona > Ochotona princeps. The sequence continues at coordinate 16,785,750 of NC_080854.1, read as the reverse complement.
CCCCAGCCCGAGGGTACACGAACCCAGCACCCACCACTCAGGTGGGCCAAGGGACCAGGGCCAGGCAGCATGAACTCTGCTTTATTCCCCATCCCTGGGGCCCATGAACCCAGCATCCACCTCCCAGGCAGGCCCCAAGACCTGGGCAAGGTGACCCAAGTCTCACCAGATCCCCTACTCTTGGGACTCATGAACCTGATACTCACCAAGTAGGTGGGCCCCAGAACCCGGGCCACGTGACCCAAGCCCTGCCAGAATTCCCGCCCCTTTGGCTCATGAACCCAGCTCGTGCAGACCTCAGGTGGCATGACTCAGTCCAACTCAGCATACCCAGTGTGAGCTGGCTCGTGTTGCAGCCTGACCTGTCCCCTTCTGTACCCCATCCTGGTTCTCAGATCTGCCAGTGGATGTTGTGAACTGGTCTAGCCTGGTGTGTCCCCAGACCTGACCCACATGTAGGCTGGTGGGTACTGTAACCTGGCATGGTCAGGGCTGTTTCTTGACTTGGTTCTTGTGCTTACCTTCATGGACTGTGTCCCTGCAAAAGAGTTTCCCAGGCTCCTCTGTTGGGTCTCCTCCCAGTGGCAGATCTCACACACACCAGTGGATCCTTGGCCCAGGTTGATTTTTGTCCACTTCTTGTCCTGGCAAGAGCAGTGGTCTTGCTCAACTAGCCCACACCCACTCTGGTTTTTATTGTTGGGTATTGCAGTCTAGCCACATCTGGCCTGTGCCCAGACACAGCTTTCACATGGTTCAGCGGGAGTCAAGACCTAGTCAGGCCCATTCTACACTCACCCTGGCACTCACAAGTAGCAGTGGGTGCTGGAGTATAGCCCAGTCTGCTGCTCCTCAGCCCCAGTCCACACGCATGCTGGGGAGGGTATAGCCATGGGGAGCCCAGCCAGTTCCCTTCAGTTTGGCTATTGTGTTTACCAGCGGGATTCTCAACCCAACTTATGTGTCCCTTTAGCTCTCCTGACAGATCTACTCACATCCACAGTTCTTGGGCATGCTGGTGGAGATTGCAGTTCCACAGAGGCAAGCCCGCTTATCCCCCACAGATTCTGCCACAAGATTCAATTCTCTCATACGCCAGTTATTATCTCGGCCCATTCTAACTTCACCCTTCCCCTGCTCTCTCATTGGTGATTTCTGTGACCTTGCTCTGTCTGGTAAGCCCCAGCCTTGCTTTTAGTGTGTGCCAGTGAGTGATGTTCAGTGATGGGTGATGCTAACTGCCACACCTCAGGTCTCCCATGTGTAGTGGTGCTTTAGACTGAACTTTAAAGGTCTTCCCATTCTCTCCTCCAACTTCTTGGACTCAGTACCCCCAGTACCCTGAAAGTACAGTGGCATTGTCCATTGATGTCCCACAGTAGTCATTCCTTTCCTGGAAATGAACCCTGATCTTCAGTTGTGCCATAGCCCATACCCCATGTAAGCCTACACACTGAAGTCCCTACAGCATGTCACTGCCAGGTGGCCCAAAGGCTTTGCCAAGTTCTGTTGGCACATAGACCTCCTAGCCTGGAGCCATCCCTGCCGCCTGTGATATATCTTGGTTACACTTCCAGGAGAGAAAAATATCTCATTGTAGGAAACAGTTACTGCTATGTTTTCCCTTCGTAACTCAAGATTCTTAGAACCTTAATTGTTGGAGAGTTTGAAAAACTCTCAAAGACTTCTTCCTGTAGTGTCAGAAAATGTATGTGATGTGAATACCAAGTACACAAATACTGCAACAAAGAATTTTTGCTGGATTCGTAATGACCCTTGTCAAGTTAGATGGATTTCAACTTATTAAAACAATGAGGCCCGACTTGATAGCCTAGTGGCTAAATCCTTGCCTCGTATGCCTGGGGTTCCATATGGGTGCCGATTCATATCCCAGCTGCTACACTTCTCATCCAGCTCCCTGCCTGTGGCCTGGGAAAGCAGTAGAGGATGGCATGAAGTCTTGAGATCCTGTAACCACATGGTGTAGAGACCCAAGGCTTTGAGTCATCTACTGCTTTCTCAAACCAGTAGCAGGGAGCTTGATGGAAAGTGGAACAGCTGGGACACAATTTTGGGTGCTCATATGGGATCCTGGCACTTGCAGGCAGAGGATTAATCAGTTGAGCCATCCTGCCAGCCCCTTAATTTCTTTCTAAAGATTTATTTGTTAGTCACTCTCAAAGGCAGAGTCACTGTGAGACAGAGAAAGAAAAGGAGAGTTTTTCAAACCATGGCTTCAATCTCAAATGCCCCCACGTGAAACCAGGGCTGGGCCAAGCTGAAGCCAGGATCCAGGAATTACATCTGAATCTCCCTCAAGGAAGGAGTGCATTCAAGTTCCTGAGCCATCATCTTGTAGATCCCAGGTGTATTAGAGAAAACTGTAGTGGAGGCTAAGTAGCAAGGACTTGATGCAGGCACTCCAGTAAAGCATACAGACAGGCAACCCGAGCTGTGGTTCAATGTGCTGCACTCTAACTCCTAGCCTGATATTTTATTTCTTTTGAGTGACTATTCTCTTACATAACAAATGAATTATGACTGTTACCTCACATGTAAATCATCTTATATGTAATATTTAACAAGAACCAGTATAACCATATTTCTTTGAAAGCTGACATCATTTTAAAAGAATTTTTAAAAATTGTTTCCCATGCCTTTTCCTCCCTCTCCATGGAAAATGACATCTTAGAAGATGTTCATCCCTTTGTTTTTCATGAGACTTTGCTTATTGATAGCCCAGGAGAGAGCTACAATTACTGCCAGAGAAAGAGAAGAAATTGTAAGACCTAGAAAGTTACAGGAAATAAATGATAGGGTAGGGTAGAGCACAAGAGAGACTACATTTCTAATTTTTTTTAATGAATGGATGCCTATAACTTCCTTCTAGAATCCAAGCCAGCTATATTTATCGATCACATACTTTGAGAGTAAACCTGATGTGATCTTCTATTTCCGTTTCTGCTTAGATATGTTTTTAGACATGAAGTTTAAAAAGTGCTGTCCTATTTGCTGAGTCTAATAATCCAAAGAAAAAGATTATATTATGTCAGAAATGGGAATGTATAGATACATATATATTCCTCATGTGTATCTTTTATGTCAGTGTGACACAAACCCCACACCTCTTGAATATGATATCTCTTCAGATATATGTGAGTATAATTTTCATATTCCTGCACACCCACTTTCCAGGGATTTCATATGTACGTGCTACTTTTTATCTTGGAAAGTTTTCCTTACTCTGGAAAGCCTACCTGCTAATGCTTAGTAGCTATGCGCGGATGAAATAAATGTCAGACAGAATTACAAGGAGTTTAAATTTTCTACTGAGGTCAGAAGAGTGTAAGAAGATAGTAAGAAGATAATGCTGGGAATTTTCTGGTTAGATATTGATTCTTCCAACTCAATTTGTGGAAGCCTTCACTTATATCCACCTGCTTGACTAGATTGTGGGAAGACCACAGACAAGTGATTTAAACTTGAGACGTTTCAGGCAGTGCATGCTATTTCTTACTGTAAAAAAGAAGGAACATTTCTGAGTCATTGCAGTCTTGGAATGCAATACCAAACAAATGAGAACCAGACCACAAACAGTGGGGCCAAGTACATCATTACTGAGTGAGTAATGTGAACAACTTACATAAACTGTGGCTGAAACTGAGTTTCTAGCAGACAACCATAACCTTTTGATTGCATCAAGAACAGTTAAAAGCTCTTTAATCTGCATGATGTCCTTCAGGAAAGAAAAACTCACCAATCCGATTCATAGTCTCCAAGACTTGACATTTCTCATTAAGATTGACCCTTGGTTTTCTGTGAGTCTTCTGCACAGCAACAGAAGCAGGTAGGGACTTAGCTAAGGCACAAGCGTCATTTTTCCCTGTTGTGACAGAGGAAACACAAGGCAGGTAACAGCGTCTTCCCGCTTCATGTATAACACCATGAAGTGAACTGCTCCAAAACCTGAGCTCACAGAACAACTGATGTCTTTCTTTTGAATACCCGTGTCATATAAGAAGTTTCTTATCTTTTGGGAACTAGAGGTTCATTCATGTGAAGGTCATTTCTTCTTCATTTTTAAAAGATTTATTTACTTTTATTGGAAAATGAAAATAAATAAATTTATTGGAAAGGCAGATCAGATTTATGGAGAGAAAGAAAGATTTTCCGTCTGCTGGTTCACTCCCCAAGTGGGCACTACAGCTGGAGTTGAGTTGATCTGAAGACAAGAACTTCTTCCAGGTCCACTGTGTGGGTGCAGGGTCTCAAGGCTTTGTGTCGTTCTCTACTGTTTTCCCAGGCCATAAGTTGGGAGCTGGATGGGAAGTGGAGCAGCTGAGTCTCAAACTGGTCTCAAACCATATGGGATCCTGGCGCTGGAAAAGTGAGGATTTAGCCACTGAGCCACTGCACCCGGCCTGATCATTTCTTCTTACTCATAATAACTATGTCTTGTTCATGAACTTGTTTCCTTGAGATGTGTCATTTTCTTTTTAGAACCAGAAGGCTAATAGAACACTGAGCTAGGAATCCACAATGGGAACAAAGACCACTACTAATTCTTTCTGGAAAGGAGACTATAATTCTTCCTTTCTTGTTTTGTTATTTAAGGAAGATATACATATTAAAATCATCACATTAAACAACTGTTTATTTGAAAGGCAGAGTTACAGAGTGAGAAACAGAGGGAGTAAAAGAGAGAAAGGGAGAGAGAGCTCTTGGGTTTGGTTCGTACCTCAAATGGCCACAATGGCTGAACCTGAGCCAGGCTGAATTCAGGATGTCCCCACAGGAGTGCAGAGGCCCAAGGACATGGCAATCTGATTAACAGGGACCTGCATCAGAAGCGCTGTAGCCAGAAGTCAACCTGGTGCCCATATGGGAGTCTGGTGTTGCAGGTGGTCGCTGAGTCACAAGGCTAGGCGAAATGCAATGAAGTTTTAGACATTATGTATCAGGAGTTACTGGTAACTATCTCATAGCTAGCATAATTTTAGTATTTTAGATACTTTATTATTCTCTTTTCATGTTTACATGAGATTCTAATTTGATTCTTTTTGGTTGGGAAGAAAACAAGAGAAGCAACAGACACAAAGGAAACAAGATGTTTTCTGACTGGTAGTTGCATTTTTTACTCTTTTTTTTTTTAAAAAGATTTATTTTTATTACAAAGTCAGATATACAGAGAGAGGAGGAGAGACAGAGAGGAAGATTTTCCATCCGATGATTCACTCCCCAAGTGAGCCACAACGGACTGATGCGCGCCGATTCGATGCCAGGAACCAGGAACCTCTTCCGGGTCTCCCACGTGGGTGCAGTGTCCCAATGCATTGGGCCATCCTCAACTGCTTTTCCCAGGCCACAAGCAGGGAGCTGGATGGGAAGTGGAGCTGCCGGGATTAGAACTGGCGCCCATATGGGATCCCGGGGTGTTCGAGGCGAGGACTTTAGCCGCTAGGCTACGCCGCCGGCTCGCATTTTTTACTCTTGGATCTTGCATCCAAATTCTTGTTCATTGTAATTTGTGTACTATAGTTTAGAAGCCTCTTTCCTTCTAAACGAACTATACCCCAACTACAAAAAATCTGATTTTCATATACTCCGAAGGTGAGTCACAGATTCAGTAAAATTAGGTGAATGATATTCACTAAATAGCTACAGTTATTAAGGTCAGATATTCTCAGTTGAAAGTGCTCACGGTCTCATCTCCTTCACCTTTTCTATTCATTTTGTCCTCAAGTTTCCAGTTCCAATTTACTTCCATTATCACTATTTCAGAAAGAAGACTCTGTGTTCAATACTGTAGAAGGTTCTCAGAAGTCAGTGAGTTTTTGATCCCATTATGACTTCAAACTCATTCTTTCTTTTTAGTTACTCTCAGTATATCTTGGCTATCTTGTTTATCAGCCCTTACTCCCATGGCACATCCAAAAATCGCTGTTTTATCTATCTCCAGTGTCCTTGTACTTTGTGCTTCTTTGTTATGCTCACTTTACCAAAGTGCATCACTCACGAAACTATGTTCTTTACCTTCTTCTTTGAAGCCCCAGATGGATTTGGATGGGGCCCCTCCAGTCACACTCATGATCTTAAGTTAGCCACAACCATTCTATGATCTCTTTCCTATTCAGATCTCCAAATATTATCACCAGCACATTTTCATTTCCAATGATCTTGTATCCTCCATACTCACTTTCAGTTGTGATTTTGCCTCTTATTTCACATGTAAGTATAGAAACAAGTAGAAGAGAGTTTTCTTCCAAACATGTTTGTCCATTCACTTAGATCTGAGTGGCTTTTTTCCCAACAGAAAATGTGAACTGTCCTTAGTTGCTAGTAAATCCATTTCTTCACTTGTGCCCTCGGTGCCACATTTTATTGCCTACCTCAAAACTAACCTCTAGGATTTCTCCTCTTACATCATGATTATTTTTCGGTGTGTTGAATTCACAACATGCCATTTAGTATCAAAGAGTCCAATATAAATTGGTCTGTGTTGATACTCATATCTTAGAAGTCATTATGACATATTGCTCTTTCTTTCTATAAGTTGAAAACTGCTTGTAAAATTTATTTAGATTTTATCTCCAGTATCTTTTCACTTCCTGGTTAAATTCAATCCGAATAAGGCATTTGTCTGTAGCTCTCTCTTACTTTCTTATTTGTCATAATCACTAATGATTTCCATGTTTTTATTCAATTGCCATTTTGCCATACCTATCAAAAGTATGTGATTCAATTGTGCTGATTTCTTTTTTTTATAAGCAATTTCTTCACTATGCTCTCAGGGGGCCACACTCTACTGGTTTCTTGCTTCATCAGCTCCTTCTAGTCCATCTTCCTAAATGGCTTCTCATTGCTTCCCTGACCTCTGAGTTTGCATGGGTCGCTGAGCTCAGTCCTTGACCTTTGATTCATTTGTGCACGCTCCCTTGGTGATATCATTTATCCTTAATATTCTGCATCTAGGCTTAAACTCTTTCCTGGGCTCTAAGCTCACACATGCAACTGCCTGTTCAATGTCTCTATGTAAATGCTGAACAGACATTTTGAACTTAACCTGTCCAAGCATGACCTCTCAATATTCCTTCCCAAACCCATGTCCACCTACAGTCTTCCACATTACATTAGATGGCAAATTCATTTGTCCAATTATTTAAGCCAGAAAACAAATCATCTTTGGCTACTCTGTTAGCAAATTCTGTCGGCACTGTTGTCCAAATGTATTCTCAATCAGACCCCCTTTTTCACAGTTACGTCCTTTATCCAACTCTCCACTGTTCCCTGTGTGTATTACTGCAAAAGTCTTCAGACTAGTTTTTCCTCTGCTTTTGTCAACACACCCTCCAGTCTTTTACTACAGTCTTCTCACTTTACCATTATAAAAGGTCACTGCTAGTGATGGTGGAATGTTTCAACCTTCTTAAGTTTCTAACGTGCTCATCATACATAACATACAATCCAAATTTATTACCATTATCTTTGCCTTGCTTTATTTTACCACATTCTATTGTGTTTATTTTTATTACAAAGTCAGATATACAGAGAGGAGAGACAGAGAGAAAGATCTTCCATCTGTTGATTCACTCCCCAAGTGCCCGCATCAGCCAGAGCTGAGCCAATCTGAAGCCAGGAGTCAGGTGCCTCTTCTCAGTCTCCCATGCAGGTGCAGGGTCCTTTGAGATGTGCTTGACTGCTTTCCCAGGCCACAAGCAGGGAGCTGGATGGGAAGTGGGACCACTAGGATTAGAACCAGCACCTATATGGGATCTTGACCATGCAAGAAGGCTTTAGTCACTAGGCCATGGAGCCGGGCCCTAGAAATGCTATGTTTTTACTGTCTGAATATTTTACTCTCAGGTTCTCCAAGTTTTTGACAATTCTTGTGCCTCTACTGTTCCGATTTTCTCTCCATTGCTTTTGTTCCGGAGACATGTATCTACCCATATCTCTATCATAGATACCCAATAAGAGCTAGAAACTGGGATACATTTGTCTAATGCTGCCTCTTCATACTTGCCTGCTGTCAGACATTTATTTATACTGAAAGTGTGTTTTATAACTGGCTAGATGAATTTTCAATTAATCCAGTTCTGAGGCATTAGAATTACTTGTGGTCTAGGCTTTCTGAGTTATCCAGAGATTTTCATGGAATTGTGGATGTACATTTTTTAAGTGCTTCAATTTATCTCAATATCCTTTCCAAAGATGGAATGTTTAAAGGCCTATTTCTCTTGAATGGTTACGGAATACACTTGTCTAAAGGCTCCTCATTGATAGATATTCTCTTTTGTGTGAATTCAGCATTGATGAGTCACAAGAGTACTCTTTCTATTCAACTCCCCATGTCAGTCATATATTGCCGTGATGGAAACAAAACCTCTGTCATTAATACCTTTAGAGATTTTTTCCAGAGCCTGGTAAAGTGCTGTGTACCATGTGGGTGCTTAATAAATAGTTGAGTAGTGACTAACTACAATAATTGAATCCACTTGAAATTAATTATTTTTATCTTGATCATTTTTCCTTCAGTTTGACAGCAAAGCAAGCTTGTTGTAATCTGTTTGGGTTGTAATATACAAGCACAATGCCCCCTGGAGATCCCAAATGTATGTTAATTGATGATAAAATGGATAGTGTTCTCTCTGGCATCTGTTATAGATTTTCAAAGAAATCTCCCTAGTATATTATCATAGAATTTATTAAATGTAGAAGCATTTCCAAAACATATGTTTATAGTTTTGTGTTTTGAGCTGTTCCAAGGCTGGCTTATCCTTGCTGGTATTCCAGCCTCCTGCCTGTCTCCCATCCAATCCATCTTGGTATTGCTGTTGAGGTACTTCCCTGGTCATGACTTCCCCAGCCATTTTCTTGCAGGAGTTATATTGATGGTTCCCTACTAAATGGAAAACAAAGCCCAAGTTCATCACCAAGTGTACAGAGCGACAAACGTTGCCACTAGTGCATAGCTGACATTTAATATCGTCCAAAATGTGTTTTGTGAAACATTTAACTGATAAGGGATATTAATAGTTTTCAGTGAGGAAAATGATTAGAGCCCAGGCATGTCTGGCAAATGCTGAGTTAAACATAAAGTAAGATGATGATGATGATGATGATGATTGGAAAGGAAGATTTACAGAGAGAAGGAAAGAGAGAAGGATCTTATGCCCACTGCTTCATTCCCCAAATGGCTGCAATGACTGAAGCTGATCTGATCTGAAGCTAGGAGCCAAGAGCTTCTTCAGAGTCTCCTGTGCAGGTGCAGGATCCCAAGGCTTTGGGGCCATCCTCTACTGCTTTCCCAGGCCATAGACAGGGAGCTGGAAGGGAAGTGGAGTAGCCTAGACATGAATCAGTGCCCATATGGGGTCCTTAACACTTGCAAGAGAAGGATCTAGCCACTGAGCCATTGCTCTAGACCCACATTAGGTAAGATTTGTAAGTTCAAGACTGGGTAATTATATCTGGCAAATGTTGAGTTAATATAAAGTGGTGTTTTGAGTTCAAGATTTTTCACAGCTTTAAAAATTCTCAATGTGAATCTCTACCAACGAGTCTATTTTGATTATGGATCTATATATAGTTTTAGGAGAACTTACATTAAAATTTATTCATTCTCAGGCCTGGCGTGGTAGCCTAGTAACTAAAGTCCTCACCTTGCATACACTGGGATCCCATATGGGTACTAGCTTATATCCCAGAAGTCCCACTTCCCATCTAGCTTCCTACTTGTGGCCTGGGAAAGCAGTAGAGGCTGGCCCAAGGCCTTGGGACCCTGCACCCACTTTGGAGACCTGGAATAAGCTCCTGGATCCTGGCTTCAGATCAGCTAGGCTCTGGCCATTATGCCCACTTGGGGAGGGAACCAATGGATGGAAGATCTTTGTCTCTCCTTCTGTCTGTAAACCTAACTTCTAACTTTCCAATAAAAGTAAATATATCTTTTTTTTTTAAAGTTACTAATTCCTTACAGCACGGTGTGGGAACCACTAACTATGTTAATGTTTGTATTTATATGGTGTACAACTCTACTTAACACCTAATTCTTTGGCCCCAATTTCTGTTACTAGGCCAAATACTTAACATTTTACTTTTAGGTAAGATTTCTTTTTTTAAAATTTAATTTGAAGAGGGAGTGGGGGAGAGAATCTTCTAATTGCTGGTTTCCTCCCAAAGGGTTATAGCAGCCAGGGCTGGGCCAAGCCAAAGCCAGAAATCAGAAACTTCTGGGTCTCCAATGTTGGTATAGGGAACCACGGACTTGGACTTCCTCTACTGCTTTCCTAGGCACATTAGTGAGGAGCTGGATTGAAAGTGGAACAGTTGGGATTTGAACCAGTGCCTATATGTGATGCTAATGCTGCAGGGGGAGCCTTGGCTTGCTATGCTGCAATTCCTGCCCCAAGACTTAAAAAAAAAAAAAAAAAAAAAAAAAGATTGCTTCAGCCCCAAATGGTGTTTTTCCAAACATCAAATTAATTTATGCTTACCTTCAAGAATCCAACCAGGGTGAACTCATGAAGGAAGCCTTTCCCAGTCGGTATACTCATAGCTATTATTATAGATCTCCATGCATTATATTGATGTTATTTCTTTCAGTGCTTTTCCTCCTCTGTTTTCCCCCCACGGAGAACATGGGATATGTTTCAACTTATCTTTATATATTTAACGCATAATGTAATCCCTAAAAAACAGCAGAAAATTAGTAATTGCGGGGTCTCCCCCACAGATTCCTCTAGTACCCTATTGCCGGAGTGGGTGAGCCTGCTGCCCTCCATCCAGCCTTCTGGTGCGCAGGGAGACAGATGCGACAGGGCTTGGGTTCTGTCTAAGCAGTTCCGGTTTATTTGCGAAGTACAAATTCTTATGAAGAGTAGCAGACAGTCTCAGGCCAGGAATTCCAGGAGGGGAGAAACTAGGACCCAATTGTCATCAGCACGACTGCGGAAATCACCTCCCATAGGCCAGGGGCAGGTGAGCCCAATGGCCCTGGCCAATCAGTTCACGCCCAGCACTCTGTTCTTGGCCACCGTCTTGCTCGCCATACGTAATCCAGTGACCTTGACTGTTAGTTGCCATCTTGTTGACTTAGCGACCTCTTCGTCCTTTGAGCCTCACAAGTAATTACTTGTAAAGTTAAAAAAGATAGAATATATCTTATATTCGTAATTGTGGACAATTGAATCTATTTAGAAGTTGTAAGTACATGCACAAGTATACTTTTTAATTAAAAAATAAACTGTCTACAAAAACAGAAAAGATAAAACACTGCTAGAAAAAGGTGTTACTTTCATTGTGCATAATGCAGTATCCAGCAAGTTTCATCCTTTTTAAAGTATGTATACGTTTAAGACACATACTTACTTTTTAGTGCCGACAATGTTATTGAAAAAAATGTTTTGAATTGCTTTAGAAAACATTTCCATGGGCTTGTGCTGCTAATACATTTACTAAAGAGTGATTTCATTAATTCTTTTTTTTTTTTTTAAAGATTTTATTGTTATTGGAAAGCTGGGTATACAGAGAGGAGGAGAGACAGAGAGGAAGATCTTCCATCCGATGTTTCACTCCCCAAGTGAGCCACAACGGGCCGATGCGCGCCGATCCGAAGCCGGGAACCTGGAACCTCTTCCGGGTCTCCCAAGCGGGTGCAGAGTCCCAAAGCTTTGGGCCGTCCTCGACTGCTTTCCCAGGCCACAAGCAGGGAGCTGGATGGGAAGTGGAGCTGCCGGGATTAGAACCGGCACCCATATGCGAGGACTTTAGCTGCTAGGCCACGCCGCCGGGCCCGATTTCATTAATTCTTTTGCAGTCATGCCTTAAGGTAATTTGGCAGAGTGATGCAAAGAAAGAGGCAACAGTGGTATCTAAGGAATGTTTTCATTTTACTGCTCCTATGACTGCCCAACATGGGCATTCTTTTTTCTGTGGATGAGAGATGGAATTGATTTCTAATGCCCTCAAACTAAGAGCACAAAAAAGATTTCTCCTCTCTCACCGAGCCATCATTATCTCCTCTTAGGAAACAAACAGCAACAACAGCAACAAAAATTGTATTCCAGTTGCTCTTGATGGTTACATGCATGAACATGACTAATTCTCCTAATGTTTTCTGGATCATCCTGTTCAGTGATGTGGGAAATTTAAATCTTAGTTTGATAATTTCTGCCACCAAGCAATTGACAATATAATTGGAAAAATAAGATAAACTCCCAAATAACCACAAAGCTGTGCAGCCAAGGCACCTACATTTTGAATAATATAAGATGCATAAGAGTGCATGGGAATTGCTACCATATGGACTTTTCAGGAAGGTCTTTGTAGAAAAAGTGCCATTTGAACCAGACTATGGATCAACTTGGTTACAGAAATTTTGAAGACTGAGAAAAGTTCTGGGTAGACAGAGTGAGTGGACAGGGGGATGGAGATGGAGTGTGAGGAAACGAGTCCGTGAGCTGTCCTGTAATCCCGCTAATGTGAAGTGTGTATTTTGGGTAGTGACATAGTGGCTTATCAGACGAGAAGATGTTCTTAGATTAACAATGATTAGAATCTTACATTTTAGACTCATTGTATACTTTGATTTCTTTCGTAGAAAATGGGAAGCCATTAAAATATAAGGAGAAAAAGGAGAAAAAATGTCATGATCTCTTCAGTGAATACCTACCATCGCACACAAAAACATGTATGTGAAACATTATCTCATAGAAGATAGCAAAGAGCAGTACATGACACACATTAATTCTGAAAAACAATTTATCAGTGTAACTTACTACATTAAAAAGATTAAGGGAGAACATATTCATCTTATCAGTTAGAGATAGAATGAAGACTTTGAAATTATTACTCACTGCAAAAGTTAACAAACTAGAGGCATAAAAGCACTTCCCAAGTCTTCTAACAGGAAGCAACTGATAACCTGCAGGGAAAGTCATGCTTTCTAGTGAAACTTTAGAAACATTTCTGTCGAACTCGGGAACAAGATAAGATTATATCCTTTCTAAAGACAGCTCAACTACCTAAGGTGGGGGGGGGGGACAAAGAATATGAAAGAATCAGACAAAACAGATATCATTTTTAGGTAACGTTATGTATATAGAAAATTCAACATTAGGGTCCATTGCTTTGGCTCAATGTCTGGATTCTCACCTTGCAAATGCCAGGATCTCATATGAGTACCGATTCGAGTCTTGGGTTCTCCACTCCCATCCAGCTCCTTGCTTGTGGCCTGGGAAAGCAGTGGAGGACGGCCCAATGCCTAAGGACCCTACACCTGTGTGGGAGACCTGGAAGAAGCTCCTGGCTGCTGGCTTCAGATTGGCTCATCTCTGGCCATTGCAGGCATTTGGGGAGTGAACCAGTGAATGGAAGACCTTTGTTTCTCTCTCTATATATAAGTTGGATCTTCCTTTCCAGTAGAAATAAAAAAAAATGTTAAAAAAATAATTCAACATCAGTAGTAAGTGAAGCTCCAGAAATTACAGAAGAAATAAGAAAAATGTCTAGCTACAAAATTCACGTAAAAATGCACTTCTTTATAGGTTCTGCTGTTGCTATTTCCTTTATTTCTTGAATAACATGGGAAGTCACATTGGTCCATTTTTCACACAGTTAGACCGAAGCGTGTGACTAGATCTTTCTGATACTGTTTCTCTAGGAATACTTTCCAAATGTAACATTCATCTTGTTTTTAAATGACCACTGTCATACATTATTCAATATGCCTATTCTGCTTAAGAGACGGAAATCATCTCACATACCTGACACATACGTTTAGAACCAATTCTCCCAAGGATATTTTTTCGATTTTACAAAAGAGATTTTGTGGGACTTTTGTGGGTGCCATGAATTAGTGTCCTGATATATCTAAACCTTACCAATGAATATAGCTCAAATTCTATTTAGTAAACCTGATAATAACAAATATCCACATTTCCACTGAGATAAAATTAAAAATTCTAAATAAAAGCAAAAAAACTGATAGCTGAACTGGATATTTCCATTGAGTAAATTTTAAATTTGGTTGCAAAAATTTATTGTGATGGCAGCATTCAGCCTATATCCTAAAGTGACACATATGTTCACCTTTAATGGATGCAAATGTCCATGACACAGTGTAAAACACAGCCAAAAGTTTATTTTAAAATCTCAACTATTAAAGGTCAAAATATTTATAATATTTGATGTATCTTGTTTCTCTCCTAATTCTACTTGTACTTTTAAATGGTCTTCTTTTTCTATTCCACAGCTTTTCAAGATGTTTGGTTGTACAAGTTCACTGAGATTCCTCAGGGAAGCCAAGGCAGAATCAATGTTTTTTTTTTTTTTCTTAATCACTGTGGAAAAGACAACTACTGATTTCAAAAGATGTTGACTATGGCTACATTCAAGGCATTTGTGATGATATCATTAGTCAGTGTGTGTGTGTGTGTGTGTGTGTGTGTGTAGAATAATAAATTTGTCCCCTGTACTGTAGTTATTAACTCAGGCGGCAGCCTAGGTACTGCTGGGAAGGGAATGTAGGTTAGTACTAACAATTATCTTTGTGTCATTGAGCCTTTACGGACACAAGGAGTGGCAGAAGGGGAAGTCAGGCAGATCCTGACAAGGAAGGATGCCATGTGTCATTGCTGGCTTTGAGATGAAATGGTCCGTATGCAAATGCTGGTCAGAGTCCCCAAGGAACTGAGGCTGGTCCCTATCTGACCATCAGCAATGAAACAGAACATCAGTCCTACACTGGCAAGGAACCTGATTTTCCAACAACCTGAATGAGCAGGAGGCAGTTCCTTGCTGATGTCTCATGGTAGAGACCACTGGACTGATAAACTTCACTACATCTTAGTGGGATCCAGAGCAGGAAAAAAAAGTGAAGCCAATATAGATTTCTGAACTTCAGAGACAGGGGATAATTAAAGGGTGATTTTTTTTTCTTGCTAATCTTTGTAAGTTTCATTATTGTTTTAAGTTCACAGCCAAGGTAAGAAGAAGGGAAAAAGATTTCCTATGTATTCCCTACCCCTCATACACGCATAGCCGTCACCACTGTCAACATTTGCTCTTCAGTTGGCAGTATATATTCACAACAACCCAAACTGATTTTCAGTTTCTACTGTACTATTTTAGGGGATGTATGAATAACCCATCAGAACGAAGAAGCTCTAATTTTTCATCCTACCCATGTGTCGCTGCTGTTATGTCACAAGTACAAATAAGTATCCATCAACACATATATAAAGAATTAAAAACTATAATTACTTTGGTGAAACTTTTATCCGTGAGATTAAAGCACAAGATTTTCATTTTATCTTTAATAATTTCAACTCAGATGCTCGCTCTTTCTTTATGAGTGATTTTCCAACTGATATAATTTTTCCTTCCCTATAAAAACTGTCTTTTTTTTTTAAAGATTTATTTATTTGAAAGGCAAGAGGAGTGGGGATAGAGACAATTATTTATCCACTAGTTCACTTTCCAATTATCTGTGATAGCCAGAGCTGAGCTGGGCTGGGCTGATGCAGGAGACGTGCCATTCCCGTCTGCTGTACTGGTGGTTCAAGGACTGGAGCCAACACCCACTGCTTCGCAGGTGCCTCAGCCAGGAGCTGGATAGGAAGAGGCGTGACTGACAGTCCAGCTGCATGGGAGTTGCTTAGTCCCAAGGGACAGGTGAACCCGCTGTGTCACCATGCATATTGACATTCTTTCAAAGGTTTATTTATCTATTTATTTGAAACACTGAATGACAAAGAGAGAAAGTGGTAGAGAAAGAGTTTTAACTGTTACTTTTTATATAGGTCCACGACCAATTTTATCTGTGAAAGCCATGATTTGTCTTGGCATTGCAGGGGAATTTCATATGCCAAAGAATCCTGGATAAGCATCGTTTTTCTGTCCACATTTTAAATATTTCTCCTTTACTCTTTTTTTGTTTGTATGATATCTGAGATGTCAAACACATTTTCATCTTTTTTTCCCCCTCTGTAGGTAAGGTTTTTGTTTGCTCTTTCGCTTCTTTCAGAATTTTTTTCTTATTTTTAATTTTCTGTAGTTTGAAAGTGATATGCCTTGGTAGAGATTTGGGATGTTTATTTGCTGTTTTTATTTCTTGGGTTTGATGCTGCTTCGGAGTTTTATGTTCCATTCCCTTCTTGCTTCTCATCCTGGTACTCCTGGTACATGCATTCTGTACCTTCAGTAGTTGTGCCACAGCCCTTGATATTTGTTTCTCTCGGCCTTTGCAGTTCTCACAGCTTCTATTGGTCTGCCCTCAAGCTTGGCAATTCTTTCCTCAACTGCGTCCAGTCTACCTGTAAGGCTCTCTTCATTTCTGTGTATTTATTTATTTATTTAATTTATTAATTTATTTTGATAGGCAGACATGATAGGGTAGCTAAGGGAATGTGTTGTAAAAGTAATGTGGTGATATGACGCAGGTTCAGGAGAAATGTAATCCTGAGATTAGCTCTCAGTGTTTGAATAAAACCTGCACGCATAAACTTCATAACTGTTCCTAAGTTTTTTTCCCTAACTGTTAAGTGGAGGTATAATTAGCTGGAGTTGGTTAGAATGGTTACGTTTCCCCTAGGTCAGGGAAACTCTTACAAAATAGTCTCCTTAATGATCAGAATACCCTGGGATATTTCACAATGGTCCTTATTGTATTTCTCCTGCCAGAAGCTATGGAAGATATTTCCTCTAACATTTACTGTGGGAACCTGGTTGAGTTGCCAGAGGTAAGTCTCACATTATTGTAGCAGCCTCTCTCTGGGACGCCCAGCCTTGCCCACACTGAGCCCCCAGCAATTCATCAGCTGCAGGTCATGTTTCCCTGCTCTGTTTCTGGTCCCCCTCAAGAAGTCCTACTCAGAATTCTGCTCAGGTAAGCCAGGGCTCCCTGTTTCTGTCTATCTGCTACTCCAAGTGAAGGCACAGTGGTTTTCCGTAAGTCCTTACCTCTCCTACAGACTGAAACAGAGCTATTGATGTATCCGTCTGTTCAGCCAGTGTCTTCTAAGCCTCTTAAACATAACTCTGGAACTTGGAAGTCTTGATAAGTTATTTAGCTATCGGGTTTTTAATAATTTGTTATCTAGCAGTCAGAAATGAATTCAGCTAATAGAGCATGTATGACGTCATTCTAAGACCTAATGTCAGAGAAATTCCTAAGTCCATGCTGTACCCTTTCAGGAGTGATTGTAATATATCATTCTTTTAGTGGAAAAATACCACAGTGAGCATATAGCTAATTTAATAAAAATGGTTAGGTTAGGTACACAAGTATAGCTCAATTTTACATAAAAATTCAAAAGCTGGATACAGCTGTGGATTTTGGTAGGCTCATTTATGCAAAATGTCTACCTTCTCTAAGCAGAATCTTGGAATACTTGAACTTCTCAATACTGCTTATACACTTAATATAATTATGTTTTTCACTTAATCCGTTATTGGTTTTTAAATTTTATTTGAAAGACAGAAAGTGGAGGAAGCAAAATCAGAAACAGAGATTCTGTACCTTCTTGTACATGCCCTGAAAACTTCAACAGTGCTGGTCCAGATCAAAGCCGGGGTCCTGGAACTCCACTGGGGTCTCCCATGTTGGTTACAGACATCTAAGTGCTTGAGCTCTCATTTGCTGCCTCTCAACATGATCATTAGCTTAAAGTTGGAAGAGAAGTGGGAGAGCCAGAATTTGCAGTGGCAAATTAACCTTTGTCCCAAATGCCTGCTCTGATTCCCTTTTCAATTTTTAAATCTGCTAATAGCTGCCCAAGACAAATATGCTATACATAGTTAGCAGTTTATAGATCATCTAGTATCAACAATTCATTATTTGAAGTTAATAGGCTTTTAAATTAGTTATTATTGGCACCAACTCCAGGAAATAGGTTATAATAGAAAGAAGAGAGCTAATCCTCTAACTTTGCTGATTGCAGAACATCCGACATGGTACCTGGAATTGTTGATTGAAATAAAGTTGAAATATCTGTGCTGTGTTTTCATCTAGTGGAGAATATTTGTTTTACCTACATCAACAGACTAAAAACTATTTGTTGTCTGATGAAAGATCCTACATGGATCTTTTCTAATAAGAAGGAAAATGAAGAGGGGGCGGCTATTTGGTCGTATAGTTTAATGACTACTTCAGTTACATAGTTAAATCAACTTGGATGAAGCAAATGCTTGTGTCACTAATAATTATGTTTGTGGACTCTTTCAATTGTGCTGGATTACCCTGGGGAGTAATTGGCATGGTTGTTTGTTGGCCTGTGGGGTAACCTGCACTTTCTGACTTTTCTCCATTTCCTGTTCCTCCAAAGGAAATATGACCTGACATGCTTGAAAACTCTGTCTACTGACTGTGACCTTGTATTATGTGGGTTTGCAGGATCTACTTTGAAGAGGTGGTCTGCTTTGCAGCAGATCTCCTGACTTAAGAAAAGGAGCTAATTAGGACTAGGAAAGCCTCATTCTTCTGAGATTGAAAGCATTCCATTTCGTTTTGTTCACAATCTAATGGTCTGAAAGAGTTAATAGTTTAAAAAAAGAATGCCTCCTCGAAAAATAATAAAGGCTTTATATTTATTTGAATTATTGTTTAGAGGAAATCAGCTTGTTTTATGTTCTTACTGCATATTCAAATTTAGCAAAAATTGTCTAGTTTTCTGACATAATTATTTTCCTATTAGACGCATCAGACTTTTCTATATTTTTAATGAATCTGTGAGTTGATTGTTGATTAATTTAATTATTGTTGGGATTAGTGGGCATAACTTCATTTGGTTTCTCATAAGCTACTAGAAAAAAAATCAGTTAAGATTTTAACTTCTTTAATAACAGGGAGATCTGAAACTGCATTATGAAGAAAATATATAGCAATTATTCTTTGAATGTTAGCAATGCTTTCCATTTGCTTCTGTTTTTCTTCAAAGTAAATTTGCAAATGTTCCAGGAAATATCTTATTACTTCCTATAAGAATTGCAAAGGAAGAGGATCATTTGCCTCATTCAAAGCCAGACATATTGTTGAGCTTCTGTGATATTTATTATTAGGCACTTTTTGGTCCACATGTTGGAAAGAAACTTTCCTCTAGTTGTAAACTGTAGCCTATTTGTCCGTGCGAGGACTCAATGAAACGTGATCCAAGATTCCCATTTGTCCAGCCAGCCTGCCCTTCCTCTACAGCTCACTGTTTATTTCCAATTTAAACCGGTGTCAAACTCTCCCTGGCTGATGACCCAGATACTGCTGCACTTTACTCTTGTCTTTAGTAGATGAGGATGAAGTTTCTATTCAGTCCTAATTAGCCTGTCTCCTTGATCAGTGATGGACCCTGGATCTAATTACCAAAAGGCTGTCCATCTTGATGCACACCAGAGTTCCAGGGCCTGGAGAAACAAGCACAGAAAGGCCTCTCACTGCTTGATTTGACTTGCTTTTCACCTTTCTACACTCATTTGCTCTTCTTTCCTTTGTAGAAGTAGAAGTTATCAGCTAGTCCTTCGGACTTACCCAGTGATGGACTGTGGCTGAAGAAAGAGCAGCTTGGCAAAGTAGACTTTTCCATGCTTAGAGGGCAAAATTAGACTCTTTGTGGCTATCAAAAAGGCTCATCTAGTAATCAAGCTGGTGATTAACTAGGTCAAAGTGGCAAGTATGTTAGACTATGTAAACTGTCTGTGGAATAAGATAGTACTTCATAAGTTACTGCAGAGCAGGGGCTACTACAGTCTGTAACAAAAGGGCTATGCTGTTGCCTGGTCAATAACCCACTGAATCCTGAAATGTTCATTTTTCTTTTCATGTTCAAATAACATAGTCCAACTGACAGACTCTTGACACAGTTTAATTTGGAGACTTGTCTGAACTACTTGCTTTTGGATTACATGAGATTTAGCAATACTTTTGCCATATGCAAGAAATTGCCACCCTTGTTTGGCAATAAGTTTAGCTTCTGTATCTTAACCCCTTCAACTTTGCTATAGTTCCAATTTTTCTTCATTCAGCTTCTAATCAATGCATTCTCTTTTCTATATAAAGGCAACTGCTGAAGCTGACCAGCAGGAGATGGGAGGAGGTGGGTTTATGCAGCTCAGATTGTGAAGAAAGAACAGGGAAAGAGGGAAGCCTTTGGTCTACTCACAGGACAGATAAAGGCAATTTGATCCTGAACCCTAAGAAAATTAACATCTGACTCAACATACATACATACATACATACATACATACATATGTGTGTGTGCACATGCTATTGCTATGGCTACATGCCATCTTCCCTAGCTTTGAGTGAAATAATGGGTTGGATTTGAGTGGTGACAGTAAATATCAGAAAGAAAAAAAATACTGCCATGATACTTGAAGGCAGTTTGTGTAAACTTACAAGCCTTATATTCCATACGAATGTAAACATTTTGAAATAGGTCACATAGATATAGACCCAAGTGATTGACTGGTTTGATAGTATCAACAACAACATAGAACAAGAAGGAAGACTGAAGGCTCCATAACATTCTGCTAGGGCAGTCATAATAAATAGCTCCGACTTGGTGGTTTCAGAAACAGGAATTTGTATTTTGTTACAGTTATGAACACATAACTCTAAGGTCAGAGTAGAAGCGTATTTGATTTCCCTTGAGGTCTCTGTCCTTGACTTGCAGGTGACCATTTCTAATTGTATCTCCAGGTGGCCTTGTTTGGTTCATGTACATCTCCAGGGTCTCTCTTTTGCTTTAGGACCCCCATCATATTTGGACATGACCTCATCCTTATAACCTCTTCAAACCTTAGTTATATCTTCAATAGAGTCACACTGGGCGTTAGGGTTTCAATACATGACTTCAGAGCGAGCAGAATTCAGCCCGCAACTACTCTTGCTCCTGCACTCTACACCGTTGGATTATTTATTTCTGTGATGTTCAGAATCCGGCTCATATCTAAACTCTGTTTCCTCAGTTTTGTCATCTAATATCTGTAGCAGGAACCCTCTGTTTCCTACTGAGGACAACAACCTCAACTGGCCACAAGTTTCATGTGATCTCTTCATTACCTAGAGGGGAAATACTGAGTGTTTAATCAGAACTCATTCACCCCACCCCATGACAGATATGAAATTTTGAAAGGTGGGCATGGATCAATAACATTCAAGTTCTTCATTGTTCACATCTATTATGGGAAGCCTCTTGTCATCCCCCAAGATTCTGGTTTATATTTTAAAGTAAATTAAATCAAAACCATGTTCAGTCCTTGAACTCAGAGGTGACAGTTAAATGAGTTATCTTGTGAGAAGGCAGGGACCATTTCCCTCAGGATGGTGCTCTGGGCAGATGTGAGCAGTCATTGTGGCCAAAGTGAAATTTGTTAGTTGTATATCTGTTAGACTCGTGGCACCTTTTAGTGTGTTCCACTATTCTCCTCTTTTCCAAGAAAATGAAAAGGAGCATGATATCAGATGCTATCTTTAGATGCTTTTTTGATAGACGTCAAGCTTGGGGGAAAGCATTTGTTGATTTCAATACGATTGCCTTTGTCTTCACATAACACAGGGTGGAATTTGGCACCAGGAGACCTGACTCCCAGTTTGTGCACTATCAGCAGCTGTCTGCTACCAATCTTGGTGAATATTTGACGTAGCAACATTCATAAACAAGGGCTCCACTCCAACAAGCAAAATGCTTCTTATTTCACAAATTCCAAAAATAAATTAAATAAAAAAACCTAAAAGAGGTTAAAGTTTTGGAAAGCAAAGCAGTTTATATTAGAAGCAGAGAATATCATAAAATTGTGTGCCAACTCTTAATAATAAGAAAACACACACACTCACGAGCAAAGGGACCTATCTCCTGCTTTCTCAATTTCTGTGCGTCACATTAATTCTCATGTTCAAGAAACATCCTAACGTGCTTTCAAATATTTAAGAAACATAAAATAAATACAAAAAACCGCATGTAATTATGATCTTCCTATTAATCATACATTCATGTCTTTAAGCAAATGTCATCCACATTCATGTCTATTTACACATCTACATCTGCAATTACACCCTTCATTTTTACTAAAATCTATGTTTATATATCTGCATCTATCTGTGCTAACAAATGGAATTATTGATGAAGCTTTTAATGACTCTCTGGGTAGGACATTAAAATGTGTGTGTGTCCTGGGTTTACCCTATATTCCCTTGTGTGTATAAATCCTGCTTCTCACAACCTGAGTATATAGCTACTGACTTGCCAAAATCTCATTGACTCACTTTATAACTAAGTGAAACACTTAAATAGTAATAAATCTGCAATAAAAATTCAATTTTATTTACACAATATGTTTTGAAAGACAGTCCCATGATCATTCACCTGTTTCCAATGTACAATGTACATGGCCTCCTTGCAGGTTTGTGAAGGCTCTAAGCTATTCCTATTTGTATATATTGAACAGATAATTATTAGTCAATAATTTCATGTCTCCTGAATATATATTCATTCTTCAAAAGTGGCTTTTAAAATACTTATTGAAAAGCCTGCAACTGAGCTCAATGGAATGGCTCAACTGGCTAATCCTTTCTCTTTAAGTGCTGGGATCCCATATGGGCACAGGTTTGTATCCCAACTGCTCCACTTCCCATCCATCTCCTGCTTGTGACCTGGGAAAGCAGTAAATGATGGCCTAAAGCCTTGGGACCCTGCACCAGCATGGGAGACCCAGAAGAAGTTCCTGGTTTTGGCTTTAGATTGGCTTAGGTCCAGCCATTGTAGCCACTTGGGGGAGTAAACCAGCAGATGAAAGCTCTTTCTCTGTGTCTCTGCTTCTTTGAAAATCAGACTTTCCACTAAAACTAGCTAAATTTTTAAAAAAAAGCCTACAACTGATACTGGCTTCATAATTCCCAATTCTTTCTTTTCCTTACAGAATGTAGTATTTATGTGTGAACATGATTAATGAGGGAGGGGGCTGGTAAGCAGTGTAAGTATCAGGAGAGTAGGACCTGCTACTGTCCAGGGAGCACGATTGGCGCCATGGTCATCTGGGATAAGCCACTTCTTAGCCATTTGTGTTTGAACTCATCTTATTAAGCTTGGGACAGTATGCTTTTTAAAGATAGGGATCTTTTGGATTCCAAGGAACTTGAACTTGGCCTGAGTTAGGGCTTCAGTTATACACTCCTTGTTCTGCAGCTTGTTTGGGATCCACACAATGATTAAGCCAATACGAACCCCGGCTGCATTGCTCTGGGACTTTTCAGAGTCATCTTGCATACCTGTGTGGAACCTACAGTGGAAACAGCATGAGGTTAGAGCTACAAAGGTCTCTTTGAAAAAGCTGTTGCCTGCGTTCCTGAGGGAAACCAGGTTAAGCAATAAGCTGTGAATATGATTGAAGAGGCTCCTGTTTGAAATCATTGCACATGGGCCTTCAGCAGGCAAGGAGGCTGCTTGCCTCATTCCGCTGCAGGTCACCTCACATCTTCACACATTGTTAGCCCAGCCCCAAATGCTCCAAGATTTCTCCAATCCAGGAATTCTTTTACTGTTCACAGTGACAAGAGTCCCTTGTGTTCAACTGTAAAAAACCCCCTTATATTACACACATGAGAAACAATTCAAGTTTACAAGAGCAATAACAAACATAGGTAAAAGGCAAGATATGCATGGCAAACCAAGGGGAGTCAAAGTAAACAAGCAAAACCATACTTCTAAAAGGAATGCTATACATTTGAAGCAAAAAAAAATTATAGACTATGTTCAGAAGACAAAAGGGAGCAATGTACTGGCATTCATTTCACTGGTTGAAGATGGAGCTTTCAGAATACTTGGCACAACATCTCTTGATTAGGGTGGCGCTGATTTCCCCCGTTATGGTCTTTCAGTGGATGGACAAATCAGCAGGCTGAAATTATCCTGTGTTCTGTGAGGCAGCAGGTGATGGCTGTGATCATTGTTTTCCTGGTACTTACCTGAAAAACTTGTGGTGAATTCCCAGCTTTAACCTCATCCAGTCCTAGCCATTGTGGACGTTTAAGTTGTGAGCCTTTGTTCCTCTTTGCATTTCATTAGTTCATTCTTTCATTCATTAATGTTATACAGTAAGAGATCCTTACTTCCTGGCAACTGTGGTTTCCTGCTGCCTGAGCAGAAACTTTTCCAGCCTGTCACCTCTCTCAAATATCTCTTACTGTATAACATTAATGAATCCATCTTCAACCAAGGAGGGAAGGATCTGAATTTGTCACCTGTATTTAGAGTTGTCACCCTATGTTAAGAGATCTGTTTTAATTCATAGCTCTGGAAATTCACAGTGCAAGACCTAGAATGCCATAGTGGTATGATCTTTGATTAAGTATTTTTTCTGATAGGGTCCCAAGACAGCACAGAGCAACACAACACAAGCAACAGGCAGTGTTTTCTCTCTGATTCCCTCTCCTTATAAAAATAAGCAATCCAATCATTGGAACTTCATCATAATGATCATGATCTTCTAAAGGATCCATCTTTAAACACCATTAATTGAACTGTTTCCTCCTTTTAGCATTATTAACATAATACTGTGAGGGTTCAACTTCTGTGTGGGTTCTGGGGATGGATATTCAAATCACAGCTTTAGGGAACAGAGAAGTACCTGTATTGGAAAATCCAGGTGCAAATGTTTTCAACACCATTTGATTCCTCTGAGTAAAATGTCTGAATTAGAATATGAAGGGACAATTTGGAGGCAGTAAGATACTGTTTTGGATAAAATCAGACATGACTAAGATTTAGGCTGTTGATGGTAGGACAGATAACTTCGAATCTGCTGTGGAGAGTCTAATGGATGTTTTAGTGTAGTGTTAGAAACAATTTGAGAAGAGACAGAACTTAAGCTAATGGTAAATATAGTTAAATGCAAAAAATCATTTGTTTTTCTTACTAACATTTATAATTCTTGTGTCTATGCCTTGTTTATTCCACTAAAGATCACCAAAGTCAGTGGCTTAATGCAATGTCCACTTGTTATTCTCACAGCTGCATAGAAATCCAGTGGACTCAGTTGTTTTCTCTGCTCCACTACACATAGAGCAGACATCCTCTCTGGAAGCTCTAGAAGAGAAAAGGTTTGGTTTGATTACTGCTGAGCTGAAAGCTAATCCCATCTCAAAGCCACCCATGTTCCTTTGCTTGTGGCTTTCTTCATTTTCAAAGAAAGTGATTGAAGTACAAGTCCTTCTGTCTCCCCTGGCTCTTCTGTTACCTGTCTTTGATTTTGTTTTTCAAATATTTATTTCTTCATTTATTTGAAAAAAGGAATGACAGAAAGAAAAGGTAGGGAGAATGCTAAAAAGAGATCCTTTCATCTGTTGATTGACTTTCCAAAGAACCACAAAATCTGAAGCTAGTTCAGGCTGAAGTCAGATGCCACAACTCCACCTGCGTCTTCCACATACGTGTTCGGGGTTCAACCACTTGATCTGTCTTCTGCTGATTTCCCAGGCTGATTAGCAGTGAACTGAATTGGAAGTGGGACACTTGGGTCTCTGTCTCGCACTCCAAAATGAGATGCTGGTGGTGTAAGTGGTAGATTCAGTCACTATGCCACAACACTGGACCCATAGTTTTGACATTAGATGGAGAGAGTTTTCTCGGGATGTAAAAATAATCTCATAAAAATTCTGATTAGTTGCTTCCTTGGAAAATCTGCATATATTTTTTTCTAGGAAGGTATCACAGTACATATATGAATGTATGTATGTATGTGTATATATATATATAATTATAAGAAGAAATTGTACTTGTTCATTACAGGTGTAATTTTTCTAGAATATTTCTTATTCATGGTTGGCTGAAAACATGGATATGGAAGGCAAAATATGTATCCATATGTGTGTGTGTGTGTTTGTAAACTTATAAAGTCAGTTTAACGGTAGGTTCAATGAAGACACATATGTCCCAAGTTGGAGTGCCTCATTTCGGTTCTCAGGTTCTCACTAGGGTAGACTCTGGAGAGGCCACAATGGTGGTTCAAGCAGTTGGTTCTTGCTGCTTCCCATTTGGGAGACCTATATTGCATTCTTGGTCTAGATTTGGATCTTGGCCACTGTAAGCATTTTTGGGAGTAAATCAAGGATTGAAATTCATGCCTAGCTTTCTTTATAATATGCATTTCCATAAACTTTTGGGGGGCTCCTTGAATCATGTAAAACAGGTATATAAAAGGGTAAAGTAGAAAGTATATATAAAAGTGAAATTTTTATTTATTATATATTTTTATTCAGGAAAAGCAAGGAAAGATTTTACAGAGGAAGTAAAATTCAATATGACAGTGGTGATTAGGAGAGAATGAATCTAGAATGAAGAAAGTAACACACGACCACACATTATAGAGGAATGGAAATGTTCATTATGAACAGAAGTTTCAACAAGAGGGAATTGGTGTGCACAGGAAGCAACAGGTTAACACAGGTGCAAATAGCTATCCAGCATTTTAAAATAGAAATAAAATATTATTTATATTGTAGATTGAAAACTCACGTAACAGGGTATATATTTTAACCCAATTGTGTAAGCCATCACTTGTGCTGCTTGCCTGCCATATCAGAGTGGCTCAAGCATAACTTCTTGCTGCTGTGTAGACTGGGTGGTAATAGATGATGACTCGAATATTCTTGTCCCTGTTACCCATGTGGAAGACACAAATGGAGCTCCTGTATGGCTTCCAGCCTTGCTGTTGAGAGTATTTAGGGAATAAACCAGAACCTGGAAGAACTTTCCTTATATATGTATATTTCTTTGTGCCTCACTTTTAAAAGACAAAAAAGGGAAATCCCAGAAGCAACAGACTAAATTTCAGGCTGTATGAAGGGCGGTTACGATGGGAGATGGTCTATGAACAAAGAAAACAGGTTAAGAGCAACTGTGATGAAATAAGTTTTCAAAAAGTAGTTACCTGTAAACATTTTTTTTACCTGTTATGTCTGTGGATTCTAGATCATTAGAAGTTGGCTGGAGTTAGAAGAAACGGCCATATGTCAGAATAGACCTTCAATATGATGAGAACAAAATTTAAAAACATTTTCTGGAGGAACACACTTGATTATCTTGGTTGGAAAGAGTTTCTGCAAAAAAAAAAAACAAAAAAAACTTCTGCTGTTTGCAACTCAGTGAGAGTGAATGGTAATGAGAGGGCAATGTTAGATAGAATGAGCTCTTCAGCTAAGAAAACTGGCATGATTCCTGGGCACACTTGAAACAACCATCCCTACATATCAGTGTGGGCCAGAGAAAGAAACAGAAAAAGGAGTCAAACTTCTCAATTATGTGAAATGCACAGAATATCAGGAGGTAATTTAACAGCACGTACCATGACCAGGTAAAGCAAGTAAGTCAGAAATAAAGGCAGAGCAGTTCATCGTTTTAAGTATCTGCTGGAAGAGATCAGGCGTTGGTGATGTGAGGAATGTATCTGGCAATTGAGGGGGAAAGGAAATGAAAATGGAGAAAGGAGAGTACGAGGAGAGGAAATTCAAATTCACACTACAGCCCGTTCATGTTTTATTGGGTGGAATTTAAAGCTAGGAAACGGGCTGTCATGTTGCCAAGTCAGAAAATCATTTATGTGCCTCATAGAATCAAGTGACTCTTTGCCAAAGTAATAGTGCGTCTATTTTTACTTGCTCTCTGGGACTATCAACCACTTGGCCATTTTGACGGTTTAATCACCTGTAACCAAAGAGGGGGTGCCATTAGCTGGAAAGCAGTATTAATGTCATCTCAGAGCAGTCACACTACATCCATACGGTGACGCCCATAGGCTAGTGTTTATGTTCATCATGGCTGCTTGCCTTTTCAGGTATTTTTCCCTTTCCTTTGCATGAAAAATGGACCACTTGATCCAAAGTAGCAGTTTTAACAAATTTGAGTCTTTCCATTTACAAGCATTATTCATGAAAAATATGTTCTTTCACAGTGAAAATTGTAATTACCTTTCCATATCTGGAACTGTGTTTATATCAAACTTTTCTGCATTAATGATGAAAATTTCCAGAAAAAAGTCCAGTCTTAATTACAGAGGGTTTTTTTTATGATTTATTTATTTTTATTGGAAAGTCATATTTTACAGAGAGGAAAATCTTCCATCAGCTGATTCACTCCCCAAGTGGGTGCAATGGCCAGAGCTGAGCCAATCTGAAACCAGGGTCCCAAGGGCTTGGGCTGTCCTCCACTGCTTTCCCAGGTCACAGGCAGGGAGCTGGATGGGAAGTGGGGCTGCTGGGACACGAACCGACACCCATATGGGATCCTGGAATGTATAAGATGAGGATCTTAACTAGATGGCATTGTGCCAGGCCTGTTACAGAGTTTTCCAGCATTTTGAGTAGGGATTTATGTCTATTTTCAAACCATATTGCAATCATTCCAGTGACTTATAATTAATTCAAATTATACATTATGGTGGTATCACATTATCTCCTATCTATCTCATAAATCATTAGTATCATATAACTCAGTATTAATGGAAAGAATGGCAGTTGCCAATGGATGAAATATTTCTAGGATTAAAGATTTTCTAAAAGTAAAATGCCAACATAATTTTTAACACATTGTATTTTATAGCAATGAAAATTTTGCTATTTATATCAGTTATAGGAATGTCTTATGGTCACAGTAGATCTTGCAAATTAATATTTTGCCATGGACAAATGGGTTTAGCAATTGCTGTATCTAAGATACTTGGAGACTTGCCATGTTCACTTGTATATTAAACACT
Source organism: Ochotona princeps (assembly GCF_030435755.1). Classification (NCBI taxonomy): domain Eukaryota; kingdom Metazoa; phylum Chordata; class Mammalia; order Lagomorpha; family Ochotonidae; genus Ochotona; species Ochotona princeps. The sequence continues at coordinate 16,757,013 of NC_080854.1, read as the reverse complement.
AGAAGAATTTCTATAATAAAATTTTACTCAACTTACTTTGATGTAGTATTTAACAATCATACTGAACCACAAAAAAACTTACTTTATAATGCTTGGGACTAAAATTTTGTAGGACACACATTGGGAAAAGTTAATCTCATCCTGTAATAATACAGTTAAGAACTCTTGGATCATTCCCAGGAAAAACAAGGCACTCAATCAAGGCTGGTACCACTGATTTATGTGAGAATCTAGATGGCTCCCTACAGTTAATAACAAACCATGGATGTTACCATTAGCAAAATTGCATTAGAACTCATCATTTTAAAGAAGTCATTCCCAATTTACTTTTTAGAATAAAGATTTATTTACTTATTTATTTTTATTACAAAGTCAGATATACAGAGAGGAGGAGAGACAGACAGGAAGATCTTCCATCTGATGATTCACTCCCCAAGTGAGCACAACGACCAGTGCTGTGCCCATTCAAAGCTGGGAACCAGGAACCTCTTCCAGGTCTCCCACACGGGTGCAGGGTCCCAAGGCTTTGGGCCATCCTCAACTGCTTTCCCAGGCCACAAGAAGGAAGCTGGATGGGAAGTAGAGTTGCCGGGATTAGAACCGGTGCCCATATGGGATCCCGGGGCTTTCAAGGTGAGGACTTTACCTGCTAGGTCACAGCGCCGGGCCCCCCAATTTACTTTTAAATCTCCTGATCATCCTTCTGTTTTGACAATATCCTGAATGGTAGTCTATCCTCCTTGGACCAACTGAAAATGTGTTCTTTTTATTCTTACACCACACTTTGGTCCATAGGACACAAAGAATGCCATACATTTCCCTCCCGTTGTCTTCACTTCCTCCTGCACACATAGTTTGGAAATACTGGAGCTCTGGGATTTTCCAACAGATTATAGAGCTGCTATAACCACAGTGTCTCCCTGAATAATATCTTTGGAAAGAGCTGTGTGAGTATATGCTTTTCCAACTACATTCCAGGAGTTTAGGAGAAGCTTTTTAAAGAATGAAACAGATGAAACTAACCTGCTGAGGAGAAATATGTCCCTAATAAAGGCTCACTTGGGATCAGCTTCTCTATCCCCAAGCTATGTGATGAAAGAAAACAAGACCATTGCTGTTTGGCCATGAACACCTTATCTGACAGAGTGCTGCCATGGGGTAGATGCTAAATGTTTGCTTCCCAGCATCAATGCCAGCAGTCTCCTGCAGCCGTCTCACTTGTTTAGTGCTCCCATCTCAGTTCCAGTAGATCACACATGATCCAGTTCTATCGCTGTAGGATCCATGGGCTTTGCTTCCCACATTTCTGTTTTGTGCAAAGTATAAGGAAGTCTGCTTTCCTAAGCAATAATAAGAGAGCTGGATTAGAAGCGGAGCAGCTGAGACACAAGCAGACATCTATATGTGATACCAGGGTTGCAGGCAGAGGATTAACCCGCCTACCACTGTGCCAGCCCAGTCCCTACAGTAATGAACTGTGAGAGTAGAGGTTAAGAATCTGAGAAAATGAGAACTGAACCCAAACAACATAAAACAGATCCAAGACATGGAAGGAGAAACTAGGTCCTTCGGAAATTATTTGATGTAGCTGCACTTGAAACTAGTGAATTCAAACTATTTAATTATATAAATCAACACATATTTTTTTACCACATTGCATTTGGGTTGATGTTATGCTACAAGAAGCACAAAGATCTAATTGAGTTATATTGCTTGTTCTACTACTTCATTTCTTTCTTCCATGGTATAATGTTCAGATTTTCCGAAATTACGCCATCTTCAAATCCAAAAGGAGAGGTCCTGGCGCAGTAGCCTTGTGGCTATAGTCCTTGTCTTACATGCACTGGGATCCCTTATGGCTGCCAGTTCATGTCCCAGCAGCCCTGCTTCCCATCCAGCTCCCTGCTTGTGGCCTGGGAAAGCAGTCAAGGACAGCCCAAAGCCTTGGGATCCTGAACTCACATGAGAGACCTGGAAGAAGCTCCTGGTTCCTGGCTTCGGATCGGCTTAGCTCTGGGCATTATGGCTACTTGGGGAGCGAACCAGCAGACAGATGAAAGATCTTTCTGTAAAATCTGACTTTCAAATTAAAATGAATAAATCTTTTTCAAAAAGTGATAGACTACTATATTAATTATTTCTACTTTTTGTCCTTTTTATTATTATGTGGCTTTTCTGAGGTTTGGAGAATTTATGGCTTTTGACTTTGAAGTCTGGGATTAGAATGTATTACTCAAGATTTTATTTGTGTATTTATTATTTGTTTATAGTATGGGATGAGGTAGAGAGCTTTATATTTACAAAGGTTAGGGTTAGGTTAGAGAACTATGATTAGTAAATTTCAATTGCCATATTGAAACAATACAATTATTAATGACAATGTTAAGATTGTTGTTGCTAAGCTTCACTCTTGCTGCAACTTCAGAAAACAACAAGGTAAAATTATGTATTTTAATAGATATTTTAAAATATATTCTTATTTTTCTGACTAGCTTAATTCACTTGAAACAAATTTATCTGAATTTCACCACCGACCTCAACAGCACAAAACAAAATACAGAAGAGTGAGAGCATGCTCTGGACAAGTGAGGTGATTTCCTTGTACCCCCTCGAACTTTCATCTTTTCTTTTTCTTTTCCTTTCATTGGGTTTAGAGTGACAGGTGTTTTACAAGATCCCCCTCTCCCCACCACCAAAAAAAAAAAAAAGTGCAGAATAATCAGAGATGCAGTCAAGGAAACAGAGAGCCTAGTGAGAGAGACAGACATGAATAAAACGTGTCATGCATCATTTTACACATAATGATTGTTTCAGTAATTGTACAGAGTGTTGTGCAAATATGAAATAGGTGAAACTGACCTGCTGAGGGAGACAGTGTCTCCTCCACAGAGCTCATTGAGGACAGCATCCCTAGAAATATCTGGAATCAAGTGCAGAAAGGTGGCAGCATTATGGTGTGAGGCAGATGGAAAATCATGTGTGAAGTTCTGAGAAATGAAAGAGTAGCAGAAGAGTTTAGGGCAAGAGAGAGAGACAGAGAGAGTCATGTGTGTTTGGTCAAGCAGACACAGAATGTGTCTAAAGCTGGAGAGAGTCAGGAGTGGTTAGTCATGCAGAACTGTGTGGACCCTGTTGGGATTAGAACTTTTTCCTGTGGATAATGATGAGCCATTACAATTTGACTCTGGAAAGAACTCTATCAGACTAGCATAAAATTCCTTTGTAGTGTAAAAACTGATTAAGGGGCTGTATGGAGATCACAAAGGACATGCTGGCTGTGGTTCAAGCTAGATATGACGGGGATTTCTGCTCACACATGAGGAAGAGAAGAAGAAAGCAAACTGCCTTTATTTCCCTTGGAACCTTCAGAATCCAGCACAATGACCAATTTTAAACAACAAGTGCAATAATTACTTATTTAAATATGTCTATGATGCATTTATTCCTTATTTTTAATTTTTTTTTGAAAAAGGGAAAGAGACAGAGGATAGAGATGGGGGAGAGAGTAAGAGAGTGGAAGATATGGGGGGATGTTCCACCTGCTGATGTTTTCATTTGCCCATGAAATTCGTAGCTAGCCATGCTGAAACCAGGAGCCTAGAACTCATTCTGAGACTTCCATGCAAGTCAAGAACTCAGCTACTTGAGCTGGCACCTGCTAGTTTTTGAGGGTGCAAGCTAGAATGAGGCTGTAATTGGGAGAAGAGCTCAGAACTGAACCCAAGCCCCAACACAGGTTGTAGGCATTCTACGAGGTGTTATAGCCATTTTAACAAATGGCTATCTCAAAGACAATTATATAAATGAGTTTCGATTCATTGAAGCCCAGACTCCTCTGTTAGGAAATGTTAAAATAGATTTAGCAAAACATGGGATTGAGTAATGATACAGTGTAAACAGCAATGTTACTCATTTATACCAAGTCCCTACAGTTTGACTGCTGCTTCCCTAGACAGCCACTGGCTGCGGTTTTCAGTTAAGAAATCAGGAGTTTCTTACTTAGATGGTGACTCTTCTGGAAACTATTCTAAATTAATTTACTTTAAACATAAGGGATCATTTCCAGGAAATAACTGAGTTTTTCTGGCATGAAGTTTTAGCATCAGAAATTCAGACATTAAAAAAAAAAGAAATTTCATACATTTTACAGAATGTAACAAATAAATAAAATAAATATACTCAATGGCAATTTTAATTCTAATTAAAGTCCACCTCACATTTTAAAACAAATATTGTATAAAAGATCTTCTCCCCACAATGTGGTTGTAAATTTGGAGGTAATATCCTCTCTAACAAGAACAGGAAATATCTGTGATCAACTGTAAATGTAATGTCTTATGTGCAGAAAGTGAAATCATTGAATCATGTTTTAGATCAGAACAATTTGAGCAGATTTGCTGCATTTATTTCTTGAGAAATTGTTAAAGGGAAATCATGTTGTTCCAGTGACTACTGGATTTCTTTGATATAGCCTAACATTTAACATAATTATAGGAATGTGTTAGATTAATTCTGAAGGCTTCCTTAAGATCATTAGGTCATCTTTGGTAGATGTACCATTTCCTTTCATTCCTTTTTCTGGGATGTATCCTTTCTTCCCTTCCTCTCCCCGATCCCACAAAAGCTGAATTTTGTTGATTCCAAGATGCATACTAAATTCGTTCTCAACTGGGTTAAAGTTTTTCCAAAGATTCCACTTTTACACTGGGTACTCAGAAAACCATCCTCACCCAGCCATGAGGATGTAATAGGTTTGTTTCCATAAACTTGCTTCTAGCTTTGGTTGTACCACCTCTTCACCTTTCACATCCCAGGGATCTCCATTTCACAGTGCATGCTTTAGTCTTAGGTAGAAGTGACCAAAGCAACTCCTATGTAAGTCAACAGCTGTCATGTGTTCACTTTCTCCCTCCTCATCCTCTTTGATGCCTCATACTTATCAACCAGCAATGCTGTTTGCATTTTCTTCTCCCAACATATTCTCCCCAAAGAATCCACCATGTTTACCGATTCACCACTCCCAGAATGCAGGAGACCTGGATTGAGTTCCGGTTCATGGTTTTAGCTTGGCTCAGCCCTGGCTTTTTTGAGTGAACCAGCAAAAGGAAGATATGTGTCCACCTGTGTTTCTTTGTCTTTCCAATAAATGAAATAAATAATAAAAGTGCTTAAAAATTAGGCAATCTTTCTTCCACCTATCATATAAGCACATTCTATCTTTGAGTTCATTAACTTTTTTCAAAGTAACATTTTTTCCATGGAAAAGGCTTTCTCCTAATTTTAAATTAGCCTCTAGTTTGCTTTCATTTGGCCAATAAAGTCCATATTTTAAAACTTCTTTCAGAGAGAAAAAACACGCAAAATTTCTGAAACATCTGCTTAAGTGTGTATTTTCTGAATTTTGGTAAAGTCTGGGCCTCAACAGTGTTGTCTAATGGACAAAGAGAGGCATGTAACCTTAAGTACCATTTATCAAGGGAGCCTGAGGTGCATAATACATGTTCAATGGAAACTAATGTATGATTCTTAGAGAGTTGATCATGCCACTGGAGGCAGCCCACGACTCTAATACTTGCATGTTAGGGAAAGCCCCTTACATTAATAGGTGTGCATGTTGTTTCATTACCTATGCTGACTCAAGGGTCCCTAGATTTTCCTTCCGGCCACATATGTTTTATTTTGTTTGAAGTGTGATGATACCAGACTTCTTGCAGACTCACAGATCTGCTAATCTCCCTATGTCGAATACTGCTAAAATGTTCATATATTTGACACTGTAATATGAAACAGGAGTACAGCCAAGGGATATTTTTGCTAGAGAATTTGGAGACTCTGGCATATTTTTTATATTCCCAAATGTTATTTATTTGTTTAGAGATTATCATCTTTTAAAGGTTTGTAGGGCAAGTCTTTGGAATTCCATGGGACTTTGTGCTCAAATCTCCGCTGGTTTAAATCTGGAAACCTGTATCTAAGAACATTCTTGTTAGTCTCTTTTCTTCTTCTAGTAACCTAGGGTGACTCCTTGAGCATTGCTGAAGTTCAGTTACTCTGTTTGTTAATTGAGACCAATCCTCCTAATTGGGTACTGTTCACATGTTTAGGCCATTCACATCATTCATATTTATAATGAAAATAATAAATCTGGGGAAATCAGGAAATTCATTTTGTTGTTTTATTTAGAGACAGGCATTTGGCTTTACAGTAAAGATGCCACCAATTCCACTTCCAATTCTAGCTCCCCTGGTGACCACTCTGAGAGATGGCAGATAATTGCTCCATTAATTTTGTCCATGTCACCAATGTGAGAATCCTACATTGATTTCTTGACCGACCACCTGCTTGTACTTTCCCATCACAGACATTTGAGGAGTGAACAAGTAGATGGAAGAATCTCCCTGTTGCTTCCAATCTCTAGTCCTATCTTCATGACCTTGAAATAAATAAAACTTAAGAAATAAGAATGACTAGGGTGTGTGAGTTTTTTCAATATTTTTCTCTACACTGCCTCAGCCACCACATCTGTAGTGGCATTTTTCAAAATACTCTGTTCCTAGTCTTTGTTACTGATTGGCTTTTTTTTTTTTTTTTTTTGCTGCATCTAAAATATTTCTTTGATTTTTTAAAACCTCATTAGGACTTCTACCCAGAGATAATTTCATATCATTAAAATGTTCAAGTCTACCTTCCACTCTCTACTGAATTAGTGTCTATGGGCCCTTTATTAATATTATTTCTTTGCATTTCTCCTTAAACCCGTTACTCATTCTTTGCTGTATTCACATGGAAATGTCTGAATGCTGTATGAATGTACCTGTCTGTCTTCTCTATGCCAACATGTAAGTGCTGTGAACATTGTGAGAAATGGACATGATGCAAGAAAATCGGCGTAGCTCACCCATTTACACCCAAGCCAGTAACATAAACTCCTCCCTCCTTAGATTTCTGAAGATTTACATCCATCTCCTTCCTAGGGTCCTTCCTTTACTCCTGCAGAGCCCTGCCTCTTACACTGCCTCCGGCATAGAGCGGGAATGGGAATGATTAGTTGGTGACTCCTTCCTGGTCTGACCACCAGTTTCCTGTGCGTTCTGCTATTCCCTCTGCATCATCCTGTCTCTGCAGAGTAAATGCCCTGCCTCTATGCCTCTGTACTACCTGTGTGCTCGCCCGCATCCACACGTGTACTTTCGTTTTTCCCCAGGTTGAAATTCAGATCTTTGATTTATTGTTAGGTACAGATGAAGGGTTCCTCATCTGTATGTGGAATTATTCTGTACTACTTTACGGAAATATGTTTTCAATTGTATCTGAGATAATAAATCACAACTTCTCACTGAAATATGAAGTAAATAAATCTCACCTTGAGCTATAAGAACTCTGACCAGAGACTCATAAAAAATTTTCTAGAATTTATTAATGTTATACTTTTATTTGTTTTTTTATTGGATTTCCATTCCCGAGTAAAATGTTACCGCCCTAATATTATTAGAAATAATATAAATTTGTGTGTTTCTACTTTTATGGTGGACAAAGATATGTTTGGCAGCATGCTCTGTTTTACCTAATTTATCATAAACTAAAATTCAGGTTTCTTTCCTTGCTTGGGTAAATTCCAAATAACTGTCTTGATCTGTTTTCTGTGTGGTTATAACAAAATCCCTGAGATTTGAGTCCCAGATTTATAAAGAAATTTGTTTGGCTCCCAGTTCTGAAGGTTGGAGACCAGGAGTCCAATACTGGTATCTTGCTATTCCATAACATAGCAGAGGATATTGCCAAATGAAACAGAGCAAGCATGCCAGTTGGGGTGTCTTCCTCTCATCTATGGCCACTAATATCGTCATGACCTCATCTAACCCCAATTGCCTCCCAAACCCCCCTCCTGCAAACACCATTGATTTATACATCTGGGGATTAAGTTTTTAATGCATGTTTGGACACACATTCAGAGTAGAGCATGCTTACTCTTTTGTTCAATCACTGCAATAATTACCTTTTGGAACAGCATGGGCTGTTATACACAATTCCGGAAGAACTCCTTTGCATTCAACAGACTAAGCCAAAGCACAAACCCAAGAAAATCTATTTGAAATGCCATAGGTGAGGAGCCCTTAGTAACCTATAGTAACTCTAGGGATTTAAAACATTCCCTATGGAGGGCTTGGTGACAGGGAAGCAAATCATCTTGAGCAATTGTTCACCAGTTCTCCTTTGATTGTGCGTTATATTCTTGCCCCGTCCTGACTTTTTAAAATAATGAATTGTGGTGTACTAGTTAGTACATACCTTAAAAAGTTTATTTACTTGTTTACTTTTAACTTGAAAAGCAGAGTGACACAGAGAGGGAAGGAGAAAGAGATCTTTTATGCACTGGATCACTCCCCAGAGGCCTCCAATAGTCAGAGCTAGGCCAAGCTAAACCAGGAACATCATCCTGGGCTCTCACATGGATGGAAGGGAACCAGCTACCTGAGCCACCACTGACTGCCTCCCAGGGTATACGTGAGTAAGAGCTGGTTGGAAAGAGAAGTTGGGACTTGATTCTAGAAACTAATATGAAAAACGGGCATCTCAAGTCACAGTTTACCTCACCATGTCGTAACACCCACTCCAGGCACACACTTCTTATTGAAGTTATTTTGATACTCTATATGCCAAAAGAATAGTTTACATTTAAGAATAATTTATGTTAAGTTTATGTCTAAGTAGTTTCCCAGATTTTTATTATGATCCATAGAATAAATAAATTAGTAAATACACAACTGAATATATTTAATTTATAAATGAATGTATGTATATAAGCATATAAAGATGAGAAATGTATATATTTACATAATAAATACACATTTATGTAATATGTGATATATATTTTATTATGTAAATATAGATATACATTCATGTGGTAATGTATATATGAATGCATATATATTTTATGTACATGTACATATATACAGAGAAGATGGAGAGAGAAAATTTACCAAAACAAAAACCTAAAGAAAACAACACCCTTAGAAAAACAAAAACAGGTACCTTTACTATGCTGATTATAATTTCATTGTTTATTTTTTGTTTTTCAGTCATATTATGTAAAATATACTGGAAGTCTATTAATATGTTAGTTTGAAATGTGGACTTCAGTTTGAGAGAAGGGTATAAGGAAGAATCCATTTTGTCTATTTCCAGAATAAGTGTTGGTTGTAACACCAGATGTGCAATTTTGTGTCTATCAATCACTTTCTACTGCCAATATTAGTAATGTGGTTTTCTTCTTCTCTCTTCTGCTTAAAGTCAAGAAACATACAGATGCTTCAAAGTGGACAGCTCAAGCAATGAGACCCACAGCTTGGCAAAAGGGACAGAGCCACCAAAGCTGCTCTTTAGGCATCGTAACATGTGAACTTGCCAAGGCCTTGTGCTTATCTCTGAAATATCTTTGCGACATACTTTCATCTTGCTGATTGGTCAACATGATAGAAAGTTCAGGTTTCAGTCTGAATGTTACTTGTTCCCTAACACCACAGTGGCGTAAGATAGAGCGCCTCATCGTAGCCATTTCCATAGGTTCTGAGTGGTCATGTGCTTATTTGTTTAACATCTAGCTCCTCAACTCTACTGTGCAGTGTTAAGAACGTAAGTCTATGATTTATGTAGTTGGATACCCAACCTGTCACATAACACCTGGAGCATAGCAAGTGTTCAATAAATATTTCTTGAATAAATAAAGTTAAAATTGCATGAAATGAACAAGAAAGCTGGATCGTGAAATCTAATATGGCAGATAGGGACTGATCATTCAAGTCAATGTCACACAAGTTCATTGTCAAGGTTCTGTTAGAATCTCAGAGGACACCTTACCTTTTTCTCCCTTGATGTCAACCTCCCCAGTTTTCACTCATAAATCTTTGCTTGGTTCTTAGTCAAGCAGGACATTCTGAATCATTCTGACTCCTTTTTTCCTCTTTTTCCACCCTTAACAGTTTTTTTGTCTTCTATCACCCAACTTTCTAGAAATAATGTGTGTTTTCCTGGTATTAGTATTTTGTTTCATCATCATTTTCTGTCCTGAGTTATTGAATTACTGGGAGTGTTTCCTGATTGTTCTCTTTATATATATAATATTCCATGAACAAATATATATATATATTTGTTATATATACATTTTATATAAATATATTTACATATGTATTCCACAAATAAAGTCCAAAACTCCCTGTTAGAACAAGTTTTGCTAAAAATAGAATCGTTTTTATATCACTTTTTTTTCAAAAGTTTGCAATGACAGGTTCCTTCAGTAAAGCACCATATTTTGAAGTTTGAATGTGATGTCTTCCATGAACTGGCCTCTGCCAATCATCCCACCTGTTCCGTCTCACAACTCTATGTTCCAGGCATTGTGCGGTTCCTGAAGGTGCTATGTGTTCTCCCTCCGGTGCTCACTCCACCGCTTGCCCTGCTATGTGTTCTCCCTCTGGTGCTCACTCCACCGCTTGCCCCTTTGCTTAGCATTCCCTTCCTCATTCTGTCCTAAAAGAACTCCTGTTCATAGTTCACAGATCATTTCAGTGGTCTTCATCTATATCTGCCTATGGCAACCATTGCAAATAAACAAAACCATTGCATCATTGTTCCCTAAAAAGTTATTCTCTTTGCTTCTGCGAATGTCACTCAACACACAAAACTCTGCATTATGATGATGCCACATAAATCTTTTTCAAATAAGCTAGCAGATGTTTCCCAGGATCATGAACTTTCAGATTTTCTTGGGATGTTAAGTGCAAGTTCCAGAAAGAGATGACCTCAGGTCAAATCCCAGCTCAGCTCTTCCCACCCCTGTGACTGTGAGGATCAGACAGTGTGCTTTATCCTTCTGCATTTCAATTTTCTCATCTGACACTGAGTAGCTATGTTTCTAACAATGTTCATTTACATTTTTTTTATTGGAAAGTCAGACTTACAGAGCAAAGGAGAGAAGAGAGAAGGATTTTCCACCAGCTGGTTCACTCCCCAAGTGGTTGCCACGGCTGGAGCTGAGTTGATCCACAGACAGGAGCCAGGATTAACTTTCAGGTCTCCCCTGCAGGTGCAGGGTCCCAAGGATTTGGGACGTCCTTGACTGCTTTCCCAGGCCACAAGCAGGGAGGTGGATGGGAAGTACAGCAGCTGGGACATGAACCGGTGCCCATATGAGATCCTGGTATGTGCAAGGCAAGGATTTTAGCCACTAGGTTAACACACTGGGCCCGTCTTTTTTTTTTTTTTTTTTTTGGTAAGATTTATTTATTTTTATTGGAAAATCAGAAATACAGAGAGAAGCAGAGACAGAAAAAAGAATCTTCTGTCTGATGGTTCACTCCCATCCACTGAGCCAATCTGAAGCCAGGAGTTTCTTCCAAGTCTCCCATGCAGGTGCAGGGTCCCTCGGCTTTGGGTCATCCTTGATTGCTTTTCCAGGCCACAAGTGGAGCTGACTGGGAAGTGAAGCTGCCAGGACATGAACTGGCACTCATATGGGATCCTGGCTCGTGCAAGACAAGGACTTTAGCCATTAGGCTACTGCACTGGGCCCAACATTCAGTATCTTAATAGTTACACTCGGGATATTAGATGATAAGAACAGATAATACCTTTGAACCTCAGAGAATAGTAACTGATATTTATTAAGTGCCTTACCTATGTTTTATTGTTATTGTTTTGTATTAAGCATGGTCCTAGTGACTAGCCATAGCAGAGAGTAATAATCATGGAAATAATCATCATTAAGGCTGTAATTATTGCTGCTACCATGGACAGCATGGTTTTTTTGAACATGTACCATATGGCAAACTTAGTGATGAGGGATTTTCCGGTGTTTCATTTAAGCCTAAAAATTGTGATGAATGCTGCTACTATCCTCACTTGTAAGAAAAAAGATGATTACTTTCAGGGCTCCGCTTTTCCAAAGGCATATAAGGAGTGAATGAGAGATCCAGAAATGCAATTGTCCTGGTCCAGTTTCCTCTGCTAACCACTCTGTCCCGGTGTCTCCCTGGTGGCTAAACAAGTATGATATGATGAGGCACACAAGTGTGCTCTCTGGTGCTGTTTTCTCATGATGTTGATACTTCAGTATGTGGGGCTGCTGTTGTTACTGGAAGCATTTCTCTTCCTGAAACATATGTATGCTTGTAATTTAGCGTTTCATAAGAGGGCTTCTTACAATGTTAGCTCCAAACAATTGGCCAGACTTCATGCTAGAAACAAATGGAGAACTGTCTTTTCTAAATTAATAACAGTCAGCTAAATTATAATTATGCAATTTTATCATTTGAAATTTTTCAAAAGCAAAATTAATGAATTAAACATTTATATACTTTATTTCATTGGTTTTAACAGTTGGTGACATTCATAAGAATTATTTTAGTAGCGTAACAGGGATGGAGTTTGTTTACAAGTGAGTTAAAGAATGGATAGGAGATAACTAAGTGGAGGTGAATTTCAAGAATTTTACTTCTTTGTTTTTAATTTACAATTTTATTTTTAATATTATTTACATAGTTGGGAGAGATGCACACCCATGTGGGCCTCTGATTTGGGTGGAGAGGGTCAAGGTGTAAAGGGACAAATGTGTCAGTTCTTTTTTTTTTTTTTTTCTCCTGTGTCTGCAGAGAGGAAAGGGAAGGGGACTGCTTCTTTCTATCATATTGCATCAACACCTGGGGGTGGGGGATGGTCATTCAGTGATGCTTTAGAGTTCCTAATATGGGAAATATGTTCTGAGGGTGTTATTGAGTTGTTTGATAGTTCTCACACATTGTTGGCCTCATTGCACCAGGGTTGAGAAAATCTTCCCAAGGTTCACGGGCTAACAAAGTCCATATTAGTGCACCTACACACCCGGCACTTGCTGTAAAACTTGGCCAGGAGAGTTGTTCAACCTGTTCTGCTTTCCATCTGCTTTCCATCCTCTGTTGAGGCACTTGATGTCCTCTGCTTACCTAGAAAAGCTGACTGTCAGTTTCCCATGTGCATCTGGGCATGCTATCCATCGTACAGGCATCAACAATGGAGGAGACTTGGTCCCCACATATGCACTCTAAGGTTGGAACACATATGGTGAAGACTGTTCCTAGCTCGGGATCTTGCAAGTGCCAGAAGGTGCTGCTGCCCACCCAGGCATGGCTGGCCTCCAGTTCTGGCTCTCACTGGCAGGTACAATAGCCTCGCCTAACCTGGCCCAGTCCCAAACCCAGATCAGCTCCAAACTAGGCTCTCATATGACCCAGCAGGCATGTGTTTAAGCCCATCCCACACACATTCTAATTCTTGCCAACACTAGCAGGTGCTGGCACAGCTCTAGGCCCTTCCCACATGCACATCAATGGGTGCTACAGCATTGCCTAGCCCAGTCGTCCCACTTCCCTGGCTCTGGTGCTCAACACTGGGAGTTGCAGTCCGGCAGGGGAGTCCCCCCTAAGTTTCCATATGAGGCCTGTCCCTAGCCTGGATCTTGCAAGTGCCAGCATGTGTTCTGGCCCAGCACAGCACAGCCCACACTCTGGTTTGGTTCTCTAAGCTTTCTCTTGCACCAGTGGGCAGCAGGAGATGCAGCTCAGATTAGGCCTGACCTCCCACATGGGTGGATGCCTTGGGCTGACCAGACATGTCCTCTAGTTTCCCCCCTCTAAACCACTCCATTTCAGCTCTCCTTCACCTACCTAAAAATGCAGTAGCCTGATCCATGGAAGCCCTTGACGTCACTTCTCACCTGTCAAACATGCAGGTCCAGCGACACCCACTCGAATACATGTCCAGAACCCTTCCCCAAGAAATCTGCAGTACCCACTCCACAACACAGCACATGCCTGGGGTTCCATCCCAGCATCCCTCACCTTCCCCACATCATCATCTTCACCATCATGGAATAGGCAACTATGCTAGCACGCTGGCTTAGTTGGCACAAAATGGGCATTAACCATTCCCAGAATGCCCACCAGTCTTGGCGGCTTTCTTTCAGCAATGTAACACTTGCCTAGGTACAAGGGAACATAGGCAGTTGCTTATAGTTGGGGGAAGAATTTTACTTTAGACAGAAGAAAAGTTTGAGCACCTTGAGAGGAATGGAAGTTACAGGAGAGGATGAAACACTAAGAGAAAAACTGTATGTTCAGGACAGTAGGAATAGAAGTAGAAGTGTATGCTCAGATGGCAGAGGTACCAGTTTCAGACAAAAGGAAAAGAGGTAAAAATTGTATGGGCCTAGGTTGTGTGTGTACGACATGCTGAGTTAAGGCAGCGAAGAAAGCATGTCTTATCCATGTGTGCAGCCCAGCCCTTTCAAAGTGAAAAATGCGTCACAGAGCCGACCTGAGCAGGACAGCAGGTTGAAGAGAGATACTGTTTCTGTACAAATACCCCAAGCGTGTCATTTTGCATTCCTTGCTCTTTGTATTTGTACAGTTAGTATTGTTCAGAATTTGCATATGCATTTTAATATGGTATCTGTAATTATGCCACACATTTTCCTATTTCAATTCTCCAGATGTATTTAAATTTTGTATTATTACTGGGTCTATACAGAAATAAAAATGAAACCCTAACTTCAATTAAGTCTAATTTATTTGATAAAACAGATTCCTATAAAATTTGGTTATGTTGTTTCATGTAACCAAAACATAGCCCAAAGTAGAAAATGAAGAATTAGAAAGAAATAATTTCATTAGGAAATTTTTGAAAGAATTTGATAACGTTGGCTCCATATGTCAGCAATGTGAGGGGATGTCATTTTTTTAAAGATTTATTTATTTTTATTGCACAGTCAGATATACAGAGAGAAAAAGAGACAGGAAAAACTTCTATCTGTTGAATCACTCCCCAAGTGGTCACAATGGCCACAGCTGAGCCAATCTGAAGCCAGGAGTCAGGAGCTTCTCCTTGGTCTCCCACATTCAGGTTCACGGTTGCAAGGCTTTGAGCTGTCCTTGACTGCTTTCCAAGGCCACAAGCAGGGAGCCGGATGGGAAGCTAGGCCTCCAGGATTACAACTGGCGCCCACATGAGATTCTAGTGTGCTTAAGGTGAGGACTTTAGCCGCTAGGCTATTGCGTTGGTTGGGGAAGGTTATTTTTTATCTGAGGTTTTTAACTATTATTTCACTTCCTCATGAAAGCTGTTGTCACATGCTATGTGTTTAGACAGTTGAGCAGCCTGGGCATTTTAGGATTGTGTGCAGTAATAGACAATGTAACGAGCTAAGAACATAATGTCTGATCTGTAAATTAAATTTAAACTATCCATATTGAATAGTAATATAAAGCTGGTAAATACCTGAAATATAAAACACCATATGGAAAATTTTTACTTCATGAACTTTATAAATTATTACTGTTTTCATTCAAATATCTTTTCAGATCATGATCCAGCCTGTTCTTAAATATATGCTCATCGCTTTTCTGTAAAATTCTCTTTGTCATATTTCCAAGAAGAATCCTAATGGAGTTAAACTAGTGGTTTTCAAAAGTTGAAGTGCTCATGAGTTGTTTGCATAGCTTGTTAACAATCAGGATGGCAGAACCCTTTTCTCAGAAGTTCATGATTAGAAACTCTCGCCTTCAACTTGCCGGGATCCCATATGGGTGCTGGTTCTAATCCCGGCAGCCCCACTTCCTGTCCAGCTCCCAGCCTGTGGCCTGGGAAAGCAGTTGAGGATGGCCCAAAGCCATGGGACCCTGCCCAGCATGGGAGACCCAGAAGAAGTTCCTGGCTCCTGGCTTTGGATGACCTCAGCTCCGGCCATGGCGCTCACTTGGGAAGTGGAACATCTGACGGAAGATCTTCTGTCTCTCCTCCTCTCTGTATATCTGACCTCGCAAAACAAACAAGCAAATAAACAACCAAGCAAATGAAACTCACTTTGTTAGCAAATCCTCCTGATAATTTATCTAGCCATTGGGATGTACATCTGGTGGCTAATATTTCCTATTTATTACTGTTGGTTTAGCTGGAAGCAGAATATATATATCCATTTTAGTTACTCTACATTGGTGATTTTGTTTTCTCAGTTGTTGAAAATCCTCACTGACCCTTTGAAATACACTTCCCAAGGGGTTTTAGAAGTTATGAACATCATGTTTGTTTGCATCTGTGTATACCAAATCCAAATGTGTTAAATATATCCTTCCTTTTTTAGACAAAATAAACTGAATACAATTTAAACAATTCCTATTAACATCTCTGTTCAACTACTAATCAACATGATTTTTGCCTGGTTTTTATTTTTTGCATCTTTCCTGTATGTAACACTGTTAGCTCCTGTGTTCCTGCTAACATGGCATGTGCCTCCTAAGTTCTAAGATTTTGCTTCGAGGAAACCAAACTTTTTTTTCCTTTCTGTGTTGGAATTATTTGAGTTCTTACTCTTATAGATATCTTTCTTATACTGTCTTAATTCACCCAGTGAATGTAAAATATTTTCAGGAAAGACAATTATGAATTACCTTCATACATCTTTCATACTCAAGCCTGGTCAACTGTGGAATAATTGAGTTATTCGTACAGGAGAGAGCAACTCAAGAGGTTGTGAATAATCTCATTGGCTTATTCTAAGAGATTAAAGCCATTCCTGTAGGATGCTAAAAACTTCTTGGGCATTGCTGAGGTTCTAAAAGTCGTGATTGATGGAAGACAAAGCTATTGTAGAATGCCCCCTGACTCATGATTCCCCGTCCTGCTTCCCTGCTCACCCAGAGCCTAGCCAACAGCAAGTGGTGACTCAACTGCCTGAGTCCCTACAACCCACGTGGGAGAGCTGGATTTAGCTTCAGTTTTTGATTCAGCCAGGCTGTGGCTGCTGTGGTTATATCTAAGCATTGAATTAATCAACGGGAACATTCTCTTTTATACAAAAAAGATGTATTCTCCATATCTACACATTTTTATACAAGATTTCCATCGTATAGACCAGTAATGTTTTAATTTTCATCTGAGTGTAAAAAAAAAATTAAGTAGGCAAATATACTTATTAAGAAATCTAGTTGGGGTCCAGCACTGTAGCCTAGCGGTTCAAGTCCTCGCCTTGAACATGCTGGGATCCCATATGGGCGCCGGTTCATATCCCTGTGGCCCTGCTTCCCATCCAGCTCCCTGCTTGTGCCCTGGGAAAGCAGTACGTGACATCCCAAAACCTTGGGACCCTGCACCTGCGTGGGAGGCCTGAAAGAGGCTCCAGGATCCTGGCTTTGGATTTTTAAGTTTTATTTGAAAGACAAATTCGTGGGGGGGAGAAATGTTGTCCATCCACTGCTTCACTCCCCGAATGGCCGTAATGATTGCAGCTGAGCTGATGTGAAGCCAGGCCAGAAACTTCTTCCAGGCCTCCCACATGGTTCCAGGAGCCCAAACACTTGTGCCATGCTCCGCTACTTTCCTAGCCTATAAGCGGGGAGCTGGGATGGGAAATGGAGCAGCTGGGACACAGACCAGCCCCCACCTGGAATACTGATGCTTGTAGGCAGATGATTAGCCTGTTAAAGCACTATGCTGGCCAGAATACTTAACTGTGAGCCATATCTCCACTCCTGATTTCAGTCTCTTGCTTCCTGAAAGATAGCAGGTTAGGACTCAACTAGTTGGGCCCCTGCAGTCCCATGGGAAAACTGAACTAGGTTCTTGGCTTCTGTCTTTGAGTGTCTCTAGTCCTGCCATTGCAAGTGTCTGCAGCATGAACCAGTGCGTGGGAGTTCCATCTCTCTTTGTCTCTGTTGCTCTGCCTCTCAAGTCAATAAATAAACAAAAATTTTTAGCCAAATACGAATGGAAAACAATCTAGACCTTAAAAGAATTTCCTGAATTAAGAATAAAAGATTACTTTATATACATTTCTAAATTCACGTCATTTAATGGTTTGCACATATTTGCTGTTCATTTCTTATGTAGTAATGAAAATCACAGTGGAAAAAAAGTCTAATTATACTGATTATTGTATATGCTACTTTAAAAAAAGCTGAGTCTCGTCTAGCATTCTTCTCAATTTTCTATATAGGAGTTATTTACAAACTTCTCATTCTATCCAAGAACGAGTTCTGTGTATCTTCTGTTGCGTTCCAGGTAGGCAAAAGCCTTATGACTTCTATGCTGAGTGAGTACATGGAAACTGCTATAATTACATAGAGCCACACCCTTCATGTAAGGCATGCATTCTGCAGTCCTTAAGTGGAGAATATAAACAACGCATAGTATAAATTTGATTTAGACACATTCAACATATCCAACAGTTTGGGATGCTGATGACAAAAGCTGAACTAGACTGATGCACCTACAATTTGCCTCTGCCTGTCCTGTGCTATTACCACAGGGGACTAGGGATGGGTGAACCCAGCCATGTTTTGGGTCTGTCAAACATCTTGAACTACTTTTCCAATGTTCTGGGTTAGGCAAAACCCAAAATGTGTTTTGCCAAGCACATTTTCTCTTAATTCTTAAGCCCAGGAGTATTTTAAGGTAAATTTAATCCATATGCTTCTGATTCATTTACACTAAACTCATCAAAATGTTCTGTCTTAGGAGTTATTTGATGTGTAAGAAGCTTTTTGAATATTTTATGAGCCTTTTAAAGTCCTATGTGTTAGGTTTTTACATTCATCTGGGCCAAGAACAAGTGAACTTAAAACTTTAAAATAGCCAAGTTTGGCTTAAAAGCTCAAAACATCAGGTTTTGTGAAGGTTCTAAACTTGGTTATGCATGTTTCGATCCCTGGTAAGAATATATATTATTGTTATTTTTGCAAAATGTAGATTGTGTAACACAATGAGTAGTGAACAAATGCAAAATAGGGCATGGAAATATAAAGAAGCCAAGTGACAAATAATTCGAAGCAGATTGAACGTCTGTTCTTTAGCAAGAACCATGCATGAGCTAACATAATGGAGGATGACACTCCATCTGTTTTCATTTTTCTTTCTTTTGGGAGGACTTTCTTCTCTTTGGACTCTATTTGGGTTTTTCTGCAAGCGCTTTCCTCTTTCTATCTTTTGGGCAGTTAGTTCAGAACTTTCAGCTATCATTGTAGTGTTAACGTTAAGTCAAAAAAATGATGTTTACTATAATAAATCATAGGGATAATTTTTTATTCACTGAAAAGGTCTTAGTAGATTGCTAGCTTTAGTCAAGATGTCACAAAAGTATAATTTGTAGGTTGGTAAAGCAATAATTACTTTGCGGTTCCTTTTTAAATGCTCTGTCGAGTTTACTATCACAATCCAAGCTCATAGTTTCATCTAAATAGTAGTCATGGATATTTGAGATAACAATATTCTGTTATTTATATAGTTTTGTGTTTCTCATTGTGATATCTATATAATTCTGTACACTAGATTATATTCAAAATAGGCTTGTAAATATCAATGGATAGGGATGTAGCTATGTAAATAAGACAATTATGTACTGAAGCAAAATAAGAGCGGATAGAATCAGAAATGATCATGGAGGAATCATTTATCGTATGCTAAAAAGCTGAAGTCTTATTTTTCAGTTACAGAAATCTCTAAAATGCAGGCCCAGACACTTCATAAAATTAAACAAATATCAATAATAATTTTAGCATAAGTTTTGACAGTCGCACCTGAGAAAAGCTTGTTTTTCCTACTATTGTTAGCTTAAAATGAATTTTAGCAACTTTCAAAATAGTCTGTTGTAATGACACAAACAATAATATCTTTATAAGCATTACCTCAGACATCCTATATTATCTTGCAACATTTTCTCAAGAATGTTGAGGAATGACACTGATGAGCACGTCAGTGGAGAAGCTGTAATAAGAATGATGCATGGCAATGAGGTCGAACCTTTTTTATTAAAATGATGTACTTGAATATTTCTATTTCCTTTCGCCCTATGTTTTCATGCCAACTTTTATCTTAAAATATCTAACCAGGATGACAGCTTTTAAACATCAGTCTTTGGCATTAAAATATCTTAATTTTTAACCCTTATTAACTGGTTGACATTGATAGTTACTAAATTAACCTTCAGTAATGCAGAATTCTTAAAATGACCAAAATGACAGTGCACACGAGATGCTTTAACTCATACAGACTTTAAACACATGATGCACCCCCAAAATGGTGTGTTTAAGATGAACAACCTCCTTTTGTTCATGTGCTCTGTGAACACATTACCCACCGCCAGGAAAGCTGAAGCACTTGCATTTCTTCAGGTTTTTCTGCTTTCCAGCGTCAACTTGGCAAGACTGTAGCCTCCAGTTATCCAGGTGTTCCTATAAACGAATTCTGCGGATGTGACCAAGTTCCACAGCCGCTTGAGTGAGAGAAGTCCTAGGTAACCTGCTTGTCCCAATCCTATCCATTGAAAGAAAGGCAGAGCTGAGATTTCCCTGGTGACGAAACTCCTCCAGAGGACAGCAGCAGCAGCAGGCCCTGAGAAGGAGGGCCAGCCTGCCCTCTGGCTTTCGGACATGCCAAGCCTGGCCTCAAAACAGCATAAACCAGTTCCTGCATTCACTGGCTTGATACATATTGCCTACGCATTCTGCCTCTCGGATGAACCCTGTTTTGTATGAGGTCCACACACAAATTCATGGAGCTAACACCTATCATGTTGAAAATAAAAAGTAATACTTTGAGGTAGAAATACAAGGACATAGAGCTTTATTTTCATGCTGTCTTTGCTAGCATTAATATGGAAAAAAATGGATTTTCTATGTATATTGTCACATAGTGAATACAGAGCACTCATGTAATTATTAGTCCCAATACTTTGGATGAGATTTGGATGAGAAATATTTAATCATTAAATGTGCTTATCAGGACAATGAAAAGAAGCTTTGAAAAATAAAGGAGTTCTTATGAAATAATGTCTACACATACTAAAAATGGAGTTTCAGGGGCAACCTTTCGTATCTGTTTTTCATTTAAATTTTGAAGGGAATAGATAAAGTCAGTAAGCAAATTTAAAAAGAACAAAACTTATCCAATAGAAAGTGTTACAACCAATTAATTTCTGTTAAAACATGATTTTTGGTTTTCCTGTGCTGTTCCAATGACGCTATACTTGAATTACACGTGAGTTACTATACGTGAATTACATGTTCACATAAGTTCACACTGTTCCTCATTTATAATTTCATGAATTTCTCTATAAATTAGCTATTTTACTGGGAAAAAAATCAAATGAAATTTCCCTCTTTTTGTACTCATACTTCTACCTCCTGCTCCCATGACCAATTAATGCAGCATTCGTATGCATCTTCTAAGTTTCAAATTGTCAGGCCCTTAGGTGGCCAATTCCCAGCCTGGAATTTTATCAAATGTTAATCAGATTTTTTTTTTTAAATAACAGTTTCCTTCAGCTAGAAAAAAAGTGCTTTCTTACTGAGTTAGTTCAGCATGACAAAGTATATGCATGTTTTCATCATTAAAAGCAATAGCTTGGCATGAGAAAGAAAGATACAAAAGCATTTTAATCATGGATAGATATTTACAAAATTTTTTAAATTAACTTTTATAAATGTGTTTAATTACTCCAAACAGAAAGGAAATGTAATAGGAGAATCCCTGTTTTCTCAGATTTTGACAATTACAGCTTGAAAGTAATAGGCCACTGTTGTACCGTGTAAAGCTCTTGGCAGATGCTGGCGTCCCACGTGGGCAGTGATTCAAGATCAGACTGCTTCACTTGTGATTCAGCTCCCTGCTATTGGGCCCAGGGAAAGCAACAGCAGATGGTCCAAGTGCTCGGGCTGGTGCCACGCCCTTGGGAGATGTGGGTGAAGTGCCAGGCTTCTTGCTTCAAGCTGGCTCAATGCTGGCTATTTTAACATCTGGGGAGTGAATCAGTGGCTGGAGTAGATCTTTGTCTGTCTGTCTCTCCCTCTCTCTGCAATTCTGAATTTCAAAATAAATAAACATAAGAAAACTGATAAACGAAACACTGAAATTTTTAAAAATAAAAGAAAGCAAAGGTTAAAGAGTGTTGTTAATTTAGGTTTCTTTTTTTAAGTAAAGGATATTTGCTGAAAAACCGGAAAATGTCAATAGGAGGTATACTAGAGAATAAGCTTTCTGTATTTTAGGATTTACCTTGTATATTTAAACAGATTAATTATGATAAAAATGGAAGCCGGTACATTTGCTATTGATATTAGAATTATTGCTTGGGCCAGTGCGATAGCTTAGTGGCTAATGTCCTTGCCTTGCATGCACAGGGGTCCCATATGGGTGCGGGTTTGTGCCGCAGCTGCTCCTTTTCCCACCCTGCTTGTGTTCTGGGAAAGCAGTTGAGGATGGCTCAAAGCTTTGGGACACTGCACCTGGAAGAGGCTCCTGGCTCCTGGCTTTGGATCAGCTCTGCTCTGGCCATTGTGGCCACTTGGGGAGTGAATCAGTGGATGAAAGACACTTCTCTCTGTCTTTCCTTCTCTCTGTAAATTGGCCTTTCCAATAAAAAAAAAAAAGCCCACAACACTATTGCTTATTGTTATACCAATAATTGTCTTGAATGGGCTGTTGGTGCAGCACGAAATTTGGTGTTCTTAACTTTTTAAAGCATTTTTTACATCACATTTATTTAAGTACTGATAATTTAATATTCATACTTAATTACATAATATAAATAAATGTTATGAATTAATCTGACCATATTTTGCACAATCATTCCTAGGGCTTCTCAGTTTACTCCACTGCGTCCCACAGAGACTGTTTTCTATCTGAGCCATGATGGGAAATATGTGTTGTTTGAGGCAGCACACTTTCTCTAATTAGTTTGCTTTCATTGTCCTTTTAAAATACAGGTGTTCACAAAGGAGTAGTGATGAACTCCATTTAATTCTTAAGAAAACGATTTTTGAGTTAAAGAAACAAAATAGTCAAAGTCCATAGCATCTCCTTTAAGTTTATATTATTTACAAGAGTGATCCCATGTTACTTTATTTTTCATTTTCTTTTCTTTCCTTTTTTTTCTTAGATTTATTTATTTTTCTTTGAAGGACAAGTTTTTTTCAGAGGGAGGAGAGACAGAGATCTTCCATCTACTGGTTCTCTCCCCAAATGGCTGCAACAGCCAGAATTTAACTGATCCAAACCTGGGAGCCAGGAGCTTCTTCCAGGCTTCCCACATGGGTGCGGGGTCCCAAGGACTTGAGTGGTCCTTCTGTGCTTTCCCAGGCCATAAGCACAGAGCTGGATTGGAAGTGGATCAGCTGCCCATTTGGTATGCTGGCACCACAAAGTGGAAGATTAGCTTCTTGTGCCACCATGCTGGCCATGTTTGTTTGTTTGTTTGCTTTTTTTTTTTTAATTTTCTTCTTCACTAATAGGCTTATAGAAGTAAAATATTGGTCATGACCAAATGATAGAGTAATACACAAGGCAGAAAATCTAGAAGGATAATCTGTAAGTAGTTAGAAGACAACGGATTCTTGAGCCTTCAACAGCTTGGTCCATAATGAACAAATCATCCCAGACCATGATAACTGGCTTGTTTGATAATTACAAAACTAATTGGATGAAGAGGATACAACAGACGTCATGTATTTGGGCTCCAGTGAAGCATCTGAAACAGTGAATTTTGAACTTTTACTTACAAATTAATCATTATTATCTTGGATGGGAACAGAATCACATGGATTGGAAACTGGCTGAAAGGTCATGAACAAAAATAATAGATGGCAACACATCCTGCTGGAGGATAATTACAGCAAATGTTCACAGTGGTCGGAGATTTTTGAAGTTTTATATATTGATTCAATGTTTTTCCTCTCCAGTTTTGAGTTAGATATATTTTCAGGGGGTTACTCAATGTGGTAAACAAAGAAAACCATTAGACCTAAACGTAAGATGCCATGTGAATTAATAGGCAACTTAAAATTTATGAACTTCACCTAAGTTAGCTTTGGAAAATGTTAGCCTTGGAAGAAGTGTGCATATGTGATATTTAGGTAATGGCACTTTTTAAGATAACAGGGTACTTTAACCAGTATTCTGTTTTCCTGGATATTTTTGATCAAACATATTACCTGCTTATTAAAGCAGACTTATTACCACCTCCACTAGAAAAACATGAAACAAAGAATTGTATTTCTAATTTTTACAAATTTATGCTCATAGTGGCTCCATAGTGTTTAAAATTAAATGTCCGTACTTGTCTGGAGCGACCATGGGAGACCCTCTGAAATGGCAGAATGACAGAGATTCTGCTGCCTTTAGCATACATCATAGATTTTAAACGATTTATTTATATTTTTACTGGAAGGACAGATTGACAGAGAGAAGGAGATACAAAAAGATCTTCCATCCACTGATTCACTCTCCTAGTGAATACAAGGTCCAGAGCTGAGCCGATCTGAAGCCAGGATCCAGGAGATTCCTCCTGGTCTCCCACACAGGCTCAGGGTCCCAAGGCTTTGGGCCATCCTCAACTGCTTTCCCAGGCCACAAGCAGGGATCTGGATGGGAAGTGCAGTGGCTGGGACATGAACTGGTGCCCATGAGGGACCCCTGTGCTTGCAAGGTGAGGATTTAGCCACTGAGCCATCCTGCCAGGACAAAACAGATTTTTTCTTTTTTAAAAAAGACTCATTATTTGAAAGGCAGTTACAGAGAGGGAAGTGGAGACAGGACCAACAGACACACACACAAAGAGAGAGAAACTTCCATTTGATGGTTTATTCCACAAATGGCCACAATGGCTAGTGTGGATAGTTGTCCGTGGATCTGGGCCTTCTTGGTTTGCCATCAGAGTCTTGGCAAACTCAGCCGCCGCTCTGACCTGATGGCTGACAGGTGGCCCAGGACCAGGTGTTTTCTCCGCTTGCAGTTTTCCTCTGCTTTCAGTGGGGAAATCAGGGAACTAATTAAGGGCTGCTGGTCAAGTTGGGCTTGCAGATTGCTCTCTTCAGGAAGGATTGTGTCTCAAACTAACCCTGTCAATTGATTGGTGGCTATGGGGTTGGGGGAGGCGGAAACCAATCGGGTTACTGCTACTAACAGTCTGGGCTTCCTGTTTATCATCCTGCATATAAGCTTCACTATTAGGCCCACTACGGTTGGTTGACCCTTGGTTGTTTCCTTCTTATGGTGGTCTTTTGCGGGATCTTGGTCACCAAACTTTGAGATATTCCAGGAGGACTGCGAAAAGCAACCTCAGGCCAAGGGTAGGCCAGGTTAAAGTTAGGAGCTTCATTGGGGTGCCCATATGCTTACAGGGTTCCAAGATCTTAGGCCGTCTTACACTGTTCTCCTGTTCTCCCTGTATGTTAGTAGGGAGATGGCTCCAAAGAGGGGCTGGGATTTGAAAGGGTGCCTGCATGGAATACAGGCAGTGATTTATCGCAGTGTGCTATACAATGGCCAGTACAATAGATTTTTAACATGAAGGAAACAATCATAAAAAAGCTTGGAACCTCAAAATCTTTGATGGAAGAAGAAAATTACCCATGGATTTATGATAGGATATGGTCAAACAATGTGAACTGCAATTGTAGAAATTCTGCAATGTTTAAATTGTATCTATTTATACACGTTAAGGGAGGAATTAGCAATTAAATCCATGAGATAAATATTACTTAAAAATATGTGCTAGTTAAAATGAATATGTCTCCCCAAAAGCTGTTAAATGGAAAAAGGAATAGCGCACAAAGTATGATCAATCTTCAAGTAATTTACTATTGTTGTTTTAAAGGTTTATTCATTTTATTAGAAAGGCAGATATACAGAGAGAAGGTAAACAGAGATAAAGGTCTTCTGTCCACTGGTTCGCTTCACAAGTAGCCACAATGGCCGGAGCTGAGCCAATCTGAAGCCAGGTGTCAGAAGCTTCTTCCGGGTCTCCCACACAGGTGCAGGGTGTTAAGGTTTTGGGCCATCCCACTGCTTTGCTAGGCCACAGACAGGAGATGGATAGGAAGTGGAGCAGCTGAGACACAAACTGGCACCCATATGGGTTCCCTGTGGTTGCAAGGTGAGAATTTCGCTACTAGGCTATCATGCTGGGGCCAACCTTCAAGTATTTTGTATGTAAGATTGGTTTGGGAATGTCGTAAAAAAAAATTCAGAGGTGCCTTATCCATTGAAACACAGATTTTTTTTTTTAAAGATTTTTTTAAATTGGAAAGTCAAAGATACAGAGAGGAGGAGAGACAGATAGGAAGATCTTCAGTCTGCTGATTCACTTCCCAAATGGCTGCAACAACCAGAGCTGAGCTGATCCGGAGTCAGGAGCCAGGAGCATCTTCCAGGTCTCACACGCAGGTGCAGGGTTCCAAAGCTTTGGGCCATGCTTGACTGCTTTGCCAAACCACAAGCAGGAAACGGGGCCACTGGGACTCGAACCAGCGCCCATATGGGATCCCAGCATGTACAAGGCAAGGACTTTAGCCGCTAGGGTACCGTGCAGGGCCTTGAAATATAGATATTTTAATGAGATGGAATGGTAATATTTTGAAATGGGCTCAAGAGATATGTTAATGAAAAACAAGCTTAAAATGGTAAACCAACATGTAACATTCCACGGAAGCCAAAAATGTCAGTCTGAACAGACAACTCATTTATCTAAATGATATTCTATTGAAACATTTTGTCTCTCAGCAAGAGAACACAGAAAAATTTCTTAAAATTTACTAGAATTTAACTTTCCAACGTATTATAGTCCAACTATTTTTCCTTTCTGATTTGACTTTCAAACATTCATAGAATAAAATAAAAGTATATGAATCCTAGGCTGGAAAGAGCTTCTGTCACTGTTATTCATATCTTCAAATGAAAAGGGCAAAATTATATTTGTCACTCAACTCCTATTGCATGAAAACTACCATTCTGAGATTTTATGACTGTTAGTTTTTGTTTGTAAATTCTAAAAATACAGAGGCATATATATATATACACATATATATAATGGATAAAGTAAAATATACCCTTTGAGGGAAACTCGGATTTAAAAATTTTTCATTCCAGAGGAAGCAAAGAAAAGCTCTGGGTTGCACAATAGCCTCCCAAGGGTAAAGGTGTAATTTACATCACTGGTTGTACTTAAAATTCACCCTGATGAACGCTGAGGCTAACATTTAAGAGAGTATTCTCACAGGAGCGATTACAAGACCTGTCATGCATTTTCCACTTCTTATTTACATGATTTTTGTTGTCCTAATTATTATTCATTTGGAAAACAATTTGCTGGCAATCTGAGGGATTTTAGTTGCAGTCTTGGGAATTGGCTGGCCGTGTTCATCTAGTGCTGAGCTTTCATCTCCGCACATTGAAATTAGGAAATGGTACACCATTGAATCCTAATCTGCCCTGGACATTTGTACTTGCTGAGGCAATTTTAATAAATCTCAGATTTTGGTAATGAAGAACGTGCACCCCAGCAGACAATAAAAATGAAATAGTTGTAATGATACGCACTCCAACTACAAGTATCTTTTACATGATCATTCTTTGTATGAATAAGGTTATGGCTTGGAACATTACTACATATGAATTAATCTGTTAACTGATCTTTCACTTATGAGATATTTTCATAAACATATACTCTTGTAGTGGCACTAAATGTTGAAGACATAGTGATAAAAAATGGTGTACATCCTTGATGCCATTGGAAGATATAATCAGATGAATGAACCTGACCTCATAGTCTGGGTGTATGCAGCTTATCAACAGTAACGTGTAATGATTCTAGTTCCCAAGCAGTACAGAAACAATGGCAGTACAGAAAGTGATACCTTTGAATGGTTGTTAGGTCGTGAGGATGGAGCCCTCATGAAAAGAATTAGTGACTATCCCAAGAAGGCCAGGGAGAAATCCAGGCCGCCTCTAAAATACTATACTATAAAAACTAGGCTTTTCTAAAAGTTTCAAGAAAAGAGAGAATGAAATGTGAAAAAGATTAGAACATGTTTAATAAGCTACCAAGTAGAGTTTGAAAGAATTATGAAAGATGAAACTGAAAAGGTTCTGTAATTTTTGAATTATTTATTTATAAAACAAAATGACAGGAGAGAGAGAGAGAGCGAGCCAGGATCTGAGGAGGACCTAATCAAGGTCTCACACATGGATATCTAGGGCTTAATCATTCGTTATTTTCCCAGGTACATTAACAGGGGCGTGGATCAGAAACTGAGCAGCTGGGACTGGGGACCAGTGCATCTCCATGTTGGATGTTGGCATCTCCAATAATGGCTTAACTCACTGCACAATGGCACCAGTCCCAAGGGGGCTCTGTCTTAGTCTGGTTTTGCTGCTCCAAAAGAATATCCAAGACTGGGTAATTCACAAGGAAACAGAAGTGTATTGGTTCACCATTCTAGGCTGGCATTAGAATATGGTTGTGAGTCAGAATTAGACAAGGTAAAGGGACACTGAACATGTCTTGTTATAATGGCATCAATCCCACTCAGGAGGCTGGAACCATCAGGCCATAATCACCACTTAAGAATTCCACCTTTAATACTGTTAAATGGCAATTACATCTCAACAAGAGTTTTGGAAGGGGTAAAAACACCCAAAGCACAGCTGTACCAACAGTTGATTATAACTCCAGTGGGACCCTTCATGTAGACCATGACAGTCAGATTAGAAATATTCTGACTTAAGAAAGAAGCAATGAGACTAGAAAGAACTGAATTAGCCAAGAAATATTTGGTAGGTAAATTAAACAGGATTACATTTAGTGATTACATTTAGTGATTACATTTTGGGAATGAGTGAGGAGAGATGTTTGAACAACTCGATTTTCAGGTGAAAAGATCTTGAGATAGTTGTAATTTGCTGACTTTGTCTATGAGAACTAACAACTTAGTTCTAGTAGATAGCTAGGAACTCAGATTTTCAATTCAGAAGAATTTGGATTTTATGTATTTTGAATAGATGGCAATTTGAGTACTGGCAGTCAATGAAGACTGTGACTGGAGAATACATAGAGATCAGAAAAGGATTTAGGGGTTGGCATTGTGCTGTAGCTGCTACCTCCAGCATCTTGCATGGGAGCTGATTCAAGTCCTGACTGCTCCGCTTCTGATCCAGCTTCCTGCTAAACAACTGGGCAAGCAGTGCAGGGCAGCCCAAGTGCTAGGGCCCTTGCCACCCATGTGTTACTGGAATCGAGTTCTAGGCTTCTTAATTCAACCCTGAGCTAGCCCTGCTGTTGCTGCCATTTAGGATGTGAACAAACAGATGGAAAACCTCTCTCTGTGTCATTTTCGTAAGTCCACCTATCAAATAAATTAAATATATATATGTTTATTAAGAAAAAGACTCATCATATTCTGAAGATTGATATAAATTTAAAGCACCCAATAGGAGACTGCAAATTTAACATGACGTAAAACATTGGAAAGAATGAGAATTTAAAAAGTTGGTTCGTCTACTGAAACATGTAAAGATAGCATATTCTGAAAAAAAAGTCTAGAAATGAGTATTAGTTATTTTTTCATTTTTCTGTATGGGATAATATTATTGTTCTATAGTTATGGAATGTTAATTCTATAATAATTATGAAAGAGATATCTACAGGAATAGTTTTAATAGTTCAGTTCAATAATCCATGTTGTATCTTAATTTCAATGTGCTTTAGTAACAAGCATATTGTAAAATAATACATAAATGTGGAAAACATACATAAGTAGAGAAAATGAGTCAGATTTTTCTTTCTTACATAAATATGTTTATGTTTGTATACGAACATACACATGCACACAGAATCAGATAATACTAAACATAGTTCTCATATACTTACATATTATATAATATAACATTATATTTAATACATTATACTATATAATAATATATAACAATATAAAGTATTATAATTAATGTGAATACTAGCATTACATATTTATTACATATTATAGCTAATTTTGATACCTGGACTTAGAACTAATTTATTCTTTATAAAGTTTTATCTACTTTGTCTGAAAGACATGAAAATGAGAGTCTATCCAGGTCTCTCAAATGGGTAGCTTTCCTAGGCACATGAGCAGAAAATTGGATCAGAAGTGGAACAACCAGGCCATGGACCGGCAATTTATGGGCTACCAGCATTACAGACCTGTGACTTAACTTCAACCACAACACCTGCCCCAGTATCACTTTCTAAGAAGTAAATTAAGTCGTGGATGAGTATAAATAAAATATACTCCTGCAAATTCCTTAAAATATTAATGTTGCGTCCATTCTTTAAGCACTTAGTGTATCAGCTGAAAAACATGAACAGAGACTTCATTTTCCTCATCCAAAAATACCATGCAAAATAACACTGAATAATAAAATATAATAATACTGACAAAAGCAAGAAAAACAAAGAAGCCAAAATTATAGATGAGGTTTTGTTTGTATTCTCTGTAAACTATAAAAATTATTTGCTATTCTTTAAGTTCCTTGGCAACACGGAGAATGAAAGAGACTTCATTCAGTACACCCACTGCTGCTTTAGCATAGACTGTTCTGAACAGTGGAACATAACCCAGCACATTGCTCTGAATGTGAAGATGGTCCTTTTTGTGTTTCTATCACTGGTATGTGATTGTGTATACAGAAATCCCAAACAAGTGAAGTAATCAGGCCATCAATTGGTTATTTTGTTTACACAAAATCAGAAGAGTTTGTTTGATTGATTCCCCCTCCCTGTATGTTTTGGCATTAAAAATGTAACCCAGATGTCAGATGGAGCACCTTGTCCCCTGAGAGCTCAACAAGTTGGCTGGAATCCTGCTATCTAAGTTTCTGGAAGGCCAAGATTCTTTTAAAAACACCAGCGAGACACAGGTAGCTTGAGTGCTAATGATTTCTGCTCCTGCAGCCTCTTCCTTCTCAATCTATACATTGCTGGTATCATACAATCCAGTGGTTATCAGGAAAGAGTTTCTCACCAGTAAGAGCCTACTGTTTGTATTTCGTATATGACATATTGTTTAACATGGGCTTGCTTCTGTATCAAATACATAAATCAATTTCTGTGCAAGAAGTAAAATTGTGAAATTCTGTAGAAGAAAACAGACCTACTGCAATGCATTAATAACTTCAGATTATTTTCTTACACTGACTTATAGAAAATTTAAAATGCTCTAATAACTGTCTTTTGTTTTTATATGAGCAAGTTACAATGTAGCTCAATGAATCAAGACATGCAAAATAAGCAAATCATCTTGTTGATTCATTTCCAATCTGGCATATTAAAATTAACACAAAGATGACATTAACCAGACATGCTCAGAAAGTTTAGCATTTTTATGAGACTATGCTCAACTATAAAGAATAACATAATTCAATATTTATAAATTCATTTTGAAAAAATTCCAGTTGTCACAATGAATACATATTAACCACAGACACAAGGAAAAGTCAGAATGTATCCACGTGAGTATTGCTTGAAATTTAACTAAAATGGTAATGAATACATTCTAAATTTGAACTTTTGTGATATTATTTTGAGGAAACATAAGTTTTATTTTGTTTGTTGACCCTACACATGCTTTCATTAAAAATATCACTCTGCTCTATAACTCCTCTGTAAAAGAGTTTTTCTTTAAATTTATTTAAAACAAGTTTAAAAAAAAATCAATTCTAAATTCAGCTATCTAAAATTGTCTAAATGATACCCATTTTTCTCTATAAGTATGTAGGAACTATATATTGTCTGACTCTACTTTAAAAAATCCCACCCACATGTATTTTGTGTGCATGTATGTTCATATACACATATAAACATATATATGCAACTTCAGGTAGCACTCCTGGGGGAGAGGGCAGAAATGCAGTTTAGTTATGGAGCAGAAAGGAACTCGCTAAGGGGCTTATTCAAGGTATTCTATCATTGCTCTCGCTGAGAAACATGTCCTAAGTAGTTTTCTTCTCATAGACACTGTACAATTTGTCTCGAATTATCCAGAGAAAATTGGGCCACCCCTTAAGAGAGCTATGGCATTCACTCAAAGATTCAATACTAGTAATATTTAATATGTTAATGGAAAATTTCCATTATGGAAAAAAAACATATGCATGAATTTCAACTTTTTTACACCAGAATAAACTTGTTCTGTAACTCTACCGTTTTTCATGAACTTTTTGAAAACGCATCTACTATGTACATTGTGTGAAAGTCCTTTCTCCTTGACCCTTTAAACATGACTAACTGTTTAAACATGGGAAATTACAGAAAGAGAAAATATTGAATTTTGATGTTTCCAGTTAGGTGGCTAAGTTACCTGAGAGTGGAAGCACTATTTACGCTTTACTTCAGTCTTAACTGAGTCATATTTATGTTTGTACTAGTAGGTGCTTCACAAGGCAAATACCCTATATCATTGTACCTAAAGGAAGAATTTTATCACCCATCTACTAAGTAAGAAATTCACTCATTCAAAGCTTTATAAATGAACAAACTTTTAATGCATTATGAAAAATAAAATTAAAGGAGTTACTACCTTATCCAGGTCCCTATTTTTCTCAGTTCACTTGTTTTCTTAAAAGCAGGGTGCTGAATGTTGATATTCAAAAACAAGGCATGGTAAGAAAGCACATTCGCAGGCTCCTGGAAGATCTCTAATGCACACTCAAGCTTCACACCCTGCCTCCCTCCAGGGATGTTGACAGATGCATGACGCGTCTCCTCCCTGTCTCCATCCCTTTCCCCCAGGGAACTGGTTTAGTTCATCTGTTCAGCAAAATGTTACAACCACAATTCCAAAGTAGAGATGTGCTGCTTTTTATTCTAAATTTTAGGATAGTACTGCATGAGTATTCAATGACTGCACTTCAAATTGTTGTCTTCCCTTCTATGTCAGAAGAGTATGACATATTCAACAAAGAGACGTCTACGGAGCTACCGGAAAACAACTGTAATATAAAAGCCTGGTAACAATGACTTCTGTTCTAGATTAAATGGGTACTCTTTGAGTCACAATTTCACGATGTGGCAGACCCTAGGTAAGAGAATCAAATGACAAATCAGGAGCACTTTAAAAATTTCATTTCCTTTCTGATAAGAAACTTTATATATATATAACTGTTGGTTCTGCTATCCCTCACTTTAACATCATCTAAATATAAAAAACTTGAAATTGGAAGTTGAAATACTATTTCACCTTGTTTGACTATCAAGCAAGCAAATGCAATGGTTGAGAAGAAATCGGAACCAGTTAAATAATGTGCTCAATTTATAGATAGCCTTTGTCATTTAAGATATAATGCATAACTCAAGAAAGTTGGAATTAATAGACAAGTTCATTTTATTCCACAAAACCAAAATTCATGCGCCCAAGGAATCTTCAAAGATTCATGGAACATTAACAGTATTTTAAAAACTACGTATTTTGTTTTTATTTTGTTTTTCTGTCAGAGTAAACTTACTTTAAAATCCATTTCCATGAGCCTTTCGTAGTTCCTTAGTATATGCTCATTCTCTTAAATGGGTTAATTGCAGTCTTAACTGAGTGAGTGTATTTTTTTTTTTTTTTGACTTACTATGTTAGGTATTAGCTGAGGCAAAGCAGTGCATCGAGTGTTTATTTACCAGATGGGGTGGATAAGGGAACCGAGCTCTCACAACCCACTGGACGTGAATGGTGTGTGCTGTGCTCTTTCCTTTGGTACTTCGGCAGCTACTAAATCCTGATGTGCTTCCTCCCGCTGGCTGACAAGAAACAGAAGCCTCTTCCCACAAGTGACTGGTGGCAGATGGATCAAGCCACTGAAACGCTGCGCCCCGCACTTTCATCTGTCCAGTTGACGGGGTCATTACAAAGTGTGCTTTCACACACTGCTTCTCTTAAGGCTGCGATTTATGTGTAGGGTGGCCCTTGGTCAGTTTAATGCAGCAAGTTTATCTTAAGCATCGACTAGATGCCTGGCAGTTTATTGCATACCTTCCAAAGGTGAGAAGAAGCATCTACGTAACACACGAGCTTGTTGAGTTTAATTTTTAAATGACAGGATTTCCTGGTCCTCAGTTTTCCTGTAGATGACCAAATTATTTGGGGACAATCTGTGAACAGCTTAACTGGAGGAATGAACAGGATAAATATGGGCAGGTATCTGGGGGAAAATGAGTGATGCATTTTAAATCTTAGAAACTTTGCATCTATTAAAATTAAAGTACTGGATATTATTGTTTCCTTATTGATTTAAATTCAGAATTACAGATGAGAACAGTTTTTATTTGGTTCTGAGTTCTTTCTATCTATTCATTTATTCATCTGTCCATCTGTTTATTCATTCATCCATCATTTATTTATTAATCTGCTACTTATTTTAATCCAACATTTTCCTTGATGGGAAAAAGTCACACAAATCTTAACTTTTTTTTTTCCTTTTAAGCCTCATTGTTGGGGAAAACAAATAGCTCTGGATCAAGCATATTGCCTGGGATTTCCATTCTAAGAAAGCAAGCTCCTGAACAGTACTGCCTGAAATGGAGGCTGGCAGAAAGAATTGAAATAACAACAACAACAAAAATGTGATTATTTATTTATGCTTGAGAGACAGGGAGTTGAACAGGCAGGGAGTGCTCCCATCCTCTCATTTGCTCCTCAGATGTCCACATTGGTGGGGCTAAACCAGGAACAAAACCAAGAACCAAGATTTCAGCTAGGGGTGGGCTGGGCTGAGCAGGGACTGGGGTATGCAATCCATGGTTCCCACTTGGTTGCCAGAACTCACTTACTGGAGCAATCACTGTTACTTCCAGACACTGGAATCATGAGGTAAGCTGGGTACTGAATCTAGGCACTCTTACGTGGGCAGCTGTCTTCGTGACTAGGTTAAATGCATTCTCCATGGCCTCTGATTTGTTACATCCATACAAAACTGTATGTCAATGACATATGTTTGAAGACAGGCATTCATTTTAATTAATATATGGGAGACTTATATATATACATTTATATATAATTTTATATCTATGTAACTATAGATATTTAATACATTAGTACAATCTCTTTCAAATTAGAATGAACATATTACAGGAACTCATAATTTGCTTAGTGCTTTGAAGAGATTAAAAATGTTTTTGAAATAAAGGAGTTAAGCAGAAATGCAGATTGCGGTGGGAGCCTTGGTATAGTAGGTAAGCCCCTGTGGCAGTTCTACTTCCTATCCACTCCCTGCTTACGGCCTGGGAAAGCAACAAAGGATGGCCCAAAGCCTTGGGACCCTGCACTCACATGGGAGATCCAGAGGAGGATCCTGCTTCCTGGCTTCAGGATCTCCTCTGGATCCACTTGCTGCAGATGGTGTGGGAGAAATATAAGCAGCATAAACTTTGAAGTCAGACTGCCTGTGTTAAGGTCCTAAAGATGTTATTGATAAGTTGTATGACCTTGAACACATTACTTGGTTCTATTACTTGCTCCTTCAACTGTAAAATGGATGTGATTATAACACCTTCCTGATAGGATTATCATGAGAATGAAATGAGTTAAAATCTTTAAATGTTTAAAACAGCTCTGGCATTTTACATTTCCTATAGCTACCATTAGATATTGCTATTATTTACTAAAAGTAGTTGCATTTATATTATGAATTCTGAAAATCAGTCCATCAATTTTCTCTTTTTTCATAGACTGAAAATAGATTTTTGGCCAACTGTATAGATTGGCCACACACACACAAAAAAGACATTTGAGTACTGGCTCAACTTTCTGTCTCCTCTACTACCCTTGTCCCAATTAACTTGTGCAATTTTGTGTAATTTTATAAATTACTGGAGATTGCCTGATGTTCTTGATGGGAAAGAGATATGTAAAAATAAATATTTTTTTGCTATCCTGCTAAGTAAGCTTCAAAAATATGAAAGAATTAAAGAATAGCTGAACTCCAGCATCAAGTGAAATACAACAAAATGGTGGCAGAAGAATTTGAGAGAAGGTATTCCTAGACAAAAGAAGAAAAGGCATGATGTAGGGCTAGCCTATTTTTCATTCCTAATTTTCCTTGCTGTTGCTCAGGGAAGCATCTACTGCTTGGTGCATCATCCTGTGTGATCTCTCGTATCATTTTCAGTGAGACAGATTCCATTTCTGTGACGGGGGGGATGGGATTTCAGAATCACTGACTGACACTAT
Organism: Ochotona princeps; assembly: GCF_030435755.1. NCBI lineage: Eukaryota > Metazoa > Chordata > Mammalia > Lagomorpha > Ochotonidae > Ochotona > Ochotona princeps. The sequence goes on along the minus strand of NC_080854.1, from coordinate 16,720,969 downwards.
AATGAAACTCATCTGACAATTTTGGAATCCCCATGCCATAATGTCAAAAGGCCTCTGAGTGTGCAGCATTTTGCGTGCTTAAAATTTTAATCTTACATGACATTTTAGAACTGCCTTCCCCTGCAAGGTTTCATGATATGAATCACAAGAACAATCTCACTGCCCCCTTGGTAAATAGTGCTGGTTGACTAGGAGTAGGTTTCTACCCTCGAAATCCCTTAAAGGATCAGGCTGATTTGTAAACCGCAAGAGCCTCACTTCTCCACGGGAGCATTATGTCTGTGGTTTGTAATGTCATCTGGATCTCTTGATGGATTTGCTGCACAGTTATCCAGCCATCTCCATTCATTAACTGAAGTATTTTTCTCAGCTTAAAACACATATCTTGCCAAATCTATACTTTTCTTTGGTTCCCTGCCATGCACTGTTGCATGAAATCTTGCAAATTCCAGATTAGTGCAAAGGTCTCTAAATTTTCCAGGGATTCCAACTTTTATTTGGCAAAATTTTCATTCTCTCAAATCACACTGTGTAAAAATTGGTGGAGACATGTTTGGAATCGGGAGGGTAAAGTCATCAGAGATGACACAGATCCACTGACACAGCCCCAGAACTCCTTCAAGATCGCGCAAGACCCAAACCTGTGGGAAAATCTCTGCTTGAAATCTAGGCAGTGAAACATGAATTTAGTTCCCTCCTATTTAACTCTACTGCTATTTGTTTCTTATGTACTACTCTTATGTTTTCTAGCCATTAGTAATTATAGAAACTAAATAAATCTGCCATTTTCAAATGTGTTATTTAACTATGATTACAAGTAGCAGTAGTAATCTTAGAATTTATATATTGGTACACAAATAAGTAGTGATAGGAAACTGTACAAAATAAGTTGTATATGTTAAATAAAGCACAACTACTTACTAAAATATTTATGTAAGGGGTAAAATGGAAAATGAATATATTTAACAATATTCTTGGATATTCATCATTGGCTATTATGCAACAGTTGTATAGAACACAAAGTATCAGGGAATATTTTAAGAAATTCTTTAATGTGTCAAAATCTTGGTTACCAGCATATTTTAATTTTTAGTTTTAAATGTTCTTACAAAATGTTCTTGATTTTAGGGCAGAAGTTTTATATGGCCCATTTGAGAGAAAACCACGATGTGTATGCATCTCAGAAACCTCTTGTTTTCGATGTAGACATTAGCCTGAGCTTTGTAAGTTTTTGTTTTATTGAACCACTGTGATGAACATTTGGGCATAGAATTTGCTTTTGGAGTTTAAACTCAAAGAACAGTGTAAACAAAGAGTATAATTTGAAATATAATATGGAATTAATTTTGAGTATTCTTACCTAGAATTTCATTTAACTTCTACCTTCTCTTAACCTAGAGGCTGGCAGAAATAAAAAGTTTTCTTGATTTAAAATGATAATTTTTTCTTTATTTTATGCACCAGTTCTTTCTCCTTTTGTAGTTTTTAGCAAAGTAGTGGAGAGATTATAACAATGAAAAAATTTGGAATTCAAATAATCATTGTGTATCTTTTCAGAGATAATATGCATTTTCAAAAGAAAATAATTTATCCAATCTAAAAATTAAAGTCGCTGCTGTAAAATAGCATCCAATCTGTATTTGTATTTTTTGTTTATAAAACCTGAGACGTTAGTATCTGCTTGGAACATGGTTTTTAACTTAATATATGTGCCATGTTCACTAAATTTTGAAATACTTGCAATATTTATAGGAATAGATTTAGAGAAGGAATTAAACAAAGCTTGCAATTTCAGGAGGTAAAATTATTTTTATTAAAAATTTGAATGAATTATACTGTTAACCACGAATTAACTTTATAGATACATGGTTATTTTCAAATGAATGCCTGTGGAAAATGGTGATTATGATATAAAAAGAGAAAGAGGATACATTCTGGTTACAAAATCGATGCCCATCCTTAGCATTAGAGAATTCTCCCTTTGGTTATAACCGCTGAGCATCCAATCTGAGCGATTTAAACGCATGAGATGCATTCAGTCTTTATGTCCCTGGATCCAGTTACAGCCCACTTGCTGACTGTTAAACATCTCGCACTGGCAATGAGCTCTTATTATTCTTCACACTCTCACTTTCCTATTTTATCTGTTCCTTGCATCTTATATTTCTGAACATAAGAAGGGCCCCATTAATACATGGCTCCGTAGATCTCACTGGTTAATTATACATATCATTTGGTATTTCTTTTCCATCTGGTGAAAGCCTATGAAAGAAGCAGGATCAGCATTTCTCTTGGCTAAATGTCTTAGCAGTGTCAATATCAATGTATGTCTACTGAAATTTAGACCTGGGTAGTATGTTTGAGGCATGAAATTTGGGTACGTTTCTTAACCTATCCTAGCTTCAGCTTCTCCATATTGCTAACTGGGCATGATGTTAACCCGGTACATTGTTATGTTAAATAAGATAAACATCTCTGTACTGAGAAATTAATGAATGAAAGTTCTCCCCCCCCCCCACTTTGGAATGTTCTCACAATCTGTTCAGCCTATCACTTTTTGTACTTGATATCACACTAGAGTTTAACAATCTCAATATGTATGTGTTTTCCATCTCATGGGAAAAAAGATATGTTAAGGAAGAGATCATATTTCCTTGTACTCCACCATGTGCGTTACCTTGTCTGGTGTACTGTATTGTGCATGGCAGATGTTGAGCACACCTGTTTAAAGAATGATTCACATTGGCCAAAGCATCTTACAGATAAATAATTTTGATATATTAATATCCTTGGGATATGTTCCCATTATCATGAGTTGGTTTGGATTTGCCCATGAAAATCACATCTGTAATAGTACTTACATTGGGTGGTGAAGATCAAATCTGAGGCTAGAGAGGAAGAAATAATTAGTTATTGGTTAAATCGAAACATGTTCTAGGCCATACGCCTTTGCTGGAGGTCGTCTGGAGAAGACAGCTTGAGGTGGAATGAGAAGGATGGGAACTGGAGTCTTGGAACAGAAGTTTCCCATGGTGATGCTCATGCGAGTTTAGCTGATAAAGGAGGCACATCCTACCTTGCCCTATCTTTCTCCTCTCCTCTCGCTCCTCCCTCCCATTCCGCAGGGATTTTCTGGTGGCCCTGAAGACAGGTCAGCATAGTGCTGACACCTGGGGAGTAAGAGCTGCCACGTGGGTCTCAATCTGAGTCTGAGTTCCTCGTGGCTTGGCCGGAACAGTCCTGTGCTCCTTCCCCACCTTTTAATCTTACCCGACACTGCCTCTGTCTCCTTAATTGCACGTGGCTCCCTCTTTAATGCTGTTTTGGCCACAAAGGCTGCAGCACTCATTCATCTTATCTAACTAAACTGTAGAAACCCTTTCATTTTTTTTAAAAGATTTATCTATTTTTTATTACAAAGTCAAATATACAGAGAGGAAGATCTTCTGTCCAATGATTCACTCCCCAAGTGACCACCTCAGTTGGTGCTGCGCCGATCCAAAAGCTGGGAACCAGGAACCTCTTCAGGGTCTCCCACACGGGTGCAGGGTCCCAAGGCTTTGGGCCATCCTCTACTGCTTTTCCAGGCCACAAGCAGGGAGCTGGATGAGAAGTGGAGCTGCCGGGATTAGAACCGGCGCCCATATGAGATGCCGGCGTGTTCAAGGCGAGGGCTTTAGCTGCTAGGCCACACCGCCGGGCCCAGAAACCCTTTCACTTTTAGTGAGAGTTTCCTATCTGCTTTGAGTGCCTAGTTATACAGTTGGAGAGGAGAAGCTTTCAGGGATGGTGGTATGAAATTGTCATTAAAGATTTATCCACCAAGAACAAAAATCTAGAGGAAATTTAAACTGTTGAAATTCACTGAAACGATCACATTAGCTGCACATAATTCTTTCTGGATTTTATGCCATAGGATTTCAAAAAAGGAAACATTTAATTCATATACTAAAGCATGCAATTTATTCTTTGATGATTGTGAACACATGGAAATTATGCTTTCCAAGTATGTTGAGAGGATTCATTTATTTCATAATAGTATTTATCATATTCTGACAAAACATCTACCTGACAAAGTACTGTTGGAAATAGCCTATAAACTCTCTTCACTTACCAAGTAATTGAAGCTTCATTTTATCTATTTCACAAAAGTAAATCTTCTTGCTTGTCTTCATGGCCTAGAAATGTGTAGATCTGTATCTAGAACGCACGAACAAAGCAGTGTAAATTTATAATGCTATTCAGGCACTATTAACATAAAAATTTAGAGAAAATCATCTCTGTTTTTTCTGGTTGACTTTTTGTGTGTAAATAATATCATTAAGGGTAAATGTAACTTCTAGGGTGGGATGTTAAACTTGCCCACCACAGGTTGGAAAGGGGATTCTGGAACATTTCAAAGGTAAAGGAAAATAGGACATGACAGATTAAAGAGCTCAGAACTGTACACACCTTCCTGAGACCACCCTTTATCAGATGGATTAATGCGTTTCTACCATTGGAAAAGACAGGTTGCTACCTATGACAGTAACCAAAGAACTTGCTGACTATGACCGGGCATTAGGAGGGGAAAATGGGAAATGTTTATTTCCCTCTGTCACTACACTGGAAGAAGCAGGCAGCTTACTTTGCAGTTCAGCTTATTAAGAAAAAAAATGGATACACTAGATCAGACTCATCCCTAGATTAGTAAAATAGAAAAAGCATCTGGGATACAATCTTCTTCGTCTATTGATTAGAATATTTTAAAAATTCTTTCATTAACTTTATTAAGCTCTGAACTTCATGAAATAAAATGTATGTATTTCTAAGTATATACCTTGATGAATCTTGTGTATAACCACTGTGATAAAAATATAGACCACATCTCTCATCTAAATATGGTCTGTGTCCCTGGTCCCCTAGAAGCATTGTTCTGCTTTGTCTTGCTATAGATTAAATTGTCTTCATCAAGATTTTATCTAAATGGAAACATACTCCAGGTTCTATTCTGTAAATGACTCATTTTACTCAATATAATGAATTTGAATGTTACTCATGTTGTGTGAACCAGTAGTTTTTTTCCATTTTGATTAATCAGTATTAATTTTATTGGGTGGTGATTGTATAGCTTACTGAAATTCTTTGACATACAATTCATTGCACCCAACTTTTTGCTAATGAAAATAAAGCTACTAAGGGTATACATCTCCCTGTGTGATCATGTTTTAATTTCAAATGGAAAACATCCAAGATGAATTGTTGAGTTGATTAACAGTTAAAATTTTAACTAGACAATAAGCTTCTAGAATTTTTTAGGGAGATTATACAACTTTATATTCCAAACAACATTATATAAGAATGCAATCAACTAGTTAATTAGATTTTAAAGACTTATTTATTTTTACTGGAAAGGCAGATTTGCAGAAAGAGACAGAGAAAAAAATCTTCTGTCTGCTGGTTTACTCCCCAAGTGGCCACAATGGCTAAAGCTTAACGAATTTGAAGCTAGGAGTTTCTTTCAGGACTGCCAGATAGGTGCAGGGTCCCAAGGCTTTGAGCCATTCTGTGCTGCTTTCCTACCCCATAAGCATGGAGTTGGGTGGGAAGTGGAGTAGTCAGGACCCAAACCATCACCCACACAAGATCCTGGTGCACTTAAGGTGAGGATTTAGCCAATGAGCCATTATACCAGGGCCAAAGAATGCAATTTATTCCACATCCTCACCAATACTTGATATTTTCTATCTGTTTAATTTTAGCCTCATCTAGTAGATGCGCAGTGGAAAACCACTGGGGCCACAAGTCACCTCACCTTGGCATTCTGTAATGTGCACTGGTTTTTGTCACAACCGAACCTGGCTCGACCCACACTCTGTTCTGGTGCTCGGATTCACCAGCAGCTGATGTGAGCTGGTTCAGCCTGGTGGTCAGCCCCAGGAGGTCCAGTTCTTTTAGATGACAGCTTAAACACCAAAACTGACATACTCCTTGTGAGATTGCTCAGTCTCCAATACACTTTTACTCGTATATTGGAGACATTTCTGGATGAATTCTAACTAATTTGTTCTAAGAGTCATGTTGTATCCAATTTCCATTCCTAACATGGTTCTTATTTCTGTTAACACTTGAAATACATTTGAGTTGTACATTAAAGGCACCTGGACCAAACATAGCTGTTTACTGTAATTGTCTACCTTTGTAACCTTGTGCAAGTTGGTCTTTCTAGTTGTTTGGGAACTGAATTTAATCAAGAGCAAACAATGTTTATCTAAGGGTAGACCTAGGATTTTTAATGTCAGTCACTGAGAACTGTTTGTAATAATAACTTGCATTTACTTGGGAACTGATTGATAATTATACTCTAGGCATTGCGTTGAAGAGCTTCCAAGTCTATGCAGTTGAAAACCATAAAAAGGGAAATGACTGAAATTAAGGTATAACTAAAAGTTACAAAAAATAAGTAGGCCCAAAACGTCAGGTGCAATTAGAAGATGGTTGGAGGAAAGCTGAAGGTTAAAGGGTCACACCAGTTTCGCTGTGGTAGAGGGATGCATCCCCCACCCCCATGGAGTAATAACTTAGTCTCCAGGATATATGGTAGAGGGGTCGGAGGAAAGTTACTGTGTTTCATCTATCAGATGACTGAGATCACACTTTGGTCACAATTCCCTTTGACATCATAAAAAATCTATTGGAAAGAAATGAAGATGCCTTCAGCTCGTGTACTGTCCTTGTAAATCCATTTGCACCTCCAAGAAGGTTGCCCTTTTGGGGACAAAAACAATAGATGAAAAATCTCTCTTTGCTTTCAAATAAAAATGAAAATAAATGAATTTCTAAATTTAGATCCCTTAAAACAAAACCAACATGTTAAAAATGAGATTTTATTTGCAGTAGCCACATTATAAGTGCATCAGAGGTACTGTATTGAACACCACAGGTGTAAACTTCTTGTCATTACATAACATTCTATTTATTAGTGATGCTCCAACACAGCTACTCTGTCAATTTACATTACTGAACTCTTCCTGCCAATTCAAACTACAATGTTAAATAGATACTGAAATAGTTTTCTGTAGTGTATTAGTTGAAAAGCCACCTCCCTTCTTCAAAACATAATGAGACTCCATGCAAAGTGGAGGAGCCAGATAATCTGCTTTATCCAGAGCATCAGGTCTTAAACTCTTTATTTTTTAAAGATTCATCTATTCATTTTTTATTAGACAGTGAGATACACAGAGAGGAGGAGAGACAGAGAGGAAGATTTTCTGTCTGATGATTCACTCCCCAAGTGGCCTCAACGACCAGAGCTGAACCAATCCGAAGTAGCAGCCGGGAGTTTCTTCCTGGTCTACCATGCGAGGGTCCCAAGGCTTTGGAATGTCCTTGACTGCTTTCCCAGGTCACAAGCAGGGAGGTGGATGGGAAGCAGGGCTGCCAGGATTAGAACTGGCGGTCGTATGGAATCCGGCATGTACAAGGCGAGGATTTTAGCCAGTAGGCTATCGCACTGGGCCCTAGGTCTTAAACTCCTAAGGAGTACTGAAAACCAAGGACCACTTTTCCTTAGACTACAAGTGTACATGTGAACATTGACCATCTTGTAAATAATCTTTGAAAATTGCCACACCATGCCTTAGGATCATTCTGACCCCATAGCAGTCCACTAACCCTGAATTTAAAAATCTTCATTTTGTATTAGGGGTTCTCCTTATTGTTGTTAAAATTCTAGGTGAAATATTCCTTCTTGGTCTGACAACCTGTGCTTTGTAGGGGCATTTAGCAGCATTTAGAAGCCCCACTCTCTAGATTCAAGAAGTAATTCCAATACTGAAAAAAATATCTATAGGCATGGCAACTGTCTCCTGGAAGATGTATGACTTCGCTGAGAATCACTGAGATTTTCTTGAACTAATGCCAATTTAAGTAAACATTTGGTAGCATCTGTTCCACCCCAATGAATAGTAACCAGTAAATAAGGAAGATGTCATACAAGTTATCCATGAGATTTACTTTTTCATGTGCTCATTCATACCTCCGGGTATCTTTCTTTCTTATGAACACACACACACGCACACACATGTACACCAGAACCTCTTTATGACCACATGAACCTTACTCTCCAATCCTGAATATGCTGTATTTTCTTCAGGCACACATACATTTACAAACACTGAGTCTTCATTCTTTTTATTCTAAGTGCTCCCATGTATGTTTTAAATTCTAGTCCAAACTATCACCTTTCCAATGAAGTATTCTCCATTTTATCCATTCCCATTTACCAGTGATTTACATGAGTAGGCATTTTTATTCTGTGCCAAAATGAACAAAGAGAACTTTGTGCAAAAATGTGTGACTCTCTTGAGACTTCACTAGTGTTAACTATATGTCAGAAAGTCCTTTGCTGTCTTCAAGACATGGCCTCAATGAAACTGATTTCTATTTCAGTGCTGTGCTGCAAATGGGACAAGGCAGAGTTCATAAAGGTAGGATGTCTCGTCTAATATGAGTAAAAAGATATCACGTTAGAGGGAAAAATGAGCCTGTGCTAGGACTAGGACACTTGCTGAACTCAAGACTACTGACTGTGCAGATCTTCTAGCACCAGCAGTTGCTATTCAGAGATTTAAATGTCCTGTGAGGAATCAGTAAGTTGGGATGGCATAACTGATGACACTGCATATATCCAGCCCCAAGCCTTCATAGCTGGCATGGCGTTAGTGCATTCGATCAGCTTTCAGGGTGACTTCAAAAGGGAGTGATGAGAATGTCAATTTTTGGTTGAGATTTTTGGGGGTTCTGCTTAAAATCTCACTAGAGTCACACACACACACACACACACACACGTGTTAAGTGATCATTGTTTTGCAAACACAATGGATGAATGGATGAGGTGGTCACTGGGTTCCTATTCCTATTTTCAGATGTTGTACCAAAACCCAAGACAATCCTGAGGCAGATTTCTAAAGTACACCAGAGAAAGGAAAAATATATGTGGTTTCTTTTGGAAGCTGAAAATAAAGATAAAAGTATAAGCCACGCTTTAAACCTTGACTAAATTTTAAAACCTCCTCTATTTTAAAAAAGAAGCCAAGAAATTTAATATGCATAAAATTATTTTTTTCCTTTTGTAGAAAATTGCCTCCAATAGATGCACCTGCCCACCACTGCCTAAATCTACAGTATAAATTTAATTGACATTGGTCTGCAAAGCATTGTGGACTACCTTCTGCTGATTTCCCTCCATCTTGTCAAAGTCTGCCAAAGCAAAGGCCATAATAAGGGCATCTTGGTTTTCTTTGTAGCAGCACAAGAAATCAATGCCTTGTGGAATATATATGTTGGCTTCAGGTTTCTTAGTTTAATAATCAGTCATTGACAATCTCTACTGTGACACGTTCTACAACTCATCTCTCTCTCCCCCTCCCCCAGATCCTATTTCTGTGCTTTCTAAAATTCTTCACCTGTGAATTATGTTCTCATAGCCTGAACTGAAACAGAATTAAGCTATTTTCCCCAAGAATCTTCAAATGGACTCTCTTGGCTCTGTTTATTTCTCACTTACGCCAGGATCAGGTATTGTGTTACCAGATCCTTGATGCTGGTTTACTTCTCAACTGGTTGAAATGGCCAGGGCCAGGTCAGGCTGAAGTCAGGCACCTGGAACTCCATTCAGGTTTCCCATCTGAGTGGCAGTGGGTCACACACTTAGGCCATGATAATACTGCTTTCGCAAGCACACAAGTAGGGAGCTGGATTAGAAATGAAGCAGTCAGGATTTGAATTGGTTCTCCTATGGAATGCCTACCTTGCAGGTGGTGGCACATTGTGCCCCAATGCTAGCCCCTCCCTTTGACATTCTGATTCATTCTAATCTCTGTCTCCATCTCACTACACCAAGTATTCTACTTTTAAGGTCACCCAAACCATCCTGCTACAAGTCCCAATGAGTATATTTGTTCATCTTCATTAATGTATCAGTGACAGTATACACATAACATATTCCTTATTCCTTAAAGCGCTGATCTATCATCCCTCACACCAACAATTCCTGCTTTTCACTGTCTTTTTAATAGCTCAGGCTTTGTCTTCATCTATTTTGCAATTTATCTACTTTCTCAACATTCACTTCAATGCCCCATATTGTAGTTTTTCAGTCTCATTTTCTGAGAGATCTACTATTTTTTTCCTCTTTATATTTTTCTCTATGTGATATCAGCCAACCTCTGGATTTATACACACTCAAATACTGATGATTTTCTTGTTTCACGTTGATGTTGCCAGGCCAGATCATGCACGGAGTTCCATATCTGTATATACAAGTGTCTGTTTGATGGATGACTCTAAGTTATCAAGTCTAAAACGTACTGACCCAGAAATCTGTTTCTTATCCAACTGTCCTCATTTTAGTTAATGCCAAGCAAGTAAGCCAACCAGCTAGGCGCTCTCATTTTCTTTTACCATGTTTCATCACAGACATTAGTCTCTCATCAGGGCTTTCTTGTGTCTATGTCCAATGGAGAGCAGTAATCCACGTATCTTTCCCTATATTCTTTCTGCTGCTGCCATGCTGGTTTTAGCTATGCTCTCTCTCAAGTGGACATTTGCTCTGGAGATCTTTACACTGTGTACATGTTCACCACCACTCACCTCTCTCTCTCTCTCTCTCTCTCTCTCTCTCTCTCTCACACACACACACACACACACACACACATTTTTAAAAAGACTTACTTTCATTTTATATGAAAGGAAGATTTTACAGAGAGAGAAGTAGAGACAGAGATCTTCCATTAGTTGCAATAGCCAAAGCTGAATTGAGCCAGGAGCTTCCTCTGGGTCTCCCATGTGGGTGCAGGGCCAAGGTTTTGGGCTATCCTCTACCTCTTTCCCAGGCCGTTGTAGAGAGCTGGATTGGAAATGCAGCAGCCAGGGACATGAACCAGTGTTTATATGGGATCCTGGTGATGAAAGACACCCCCAACCCCCATAATTTGTGTCCAGGAAGCCAAAGGCCTCCATTAAGTTGTAAGAAAACTATGTATGTATGTTTGTATGTATGTATAAATATATATTCCTGGTTCAGAATGCTTTAGCTCCTGCCTTTGTCTATAGTGGTGGTCACAGACGATCATTCACTTTGCTGTTGTCACACTGGATTTGGGTACCTTCTCAAACTCTAAGATGTGTTTCATATCAGGGTCCCTGCTCTTGCTGGTTCTTCTCCCTGGTCTTTGTGTGTCATTTGGTTATTGCTGTTCGGGTCCTATTTCAAATGTCAACTCCTCAGAGGCTTCTCTGATGACTGTATTCAAAATAATCTACTTGTTTTCTTCCACATCTTTCTGTGTGCATGTGTCACAACTATTTTCCTAGTCCAGATATACTGGCATTCCTTCAGCACTGGAGTGATTCTGTCTCGTTTAGCACTGTAATGCTAGCACAGAGTACAATGACTGGTACATAGCAGTCACTTAAGAATTTTGTAGATTAAATGAAAGAAATAATTAATATTCACAGCATATATATTAAGAAAAACAAAATTCACACAATTACATGCTGTGGTTAACCCACTCATGGATTAAATTTATTATAGAAAAGTCTAGCAAGGGCATTACAATAAAAAAACAAAGTATCTTATTGGTCCCATCCCTGCAAAATGAAGATGGCACACTTGTAATAGGATTGTTGAAATGTTATTACAAATATCCAATTTCTATTCTTAAATGAATTCTGGCTTCCTTTTATCTGTCTCTTCTGTTATTCGTTACTTTTTTTTTCCAACTGCTTTAGTTGTAGAGAGTCAGCTATTGCTGCATACTCTGTTTCTTCTTTTTCCATAGGGAAAATGCATTTCATTTAATGACCAAGTACACACACATATTCACTAAAAAAAAAATGTACTCTTAACATTGAAAAATATAGCACTGAAAAATATTCCGCTTATATTTAGAAAAATGATAATCACAATTAAGTAAACAAATTTTACAAATCATTAATAAATGTGATAATTCATAATTGACCTGAAGAATTGTCAGCTCTAATTTATAGGCTTCTCCGGGGGGTGGGGACAGTGCCTAGCAAACATTTACTGACTTGAGTAATTGTGCCCTGAAGGGAGCAGAAAGGCAACGACCTCCACAGTAAGCATATAGACATTAATTCCAGAGGATCACAAAGGAGTAACATAAAAATCGCTTGAATCAGTATTAGGACAATCTTGAGAAAAATTCCTCAGTTGCCCAAACAGGAGACACAGCCATTCCTAGTGCTCCAAAGAAGCCAGCAGTGGTTATTGGACTTGGCTGGATTAGGTGTGGGGCAGAGACAAATCAAAAGGGAAAAGATCTTTGGAAAGTTTACCTATGGGGAAGGAAAACCAGGAAGATTGAAGAGCTACGTTCTCTTACTTGCTGGAACCATAGTCACAGTGACCACACCAACGGACAGACCTTCATTAGTTTTTTGTCTTTGTGTTTTAAATAATAATTCATTTTATTTTTCATGATATTTACAACCCACACCCATTCCAGGTATTACTTTTGGATGTTGCAGCCAACTCTGCCTGGTCCACCCTCAAACCCAGCTCTCACATGGTTCAGTGGGTGCAGAGACCTAGCCCAGCTTGTCATACACCCATTCTGGCTCTTACGAGCACCAGTGGGTGCTGGAGCCCATCCCAGTCTGGCACACATCAGACCTAGTCCACACCCATGTCCAGCCCAGTTCACTGACCCCATTCCAGCTCTTGTGCTTACCAGGGGGAACTGCAGCCCAGCTGGGGCATCCCCTAACCTCCCCTGCTATGCTTGTTCCCAGTCACAGATCTTGCATGTGCTGATGGTTGATCTGACCTATCCTGGCATAACCCATCACCTGACTTGTCCTTTGTTATCAGATGCTGAAACCTGACCTGGCCTGGCCTGCCTCTATCTACCCACAAGTGAAGCAGCCCAGCTTGACCTGACCAGCACCCAGCCCTGACTCACGTGCCCACCAGTGGGAATGTCCAGATTTCCTCAAGTTCTCCTGCCAGGACCAACTGCACACCCAGATTTCATGCATGCCAGCACGTGCTAGGCCCTTACTCTGCACAGTCTGAAACCCAGTGTTGGCCTTTGTGTGTGCTGGTGGATATTATGGCCTAAATTGCCCCACACCCAATTCTTGGGTGTACCTACAGGTGCTACAGCCAAGACCTGTCCAGCATATCCTCAATCCCATGCAACCTGGGCAAGACTTCTTCCTTCTTAAAATTACCCTACAATAGTATTCTATCACTCCGAGAGGAAAACATTATAGTGCCTTGTCTGGATTAGGTTGTGTCACTTACCCTCCCATTCTGGGGAATTCCGCTAGAGACACAGAAGACATCTGACATAAAATGTGTGGCCTCTTCAGTAGATAAAATCAGTTTGTGAAAATCCTAGGTGACATGAGTATCAGAGGCATCAAACCCCACCAGTTACAGAGCATGTGGGCATGTGGGATTAACGGTGGGTAGAGGAGGGTGGGAGAGTGGGAGTCCTAACCACTGTTAGGAGAGCTCAGCACTTGTTAGAGGAATTACTGATGGGAAGAGGGTAGTATTGCTAACAACAAACTTCTTAATGACATTCAAAGTAAACCTGGGGGCTTAACATCTTAGATCTGTTCCTTTATTGGTATCAAGTAGTTTGCTTTTTTGTCACCATTATTCTCACAATTATCTCTTTTAACTATTTATTATTTATTTGAAAGGCCAACTTACAGAGTGGGATAGGGGAGAGAATCTTCCATTCATTGGTTCACTACTCAGATGCAGCAACCAAGATTGGGCCAGATTGAAGCCAGGCACAAAAGCATCTTCTGACCTCCAATGTTGGTGGCAACAGGGACCCAATCACTTGAGCTGTCTTCTGCTGCTTTCCCAGGCCATTAACAGGGCGCTCCAGCTAGAATGGGAGAGCTGGAACTTGAACTGACACTCATATGGGATGCAAGGGCTCAGGTAGGGTTTTAATCTACTGTGCAACTACCCTGGCACCATGATTTCCTTTTGATATGTTGATATTACTGTAAATGGAGATGCTATTGGTTATGTGGGTTATTTTTATTTTGTTTTGTTTCTGACATTTGAAAAGGGGCTCAAATGACTGTCCTTTCATCTCAGGGGTGTCTATATGTGAACTTTACCTAAATGTATGCATGCTTTCCAGATTATCACAAGTGGAAGCACAAAGTTAAAATAGTAAAGTTTAGCTTTTGTAACCATTTTTACAAATTGCATTGCAAATGCGTTGTCATTCAGAAAAATGAAAAAAAGTTTGAAAGTCTGTTTGAAATCAAAGACTATCTTAAAGTTGTTAAAAACAGAATGAGTTACAAAAGGGTCAGTTTATGTTGAATTTAGAGTATTTCAGGTTTCCAAGGAAACAGAATATATCGGAATTAAAAGCAGATGTTACTAAATTGATGCTCTGGAAACCCCCCAAGAGGCTTAATCCTCTGCAAGGTAATATTGCTTGCCCCAAAACTTTATTTGCCAAGTTTTTTGCAGTGTGCGCTTTCCAGAAACACACACACTCTCACACACACACACAATATGTGATATATATCATGATATTCTAATTCCTTGATTAGTACTGTCTCTCATAGTACTGAATAGGCTGCCTACTGCTGTCTCATTGTGAAATAACAACAGGTAACCTTTTTCATAAGAAATCAGACCAAATTTAATACCTGGCAACTTAACTTGTAAACCTGTAGTTCTATTTACTATAAAATTTATGTTGGCTAGGATTAACTGAAAAAAATAAAATCAAACACTTTTAGTCCCTAGCTATTTTGGTTTGTATTAAAGTCATTTCAGCAGAAAGAAAAGCAGAGAAATTATTCAAGTCAATAAATTCTTTGGACTTAGAAGTATATCAAATTTTGAGTTATACTCATGTGATCAGTCATGTCTTACAGAGATCCTGTACCTATTGAGGATGGTATTCAACAGTGCCTGAGAAGATGATAAGAAATTTGTTAATTACTTTTTTGTCACATAAATACTATTTGACATATATGAAACATTATATTCTTTTGAAATGTATTTTATGCATTAAAAGAAACACAGACAGATGGGGGAGAGGGAGAGAAAGAGATATATAGAGAGAAATTTTAAGCTCTCATCTGCTGGTTCAATTCTCATGTGTATACAAGAGCCAGGGCTGGTTCAGTTCAAACGTAGGAGCTTGGGATTTAAGCCAGGCATCTCATCTGGCTGACAAGGACTAGCTGTCTGAGCCATCACATGTAATCTTCCAGGATGTCCATTAGCAGAAAGCCCAAATGGGAAACAAAGCCAGGACATGAATCCAGGCACAATGGTAGGAGACATGGACTTTCCAAGTGGGGTCTATACTGCTGTGCCAAATGCCTGGCCTTTACAACCAGTTTAAAATCTTTAATGTTGTATTTGTAGCCATTGCTATAGGAAGCCTAATTGGTGTAGGGGTGTAAACTCAAGGCCAGCACTGTAATTGTGTGAAATCTGTTCTTTCTGTCCTGTGCCCCACCCCTTCTTTTTTTTAAAAATTATTTTTGATGATGTTTACATAGTTGACCAGGGTGGAAAGGATTGAGGATTAGGGCAGTGTGAATGAGACCATTGTTTCCAAATCTTTCCCCTCTTCTTCCTGTATCTTGGGGAAGGGGAAAAATTAGGAGAGAAGCTGCACCCAATCTCCCACCATCCCAATACCTGGGGATGGGGAATGGCCACCCGATGCCTTCCCAAGGTCCCTGATGTGGATCTTCTCTGAGGGTTCCACTCAAGTGGTTTCCATAGTTCTGAAATGCTGTCAACCTCACCAATCCAAGGATGAGGAAATCTTTCCAAGATCTTTCTGCCAAGATCTATCTGCTGACAGTCTACCCCAGGGTCTCCATTCGCCCAGATATTTGCTGTCAACGTTTGGTTGGGGCAGTTGACCACTTTTTCTGCTCTTCTTCCACTGCTATGGCACCACTGCAGGCCTGAATGGACTGCCATCTCCTCCATGTGCATCGGACATGCCATCCACTTCTCTATCTTAGCCACTAAGGAGGTCCAGTTCTGACACATGCACTCCATGGTCAAACCACTGATCCTGCAATTCTCTGCATGGCTGGAGTTCTGAGTTCAGCAGTTCAGTTTGGGGGGGGGGTGGGGGGGGAGATTCCCACAGAAACCTTGTCTAATGTGATCCCTGACCTAACTCTTGCATGTGTTTGCCAGTATGGGGTCCGGCTCAGTTCATCCCCCATGTCAGCCTACACACACTGGTAGTTGCAATTGCTGGGTCAGTTTTATCTCCCACCCTGTCCCTTATGTAAACCCAGAGATGCTGTGGCCCAGCTCAACCCTGCCCACTACACACTCAGTCCTCACATTCACCAGTGAGGACTGTGGCCTAATTAGAGTGATCCCCAATAACCCCCACCAGGCCCGCTTCCAGTCCAGCCCTGTTGTGGATCAGTTTGTGTTGTGGCCCAACTTGGCCTATCCTGCACCCTGTCCTGGTTCTCACATCTGTTCCCAAACTTGGCCTACACATATGCTCATGGGTACTGTAACCTGGCCTGGTATGGACTGCTCCCAGATTTGGTTCTTTTGTTCACCTGAAGGGACTGTATCTGACAAAGGAGTTCCCCAACCTCCTCTATCAGTCCTCCTCCCAATGGCAGATCTCATACACACACCATGGGGTCCTTGACTGACTTAGTCCACCTCCTGTCCTGGTAAAAATAGTGGTCTTGACGAACTGGCCCACATCCATTCTGGTTCTTACTTTTCGATATTAGAGCCCAGTCACACCTGGTCCCAGGCAGATACAGCTCTCATGTGATTCAGCAGGTATCAAGACCTAACCTAGCCCATCCTATACCTACCCTGGTTCTCACGAGCACTAGCCTAGTCTGGCACACCCCAGACCCAGTCCACACACACTGCAGTCATGCCCAGCCCAGACTGCTGTCCCCATTCTGGCTCTTGTGCTCACTAGAGCAGACCACAACCCTCTGAAGTGTCTCCTTAGTTCCCTCACTAGGCTGGTCCCAGCCACAGATCTTGTGCATGCAAGTGGTTGCTTTGACCCTCTTCAGCATCGCCCCATCCCTCAACTTGGCCTTTGTTATTGGATGCTACAGCCTGACCTGAACCAACCTGCTTCCAGTCCAAACTCTTGTTGGTTGGTGCTGCACCCTAGCCCTGACCAGACTGCTCTCATCCCTGACTCATGCAAATCTGTAGGTGTGCTAGCCTAGCCCGCCAGGAGCTGCTCTCCAACTGGGCTCCTGCACATGCCAGAGTTAAGGTTGGTCTGGCCCTGCCTGGCCTGCTCCTCTCCAGAACCAACCCACACTCTTGCTGATGAGTGGAGATACCTTGCTAGCCCGACCAACACCCAGGCCTGAATCACATGTTCACCAGCAGTAGCTCCAGCTCACCAGGGGAGATTCCCAAGTTCCCCCACAAGGCCCACTCTAAGACTCAGATCTCACATGTGTCAGCGGGTAGCAGGATCTTATCTGGCACAGTCTGTCCCATCTGTCCCAGCATTTCTATTAGCTGGTAGATGTTGTGCCTCAGCATGCCCCTACCTTATTCTTGGGTGACCTTTGGTTGCTGCAGCCCGGACCAGCTCAGCCTGTTCCCAAAACTAGTTCCCATGAGTGTTGGAAGGTTCCATAGTCATTCCTATCTCAGCCTGTCACCACCCCCGCTCTTAAGCAAAGCAGGGGAAACTGCAGTTCCATGAGGGTGGGCTCACATATCCCCCACAAAATCTGTGCCTGGATCTCATTCTCTCATGTGTTGGCTAGTGTCATAGCCCAGTTTAACGTTACCTGTTCCCTGATCTGACTCTCTAGCCCTGCCAGGCAAGCCCCAAGTCCTAAAGTGAGTGGTGAGTCAGTTGTGGTCCATACTAACTCGCCCAGCTGAGATATCCCATGTAGGCTGATGCATCTGTCTGACCCATATATGTCCTTCAGTTTCCACCTTCCAAACTGCTAGATCTCAGCTCCCTTGCCTACCTTCAAGTACAGTGGCCTTATTGATGGGAGGCCCTCAGAAGTCATTCCTCGCTTGCAACTTATTCTCTCAGTGGTCTTTCCTCCCACACACATCCTTACCCCCTTCCCTGATCAATCTACAGAACTTGCACATGGGGAAATCCCCATGCTTGCTCCAGGTCTCCCCATACCTCTGCTAGCAGCATCTCCTAGGGTCCCAACAAGCCTGCACTACCAGGACCCCATGAGTACAGGGTCCAGCTCAGGCCTGATGTTAGGCTGGGATTGGCCTGGCCTGCCCACCTGCCCCACAGGCAGCCAGCTGCATGGTGGCTGCTCCTGCCACAGAGTGCTGACTCAAGGCTGGCTGGGGTGTCCTGTGCCATTTTAATGCATATATGTGTAGCACTGCCTACTAAACTGCATAAAATTATTTTGAAGTCTGAGTCCAAGCCAGCAGTTCTATTTTTTTCTACAGCCTTGCAAATGGGCAGCTGGCCAGGTATAGTTGCATTTTAACCACCGCATTTTCCACAGTAACTGGTGGCATATCTCATTCACATGTAGGCTGATATTCAGCATATATGTTCATGACTGTAGAGATCCCAGCTCTGGCATCATTGCCATTTTTTGACTTAGTGATGTTTTGTTGTGAGTGGATGTTCTCTTCATTTTAGTGTAATTTATAGTCTCTCTCATCTGTATTCACTGGGTGCCAGCACCATCCCTCATTCTAGTAGCGAAGGTTGATAGTGCCTTCAGATATGCGCAAGTGTCCCTTGGGGAGTGGGCGAGATCAAGCTACTTGAGGTACAAGGAAATTTAACAGGTGCTGTGGCATGAAAGTGTCATTTAGAGGGATGCATTTGGCGGCGCTGGAGAAAATGTGAAGAAAGAGCAAGAGGAACTAAGAAGAGGGTTGAAATAAGAAGTCACTTCACACTAACCAACTGGGATATTAAGACATACTTGACTTCATTTTGGAATGATTACTGGTTTAGTCATCTCTTCTTAGTGTTCTTAGTTTATTTTTGTAGATATTTAGACCAGTGATGCACTAAAATTGCATTCTAGTAGGAGAATTTGGAAAGGAAGCTTAGCTGTAATCATTTATAAACTGTAGAAATAAAACACAGCAACTGATTCAAAGGTTCATGGGAATAAACAGTAAAACTTCCCAGAAGATTGATCTATGAGCCAAGTCGAAGAATTGGTCACATTTAGAAGGGTATGGAAAGGATCTGGTACTTACACAAAACAACAGAGATGTGTAGTATATGGTGTGTGTGTGTAGAAGAAAGAGAGACAAATAAAGAGGCATGCACCACAAAAGAATGATGTATTTGGGGAACTATATGCAGCTGGATTTTTCTGGAACAAAGATGCTTGATGGAAAAATACAGAGATAAAACTGAGAAGAAATCAGAGCTAAAGCCACAAAGAATCTTGGAAAAATAGTTTTCATCTACAAAGGTGTAAATAGGCTTGAGATCTAAAAATGATCTAACGGAATTGACGTTTTGCATGATAATGCTGAAAGTAACAAAGGAGGTACTGAAGCTGTGGGCAGATTAGTGGTGGAAAACTTGGAGGCTATGGGAGATTCCCACACAAGGTAAAAAATGAAAGAAAATTTAAGTAGGGTAAGAGTAGAGAAACTTTGGCAACCACTGCAATAATCGAGCAACACTTTCCCCAATCTCTTGAAACAACCTCAACTGAGGATGAAATGGTGAGAAAGAAGAGGCGTAGATGCATTAGATAAATGAGTGTAGACAGAATCCACAGAACAGGGATGAGGTAATGGATAAAGGAAAAACACTGTTGGGACAGTTCCAGGTTTCTTGCTTAAAGTGATTGATGGTATGATCAACTCACTTATGAAACAAAAGGGTAGGGGAGGAGGAAAAGAAAGTCATGCTTACTGGGAATGCTGATACATTCAGTTTTGGGTGCATTAAATCTAGATTGCCTAGAGGCTTTAAATAGGAAATGTTTAATGGGCCTTTGGGGCCCCGGCGCCGTGGCCTAGCGGCTAAAGTCCTCACCTTGACATCTCCACTTCTCAGTGGCCACTGCTTGTGGCCTGGGAAAGCAGTCAAGGACGGCCCAAAGCCTTGGGACCCCGCACCCGTGTGGGAGACCTGGAGGAAGTTTCTGGCTCCTGGCTCCTGGCTTCAGATCGGCGCAGCACCTGTTGTTGCAGTCACCTGGGGAGTGAATCATCAGACGGAAGATCTTCCTCTCTGTCTCTCCTCCTCTCTGTGTATCTGACTTTGTGATAAAAACAAAATAAATCTAATGGGCCTTTGGATATTTGGTTGTGAAGTTCAGCAAAGATATTTTGTTTGGAAATTTTGATTTTAAAACCACTTGTGAATACTTTATCACGAAAACCAGGGTTTTAAAGAATATTATTATGGAAGAATGAATGTGAACAGAGCAAATGTGGAAAGATGTCACCCAGCTATTAAGTAGAGCACAGCCAAGAGTAGAATCATGGCTTGTGGATTCTGGACTTTGAACTCCTGTCTAATCTTAATTACTATTGTAAGCACCTACCAAACACTTATTCTTAGAAATGACAACTCAATAACTAGGGCTTATGTGGCCTTTCCTCCATCCCTCTAGCAAAGCCAAACATACTCCACATGGAACAGGTTATACTAGTGGTTATCATCCATGAGACTTACATGGAGTAGCTAGCTCTGGCTCCTGACTCCTGCTTCCTTGTAATGCAGACCCTGGGAGGCAGCAATGATGACTGAAGTGACTGGGTACCTGCCATCCAGAAGGATGCTTGAAATGAGTTCTAAGGCTCTGAGCCTCAATCCTGCTCTGTCCCAGCCATCACATGAATCTGAGGAGTGAAAAAACAAATAATAGCATTTCATTCCTTTCTGTCTTTCTTCCCTGCCTCCGTCCCTCTTCCTCTCTTCCTCCCTCCTTCCTTCCTTCTCTTTCTCTTTCTCTCTTTCTTCTCTCTCTCTTTTCTTTCCTTCTCTTTCTTCTCTCTCTCTCTCTCTTTCTCCCCTTTACTTCTGGCATCACTGTTGCTCTTGCATATCCTTACTGTACAATTCAATCTACTGAATTGCATTTAGTTTTACATCAGAGATTGCTACTTATGATTAGAAGATATCTTGCCATAAAAAGATTATATTTTCTATGCATGATGATTGCATGCAGAGTTGCTCAATAAAAGTTTTTGAAAGAAAGATTCTATAAGGTGCCAGAACAATGGTCAACAGGCTAATAATCCTCTTCTGCTTGCAAGCATTGACATCCCATATGACTTTTCCAACTCCCATCTAGCTCCCTGCTTCTGGAAAGCGAAAACAGGGGAAGGTGGCCAAGTGTTTCAGCCTCTGCACCTTTGTGGGAGGCCTAGAAGAAGCTCCTGACTTTAGATCTGCTCAGCTCTGGTCATTAAGGCATATGGGAAGTGGACCAACATATGAAAGATTTCTATGTCTCTTCCTTTTGTAAAATGTGCCTTTCAAACAAAAATAATAAATTTTGTTCTTTTTTTAAAGGAGTCTGTAGGAGATAATGTAAATCAAGAGGAGTAGGTTTTTTATGAGATAAAGTTTAGCCTTAAAATATTTTATTCTATACTTATCTTTTTTATTTATTATTTTTTTAAATTTATTTTTTGACAATCTTCACATAATTAGGGTAAAAACGTTCAAGCGCTACAGGAAGATGGGCAAGACAAGAAGTTCCATATTGTTTCCTTAATATATCTGATGTAAAAGGGGATTTTAAGGGAGAAGCCCCACCCAGTCTCCCACCCACCCCAGGTCTCGGATGTGGGGCATGCTCTGAGGTTCTTGCTCAAGTGGTTTTGATAGTTCAACAGTTCTGAATTGCTGCTACTCTCACCACTCCAAGCACGATGTCTATACTTATCTTAAAATAAGTCTGTACACACAGCCATAAGCCTTTTATTTACCCAATAGTCTTTTTGGTTAAATTATTATTTTGAATTCTTCAATTTTATGGTACAATTTTGTAGAGACTGGGATTCCCACCCTCCAATCCTAACGCCTGATTGATTTTCCCCACATTGCTACAATAGTATAGTCCTTCATAAGGAGTCATGATTCCATCAGTCTGTTATTTAAGTGTCACCCGACATTGGGTCTGCTGGTACAGACAATGTCACACAGTCCAGCATCCCATTTACACATTTCCAATAGTTTCACTGGGAGTCCATCTTTGATCTGGAAGCAGGGATGTATATTGCATTGTATCCCCCCCAGTAGTCTTATATTTCAGCTTCATGCTGCAAATTAACAAAAAGTTTAAGCAGAGAACCAAATTTATAGAACAGACATAATGATACATGGGTTATCTAATTGCAATGCCTCATAGCTTGCAAATGAAGTTTTAGAATATGGTTAAAGAAGTCAAATTTTATTAGTGAATTATTTTGGCTCAATCACTTTCAAAGTGAATAAAGTTATTGTCTACTAACTTAGAAATAGGATTCATAATAACTCAATCTATCTTTTGTTATGGTGACATATATTTTTACTATGGAAGAATGCCAAGGTAAACCAATAGGCTCTTATGTTAAAAAAGCATGAAGTATAGAATTCTCACAAATCTTAGGCATGTTATAGAAAACATTATAAATATAATTTATGAAAATATTATGTGCGAGTCTGTTTTGAAGCTCTTCAGACATCAGCTATGGATTATGACTGAAAGTAATATTCTTCCCTTCTCTGAGCATAAACCCTGTGATGTACTCTGAAATCCTGACCATATAAATTATATGCTAGGAAAATATCAATTTGAAGTGGCCTTTACCATTATATCAGTAAACCAATGTATGTAAATGGCCTTGGTAGTAGCAGATTGCTCCCAAATAAATAATGCTTTCAAATTTCTGATAGTATTGATGTTTTTCAGAGATTTTCAATTTTACAATTCAAGTACCAAAGTGAAAAAGAATCTATTAAAAAAAGATCAAGAAAGATGACACAAACCCAAATCATAGTCTAAGGTAAAATTTCTAAGCTTTTCAATAGCAGTTAGTTCAAGACACCAATGTGTGAGTTTGTCTTGGAATCTAAAAAAGGGCAAAAAGAACAAGCTAGGGTAAAAGCTACTCTGTATTCTGATAAAATTTGTTTTCAGTGAGATTCACTAAATTATTATAATACTATTCATCACATTCTAAATTTTTAATTTATTTTTATTATTTTAAAAGATTTATTTTGTTTTTATCACAAAGTCAGATATGCAGAGAGGAGAGACAGACAGTAAGATCTTCCATCTGCTGATTCATTTGCTAAGTGACCGCCACAGCCAGGACTGAGTCAATCCGAAGCTAGGAGCCAGGAGCTTCTTCTGGGTCTTCCACACAGGTGCAGGGTCCCAAGGCTTTGGGCCGTCCTTGACTGCTTTCCCAGGCCACAAGCAGGGAAATGGGTGGGAAGTGAGGCTGCCAGGACATGAATTGGTGCCCACATGGAATCCTGGTGTGTGTAAAGTGAGGACTTTAGCCAATAGGCTACTGCGCTGGGCCTGCTCATAATACTCTAAAAACAGACACCCAGGCATGTAAAACGCCTGTTGACTACCAGTGCAGAACATGGTACCACAGTCTCTCAACATATTAAAAGGCCTCCTGGTAAAATCTGAATTTGGTGAGACTGATGGCCAGGCATGATGCAGGAAGATGATGCAATGGATCAGTCAGCTGGCCATGTGCTTTGAGGTTTTTTTTTTTTTTTTTTTGTCATGGTGATAGATTTGAACTGATTCATCTGCACTTTCTCACCCAGCCTGCTTTGTGACCAAAGGCACATATTTTGGGGACAGCTGGCTGAGAATAGTTGTAAAGTCTGTGGCCCTAGAACAGAGGAATTCTAACTGACCAAACCCCACAGCCTTGGCCTCATTAGCACTGTGCTCTGACCAAGTGAGCTGAGTGGTGGCAGATGTAGCCCTTGACGCTGCACATATTCAGAGACTCATCTGAAAGTGGCCCATCAGATGCCACTGGAGGCAAGGGAATTCTTACTCATTTGCGTTGAAGCCAAGGAAAACTGTGCTTCATGGTCTGGCTGCTCTTGAACATCCATCAGAATTGTCTGTCACTTCCCATGTTTATGGCTAAATGAGGCTCAAGTCATCAGGCCTCACTTTGGACATAAGGTTTTCATCAGTGGAAAAATGGAAGCAGATGATTCCGTCATCTTTTAAAGCAGTGATATGGGGTGATGCTGACATCATGTGAAATCTGTGTTGAAACCACCTTCCTACCCACCAGTTATTCCTTGAAAAAAATTAATGCTTTAAGAATTTCATGTAAGCTTTCCTGAAAGGATGGGGATTCTAAAATATTTAGCTTAGAGCTTTTCCTCTTGAAACTGTCTTACCTTGTTTCTTCAGATTCTACCCTTAGGAACTTGTAGAATTGTTTTGAGACGAAGAAGGGCTAAATGATATCTAAAATGGGATTCTCAGGTTTGGAAACACATTGGAAACCTCTGGGGGAACTTTAACAGGCACTGATGCCTGCTCTAAGTGATTCCTGGTATGGTCTAGGCCTGGAGAGGTCCAACAACTCTCTAAGCAATTCTAATATTGGGTCACACTGTAATGGGCCACACTGTCTTACCATTTTTCATGTGGTCAAGTGCTTTTTACATTCCTATGCCTTTAACTGGTTAACACTATTACTATATGAACATTTCATGTGCAGTTATATCAGTGGTACACTCTGTGTGGGATTTTTCTAAACATTTGTTTTTTTTTCCCTTAGAGAAAAACCCCAAAGTTCATTAAGTAAATGTCCATGCCTATGGAAATTGTTAGGCTTTAAATCTCATGCTTACAACTCAAGTGAGATCCAAATATTAGAAACACAATGCTCAAATACTATATTTAGGATAATATACCATCAGTGGCTTCCTGCCACTTATTTTCTAATGACTTTTTAGAGGGAGCAAGTGCACTGAATTTTCCGACTTGAAAATTTGAAAATCTATTGCCCACGTCGTCCACTTGGGCAGTTATCTACAATTTCTCATCATCTTCTGTTTCAGAAAGTTACACAGTTTTATGACACTATTTTTCAGAGATCTTCTAATATTGATCAGGAAAAAAACAGAATAATTCAAATGCTATGCAGAACCTTGAGGAGAGTATGCATGGGTGATGATGATATCAAACACCATGTTGGTATATTTCTATACTTTATCCATTGTCCATGAGAATCAATGCTATTGTCCTTATATTACAGATGAATAAATTGAAGCATATGTTGATTAAAACATTCATGTTGGTCACACACTGTTGGACAGTCGAGGTAATTTTGATTAGAGATCCGAAACTTGAAATCACATCACCAGAAGAGCTGGGTTAGAGTAATGGCTTGTGTTCCTGACACAAATGAGATGATTCAGCTGCTTTAATGGGACACGTGAGATCATTGTTGCATACACACAGAGAATTAAAGCCTAGCAGCTAAGTTGCCAGTGAAGACACCCATGTCTCATGTTGGAGTGTCTGCATTCCATTCCCAGTTCTGCCTCCTGATCCCAGCTTCCTGTGAATGTAAAATTGTTGAAGTCACTAGCAATGGCTCCGTTTGTTGGGTTTCTGGCATGGCTGTGGGCAACTGGGGAGGGGAATCAGCAGATGACAGCTCCTACTGGCCATCTGCCTTGCTCTGTTTCTCAAGTAAAAATACATACATACATACAGGAATCCCATCTAAGAGACAGTGGCTAAGCCCTTGGGATGCCACGTGCCATATGAGAGTGTGTAAGTGTGAGTTCAGTTTCTGTTTGTATCTACAGTGATAGCTCAAGTGCTTGGCTCACTCCATTCACTTTGGAGGTTCTGACTTACAGCTTTAGCCTCATCCAGCCCTAGTTGTAGGCAGTATGGAAGTGATTTTTAATTAAATAAAAACAAATCAATAACAATTACATTTTTCCATTAAAAAAATATTTGTTCATTTTCTGTTCGAAAGCCAGATATGCAGAAAGAGATACAGAGAAAAGTCTTCAATCCTCTTGTTCTCTCCACAAGTGGTTGCAACTGTCAGAGCCAAGCCTATCTGAAACCAGGAGCCAGGAGCTTCTTCTGGGTCTCCCATGCAGGTACAAGAGGATGCCAAGGGTTTGGGCTATCCTTGACTGCTTTCTCAGGACACACGCCAGAGAGATGGATTGAAGTAGAGTAGCCAGGACACAAATTGGTGCCCCATATGTGATCCTGGTGTTTGTAAGGTGAGGATTTAACCATTAGGCTACCACACCAGACTCATCAATAACATTTTTTTAAAATAAAGACACTGTTAAGTTAATGAAAAATATTTTGTTAGTACTTTCTGTGTTTCCTTTATCTGTATTTCTATGTTTTAAATATCATTCACTTACCAAAATTGAAGCTGTGCCGCACGTTAGAGGACTTAAATGATATGCCTATGCAACAATTAAAGGAGCAATAAATCAAAACCTGGCTTTCTGACCTGGAACTGCATATTTATTTTTACTATACCACATCTAGGCACAGACATTTCATAACTGTGCAACCTGAAGCTAGCTATCCAGTTTCTATATAGCTTATCTTTCCCACTCCTAAAAATGGGGAATTTAATAGTGCCTTCTGCAGCAGATTGTTGTTAGAATCAAGTGAGTTTGAAACTCATGCATGCTATTGCTTAGATCAGGGTCTGGTGCGTCAGTTAATGCAGGTGCAATCAGTGTTTGCTCTCATTTCTGTACTATATGTCTCCAACAATTTCAGAACTATAATAGAAAGAGAATACCATGCCATTACAACCAGCTGAATCCTTACAATTGGCATATTCTATGAAGCTACATATCTCCAACTATTTAAGTCACTCAAATTTAGCCCCAAATGGACAATACACATGTGTTATTAGTGTGGTAATTTCATAGTCTAGTGAAGCTACTGGTATTTACATATTCAGTGAACCATAATGATATAGGTCTGATGATATTCCATAGCAAGTCAGCCAAGTAAAACAAGAATCTGAAGATGTCTGAGTTCTTATATTGTTCTAAGTCCTGTCTTTTTTGAAACAAAATCAATAAATCCATAAATTCAGGCTAATTACAAACAAAGTTTTAAAAGCCTCATATCAGATACAAGCTTATAGATTTCAGGTTATTAATGGCAGAAGTTACATTTGTGGCCACATTGTTTAATACAGCTAGTAGCATCTGCCCGTTGAATTAGAAGGAGGTTGATTCTTGCAATACGCACCCAAAAGTTCAAAGGTGGACACCTTTTCTAGGGATTAGTATCCATCAGTTGCATCATTATCCAGAATGTCCATCATTACAAGAGAAAAAGTTCTGAATAGTTATATGTTGTAAACTTGGTAGATATCATTGAAACTAATCAACCTATAAACTTCTTCAATTAAGAAATAGTATGCATGCCTACCCATTTGTGTTCTATGTCTATAGATATTTAATTGAAATACACAGAAGAGTAAGACTAGACAATTTTAAATGAAAATTAAATTAAAAAGCAAAATTAAACGGAAAGTTGTAAGAGCAGGTGCATCACGGATTTCTGAATTCTTCCCCCCAAATTCTGCTACACAACCAATAGGAGACTAATGTCCAAGATTCACAAAGAGCTTCAGAAACACAGGGACAGTAAAAAAAAAAAAAAAACTGTGAAGAAATGGGCAAAGGAAATGAACAGACATTTTTCAAAAGAACAGATTCAAATGGCTAACAGACATAATGAAAAGATGTCAGGGAGATACAAATGAAACCACACTGAGGTTCCATCTAACTCCAGTGAGACTGGCCTATGTTCAGAACTCTACTAACAACATCTGCTGGTGTGGATGTGGAGAAAAAGGTACCCTCCTTCACTGTTGGTGGTAGCGAAAGCTAGTACAATCATTATGGAAATCAGTATAGAGAGAATTGCAAATAAACCTGCCATATGACCCAGCTATCCTGCTCCTAGGAATATACTCAAAGGAAATGAAACTGCATATGAGAAGAGGATCTGCAATCCTATATTTACAGTAGCACAATCTACATAGCAAAGACATAGAAACAATCCAGATGCCTGTCCAAAGATGAGTGGTTAAAGAAACTGTGGTACATCTACTCCAGGGAATATTACTCAGCCATTAAAATCAATGAAGTTATTTGCTGCAACCAAATGGTCCCAACTAGAGACCATTATACTCAGTGAAATAAGTTAATCCCCAAAGGACAAATACCAAATGTTCTCTCCAATATAAAGCAGACATCATGCGAATTGTAAGAACAATAACTCTTTCCATACTGTTTTTGCTGCATTACATGTGTTTTGATGTTTTTGTTTCTATTTCCATTTCTTCCAAATAGTTTCTTTTCTCTTGTCAAATTCATTACTGGCTCATGGATCGCACAGTGGCATCACTTTACCCAAGAGGCTTTTATGTTTTGTTTTGTTTTTTCATTTCTTCACTAATGCTTTGCTTATTCAGTGGAGCATTTTTTGACTACTGGTGCTGTAAATTTTTTGTTTTAACTTCATATCTATCATTGACTTTGTTTCATGGCTTCTCATTTAAGGGAATGTAGAGTGACAACATAATAGAGACTACCATATTCAGATGTGAAGATATAATGCAGCATGCATCTATGTCCAAGTCAAAGATAGACTCCCAATGAAACTATTGGACATATCCAGATAATGTACCAGCAATGTCAGGGCATACTTAAATGACAGACTGATGGAATTATGAAGGACTATATTATTGTAATAATATGGGAAAGATCAGTCTGGGGTGGGAGTTTGGGGAGGAGGAAGGGAAATGCCAGACCCTATGGAACTGTACAATAAAATTCAAAATTCTGTACACACACACACATATATAATATAAAAGAAAAATTATAACAAAACCCTGTAGTTTTCCACTAAATACCTTTCAATAGAAGCACATCTTGGTATCTTTATTTTAATTATTGATGTTATAAGGTGTGACATGGTTTTATATTATTTTGTTTTTAGTTTTCACGACTATCTCTATTATAAACAATTTTATTGGAAAAATTTATTGAACTTTTATATACATTTATACATTATACATACTACTTTCATTCTTTGGTCTGTAGCTTGAGTATCCTGTATGACACATGAAGACAGCTGTGAGATTCAAAAGCATATATATTAATAGAAAGAGAATAGATTCCATGTCCTTAAAAGGTACAATTCTAAGAAGATAACCATAACCCTTTTCCCTCCTTTCTTCATTTCCCTACTTTCCTTCTTTTTTTTCTTCAAATTTTTCTAAAAATATTTCAATTCACTCCATAATCACAACCTTAACGCACCACTAACCATAACATTCTCCAACTAAAAAGTAGAAAGACCACAGTAAGAAGCTTTTTGGCATTGAGCATTTAAAGTGATAGGTAATGGACCGCCTATTTAATCATCCTATTCCACCTTTCAAATCTTTCAAAATTCCTTCTTATATTGAGACATAATTATTTCCTACAACTTTCCATCCTATTTCTACTTGTTTGTGCCATCAAAGACTGGTAGACTTATTTTCTTAGTGCTTCTAAATGTCAGCTTTTAAAATATAAAACAAAAACCATGTCTTCTCTAACTCTCTTTACTGTGTTGTATCGTGAATTATCATGGTAATTATATAGCTATTTACAAAATTTATTGCAGACTACATCACTTTGAATGACAGATAAATCCCCAAATCTTAACACAATATGTAATATGCAGTGCATATTCAAACTACATTTGACATAATACACATATGAAATGTAGTGGATTATATTTTTATGTTCAAATATTTACTCTCCCTTGTTGTAAGAAAGTTACATGCCCCTTCCTACACTCGATTGTCATGCCTTTTGTGACGGCACTTGTCCCTGCCCATGGACACCATTTTCCAAGCAAAATGTTAGGAATTCTCTTTCTCTGAGCCACAGAACAGCATGTTCCAGTACAGGCTGCTCTTATGCTTCTATTCCAAGACAAGAAGTCTGCAGCTCTCTCTTTCCTGGGTGAAGCTGCGTTAATTTCTAGACCATCATTACGTGAGATGTTATAAATGTATGTTTATGCACATACATACATACAGCAACTTTAATTAATACACATGTTCCAATAGCAAAACTTTCTTTAGGACAGAGTTTTTTGATTTCCAATTAAAAGAAATTATAATCACTCATGTCTTGAAATTAAGGATACTATTTATTTTGCTTTTAACTTTCCATAATCTTTTCATGTTTTCCAGATTGTTACTTAGCAATCTATTTTGCAGTTTTCTCAGTTTCCTGAGGGCCTGACCTTTCTGAAAGGGTAGATAATTATCATCGGAATGACTACAACCTGAATGTACTCCTACTGATGTTAAGGACAACTTTACTCAATAGTACATTGAAGCTGTAGAAAAGAGAAACATCTTATTTTCTTTTGGTTGTCCTTTAACCCTGGACTATTCACCAGTGTCAAGAAACCATGGATACAGTTGTGAGCTCTTCATGCATTTCAATATTTCATATACAAAAAATGTTCCAGGTGGGATAATGAAATTCATTTTATACATAATACTGTGTAAGGAAACTGAAAATGATATAAATTTATGTGAATGCCAATTGATAAGGAAATAGGTAAGTCAGTTATGGAATATTAACCAGAAACAGTACTGGGTTGATGGTTAAATTGTAACCATTTACTAAACTACCGTGAGTGCATTCTAAAATTTCTTTGAAATCCACATAAAGAGAATTCATCACACTACAAATGCTGATTTTCTAGCCTTAAAACTATTGCTGACAGTATTTCCAGGCCACACATTTTTTTATCTGTTCTTACTGCATGGCATAACTGAAAAAACTGAATAAACACGGGTGATGTTTGTAGACTTGAAGATGAAGGAGCAGGGCAACGATGGAGTTATGGCCCAGCAGAGAGTGCCACCACTACAGGAACAGCCTCTGTGAGTAGAGGGGTTTCTCACTGATCATCCTGCCCTCCCCAGTCCCTCCCTCATCTCTTCCTGTCTGTATGCATGATTCACAAACATGCCCTTTCAGTAAAAAACACGGACCTCTGGGTATTCTCTGTAATTAATATCGACAAATCTGAATACTGTAACCAATGTTTTCAATTTTATTTGTCTGTTGTCTTGCCTGACTTGTAAATTATACTTAGGCTTTTGAGTCAGACCCTTGATATTAAACATGAAAGCAGTTGGGAACTTAACAAATATGAAATGAGCTCTTACTTCTTGCAGTCTCCAAAGTCATGCTGGCTTTGGTCCAACCCTCCAATGCGTGCATTAGATTCAAAAAACCATTCCTGGTTCTGAGTGTCCTAAACAAACTTTGGAATTAACAAAGGAATTCTGCTTGAATCCAGACTACAGGACATGAAATAAGTGTTCCTGAAGTGTGTGTTTGGTTCAGTGCACCCTGGGCTTTAACTCATGCCTCTGGTTCTAGAATTTGGCACTGCCACTCACAGTGTTAAGCATGTGGGCTTTTAGGCTTTTCAGAATGCTGTATACTTTAGGAAGGTCAGCACTTTGTAACAATTTTCCAAAGAAAACAGTCTTTGTTGCCATAACCTTTTTGTATAACCAAGTTCACAGAGCCTGGAAGCATTTTGTAATTGTATTGAAACAGCAAAAACTGCCCTTGGGGACCACCCAAGGGACAGGGATAAATTGGTTGACTCCATTAAGTGATCTGTAAGCATCAAATTTTAGTAGAAATGTTGGGGAGTAAATGATCACTTAAAAAAAGGTTGCTTGAGGTCTAAGAGTGCAAGTTGGCCTATATTTAATAACTGCAAGGTCACTGCATGAAATCAGTAAGAGGAAGCTGAGTGAAGTGGGTATCTTGTTTCCATACTGTGCTCTGATGGCTTGTGATGTCAGCAGACCTTCAAAATGAAATGATTGCCTTCAAAATATCATATCATCTTGTTAACCAAAAAAAGATCAAAGTATTTACTCCAACATGCAGTCATGGCACTGTAATTTAAAAGTGCTTTGCAATGATTTCCATCCTAAGATCTCAAATTCTTTTTCTTAATTAATTTCATTCATCGAAACTGCTCTCAGGGCCAGAGATTTTATGGTTCTTTCATACAGGAGGCAGGTATTGTGGAGAGTATTTTCAATTAGGCATGCTAATAATGGAGGAAATAAGGAGAGAAGATCATCCTAAATAGTGGATAATCCCCAATTCTCTCCTTTGGAAGGCCTGCTTTTATTCATTGCTACTTTTTGTTGTTGTGGGTTTTGTTTATGTTTGTTTATTTACTTTGCCGTGAGACACTGAGCAGGACAGTGACAAAATGGTTCACAATGGGAAATTCACCAAACCCTAGTTGAAACAACCAACAAGAAAATCCAATACAAAGCAAATAATAAACTAAAAATGAAAAATCCCGACATATACATCTTAACTTTGTAATGTCATACAGGAAAAGAGAATTCTTCCCATTGTTTCTCTAACAAATTAATAAGCCTGATCACTGGTTTATTTTAAGTATACTGCAAAGGAAAACATTACATTTAATAAATGCTTACATTACAACTGTGAAGTGTTAAAAAGTTTTTAAAATGCCTATGTTTATAAGATATAAATGTGTCAATATTTTTTATCAGGTATAATCTAATTGAGTGTTTTGTTAGGGGATAGTTCTTGCTGGTGTTTTTAAGTGAGTTCAGTAGCTAATTAACAGGGAATATAGTGTAAAATGAGGGTTTTAAACACATAGTAGGGATTTGGTTGAAAATCCAAACCCTCCTAGGTTTTCATACTCTATGACATATCCTACAGAAAGTGTCATTATCTTGGACATGTAATTCTTAAACACAGTTAGATAATCTTTATATAAGCTATTATTAAAATGGATGTACCAAGCCTGGTGCAATAGCCTAGTGTTCAAAGCCATAACCTTGCATCCACTGGGATCTGTTGGTTTGCGCTTGGCTGCTCTACTTCCCATCTAGCTCCTTGATTGCGGTCTGGGAAAGCAGTAGAGGGTGGTCCAAAGCCTTGGGACCCTGAACCCTCATAGAAGACCTTGAAGAAGTTCCTGGCTCATGGCTTCAGATGAGCTCAAATTTTGCTGTTGCAGCCACTTGGTCAGTGAACCATTGGACAGAGATCTTTCTCTTTGTATATCCTGCTCTCTGTAAATCTGACTTTCCAACGAAAGTAAATAAATACTTTTTAAAAATGCATGTACCAAAAAATAGGCACTAGTGAACCCGGTGCGGTGGCCTAGCAGCCAGAGTCCTTGCCTTGAACGCACTGGGATCCCATATAAGTGCTGGTTCTAATGCCAGCAGCTCCACTTCCCATCCAGCTCCCTGCTTGTGGCCTGGGAAGGCAATCGAGGATGCCTCAAAGCCTTGGGACCTTGCACCTGTGTGGGAGATGTGGAGTAGGCTCCTGGCTCCTGGCTTCGGATCGGCTTAGCTCCGGCCATTTGTTGTCACTTGGGGAGTGAATCATGAGACAGAAGATCTTCCTCTCTGTCTCTCCTCCTCTCTGTATATTTGACTATGCAATAAAAATAAATAAATCTTAAAAAAACCCAAATGTGCACTAATATCTTCCACATGCAGTGATCAAGAACAACAGCATGTCGTCACTCACTCTTTGATCTAATCATTCCTTTTTCTCCTGTGGACAAAACTAGTTTGGTGCAGAAAACTGTGTGAATAGAACAACTCTATCAGCATACAGCTGACCCGAGAAAACAGAATCTCAATGTCAGAATCATCTAAGCCTTTCAGGTAGTCCATATAACATACACTTCAGTGTGAGGAAATTCTTTTGGTCAACCATCTACATTCTACTTGTGAAGTATCTACTACTTTCAGTTCTTTTAAAACTCATAACCATCCTCTTAAGTGGGATGTATTTCTTCGTATTCCTACAACAAAATGTCTGAGGTTGAGTAACTCATAAAAAGCATACATGTATTTTCTCACAGTTCTAAAAACTGGGAAAAACAAGATCAAGGCAATTGTAAATTCTTGTCTGTAGAAGTTTGCTCTCTACTGCCAAGGTAGCACCTCTTTTTCCTTGCCATGCTGAGGGACATAAAAGGCACAAGGTATAACCTTCAGCATCTCTTGCAGAAAACACTTGCCCATGTAGGTGGATGTGACCCTCAGACCATAATCACTTACCATCTAGACCAAAGTTCTAGGACGTTCTAGACTATTCTAGGTAAGACTGCTCAGCGACCAAATGAAGGAAGGTAAAGGAAGAAGACACAGATAAGAATGTGGAACAAAGAAGTTGTTATACTTGGGAGATGGGGTTTATATAATGTTTCCATGGAGATAAATAAAGAGAATAAAGGAAAACAAACACCCAACACTATACGGAGACTTCATAGGACTGGAAGACAATCCTTTCTCTAGGCTCATTATCTTGCAACTCTCCAAGCCTAGATTTCTTCATCCATTGATCATGGTTGATTGAAGGGTTCATTTTATGCACAAAGCGTTTTAAAACTGGCAGGATAAGTTTAATGTCTTAAATGATTTGGCAAATGGTTTCAGTTATTTTGTTGTAGCCATACCTGAGTTCACTGAACCAGACAGCTTTGGATAAGCCATGATTGTTATGTGACCGACATCAGAAAGCTTTATTAAAAGCACTGACGTAGGTTTTACCAAATTCATTGTTCAGCACTATGCAGCTGCTAAAGAATTACAGTTACCGATCTCTACACTGTATGTGTTGCAGCCTGCCTCCAACCAAATATTCTGCTAGTCCATAAACAATGATTATGAACTGTATTTAAGTTCTAAGTGAGGACAGGGGTGCCAAGCTACTTTCTGCTCTGCCAGTACTAGCTAAAGAAACAGAAAATCTGACTTTAAAAATGTGACCAAGAATTACAAAATGATTCCAATGAGTTTCCATGCTAGAAATATCAATATAAAACTTTACACCAAGTTGTCTTTTCCAAGACCAAAAAAGTTAAGAACTTTGTTCACGTGTTTAACCTTTGTTAGCTATCCTCTATATGATGCAACATCAAAGAAATTCCTCTGCAGAAAGCTAGATAATCAGGTTTGTGGGGGACAAGCTTTCATATACCATCATCATTAGTCACCAAAATGTAGTGAAGTATAATTTTGTAAGCAAGGAAGGATCATAAAAGATGTCAGAAATCCTTCTTTCCCTGGTTCTTTAAACTGATCCAAACAATGTTAGATTTTTATCTTCCATGACAAATCAGGTGTCAAGGTGAATTTGATTACCACTTTCTTTGAATGGACTTCTCAATTAGATGACAACTGAATGATGTGTTCGACCTGCACTAATTTAACAATATAGAAATAGAGGTCTTTAATCTCCTATTTCCTTCAGGACTCTCTTGGTCCATTTCTTTACTAGTGAAAAGAAGATTTATGTCACAAATGTTTTTGAGAACAAAGCATCAGCTTCTTTATTAGACATTGGGAGTTTAGCTGATTTAAGCATGCCTCAGTCTCAGGTAAACTAATGTCTGTTCCCCCCCTCTTTCATTCCTGTAATACTTTGATGCTTACAACAGAATGTCACCATCAAACACAAAGATTACCATGGGTGCCAAACTGAATGGAATAAAATTTGATCTTTGTTGGGTGAGGATGTCTATTATAGACGATAAGTTTTATGTTTCTAGTCTTGGCAGAAATTATACTACAAAACTGAAATACAGAGCATCTACAGAAGTAACTGCAAACGGATTGTTCAAAAAGTAAGAATATTATCCATTCACTGCTGTATAAAAAGTTTTGATAGTTTCCATACTACTTTATGCTTATTATCTTTAAAATTTTTAACATAATAATTATGTGGGATTGTGAAGATAAACTTCAAAACAAAGAGGAAACAAGACAGGCAAGTGTTTAAGATGTTCTCTAAAT
Source organism: Ochotona princeps (assembly GCF_030435755.1). Taxonomy (NCBI): domain Eukaryota; kingdom Metazoa; phylum Chordata; class Mammalia; order Lagomorpha; family Ochotonidae; genus Ochotona; species Ochotona princeps. Next base: position 16,685,040 of record NC_080854.1, on the reverse strand, counting down.
TTTATGTGCAGTACATGCAACAATATCAGAAGCATAATTCAGAGTGTTATTAGTTTGGCCAGAATACACGGTCATCTGTAATCTTTTATGTCTTTGAATAAAACTATTTATTTGGTATGGTCACCACTCTGAAAATAAACAGGACTGAAATGTGTGCTAATTTTATTCATTGATTAGTAATATTTGTAAGGCATGATTTAAAAATTCACATTTCTTTTAGTGCTTATCCCTTATAAAAATGTGAATAACAGCTAAGGGCCAACCTGTGTTCATTTCCTAGCTATGTTTATGACTAGATTGCAATTATGGGTCCTATTTACTTATTAGAGTCTAAGACAATTATGATGGAATTATAACAAATGCATGAATGATAATCAGGTCCAAGGGTCACTAATAAAAAATTGTATGATCACAAATAAAAGTGATGGAAGCAACTTCAAACATTTTGGAGTTCAGTTAGAATAATCAAAGCAAACAGATAGTGGTGAACTTATCTTAAATATTGGTTTCTTCTTAATAAAAAGAAACTATATGGACAGAGTGAAAAGCAAAATTAAACAACTGGTACTATTTAAAACTTAGAAAGTTTTTGCACAACAAAAAAAAAATGATCAACATGGCCCAGCATGATTGTCCAGTGGCTAAATCCTCTCCTTGCATGTGCTGGGATCCATTATGGGTGCTGGTTCAGGTTTTGGTTGCTCCACACCCCTTCTAGCTCCCTGGGCTTACAACCTGAGAAAGCAGTCAAGGATGGTCCAAAGCCTTGGGACCCTGCACTTGTGTTGGAGGCTCAGAACAAGCTCTTGCTTCAGATTGGCTTAGCTCCAGCTGTTGCAGCCCTTTGGGAAATGAACCAGTGCATGGAAGACCTTTCTGCATCTCCTTATCTCTGTAAATATGCCTTTCCAGTAAAAATAAATAAATCTTTAACATTAGAAAAAAATGGTCCATGAGGGAAGAAACAACAAGTAGAATGGGTAAAAATATTCATAAAACAGGATTAATATAATCAGCAAATTAAAATAAACAACAACACCACAAAACCCTCAATGACCGAAAACAGGCAATCTAGCCTGAGAAATGGGCAAAGGATTTCAATAGACAATTCTCAAAAGAAGAAATACAAGTGGCCAACGAATCTATGGAAAATACTCAACTTCAACATCACTAGTCAGTAGGGAAACGCAGATCAAATCTGCACTGAGATATTACCTCACCCCTGTCAGAATGGCTAAAACTCAAAACACGGAGAGTAAGAAATGCTGCTGAGGATGTGGACAAAGGGGAACACTTCTGCACCACTGGCAGGAACGGAACTTAGTGCAGCACTTTTAAAACCTAGAGATAGATTTGCCCTATGGTCCAGCAATCCCACTACTGGGTGTATACCCAAAAGACCGGAATACAGGAATCAAGGTGACACCTGCACCACAGTGTGTAGCAGCACTGTTCAAACTCTGCAGCTACCAACGTGGCCATCAATAAACGAATGGGTATTCTTCTACAGTGAAATATTATTCATCTATTTAAAAAAAGACAGAAATTCTATAATTTGCAGCGAAATGGACTCAACGAGAGGACATCATATTGAATGAAATAAGCCAAGCTCACAAAGACAGATACCACATGCTCTACCTTGTATGTGAGAACTAAAATTTAAAAAACAAAAAAAGAAAATACGAAAAAAAGAAGGAAATCACTAAAAACATAGTATTGTAAAACTGTTTTACATTTTGGCAAACCAATGATTATGAATGCTATATTACTATAGTTTAAATGATTGGTGGTTACTTTATGATTTACTATAAATGTGTGGAATAATAATTTTCTATTCAATTGTTTATAGCTATTGTTTGCATTTACATTCAACTAAGGTCTTTTTGCTTTTCTACTTGATAAAATTTTTATTTGGTGAAGTTTTAAACCATTTACTGTACTGTAAATTGAAAATATCTTATTTCAAATGTTTAAAAAAATAGAAAGGGAGCTGGAAATTGGGAAGGAAGTGAGAAGGTAGGGAGGAGGAGCTGCCATTGCGCACCAAGAATTCTATCTATAAAGCACAGTGGCTTACATATAAAGAGTAAAATGAGAATTCTAAAAATCTTAAAAATAAAATGAAAACTGCTATCATACGAAAATCCATCTGAGGGCAAAACCACGTGAGTTACTCGAATTTCGTTTCTCAGTTCCCCAAACTGGGAATGAGGCAATGTCAGGGTTCAGTTCTATTTGGATTAAAAGGAGAGTTTTATACAGGTACTTCAAAAATAAATCCACAAAAAAATAGAACTAAAAGATGCTCATTTTGATGCAACTAGATTTTAAAAAGGACGTACACTCTCTTTATGATATACCACTTTGAATATTCTGAAGACCCCTCAAACTCCTAATGGGCATGTCATTCCACTAAATGTAAGGTACTCACGGCTTGGAAAATGAAAGTATAATTCCATGTAGTTGGAGAGTCTGGGAAGAAAAGGATAAAAGCTATCCTAGGAGTAGCACAAGGACCCCAGAGAATAATAAAGGAATGCAGTGATGGCCTGGGAGAAGGAGCATGCAAAGAAGTTGCTAAGGTTTAAACGTGTTAGTGCCATTAAGTTCCTGTGCTGCAGGCTTAGTGTAGCAATGTTTAGAGGTAGCGGAACCTTTAAGGTGCAGTGCGTAGTGGCAGGTAATCAGATCATTGTGGTGGTGTTCCAGAAGGGGCTGTGCTCCGGTGGAGCCATGCTAAGCTCCTCCAAGTGTGAGATGTGTTGAAAACTTGAGCCAATCCCTCATCTTTGAGTTTCTGTATCTTTTGTCTAATCTTTCTCTCTTCCACGCTGTCGCATCATGGTGTTACCTGCCCTGTAACATGCCATGCCATGCCATTCTCTGGAACTTCCAAAACAAAGAATTAAATATCATTTCTTCCTTTAAATATTACCCAGCTTCTGGTATTTTGTTACAGCAATGAAAAATTAGCTAACACAGAACATTTCTGGAAGTTTTGCTAAGGTAGTAGGCTATTCAGCTTGTTGCTTAAATCAGATAGCGTGTAGGATTTAGGAACATGGTATAAAAAAGGTAAATGAGCTTAAAATTGAGTTCTTTAATTTATTAGCTAGATGAATTATTTATAATTTTTGATCTTAATCCTGTTATCTATTAATCTCCTCTTCATAAGATTGTTAAGAAGATTCTATCACCTGACATATATAAAACAATACATTTTATATATGTTCAGGGGTCAGCCCTAGATTGAACTCAGTGTATGGTAGCACAAAACACAATGCAAGTTCAAAATAAAAATATTAATGTCACAAAATCATGGAACTGCTAGCAGCATTCTGTACAAGTGACCAATGTGCTTCCTGGAAAATTTTTTCTTTGGACTTATATAAAACTCTGTCTCTCAAGTTTTCTTTCCCCCAAACATCAGCTGAAGCAATCTCTGAAAAGCACAAGAGACTAGCGTGTTCTATAGGAGTCGCTTCCTGTCTCTCCATTGTAACATAATATAGCTGAATTCCTCACAATTGCCTGAAAAGTCCATCTATTAACTTCCAATCTTCCTTCCCTCCTGTTAGCCCCAGACAGATTTCTTCCTATTCCTGAAGCACAAGAGTACATTTTAGGATGTACTTCCTCTGCATGGGATGCTCTTCCAGTAGGCTACTCAAAGCTGGTTAAGTTTTTCCATGTTGATTTAAGCCTGATGCAAGACTTTTCAGCCTCTATTCACATCTTACACTTGGTGACTGTTGTCACCGAGGTGGGTGTAGGGTGGGTCTTGCGGTTTATAGCATGCTTAGTGACATTCTGTTACATGATTGTAGCAACATTCTCCATTTCATCCTCTCAAGCTGCCACAAGGAAAAGACTTCCAGAAATTACCAAAGACACCCATCTCGCCCCCATTTCAAACAGTGGCTTCTAGCTGCTTTCTCAGAGCCATCTTTCTTCATTTCTTAGTCAAAGGTAGTCACCGAGTCACTGTTACTTTATCATCTATCACACCTTTAGCACAAAGCACTTTGAATACCTAATATTTTCTTACATAATGCTCTAAAGATTCTCCACGGGATGAGACCAAATTATTCCTAAACGTCCACCATAAGTGATCCTAAGTGATAGCTTACTGTAAACTTTCCCCAAATACTTACATTTACCTACAATTGGACAAAATCATGAGACGAGAAGCCTATTCAGTAATTTTAAGTATTGCGTGTTATTCATTGAGTATTACACAGTGCTGAAGGTGAAAAAAAGAATTGCTGAATATATTTTCTTATCATTGTAAAGCCAAAAATCATACATTTAGCTGTTAAGAATCAGAGACCATCTGTAATTGGTTATTATTCATCTTGTCCAACAAGGTGTAAATGTCTTATAAGCAAAATCCATTCTTACCTTATTTATAGTACACATATGTTAAGAAATATATTTACAAAGTCTATAGTTGGGCAAACAGATTGATGAATAAATATGTGCGATCTGACCTCCTTTAGTTTTCATTTATAGGTTTGTAGATTTATGTATTATTTTACTTTGTTTTGATTATTTACTTGATCTCTGTGCCAAGCAATATTGTTCAATAAAAACAAATGACGATTTGGTTCTGTAACATGTCGTCCATTTAGTCTTCTTAATCTTTTCACATTTAATTCTTGTCTGGATTCTGTATTGAGCCATTTTATATGTGATCTGACTTTTATCATTTTTACTCCATATTTAATGACATCATTACAAAACATCTCTTACTATTTTTTGCTTCCATCTGCTAATACTATTAACTCTAGTTTGCAGATCTGCAATTTCACTTCCAAAAGACCTATAAAAGTCAGAAAAATATCAGTATTTTTATGTAATTTTCAAGAGTTAAAACTCTCCCAACTAATTTTGCATAGCTTTGTTAACATTTAAGTATGTTTAGGTTTAGTTCCGTTTTGAACTACAAATATTGTCAAAAAATAAAAAAACACCTACAGTTGGGAAGAAAAAAAATCATATTTTAATTGAATTACAAGTAATTTCAAGAACAATAAAAGCCTGTGAATGGTTATATAGGTCTATATTTACAGACATTAATATGCTTAAAGCCAACCTGAAAAAGGGCTTGTTTATGTGCTGTGCTAAATACACCTGGATGTTGGTTGGGGCGAATGCTAGAGGAACTAATAACACATTGTTAAATCCATTACTAGCAACCTCCCTTCATCAAACAAATCTAAATTTAACATATTGATGGGTTATATGCACCAATAGATGGTATAAACTGGAGGAAAATGATTAAAAGTTTGGTGGGATGGATGGGTGAGATCATGAAAATCAAAGGTTCATAAATGCATAACACACTTTTGCAATATGCATTTGCTATAATTCATCATTGAATTTTGCCTGCAGAGGTAATCTAATATAAGAGAATGCATTTTTCAAAAATATAAGCATATTTTAAATAAAATAGTTCACATCTCTGGTGTTTTGCATTGATCTGTGTTTTATTACATTTGTGCAAATACATGGCTGGTAAAACTGAAAACGCCTGTGTGTTTAACACTTATGCCATGAAGTTCTTAGAAGAACATGCCAAAGACCTTCAGGAAATACTTAAAGTGGCAGCAACAACTGCACTAGGAATGATAGTTTGAGGAACATCTGTTCAAAAACTCAGAACATCTGGATAAATAAGTCCTAAGGCTCCTGAGATTGGCAGGAATGATTCTATCATGAAGAGGTTTGGAAGCTAGAGGGAGATGCTTTCATTTGACTTAGAATAAGAAGCTAACTTGGGCATATGCTAGCCACACTGTATGCCGTTGCTTCACATTTGACTTGTAAAACATTTGGGATGACTTTCTCCCACCCGCCACAGTGGGTCTCGAAGTGGTTATACTATTAATATACTTCTTGGTTTTTCGTATTTACTTTTTAAAAAATATATTTTTATTTTGAATTTTGAAGTGTGGTACAATTTTGTATAGGTTGGGATTCCAACCCCTCAAACTCCCACCCCCATCAGATTTTTCCCATTTTGTTACAATAGCGTAGTACTTCATAAGGAATCATAATTCTATCAGTCTCTTATTTAAGTGTACCCCAACATTGTTGTCGTGTTTGCTTTTAGCAGGAATGTAAATCTTTTCTCTGAATCGTGAGTTTTACTTAATGTGTTCCATATAGACTTAAGTCTCTGTTTTTAAGATCAAAATTTTGGTTTTGAGAGTCAAAAATTCTTCCTATACTTAAGATTTAATATCTGAAGTGCCAAAAAATGGCTGTCTTTGAGGTAGAGATGTGTGTGTGTGTGTGTGTGTGTGAGAGAGAGAACCAGAGGCTTCAAGATATTTCAAATGCCTAGTGTAGCACTTGAGACATCTGTGCCACACATTGGAGTGTCTGGATTCAATTTCTGGCGCCAGCACCTGACTGCAGCTTCCTGCCAAAGCAAACTCTTGGAGGCTTCAGTGATGGCCCGAGTCACTGGGCTCCCGCCACCTACGTGGGAGGCGTGGATTGCATTGCTGCCATGGAGCTCTGGTCCCAGACTAACACCAGGCATTTGGGGCATCTGGGGGAGTCAACAAGCAGATGGGAATTCCTGTTGTCTCTTTTTTTGTGCCACTCAAGACTAAAACATAGCAAAAAATTATACTAAAGTATATGAATTTCATAGAGAATATCAAGAATAAAATGTGCTACACAACTTAAAATGAATTTTAGCCTGCTACTCATTATATGGCATGTTTTTCTTAAAATGTATTCTATCCTCATATATATATTTTTTATTCATTAATTACATTGTATTATGTAACACAGTTTCATAGGTACTGGGATTCTCCCCACCCGTCCCCAAACCCTCCCACCATGGTGGATTCCTCCACCTTGTTGCATAACCATAGTTCAAGTTCAGTTGAGATTCCCTCATTGCAAGCATATACCAAACATAGAGTACAGCATCTTATTGTCCAGTCAAGTTCAATGGCTTCTTAGGTATACCCTCTCTGGTTTGAAGACAGAGCCAGCAGAGTATCATCCCGATCAATTAAAAGCTCCAACATACCATCAGTAAAAATTTACATCATTATGGAATTAACTGACGTAGTAATGAGTAGCCAATATGTTAAAAATAAATGCTAGTTCTTAACAACCTTCTGTGACCACCTCATTGACATTTCAATTTTAGTTTATACACAACATATAACATACATAACATGTTATACATAACATCATATCATCTTAAATTAAGGCGAACATGTGGTATTTAACCTTTTGGGATTGGCTCATTTCCCTTAGCATTATGGTTTCCAGTTTGGCCCATTTGGCCACAAAGATCAATGGAGCAGAATAGAAACACCAGAAGGGAACCCACACAGATACAGCCAAATAATCTTTGACAAAAAGACAAACGACAATCCAGGCAAATGGGAAGGTCTGTTCAATAAATGCTGTTGGGACAACTGGTTGATAGCATGCAGAAACCAAAAGATAGACCCACATCTCTCACCATACACTAAGATCAAATCTAAATGGATAACAGATCTAAACCTACATCCAGAAACCTTCAAACTTTTGGAAGAAAATGTTGGAAATACACTGCAAGATCTAGGGGTAGGTCCCGACTTCCTAAAAAGGACACCAAAGGCAATAGTAACCAAGACCAGAATAAACAAATGGGACCTCATCAAACTAAGAAGCTTCTGTACAGCAAGGGAAATAATCAACAAAGTAAAAAAGCAACCCACAGAATGGGAGAAGATCTTCGCACACGACATAGGTGATAGAGGGCTGATCTCCAGAATATACAAAGAGCTACAAAACAACCAAAATGTCAAAACAAACAAGCCACTCAAGAAATGGGCACTGGAAATGGGCAGACACTTCACAAAGGAACAAACCCAAATGGCAAATAAACATATGAAAAAATGCTCAAGCTCCCTGGCAATAAGGGAAATTCAAATTAAAACATCAATGAGGTACCACCTGACACCAGTAAGACTGGCCCACATGAATAAAAGCACGAACAACACTTGCTGGCGAGGTTGTGGGGATAAGGGAACCCTACTCCTCTGCTGGTGGGGCTGCAGGCTGGTACAGCCTCTATGGAATTCAGTATGGAGAACATTCAAACAACTCAAATTCAACATACCGTATGATCCAGAAATAGCACTCCTAGGAATATATCCAGAACACTTGTTTTATGAGAAACCAACATGCACTCCTATGTTCATAGCAGCACAATCAGTAATTGCAAAAACATGGAAGCAACCAAAATGCCCATTAAAAGAGGATTGGATAAGAAAGCTATGGTTCATCTACTCCATGGAATACTACTCAGCTATTAAAAAAAACAAAATGCAGTATCCTCATATATTTTTAAAAAATAATGTTCACTTTCCTCTTTGTAGGTGGCTTCAGAGTAAGAATGCTTGCAAATAATATTGGTTCTGCAAGTTTATGAAATAGGTTCTAAAGAGAAATTTCTAAATAGCAAAGTGCACTGTTTGTAACAAACATCTTCTCATTTTTTTTTAAAGATTTATTTATTTTTATTAGAAAGGCAAATGACAGTCATTTTGAGATGTGGTATGTAGATAGAGTAAAAAGTGCATATTTTAAAAAAGATTTATTAATTTTAAATGGAAAGTCAGATGTATAGAGAGAAGAAGAGACAGAGAGGAGGGTCTTCCGCCCCATAATTCACTTCCCAAGTGGCCGCAATGCCCAGAGCTGAGCCGATCCAAAGCCAGGAGCCAGAAGCTTCTTCTGGGTCTCCCATACCGGTACAGAGTCCTAAGGTTTTGGGCCGTCCTCAACTGCTCTCCCAGGCCACAAGCAGGGAGCTTGATGGGAAGCTGGGCTGCTGGGATTAGAATTGATGCCCATATGGAATCCTGGTGCGTTCAAAGCAAAGACTTTAACCATTATGCTATTGCGCCGGATCCTGAAATTGGCATTCTTAAAGTCTCATGAGAAAGAAACACATCAATATTTATGCTTAAGAAACAAATAAAAATCTACCTATTTGACATCACTTATAACGAATAAAAATGAGTGTGAGAAATGTTTAAATGTTTTTCAAGGTTAAATAATAAAATCAAGTGTGCAAGGTAAGGACTTTACCCAGAAGGCTACAGCACCAGGTCCAATAAGCATCTTTTTAAAAGATTTATTTATTATTATTATTGGAAAAACAGATTTGCAGAGACAAGGAGACACAGAGAGAAAGATCTTCCATCCACTGGTTCACTCTCCAAGTGGTTGCAATGGCCAGAGCTGAGCTGATGTGAAGCCAGGAGCCAGGAGCTTCTTCCAGGTCTCCCACGTGGGTGCAGGGTCCCAAGGCTTTGGGCCATCTTTCACAGCTTTCCCTGGTTATAGGTAGGGATCTAGATTGGAAGTGGAACAGCCAGGACATGAACTGTACCCATGTGGGATCCTGCTGCGTGTAAAGTGAGGATTTAGCCACTAAGCCACAGTGCTGGGCCCTCTTCCTGTCACTCTTAAGATGTTACACCAAGACCAAGTCAAAGAGAGGAACAAGAAAGCTTGTTTGGCAGCTGTAGGCACATTCTCAGGGAGTCTTCCAGAGGATGGGCACCCTCACTTACTCAACCAGAACAGATGCTGTGGAAAGCCATTGTGCCACTGGAAAGTACCATTCTGGCATGCGAGATAAATGTCGAAAGGGAATGTGGGTTATTTTTATTGCTTTTCCCTCGTCTCTCATCCTACTTGATCCTATCAAGACACAATTTAATCACAGGTATCAGAAGAGATAAGTACAACACACAAGCACAACTAATCCATAACATATTTTCTGCCTCTGGTCAGAAGTTCCTACACAGAATTCTTTACTACAAACCTTAAAGAATGAAGAAAATATACCTTGTAAATGTTAGTTTGAGGTACATACTAAAATGCATCTACTGAATACTAAATACTAAAATACTAAAATGGATCATGGTAATTTAGAAAAACCAAGCATAAATTATTAGAATTCAAATCATGATAGAATATTCTGAAAAAAATTATATTGTTACAATTGTTTTAAGTTTGTTATTTTTATAATTGACTTTGTTAAGTAGCAAGTATTTTTGAGGATCTTAATTGGATGAGAAATGTTCTAATGCAGAGCATCTATATGGAGTTTTTAAATATATAAATTTCTTCAGTTTTCACAAGAAGTTTATTTGAAGTCTCTTTTCAACAAAATTATATTTTGTCAAAGATAAACTCTAATAAGCTACATAAAATCATAATCAATTTTCTCATTAAGAATAATTTTTTATCAATTAGTAAATAAATAAAAAACCCAACTGGACAGATATTCCAGATTTTTATGAACAGAAGATTTAAAATTAAGAAAAGCAAGAAGTCATGCTTGGGAAAAAAAGATTAGAAGTATCACATTTAGGATCAAATTAACAAAGCTAAGTAATGATCTTGGCTTTTCCAAATAAATAAATGGCGTAGAGAATAGCTCAAAATTAAGCTTAAGAGTATGAAGCTTCAGAACTATGAAATATTTGGTCAATTAATGAGCTGGATAAGAAGATATCATGACTTTCATCTCATAGAAAAATAAAATTACCTTGAAATTGATGATAAATTTAAAGGATGATCATATGAATCTGAGAAAAAGCATAAAATACTGCCTTTATGAAAAATATGCATTTCAATGTGTTCAAATTAAAATGTGTACTCTTCAAGGATATCAAAAAGAAAATGAAAAACTGTAATGTGTTTTAGAGACACAATTATGATAATGCCAAGTGTGGGTGAGAAGGTAGAGGCATCAGAACCTTTAAATACTACTGCCAGGAATATAAAACGGAACAACAATTTTGCAACAGAAGTCTACCGGCTTGTTCCACACAGGTAGCCAAGAAAATACATGCTCATTCAAAATCCTGTATACAAATGTCAGTAGCAGCATTTTCCAAATAGCTAAAAAGACAGAAGCAACCAAATGTCCATCAATAGGTAACAGAATGTTACATCTCATACAATTGTTTAGTATTTAGGAATAAAATTAAATTAAGCACTGATGCTGCTGTAATACAGAAAAACTTTGGAACAAAAGACGCCAGTCACAAAGAAACACACATGGAATGCTGCCACATTTATGTAAGCCCCACAATAGGCAAGCAGACAAAAAAGAAAAAGGCCATTAATGGCTGCCACACACTTAGGGGAATGGGAGTGGCATGGTGTAGGGATGTGAAAAGCAGCAATTTATGGGTGAGGGGGTTCTTTTTGGAGCAGCGTTATAATACTGGTTGTGGTTACAGCCTTACTGCTCTGTGAACTATACGATATGAGTTAAATTTCAATGCAGCTGTTAGAAAGTACAATTATCAAACAATGCCATATTTTTTGTGAAGACTTATGTTCCCCAAACTTATTGAAAAGGGTTAAATATACAAAAAGTTAACAGCGGGCCCAGCGTGGTAGCCTAGTAGTTAAATTCTCATCTTGCATCCACTGAGTTTCCATATGGGAGACAGTTTGTATTCTGGCTGCTCCACTTCCCATCCAGCTCCCTGCTTGTGGCCTGGGAAAGCAGAAGAGGATGGCCCAAAACCTTGGAACCCTACACCTGTGTGGGAGACCCAGAAGCAGCTCCTGGAGTAGGATCAGTTCATCTCTGGCCATTGTGGCCCCTTGGGGAGTGTATGAGTAGACAAAAAATCTTTTTCTTTGTATCTCCTTCTCTGTATATCTGCCTTTCCAATAATAAAATAAAATAAAATAAAATAAAATAAAATAAAATAAAATATTTTTAAAAAATAAGAGAGGGTAATGGACTAAAACACATCCCCCAAAACTAGTTCAGCTATATTCTTATTTTAATTTGCTTTTTTATGTCGCATGTAGTTTTGTCCTATTAGTATGATTAATTATTAATTCTCAAGTTATTTCGCTAATGAAGGAGTCTTCCACAACAGATCTAACCAAGGACTTCTACAAAATGAGGCACAGATTTCTCCATCCCTCTTCTCAATCAAATGTCTCACCACTAAATGTTGTAAACCGACCAAAAAACCCCCAACATGGGTGAATATGTTCCTTTTCTTGCCAAGTATAAAGTGGAAATCCTGAGAAGTGCACTGAAGTGCAGCCCCAAAGGCTACTCTTGGGCTGAGCAGTAACTTGATCTTCCCATAATGTATGGTGACAGCCCAAGGCTCATGTGTCAAGCTCGCCCCTTGTTAGCTGTAGACTCTATTAGGAGTTTTGTTCTATTTCATCAGAGAGCCAGGGAGTAGCTTTCTTGATACCTGACCAACATTTCTCTTCACTTGCCCTCTCTCCTTTCACCTCCAACTCCAAACCCTATGACAACTGGCGGCTAGGCTCTCCAGTCTCAAGTCACATTAATAAAAATGACACACAAGTGCTGACTGCAACTCATCTTGACCTATGAAGATATGTTAGATATGTTAGTAGGAGGTATACCTGAAAATTGAAAAGATTGATTAAAAAGTTAAAGAAGTTTAATGTGAAAACTCTGAAAGAACATAAACTACTCTGTTATAACCACAAAGTGAAAATTTACTCCTATAAATCCAGGAAGAAATGTCAATTTAATGAGCATATTAAGATTATACTGCGCAGTTTATATAATACCCAGCCCAGCACTTCAAAAATTTTCTTTTTCCTCAAAGTACTGTAGAATTTAATTCATAACATCTTGAATTTCCAAATTAAAATCACCTTTAATTAAAGAATTTCAGCTAGCCATAAAAACAAGCAGTGCTATATTTTCTAAAAACAAACAATTACCATGTTTATCACGGCTCTATATGTATTAAAATGGAATATCTTTTTTAAAAAGGCAGAATTTTGTTAGCCAAAAAGCAATTAGTCTCAGGTGTTTCCTGTTAATAATTTGGGATAAACTTGGGACTAGACTTGTGAAACAATTTTCCTTAATTAAAAAAATTAAGGGCTTAATGTTTATTCTCTTTTCCCAAGGTGAACTGGAAAGTTATGTTCTTAACTAAGCAATAGAATGTAACTGCATTTATCGTTTGAGCTTTGAACCACCACTTTATTTTTCCAAATGACCAGGTGGAATATCGAAATAACGTAGATTATTTGGAAACTGAGAGACCACAGTTTTCAATCAACTGTTAATTAGTGCCAAGCTGTTTAGTATACATTGAGAATTCAGTGACCAACACACTATTTATTAAGCATGTCTACTGCTTCCAATGAGTTCTAATCTAAGATAAACAGTATGGGCCCACATGACTCAGTGGTATTTTGTAGGATACACACACTACCTTTTATTAAATGCTGAACAAATCCAGACATCATGTTCCTCAAGGAACATTGTCATTAGAAACTGAGACTTGAAAGATGGATGGGGGATCCAGAGAGGATGGGATAGAAGAGGATGCCAGACAAGCCAAACTTCAAAAAACCACACCAAGCCCAGAGTGTGTATCCCAGCTTGAAAAACAAACAAAAAGCCCAACGCTTTCTCATGGGACGAAAAGGTGAACATAACACAGTGTGGAGCGGGGGCCAGAGCGTGGGAACTAGGTAAGGTAGGGTAAGGTCTAGGTTTGACAGGTTTTAGAGTAGAAAAGGGACCTTGTCAAAGTTGTGGGTCATGATCACGTTGGCACTAATATTGCAAAGGGAATTTTCTATAAATAACTCAAACATACTTTGGCAATGTAAAAATGGATTAAAAATTGCAGCAAAAATGCTACATTTCTCTGACCGCTTACTGTAGCATATGTCCAAGAAGGCAGACTTATAGACCTACAGGTAAGTTGTCACTTTTAGAGCCACATAAGCAGAAATGAGATCATGAGTTAACCTTTAGAATATGTTGTGTTTGTGGTTATACAAGAGAGAGCCCGTTTAAAAATATCAGGATCTATGTAAATACACCAAGCATCTAGATGAGAAAAATCTGGAAATCCAGACTTCAAAATCATCAACGTAGTGGAAAAGGAAGCACACACCACACAGAGCTGAGAGCCAAAAGCTGAAACTTGGACGTGTCAGTAGTTAAAGAAGTGGAGCCAGAGATGAAAACAAATAAGGATTAATCAGGGGAGCAGGAAGCCAACAAGAACAGTATTTCACAGAAGCCAATGCAGTGAGGCAGTTCAAGAAGGGTGGGGTCACCCATTTCAGATGCTACAGAACCATCAAAGAGAATGAGAGGAAAGAGAAGTCCTCTGGGAGTTGGAGTTACACACAGCACACATGCGTACAAGTCATTGGTGACCTAGGAAGAATGTGCGTGGTGAAGTTTTTAAAATTGCATATTGAAAAGCACAAAATTTGATTTACACTAACATTTAACATGTTGATTCCTATTCTTCAGGGAGGAGCAAAAGCTGCTTTATCTGGCATTTGTGTTACTATCTGTTGCCTCAGTACGTCTGCAGCCTGGTGGAAATGAATTTATAATAGGAATTCAAAATTATTTAAAGTGAGATTATATTCATTAAAAAAGGCACTACATACAATTACCTCTACGTGAAAGTGTAAAAAAGCATGCCACAATAGAAATCCAAATTCCACTTCACAAACCTGCTAGTTCACTTACAGCCAAAAGATAAAATAAATCTGCAAAGGCAAAGATTGACTAGGCAGTGATAGCTTTGGTGTATTTAACTGTAAGAGCATTCCTTTTGTCCAAGTGACACTCTGTATTAAAGAGGCTCTTTAATTCTTCAGAACACAGTGCCAGAAAGAGTTACCGGTGGTTGGAAACAAGTAGAGCCAGTTAGGAATCTATGACAGTTAACTTAATTACAAAATGACTTTCCTAGATTATAATTTTTTTTCTCTACTTTTCCTAACAAAGCTGAATTGCTTTATCTCTAAAACCACAACAACATCATTAAAGTTAGAAATGAAATTAATAATATTCCTGGGAAATGGCTCTCTCTTGACCATAATAATATTTTATTTTATTTCAAGCAAGAGAATGTATTCCTCTAACAAAAACAATTATCTTGGGAACAAACCTGGTTTCTCTCACCAGTTTCTCTACCATTTTATCACATTCCTGTACCACTTCAGGAGTTCATATTCCTGTCTTTTAAACAGAAATGATTCTAGCTCTCCCTGCCCTAAACATCTCATAGACATTTTATATATAAAAAAAGAACTTAATGAAAAACATGTAACGCATTAAAAGAGTATTACCCAACAGAGATTCAACCAATCCTTTCCAAGCTTTAAACAACTACTGCTAAAAACATTGATATACGATCCAAATGTAGTTTCAGGAAAACAGGCATTTCTGCTGCCAGTTCTCACACAATGTAAACTTAGACCAATTAATTATCAAAAGTAAAATATAGTTTGATTATTTTTAGCAGAAAATACCTGCTCATAACGGCCTAGTTTACTGTTGTCAGATGGATTGCTGACAAGACAAGCTTTCTCCATGGGGGGGGCGGAGCTAGTGTTTACAGCACAGCAGATTATGGCAAGGCTTGGAATAATCCCTTATGATAATGTTGCTTCAAGTCCCACTGCTCTACTTCCCATTCGCTTTCTGCTATGGTGCCTTGGGAGGCAGCTTAAAATAATCCAAGGACTTGGACCCCTGTAAACCATGTGGAAGTTGAAGACATTGTTTACAATTCCTGGTTTGGGACTGATCCAGCCCTGGTTCTTGCGGCCATTTTGGGAGTGAACCAGGGGACAAAAAGAGTCTTTATCTCTTACACTCTGCTGTTCAAATAAATAAAATTACAGCTGAAATATTTATGTTCATGTTACACATGTGGGAGACTCAGACGGAGCTTCTGGCTCCCAGCTTCAGCCTGGCCCAGCCCAGCCCCAGCTGTTGTGGGCATTTTGGGAATGAAGGAGCGGATGTATTCTCTCTCTCTCTCTCCTTATTTCTCTCACCTCTCTCTCCTCTCTGCTTCTCTGCCTTTCAAATAAATATAATTCATCAATTAAAAAAAAAACACCTTAAAAACGCTTTGCTCCTGTCTTTTCTCTCATCCTTCCTTGGAGGTTTGATCACCTTTGCAGCCAAGCCTGTGTTCTGAATTCTCCTGTGCGTATCTGCACCACAATGTTTACATTAGCTTGTCAGAATGGAGTAAACCCCCAAACCACAAGAAGCTTGGTTAGCTCACTGGGGGCCATGGCTGAGCTCCCATTAGAGGGTTTTTATTGCTGGCGGGAGTTACCGTTCACTCCCTGCAACCAAAGAGCTTGTTCTGTGTTTGGATGCCCTCCAAGCTGCCTCCTTTAGTATATGAAACATTACTCATCAATGCATATGGCCGACTAACATTTGAGACGCTGAACACAGGACAAAGCTGAACACTACTGAGGAGGACACTGAGGTTACACAAAGGCCATGAGGGATTTTAGAAATAATAGATTCTCCTAATGAGGCTTAACTGGGTATCAATTAATCATTATCAATAAAAGGTTCATTCTTACCAAGCAATTTGGCTGAGTTGGTTTAGTTTTTACATTAACCAACCACTGTTAATACACCCCCTCCCTCAACTCCACGCACACACCACCACCACCACCACCACCACCACCACCACCACCACCACCTTTTTTTATATATAACTCTGGGTTGTTTCAAAGAACTACTCTTTAATCATCTTCATTCTTCCTGGCAATTCTCCCCTCAAGAATCTTTTAAAACATTCACACTAATATCACCACATATGCTCTTTGAATGCATGCAAATATATTTTGAATACAACATATTTGGCCTTATTTGCACCCTCAATCAGGTCACTTTTCTTCAAATGTTTTCTTTACTTGTCATAAATTTCCACTCTTTTTTTCTGTTACTAACGCTCCACTCTTTCCAAGCAGTTGTTAGAAACATCAATTGCTAAAACCCACAGCATCTAAACAGAAACCTCAGAAGAACGTAATGCTGTTTTGTTTTAATTTTCAAAGCCTCAGAGCTTTTAAGATATTTTATCATTGCCTCACATCTCTAAATCTTCTATCAATTTATTTCAAGAAAATGTCATTTAAAAATTTAAAACATAAATAATTACAAATCTTCTGTTAGACTATTGTTTATAATCTATATTGGACTTTGATTATAATATATCTAAATTAACCTGGAAATGAGCTTTTTATTCTCTTACATATGAGTTAACACAGAGTTACTATTTAACTATATTTTTAAAGACCCTTTATTCTTTTTTTTTTAACTGCTGGGTCACAAATTCCCACAAAACTCATTTTTTATTTCAGAGCTCTGTAGCCTAAAAGTCTGGCCATAATTTCATTGGCTTTTTTGGCTCGAGGTCTCATATTCTCCTTTGACACATGGACTAAGGAAAAATCCATCCCCAAGTTTACTCAAGTTGTTGGCATAATCCAGCTACGCATAGATGTGGAACTCAGATCCCAGGTTTCTTGCCAGTTGTTGAGCAGCAGGGACCCTCATGTCTCCTATAAGCTGTCTTCTCAATACAGCAAATTGTTCCTTCAAAGCCAAGGAGATTCCCTGCAGTTGTTACTTCAACTCTTAGAGCTTTTCTGACTAGGTAAGACCCACTTAGGATTATTTTTCCTTTGACTATATTAATATTATTGGATTATGGAAACAATAACTTGTATAAACCTTTTCACCTCTGCCTATCAGCATTGACATTATAATTATTATATTCACGTGTCCTGCCCATGTTCAAATACCTGTATCACTCAAGGACATGGATGACTGGGGGCAAGAGTTTTAGGGTCATCTTAGAATTCTACTTAACCTTAATTAGAAGAAAGAAAGTCTAGGACTGATAGACACAGCAGGTTTTTCTGCTGCTTAACAGCACTCCGAGTCCTTGCTGCCCTGCTTACAATCAAATCTCCTGCTAACATGCCTGGGAATTCAGCATAAAAAGGTTCATGTGATTGGGATTCTGCCTCCTGTTCGGAGACCAGGATAGATTTCATGGCTCCTGACTTTAGATTAACCTGTTTCTGTTAACAGAATGAACCTACAGATGGAAGATCTCTCCATCTCTACCACTCTTTCAATTTTTCAAAATTCTAATAAGACAAAATTGACATTGTTGTTGATGTTCTTGTTGCTCTTCCACTGGAGTCTATGCAGCAAGTAACTATATTCTGCAGGACATTTCAGGAAATCATAACCTGAAACTTTTGCTTAGTAGCCATGATCATAAGCTATGATATTTTTTAAGACTGATTGCTCTAGATACATGAAACCTTATCCTGCAATAAATCAAGATCTTTAGGGAGCTGAGACAAATGCAGTATATGATTGGTTCCCTTAAAGATAAGAGTCTACCAATATTGGCTTTCCTCTAACATTGCAGCACAAATTTTAAGTTAGAGTTAATGTCCTAAGAATGTTGTCATCATATTTATGATGTGATTGATACACACTTTATTACATGGCCCTGTCTTTATGAAAGAAATTTTCCTCAGGCCTCAGTACAGAGTCTTCTGGGAAATTAGTTTTATTTTACAGATGTTGACTTCTATAACTGATTGACATTCCAGATTTTTATTAGTTGCCATGAACCATAAAAGCAAATTTACAGCATACCCTTAGGAAATATATAAGACATTTTCAATACAATCTTTATCTAAATTCTTACCTGTTTTTTAACCTCTATTTTCTTTTCTGCCTTGAATTTCTTCTCTTATTTTTAGTGTTCTAGTCCCACAGGATTTTTCTTTTTAAAATTTATAAATTGTCTGAAATCCTTTTTGAAATTAATTAATTAATATTTACTGAACATCATAAATCAACCCATTTTAAACTCTACACCAGGGACTTGAAAGCCACATTTTAACAAGTCTAGATATTCAGCTGGCAATATAAAATTTATTAGAGAAAATATAGATAGGGTCTTTATGCATTCACGGAAAATGTATTTTCTGAACTAGATATAGATTTAAATTTTGTTGCATCAAAATAAACTTACCTTTTAATTTCACTGTTTCCACAAATCTTTTGAGGTCCCGTCATAGAAATGAACACCTACATAGCAACTATGATGTAGCAGTACAATTCACAGTGTGAATATTCCTACTTTTATATAAGTCCAATAGCATCAGGCTTCACAGACACGCACAGGTTCCTTCTCCACATGTATTCATGGCATGCCTCCATTCAATGCCTACACTGACTCTTGGTGAATTCCTTCAAGAGCGCCTCACCCTAACTCAGTTTGTCAACCCCAATTCCCACTGGGTATGTGTCTTCGTGGGCCTTCTTCCAGCTCCTGTGAGTGTCTCCTGACTCTTCACTGGGTATGTGTCTTTGTGGGCCTTCTTCCAGCTCCTGTGAGTGTCTCCTGACTCTTCACTGGGTATGTGTCTTCTTGGGCCTTCTTCCAGCTCCTGTGAGTGTTTCCTGACTCTTGCTGTTGATACTTGTTAAAAGAATGACTGTAGTTGCCTCAGTGCAGGTGTTTCTTGTGAGACATAGAGCATTTGGATGAAGAATGATTTCTTCACTTACTTCCAAGCTGTCCTTCTGTATATGATCCAACTGCTTCCATGTTCATCAAAACAGAGAATGATTCTTTGTTTAACCCTGAGCCATACTTTCTCATCTGGATGATAAATCAGAACTGGTTTTACCTACACTTTACAATGAGGCATTACTCCTCTAAATACCAAGGTTACAAT
This sequence comes from Ochotona princeps, assembly GCF_030435755.1. NCBI lineage: Eukaryota > Metazoa > Chordata > Mammalia > Lagomorpha > Ochotonidae > Ochotona > Ochotona princeps. The sequence goes on along the minus strand of NC_080854.1, from coordinate 16,665,411 downwards.
CCTTTTGACATAACTTTATTGGAGGCTTATATTTATTTATCCTCCTCCAAACCTTTCTTCCCTCACCCCTACCTTTCCCTAAACCACTGGTTCAACAGACATACTTACTTTTTTTTTAAATAAAGAATAACATCATCATCAGTGTTTAAGGATAACTCAGTACTTCGCAGAGTTCAGTGATCTACTGGGAATGAATGCACTGAAGGATTAAAAGCTTGCATTGATCTAGTAAGTGGAGGAGATGGAATTCAACCTACAAAGCTAACGGTCACATACTGACACACTGCATCATTGGCTAATTTAAGTATACAGGCAAACACAGTCTATAGTCTGTCTGCAGCTACGTTATTATCTGATTTCCACTTGAAATCCCAAATTCTGTGTAACAATAATCCCACAAAATCTCACCCTCCTCTAACAGGAAAAGAAAAAATCATTTTGCTAAGATTGCACATGGAACGACTGATAAAGGTAGATCTGTTGGGTCAACATCTAAAAGTTAGGTACTCATCTTCATGACTCCAGCACTTGGGAAAATGATAGCATCCCAAATGCCCTGCATACATTTCAGATGGATGAATAAATGCACTCATGGTGAATAAAATTATTAGTATATGATTCCTCATTCAATGTGTTTTTCTTTATATCACAGTTGACTCTGTGATGACAACAATTTTAAAAAGTGTTGCTGTTTGAAGTTGTACATGTCTAGCAAAATATTGATTTATATTTTGAAATCAACAGAGTATATTTTGAAGACCAGAAAAGAAAGCTTATGTGGATGCAATGACATAAAGCAAGGTAACAGAGAAACGTGTGTCTATCAAAAGTGTCAAGCATGCTTCACTTAAAGCTAATTCTGAGTCAACTAAGAATGAACTCTTCATACAGTGAGGGACCTGCTGATAGAAGCCTATACCTCTCCAGTTCTATTTTGAAAGTAAACGGTGTTTTGAAATCCTCAAAATATTATTGTGTTTATTGAGCAATTTTAGAAAAGTATGCAGAAAGTGTCCTGAGACCAAATAAAAATCAATGAAGTGTTAAAATTTCTAATGAATTGCAAATCTTTCATTAGGGAGTCTCCCTGTTTTGAAGTGGGAAAGGGACAATATTTACAAGCATCAAAAAATAAAAGCCAAAATCTCTGATTTTTATATGTACAGAAGTGTCTGGATTTTATTTACTGGTATTACCAACTTACCACTGCGGATTTTATCTTATAAAGTCACTGTTCATAATCTTATGAGAAATCCTTGGTTTAGAGTTGCTCAAACTCTATAGTTCCAAATTTACCAGCCTATTAATCTTTTCAGAGTCCCAGTTTTTAAAGTTCTTTTTCACCTAAAATGTATACCAGGGTACTATGCACCTTCTCTCTTTCTTCTAGTACATTCTTTATAAAAAGCATTTAAATGACACAGCATATGATCAGTTGGTATTTGATGCTGTAAGCAAAACAAAACTAACACTGAATATATCAAGCAGACAGTGATTTGTGATAAAAGCATTAGATAGCTCACAGGGTCTCCAGTATGATCTCCAGGAAGACCACACAGCCAGGGGAAGGCTCCCAAAAGCATGCAGCATAACAAGTCAGAGGGGAACTCCTCTGCTGTTGCTGCCAGCCTGGCTAGAAGTCAGCTTTACCCAAACATGACATCAGAAGCTTGGATCAGAATAATGCTGCTTGATTATTTTTCTCTGTGGAAATGGAGCAGCACTCCCTCCACTGTAAATGCTCTCATGTTCAGAAAGAATTTTGTAGCATTTCATGTTGGGATTTTTATTAACTTCATATTCCAATGTGCGATTTCTTTGGCAAATGGTGGAATATGTCACCCCTAAAGTTTCTACTAAAGTTTATCAGGGCTGATGGCTCCACATAGCATCCTATAAACACTCGTAATGATTCCAGTTGACTGTAGGGGCCATATGCTTGGGCTTCTTTCCTTCAGGCCTAACTCATAGCCACATTTAAATCATACAGCACATAGATCGGTCTGTTGATGGGTTTAAGCCTTTTACATTCAGGGTTAATATGAATATGTGGTAATTTGGTCCTGTCATTTTAGCAGTGGGGTGTTCATTGTTTGATTCAGTCTTCTGTTGTTATTTTACTAGGATGTTCTTTGCATTTGCCTTTGGTTTTGGTGGGTGCTATTCATTTTGTCCATTAAGAGAACATCTTTAAATATCATTTGTAGGGCAGGTCTGGAAATGGCATATTCTTTGAACTTTCCTTTAATATGGAAGAACTTTATTTAATTTTGCTGATACATTATTCTGGGCCCAAATTTTTTCTTTTACAATCTGGAATATGTCACTCCATTCTCTTCTAGAGTTTCCTGTGAGAGATCAGATGTGAGTCTGATTGCCATTCTTCTATGTATCGATTTTTTTCACATGCACATTTAAGGCTTCTTTCCTTATGTTCGATTGAAGAGAGCTTGATTACCATGTGTTGTGATGAAGATTGCTTTTGGTCAACCCTGTTGGGAGTTATGTGCCCCTCCTGGATGTTGTTTCCCAGTTCTTTCCCCAGATTAGGGAAAATTTCCTTTATTATTTCATTGAATACAGCATTAAACCCAGCATCTCTTTCTGTGCCTCTGGAACTTCCATAACTCTTATATTCGGCTTTTTAATAGCGTCTCTTAGTTCTTGAGTACTTTTTTTAGCCTGACCCAGTTCTACTTCCAGCTTTTCGGTTATTTCCCCACAGTGACAAGAAATAGCTCCCAATTCTGAGATGCTTTCTTCTGCCTCTTTCACTCTATTATTGAGATTCTGCACTGAATTTTTAAATTGCTCTACTGTGTCCTTCATTTCCAATAATTCAGCTTGATTTTGTTCCAGTGTTGCCATTTCTTGTGTGACATGCTCCTGAAATTGCTTCTGTATGTGCTTCTTGTTGCTGATAAGAAGGCTCATAATGAGTTTTCTGAATTCTGTATCCTCCATTTTCTCGATGTATTCCTTAGTTAACTCTGAGGTTGGCAAAGGCTTTTGCTCCTTTGCAGCAACATCTGTCATCATATGTGTGGGCCAGGTCTGGGGACTGGTGGGGCTAAGCTAAGTTGCAACACTCATGGGTCTGCATGAGGGCCAGATGGGATGCAGGACAGACAGGCACATGCAAAAACTGGGACTGGTGGTGGGCTTGGTGGGGATTATTGGGGGTCACCCTGTTTAGACCATGATATCTGCTGGTATGCATGAAGACTGAACCTGTGGTAGCCTGGTATGAATCAGATTGCAACACCCATCAGTTTGTATGAGAGATGGGGCTGGGGGTGGAACCGACCAGGCAGCTGCATCCACTACTATGTTCATTGGTTGGTGCAGGTAACAGACTGAATCTGACCCTGTATTGGCTGGTGCACACAAGAGTCAAATCTAAGGTCTCCCCAGGTGAGATTTCTTGGCGTAGTCTCCAACTATATGACTCAAACCCAAGACACAGAGAAAATCACAGAATATGTGGTCTGACTTTAGAGTGCATGTGTCAACAATAGGACTCCTCAGTTGCTGATGCCTGTGCAGAGAACAGCATGTTCAGATGTGCAGGGTAGACATAACAGCCAGCTCTTCTAGGCCAGCAGAGGATGTTGAGTACCTTGCCCGAGGATGGAAAGTAGAACAGGTTGGGCCAGTCTCCTGGTAAAGCTTTGCAGCATGTTCCTGGGTGTGTGGATGCACTAAGGTTGACTTGGGCAACCAGTAGTCCTTGGAAAGTTTTTCTCAAATCTGTGCAACGAAGCCAGTCACATCTCAGCACTATCAAGACAACATAAATTGTGCCCTCGGAAAACTCATCATCACATGGGAGTCTCTGAAGTGTCTTCAAATGACCAACCCCATCCCCAGGTGCTGATACAGTTTTGACAGCAAGGAGCAGCCCCACCTCTAACCACACACACAGGAGGAAAAACAACCAAATTGAAACATTTGTCTCAGCTTCCTGCTAATCAGAAGCATTCTCCTTAATTATGTAAACCATATTTTTAAAAAATCTAAAAAAGAAACAGAGTTACATGTAGCAAGTTTTAGCACTTTACAACAATGAAATGGCTATGGTTTAGGATGATGTATTTTACAATGTATAAGAAACTGAAAGAGAGGAGGTGGGAGGCTCCAGAACTAGGAAAGATAAGAAAATGAGGACTAGTTGCTTGGCTCTATTGGTTCATACAGTGAATATGTTCTTTTAATAAAATGACATCTTTGCTGATTTTTTGTCATGTTTCCTAAACAATATGGCATAATAATGTTATATATTGCATTTGCACTGTATTAGATATTGTTAATTATGTAGAGATGACTTAAGGAATAGGGGGCTATGTGCATAGGGTAATCTGTAGATGCTGTGCTATTTTAATTAAAGGATTTGAGAATTTGTAGATTTTAGAATCTGTATGGGAGTCATGGAATCAGCTAACCAAAGATACTATCATCTGTGAGTAAGGGTGACTGCAGATTTATGTATGAAATGCCAGTGCTTTATCAGAATTAACACCTGGATGGAAATTTTGCCTTACTTCCAATATAGCTGTGAACAGCATGCCTGTCCTACAGTTTAATAGATGCTTCAGAAAGAAAGGAAAGTACAAAACAAATCAATGAAAAAAGGTCTAAGAGTACTGAAGGAGGGGATGGTACCTGGGTTGCATAGATGAAACTATGGGAAAAACCATACTAAAACAATGTCAAGTGACTAAATAGCACAGAACACACTACAGATGAAGAGGGACACACACCCGGGAGTAATTTTCTGGGCCATACGGATAGAGATTCCAGTTAAAGGAAGGGGAGTACATGTTGAGGTGCTGTGGCATAAGCTGCCTCACGTGACACGAGCACTCTAACTGGAAATGCCAACTGGAGTACCAGCTTTTCTCCCTCTCCTGTCTTTGCTCTGTGTCACTGCGCCTTTTAGGTAAACAAAAAGAAGTACACAAACAGGAAAAGTAAAAGGAAGGAAGAATTTCATTTTATGAAGAGAGAACAGAAGAGAATCTTAAATTCACAAAAGCAAATTTATAAAAGAAATTCAAATATATCTAAAACCATTATCTTAATAGTGATGAACAGAAAAATTCAAAGGAGTGTGTGCCAGTGTTACATTTAGTTTTCAATACCCAATTTTGACGAATTTTAGTGATCCTTTTATAGCTAACTTTTCAGCTGCAGTTGAGTAGGGATTTAGTCTCTGATACACACAAATAAAAGAAGCTGAAGGAAACTTACCCATATTATCATTGCACGGAAGACATTACATGTACTGATTACTAATTACAGAGTATGCTTACTGTAGAATAATGTTTGAACATGAAAGATAACACTGTCACTATAGATATCTTACATATTTTGAAGAAAACAGGCATTTTGGTTCAGTACCTATAGGTTTCTGAAGCTAATGTTCAATTAGAACAGTATTTTCATACTTACTGTGATATCCATCAATGATTATGACTCTGTGATTTATAAAGTTCATAGATAGCACTCAGTATATTTCTAACTATTTTCAAGTGAAGAAATGAACTTATAATGCCTAGTCAATTTTTTCTACTAGTAATTTCCCAATTTACCTTATGAATATGAAGTCCAAAGGGGAAATAAATTTAGGACTATGACAGGTAGCATAGCTGTGTAGGTTTTGATGAAGACACTGAAGGAATGTTATCCAAACTTAATCTAAAAATTATTTTTCCTAAATATCCTATAGAAAATACATGTTCAACTTTGGTGAAAAGACTTGCATCATATATACCAAGAAATAATTAAAATATGAAGCTATAGAACTTGAAAAATATTTTGAAAGTGCTCTTACAGTAAATTTCAAACTAATTCAGTGCCTTCCAAGTAACAGTCTATGGTAGTAACAGTCACGACTCAATTAAGAGCTTCGTTACAATACATTATTTTAAGATGCTGTGATGTGGAAGTACAAGACTGAAATTCCTGTTTCCTGTAGAAGTGTTTATATTATTTCACTTGTCAACCATATAATAAGCAATGCTGTGCTTCTGTTCTACTTTACTGTAAGAGAACCTTATTTCAGTAGTGTCCTGCATCAGGATTGTAAATTGTGACAATTTCCTTGGGTCTCTGTATTTTTCAAGAGAAACAAAACTGGCTAAATCCCAACAGTGTGTTTGTAAGTTTATAAGTGAAAATTTATCTCAAATCCAAATGATATAAAAAAAGTAGTCATATGAACCAAAGTATTAAGAAAAGAGACAGTTGATTAAGTTACAAGTATTCATTCCCTTATTTCTCTTAGTAAAGTTGGTAGATGTTGAAATTAGAATAACTGAAAGAAAATTGGTATCATTTGGTTAAAACTTTAACTATTAAATTTGGCCTTTATGATAAATTGCATCAGGGAGTACATTAAGGAACTGATGGGGATAATAACATTCCTGGTGAACTAACTAGCCAACAGATTCCCAAAAGGAGAATAGAAATTTCAACTGCACTTAAAAACATTGATAGTTTTCCCCTTATAGATGCTATAAGATCATCTGAAATTTTGTTCTATCATCTATCGTAAATGGAGTTTGTTTTGTTCATGTCAAAGGTGACCACACACCATCATACAAGTAATCATTGCCATGGGTTTCTAGGAAATGAACATCTGGCTCATATTTGCTAACAATGCTTATGTTTACATGTTAGAGCCAGACTGGACCTGCCGCACCGGTACAGTGATTTGGGATATTTTCATGTCTGCTACCACTAAACGAAACATGTGACATAGCAGACTGATTGTCAAGACATCCTAAAGGATGAGATGAGTGGTAACCTTTGTCCAGTCTTCAATGTTTTGTAATGTTCATTAATGACAATATGCTTGAGTCCTCACATATTTAAGAAACATCATACTTGTAATTTTCATGAATAACAGTGCTCAAATCTCTAATGTGATTTAATCTAAGATCATTGTTGAAAGAGTTTCTTGGCAGTAGCTGGTGTGTTTCGTTTAGGAACACTTAAATGACCAGCAAATCAATCTTACATTCTGAAGCTCATGACTTCCCTGAGATAGAAACTGACCCACAAAAGTGAGGAAGATAGATGTTTTTTTTTTAAAGATTTATTTTTCTATCTAAATGGCCGACTTACAGAGAGGGAGATGTGCGTGCGTGTACACACACACACACACACACACACACACCCCACACAGGGAGTGCGCATGCATGAGAAATGATCTACCTGCTGGTTCACTCTCAAGAGGGCTGCAATGGCCAGCACTAGGGCAGTTAGAAGCCAGGTGCCAGGAGATTCTCTGGGTCTCCCATATAAATGTCAGGGTCCAAGAACTTGAGCCATTCCCTGCTGCTTTCCCAGGCACATTAGCAGCAAGCTGGACCTGAAGGGCAGCAGCCAGGACTCAAACCAGCACCCATATGGGATTGCTGGTGCCACAAGCGGCAGCTTTACTTGTTATACCACAATGCCAGCCCCAGTTCTGTCTCACTTGCTTGATAACTTGATCCAAATGTAACATTCTCAATGATATGAAGGGACTGATATCACAAAATGATTTCCTTGGGCCCAAAGCATATAAGCTAACAGAATGAGTATAGACTATGTGCCTGATACTGCATAACATCTGGCATGAAGTGTGAGAATCGCTTCCCAAATAATGAAATACTGAGCTTAAAAATAGCCTTCATTCTAAAAATCAGGATTTTAAAAGTGCTTGTTCTATTCATTGTACAAAAAATAGCAAATGTTCTAACACAGCACATTTTTAATCTTTAATTTCTATAAACATCATCAGATGAACCACGAATTTCACAAAGGACCTAAATAATTTTGTGGAAATTTTAAATTTCTTTAAACTGAAAACAAAGGCAACAAACAGTCATAAGAAAAACAGTAAAGAAAAGGACCCAAAAGAAAGACAAAAATGAAGTGACAAAAAGAGTATAAAGTATAATTCCTTAAAACAAAACCTGAAAACTCTGGGAAAAAATGAAAAGGAAGCTTAAAATTACAAGTTAAAAGAAAAAGACTGACAAAATAATGTTAGAATTCATGGAACATGAAACCGCAAATAACTGAAAGAAGAAAATTGTGATGAATATAAGTAAAAATTATCCTATTTAGCTAACATTTATTAAGTACTCACGCATCTGGGATTGATTTAGACCAAAAGAAAATCGCAGACCTGACAAAGAAACAATGTACACACACTGATATGTTTAAAGCCTCTAAGGTTTCTTCCGTTGCTTTATATGTTTGTCACACTACAAATTAGGAAGTAATCTGCTTAGTAAAACTTTATTATTATATTATGCACAAATTCTCTTAAACATTTTACAGAACTGTGTTTAACTGTTTTCCACAAAACACGTTCCCTCTGACAGCTCCAAGAAGTCACATATCACCCTGGGCTGGACACCACCTCTCATCATGATTGTCCTTTTTCTGGGACCTCCTCTGTCCCTCCATCCCAACTAATGGGACAAATGCTCACATAAACAAGAAAGGGAAGACATTTAAAAGCTCCGCTGCCCCAATAAAAAGGCTTCATTTTGAATTATTGAGCCTCCAAGTTGGCACTTCATGGTGAGTGACAGCGTAGACGCTTCCTTTCCCGTTCGGATGCCCCCTGGAATGACACTCACTTCAGTAAACTTTGAGAGTTTTCATACATTGGCAGTTAAAGTCATTTGGCCTTTGACCTTGTGCCTTTCAGGGATTAGCAGTATTGACTTTGGGGGAAAGATTAAATTAACCATAGCTAAACCAAAGAATTGCTCAACGAAATAAAAAGACAGAAAGATAAAAGAATGAAGGAGCACATTGGCTGATCAAATGAGGAAGTCATTAAACAAATGAAACCTTAGATTGAATAAATGGCAGAATTTCCTGAAACAAAAGAGGGTTCTAACATTCTTAAGTATGGTCACTCTGTGAGCAAAGGATCAAGCAACCATTCAGGTCAGGGAACTCTGGATTGCCAGGAGTGGCAAGCTCACTTGGGCCAAGAACACAGATCAGACCAGGAAAAGTCTTTGGTGATTACCACACAGCTGTATTTCTGGGAACACAGCTGAATTTCTGTTTCTTTTTCACCCTCCACAAATACCAAAAAAAGCTCAGGTATCTGTATCAATTATCAATCTTTACTGTTCACTGTGAGAAATTTCGTTTTCACATTTCAGACTTACCTAGTCAAGGGAGGGTTATTGCTGCCCTTGGTCACTAGCACATTGCCTGGCATCATGAATGTGAATGATTATAAATATGCACCAAAATTAATCTTGAAGGATTTCTAAATATGTTCTAATTTCTGATTCTAGAAGAAAACTGTGGTCATTCGTAAACGGTTACTGCTCATTAGATGTTTAAATTTCACTGTATCTCACCAGCATACTTTCCATGTAAAATTTAATAGGACACAGGGATATTTGTTTTTATCTCCAAGCTCTCTGAGGTGCCATTTTTAAAGATCTGTATTCAACACTAAAGTGCTCCTAATAAATGAATCCAGATGGAGTGTATATATAAGACAGGGTTGAGTGAGTTCATGAGATGGAGACCACAAACCTTATACTCACTGGCTCCATAAGATGCCACATGGCCCGGGGTAATTTTCCGTAGAAAAATCTAAATAACATTGTTCATGTGCTAGTGATCTAAATATCATAATTAGGACATGTTGCTGCTATAGAACTCTAATTATTGATAAAAAGCAACTTTCATCATGACCTTCTCTTCGTTTAAAGGAAATGGTCATTATACCTAACCCCAGTCTTTCAACCCCTTGATCATTCCAATAAAACATTTCTGAGAATGCCAAACACATTGCCTGGTTTGCGATTGCTGTTCTAAGTGGCAGCTAATGATTTACGTCTTCTTCAAATCTCATACACTTAGAATCACTACCAGGTGGGAGGCCAAACGGCGAAGAGTGGATGTCTCAGCCACCATTAGACACATGCTTTCGAAGTTTCAATTAGCCACAGTGCTACTCTGACAAAACAGGAAGTTCTGCCTTTTTCTTTCACTTCATTTCATGCAAGAAGCACTGTCAAGCAAGCCGAAGAAGTCTTTATCTAATCAGGATCACATGCAGCCACACTTAACCCCACTGGCTTTCTCTGCAAAATATGTATCTCTACATCTCTAGATAACATCAGGCTAGACTGGTTTATTTATATGATATAATACAATCATTGTCTACAAATTTAATCTTCCTATTGTCAACTATAATTCCTGATGACACACTAATAGAATCTCTTTAAACTGGTGTATCCCCAATAATATTCAAATATCCATAAACGAAAACCATGCGAACCCATATCAGCTAACTTCATAGTTAGGTGACAGTAAACTGTAACACTTTATCCTGGCACACAACACTATACAGAACCCAAAATTGTCACTGTTTAATTTATTCAGTAGGTGCCAGCATGATAGCTCAACTGGTTAATCCAAGTGCTGACATCCCATGTGCCCATGTGGATGCTGGTTCATGTCCCAGCTGCTCCACTTTTGATTGAGTGTCTTGCTTATGGCCAGGGAAGGCAGTGGAGGATGACCCAATGCCTAAGGATGCTGCACCGGCTCAGCTATGGGGGTCATCTGGGGAGTGAACCAGCGGATGAAAATTTGTCTTTCCTCCTCTGAGTAAATCTGCCTTTCCAATAAAAATAAATAAAATCTTAAAGAAAAACCATTCAGAAACTAAGCATAACTAGGCACATGCTTAATTCTAAGGGATAATAGTGTTTTGATTCATAAAAAAATGAATGTTATTTCTGTATTCAGACAGCATAGCATTCACTGCAGGAAATAGGAAAGAAATAAGATAATCAAAGTAGAAAAGTACCTGACAGAGAGATATTCTCTTCCGTTGACATGCTTATAGTGTAATGACACATGTAAATAGCACAATGCTGGAATCGTGACTGCAGCTGAAGGAATACATCATTGTAAAATACAGGGAGGAAAGGGGGTGGAGGAAAGAAAGAGGGAGGAAAGGTAGGATGGGGCAAGCTCTCTATCTACAAACTTGTATAATGGAAAATAATAAAAGACAAAAAACAATACAAAAGAAAGATATTAAACCATAAAAACACTTAAGCAGGCAACTTATCAGACGAGCTTGACAAGGGTAACAGGGAAGCTTGCGAGAGACCAAATAAGAACTAAATCTCAAAGGCGTCACCCTGGAACATGGCCTTACAGAGTTCCATATGTCTTCCAATGTCATATTAATGAAAAAAATACTGTTAGCCTCCTTGACTCACTGAAGGTCAAGAACAGTTATTATAGTCCTTGAAAAAGTGACTTCCTGGAAACGACACTGAATTTATTAGCAAAGCCACAACATGACTGGTGAACTAACAGTCAGAAGGCATACACCATTTTTCTAACTGGGATCTGTGTAGCGACTCAAGAGAGTACAAGGTTCTTTTTGTGGCACCCAGTCTCCTCAATCCTGGTTTGTTTAGGAGAGCTTCCCTCTCCATACAGGGCCTGAGGCTCAAGCTTTGTTCAGGGATTCTGGGACAACAGATACGTTTCCATTCTTTCCACCTTCATAAAAGTAAGTACGTGGCACATAGGATAAATTCTCCTTAGGTCATTATTTCATATACGAACAACCTATTTTCTTACCTTAGAAAATAGCTCATTATATTTCTGATCATGTTTTAAATACTTCTTTAGAAGTTTAATTTTCTCAAGAAAAAATACATTAAATTCCATAGTTAATTTTCACAATAGAATACAATCCAGTTAGAAAAATGAATATGGAATTTAATTACACAGCTCCTGTAAATTAATTTAGCACGCTCTCATCCATGTAGGTCATAAGTTTAAAAATGCCGAAGGAGAAGAAATAAGTTATGACCAATAGATTATATCCACACTTTATTATATTAAAAGTGTCACTTCTTGAATTACATTCTGTGAATAATGAGTCAAATTTCCAAGTTTTGAAAAAAATACACTAATAAAAAGTACTACTTTTCACATCCACTTTAGCTTTTAAGAATAGCAATAATTCTGCTATTTTCCTTTATAATTATCTATAGTCGTTACATGAAGATGAAATTATAAGTCTGAAGGGAACAAACACGAATTGGGTCAAAACATAGCCTCACAAGAGAATTCTTTCCATAAAATTTTAAGCTAAATCATTCTTTAAAACCCTTAAACAGTGTCCAAAGTCATGAATCTATGTGGAGGAGGTACAACTAAGAGCAGAACTGTTAAATAATCCTGGAAAAGTAAATTACTTCACAGGAGAAAAAAAAAGGACTAAGGTCAAAACAAACTTCTTGAGGCTTCCCACCGAAGTAGAATAGGAGTGTATGGTCTTCCTAGACAATGGTCTCCCTTTCACATATAGCAACGTGCCTGACGCACAGATGGAGCAGACAGCTTGCTGAGTGATAGGTAAGAATGAGGCTCTCCTCATCTGCAGACTTCAGTACTCCTCAGCCTGTTTCATAACTAAGAGAAATGAATTATCTACCATGAGTCGTTGGCTTTTAGTTTAAACCCTGGCCCAATCCATGCCATTGGAAACATTTGGGGGAGTGAATCAGGATGGAAGCATTCGTTTCCTATCTCTCTCTGCACTCTGCCTCTAGTATGTTTAATGAAATGTTATAATCAAAGTCAAAAACAGAGATTCTTGGGGCCTTGCACAGTGGTTCAACTGGTTAATCCTCTACCTCCAAGTGCTGGCATCATATTTGGGCTCCAGTTGGTGTACCAGCAGCTCCACTTCCCATCCAGCTCCCTGCTTGTGACCCAGGAAAACAGTAGAGGACGGCCTGATGCATTGGAATCCTGCACTGACGTGGAGACCTGGAGGAAGCTGCTGGCTCCTGGCTTTGGGTTGGCTGAATTCCAGCCATTGTGGTTATTTGGGGAGTGAACCAGAAGATAGAAAATCTATCTCTCTGTGTCTCCTTATCTCTGTAAATCTACTTTTCCAATGAAAATAAATAAATCCTTTAAAAATATTCTAAAGATATATAACTAAGACCATAATAAATCATTACAGAAACTCACAATCTGAAAGTTGATTCTGTTATATGACAACTTATTAATAAATAAGATATCTGCATAATATGTTCTTTTTTTTCTAGGACTAAAACTACAGCTTTAAAGATTAAGCTTCTATTCGATTTTCTTTGGCATCAAAGTTTCATTATTTGGAAAAAGTGCCCACTGTATGGAGAGCTGTAAATTTCAAAATGTTATTAAATGGCCAAAAAAGATCTTCAGATTTTGGAACATTACAATACATCCTAACGTTAAGTTGTTGGCAAATGCAGATGCACTTTAAAGCTCATTTAAGGCATCAAATCTGTGGCATTGGGGTTTAAGCTGCTGCTTGCAATGCTGGCTGGCATTCCATATAGATACCAGTTTGAGTACTGGCTGCTCCACTTCCAATTCAGCTCCCTGCTAATGTGACTGAGAAAACAGTGGAAGATGGCCCAAGTGTTGTGGTGCCTTTAACTGTGTTGGAATGCCAAAGAATCTTCTGGCTCTGTCTTCGCACAGGCCCGGTTCTGGCCATTGACCAGAGAAATCTTTCTTCCTTTCTCTCCCCTCCATTACATTCTGTGAACTATGCTTTCTAAGTAAAGGAATAAATCTGCAAGTGAATTTAGAAGGACAAACTAGATTTATGACAGCCATAGTTTTCCTCAGTAATCACTTCTAAATTTTTAATGTGATATAATATTTTATGCTAAAGTAAGTAATCTTTACCTTTGATGTAAAGAACGTAGTGATTCAAGGAATGGTGAATGAAATTAATTTTTTAAGTCTTCTCATTCAGTTTGAAAATAGTATGCTTTCAAATGATACCAGATTTTCTACTTTTGTGTATGCCTACAATGACACAACACTTTTGAATAGCAGAATATTAAACTTGGAACTGTTGTTAAAGGATTATACTACTGTGATAATAAAGGGGGAAAGTGGTGGGAGGGGAAACTGGGATTGGAGAAAGAGAAAGGAGAGTGAGGAATTCCTATACCTACAAAACTGTATCAGGGAACTTAATAATAATAATTTAAAAGCGATAAAAATTAAATAAAAAACTTACAAACCTAAAAACAGAACTTTCTTCTCATTAACTATTATCTTAAAGTGTCTAATTACTGATTGTTCTGATTCTTGGAAAAGACAAATAAATCCAAGAATTAATAGTAGGGAAAAAAAAAGCACTATCCCTGGATTGAGTCACAGGTGAAGGTGAATAATCTTACAAAGCATGGAAAGTTCCAGCACTTTTAAAACTTTTCCAGAGCGTAAACTGACAAAACTTCTCACAAAGCACATAGGGATATATCATTTATGAATGTTAGTGTAAAGTCTTAAATAAGGCACATAAAAATAATTCTGCAGTGCAATGTGAGGTTAATATAAGGAAAACAAATTTAGTTCATTCATTATAATTATAAGGACGGTTTCAGTTTGGGAAAATCTGTGAATGCATTAATCATATTAATCAGTTGAATGACCAGAGTATGTTATTTGCTAAAATTCAATATTCTTCTCAAAAATGTTACATAAAATTTGGATAAATGGGCAAGTGATTTAAAATCTAGAGAGTTTTTGCAGAAAGTCTGGAACAAACTAAAGATGCCCGTTATATCAGTAAGAATAATCTTCTATCTATTGCTACATAGAAAATCATCACAAGATTCAGAAGTGTAAAAATTATATTGTCTCTCAATATCTGTGGATCAGAAATTCAGGAGCATTTAACTGGTTGTTTCTGGCTCAGTCTGATAGTTGATCTGATAGTTGGTTGTGACTATAAACATGTTAAAGCTTGACTGCCTGATGTCTTGAACTAAATAAAATCTCATTGTCAAGTATTTAAACACATGCACATTAAAAGTAAATACAATTTCTTGTTTCCAATCTTTGATAGGAAATGCCTTTTCATATAGGACTCAAAGACCAGAAGTCATAAAAACTGGTACAGTTAATTTATAAATGCACTGAAATTGTCTCAGTTTCTCTCTCTCTCTCTCTACATATATATACACATATGTATTAAAGTATATATATGTATACATACACACTTACATACTTGAATATATATATGTGTGTGTGTGTATGAATGTATTGCCTTTCATGTATTTGAATCACTAAGAGAAGAGAGAGAGATCTTCCATACTCTGGTTTATTGCCAAATGCCACCGATCAGCCAAGGCTGGTCTAGTGGAAACCAGAAGCCTGAAACTCCAGCTGTGTCCCACAATGGGTGGCAGTGGCCCAAGCATTTGAGCTATCACTTGCTGCCTTCCAGGGTAATTATCAGGAAAATCTATCAGAAGTGGAGTAGCCAGGACTAGGACTAGCACTCCATTATGAACTGCAGCCATCACAAGTGAGTCTCAACCAACTGTAAAAGGTGAAATTCTGTGTGGTTGTGTTACTGTGGGTTCTAGGACTGATTCAGGAAGGGAGAAAGGTTACCTTTTCAATCTACTCTCTATGAATGGTTTGACTACCAGAAATTTAAAATGAGGACAGATGTTTAGCTCAATGGTTATGTTCACACATAGCTAAAATGAGTGGTTCTGAAACAATTTGGAGACATTCCAAGAGGATATTGGTTGGCTGACTCCAACCTAGTTGCCATGAACCTTCTTGTTTCTCTGGGACTTCATGGAATACAGAGAAAGGTGTCCTTCCCTCAGCAGGAAGGTGTTCTTTTGGCACCTGTGATGAAGAAAACATCTCCTTGGCACCATCAAAGCAAAATTTTATTGCTGGGAGAAGGATTGTCCTCAGCAGCTCAGTGAAAACCTTGTTGGAATGTTTCAAATGACAAAATCCTTATGATACCATAGAATGAGACTACTCTGCAGGTGTACCCTTGGTGGCATTGTTTATCTATGCTGTTGTTATTGGACTTGAAAGGTCCCTGTGCCATAAACCTGAATTGTCTCCAGTCCCTGCAATTAGAAGGGATATACAGGAAGAACTTGAAAGGCACAGGTTTGCCATATCTTTTTTTTTTGACATAATTTGCCTATGTATTTTCTAATGAGAATTTAATAAAACCACAAATCAGCAATAAAAGGTAGCATATTATAAATTGAGAAACCCTCTTAAGTAAGTCTTGAGTGAAAGAGAAACAAAAAATTAAATTTATTATGAGATGTATAAAGCTTTACCATGACAGGATTTATAAACTAAATGTTTAAATTATTTCAGAATTATAGGGAATGTAATTGAACAGGAAATACATAAATGCCTATATATATAAGGCAAGTGTGGTTTTGGTGTTGCATAAAACCATCCCTTGCAATGGAATGATATATTTGAGTTTACATAAAGCCTCTCAATTATATACCACACCCTCAGTTGCAAGCAGCAAGGGTCTAGCTGGGAAATACACATTAGCCCAAAATGACAGCCCTTCATGGAGTTTGGGATGATTATAAAGTTTATTCTACAGAATTGGTTAAAGAAGGTAATGAAGAAATTGATTATAGGCTTAGTAATTATCCGTAGGTAAATTATTTTATGGGAAACATAGATTAAAAAAAATCATTCCAAGTGAAAATATGGTGGCTGTATTATATGATGGCTGTAATTAAGAAATCATCAACATTAATTCTGGGGATAAATGACACATTTGTCTTATATCATGCAAACGAGGTTTAACTGTGTCAGGAAATTCCAATTGAACCATCATCAGGGGATTTAAAAAGTGCTGCATCTAGAACAGCTTAAAAAATGTGAAGATTATATCCATTAGGAAGAACTCCGTGAGTCATTTTGTGGAGCTAGTGGTAAAAAAATTACAGTGATTTCAAAGATTCACACACATAATTCACATAAAATTGTTTTAAAAATGTGATAGTGATTAAAGCACTGCTTGGGACAATAGCATCCCTTATCCGCGTGCCTGGTTCAAGCCTTTCTCCTCCACCTCTCATCCAGCTTTGTCCTAGTACTCATGGCAGCAGTAGCAGTTCAAGCCTTTGAGTTCCTATCACCCATATGAGAGATCTGGATTGAGTTCCAAACTCCTCAGCCTGGCATAACTTGAGCTATTGCAGGCATCTGGGAGGTGAACCAGAAGATAAGAGATCCAGTTTCTCTATGTGTATGTGCATGTACGTGCATGTGTCTTTTTAGATTAAATAAAGTAAATAAAATCATATTTTTAACAATTTAAATGAGAGAGAGGGGAGAGTTACCTTCCTAAAACAATTCATGTTTCTGGATCCTGGCAAAATCGTAGCTGAATTTCAGATTGTATAACTAATCAGGAAAATCATTTAAAAGAGGAAATGAGTATAGAAAATGGGTACATGCAATGAAACAATACTATCCAGTGCTACAGTAGAATGAAATCCTGACATGTGCAACCAAATTAATGAGAGTAGGAAATTTTAAGTGATATGAACCAGAAACAGAAACACAAATACCACATGTTCTCTCTCACACGGACATCAAAAAAACAAAAAAAAGCCAGTGGATCTGCATGTGAAATGATTCCTAGATATCATGTTGGATGAAGGGAAGGATAAACTTTGGATAATAGTACCAAAACACAGTCGGAGACAGCGTAACTTCTAGTGCCACACAGCACAGTGAGGTGAACACAGTTCATAAGAACACATTATTATGGAATACAAAAATTGGAAGAGTTGGTAGGCTCCCAAAACAAATATATGATAGGGAAATGAAACATCTGCTAGCCTGACTTGATCCGTTTATGTCATGTAAATGTTAAAATAATGTACTTGACACCATAAAAATGTGCAGGTAGTATATGCTAATCAAAAACTTCTAAAAGATTTGTAAAAGATGAAATTAAAAATGAATTTGTTTTTGGTGCCAAAAAACTGCTTAGTTTTTCAACCATATGTACTTTTTTTAAAAACACTGATTCATTTTTATTTGAAAGGCAGACTTACGGAAAGAGAGACATTTTCCATCAGCTGGTTCATCTCCAACATGGCCACATAGGCTGGAGCTGAGCCTGTCTGAAGCTGGAAGACAGGAGTATCCTCCAGGTCTCTCCCATGGGTGTAGGGCACCCAAGACCCAGCAATCCTCTGCTGCCTTCCCAGGCCACAGGCAGTGAACTGCATGGGAAGTGAAGCAGCTGAGACACAAACTGGTACCCTTGTTGGATGCTGGTATTGCAAGGGGAAGCTTTAGCCTAAAGAGCCACCCGACCATCCAAAGATAAACTAATATATTTTTTTTAAATTATCATCAGGCTATGGTAGCTTAATAGCTAAATTCCTCGACTTGCACCTGCTGGGATCCCATATGGGTACCAGTTTGTATCCCAGCTGCTCTACCTCCCATCCAGCTCCTTGCCTGTGGCCTGGAACAGCAGTCAAGAAATGATCCAAAGTCTTGGACTCTGCACCCATGTGGGAGACCCAGAAGAAGCTCCTGGCTCCTGGCTTTGAATGGGCTCAGCTCTGGCCATTGTGGCCACTTGGGTAGTGAATCAGCAGATGGAAGATCTTCCTCTCTGTATATCTAACTTTCCAATGAAAAATAAATGAATTTAAAAAGAATTATCATAAATTTCAAAATTATATCAGAATATAATTACATAATATTTCAATGTCCATTATTCCATGATGCATTATTTTAATGGATCAAGGAAAATAATATTATCTAAATAGACTTGGGAAAAGCAACACAGATATTTTACCATATAGTTATTACTGAAAATTATAAAACTAGAAATAGCAAATTTTCTTAGGCTGAAAATAGCTATAGACACAAGCCTCTACAACTGCCACACTTAATTAATAAGCTTAATGAAGTTAAAGATAGGATTGTGACAAGGATGCTCAGTAACATTACTATTATTTGATGTTGTATTGGAGCCCGGCTAAAGTTCACAGAAAAAGAAAAAAAAATAGGTTTAGAGATTCAATTGTCATAATCAAAAACTAATGTTTATAGATTACAGAGTATTCACATAGAAAACCTCAATAAATAACCAGAATTAACCGATTCAAAAAATGTCATGTAAAAAGCAATAAGTAAATGAAATATAAACGATATGCTAAGAAATCTTTAAAACATGTCACATGTGTATAGACAAAACATGTAAACTATCTTTAGAAAATAGCTACAGGTGAAATGAATAAATATGGATCAGGCCTTTGGGCCAGCAGACAGGGCATCAGCTAGGATTCCCACATGACATGTTGCAGTGCCCGAGTGCAACACTCACCTCTGACTCCTGATTTCAGCACTTGCTGATGCTTGAGTGAGAGGCAGACTTGACGGGTCAAGTGAATAGATTCTTGCCCCTGACAGGGGAGACCTGTGCTGAATTCCTGACTCTATCTTCTCACTCAAAAACCATCTTTTGCAAAAAAAAAAAGAGTTAAATATAAAAGTATTCTATTCTTTTTTAAATGTTTATTTAGTTTTATTGAAGAGAGATTTACAGAGAGCAGGAGAAAGAGAGAGATCTCCCATCTGCTGGTTCACTCCCCAAGCAGCTGCAATGCCTACAGCTGAGTCGATCTGAAGCCAGGGGCTTCTTCCAGGTCTCCCATGCAGGTGCAAGGTCCCAAGGCTTTGGGTTATCCTCTACTGATTTCAAAAACCCCAAGAAAGCAGCTGGAAGGGAAGTGGAGCAGCTGGGATACAAACCGGAGCTCATACAGGATGCTGGTGCATGCAACGCAAGGATTTAGCTATTAGGCTATCGTGCCAGGTCCAAAAGTATTATTTTCAGAACTCCCTAGTGGATGTGTATATGTTTGTGTGCTTTATTTATTGATGGGATTACTTAACATTGTAAACACTCAGAATGTTATAGCTAGGCAAGATGTTAATTACAATATTCAGAGAGGTCCAAGCCATTACCTAGAGTATGCTTTTTTAAAAGTAGAATTGCCACGGCCAATTTGATTATAAAACTGTGTAATTTCAAAGATACAGGGGTACCTCAATGGGAACCCTTGTGCAGGCCCTGTGTCAGGAACTTCACATTCCCAGGGACTGGGTTGGCCAGGAGTCTGGGTGCGACTTCTCCCTTAAAATCCCTTTTTCTTCCAGACACAGGAGGAAGAGGGGGGAAGAATTAGCAACAATAGTCTCATGCTAATCAACTGTGTAAACATCATCAAAAATAAAAAAATAAAATTAGAGAACCAAGAAAATAAAATTTTAAATAAACAGGGATAGACAAATATGTAATCCCCCCCCCCAAAAAAACTAGAGAAGTCAGAATTAGATATTGAGACACATACACATTCTAAGTGTTTGAGTTAGCAAAGCTGACATCCATTTAGTTGTGAGAGAAATGATGATTCATGACAACAAATGGCACCGACATAATTCACTGATCATTGGGGAAAGACTGTCTCATGCACACAAGTAAAACCAAGCTTTAGTCATGATGGAATACATCATTGATATCAAGAATCCTATTGAACACACACACACACACACACACACACACACAGAGAACTGGGAAAATAATAAAAGCTATATTTAAAAGAAATAAAAGCTATCAAACAAAGCCAGGGAGCCAAAACAAAGAAACAGAGGGGATCCGCTATTTCTCTTTGTTCATGCTATCCTTCACATTTCTGCTCCTTCCCCTCGGAGGGAGCTCACCTGCACACACGTTAATAGTCTCCTGTTGTTGGGTAGAAATTTACGGCTTTAAGTATATAGAGTGGAAATTTATTTTTCAAAAGGAGCCATAAATAAACATCAAATAATGTCTCAGGAAAAATAAAATTTAACAGTAGAAATTAATGAAAAAGCAAACGAATGTAAAAACAAAACCAAAAGATTTTCCCCCCCTTTGGAAAAATTTGTAACTCTCTTATAAACTAATCATAAAAAGGCACTAAGAAAATTACTATACCTACAAATTATATATAATATTATTCCTCAAACATTGGGTCTTACTAAATTTTACAAAAATTCATATCCACAGATTTAAGGTATGAAAGACATAAAAAGGCACAGAGTTTCAAATTGGGAATAAGAATACGAAATATTGACATTCTCTTACTTAATAGAATTTGTAAATAACATAATTTATAGGAAACTCCAGATTATAGTGGTTTCAGTGTGAGTACTGTAGAAAATACTTAAGGAGGAATAAATTTTGTCTTATACAAATATATTTAGAGATTTTAGTAACAATAATAATTAGGGCATTAAAAATGATCTGACCTTTTTAAGAACATTAAATGCATTAACTGAAAGAAAAACCATAGAGGTTGTTTTATGAAAAGTGAAGCAAAAATCTTAACCACATTGTTTTGAAATTAAACACAGTATTATATAAAAATGGAAAGTTATCTCAACATAGAACCAGTCAGGAAATTTTAAAAGTTTCTCAAAATTTGAAAATTATTAAGTAAGATTCATAAGATTTTATACGATTATAAAACACTTTATAAAGTAGAAATAGAAAAATATTTATACAACTCTGATAAAAAAATATCATAAATCCAACAGTAAATATCACCTATGTTGGAAATTGACAAATTTCCCTCTTAAATGGCAGAATGGTAAAACCTAATACTGACTTCACAAAGCTGATTTAAAAAGTTAGCACTAAAAGTCAAGAAAAAATTAGATGCATGACTTAGAAGTAAAACTGTTGCCATTTTTAGTCAATATGAGTGAATATACAAAACATTTCCTTGAGGGAAGCCCAAAGGTGAATTAAAAAGATTAAGACAGGAGTTTCGCAGCATTGCTAATTCAAATGCAGTATTTAAATGTGAATTTTCACATGTGTACATATGTATATATCAGGAGCTTCAAAATATAAAAAATTACAAAGGTATATTTTCTTACCGAAAATGAAATATGCTAAGATTGACAGAAATTAAAGAACATGCATGCCTCTTCATGCTGTCATCTCTCTCTCTATTCTCTGAGTTTACTGTATGTTGTGTGGAAACCAAGAAACCCAGGACTGAGTCCGTCTGTGTGATTTAAACTACAAAGTTAAGAACAGGACAATCTGTTCTACAGTGTTAGAGGCCAAGGCAGTGATAAACACTTCTTAAGGATGGGGAGTGCAATGGATAGGGCAGGAGAAGGAGGTAGAAGTGTTCTGTTCTTTAGTAGTTTTGTTGTTACATGAATTAATCCAACGGGTGTTTATGATTCACGTAATTTTTACTCCCATTTCAGTAAAAGGAATACTTAAAAATCATAAAAGATAAACAAATCTTTAAACATTTAAAAATGCAATTGTATATAATTAAAGATATCTATTAAAAGTGTAATAATAATAAGAAAAAGATTCATAGTAGCCATAAGGGAAATAAAATGTGTCCTTTCTAAAAAATTTTTTTCAGTGGTAAGAAAAAAAAAAACCCACCCTCTATAAACTAATCAAAGTGAAATATACTAAATGAAGCAGATATTTTCAACAGACAAAATTGAGTTTCAAGGCTGGTGCTGTGGCACAATAGGTATGGTATCCAATATTGGCACTGATTCAAGTCCTGGCTGCTCTACTCCCCTACCAGCTGTGCTAATGTGCCAGGGAAAGCAGCAGAAGGCCCAGGGGCTTTGGCCCCTGTACCCTTGTGCAGATCCAGAAGCAGCCCACCTCTGCAACTGGGATTATCTGGGGAGTGAAATCAGTGGCTGGAAAAGCTCCTTCTATCTCTCCCACATTATCTCTGTAATTCTGCCTTTTGGATTAAGTCATTTTAAAAATAGAATATCAAATTTCAATTTCTGCTACAAATAAATAAAAGTCTAGTGAGTTCATCAAAATGCCGCTATTTCACAACCTTCAAATAAGGACATAAATTAAGTGGTACAAATACAAAGATAATTTCGATATTAATCTCAATGCAGATGGTGAAAATGTCTTGCATATTTCTCTGGAAGAGTAAACCAAAGAAAGTGTTTTAACATCGTCACTTTAAAGAAATGTGAATTGCTTGAAGAGAGATAAATTTTTCATGATTGGTTATTACCAAATGTGCACACGTATCCAAAACATCATGATATGCCATAAATTACACAATTTTAATGTGTCAGTTAATTTTCTTAAAGTGATGGCACAGGCATCCTTTGACCTGGAAACCTCACTTACATGTGTACTCAACTATGTTTATTTCAGCATTGCTGATTTGGGCACAATACTGGCGTGGGAGATTTCTTAGTGTCTCACTCCCCCACACACACTTCACTGAATAAGATATACTTGCAGAATTGTGTGGCTTACACATTTGTAAGGGACAGAATTCATTTTAATTAAAAGCAAATTCCAGAGTTATTGTTCTGATATTTAAAATATTCAAGTGAAAGGAGCAAATAAATCAGAATGCATATCTATTTATGAGTATAAATATTTTTGCGTAGAGGAATTCACATGCAGATAACACACAATGCTGTTAGAGCGAATCATTGGGATAATCTTTTCTATCTACCAACCAACCAATATCTATTCATCTACCTTCTATTTATGTATGATTTAGTAGTGTCCTCATGAATGACTAATTGAGACATCTGGAAATGATAAACTTTGTTATCTAGACAAAGCATATTTTGAAGAGCTCTTTTCATAATTGCTGGATTTCTTGGTGACACTTTTACTCCTTCTGCCAAAATTGCTCCTTATCTATTTCACATTTTTATAATCATGAATATCTTTGAAGCACAAGATTTCTGAGTCTTTCTCAATTACTACTGGCTCTATTGGAAAGAAATAGGTAATTAGTAATAGAGGGCACATTGATTATCATTTCTTTTTATCACATAGAAGCAGTGCTACCCACATACATCTCATGATTGCCTTATCTTTTAAATTAAACAAATGCAGGGCCCGGCGGCATGGCCTAGCGGCTAAAGTCCTCGCCTTGAAAGCCCCGGGATCCCATATGGGTGCCAGTTCTAATCCCGGAAGCTCCACTTCCCATCCAGCTCCCTGCTTGTGGCCTGGGAAAGCAGTCGAGGACGGCCCAATGCATTGGGACCCTGCACCCGCGTGGGAGACCCAGAAGAGGTTCCTGGTTCCCGGCTTCGGATCGGCGCGCATCAACCCGTTCCGGCTCACTTGGGGAGTGAATCATCGGACGGAAGATCTTCCTCTCTGTCTCTCCTCCTCTGTGTATATCTGGCTGTAATAAAATGAATAAATCTTTAAAAAAATAAATTAAACAAAAGCAATCAATACAGCCACAAACATCTATTTTCCAACCTTTTGGAGGCTACAAGTTCAACATCAGGGCACTAGTATCTGCCGAAGGCCCTCTTCTAAAATGCAGAGAGCCAACTGCTCATTTCTTAACCTGGCAGAAAGAGAGAACCAGCACTCTTTTTAAGGGCATTAGTTACTTCCCAACAGCCCCAGGGCCAAAGGCCAACACATTGGAAATCAAATTTCCAATTCTTAATTTTGGAGGGACACAAGCATTCATCCTGCAATAGGTACTCTCAGTTTTGTTCCTTTTTATGAGGGGGAGGGAAGGGTGTTTAATTTTTGTGGTTTTTTTGGGGGGGGTATTTTTGGTAGCTTGCATTCGCAGCTACCATCATCACAATGAAGAATTTAAATTTTGATAACAAGAAGCAGATTTGCATGGTTAGAATATTTATTGATAGCGTTACATTATTTAGAGCTTGCATTTTTCAAAAACATACCTAGAGCACAATATGCAAAAATGTGGTTATGTGTGATGACTTTTAATAGAGTTCATTTTAATGTTCTATGATCATCAATAAATTCTAAATAAATATAATGTATGTATTTACATACTTCCAAACACTGATGATTTTGATTTACCAATGGAATTCATGAATAAAATTCTTGTTTAGGATTGAGGATTCACAGGGTGGTAGCAGCCAAAACTGTACAGTAAATGCACACTGAATATTTCACCATTAGACAAATATCAATTAACTACTTCATATTTGCTCATATTTAACACCAGGACACTGAAGCATTGCAAATACTTTGGAAGATTTATAAAGCTTAAAGTTGATAATACAGAGATAAGAGACACACATGTCCCATTAACTCTACTATCCTTTTTCAGTGTTTTATGCCTTTCTGCTATTGTATCCATCAGGTGTCTATATTTAGGTGATCTCTTCTTCTCCCCCTGTTGACAAATCTGAGCTCATTTTGTATGCAATCACTACTGTTTGCTGTGGATTTTTATCTTGAATTCTATTTCCATTAAGTTATTCACTGATATTTTACACCACAGAGCTTTTCAAGTTGAAACTACAGTTTTGTGGGCTGACCTTTCGTCTGGTTCATTAGCAAGTACTGGTGTGGTATGGATTAGTGCTACAAAGAGAACATGAAGCTTGCTGGGATTGCTGCTGTGTGGATCGGAGGAACCACTACCCCAGGCATTTACCTGTCAAATCTTACTCTGTAACTCACGCACAGTTGGTGTGTTTC